>NC_142587.1:83612145-84847341 GCF_965207765.1 Zootoca vivipara
TTCCCAGTATCCTGCAAGGCTATTTTACTAATTAACCCCTCTCGCTCCTCAAGTATGGCAAGTCTGCAGCACGTACAATTTTACAGGAAATGCTTTATTTATTTAATTTCACCACATCACCATTTGAGACTACATTTGGAGATACAAAGATGGTGTGGCTTCGGTGAGTTACAGCTTTTTATAGCTCCGTCAAGCCCTACACAGAATGCTTAAAGAACTCTGATATATTCATTTCTGTTACTTCACAGGAAGAAGAAGGGGGGGGGAGGACACTTCAGATCCCTGAGCTCATATATTTAGTATTAAGAGGCCCATGGAGGCCTTGCCTGTTTGCCAGTGAAAACACATTTTTCTGGGCTTGCTGCAAATCAAGCTTTGATCGTGGTTGTTGGCCTGTTGGTTTCTCAGGGAAGATTATACTTAGCATTTGGAAGTAACACAATGGCTGCATTCAGATGTAATACTAAGCTATGGCTCAGGGCAGGGATGGGGATCTTGATCCAGCTTATGTCTCTCACAGGCCAGCTTTGACAGGTGGGTGGATCTGCCCAACTGACCATCATCATCTGATGATGAAAGTAATAATATATTTATACCCTGCCCATCCGGCGGGGTTTCCTCAGCCACTCTTGGCGGCTCCCGACAGAATTAAAAGCACAATAAATCGCTAAACATTTTTAAAAATTCCCTAAACAGGGCTGCCTTCAAATGTCTTCTAAAAGTCAGATAGTTGTTTGTTTTCTTGACATCTGAAGGGAGGGCGTTACACTGGGCAGGCGCCACTACCGAGAAGGCCCTCTGCCTGGTTCCCTGTAACCTCGTTTCTTGCAGTGGTGGAACTGCCAGAAGGCCCTCAGCGCTGGACCTCAGTGTCCGGGCTGAATGATGGGAGTGGAGATGCTGCTACAGGTATACTGGGCCAAGGCCGTTTAGGCATATAATGATATAATGATGACATCAGACGAACCGTTTTTGCCTGTGGGGTTTAACAACAAATCATGCAGGCAATGGCTCAGCTCATGGTTAAATACTCTTCTCATCAACCACAAGCTGTAACCAAGGTTTATTTTTGACTACCGCATGTTTGGGTAGTTCTGGTAAACCTATTTTGTCTTATCGTGTGGTGTGAGCCAGGCCTTAGACAATCAGGTCAAGGTTTGTGGGTTCTTTCTTCCTTTACACATTGACAAAAGTTCTCCTCTGGTTTTCGCATTTATTTTCTCTCCTGCAGCCTGTGCATGATACTGAAAAATGAGGAGAAATTGAGTATCGGGACTGTCAGACATTTTTAAAATTCCGTTGTTATTTTCACTGGGCGATTCCCATTGTGGGCTCCTGTATTAGGCCCAGCTGTTATAAGAAGATTCTTATTTATTGAATTTGTATACCGCCCTTGTATGCCATAGATCTCAGGGTGGTTTACAACATAAAATTCCAATATTTAAAAAGCACAAAATACATAATAAAAATAAGAGCATAAACAACCAATAATCCCCCCTCCCACAACACATGTTATTATCGCGGATGGGTTATTTAAAAATGTTAATTTGGTTAGTATTATGCCTCTGAGCCAGCTTCCATACTGAATTTCTCCAATTCTTAATCCTAAGGACAGTAAGAGAAGAATACACCAGACCACATTTTCAGTGAATTAATTAATGGGCCATTTGCGTGAGTAGGATCTGTGATTTATTCTGAGTCCTGGGTAACTAATGCAGAACTCTAAGGGAGCAGAAAAGGGGTGGGGGAACACTGTGGCAAGTATAATTTTAGAATGTGCTTTTTTAGCTAGGTTACACTGCATACGTCATCCCTAGGTGGCAAACTCTGTTAAGTAACAGGCGTGTTACTCTCTATGTCAGGATAAAAATGGTTTGACAATTTGTGGTCTCCCCCCCCCCAACCTCGGTTCTGCAGAGACCTTATGAATGATATTAGAGGCAAGATTTAGTTTTGTTTCCATGGAAACCAGTTTGTCTGTATGTGTGTGTGAAATAAAGCCTGCTTAACAGGAGAAATTGTGAAACAGTAGCACTTGGGAAGCGAGTCGCTTGCAAAATGCATCATTGATAAATTTTCCACTGCTTTTCAGTGTGTAGCAGAGAAGCTCTATGCTGAGAATAGGGGGAAAGTGTTAAGAGGCTTCATGAGAGCTGCAGTGGTGCAGACACAACCCTGGGTTCATAGAAAAGTTACCTGGTAAACAGGGCCATCTTTACCTGGGGGTGCAAGGGGTGCAGGGCACCTGGGTGCTGAATTCTGGGGGGCACCTGCTGCCCACTGCTGAAGCCGCCTAAGCTCTTAGCTATCTATCTATTATGAAATAATAAATAATTTTGATCAAGCTAGAAAAACAAAGTATATACCTAGGTGTAAGAGAGAGGGCTTGCAGAGAGCAGCCCACTCTGCTTACTTCCATCAGATGGGAGAGCAGCAGCAAGTCTGGGAGTTTAAATCAGGAACAGGAAGGGTTAAGACGGGTCCAGGGCTCTGCAGAGTCCTGGTGGCTCAGCTCCAGGTTGGTAGCAGGGAAGCAGGGGAGGAGCTAGCTTCAGCAGGGGCTGGGAAGGAGGTAGACCGGCACCTCAGGAGCCTGGTTTGGGGCCAGGCGGAGCACCAACAACTGAGCCCTCCGGTAACACCCCACAGCACGACAAAGAGATGGAAGTGAGTCTGCAGCTGCCAAGAGGCCAGACCCAGGAGACAGTCGGGCTTCTCCGCAGGGGCAGCAGCAACGATTTCCTATCGGTGGACTTGGCTAAGCAGAATCAGATTCCCATTTTCCCAAGGGAGCTGCCCATGAGCGTCTTGACCGTAGGCGGCCGGGAATTGCAGGAGGGTGAGGTCACGCAACAGACCCCCTCTCGGAAGATGACAGTGAACAAGCACGCAGAAGTGCTAGCTTTGGACTTAATGGACAATGACCCTGTGGGCAGCCAGCGCCGGGGAGATCTCACCTTTGGAGGTGCAGACGGCAAGGAGCACTGCAGGAAAGGAGGAGAACACCGAGAGAGCGCAGCCACTGTGGCCATCGTGAAAATGAAAGAAGCCGAATCCTCAGAGACGGGGATGAAGGAAGAGGAACTGAGCAAACTCACCAAAGAGGACACTTTTACCCAGAACATACGGAGGGACTTGAGGGAGGGAAAGGGGGCAGGGGAAGGGCTTGCAGAGAAAGAGGGCTTACTCTTTAGCAATGGAGCCTTGGATATGCCCCAAAACTCCCTCAGAGGGAAAATTCTCAAGCAATATCATGACAACCCCACGGAGGGGCATGCAGTACACGTCTTCACGAGGCTCACACCCAGTAAGGCCAGTCTTGGGCGAAACCCCAGAGCCTTCCCAGAGCAGGGAGAGGGGGAGATTGGGGGACCACCCATTGAGGCATGGGGTGAGAGGAGGGAGACAGTACACCAACAACTGGATGGAGACGTGGCAAGGGGCAATGAGGCTTACAAGGAGGGGGCAGACCATCACAGGGGACTGGAGAAGGTCTTCCACGGAGGGGACAGGGTCTGGCTGTGGTCAGAAGGCCTTCCCATGGGGGGAAGGGGGAAGAAGCTGGCACCCAGAAGGCTGGGGCCCTTCAAGGTTCTGACACAGATCAACCCTGTCACCTTCAGGGGGGAAGTACCTACAGCGAGGAAGGTCCATCCCGTGGGTCAAAGGTCTTTGCTCTCGCACTTTCGGGAAAGCCCAAGGTTCAGAGGACGTGACACACATCCAACACAAGACGCTGACAGGAGGGAGGGGGAGGAAATCACACAAAAGACACTAGACAGAAGGGTGGAGGGAGAAGGCAGCCAAGAGGTTCCAGAAAGAAAGGAAGAGGAGGAGGTCTACAGTGCCACAGCGAGCCCGGGCTCCCGGTGGGGGGAGGGGGGGTTAAAATGTCTGATGGCCAGGCAGGGCACTTCCCAAAACGCGAAGGCCCCCATGCACACCATGCAAGGGGAGGACCGCACACTGGAACTGCACGCTCCTTTCTCCCACAGACCCAAACCACCACACGTCAGTAGCACAGGGGACACAGAGGGGGAGGGCGATCCCAGGTGGGGAGCTTGGGAGACGCAGACCCAAGGAGCCCTCCGGGAATCGGAAGCAATTGTCCAGAGGGAGGAGGAGGATGACAACGGAGGGAACTACACGGACCAGCCACCCAGCACCAACTGGGAACAGGATTTTACACACACTACAGCAGAGGAGGAAGACCTGTCAGGCTTCCAGCCCTCTTTACAGACATCAGACCAGGCAACCCAGGCCTCAGAAAGGGGGAGGGGGGAGCCTGGAGGGGGAGTGGATGTAAGAGAGAGGGCTTGCAGAGAGCAGCCCACTCTGCTTACTTCCATCAGATGGGAGAGCAGCAGCAGGTCTGGGAGTTTAAATCAGGAACAGGAAGGGTTAAGACGGGTCCAGGGCTCTGCAGAGTCCTGGTGGCTCAGCTCCAGGTTGGTAGCAGGGAAGCAGGGGAGGAGCTAGCTTCAGCAGGGGCTGGGAAGGAGGTAGACCGGCACCTCAGGAGCCTGGTTTGGGACCACGGAGGACCCATAGAGCAAGGAGGAGGGGCGTTTGGATGCCCAGTCTTAAAAGGGGGGTCAGAGCCCACGAGACGCCATTGTGGGCTTCTGCCCCATGCAGAGCAGACATGATTTGAGACATCTCACCACTGTATATAGCATGCACAATAAAACAATGAAAATCCAGAGGATGTGTGGAGTGCTTACTCGGGAGTAGCCAACACCCCATCTGTGACACTAGGTATTACCGAAATGTATACCTACTGTTTCACTAAAGGACTTCTGACTTTGTGCGCTCACTTACCAAAGACACGCCACGCCAGCGGAGGCGCTTGTCATTCACAATGGCACCGTGCATGCAAAATTAACTCTTAGATCGAAATATTATGTTACGTATTGTATTGATCTGCTATGCGACGGCTGGGTCAGCGGCACCTTTGACACAACAGGTATTTCTCCAAAGTAGGTGCATAAGCAATACTTATAATTTAAGTGTAGTGGTGTTGTATACTTAAGTATAAGTGTATTGTAAATAAATGAGCAAATAAAAAAGTTTGTTTCTTTTTCCTCCCTTCTTTCGTAAACAAGAGATAAGGCAGAAGCGTGGTGTCTGACATAAGCATAATGAAAGTTAATTTGGGGGCTAAATTAAATTTGGGAGTGGATCTTTGCACCCTGGTGGCACATATGCTAAAGATAGCCCTGCTGGTAAACTCTGAGGGTCCCATTACGTTACAAACTCTGGCATATAAATCAGACTGAAGTCTCTGGACAGGACACAATGCATAACTGAAGCAGTGTGAATAATTTGAGAACAATTCATTATTTACCACACAAACAGAAGGGTTGGCTTGCTGTTTATCTAATAAATGCAAGGTGATATTTATTTGTGGGCAAAGAGGATGTTCCTGCCTTCACAAACTGACATTGCCCATTCCGTGGTTTAAATGCGGATGGTGGGAGGGTCTGCCTTCTTCTCGGTGTGTCAGTACCATAAAATATTTGAGACCCATTAACGTTGATTTATTCCCACCGAGGCTGGCTGTTCCTTAGCATATGCAAATGGCACGGCATCATTCATTTCCCATAGGAGTCAGCTCTGCTGTCTAATTACACCAGCTGCCAAAATGTTTTCCAAACACACTTAACCTCCCCCCGCCCCAACCAACCAACTTTTACATCAAGATTTTTCTCCTCCTTTTGAGACCATTAATATTCCTCCCAGTTACTAAGCCTATGAATAATTCCTTTTCTTCTCTACACGTTGTTGTTACCTGCCAGGTATTCACAGATCATAATTATGTGCTCTCAAGCCTCCGCTGCTTAAATATTGCCCACTCAGTCTCTGCCTTTAAAATAATGTGCTCTTTATTTCCCCACTAATTTAAGCAAAAGCTAAGGGGATGATGCTCTCTCCAGCGCCATTATGGAGACCATGTTTGTGGAACACTTTGACCAATGCTAAGGGTGAGATTCACCTAATGATGGTTGCCAGTGAAAGCCCTGCAAAAGGACTTCGGCTTGGCTTTTCCCTCTCTGCTCCTCTCACCACCATTACCACCCTGAAATTGGCAGGGGTGTGTGTGGCAGAAGACCCCCAAGAATAGCCTGCAGGGAAAGGAGAGAAGAGGAGAGATCATTCTGGTAAACTGGAATGCTTGCAGTGACAGGAAGTTTGTCATAGTGCAGTGAGGAATTCCACCCTAAGTATTTTTAAAATTAATTTCCCCATAGGAACCAGGAAAGGGCAGGGCTGTGGACTGCCAATCCAAGAACAGTAGAAACCAGAAAATAGTCAAGACTGAAGAGCAATCAGGACCAGAGGCCAAACAAAAATACAGGAGAAGGCCAAGAGACAGGATCAAAGACAAAACAAGGATGTGGAGCAATGACAGAGCTCCAGAAGACGTTGTTGCTTGCATCCATAGCTGGTAGACTTGGACATACTGAAACTGGAGAGACTTTATGAATATAACTCCCCATTTTCATAAGCAATTTCTGAGGCTTGCCTCCTTTGTTTCTGTAGTTTGTAAGTGGAACTTCCCAACCTTCCTTTCCCCTCATGTGACATGCATGTACCAGTCATAATCTGTGGAATATGGTTTAGTAACTGGTCACTTCACTACTCAGTTGGTCACTCAGTCAGACTCCAGTTGGCCACTCCTGGTTGATCAGCTGGCTGGTTGGTCACTGGGTCGCTCTCCATCACTTGGTTGCTTCCTCTCACTATGTCCAGTGCTTTTTTTTCTGGGGGGATGCAGGGGTACACATACCCCTAAACATTTTGTGAATCTAACAGGAGAATAAACTATTTTTTTTAAAAAAAATTAGTTTATTTAGCACTGTGAATCGTCAGTTCCATTGTTACCACCTCTGATGGCGGCCTCATTTCCTGTCACGGTGTTTCCTGAGTCTCAGATGGAAGTGAGTGTTTAATGTGTGAAGTAAGAGTTGGAATCTAACATGGTGATTGGTCAGTTTTGTTGTTACCACCTCCGATGGCAGCTTCGTTTCCTTTCCCAGTGTTTTCCGAGTCTCAGATGGAAGTGAGCATTTAATATGGAAGTTACTGTCAGCTGTCAGCTGTGTAATATGAGGCAATGCATGTTTTTTGTACTTTTGTCCATTTACTGTATTTTCTGTCCCCAATTTGAACTATAAAATGGTGTTTTTTCTTGAGTCAAAATGAAACTAGGCCTAAACAATTTTAAAGAAAAAAGTACTGTCTCTGTCTCTCCTCAAAAAGCTTCTCTCACTTAAAGCCTTTGGCAGGTCCTCCAGAATGAAGCTTGTCACAATGTAGTATATACCATTACTTTAGCAACCTTGACCAACAGAAGTTATTGTTCCATATTAGCTCAGTTTTTATGGTCCTTAACCTGTTAAGCCTATTGAGAATTGCATGTGCATTTTCAGAGGTCTACAAATACCGTGTTCTTGTAAAAGCAAGAATAAAAACAACCTAAAGTGCTCACCAACAATATGTACAAAAGAGCAAATTCAATATTGTTGCTGCCCAAGCCTAGCCATCCCACACTAACCTTTGGTAAAGGCCTTGGCTACTGCCAGGCAATGTGTTTTGCTCAGAGGTGCCACTCTTTCAACTAATAAAGGAAGCTTTTGAGTGGGTGCTTTTCATGCAAGGAATAAAACCAGGAAGCTTGGTAGTTTGGTCTCTCCAGTTTGACATATGCCTTCCAAATGGCCAAGGACAGTGGCAGACTTGGGTACTATGGCTCCCTGTGGAACCCAAAATTTGGCACCCTCCCCCAGCCCTTGCACTGCCTTTCCAGAGGTGGGTAAGGAGGAGACTAAGCTTATCATATCAAGCCCACCAAATGTTTCAGACTACAAACAGTATACCTGAAGTCCAGTATACCTGAAAGAGCGTCTCCTCCCCCATCGTTCTGCCCGGACACTGAGGTCCAGCGCTGAGGGCCTTCTGGCGGTTCCCTCGCTATGAGAAGCCAAGTTACAGGGAACCAGGCAGAGGGCCTTCTCGGTAGTGGCACCCACCCTGTGGAATGCCCTCCCACCAGAGGTCAAAGAGAATAACAATTACCAGACCTCTAGAAGGCATCTCAAGGCAGCCCTGTTTAGGGAAGCTTTTAATGTTTGATGGATTTCTGTATTTTAATATTTTGTTGGAAGCCGCCCAGAGTGGCTGGGGGAACCCGGCCAGATGGGCGGGGTATAAATAATAAATTATTATTATTATTATTACAACTCTCATCATCCCTGACAGTTCATAGAATCATAGAATAACAGAGTTGGAAGGAACTGGAGAGTCATCTAGCCCCACCTCCCGCAATGCAAGAATTCCAAATAAAGTAGACCAAGCTGGCTGGGGCTGATGGGGAAGGTCCAAAACATCTTTTTATTATTAAATTAAAACATTTATAATTTAAAACATTTTATATTGTTTTAAACTGAACCTGTTTCCAAAATGTCTTAACTTCTTTTATAGTGCTTTTCTTTTTAAAATGCGAATTTGCTTGCCTCCCTGGGTTCCTCTGGGAGGAAGGACGGGATATAAATTCAATAACTAAATAATGACAGGTTGAGAAAGGCAGTGACTCTCTAGGGTTTCAGAGTTGTCTTCCCTGAGGTGCCTGGGATTGGGTCTGGGACCCTCTTCAACAACAACAACAACAACAACAACAACAACAACAACAACAAAGCAGCCAGCAGACTGTGTCCCATGAGGACCCAACCTCATTTAAAACTTCTGGGCTCCCATGAAAGCTGTGGAGACTACCGCTATGATCTGAAGCATGTTTCTTGGGAATAATTCCCACCAAGCTAATAGGACCTACTTCTGAGTCAGTGTGTTCAGGATCTGTGAAAAACCAAGATTTCAAGCACGAGCTGAGGACTGAGTGGTCCAAAAAACACAAAAGAAGCCAATAAAGCCCAAGTAAATTAAAGAAGCAATTATGTAAATGCCAATGCAATCGCATCCCGGACCAGATGGAATCATTGCTGGGTTTTATAAGAAAACATTAGTCGTCGTTGCAGGTAAATTAACTTCTCTTTTTAATGAGTCTGAGAGAGCAAGGAGACACACAGAACAACAAAGGAGGCAGATATGGTAATACAAGAGAAAGTGAATCCCTGATGAGAGAAGGGCCGGAGCTCAGGGACAGAGCACAAGTTCTGCGTGCAGAAGGTCACAGGCTCACTTTGCATCTCCAGGTGGGGCTGGAGAAAAATCCTGCCTGAAAGCTTGGAAGGCTGCTCCCCGTCAGGAGAGTAGACAATACGGAACTTGCTAGACCAATGGCCCCAAAATGGTATAAGGCAACTGCATATGATTTGTAGATTATAATACAGTGGTACCTCGAGATCCGAACAACTCAACTTCTGAAGGTTTCGACTTCCAAAGTCGACAACCCCAGAAGTCTTTTCGCCATACGTGCCCCGCGCAGAAGTGGCACGCGCGGTCAGCGCATGTGCAGAAGCTTCGCACATGCGCAGAACGGGTGCTTCAACAACCGAAGACTTCGACTTACGAAGGTGGCCGCGGAACGGATCATCTTCGTAAGTCGAGGTACCACTGTATATGTTATTTTGTTGTTGTTGTACTACCCTTCCAAGTGGTTCCCCCCTCTTTGTACTCATGTGGCTTGCTCATGAGCACCGTATTTTTCTTTCACAAAGAGTCAGTGTGTGGGCCCCAGTACAGCACAAAAGCAGGGAGCTTTAGCCCTTTGTACACACCCCTGCAGTCCCAGTCCAGATTAGCCCCCCAGCCATACCATTTGTGTAGGCGGGGGATGATTCTCATGGGAATGAATGGGAGGTTCCCCAGCATCCAGATTGAGGGCAACATGCTGGCTCTTAAAATGTTTTATGGAAATAGACAGATATTTTCACATTAGCACGGATTAGCATTTCAGACAGTGGCTGTATTAAGAAGGTAGCCATGATAGGATTTTCAACTGATTTCTTTTTTAAGGCAAGGGGAAAATAAAGTTTTAGATTTGGGGAGGCAGCTTGTTTTGGGTTTAGATTTTCATGGGTTGTTGGAGGTGATTAATACCCAGAGGACATCCCCTTTCTGCCTGACCTTCAAGGTCAATAACTTCCTGCCATTGTATATAGGCAAAAACCTACTTATCCAAAGTGTCGTGGAGTAATCAATATTGAATAGTTTCCCCTCTGCAGTTACATTAGGGCTGCTCAGAGGGGTTTCCCTTGGAATCCCTGGAACCAGGTGGAGGAACATGTTTGCAGCATCCTATCCTCACCCAGTAACTATGAATTGTGGGTTAGGATTGCTCTGTAAGTGGCTGTGCAGAGTGATTTGAAAAGTGCTTCCAAGATGCCTTTAAATGTTATAAAACAAGGGGAGCCAATGTGACGCGCAGGCCATTCTGTGAAGGTCCCATGTTCAATTCCTGGTATCTCCAAGTAGGGTCGAGAATGCCCCTGTTGGCAATACTGAACTAGATGGGCCACTGGTCTGACTCAGCAGAAGACAACTTTCTAAGTTTCTGTGTAACACAGAATTGATATGTGCTACCCCATGCAATCACAACTGCTGGTTAAGTCTGGATAGAATTAAACAGAGGCTAAGGTCCCGTCCCCCCTTACTCTTAAAATGTAAGCCACTCTTGGCTTACATTGATATTGATATTAAACTGTAAATGCATGTATACTAGGTCCAGATGGTTTTTAAGAAGTTTCCTGGTTAGATGCTGGACTGTTTTCTGTGCAACTGGAGGTGATCCATAATTTAAATGGACTTTGAAGCAACAAGTGACCAGGGGCATCAGATGCTTTCTGAAAACAGGCCACTCTAAATTCGACAAGGTGCCAAGTACCCTCAAAGTCTCCTGGATTTTAGTATTATTATTTTTGGCTCATTGTTTCATGAGCAGCACCTGCTACAACTGTCCACTCTACTAATTTGAAACAGCTGCAGTATAAAAGGACTTTGAGGGGGGTGGTAGAGAGAAGCACTTACTGAAGCAAAGGGTGAAAATAGATATAAAAGATATGAGATGCTGGTGATACACATATCTTTGATCCCCCAATTCCTTGTGATGTGATATTAAATCTAGATCTTAAACAACTCCTCACCCACAATAATACAACCACCAGACTTAACATGGACACTGGTACCAGAGCCTGCAATAAACCCAGATGCCAACTTTGCTGCCACATACACCCGGACAACATCATTACTGGCCCCAACAACATCCAACATACCATCTCAGGACTATTTAATTGCTCATCTTCTAACATTGTGTATGCCATCAAATGCCAACAGTGCCCTTCAGCTCTCTATATTGGACAAACAGGCCAAACCCTACGCCAAAGGATAAATGGACATAAATCTGACATCAGGAACCAGAAGACAGAAAAACCAGTAGGAGAACACTTCAATCTCCCAGGACATTCTATACAAGATCTCAAAGTAGCTGTCTTACTACAAAAGAATTTCAGAAATAGACTGGAAAGAGAAGTTGCTGAATTACAACTTATCACCAAGCTCAAAACCATGGAGTGACCTGGTTTGAACAGAGATATCGGATTCTTATCTCATTATACATGATAAGCGATCTTCAGCCATCTCCACCCTTGCTTTTTCATGCAAAACCATTTGCAGTCGTTTTCGGTCATCAACAGCTATCAGTCAGTCAATCACCCACTTCTACCACCCTTCTGAGTGATCCCCCCTCTCCTCCCCCTCCCCACCCCCTCCCCACCCCTTCTCTACATAAGTGCCTGGGGACTCCTATTTCACTGTATCTGAAGAAGTGTGCATGCACACGAAAGCTCATACCAAAATAAAAACTTAGTTGGTCTTTAAGGTGCTACTGAAGGAATTTTTTTATTAAATCTATCATCTATCTATCATCTATCATCTATCTATAGGGTTGCCAGACTCAATAGAGGATAGGACTTCTGTGCCTTTAATTGCCCTGCTCTCTTTTGAGTCTGGACACCTTAAAGAGAAACCAGAAGACCCTTTGCTTGGAAATTAAACAAAGGGTCTGCTGGTTTCTCTTTAAGGTGTCCAGACTCAAAAGAGAGCAGGGCAATTAAAGTCACAGAAGTCCTGTCCTCTAGTCTGGCAACCCTATCTATCTATCTACCTACCTACCTACCTACCTATCATCTATCTATCTATTATCTATCTATCTAATCTATCTATCTATCAATCAATCAATCATCTATCTATCTATCTATCTATCTATCTATCTATCTATCATCTCATCTATCTAATTTCCTTCTTTACATATGCTGTTCAAGGTGGCCAACAGTACAAAATTATGTAATAAAACTATAATATAAAAAGAATCATATCTAGATGTATGATGTGACAGACTTATTAGGAAATGGAAAATAGACTGGCTGGATATTGAATTGCTTTTAAAATGTTGCATGAATGAATCAGCAATACTAAGAGAGATCCTCTGACATCAGTACTGGTGCGAATCAATAACATCACCATTATCCCAGATGAAGAATATGGATGGGTGTCAGTGTGGGTTTCCCTCAGTTGCTTGTTTTTCATATCCTAAGCTCAGGACCACATTTCCCCCTCATCATATCATGATTAATTTATTTTTAAAGCCCTTGTGAGAATTCGCCAGCATTTTTGTGTGAATGTCTCCTAATAAACACGTTTGTATTCAAGTTTTGCCAAAGTATCCCCATTTTGTATGTCATTAGCACTAATATGTGCATTTTAATACATATTCTACCCCAGTATACACACTGAAAAATTCAGAGACATGCAAATTTCAATGGATGGCTGTGTTTCTGTTCTCATATTGTTCAGGAAAGTGTGAATTAGGTAGATTCATCTTTAAATGTGAACTGAATTGAATTTATCCCCCATCACTAATGAAGCAGTGAGCAATTTATTCATCATTTTCAATAATGGCACAGATTAAAAAGGGATTGCAAACATCCTAGAGTAGGTGCGGAAAACCTCTGTCCCTCCAGATGTTGTTCCCATCAGCCCCAATAAGCATTGCCAATTGCCAGCAGTGATTGGAGTTGTAGTCCAACAAGATGGTCAAGGGCCTGGAAACGATGCCTTATGAGGAACGGCTTAGGGAGCTGGGTATGTTTAGCCTGGAGAAGAGAAGGTTAAGGGGTGATATGATAGCCATGTTCAAATATATGAAAGGATGTCATATGGAGGGGGGAGAAATATTTTTTTTCCTGCTGCTCCAGAGAAGCAGACAGGGAGCAATGGATTCAAACTTCAAGAAAGAAGATTCCACCTAAACATTAGGAAGAACTTCCTGACAGTAAGAGCTGTTCGGCAGTGGAATTTGCTACCAAGGAGTGTGGTGGAGTCTCCTTCTTTGGAGGTCTTTAAGCAGAGGCTTGACAGGCATATGTCAAGAATGCTTTGATGGTGTTTCCTGCTTGGCAGGGGGTTGGACTGGATGGCCCTTGTGGTCTCTTCCAACTGTATGATTCTATGAAAATATGAAAGGCCACACCTCCTAGATGCTGAGGATAAACGCTCAGAACATTCACCACAACAATATTCAAGAGTTTGTGACAAAATGGAATTCAACAGGCTGGGCAAATGCAGGAGCAAAGAAGTGAAAAACATGAGAGAGAGAAAAAAGGCAAGGCAGGCAGCTGTACCTTCAAGGACATTTGAGGTGTTTGATAGATTATCAAATGCGTTCTTCTGAAAACATGACCTGAAGTTCTCTGTAAGGATCAGGGGATTGATCGACCTAGAATACCACATGGCATACACTTTAGATAATGTGGATGCAGTTCATTGATCGTTATATTTTACCACCATTCTCGTCATTTTGTTTTCGCACAAGTCCCCTTGCTAGAGTACGTTGCAGACTGTATGTTTCTATAATGCAGTTCTGTATCTGAAATGTTTCAGTAAACCCAGTGGGGAAATCTAAGCTTTTAAATATGTCTTTGGTCTACATTAAATGGGGATTTATTTATTTTATTTGGGGGGGGGATGCAGCAGCAGCAGTAAGCTCAGGTTAGGGAAATTGTGGATCTGAGCCAGTCAGCGCGTCCTTAATTCATCCCATTTGTACAGAGGCTTTTGTGATATGGCCATTAATGGCATGATCTCCTCTGGGCTTTGTCCACAGGATTTCAGAGCCTTCTTTGGTGCAGAGGATGGTTAGCGCTGAGAGAGTGCGCTGGCAGCATAACGTTCAAGCTGGTTGTCCGTGATAACCAAATAAAAGGAGAATTATTAATTAAATGCTTTACTTTCAAAAGAGGATTTAATACTAAAGAGGCCAAGTGAACAGCTGCTTTGCGTTCACCTCGCAAAGGTACTGGCATTGAATAGTGGCAACAAAGATGCTGAATGCATTGATGAATGAACACCAGTGCTGTGTTCTTGAGCTAGCCAGCGGTCTCACTTGCACAATACAGTATGTCCAACCCTAGCCAACACCAACAGTAGATGCATGAGAGGGGAGGGTAAAAGCAAAGCAATCACAGAGTGATTCAACTATCCTGCAGTTTACCCCCGCCCCCAATAAACCTGGGGGTGTAATTCTCTTCCCCCTCCTAGATTAAAAATGAAGGCACACCATGCTACACTCAACAAGATGTGTGGGTGTCAGGAGACCACCAGGGGTCAGCGCAGAGTCCAGGAAGTGGGGAAAGGGGCTCTCTGATGCAGGAGGAGCCCGGGGTGGCAGCGCTTCGGAGCATAGCTGCCAAGTCTCCCATATTCCCCGGGAAACCCCCATTTTTCCTGCTGTTCCCAGCTGAAAAAACAGATTTTTTTGTTTCCCCCCAGTTTATTCTGGTGCAGCGGCCATTTTGGAACTGGGCGGAGCATGCTCAGAAGCGACTTTTAATGCAGCTCTGCCCAGTTCCAAAATGGCTGCAGTGCGACTTCTGGTGCGGCGGCCATTTTGGATCTGGGCAAAGCAGCATCAAAAGTCGCTTCTGAGCATGCTCCGCCCAGTTCCAAAATGGCAGCAGCGCTACTTCCGGTCTGCTACTTCCGGTCCGGTCCCTTATTTCTCAGACAGCAACTTGGCAGGTATGCTTTGGAGCAGTCTGCAGAAGGTGGTGCTGACCCTCAGGAAGCAGTGCAGAGCCTTGAGGATGCTGAGAGGGGAAGGTTCCCAGAGGGAAGCGTTGGAGGGTCAGACCAGAGCGCCCAGGAGGGGGAGGTGCCAGAGGAGACAGCCCCAGCCCTCCAGTGGGGAGGGTTCTCCAGCAGCCCCATCACCCTAACAACGGAGGGGTGAAAAGAGGCGTGCAGAGAGGAGGAGATTCAGAACACCCAGCATGTTCTGTTGGCGAAACTCCCGGAGGGCAGTGCTTCCGGATTCTGATTCGGGATAGAAAGGTCATGCTTTTTGTTGCTCTGTCTTGTACATATGTATATAATAAAACTTTGTAAAAACCAGCCACAGAATTTGGAGCTGCTTACTCGTGAGGAAGCAACAAGCACCATTACTCATTGATCAGCATTCAGAACAACTAGGCAAAGTTATGATGGTTGCTCCTTGCAGAGGTAGGACAACCCACTTGGTATATCCTCCAAATGTCCTACCCGTCTTTTTGCCCACTTGCAGCTCAGATCTGGGACCATGCTTTCCGGTCAATGGTGATGTTTGGGGGATTTCCCAGCAGCTGTCAGCTGTAGCATATCAGGACAGTCAGATACATCCTTAACTGGTTCTCCTCAGGAAGATGTTATGACTCATCTACTGGGAGAGAGAAGGCTGGTTCAATGTTTCACAAGGTTTCTCAATTCTGGGAGGTGATTGATTGTTTAATTTTGTAGGGAACACGCCATCTCACACCAAGGGATGCGGGATAAATTTTGCGGTGCGGTTCTCTAGCCAAGAAACATGTTCTAATGCATTTACCTTTTTAAAATTATTATTAAAGACTTTCTTGATTTACAAAATATATGCAATGTCTCTCGTAACGTTTTTACAAATCAGTTTCATTTGTTGAGACATTGCTAATGCATATACTTAGCATGTGATTTTTTAAAAAAAACCCATAAATTAGTGAAAATAGCATACAAAGGTGCATTGTGTTAGGGGAAATTGCACTGTTAGTCTTTTATACTATGCATTTTTGAAAGTTTGTGTTACCATGTGGTACATGCTGTGTTGGTTTCATGCTATGTGGCATCTCAACGTCCTTTTTCACAAGTCTGAACCTATTGCATCAATACACAGGCAATATTTTACAGCAGATAATGGATCAGCACATTGAGTGTTAGGCAAGCGACACTTGTGTTTTCTTTTTTAACCTTCCCATCCTTATCCGTCCTCTCGGCTAGCAAGTGGAACAATTCTAATAATTACTGAGAAAGACTGGGTTTTATTTCTTTACAGAAGGAAATTGAACTGAATGCCATATTGTGTATCTGGGACACTGGTTTTCCATTAACTTTTATGTTATCTCTCCATTCCAGTTATCTCCTCAAGGACAAATGGAGACAAGTCATTTCATTTTTATTTGTATGAACACTGACCGTATGAGGAATTATAGTACACCAGCCTCTACAAGTTGGCAAAAAGCACTGTAAATACTTATAAGTGGCTGTAGAAATAATATAGCAAACCTGCTTGAAAGAGGTGTGTGTGTGTGTGTGTGTGTGTGTGTGTGTGTGTGTGTGTAGCACAGAGTATTTCTACAGATACAACTATTTACAGTGTTCATTTCCCCCCCTGCCTCTTTCTCATTTTTTTCTGCCTCTTTTGAACTGCAATGAGTGTAAGGTAGGGATGAGGGAGAAATTAGATTCTGTTTTCATTCAATGTGACCCTTCACATTTTCTGAAACAATATGTGTACCCAAACACAGCAGTCCTTTGAAATTTGAACTTCAATGAATTTTGCAAGGCAGCCCTTCAACCATGTAATGTGTACAGGAATGCATGCACTAGGGTAAAGTGTGCATACAAATGCATATTTTTTGGGGGGGGGGTGTATTATATTAAGGAAGGGTATATTCTGAATTGTAAAGCAAACATGTGTTTATTACGAGAAATTCATATGAAAAGTCTGGTGAATTTTCATGACTTAAAAAAAAGAACTGATGTGCAAATGTGGAGAATGCAAAACTTAAGAATGCAAATATTAGAAACTGGGAGAAACTGAAATGGACAGATATGCCCATGTGAGGTAGCCAAGAATGGTGTGTATGTTTCTTCCCATTAAAGATTTATCCATAACTTTTCCTGGCTGTCTGATTCCTGACTTCGAAAAGCCTCATAGGAGCAGCTATCTCATTCTGTCTTTCCCTGAGTGTATATCAAAACACAGGACACCAAGACGAGTGACTGACATTTGTTGGGTTCCTCCTTCCTCTCTACTGTTTTTTGGGGGGTGGGGTGGGGGGATACTGTTGTTTTATGACAATATTATGGTTTTTAGTTTGTTATAACCTATCATGACTGAAGCAGAACCTCTCAGACATATGTAACTTGTGTCTCCATAAGTAATTGGATGGAATCTTTTTGTATTCACCACTTTATGGGTCCAAGGTTTTTACTATTTAATATATAAAGCCCTTAGCAGCTTGAAACTATAAAGGTCACAAAAAGGTCTTGAAAATGGTGGAATGGGGGCGGTGCATGCTTATATGCACTCCATCGATGAAGGTGGAATTGTCGTCAACTGCGTATGTTTGTGTGCATGCATATCTATCTATCTATATCTATCTATCTATCTATCTATCTATCTAACATCTATCTATCTAATCTATCATCTATCTATCATCTATCTATCATCTATCTATCTATCTATCATCTATCTATCTATCTATCATCTATCTATCTATCTATCTATCTATCTATCTATCTATCTATCATTCTATCTATCTATCTATCTAATCTATCATCTATCTATCTCTATAATAGCTTCCATCTATATCTTTCATCTATCTATCTATCATCTATCTATCTATCTATCTATCTATATCTATCTATCTATCATCTATCTCTATCATCATCTATTCATGTGTCTGAGAGGTTCTGCCTTGTGCGATAATACAATAATACAAGTCTCTCAACTTGTATTTCAAACATCTTTTACCCCACCCCCCCAGTATGTGTGATCTTGACAATTTACATGCCACAGGTGTGGCCGGGAGGGTTTCTGAGCATTTATCCAGGATATCGAGTGCAAATAAGCTTGCTTTTGCCATTCTCTATCCACAGGGTGTTCTGTATGTGCTTGAGGCTCAATACCCCAGTTGAACTTTCTTTCATCAAATTCCAGGGAAGGTGTGCACACACCTGTTAGTAGTTTCATCCTCCATTGCTGTTGGATCTTGTGATCCACTGTTTACATTCCTTTGTGATAGGAGTATGAGAACGGAACTAGACACTGTACTTCCGTCCTACGTGCTTTTGTTCTTTCTCTTTGTTCGTTGCTTTCGGACAGAGCAGATGTGTGAAGCTGCTGCTCACTCTAGCCATGTTTGTTGTTTTGATTTGTAAATAAAGGAAGCTTTTGCCATGCCAATGCCTCCACAGCCTCGCTTCTTGCTGTTACTCTGCTGATGCATTAGCGTGCCCACAGCTCCACTGGAGGTGGGTCGCTGGACACCTGCGTGCGCTCCTGGACCAGGCCATGGCCGAGGGGGTTGGCACATTCAACACCCTTTGAAATGACATGGATTTCAAGGGGAGTGGAATTTAATTATGCCCACAGGAAGCAATGGAGACAGATGGGTACTGGAATTTTGAAAAGCTTGAGGGCAGACATTTTTCCTTCAAAGCACAGTAGAGAACCTGTAAAACCTCCAGGTACTGTGGGACTTCAACTCCCATCAGCTCCACCTGGCACCGCCAATGGTCAGGGGTGATGGATATTGTAGTCCACTGATATCTGGAGGGCCACAGGTTCCCTATCTATATCTTAAAGGGTGTCTTTTCCCTCCTAGAACAGAAAGGGGGGGATCCACAATTAGGGTTATAGGGTTATTTACTTAATACATTCATATCCCATTCTCTTTCCCAAAGGAGACAAGGAAAGCAAAAACAGAAGCAATGATGATGATAGCAGATCAATCAATAATATATATGCATATGTATATTAGGAACAATGTAAAAATATTTCAGTGAAGGTTGGTGGTGGTGGGGAACTGTTGGAATATTTACCAAACTGGACCTATCTGTACAATGAGTCGAAACATAACTGTATAAATAAACGTATTTAAAGGAATGTCAATGCATTTTTATAACACCTTTGGTCCCTGGAAGATCTCACTGAGCTTTCATTCTCACTTTCAACAGATACTGTGAAGTAATAGTTAAACCTCAGGTGGTTCTGCTGTGAGACAAAGAGCCACAGGCAATAGATTCTGAATGCTATCAAAAGATGACAAGTTGACAGTTATTTAATTTATGATCACAATTTTTTTAACCCTAGGGAGGGCATCATTTATTTATTTATTATTTTTGCCTCATATGCCAAAAATATGTAGGTAGATCTACCTAGAGTTCGAAAAGAATCAACTGATGTTGACAGCAGAAATTTTATTAGTTAAACAACAATCAAGTGAAGACATTGCCACAAGGAATGGAAGAGATTTTTGTTCAGCCCATATGTTAAAGCAAACGAATGTAATTTACTGGTCGTGGACCTATATCAGAACATACTGACTGAACTGCTGCCACCTGTTCACTCTCCCCAGCCACCCATGAGGCTCTCTTCTCTGCAGGAGAGTCAGGGGGAGAGGTTTCCTTTTCCAAAGTGACTGAAGTTGGGGTGGAAATGGGATACCTGCTCTCCTCCAATCAAGGTTTCCATCCTTGCCTCTGTTTCTTCAGCCTCCTCCTCTTCCGTTCGGGCTTGCCAATCCATTGCCCAGTTCCGACTCTGCTGCAGGGTTCATGACATCTAATACAGTGGTACCTCTACTTACGAATTTAATGCGTTCCGAACACACATTTATAAGTCGAAAAAAATTGTAAGTCGAATCCCATAGGAATGCATTGGGAGCAAACATTCGTAAGTCGAAGCAACCCTATCTAAAAATTCGTAAGTAGAAAAAATCCTATCTAAACCGCATCCAAGATGGCGGACGGAGCTCCATTTGTAAGTAGAAAAATTCGTAAGTAGAGTTATTTGTAAGTAGAGGTACCACTGTACACTACTTTCTTCCCTGTCTCCTGACTCAAAGTAATAGGAGTGCTTTGTCCATGGTGCTGATTTTGTTCCACTGCTGGGACAATGCATTTTCTTTTGCTAATTCCACTCAAGATACCTTTACTTTGTCCAATACTTTTTTTTAAGGATAATTTCTCTCTTAAATTATCTGTGCTGGTGGAGACATTACTTACTATAGTGCCTTTTAATTTTCATTTAACTGAAAACACTTCCACAGAAATGAAGACGCCAGAGAGTAAGAACTGTTTATCCATTCATGCTTTGCTGAATGCTCACTTCACATTCCCATGCAAAGGTGAGCACTGTTTTTCCCATTCCAAAGATGTGCAAGGGGTTAGGCGCTGCAAGGTTATTTCCATCTTTCCTCATAGTGGCTCCAGATTCTTGATACTTTTTGTTCCTAGATACTGCAGGGGATAAAAGCAGGGACAGAGGAATTATTACCAAGGTCTAGTCTCTTGTACTATAATAATAAAAAATTCATTATTTATACCCCGCCAATCTGGCTGGGTTTCCCCAGCCACTCTAGGCGGCTTCCAACCGAATATTAAAAACAATACAGCATAAACATTAAAAACTTCCCTAAACAGGGCCGCCTTCAGTTGTCTTCTAAAAGTAAAATAGTTACTTATTGCCTTGACATCTGCTGGGAGGGCGTTCCACAGCGCGGGTGCCACTACCGAGAAGGCCCTCTGTCTGATTCCCTGTAACCTCACTTCTCGCAATGAGGGAACCGCCAGAAGGCCCTCAGTGCTGGATCTCAGTGTCCGGGCTGAATGTTGGGGGTGGAGACGCTCCTTCAGGTATATAGGTCCGAGGCCATTTAGGGCTTTAAAGGTCAGTACCAACACTTTGAATTGTGCTCGGAAACGTACTGGGAGCCAGTGTAGATCTCTCAGGACCGGTGTTATGTGGTCCCAGCGGCCACTCCCAGTCACTAGTCTAGCTGCCGCATTCTGGATTAATTGCTGTTTCCGGGTCACTTTCAAAGGTAGCCCCATGTAGAGCGCATTGCAGTAGTCCAAGCGGGAGATAACCAGAGCATGCACCACTCTGGTGAGACAGTCTGCGGGCAGGTAGGGTCTCAGCCTGTGTACCAGATGGAGCTGGTAGACAGCCGCCCTGGGCACAGAATTAACCTATGCCTCCATGGACAGCTGTGAGTCCAAGATGACTCCCAGGCTGTGCACCTGGTCCTTCAGGGGCACAGTTACCCCATTCAAGACCCCATACTATTCCCTATTATGTCAGCAGCACTCCAGATACTGTAGTACCACTTCACATTGCAGATGTGGCCTGCAAATGGTGGAAGGGGCCTTGTAGACCATCTAGTCTAGAAATGGGGAACCTATAGTCTTCCAGTTGTTGATGGACTAAAAGTCCCATCATCCCCGGCCATTGGTCATGCTGGATGGGGCAGAGGAAGTTGGTGACAAATAATACCTAGAGGGCCACAGATTCTCCACCCTGATATAGTCCAACCCGTTTCTTGATCAATGCAAGAAAAACAGTGCTAGATGACTATCCTGAAGACCTCCGGCAGGAAAGCCCACCCCCATCCCTCAGGAAATTGGCTCCATTGCCAAACCACAACTTTCGCCATCCCTGACCTTTGATCCTTCTAGCTGGGCTGGTGGGCATTATAGTCCAAAATGTCTGGAGGGCACCAGGTTGGGGAAGGTTGCTTCAGAAGTCCAATTTAGAAATAAAGAACCCTGAGAAATGGGAGTGGTGGAAGGGCTTGCCAGTGAACATACCTTCTGTTACTTCTCCATCATCAATTAGTGTCTGGAGAGCAGGCTGAGCAGGCATCTAGGGTCAACTGGCCAGTCTCCCCTGCTGTAGTGAGACGACTATTTTCTAAAGAAACACAGTACGATATTTCTAAATTTGCATCTATACACATAAGTTAGCAACTGCATCCTCTTTGTTGGTTTCCCCTTTCTTCAGCAACGTGGAAGTGGACACCCACATTTTTAAGTCTAGTGTTCTCTGGACAAAAGCTCTGTCTTTGGCATAATGGCCTATGAGAAAACACCAGTCACAACTAAATATTTAGTTGCTGGATGGATTCCCAGCGCAGAGGCTTAACAGCTATTTCCAGAGTTACAGCAAAGGGGTGCATTTCTTTGCTGGTGCTGCAGAGATGTCAGTCAACCACTCTTTTGCTCCTGAGCCCAAAGGTAATAGACTGGCTGAGAAATCTGGACACATTCATTGTACCAGGGGGACGGGGTGCTGCTGGAGGTAATGCACATCAGATGAGATGTCACATTTCTCAAGGAAGCGCAGAGGCGTTAAGGCAAGCCAAATTTCTGTTGCTTATATTCCCTTTCGCCAGTCAAGGGAATTGGGATGGGAATAGAATGCATAAAGCTTCCAGAGGTCCACCTGCATGGCAGGAGCTATTGAGGAAAGGAAGAGAGGTCAAGGTTTGTTTGTTTTTACATTTCCCTTCAAATATGGTTGTACCTGCTTGCCTATTAATTTAAAGAAATCTAATTGGACAAGGTGATGGATAGTGAATGCAAAACACCACCTTCCATTTTAGGAATGAGAAAGCCACTGTGGGTTAAACCACAGAGCCTAGAGCTTGCCGATCAGAAGGTCGGCGGTTCGAATCCCTGCAATGGGGTGAGCTCCCGTTGCTCGGTCCCAGCTCCTGCCAACCTAGCAGTTCGAAAGCACGTCAAAGTGCAAGTAGATAAATAGGTACTGCTACAGCGGGAAGGTAAACGGCATTTCTGTGTGCTGCTCTGGTTCGCCAGAAGTGGCTTTGTCATGCTGGCCACATGACCTGCAAGCTGTATGCCGGCTCCCTCGGCCAATAATGCGAGATGAGTGCCATAACCCCAGAGTTGGTCATGACTGGACGTCAGGGGTCCCTTTACCTTTATTGGACAAGGTGATGGATAGTGAATGCAAAACACCACCTTCCATTTTAAGAATAAGAAAGCCATGGGTTGTTTTTTTCCATTTTAGAAGAAAACTCAACAGTGTTTTAAAATGGCCCTCATAAAAGTTTTAAGTGGAAGCCTGACATGCCACTACATAAAGCTGAATCTGAATCTTGGCAAGTCAGGGGCCTGGTGAACAGGTTATTCTCATGATTGTGAATTAGACAGTTTTCCTATTCTGGATAAGTTGCATTTCCCGTTAAGGAGTGAGTAGTCTGAGGCTGCTCATTGAACCATCATTGCCACTCAAGGCCCAAGTGCCTGCAATGGCATTAGACTGGCTCACCAAATATGACCATTTCCTCACCTGTCAACAAAGATCTATGCTTCATTCAGTAGCCACAGGACTGGACTGTAGTCTTTCCAGCATACAACCATAAGTTGGCTTTTGAGGAAATCCCTTTAATGTGGCCTTGATTTATTATTATCTGTTTTGTTATCTTTGATGCGTGCCTTAAATGCTTTCAGTGGAAGCTGCCGTGAGCATTTTCCCACAGGAAGGAAGTGTATGAATATATTAATAAATGAAAAATAAAACAAATAAAGCATAGAGTGGGCATTGTAAAGGTGATTAGACTTCAGAGCCTCCAGTTCACCATTTAGACACACAAATCACAATCCAAGATGGACTTCAGAGCACAAAGCCTTCTCATGTATTTCAAGTCCCGTTGAACTTTATGAGAATTGCAGATGGTTACATTGTTTGGAGAGAAAGTTCCCATCGGAAGAAGACTCATCCATTTCAAGGTTCAGAACATACTAGGAAAGTTATAGCAAACGATGGGAAATTGAATGTGGGAAGGGTTGTCAAGGGAATCTGCAGCAAAAAAAAAGGAAAAAAGGATCTAACAGCTGTGAAAAATTCTGGATGGAAAACGGTAACAGTGTCAGCTGTGTAAACAACAAAAGTACCTTTAAGTTCCCAATGCATTTCAAAAGCCAGTCTTTCTCGAGGGAAATTTTGCTTAACAAATGGGTAAGGCAGTTAAATCTGTTCCTCTGTTGGGTGTTTTCCTGTCACTTATTATGAGATAAGGCTGTAGTCAGATGCATGCTTACCTTGGAGCAAGTGACCTTGATCTCAGTGGGACCTATTCCTGCGTAGACATGCTTACAATTGTGCTGTTCTGCACTATAACCGCCCAAATAGACTTCAGAACTTGTCATGGCGGCTACTTATTCGTGAGGCAATTTTCCCCTTGAGAAAGACCACTGTTGAAAGTACATCAGGGATTGAAGATACTTTTGTTGTTCGCTGCTACTGTAGCAGTGCTGTGTGGTATTTCTCGCCTCCTCTCCAAGCGATCGTATTAGCAATAGTAGTAAGAATAAAAACAATTGTATTGCTTTGGAAAGACAATGTATGACAACAGAGTGGGTATTTGCCCATTTTTGTTCTCTCTTAGTTTCTCATCTTTCCAGCGTTAAGTTTGTAGGGTCTTTTTCAAAGTCCTCATGAAAGTCCTCATGAAAATTCATTAGCCATTTAGTGTGAATTTCTCCCCCCCCACACACACACTTGCAGGAAATAGTTACAGGTAGGTAGCTGTGTTGGTCTGAGTCGAAACAAAATAAAAACATTCCTTCAGTAGCACCTTAAAGACCAACTAAGTTTTTATTTTGGTATGAGCTTTCGTGTGCATGCACACTTAATCAGATACTTCGTCAGCAGAAAATGTTTGCCTAATACTATATACACATTGTTAAAGCAATGCTTCCTAAGACAATGCATTTTTCAAAATGTTATTTTGTGCATGCTTTCCCACACATATGCATTTTTCTGGAATATTTTTATTTGATTTTACATATATAAAATTATAACTATACAACCATACACATCAACAGTTAAACGATTCCTCCGATTCTCTGGACTTCCCACCTTCCCCTCAATGGGTCCTTGTTAAACCTTTTCTGCTGCATCTTTTTCAATAGTTCATGTTTTATATAACTCCATTATCTCCATAGTCCTTGCTACATTACGAGTTTTATTACAATCCTGCCAGGATTTTATTGCAATCCTGCCAGTGTTTTCATCTGCTTACAGTGGTCTCCAAGATATGCATACGCATTTCTGTACGCATTACGGAGAACTACATCGCAAAACCCAAGGGAGCATGAATTTTAAAGGATGCCTGTGTATCACTTTTCACATTGTTTTGGATAGTGCAAATTACGTAGGTTTGCCTTTAGTTGAAAATTGAATTGAATATCTCCAACTCTATATGGAACGCCTAGCATCAGGGCTTAGCTAGAGCGGAGGGCAACATAGGAACATAAGACAAGTCCTGCTGGGTCAGACCAGTGGCCCATATGGTCCAGCATTCTGTTCTCACAGTGGCCACTGCAGGACTCGAGCACAAGAGCACTCTTCCCACCACTGCCACTGTGGTTTCCGGCAACTGGTAATTCGGAAGCATTTCTGCATCCAAATGTGGAGGCTCAGCTATTATGGCAAATGGCTGTTGATAGTCTTGTTGCCCATCTTCTTTGAAAACCATCCTAGTTGATGCCCATCACTGCCTTTTGTGTGTGTGTGTGTGTGTGTGTGTGTGTGTGTGTGTGTGTTCCATAGTTTCACTATGTGCAGCAATATCTTCTATCTGTCCTGAATCTTCCAACGTTCATAGAATCATAGAGTTGGAAGAGACCACAAGGGCCATCCAGTCCAACCCCCTGCCAAGCAGGAAACACCATCAAAGCATTCTTGACATATGCCTGTCAAGCCTCTGCTTAAAGACCTCCAGAGAAGGAGACTCCACCACACTCCTTGGTAGCAAATTCCACTGCCGAACAGCTCTTACTGTCAGGAAGTTCTTCCTAATGTTTAAGTGGAATCTTCTTTCTTGTAGTTTGAATCCATTGCTCCATGTCTGCTTCTCTGGAGCAGCAGAAAACAACCTTTCTCCCTCCTCCATATGACATCCTTTAATATATTTGAACATGGCTATCATATCACCCCTTAACCTTCTCTTCTCCAGGCTAAACATACCCAGCTCCCTAAGCCGTTCCTCATAAGGCATCGTTTCCAGGCCTTTGACCATTTTGGTTGCCCTCTTCTGGACACGCTCCAGCTTGTTCAGTTTCATTTCAACATTCTGGTGTTTGACCCATACCTGAATTTAAGATTGGAAAAATAAGAAATGGAGAGAAGCCAAAGGTGTTAGATACTCCCACCCCCTAGCTCCATCCTAACAACTTTATTCAAAAATAAGATCCCCTGAGCTCAAATGCGGCTTACGTTTCCTGGTTCAGCATACCTTGGACTGCAGCAGAAGGTCTGAGTAACTGAGCGTGTTGCTCACCCTTCCTCTTCCTCCTCTTCCTCCTCTTTCAATTACATGTTAATCAGACTTGCTCCCTGTTCGTCAAGCAAGCAGAGGACAGCCCATTGCACATTCAGCATGTGTGCAGATGCTCAAGCTGACTGATGATTAATTTGTCGGGAGCGTAAACGGAATGGTGACACACACAAGGCTTCCAGCAGATTGAATGATGTCAGGAGATGTGCCTCTCTTCTTTTCTTCAAAGGCAAACTGGTGGCTGCAGCGAGAGGCTGTCACTCAAAGGGGGGGGGAGCCCCAAAGATGATCTCTGTACATTTCACTCTCCATCTCTAACCCCCAACTGTTTCATCATCTTTTCTTTCATCTGCACTGGCTTTCCATTTGTTTCGAAGCACAATCTCAAAGTGCTGCTTATTTCCTGTGCTCCATGCTCTGACAACCTCCAGATAGAATTATTGCAATGTGCTGTACATGGGTCTTTATCTGAAGCAGCAACACACACACACACCCATTCCCTCACCCTAGAGGTGTACCTAACATCCTCATTGTACAGCTTTTCATTGTAGGCTGAAAATGCATCATTTTACCCTGGTTTTGACAGCTGAGATATGTGTTTAGGACCTGCTTTTATTTTTGTTTTTGTTTAAGTGTTCATTTTATTTGATCTTACATTGCTTTGCGGTAACCCACACTGAGACCTTATGGTGAAGGGAATAAATCCTGTAAACAACCAAACAACCAAAGGAAATGAGTTGCAAAGAGAGAAGTTGTCAATGTACCCAAAACCTATGAAAAAGATTTGTCTAATTTTGGATTGCAGTTTTGGCATTATACAAAAAAGAGCTAGCTTTCTGAGAGATCTCCAAGGTATCAGTGCTCAGCAGATGTTGCTACTCTTTGCTGGTTGCTTCTTCTGCGATGTGTGCATGGCAAATTGGCCATGCACATTACGCTGCCCTGAGCATAAATCTGTACTGTCATTTCACTGACACAGTGCATTGTGGGCTTGCTGGCAAATCTCTCCCATGGCAAGCTGATGCCACACAACCAATACAATATGCAATGAATTCCCAATCCAGGTGAGAAAAATTGACGAGCTGCCTGACTTCATTTATAAAGTAAGGCACATTGCCCAAGCCACAAGAGAATTTGATCAGAGAACGGGGTGGAGCCTATTAAATATAATTGTTTAATGCACATTGAAATGGAAAATGCCTGTAATATGTCTGTGTGTATATTGTAAAGCATGGCGTGGAAATTCCCATTGAAGCTAAAGAAGTGCTGAAGTAGAGAGCCCAGTGTTACTATTTCTGTGCCTCATTGACAAGGTGAATTGTGTTACAATTCTTTCTTTAGCTTTCTTTAGCAATTCTTCTTTAGCTTCCATCTTGGTTGGAGTGAGTCTTTGTTCTTAAGCTACTGGAAAGAATGGACGTGCTAATTCTCTCTGTAGGAAAACAGCCTCAGGGTAAGGAAGAGAGACAGAACTTTGGTTTTTTAGCTCTGGGTGGAAGATATTCATAATCTATGATAGTTAACCTATGTGAGATCAGCATAGGATCTTATGCATGTATCTGAATGTTACTTTATTATTTTAAGTTGCTGTGGAGCAACGTTCTGTTGTAAAGCTTTTGAACCATATTTTTGGAGCAAATAATTTCTTATTTCAAAGAAGAGTCAGTTTTTATTCATCAAAATTGCTTCCATATGCAGAATACTAACAACCTCCATAGAGCCTAAGGCAAGAATGGTGCAGCAACAGAGGTATAACCCGTGACCCTGTTGTGAAGAGTCCCTGGAGACCGCTGAATGGGGCAGGGGAGGAAGAAGCAATAGTCTGCATGGAGAAGTGGGTGGATGTTCGCATCTCTTGAGTTGGTCTTCACATTTTGCAGACTGAGGTGGTAGTACCCTGGACTCAGTGCTATTTTTCTAGAAAAAGAGGTGCTGGAACTCACCATGAACACCTCTTATAAAGTCAATGGCACCCACCTGGCAGGTGTTGGAACTGAGTTCCAGTGAGTTCTGGCTGAAAAAAGCCCCGTCTGGGCTGTACGGATTGCAAGGTGGATGAGTCAGTCTTATTTTTTAATTGGTCTTTCCTGTAAACATTCCATGCATGCAGTAAACTAGTACATCTGGCAGAGGCCTGTTCTGAACCATTCTTCCCAAACTGCCAGCTTACTACCTGAAGTGAGGTGTTTTTTACACGGCAATGCACTAAAATAATGCCCTCCCCAAACAGCAATCTGAAGTGCAGAATTCTCCTGCCTCAGTCTGGTATCTGTTTTGTTCCCATTGTTGTGAGGAAGTAATGCAATGGATTTTTTTTTGGTCCCTCACATATGAACATTCCCCGCATTCAGTCTTTGTCCCAGGCAACACATTATTGGTAGACACACAGGCCAATGCAGATCCATGGCTCTCTCACAAAATGATGCTCAGTGTGTGTGCATGCGGTATATGTGACCAGACGTCACCATATTTGCACTTCCACAACCTAAGCAGCTGCCTTTTCATTCCTAGTCACACATACAGTAATACCTCCGCAAACGTCCGCCTTGTCTAGCGTCCGTTCCGGCGAACGTCCATGGCAAATCCGGAAGTACCGAAATGGGTTACTTCTGGGTTTGCTGCTTGTGCATGCGCAGAAACACAAACTGCTCCGCACACGTGCGCAGATGCAATGCTTTGCCCTGCCTCCTTTTCAGCTAGTGGCCGGGGCTCCGGAATGGATCCCGGCCACAAAACAAGGTACGACTGTACTGCATGCACACACACTGAGCATCATTTTGCTTGTGGAATGGAATAAAGTTGCACGACATCTGTTGTATGTTGCCCCTGTCTCCTTTGGGCAATGTATGACATCCAATTTTACCTGCAATATATGACCAACAAAAAATGAAGTGAATCTGTGTTAGCTATTTCTCTAAGCACCAGCAACACTTGGAACAATACTTTCTTCCCCATTCTCTCTCTCTCTCGCTCTTCGGGCTTTATTACTTCCGTTCATCTTGTAGAGTGTGGGATGAAAATGTGCCCTTGAGACTCTAAGCTTGCACAGAAGTTTAACTACCATCTGCCAACAGACATGCAGAGCTTCCTGCTTAAGACTTTCATACTGCCCATTCTTAGCAAAGGGCTTAACAGCTGTTCCAGTACCTACGGAGGGCATCCTGTCGATCGTCACACTTTTATTGCTGCACTGCTAAAATTTGAAGGCAGGCAAAGTAAGAGTGGGTATTAAAAATTGTGGTGAGCAGCATGCGAAATGTTAGCTGTCCCCCTCTTTAAAATTACTTTGCCCAAGGAGTTCAATAAGGTTCCTCATAAAGGCAGCAAACCTTTGGAAAGATCTGTTTGGAAACAAGTCTTACGCATGTGAAACTGGTGAAGTGTACATCTAAATAACATCGCTGATAGACATGGTGGAGCACAGCTCCTTTCCTTGATTCTAGCATGTCTGAAGAGAGGGAAGGCATGCCAAAAAGACTCATTGCAGCTACAGCAGACAGCCACTGAACAGGAGAGGCAACAGTTTTGCTGGGGGGAATTATTCCCTGCCAAATAAAGTGGACAAGACACACCCCTCAGGAGCCCACTTCTTCTTGTTGTTCTAGTCCAATATACTCTAGGAAAGGGGTCAGCAACCTTTTTCAGCCGTGGGCCGGTCCACCATCCCTCAGACCATGTGGTGGGCCGAAGTATATTTTCAAAAAAAAAATTGAAAATTTTTCCTATGCCCCACAAATAACCCAGAGATGCATTTTAAATAAAAGCACACATTCTACTCATGTAAAAACACCAGGCAGGTCCCACAAATAACCCAGAGATGCATTTTAAATAAAAGGACACATTCTACTCGTGTAAAAACATGCTGATTCCTGGACCATCCATGGGCCGGATTGAGAAGGTGATTACGCCGCATCCGGCCCACGGGCCTTAGGTTGCCTACCTCTGCTCTAGGATTTGGCATGCTGCTATTCTCCCACTTCTGAAGCAGCAAAACCATGCCACTGAGTCAAGGAGATAAGACACTCATGCAGGAGACAGACCTAGAGGGCCTATCAAAACTGTAGCGCTGTCATGGAGGCAGGCATGACCTACCCAGAGATGTCTTCCACATCTCAAGTATTCCTTTCCCTTCCAGCCCTTGCTGTGTGTATCTTGCTTGACCCCAGTGAAGGCTTTTCTTTCTCAGCCGGAACTCTGTTTGCTTCTGAACCTGGAGAGCGATGGAGACATGTAAACAGAATGCCACTTTGTCTTTTCAGAACAACACAACTGTACATTCAAAGATCTGTTCCGTTCTGTACTTCACCCGAAAGGGTTTAAGTATAGAGGGAAAATGTGGTAGACCAGAAATAAAGAAGGGCACTTCTTAACAAGTTCTGCAATAAAAACCCTGGGGTGTACTGCCTGGATTTTGCAGACTTTTAAAAGTCTCAGGAAATGTACTATGGCTGAGAAATTAATTAATCTTACATACTTGGAAAAGGACGTTGAAGAGTGTTGGCAAAACAACGAGCTTTTGTTGTTGCTGTGTGTTACCTGGTAACAATATAATTATAAATGAACTTAATGTGAAAACGGATCAGCTTGAGTACCTAACTTCAGCCACCAGGTCAACAACAGCTGCTGGGATATGACAAAATATACAAGAACTGCTTTATACAACTTTCTGAGTGTATCGTCAATGATTTGGTGTCTGTTTTTGAAGAAATTCTGGTTAGTAAAGCTTTGAATAATATTTATGGGTCGGGACAATTTTTATTCTAGAAGGATTCAATTTTGATGTATCCAATGGCTTCAAGCCGCACAATATGAATATCTGCAATACCATGGGCATCTGGCTGGCCTCTGTGAGACTAGGATGCTGGGCAAGATGAGCCTTTAGTCCTATCCAGCAGCTTCTTCTAATGTTCAGTTTATGCTAGTAATTGCTCGTTCAGTATTACCAGAGTCCTTGTAGATTCTGTTTGCCTTCCTTTTGACAGCGTCTGCTGTCAATATTTCTGAAAGGCACATCAAGGATTCTCCCCCCTTTTTTATTCCCTCCCTTCTCCTGCACCTGAAGTCCAACTCAGACGTGAACTGTGCACCTCCTTGTATAATAATTGTGGGCATGCAGTTTCTAACAGATGGAAGCTCAAGCTGGTTCGTTGCCCCAGGTGTCAAACCTTCTCCATCTCTTCCAGCAACTTCAATAAACAATTGGACTTGCCAGATGTTGTTAAGCCTAAGTTCCGTTAGTAGCCTCTGGCCTGTAGATTTCCATGTTATGGGGAGTGGGGGTGGGGAGGCATGGAGGAAACAGCATAAACCTGGTCTAACTGGTTCACCCTCTTAGATCAGAAAAGCCTTCTGCAGACAGCCTTTTGATGTTTTAGCCTTGGCTTCCCTCCAGTTGATAACATAGCTGCAAATTGCAAAGCAGAGGGTGTCAGAAGTTAACTGCTCTCCTATCACAACTGAAATGTGGCCAGGCCAGGATTACAGCAGGCACAACCAAGCCACGTTTTTTTTCAGTAAGTAAAAATATGTGTTACTGGCAAGCAATCCTGCAATAATTCACAGAGACTTTCCCGCTGCAAGATCTGGAGCACACAGACAATGTTCACCAGAGTTCATTATTTCTTACTAGAGGAAGATTGTCTGTGGGGAGAGGGAGGGCTAGCACACAGAGTCTGTGGGGAGGGAGGGCTAGCATATTATAGGGGGAAACTAGCCCTTTTCAGAGGAATCACTCATAGGATCATGAAAAAAATGGACAGGGGAGCGGGGTTGTACTGGCTAGCCACACCCTAGAGGCCAGCATGAGCTCATGCCCCTTGTGTTCAGATGAATGCATGAAAGGAAATACAACTGGACTCCTGGGTGCTTCATGGAGTACTTTCCATCAGTCCGAATATCTCTACAGGCCTTTGGACTGGTAATATGTAAGTAAGTATGCAGGTAGGGTCTTCTGAGAGGTCTACAGAACATCATCATCATCATCAGCTGCTGCTGCTCATCTGACTGAGTTGCCCCAGCCACTCCAGGCTGATTCCAACAAAATATTAAAAAACCCATTGAAGCATGAACCATTCAAGACTTCCTTCTACAGGGATGCCTTCAGATGTCTTCTAAAGGTTGTATAGTTGCTTATCTCCTTGGCATCTGATGGGAGTGCGTTCCGCAGGGAGGGCGCCACTACCGAGAAGGCCCTCTGCCTGGTTCGCTGTAACCTTGCTTCTTGCAGTGAGAGAAGCACCAGAAGGCCCTTGGAGCTGGACTTGAGTGTAGGAAGCTCCCTTATACTGAGTCACAACATTGCTCCAGAGTGCTGTCCACGCTGACCAGCAGAAGCTGGTTTCAGGGTTTCAGGAAGGGATGCCAGAGATTGAACCTGTGACCTTCTGCATGCAAAGCAGATGCTCTATTGTGGTTCTGCTGAGGCAGTGCCCCATTTAATGTCCCATCCTCCACTTTGTCTTATGGTTTGTAGATCACATTGCAATGCATTTGCATTATAGAATCATAGAGTTGGAAGAGACCACAAGGGCCATCCAGTCCAACCCCCTGCCAAGCAGGAAACACCATCGAAGCATTCCTGACAGATGGCTGTCAAGTCTCTGCCTAAAGACCTTTAAAGAAGGAGACTCCACCACACTCCTTGGCAGCAAATTCCACTGCCGAACAGCTCTTACTGTCAGGAAGGTCGTCCTAATGTTTAGGTGGAATCTTCTTTCTTGTAGCTTGAATCCATTGCTCTGTGTCCGCTTCTCTGGAGCAACAGAAAACAACCTTTCACCCTCTTCTATATGACATTCTTTTATATATTTGAACATGGCTATCATATCACCCCTTAACTTTCTCTTCTCCAGGCTAAACATACCCAGCTCCCTAAGCCCTTCTTCATAAGGCATTGTTTCCAGGCCTTTGACCATTTGGGTTGCCCTCCTCTGGACACATTCCAGCTTGTCAGTATGCCAGGTGTCTCCCATCCTGTATTTGTGCCTTTCATTTTTTTCCGTTATTGCTTTATATAAATGCATTATTGTTCCATATTTACAGTTTCATGTTAAGAGAAGGTCCACATGGCAAGGTATGCATTTCGTTAGAGACTCTAACCATGTTTTCAGTTCCTTGAGTTCCACCATGGAAGAAAGGCAGGGTATAAGTGTGCGAAGAAATTTTTTTTTTTTAAAAAAATGACATTATTCAGTGTTTTCTTCTCTGACATATATAGTTCCTCACAATGCAAAAGGAAATGTTCGAGCACTATATAGAGCTAAGGAGGGCTGGCTGAAGGTGGCATAAAGTGCATTGATAAAAGGATTGAGAAGTCCTTGTTCCATAGATTGCTAATATAGGCTGCTTTACACAATTCCAGGCCCTCCAACAAGAGAATTAATTGCTGATTGATTCATTCCCCACCAAGAAAATGTAATTCCGCATTAAAAAAGGAAAAGTGTATGTCATCAGTCAACTTGTCATTTGTGTTCTTTTAGGGGAAATGACTGGTTTTCAGAGAACGGGGGGTGGGGGTGGGGTTCTTGAGTCATACTGTGTTTCTCAAAAAATATCATAATTAATTACCAAAAGCAGCTGTGCCAATAAGACAGCAGAGAAATGGCAAAGGCCCCCATTAATTACCCGCTTTCCCTCCCTTACAAATTCTGTATTTCTATAAAGCAGGCCTCTGACAGTGTAATAGATATGACAAAAAGAACAGTTTGTGTCGTGAACTGTGGCTGTGCTGGTTCCAGAAAATACAAGCAAGCAATGTAATTGTTTTTTATTGGACAGACATCCATGGCTGGAATAATATAGCAGCTTTCCTTTGACTCTCACAAGGCCATTCTTTCTGGTAGAAGTGGAAAATAGAAGAAATATAGCAGTGGATTCAGTAGGGGGGGGGGAAGCTCTGAATTTATGTACTGATCAAATTCTGTTGACCTTGGGAACAGATGGGCTGTTTGAGGTAGACCGCCTCAGACGGACATTTTACATCTCTAAGGAGAGAGAAACAGTGAAGTATTCTCCGGTTTTCATTTGCAGCAGGTACACAGGAATAGAGGAAGCTGGCTTATACTGAGCCAGACAGACCATTGGTTCATCTCGCTACACTGACTCATAGCAGCTCTCCATGGTTTCAGATTGGGTTTTTTTCCAGTCCTACCTGTAGATGCTGGAGATTGAATTGGGTGTTGGGATAAACAACAGCCTATTATTATTATTATTTATACCCCGCCCATCTGGCTGGGTTTCCCCGGCCACTCTGGGCAGCTTCCAACAAATATAAAAATACATTAAAGTATCACAGATTAAAAACTCCCCTAAACAGGGCTGCCTTTAGGTGTTTTCTAAATGTCAGGTAGTTGTTCATCTCCCTGACCTCCGATGGAAGGGCATTCCACAGGGCGGGCGCCACTACCAAGAAGGCCCTCTGCCTGGTTCCCTGTAGCTTTGCTTCTCGCAGTGAGGGAACCGCCAAAAGGCCCTCGGCGCTGGATCTCAGTGTCCGGGCTGAATAATGGCGGTGGAGGTGCCTCTTCAGGTATATAGGAACGAGGCCTTTAATTAATAACACAGTAATGAGATGAAAAAGTCAATAGAGGGTTGGTGTATATAAGGAACAGGATATTAAGTGAACTGCCTGAGATGTGAGTTTATTTTCCCTTTCACCTTTCCTGCTCTCTTTTGCTGTAACCAGAAATGTATTAGGGTGTTAAGTAAAGATTCAGTTGAAATGTTATAGTCATGCCTGCCTTCTTTGAGGTGAGATGAGGAACCTGTTCTGCAACACCTTGGCCTTCTGCTTTGCCATTATGCTGTAGTCCTCCCCAGAATGGCTAGGTATAAATTAGCCATTGTTGTGGATATAAATCTTTCCTATCCAGGACTTTTTTTCCCTGGGGGAACTCACTGGACTGGAACTCAATTCTGGTACTTCTCAGGTGGGTTCCAGAACCTCTCAGGTGAGTTGCGGCATCACTCAGGTGGGCACCATTGCCATTCTACGAGAAAGAAGAAGAAGAAGAAGAAGAAGAAGAAGAAGAAGAAGAAGAAGAAGAAGAAGAAGAGGAGGAGTAGTAGTAGTAGTTTGGATTTGATATCCCGCTTTATCACTACCCGAAGGAGTCTCAAAGCAGCTAACATTCTCCTTTCCCTTCCTCCCCCACAACAAGCACTCTGTGAGGTGAGTGAAGCTGAGAGACTTCAGAGAAGTGTAACTAGCCCAAGGTCACCCAGCAGCTGCATGTGGAGGAGCGGAGACGCAAACCCACTTTCCCAGATCTTAACCACTACACCACACTGGGAGGTGTTCCTGGTGAGTTGCCACAATCATTTTCTAGAAAAATAGCAAAGCCCATATCACACATAACATACCAAGCATCTTTAGGTAAAGGTAAAGGGGCCCCTGACCATCAGGTTCAGCCGTGTCCGACTGGGGTTGCGGCGCTCATCTCGCTCTATAGGCCGAGGGAGCCAGCGTTTGTCCGCAGACAGCTTCCGGGTCATGTGGACCAAGCATCTTTACTTAGAAGGAAATATATATTTCGTTCTTTACCATTCAGCTATCTTCCTTGGTGGTTGCTCCTCCATTTCCTTCCTTTTCTAATCTAACATGCCCAGTTCCTTCAGCCGTTGCTCAAATTCAGCCAATTCATCATATCTGTGATCTTATCAGAGTCCTTTCCAGTGCTTTGCCAGCGTCTGTTTGAACTCTGGTGCCCAGAATTGAGCACGGATGCCATCTTACCAGCATCAAGCAGAAATATAAGGGCACACCATCAGGTTGTATTACTCATGGGTGATAAATTAGAAAATTAAACTGTCACAAGAATAAAATGTATTGGGTAACACTCCCAGCCTTGCTGGCTAGAAATTATGTTTCTATTTTTGGCAGTCGCCCTTTAGATTCTGATCTTTATATTTGTTATAGCAGGCTGCAGTAGAAAAGAATAGTAGTACTAGCAGCAGTGGTGGTGATTGTATAATTTAATAAGCTTCGCTGCGGTTCCTGAAAGCGGTAAATTGGTGCTGGGAGACTGCATAAGGTAAACAGACAAGGCACCGTCAGCAATTCACTTTTAAAATTTACTTTTTGCGGTGTTTTTATGTGCGTTGCTTTTTCTCAAAACACAACTCTTCTTTACTTAAAGGTCCCGGTTATCACAAGCTATTTGTTCTGGCTATTTATGCATGTCAGTGTTAAAAGGGGCATTTCTACTGATTGGCGTAAAGGTCTACGCAATTGGCTTCTGAGTCAACATGAAAACACGCTGTTTGACCTTCTCCTGGGCACTGAGGCCACTCCATTCTTATATTGCTTTAACATTATTAATAGAGAATGGGAAAAGGCATTTCACAGAGTTCTTTCATATTACAGCACATTTGCCCAGCTCCCCTTCTTCTTGACAGAAGAAAGAATAGCTTTCTTCTAACTTGTACACATTTTCTTCAGTAATATGGAAAGCCGGGCTCTGTCAAGTGACAGAATGAGCAATAGATTGAGAGGTACTATTTAAAGGTAAGAAAATGGACAATTATTTGCCCAATTTCCAGGCCCAGTTTACAGTTCTGCTTTTAAGCACCAAAGCCTGGGAGCAGGTTACCTGAACAACTGCAAACCCTCCAAGTGACCCTATTTTCCAGGGTCAGTCCTGGATTTCCCAGGTTCTGATCTGATCCTGGAATGTCCCGCTTTCCCTTAGGACATCCCTGTTTTCATCGGAGAAACGTTGGAGGGAATGGAGTTATGCAAACCCCCGAGCCAAGGAGATAAGTAACTATACAACCTTCAGAAGACAACAGGGGTTTTGCTCTTGCTGCTTCTAAATAGCATTTGTTTCTATGGTTATTTTGCATTTAGTTTTTATGAAACATATTTAATATATGCTGCCCAGACGATGCCCAGACGATGGTGATGCAATTAAAACTCGCAACTCTACAATTCCATGATGCTAAATGGGAGTGCATAGGGGGCCTTATTCATGTGTAATGTTCAGCAATCTTCACATTTGCATTTAGTGTTAAATGTTTTATTAGGATGGGGATGTTTTATTATTGAGTTTATTGCAGTTTTTGTTGTTGTTCTGTAAACTGCTTCAGGATTCTCCAAATGAAAAGCAGTATACAACTGATTTCAATCAATCAGTCAGTCAAAAAGGAACAAGTAGGAATGTTATCAGTGTGTGTGTGAAGAGCACCTTTAAAATCTTTATGTGGATTATATTATTAGTGTGAAACGTAACCCAAGGGAAGCCCTGCAAGCTTTAGAAGCTGAGTTTTCCAAATTTGAAATGATAGGCCTTTGAACTAACTCGGATAAATCTTTAATTATATACTATAACATAGCTCCAAGTGAACAATTGAAATTAAAAGAATTAGTTACTATTCCGCAATGCTGCAAGGATTTTTAGATATTTAAGTGTTCGGATTCCACGAAATTTAAATGAATTATATTCATTAAACTACACACCATTGGTGAAGAAAATCAGAAGGAACCTGTACTCATGGAGCAGGCTTCAACTATCCATGCGTTAGGATGAATTGCAACAAAACACAATGATTCCCAAATGCTTACATTTGTTTCAAGTGCTCCCCATCTTACTTCATCCTAGTGTCTTCAAAAACTAGCATAAAAAGGAACAGGTAGCAAATGATGGGACCCAACTGATGGGAGGTGAAACAGGGACCCAAGCCAGAGCTAGAATTGACCTTCATTGCTCAGTTTAAAGCCCCACCCTAAAAAGAAAGCTTTTATCACCCTTCCTGTTCATGAGAACCAATGGCCAAGAGGAAGAGATGAGTCAGGCTGGTGAAGAGTCACAGGTGTGTCCTCCTGCTGCTGCCACAAGCTCCCCTCCCCTCTTGTTCCCCAGAACTAGAAGAGGCGTGAAAAGGGCGGAGGAGAGGTTGGCTTCACACAGACACAGTCTCCAATTGCTTGGGGAAAACCCTAGACAGGATGGGACTTTCAGTCTTGGCAGCTGATTCATGGGGCCAGACCTATCAGGGATGAGCTGCTGTGCTTATTAGGCCAGGCACTCAGTGCTTTTTTCCCAGGAGGTACTCAATGGTATGCAGTGCCGGCACCTTTTTTTTGGTTGTTAAAAGTGTGACACTTACTGTAACAACTTCATGGTGAGTACCGGCACCTATTTTTCCAGGGGGGAAAGCACTGCTGACACTCCACCAAGTCTCTGCAGATTGTGTTCTTGCTAATGAAGAGTTAAGTCCAACTTGCACAGTGTGATTTACCGCTGGCTCACTCCTGAGAGCAGAGATGGATTAGAATCACTTCTGTCCCCTCCTCAACTACCTCCAAGGACAAGGAGGGGCTTAAAGCAACAGAAGCAGATGGGGATGCCATGCAGGAAAAGCCACTGCTTGCTTACACACTCCACGTGAGAAGACAATGGGCTGGAGGAGGTTTGTTGCTCTGTTGTGCCAACTGTTGGGATGGAGTAGAGATCTGAAGAAGGAGATGCCCAGCTAGCTATTTAGCAGGAGCTCTGTGTGTGATTCTTGCACCTTTGGAGCTGATGTAATTGAGACCTTTGCCGATAAAGAACTAAACTTCCAATCATGGGTCCTCCTTGCGGGGTCTGGGTGACATGATGACATGGCTCTCCAGGTATTTTGGATCAAAACTACCATCAGCCCCAGCCAGCATGGTCAGAGGTCAAGGAGTTGTAGGCTTGCCAACCCTGCTTTCCTCTTTAGGGCAGGGCTAGCCATGTGGTATCCTCCAGATATTGTCGGAACACAACATCCTTGAACAAACCTGGAAGCTCCAAGATCTAGGCCAGCACCTCCTGACTCCACCTAACCTACTTTCTTATCCATCATCATGGTGGACATTTAGAGAGGAGCTAGCTGTAGCTCAGTGGTAGAGCATATGCTCCATTCTCCAATTTAAAAGGCTCAGGTAGCAGGAGATGGGAAGGATATTTCTCTGCCTGAGACTTTGGATAGTTTATGCCATTCCAGAGTAGACAATATGGAGCCAGACAAACCAATGGTCTGGCTGAGTATAAACCAACTTCCTTTATGGAAATCACCTTGACATGGTGGTGTAGAAGATGATCAATAAATCAATAGCAATAATAATGACAATGCTTGTTTCGTCATAGCTGCCAAGTTTTCCCTTTTCTCGCGAGGAAGCCTATTCAGCATAAGGGAAAATCCCTTTAAAAAAGGGATAACTTGGCAGCTATGTGTTTCATACACTGGCCATTTATCATTACCCGTTTATCTCTGTAAATTATCACTCCATTCATTTGCACGAAGATGCCAGGAATGTCATCTTGCAATACTTTCTTAGCATAAAATAACACTAATTAGGTTCTTTCCCCTTTCTCTGCCTGTAGTTCAAATACTTATCAACTGGAATTTAAATAATTATAGCTGCTTTGGAAGGTTTTTCAAGAACAGCTTCGAAGTATTTAAAAGGAAGTACAAAAAGTTGGTTTCTCACTGGCTCATTTAAGCGCTATTGCGAATAAAAGTATTTTGTAAAAAATATTTTGAGCTGATGGCGTAGAATTACAAAGGAAGACCTCAAGCTCTGATTACTAATTAAGTTCATATTTAGCACCAATAGAACCTGAAGGTTATGAGGAAGCTTGACAAGGCAAAGCGTACAGTGTTCAGTACATATTTTTCAGCATAATTATAGCTGTAATTTTGTATTATAGTTATTAACTTGCCAATACTAAGCAGTGGAAAAACCCACCGCAAACACTCACAAAGTGCCAGTGGTGGAGTATATATCTATATTTCAGTGTGTTAAAATGTTTAAAAGAGTTTTAAAATATTGAACTAGATCATTCATTGAACACCTCACACTGTGTGTTTGGAACACGAGTTGCCTCACTTTACTTTAGACAGGTCATATGCAGAATGCTGTGTGTATTCTGTTGCCCCAGAGGGCAGAACAGCTTCTTCCTCTTATTCTTCTTCTATTTAATATTAGACTGTGTTCGCTTTTCGGCTTCTACTATAAACCTTCCTCTTTTAAGAAGCCTTTTATCACTTGTATGCTTGCTGTCCTTTGGGAAGAAGAACAGGATAGAAATTTTGATGACGACGACGATGTTTTGATTTCTCACTTGCCTTTCTCCCTAAGGTCCCATGATGGGTCACAGCAATTTAAAAACAATATTAAAATCAGTTTAAAACAATTACAAACAAGAGGATAGAGTGGGTCCCTATAGATAGATAGATAGATAGATAGATAGATAGATAGATAGATAGATCATAGAATCATAGAGTTGGAAGAGCCCACAAGGGTCATCCAGTCCAACCACCTGCCAAGCAGGAAACACCATCAAAGCATTCCTGACAGATGGCCGTCAAGCCTCTGCTTAAAGACCTCCAAAGAACGAAACTCCACCACACTCCTTGGCAGCAAATTCCACTGCCGAACAGCTCTTACTGTCAGGAAGTTCTTCCTAATGTTTAGGTGGGATCTTCTTTCTTGTAGTTTGATTCCATTGCTCTGTGTCCGCTTCTCTGGAGCAGCAGAAAACAACCTTTCTCCCTCCTCTATATGGCATCCTTTAATATATTTGAAGATGGCTATCATATCACCCCCTTAAATTTCTCTTCTCCAGGCTAAACATACCCAGCTGGAGAAGAGAAGGTTAAGGGGTGATATGATAGCCATCTTCAAATATATTAAAGATGATAGATAGATAGATGATAGATTAGTGTCAAAGACCAGAACAAAGTGGTGTTTCTTCAGCTTACAATAGAAACCACATACTGAAGGTACACCTCTGTAGGGAAGGAATCCCACAACTTAAGAGCTGCCACAATGAACATTCTCTCTCGCTGAACTGCCCCAAGAATGCTGCCATCTCTGAATTTCTGAGGGTGGTTGAATTACTTTGAATACACTTTGCTGATCTTAACACCTGAGAGGTTCTGTTGCAACCAAGAACTAGCACCAATTGGCAGAATTTGAGAGGAGAAAGAGGAAATTGTGAGGTGAGAGCTGTTCAACCATAGAATAGATTGCCTCAGGAGGTGGTGATCTCTTCTTTGTTGGCAGCATTTAAGCAGGAACTAGGCAACCATATTTTTGGGATACCATAGTTGCATTCTGCATTGCAGAGCCTGCACTGAGCAGGGGTTTGGGCTGAATGGCCTTTAAGGCCCCTTCCACTTGTATTCCATTGATACGGGTCACCACAGTGTTAGCAAGAAAGAGCTTTGGTAAATATTGCATTGCAGCATGGAATCAATGACTTCCTCCAAGCAAAAATCAGAAAAATGGAGAAAGGGTAGTTTGATATGTTTGATTGTTCATTTAAATGTTTTGAAAGCAAATAGATACCTCAGATAATAATATTGCACAGCTTGAAGCAACTGGAAGAATAAAAACTGATTCTTTTCCGAATAAAAACATTGCCCAGACCCATACATTTGATTGAGGCTTTACTCTCAGAACTTTCTTCAAAACAGAACAAAAGCATCAAATATATATATATCCAAATCATTCCATACAATATCTTGTGCATGTCCAGCACAGTCTCAGCATCTTATAAGAAATACAAGATATTTCCAAGCAGACCTAGAAGCAAAGGTCTTACAGTGTCCAATAGCCTGGAGCTGTTTTTTCTCTCCCTTCGGGAGACCCATTCATACATCTTGAGGATGAAGACTAAAGAGAAATCCTTTTCAAAATGGAGATTTGCAACCAAATATCACTTGTTCCAAAGTAAACATTCAGTATTAGAGCAGAGAATATTCAACAGTTAATTATCGACCGGTTAAAGCTCGGAATGCTGCCACGGAAGAAAACCCCCAATGTTAGCAATACACATTCTCGGGCATTCTCCATTTCAGTGTCAATTAAACAATTAACAATAACCCAGTAAGATAGCATGTTTGAAAGGTCAGGATTCCTGATCCCAGAGATTACACTGACAATGGCCTTTGAAAGGCTCAGTAATAAACAAACAAATAACCAACCAACCAACCATGTGGCTGAGCTCTATTATGTTCACAATTTTCTGCACTAGAAGAGAGAGAATGCCTTAAGGCAGGGGTCACTAAACTTACCACGCTTCGGGCCGGTGCCTGCAGCGCCGATTGTGCGGTGGGCCAGAGGGCGGGGGAAGCATGCACCCATACGCGTGCACGCACACAATTTCCGACGCACTTCCGGGTCGCAGGAGCACTGGAAATAGCTTGTGCACATGCGCATGGGCCCAGGGCCGTCTTAAGCGCCCCTGGCGCCGTGGTGCGACAGATCCCTCCAGCGCCCCCACCCCGTTTCCCAGCGCGGTGGGCGGGCGGGCGCAGCGCGGCTACCACAGGCGCTGCTGCATGGTGGGCGGGCAGGCAGGCACAGCGCAGTTGCCATGAGCGCAGCTGTGCGGCAGACCGGCCAACCAGAGGGCGGGCGCAGCTCGTGGCGACCCCCTGGTGGGTCAGCGCCATGGTGCCCTGCGCCACCCAGCCTGGCCGTAGGGCCGGCCCTGCACGGGCCTCCTCTGACCTGGAAGTGCACCAGAAATGATGCTTGCGCATGCGTGCAAGCTATTTCCGGTGCTCCTGCGACCCGGAAGTGGGCAGCTGCGCCATGCCGCACCGTGCCACGCCGATAAGAGTGGGCAGTGGCAGCGGGGGTTGCCACAGGCCAGATAAATGAGTCCTTTGGGCCATAGTTTGGGAATGCCTGCCTTAAGGGGCCACCTCTTTGTCACGAGAGCTCACCCCATCATAGGTCATCCTGCACCCCATTTTAACTACCTTAATTTAAGCAATGCCAAGCAGATTGTTAACCGTGATGAAGCCGCTCTCTGCATGACTGCATGCCCCACGTTGGGAGCAGAGGGCTTTATTTTCATTTGGCCCTCTCTTACCCTGAAAAGAAGATAGGCTCATTTAAACGTGCCGCACTGAGCTATATGACAATAGCTTTCTCCTTAATGGCAAGCATTTATCACATCTTATCTCATTAAAAGCTTTGTTTAACTAAAGAGGGGCATTTTTTATAATCAGAAACGAGACTATATATGGCAAGTGCAAATAAAATAGGCAGCTGCAAGGAAGATACTTCATCTTCCCTTTTCTGCTAGAGAGAGTTCTTTGTGATTCATAGGCCTGCTTCTAGAATCTTCCTAGAGGGGATTTTTTCTTTAACTGCTCCAGGCAAAACCTAGATCAATCTGTTTTAGGTGTTGCTTTCATTGCTGATATTTGGCAGGCAGGCACCAACGCAAGGGCATCTGATTCTCATGGAGGAAGGAAGAGCTGGGCCCAATTTATGGCACAGCAGATGCTGGATGTGTGATTCAGTCTCAGCGGATGGTGACACTGCTAATGAGAGAGTATACCAGGAGCAAAATATATTGCTTGATTAATTGCATTCTCTCAATTTGCTGCCTGCATTAAAAACAAGAACAACAGACAGCAGGCAGAGAAACCACAACTTTGACATCTTTTGTGATTTGGACATTTATCCCTTTTTCAAATGAGGGAAGGATGAGGGAGATATGGATTTAGCATACTTCAGATCAGGCATCCCCAAACTGCGGCCCTCCAGATGTTTTGGCCTACAACTCCCATGATCCCTAGCTAAGAGGACCAGTGGTCAGGGATGATGGGAATTGTAGTCCAAAACATCTGGAGGGCCGAAGTTTAGGGGTGCCTGCTTCAGATGCTTCGAGAGTTGAGATGAAATTCCATACATTTTTCCAGAACATTTTTGGCCCTTCATTCAAAAAATGCTTGCGTTTTAACAAAACTTGCCTTCACGCTTCCTCTGCCCATAGTGACATCATCACACCACCATATCTGATTGGTTGCATACACTGTAGACATTTACCCAGACACTTGGTGTGATCTCTGACTGATTGTGTAGAATCAACCAAGTGTCTAATGAAGCTGGAAGAAGAAGGAAATGGATGTCCTGAAGAAGATTGTGCAGATATCCATAACGATTCCAACTAAATGCTGCTCCTCGTCTGTGGAATGCTTTCCTCAGCAAGGTCCACTTGGAAGCTTCATTGACATTTTTGGCACCAGGTAAAGACTTACCTTTTACTCGGGACCTTTTGATAGGTTGAGATGATAGTATCCTGCTACTGGTATGCTGCCAGTGCTTTCTGTGGCTGTCACGGGCTTTGTTTTGATGCCGTAATATATTTAAATTAATGTTTTGAAAGGTGTTGTAAGTAGCCTGACGAGCACCAGGTAACAAGCAACTGACAAGTCTAACTAATAATACTCAGAGGAGACTTGCTGGAATTGGTTGAGCTAAGTTCCCCATGTCCATTAAGTTCAAAGGGTCTACTCTGATCAGGATTATCATTGGATACAACTGATATAAATAATAATTGATATTTTCAGGCACTTTTAGACTGCCCTTCATTACATAGAATCCCAGGGCAGTGTAGAGAATATACAAAATAACCAAATCACATCAATCCCCTATAGAGCTTCACACCACCAACTTGACAGCCTGGTTTACCCAGTTCCTTCTCCCTTCTGCTGAATAATAATAATAATAATAATAATAATAATAATAATAATAATAACTGACCCAATAAAACTGCATTTAAAAAAAACATTTCAGATATGTTGTCACTCATCATGTTGACTCATAAAATGCAGTAAACTGCCATCATCTGAAGGGGGAACATGATGCTTTCTAAAGAAGAAGAAAAGCCAAGCGAGAGTTATGAAAAGCACTGCAGGGATTTTGAGATTGTATACCAAAAATAAATTGAGATAGCCAGGTATCCAATTCATAATTCAAATGCACAGTACAGACTATTTTATGGCACGGATATTGTGTAAAAAATCAGCTGCTGACAAACGTACAGTGGTACCTCTACTTATGAATAATTCTACTTACGAATGTTTCTACTTACGAATGGAGCTCCGTCCGCCATCTTGGATGCAGTTTAGATAGGAATTTTTCTGCTTACGAATTTTTAGATAGGGTTGTTTCTACTTACGATTTTTTTCTCCCAATGCATTCCTATGGGATTCGACTTACAATTTTTTTCGACTTACAAATGTGTGTTATTCGTAAGTAGAGGTACCACTGTATACAGATTTTGCAAGCAATTTCCCCAATATAATGCAGTTATGTTAAGTTCACTTATTTATACACATTTCCCCATAATATATACATTTTGTACACACTGTTTGTCTGAAGAGCTGGAACACAAAATTTGGAGAAGTCTGAATATCAGGAGATGGCTGAAATTGGTTCAAAAAGTGTGAATTAGTTTCTCATTAAGATGCAAGGAAAATAGTGTTTCTTCCCAATGTGGATCTGGTTTTATTGTATTTTATTGTAAGCCACTTTGATGGAATCTACACACATATAAAAAAAGGCTGTGAAAATGCTTTTTTAAAAAACGTTTTGGAAAAGACATTGAATTTGACATAGCTCACTGTTGCCAACTAGTGTCACATTTGTACATTACAAATGCACTTTACAACACATTTAAAATGTTTTATTTGCAGCTGTATAGCTGAGTCCCAAGTGTTTAATTTTGAAACAAAAAAGGGTGTGCATATATATTTAAAATAAGTAAATATAAGCTGTGTTGACGGACCATCTTTTGTGATACAGTTGTACCTTGGTTTTCAAACAGCTTAGTTCTCAAATGTTTTGGCTCCCGAATGCTGCAAACCTGGAAGTGACTATTCCGGTTTGTGAACTATTTTTGGAAGCTGAACGTCCGACGGGACTTCCGTGGCTTCCGATTTGCTGTAGGAGCTTCCTGCAGCCAATCAGAAGCCGCACTTTGATTTCCTAACGTTTTTGGAAGTCAAACAGACTTCCGGAACTGATTCCATTCAACTTCCAAGGTACAACTGTACATACTACAGTATATTTATTTAATTAAAGCATTTGAATACCACCTTCCATGCACCATCCCAAGGTGGCGTAGAACAGAAATTAACAATAACAGCTGAAATGCTGTAAAATGATTGAAACCTCAGTAAACATCTACATGACAGTAAAAACATAGCAGGACAATAAAATATCCCTACAGAATGCCTCTATTGGTATGTGCTCACACTACAAAAGTTTGCTGGATCAACCTTCAAAAACGGGGGGGGGGGGGAGAAGCAACACCTTGCATTATACAAAGTTACATTGGCAGGCCGACATTATCTTAATTCTTAAGGAACGCATTTGTGGTTTGCAATCTCTAAAAAGCTTGTTTAATGCCTTAATGTTGCTTGAACAAGGGAGTGGTGACCTAAAAGACTGAAGCAGAAACACCAGGTCATTCTGTACTCTTGCAAAAAAAGAGCAAGGGCATAAGTATGTTAGCTTTGGAAAGGTATCACAGAAGAGCGATTACACCTTCACTGACGGGTATAGTATTTAAGGCAGGGGTAGGCAACCTCAGGCCCGTGGGCTGGATGTGGCCCAATTGCCTTCTCAATCCGCCCCACGAATGGTCCAGGAATCAGCGTGTTTTTACATCAGTAGAATGTGCGCTTTTATTTAAAATGCATCTCTGGGTTATTTGTGGGCCCTGCCTGGTGTTTTTACATGAGTAGAATGTGTGCTTTTATTTAAAATGCATCTCCGGGTTATTTGTGGGCAGGGCCGTCTCTAGGCCCGGGTCCGGTGGGGCGGGGCACCAGACCGCCAGGCCACCAGGGATGCCACTGCGCCCGCTAAGAGGTGCGGTGGAGGCCACCCCAGGCGCGCCAGATGCAGCCCTAGGCGCACCTCTCAGCTGTTCAGGCCGCTCGCTGGAGGCGTGGGCCTGGGGCCACCTCTGCCGCGCGCAGGGGCATCGCAACAGGGGGCAGCCAGGCTGGATGGCGCAGGGAGCTGGCCCTCCAGGCGGCTGCCGCACTGTGCCCACCTGCCCACCCGCTACGCCGGGAAACGGGGCGGGGGGCGCCGGAGGGGTCCGTCGCGCCAGGGCACCAGGCATGCTTAAGACGACCCTGTTTGTGGGGCATATTCATTCATTCCCCCCCCCAATATAGTCTGGCCCACGGCTGAAAAAGGTTGCCGACCGCTGATTTAAGGTAACGTATTTCAGTCAACATTTTGGGGTCACTCTACACAGCAAATAATGCCCATTGGGCTATTTTATGTGGTGCCCCCCCAACCCAGGCTTTCCCCTCTTAAATATTTTGGTACTTCAGCAAAATTGGGGTTTCCTAGGGTGGCCAGTTATTCCTCACCAGAGAGAGAGAGAAAGTGAGAGAGAACTTGCATCTGCTAATTTATATGGATAGAAGCAAATTCAGAAATATGGACTGATCCCGTGTTTTTCCACCACCTAGTGGTGCAACAGTAATACTGCTAGCACGTTTTCAAAGCTAAGCAGGGCCCGGTATGGTTTCAAATGGGATGGGAGACCACATGTGGAGATTCTTGCATTGCAGAAGGTTGGACTAGACAACCTCGGGGTCCTTTCCAACCCTACAGTTCTATGATTCCCTTAAATAAGGATAAATGTATGTTTGTCAGAAGCAGCTTGCTTAATGCAGTAGAACTGTGTTAGCTTCCAAAAAGGCGAGTTGCTGAGAGAGGGAGAGGCGGTGGGGGGAGGGCTTTGTATGGGGGGGGAGCACTGGATTAGCTCCTGCCAGTGTTTGCACCATGCCAACCTCCCTGTTGCCTTGCCCCTCTCCTTACGCCTCCCAGTAAGCAACAGCGACCCACCTCCTGAGAAGCTAGTATAGCGGCTCCTTGCTAGCTGGCAAGCTGCTTCTGTCTCCAGCTGAATCAAAAAACTGAAATCAAAATTACTCACCCTCTTTCTAGCCAGCATGCTAGAAATCTTACATTAAAGTTGTGTGTTTTTAATGCCACTTTTTGACCAAAAGCCCCTACCCCCACCCCACCCCACCAGTGCTGGAGTGAATGGATGTGCTTTTGAGCTTTCGTTTCTATTCTCAGCAAATAATCGTGGAAGTGACGCTTCTCGCCATCTGCCATCCCTTCCCCTTTCTTCCTCTGGCAACCCTAATTAAAGCATCACATTAGCCAAAGGTGTTCTAGGGGCTGTGGGGGCTTTGATGGAATATGTGATGTTGTCAGCACAACTTCCATGAGCCTCTGGGAAGAGGTTGAAAAAGGAAAGCGTAGGCTGGGTTGAAAAGGAAAAGGGCTGAGGATTTGGAAAGATTGCCTTTCATTGTTTTTAAAGGTGTCATCCTCTTTCAAAGCACTGCTCAGCATTCTTTTTCTTCTTGAAAGGAGCCTTTCTGTCATGCTGTCTGAGTTGCATTTTGTTACAATCCTCTCTTCTCTCCCCTTTCCTTTGCTTCTGGTAAGTCAAACTAGCAGAAGGCAGAATCCTGTTACATATCACACAGGTGATGTTTCTATTGTCTTTTTGGTGCCTGTTGATGACTTTCAAGTAGACTTCAAAGCGGAGATTTATAGCCTACTTGGCATTTAATTATTATTATTTTTAAAAAATCATTTTATATACCTGTTTTTATATATGTAATTGTTTTCATTTTTTGTTTTAATTGTTTTATATCTGTGATTGCTTTAACATATATATATATATATATATATATATATATATATATATATATATTTAATTCCTCCCTGCAATTTTTTTTTAATCACACTTGCAACAACACAACACACCAACAACACCATTCTTGGGGCTCAAATAATGGTCCTATATTACTGTATAGTCCAAAAAGTCATTCTATATATTACCACGAGATTTTGATGGATTGTGCTTCCTGTCCTCTTGCTGTATGTGGTCCAATAATCATAGAATCATAGAACTGTGGCATTGGAAGGGCCCACAAGGGTCATCTAGTCCAACCCCCATGCGATGCAGGAATCTTTCACACAACGTGGGGCTCGAACCCATGACCCTGAGATCAAGAGTCTCATGCTCTACTGACTGAGCTATCCCAGGTTTTGTTGTTGTTGTTGTTTAGTCGTTTAGTCATGTCCGACTCTTCGTGATCCCATGAACCATAGCACGCCAGGCACTCCTGTCTTGCACTGCCTCCCGCAGTTTGGTCAAATTCATGTTTGTAGCCTCAAGAACACTGTCCAGCCATCTCGTCCTCTGTCGTCCCCTTCTCCTTGTGCCCTCCATCTTTCCCAACATCAGGGTCTTTTCCAGGGAGTCTTCTCTTCTCATGAGGTGGCCAAAGTATTGGAGCCTCAGCTTCAGGATCTGTCCTTCCAGTGAGCACTCAGGGCTGATCCCAGGTTTAACTTTTATTAAATAGGCAGTTGTTTTGTATATATACGCTTGTGTCCCACTCAAAGTAAACCCATTGAAATGAATGAGCCTAAGCTATTCATGTCAATTAACTGCAATGACTCTACTCTGATTATGACTAGCATTGAAAACCCTTGGTTTTTATTGTAAGGTGAATATGCTTTGAGATGCTTAACAGGAAGTGATTCGTAAATATAATATTTCTGCTGCTACTAATTATTATTATTACTTGCAAACTTGCAACCTTACTGCTACCAGCACCATGCTCATCTAACCAACTGAGTAGTTACAGGTAGGTAGCCGTGTCGGTCTGAGTCGAAGCAAAATAAAAAAATTCTTTCAGTAGCACCTTAAAGACCAACTAAGTTTTTATTTTGGTATGAGCTTTCGTGTGCATGCACACTTCTTCAGATACACTGGAAACAGAAGTGTCAGACCCTTATATATATATATATATATATATATATATATATATATATATATATATATACAGAGGGTGGTGGGGGTCTACATGCCTCCAGCTACCATGCCTCCATCTACATGCCTCATCTACATCCCTCATCTACATGCCTCCAGCTACCATCCCAAACATACCAAACAATCCATCGTATACAGCCAGGTCCTACGTTACAACTGCATCTGTTCCAACTCTACAGACAGAGAATCTCACCTAAGAGATCCACAGCAAACCTTTTTAGAACTAAAATATCCACCTGATGAAGTTAAACAACAGATCAACAGAGCCAGACTGATACCTAGAGAGAACCTGCTGCAAGATAGACCCAAAAAAGAAAATAACAGAACACCACTAGTCATCACATACAGCTCCCAAGTTAAAACAGTACAACGCATCATCAGAGATCTACAGCCTCTCCTGGACAATGACAGCTCCCTTTCTCAAGCTCTGGGAGGAAGACCTTTCATTGCCTACAGACAGCCACCCAATCTTAAACAACTCCTCACCCACAATAATACAACCACCAGACTTAACATGGACACTGGTACCAGAGCCTGCAATAAACCCAGATGCCAACTTTGCTGCCACATACACCCGGACAACATCATTACTGGCCCCAACAACATCCAACATACCATCTCAGGACTATTCAATTGCTCATCTTCTAACATTGTGTATGCCATCAAATGCCAACAGTGCCCTTCAGCTCTCTATATTGGACAAACAGGCCAAACCCTACGCCAAAGCTTAAAACCATGGAGCCACCTGGGATGAATAGAGACATCGGATTCTTATCTCATTATGCATGATCAAGCTTTCTTTAGCGCCTCAGCCCTTGCTCCCCCCCCCCCCGGACTAATTGCAGTCATCATCAGCCGTTAACAGCCATCCACAGGTTTACCACTCCCATCAGCCCACCACCCATTCCCACCCACCCCCACCACCCTCTGTATATATATAAGGGTCTGACACTTCTGTTTCCAGTGTATCTGAAGAAGTGTGCATGCACACGAAAGCTCATACCAGAATAAAAACTTAGTTGGTCTTTAAGGTGCTACTGAAAGAATTTTTTTATTTAACCAACTGAGCTAAGAGTTGCTCTTAGAGATGCTTAGCTCTTGGCCTTCAGCTCTCTATATTGGACAAACAGGCCAAACCCTACGCCAAAGGATAAATGGACACAAATCTGACATCAGGAACCACAAGACAGAGAAACCAGTAGGAGAATACTTCAATCTCCCAGGACATTCTATACAAGATCTCAAAGCAGCTGTTTTATTACAGAAAAATTTCAGAAACAGACTGGAAAGAGAAGTTGCTGAATTGCAACTCATTAGCAAGCTTAAAACCATGGAGCCACCTGGAATGAACAAAGACATAGGATTCTTATCTGATTATACATGATCAAGCTTTCCTTAGCACCTCAGCCCTTGCTCCCCCCCCCCCGCAAGACCAATTGCAGCCATTAACAGTCGTTAACAGTCATCAACAGGTTTACCACTCCTATCAGCCCATCACCCATTCCCATCACCCCCACCCCCCACCCTCTGAATATACATAAGGGTCTGGTGGATTCTATTTCAGTGTATCTGATGAAGTGTGCATGCACACGAAAGCTCATACCAAAATAAAAACTTAGTTGGTCTTTAAGGTGCTACTGAAAGAATTCTTTTATTTAGTTTCAACTGAGCTAAGCTTATGTAATGCTTTGGACTGTGTTCAACAGCAACAATATTATTATTTGCAATAATAGTATGTATGTATGCAATGCCTCGGAGTGCTCAGACAAGTCTACATGTACTGCCTCAGTAATTGTTAAAACAATCCTGCCAGGTAGGTCAGTTTTTCTCCCTATATTGCAGGGGAGAAGGAAGCTGAGTGGGAGCAGTTTGCTTAAAGCTTCCTAGTAGGTTGGTGGTCAAGGTGAGATGGGAGCTGGGGGGGGGGGTTGCGGTTCACAGCTTTCCCCCTTAGCCACAGCGGTACTTTAGTCCTGCTAATTAACTAACATTATTAATCTATAAATAGTGAAGTAATACCCGCAGCCATTAGCATCGCTGCCTCCTGTGAAATGCATTATTTGATTGCCACATCCTAACGGTTTGCTGAACCTCAAACCATTTGCAGCTGTGCTTTTGTAAGAGGATGCCCAAGGCGGTTGGGAAATGCAGAGTGTGGGGGAATGGAGGTGCCACGCAAATACATTTAAGATGGCTTTGGATGTTCAGAGAACTGGTGACTATTACCATTATCTGCCCACAGGGTGCTGTGCAGTTTTGGATTAAGCCCTGTGGAGGCCCCTAGGCAGTCAAAAGCTCCAGGATTGGGGCTTCTCGCAAATTATCTCCTAATACGTTTTTGGAATTTTCTCTCAAGATCAAATCAATATTATTTTGATCTGTTGTCGTGGGGCTCCTAAAAGCCATGGGACCCATAGGCCACTGCCTACTCTGCTGGTAACCTGCCAGTGGTCTTATGTATGTGCTTGAAATTGGGTACCTCAGTGCCTTTGATCCCTGCCCACCAGCCATGCTTGCTAGGGCTTATGGGAGATGTAGTTGAGCAACATGTTGCTGTTTAGTTGTTTAGTCGTGTCCGACTCTCCGTGACTCCATGGACCAGAGCACGCCAGGCACTCCTGTCTTGCACTGCCTCCCACAGTTTGGTCAAACTCATCTTCATAGCTTCGAGAACACTGTCCAACCATCTTGTCTTCTGTCGTCCCCTTCTCCTAGTGCCCTCAATCTTTCCCAACACCAGGGTCTTTTCCAAGGATTCTTCTCTTCTCATGAGGTGGCCAAAGTATTGGAGCCTCAGCTTCACGATCTGTCCTTCCAGGGAGCACTCAGGGCTGATTTCCTTAAGAATGATTTCCTTGAGCAACATATGGAAGGCCAAAGTTCCCCCACTCCTGGTCCAAGTATCCTAGTTCCCATAGTGGCCAACCAGATGTTTCTCTGTAACCCACAAGCTTCTCCCATGGCTGCTGTCCTGCAGGATAACAGCCATCGGAGAGGCTTGTAGGTTTGCCACAAACTGGTCTTCAGAGGCACTCTGAATTGCATAGAGTCATCGTTTCATTTAATTTGCTTTTGTCGTTCATTCATTTGCAGATTCATCAAAACACTACACAACAAAAAGTTAACAAAGCAATGTACAGAGTTGCCTCATAGAATTGGAAGGGGCCAGGAGGGTCATCTAGTCCAACCTCCTGCACTCCAGGAATCTTTTGCCAAATGTGGGGTTCGAACACATGACCCTGAGATGAGGAGTCTCATGCTCTGACTTCTTCACTATACAGCTTCCAGAAAATGCTGAAGACGCACCTTTTCACTCTGATGTTTGACACCTGAGATGTGTGCTTTCAAGACCCACCCTATTCATGTGGTTGTCTTTAACTGTTTTTCATTCTGAAAATGAAAATTGTTGCAGCCCACCCTGGTGAAGAGGGGGGTAATCAATGTAATAATGATGATATAAAACAAATTATTCAATACAATTTTATTGCTGACTCAGCAGACTCATGACTAACAGCCATAGATAGACCTACTGTATATAAATTTGTCCAGTCCCCTTTTAAAGCCATTTAATCTAGTGGCCACCAGCTCATCTTGTGACAGTCAGTGCCATAAATTAATTACATGTGTTGCTTCCTTTTGCCTGCCTTGAATCTCCTGCCAATAACTTTATTTTATTTATTCAGAACATTTGTCGGCCGCTCAGTTGACAAAGCCCCCCGGGCAGTTCACAGCAAGTTCAAACAGTATACAACTAAAATATTAAAATATGGGGGGAAAAACATTAATTAAAAAGAGAAGGATGTTTCTCTGAATAACCCCACAGGTCTGAATGTTAAGAGGGAAGGAGAGAGAGAGAACGTATCTGTATATTAGCCTTCTCTACTCCGTACATGATTGTACAAACCTCCATGATGCCTGCCATGGTTACCAGTAGTTGCTTTCCCCACCAAATTAGGAAGACCCAAATTTTATAACCTTTCCTTATGGAATATGCCACTGCTTAGTGTTTCTGCTTTTTGTACCTGTGCATTGACTGCAAGGGAACTCAGACCCACTTATCAGTGTGGATTTGTCTACTCAGAATGTGTTTGCAACACCAACATACAGAGCCCATGCCAACCAGGTAGACAACAGGTGGTTGACCCCATTTGGGACCCCCCCCATTTTTCTGGTAGCTTCAGTGTTGGCCCATAAGTCCCAGCTTCAACTGACCCGAGGGCCTTTTGCAACGGTGGTCCCTCATCCATGGAATGCTCTCTCCAGTAAGGTCCACCAGACGCCATCACTAACATCGTTCGCCACCAACTTTCCTCTTTCCTTCTGGTGTTTGAAGGACTATGAGTCATTGGCTTTTATTGTTTGTTGCTGCCAAAACTTTTACTCCCTTTGGTTGGCCGTTTGTGGGGTTTTTCACGAGCTGTTACAGTTATACCTCAGTTTAAGTACACTTTGGTTTGAGTACTTTCAGTTTCAGTACTCCGCGGACCTGTCTGGAATGGATTAATCCACTTTCCATTACTTTCAATGGGAAAGTTCGCTTCAGGTTAAGTACAGACCTCCGGAACCAATTGCGTACTTAAACCGAGGTACTAATGTGTTATTATGCTATTATTATTATGTATTCTTTATTTATGCTTTATTCTCTTAAATATTTTTGTAACTTACTTGGGGTGCTTTTTGTGTAGCGAGCAATCAATAAGTTCAACAATTCATCATTGCCATTATAATCTACACTGATCAGCAGAGAAGCGTTGAATCCCTGTGTATGTCACATGACATACACAGGCATGTGTATGGCCACACCCACTGCTGGTATATGCCTCCCACCCCTGGAATGTTGGTCAAGATTAATGCAGCCCAAAATAAGAGAAAAAGGGTGAGCTACCCTAATCTAGCTAGATTAGGTTGGGGTTATGGCCCGATTCACACATGCACATTCCTTATTCAATTACTGCAGCATATAGTCATGACTTGGATCATGTCACAGATGAACAACCACACACACACACACACACAGCTTTTTTATATCGCTTTGACTCTGCCTGGTTCCCTGTAACCTCACTTCTTGCAGTGAGGGAACCGCCAGAAAGCCCTCGGAGCTGGACCTCAGTGAACGATGGGGGTGGAGACACATCCACTTTGCATGCGTAAGATGTGATTTCCGACACCTGAAATCACTAAAGAAGATGAAAGCTCAGGTAGCAGGCAGGAGACTAGACAATACTGGGCTAGATGGGCAAACTGGATTTCAGTTTGAGATTTTCAGATTATGTTCAGATTATGCCCCATTACCATTATTCAAGTTGGCACCCCTGCCTCCTGCACGTGAGCCAGCGTGGTGTAGTGGTTAATAGCGATGGACTCGTAATCTGGTGAAACCAGCCCCGGACACTGAGGTCCAGCTCCGAGGGCCTTTTGGTGGTTCCCTCACTGCAAGAAGTGAAGTTACAGGGAACCAGGCAGAGGGCCTTCTCAGTAGTGGCGCCTGCCCTGTGGAACACCCTCCCTGACATCAATACCAGGAAAGATTTTTGGAGCAGATCATTAAGCAAACGGTCTGTGAGCACCTAGAAAGGAACACTGTGATCACTAAAAGTCACTTATTTATCTACTTGCACTTTGACATGCTTTCGAACTGCTAGGTTGGCAGGAGACTCCTTAGGGTAGTGATAAAGCGGGATATCAAATCCAAACTCTTCTTCTTCTTCTTCTTCTTCTTCTTCTTCTTCTTCTTCTTCTTCTTCTTCTTCTTCTTCTTCTTCTTCTTCTTCTTCTTCTTCTTCTTCTTCTTCTTCATCATCTCCATGATGCAGATCTTTATTCCCCTCTCAGTCCTGATGGAGATCTTCACTCGCCCTTTCTTCCCAGGCAAGGGGCGGCGCCACCAATTTCGCTTTTCCTCTCAGGTGCGAAAACCTCTTGGGCCGGCCCTGCTCTTTTGCCTCGCGCGTCACCCCCGGGATGCTTTGGAGAGCCCCAGCCAGCGCCGACAGTCTTGAAACTAGAGAGACTTGTTTCCCACCCGCTAGCCTTTGCCTTAGGGCTGGGTCCTTTCTGGCACATGAAGAGCACTTGCTTTCCCCAAAAAATAAAAAAAAACCCAAAGAGATGCGGAAATGTGGAGACCCGAGCATCAGATGCGAAGCAATACTAAACTGGGATTGCCAGGGTCCTGCCACTGCATGCCTTCCCCCGCGTCCTCGTTTAAATCTGGCGATGGGCGAGGCGCGCCTTTCGCGTTGCGCGCACGTGACACCGGCGGAGGCGAGAGGAGGAGGAGCGAGCGAGGAAGGCAGCGGCGGCGGCGGCGGCGGAGAGAGGAGAGGGGCGGGCAGGCGGGAGGGCGAGTGGGGGGCGGTTGGCAGATCCACGCAGGAGGAAGAGGTGGGCGGCGGACGGAGGCGTCTCCTTTAAATCCTCCCGGCTGCAAGCAAGGCAGCGCATGTGGACGCGAGCGAGGAAGGCAGGGGCAGCGAGAGAGGGATCTCGGCGCCCTCCCGAGCAATGACCAGCCGCGCGATCGCCAGCCCTGCGGGACTCCCTGGCCGCTGCCACCGCGCCTCGCCGGAGCTGCTCGCCATCTGATGCCCCCCTGGCCAAGCAGCAGGAGCAGACGCCACGCAGCATGTCCCGGCGCAAGATCTCGTCGGAATCCTTCAGCTCGCTCGGCTCGGACTACCTGGAGACCAGCCCGGAGGAGGAAGGCGAATGTCCCGTGGCCAGGCTGCTGTGGAACGGCAGCCGGAGCCCCCCTTCGCAGTCCGGGGCCACCACCCCCGTCGCCGCCACAGCCCCTCCGTTAGAGGCGGCGGCGGCAGCGGCGGGGCCAGCCGCGGTCTCGGCAGCCCCCTCGGGCTCCCGGAGGGCTCCTCGCCGGAGGAGGGTCAACCTGGACTCGCTGGGCGAGAGCATCAGCCGCCTCACCGCCCCCACGGTAATTGCGCCGCGCCCGGGCCGCCATCAGGTGCAGGGGCGGTCTCGATGCATGCAACGCAGGGAAGGGAAGGGTTGCGCAGGCAAAGGCGGCCGCAGAAAGGGAAGGGATCGAAATCCAGCAAAACCTCCGGGCGACACCAGGCGCGCGTGTCGCCGCCATCACACGCGACGCGCTGCACGCGGGTTGCGCGTTCTGTTCTGCTTGCCGGGTAGAGAGGTTTTCGCAACGCGCGGAGCGGCCCTCCGTCCCTCGCCTGCATTCGGGTCCCGACTTACGCGCTTGCTGCGGAAAGCCGCGCGCACAACCCATGATCCGGGGTTTGAAAGCGCGGCGCCGTCGGCTCCGGAGTGTAGCCCTCTTGCTCCCGGTCCCCGCCTCGGCGTAACTTTGCTGTATAGCCGCCCTCCCCCTTCCCGGTCCGGTTTCTGCTCGGCGCCGTCCTGTCTCATCCTGGTAACAGTCCACAGCCTGCGCCTCTCCTCCTTGCTTCACCTACATAAATCGAGTGTCGTTGTCTGGTTCCACTATCCTGATCCTCAGCCGGGATCTGGGACTCCTCTTTTGGCTTCTCTCGCTGCAGCTTGCGCTGAAAGTGTGGGAAATCCGCTGCGTTTAGCGTTTCCTAAGCCACCACAACGGAGAATCGGACTGCAAGAGGAGTTGCCGTTATGCACAGAATCATCTCAGGATATTTAGGTGCCTAAGGCAGAAAATTCCAATACCATAGCACCCAGTCCTATAATGCCTTCTCTCCCCTGTCCTTAGCGTGGTGCACAGTCTATCCAAAGTTTTCCCATCAGTCCTGTTGAAAGGGATGAGTGATGGCCAGCCATGCATCTGGTTGGTACATCTAGGTTCCTTGGATAAATGTCAGTTGCTACAGAGGGGCATCGGCCAAAGAGCTCTATTATTGTCTTCATGTCCTTAGGGGGAAGGACCTTAGATCAATGGCACAGCATCCATCTTGCATGCAGAAGTTTCCCAGGTTCAATCCCTGGCATCTCCCGGGAGAGATTCCTGCTTGAAACCCTGGAGAGCTGCTGCTGGTCAGTGTAGGCAATACTGAGCTAGACGGAGTGAGGGTCTGACTTGGTACATAAGGCAGCTTCCTATCTCCCTCTGGGCTCCTGGCTGGCTGCTGTGGTTCTTTTTATGTTCTCTTGTGTGCAAGCCATAAGAGCTTTCCGGCGAGCGTATGGGTCAAGTGTGTCAGCCTTTCCACCTTTGTCAGCTGCCTGACCTTCCTTGCTGCTTATGGTAGCCTGAATCTGTACATGTAGTGGTTTGGATGCAAACATGTCTTATAGCCCAAGCATCTGCACAATTTAAATTGTTCCTTTTTTCATCTGCAAAGTTTCAACTGGGCAATGTTTCACCTGCAATCTCTCCCACCAATAATACTCTGTATCCCCCTCATTCTGTATTTCCTTTTAACGTCTCCCAGGATCTAGGGGATGGTTCAAAAGAAGAGATTTGAAGGTAAGATCTCATTCTTCTGAATTCTCCCTTACTCATCCGTCTCTTGCCAAGCTCCCTGTTGATCTTCTTTACACTTCTTAAACAGTTTGTATCGCAATAACTGTTGGACGCTTCCTCTGTGACACCTTTTCTGTCACTACTGTATTTCAGTTTTTGGTTATCCTTAATTATTCCCCTTGCTTCCGTCCTCAAAAGCGCTGTCCCTTTATTTCCAGATCCTATGGTCAGAGTTTCTCCTAAACCCAACATTTCCCTGCTTCCCCAGCTCTGGGTTCCTTTGTTACTCTCCTAAATGGTGGTGGTGACTTTGGACTTAGGGAAGGGCCATGTAACTCAGCGTCAAGAGCTTGTCCTTGCATGCAGGAGCTCCCAGGTTCAATCCCTGGCAGGTAGAGCTGGGAATATCGCCTGTCTGAAAACTTGGAGAGCTACTGTCAATCAGAGTAGACATTACTGAGCTGGATGGAACATTGGTCTGACTTAGTATGAGGCTGCTTCCTGCGTGGGTGTTTTAGATGCATATGTAACATGCAAACGCAAATACCCGAATTAAGAACCTAAGAAAGAGCCTGCTGGATCAGGCCAACTGCCCTTCTAGTCCAGCATCCTGTTCTCACCGTGGCCTCCCAGATGCCTGTGGGAAAACTGGCAAGCAGGATCTGAGCATGAGAATTCTGATGGTCCACCCCCAGGAAAAGCGATTTTGGGCAATTTGGAGCAAAGGAGAGGAATGTGTGTGCCTGTTGCTTCCTCAAACGAGGCTGCTTTTGCAGCTTGAATCCCACTGGATTCCCAAAGTGTCATTTCCTTTAAAAAGAAATGGGCAGCTGTCGTTTGGTTACATGGATTAATGTGTAAGGTGTAGCCAGGCTCTCAAAACACCAGCTTAGCCTCTTGCACTCCAGTGATCTGCACTGGCTGCTTGTGAAGATTCTCATCTGTGCAGAGAAGCTGCTCTTATTTCTGCTGGTGATTATTGCTTTGCTGTTTGACTTCAGCTCTTACAATTCTGGGCCCCTTTAGAGGAAAAGCCTCTGAAGTTTCCTACTGTTATTAACTGTTGCTCCTAGTTACTTCTGTGCATGTCAGGTGGACCCATGTGCTGAGTTTCAAAGACTGCTGCTGAGAATCCAATCAGAGAACAATGAACTGACCACTTATCTTGGGTGCAGTACACGTTCTTAGGTTCCCATTGTCCTGAGCGCTGAAAGGAAAAATCTGAAGGAGGGGAAAAAAGAACCCCATCTCCTGTTTACAGCATTTCAGGAAGGAAAGCAGCCACGTGTTTCAACAACACTGAAATCTGGGGCATTTCCCAGGGAGGCTGGAGATAACAAATCAATGGTTTGGAATTAGAAGACGCAACTGGTATCTGCAGGGAAATATTGCAGTTTGGAGTGCTCCTGTTTGTGGTTCCAAGATATTCCATCCCATTCTCCCCTTTTCCACACCCTCTGATCATATTCAGTCTGCATTGGGCTGTTTTGGGGTGTCCTCCATCATGGGGGTTTTTCCTCTAAAGAGCTTGTGCTTTGCTGCAACCCTTACCGTTTCCCCAAGCATACTGATACTTCTCTCCTGCATGTGGATGGCGCTGTTTTGTCTTCTTAAGGACCCTTGCGGAGAACGAGTTTGCCATTTATATATAGGACTAGCAAAATTCCAATCATTACGGTGGTTTTGTGAAAGAGAGGATATTGCATAGACCTCTCTGTGTCCCTTGCTGGGTTTGTGATCAGTGATAATAACTAAAGCACCATGTGTAGAGTTTGCCCCCACCACATCCTTGTTCCCAGTTGCTTTGCTTTACTTTCCCACACACCAGAGTTCTCTTTCTGGGTCACACTAGAGTGTGACAGAATCTCGAGAAACTTTTATATGCTCTGCAGGGGTGAAAATAGCTTGCAGGAGTGATTGGAAGTGGTGAAACACTCGATGGGGAAAGGGTTAAGCGCCCTCTTTTTATGCTGCATCTCTGCTCCAAATCTATGCTGAAATAATAGCTAAATATAAAATGATGGAAGCAGGTTTACATATGACACCTGTATGCGAATGTCTGCAATAGCTCACCAGCACTCAGGTCCATAAATTGATTTCAGTGATAGAACTCAGCCCTGGAATAGAGCCTCTCATATATAAAATATAGTTCCCAACATACTTTCTGTCACTGGCTATGTGGAGTCTTGCTTGCCTTATACCAAGTCCACCTAGCCCAGTATGGTCCCTACCAGCTTGAACCTGGGACCATTTTCATTCAAAGCAAGTCATCTCCCAACTGAGCTTCATTTCCTGCACATAGGCTAGTGCTTGTATGTTTGTGATTAGCAGGGACAGGGGTGAAGTTCGCCTCTAATTGCATCCCTTCGTTTCCCCCTTTACAGGCTCTCATCAAAGTGAATCATTGCCTTTCCCTCTGATGGGGAATGATAAATTGGTGCTGTTGGGTCACTATTGTGGTGAAAGTGAAATCTGCCTTCAGTTGGGGGACACTTAGCATTCTACCTGTTAGCCCCGTTTGTTTGGCTTGATGGACATCTAGAACTTACCAGCGTCGTTTTACAGCAACTGCAATGCCTCTCTTGTTTCTCAGCGCTGTGGAGAGAAGCTAAAATTGGTAGAGAGATTATTAGGAAACAGGTGCTTAGGATGAATGCAGTTTAGCCATGGCAGCAAACCTTCTTCCTCCACTCTGATCTGTTTTGTGGGAGCTCTTTGGTGCGATTTTACAAAGCGTGCAAAATAATAAGGGTGGAATTGACACTATCTTGAAATCAGTGAATTGAGTTCATCAGTGTTGTTGCTTTTTACACTTCATCAATCAGCACAACGTTGGGGGTATATATTTGGCATGTTCATAAGTTGTGTCTAAAAATGCAGATGTGCGTCTCTCCTCCCTCATTCCCACTGGCATAGAGCTTTCACATTACCATATACTGGATGTAATAAACAACAATTTTTGCTGTAAATGACCAGTGTTCATTGAAATGCTATTGTAGTGTCCTGAAAGCACCAGCTAAATTTTACTCTCTTATCTGTGCTGAAATAGTTTGTTTTGGAGTTAACGAAATGCTGAAAGCACTCAAATCTTACTCAAAGTCTTAACCTTGGACAGGAGATGTTAGGGATCCTTGTACTGTGTCAGAAGCCAGAGTGAACAAGTTGGTAGCTTAATCATAATTTCTGATGTCAGGCAGGAGTGCAGTAAATTAGATTATGTTTATTCTCTCCCCTTTCTCCCTCCAATTCATGGCATTTGCACCCAGGTTTATATGTTTAGGATTGCAGCATACAATTCTGATTTTTGATAAATAGGTTTTGACACGCGTTGTGGGGGAAAAATTCAAGGCAGTTGGTCATGCAGAATTTTGATGCTAGGGAACTGGAATAATCCTGTGTTAGACCGTGGTCCTGCAAAAGATGATTGCTGATTTCTAGATATTAGGAATCAGAACTGTGTCGTCGTCCCCGTCCCCACAAGAAGGGGTAAACAATTCCACCTATAATATTACAGCTAGAGCTAATGATCTGTTCAGTGGTTGGAGGTGGAGATTGCAATATAAAACATGCTGCAGTTATCATTACACTTGTAGCAGGTGGTATGTTCAGTTCTAGTCAAATTATAGTTGGTAAATGATAGGAATCAGTGGGCAGTCTATTGTCTGTGTGCCACCTTCCCATTTTTTTGGGGAAAAAAAGATTTCTATCCGAGCTCTTGATTTATTGGTCTGTCAATTGCTATGGTTCATCCTTGCTTTTGACATCCTTTTTATTCATCATGACAACAGTGGATAAAGCAAACGAGCAATGGGTTAGATATAGGTAGTATATTACATGGTTAAGTGTAGTACAGTTTGTTTAACTAGCATTTTCTTTCATTGATTTCCAACTCCCCCCCTTTTTTTTTGAGTAAGCAGACCTAACAGTTGGTGCTATGGTGTCAAAATTAACCGAAGACATCCCAGCTAGCCTGCAGTATATTTTGTCTATCTAATAAGATAGTGGCATAATTTTCATAACTCTTGTACGGTATGTTTCAAAGTGATCTGATAAAGTGCATTTTCGTATTCCCCTCCCTACCCCAAGATAATCCAGAACTGGTACTGCCTCAGATTTTAGCAATTATATTTTCACATTTTGATGCCTCATTAACCCTCCCATAATGAGATAGCTTAAAAGGTAGGTCCAGACATTCAGACCATAAAAAGAATATTTATTTGCCACTGTTCAATCTGAGGAAACAAACACACATTAAGGGGAATGCTCCTTCTGACCATTCTGGGTCGTCGTTCCGTCCCCCGGCCACTTGGAGGATTATACATTTGTAAATTAATTTTTCAGATCATGGCTGAGCCAACAGACTACTTGTTGCTTTGGTTTCACAAGTTGCTTCAGTAATTATCACTGCAGATTTCTGCTGCTGATAAGATGCTCTGCACACATCTCTGCCTCTACTTCTTCACAGTATATTTAATAACAATGTTTCAATTTAACATTTTTATATTGTCATAAGGTAAGTCAATCAATATACTTTATTCGACCGATAGTCAGAACAAAAACATTTCACAATACAAAGATAAACATATAAAACTGAAGGAATCAGGGGGATACATAAAAATATAAGAATATAAAACTGAAGACATCAGCGGGATACATAAAAATATAAAAATATAAAACTGGGGGCATCAGCGGGATACATAAATGGGGTATGACCGCACTACTAAACCTCCTAATCAATTTTGGAATAAGGTAAGTCAGTATTATTATGCCCCATATTAGAAAGGGGGTGGGGGAGGCAGAGAGCCATCTAAGAGTGTTTATTGCAGAGCACAGATCTGAGCTGGGGAATTCTCGATTTTTAGCTCAGCCTCTTAGATGCTACACCACATCACCTCTCAACTTGGCAGGATAGTGTTTACTGGGTCTGTAGCCCCGTGGTAGAGCACCTGTTTTGCATGTAGAAAGTCCCAGTTTCAACCCCTGGCATCTCCAGGAAGCAGCGGGAGAGACTTACCAACCAGAACCCTGAAGAGCTACTGTCAGTCTGTGCTGGCAGTATTGAGCTAGATCAGGGTTTCCCAAACCTGCGCCTCCAGCTGTTTTAGGACTGCAACTCCCTTGATATGTATAGTATAGGTAGGTAGGTATTATATAGAGTAACGTATATGCTCTGTGTCAGGGGGACTCCCTACAGGGAGCCTTCCCCGTCATCCTGACCAGCTCTTCGGCCAGCGATAGCACGAGCAGCGAGTCAGGAGGAGGGAATGAGGAATGGAGCGGAATGGAGGGAGGGCTCAGTGAGGTGAGCCCTGGCTACGCTCTGGAGAACAGAGCATGCAGGAAGGGCTCAGAGATGCGTCAGAGCCTTGGCACCGCTCTGGTCGAGGGACAGCAGATGAGGGGCTCAGAGAGACGCCGGAGCCTAGGCGCCCCAGCCAGCAAGAGGGGTGACCTCTCCTTCCGGCACCCAAATTGAGGTGCGTGCCCACACGTAGGGCGAAGGGGCGGCGTTTCAGGTGCCCAGGCTTTTATGCTGGTCCATAAGCAGACGGAAGGTTCTGAAAGTGACTTGGTGGTCATGTTTTCTGCTATCTCTGCACTGTAAATAGTATGCACAATAAAACTCTTAAAGACAGCGCGGACTGGAGTGTCTTTACTCGAGAGTAGCCGCAACAACCCCCTGACACTATGAATATAAGGTAGTGTGTCGTGTATGTGTTTTGTGTAAATGTAAATGTATGTGTTTTATATGTTAATAATAAAAAAGGACTGCAACTCCCATCATCCTTAGCTAGTAGGACCAGTGGCCAGGGATGATGGGAACTGTAGTCCAAAAACAGTTGGAGACCCAAGTTTGAGAAATTCTGATCTAGATGGACCAATGGACTGACTCCATGTAAAAAATAAATCCTGTGCCCCCCAAAATATCCTGCAGTTTCCCATAAGACCAACAGAATTTATATAAAATAAAAAAATTCCTTCAGTAGCACCTTAAAGACCAACTAAGTTTTTATTTTGGTAACTTAGTTGGTCTTTAAACTTAGTTGGTCTTTAAGGTGCTACTGAAGGAATTTTTTTATTTTACTTTGACCCAGACCAACACGGCTACCTACCTGTAACCAGAATTTATATAGCACTTCTAAGTGTTCAAACTGTTTTACAAAATTATTGCACACCTTTATCACAACCCTGCATGATCTGCTGGGGTGCTGCAGGGCTTTGCAACTGTGACATAGTGAACTGAGCAGAACGCCAGGTGAGGCAGGGGTCACACCGAATTTTAGGCTTGCACAGGGCGCCACTGAAATTTGAAAGGCCAAAGTTCGCCCTGGAATTTCTATTCCTATTTTGCAGATTGGGAGAGGGGGGTCTGGTGTAGACTGATAGGGAATTAGCAAAGGCTGCCTATGATGGTTCATATGCAGAGCAATATGGTTTGGAGGATTGGGGATAATAATAATAATAATAATAATAATAATAATAATAATAATAAATTTATTATTTATTCCCCAGCCATTCTGGGCGGCTTCCAACAGAAGTATTAAAATACAATAATTTATTAAACATTAAAAGCTTCCCTAAACAGGGCTGCCTTCAGATGTCCTCTAAAAGTCTGGTAGTTGTTTTTCTCTTTGACATCTGGTGGGAGGGCGTTCCACAGGGCAGGTGCCACTACCGAGAAGCCCCTCTGCCTGGTTCCTTGTAACTTGGCTTCTCGCAGCGAGGGAACCGCCAGAAGGCCCTCGGCACTGGACCTCAGTGTCCGGGCAGAACAATGGTGCTTCGGGTTCCTGAGTTTCCGCAGACCCAACTAATTTATTCTTGTTTAGCTCAGGTGATGTTTTATCACAGGCATAGGCAACATGGCCCTCCAGATGTTTTGGGACTACAATTCCCACCATCCCTGACCACTGGTCCTGTTAGCTAGGGATCATGGGAGTTGTAGTCCCAAAACATCTGGAGGGCCAAGTTTGCCTATGACTGTTTTATCATAAGGTTACTAGGCGTCCCCGTTTCCCGGGGACAGTCCCCAGATTTACAAATCAGTTCCATGACAAAATCCATCTATTTAGTAGGAAGTTGAAAAGTGTTCATTGAAAAAAACACAAAAAAACCTGGTAACCTTTTTTTAAATCATCATGTCTAGCACCCACCCAAACCAGAACTGTAAACCAGAATCAAACCCTGGTTTGCGATCCTTGCTTGGAAAGACAAGTGCTAACTTTAATTTGTCAGTTTGGATGTCATGGCAAATTATGGTTTGTTGCTTGTGGAAGGTAACAAATCAAACCGGAGAAATGCAAGGACAAGGGGGGGCTAAAAGAGGAGAGAGCTGAGCCTCATGCTCACTTGTGGTTTGGCATCAAGTTCATAGCGGAGGAATTCGTTGAGCTGCAGATTTCCTAGTCTACAGTGGGCCAGTCAATATGCTATAGTTCGGGAGAACATTCCATTGATGGGAAGCTAGAATGGGATTGCAGCTTCATTCTGCTTGATAAAAGCAGGTTAATTCTTATCAGAACTTTTACTGAAAAATGAGTCCCATTGAACTTAGTGGGATTTCTGAGTGAGTAGGTGGAATTCAGTCTTGCATTAATACAGTTCTATCTGTGGAGACATTTCTGTCTGCTAGTGATCTCCCCCCACATGCTCTTTGTGTGTGTGTGTGTCTCCGTCTCCTGACCCTCTACATCAGATTTTGGGGAAAGTCCTGTTAGAACTGGATTGCAAATTTCCTAGTCGGAGATGCGTTGGGAAACATGGATATTCCCCTGGTCAGAAGTGTTCAGGCGGTAGGCTACCTCTCACGATTAAATTGCAGATTGCGATACTTCATTGGCATTATAATATCATCATTTCCAAACTGTGTGTTAGGAAGGGAAATAGAGGCAAGTGTCACGGTGCAGTGTGTTGTTATCCTGGAGTTTAGATCTGAATCTCAGGTGCAAAATATTTCATTCTGATCAGGTGGCTGCATTGCACAATGCCAGTTCCATTTGTCTGAGTCTTCTCTCCCAGAATAGTAACCCTATATTATATAAAATCAGGTACAATTCTTAAGTTTCTGTTCTGACATGCCAGAGTATTGGAACATTCAAGAAATTATTTCTTAATTCTTAATAATCGTGATTGCTAGATGGATTATCTAAATTTGGAGTAAGTCATGATTTTGCACATTATGCGCCTGTGACCCACCAAATCAAGTACAGCCCACCTAGTGTGCATTGTGGCCTGCCAGATATGTGACAATCACTTCATTTTTTTTAGTTGTAGACAGGCAGAAAAACTAGGGCGCTTATCAAACCCTTGGTGGTTGTCATAAATGACTGGTGGTTTACATTTGGATTGATGGATTATGAATTGTGTATGCCTGGGACAACTTTTTTCACCTTCTATCGCACTACATAGGATCAGGAGTTTAAAGATGCTCCTGATACACATTTGACAATGCTTGGGTTATATTGCTTTTATTAGAGATAACTGGAGTATATACAGGATAAATTTAGAAAGGAACTGAAGGTTATCCGGCCCAGCCTTTTTATTCTAAGGCAGGATCCGTCAAACACAATTCTTTGTGGGCTGATTTCACACATAATACACATGCCCATCATTTTATGACGATGGCATCAAGTGGGTGACTTGAAACTGGAGATCAAACACCCCAGATAGAACTTCCACATCATCTCAAACGCAAATATTTTCAAAGGAGTTGACTCATGCATTTAGCTGTGATGCAAAAGACGAGAAATCAAGTGATGTACAAGCTATACGCGAATTGGTTCCAAGCGAATGATCACTATTATCTGCAGTAATGAGAGAGTCTTTAGAATAATTGAATTTTGGGAACCGGGAGATATTCCCCCAAAGTCATCTAGCCCAGCTCCTGCTCGGTGCAGACTTTACAATGCAGGGTGCAACTACAGCATCCCAGAAAAGTAGGCACCCAGTTTCAGTTTGAACCCTCCACTGATGGACATTCCACCAGCAGAAGCGGCTGTACGAGGGCTAATGGGGCATGGCCCCAGCAACAGCAGTCTACCCTCAGCCAGCTCCCACCTTACCTGCCTTACTTACAGCTAATCTCGGGGGCAGCATTGCCTATCAGCTTCCTCCTCCTTAGTATTGCAGGAGTTTGGATGAGATGGCCCTTGGGGGTCCCTTCCATTTCTACAGTTCTTTGATTCCAGAACTCTTATGCTCAGCTCTGTTCCTGGCTTCCAGCAGCAGTGGATCAGACAAGCATTTGATTCACACACCCCCCCCCACTCTCCATATTCTTTCAGTCTCACTAATGGTCCATTTTCATGATGGGGAAAGATTGCCAATGACCCATCTGTATTCTTGCTCCACTGTAAAAACCACCATACCACTCATCCCCTGGTTTTGAATCCCGCATAGCTGCCATGTCTCCCGTATTCCCCGTGAAACCCCCGTTTTTCTGGCTGTCCCCAGCCGAAAAAACAGATCTTTTTGTTTCCCCCTGGTTTATTCTGGCACGACGGCCATTTTGGAACTGGGCGGAGCATGCTCAGAAGCGACTTTTGATGCTGCTTTGCCCAGTTCCAAAATGGCTGCAGTGCGACTTCTGGTGCAGCAGCCATTTTGCAACAGGGCAGAGCAGCATCAAAAGTCGCTTCTGAGCATGCTCCACCCAGTTCCAAAATGGCGGCAGTGCTACTTCCGGTCTGCTACGTCCGGTCCAGTCCCTTATTTCTCAGACTGGAACTTGGCAGGTATGGAATCCCGTTGTTGTGAACAGTTGGACCTCAACCATTGCAGTGTGAGATTCCTGCATTGCGTTGCAGGGGGTTGGGCTAGATGACCCTCGGGGTCCTTTCCAGCTTTTCCATTTTGTGATTTTATGATTCTATGGCTCCACCTGTCATTGGCCCTGGCTCTTCCTCCAATGAGTTCTCTGCCTTCTGCCCTGCCAGTCCCATTGGGCACCAGTTCCCCCCATCTCTTGAGGCAGTCTGTGTCACTGTTGAGTGGCTCTTCCCATTAGGAAGTCTCCTCCGGTGTTTAGCTGAAAGCTGCTACCTTGCAATTTCTTTGCAATGCTGTCTTAGCACAGGGGGGAGCTCTCCCACGCTGTGCTTCCACTTGGTAATTGGCAGGTACGAAATGGATGGAAGAAAGCAGGAGATGTTGGAAATAGGAAGTCAAAGAAAGAAAGAAAAATAAGTGAGTTTTCTGTAGCATATGGGAGAGCCATATCCTTATGTAGAATATTATACAGAACACAGAAAAAGTTCTGTAAACTATTCCTCTGAGCGATGCAGGTTGCTGGTTGTTTTCAGCACTTGCGAAAAGTTAGAAATTACACGGTTAAGCAAAAATCAAATCAAATCTGCAAAGACGTGTGCATAACTGGCAGTGAAATATGGACTCCAATCGGAAATGTATCCTTGTGACTATGGAACGAGTGAAAAACCAGTCTGTGGGTACGAGAGGCAACAGATTTATAAAACTTAAAACATCCAATGTGAAAATGCTTTGAGCAAATTGTCTGCAAAGAGACTGGGGTATGAGTGGGGTCAGATGAGCGGGGTACAAATACTGTAATAAAATAATAAAAAAAGACACAGAAAACATAGCTGGATAGATGGCATAAAATTATAACTCAGTTATTAACTAACAGCACAATCTTAATCACGTCTACTCTGAAGTAAGTCATACTGAATTCACTGGGGATTACTCAGAGAAAAGTAGAGTTAGGATTGCAGCCTAAATAACCAAATAAACATATTTACAGTTTATTTATTTGTTTGAAGCTGTAATGCTATATATTCAACTCAGTGGGACTTAATTTGGAGCAGGTTTGCACTGCATGTTTAGAATTTTAGCTTATTTTTCAGCCCCAGGTTGGAGCATAGCTTTTAAAAATAAAATAAAATATTTTTCCCCACTGTGATTTTGTTTGCTTTATGACGGAGTTCTTAATTTGTTGTTTATTTGGACCTGTTTATATGATTTTGCAATGTTTGTATATTGCTGTTTCTCTCTGTTTATTTTTATTGCTTTCCCCACTTGCTCTGCAGTTGAAAATATTTAATGAAGAATGTGCTGTAAATGCTGCAAATCATAATAAAGATAATAAGAAGCCCCAACCTCCCCAACCACACTGGTATAAGTGATGCAAATCAAGCTAATTTGCACATATTTCCTTGGTTAGTATCGTATATTTTATTTCTGGCAGTTATAGGAAGGGACAAAAAGCTGGTAAAGGGCTATTTCCAACTATATTGGTCTAGGCAGTAAGCAGCACATGATCTGAATCACAAAGCATTTATCTTCTTTTGACTTCCATTCAACTATCTGGAAATCACTTCCCCAAAATACCCATGGCATTGGGGTGGATTTGCACTGTGGGGCCCAGTAGGTTGGGATGCAGGTGGCGCTGTGGTCTAAACCACTGAGCCTCTTGGGCTTGCCCATTGGAAGGTTGGTGGTTCGAATCCCCGTAACGGAGTGAGCTCCTGTTGCTCTGTCCCAGCTTCTGCCAACCTAGCAGTTTGAAAGCACGCCAGTGCAAGTAGATAAATAGGTACTGCTGTGGCAGGAAGGTAAACGGCGTTTCCATGCGCTCTGGCTTCCGTCACGGTGTTCCGTTGTGCCAGAAGCAGTTTAGTCATGCTGACCACATGACCCGGAAAGCTGTCTGTGGACAAACGCCGGCCCCCTCGGCCTGAATGAGATGAGCGCCGCAACCCCATAGTTGCCTTTGACTGGACTTAACTGTCCAGGGGTCCTTTACCTTTTTTAAAACCTTTAGTACGTTTTGACAGTTGCAGGGTTTTGACAGTTGCAGCTCAGTGATCACAACTGCAAAAGGTGTCTGTTCACCCAAGATGCAAATGTTATTTTTTTTAAATAAAAGTTGAGGCCTTGGTCTTGGCTTTCTTCTAACCAAGGCTTCTTTTTACCTGGAACTCACAGGAACTCAGTTCTGGCACCTCTCAGGTGAGTGCTGTTGCCATTCTAAGAGAATGAGGGAGGTGTTCGCGGTGAGTTCTGGCACCTCTTTTTCTAGAAAAATAGCAGGCAAAAAGCCTCTATAAAGTCCAAGTGTCTCTGCGTCCAGTCCCTGTGTCCGTGGGATTGCACTACTGCGCCGTTGGGACAGAGCGCGTTGGCAGGCGTGTAAGGGAGCTCAGCCTCTCGGCGTTTGGAGCAGCTCTCGCGAGAGAATCCAGAGGATGCGCGAGATAGCCCCGTGCTCGTGAGCGAGCGCGCTCTGTCTCCACGCAGGCACACTCGCGAGGCCGTTTACTTCTCGCGTGGACTTACTTCTAAGCAGCAGCGGCCGTTACAAGTGGCGGCGGGCGAGCGATGTCAGCTCTGCACATGTCCCCAAGGTTGCTAGAGCAACAGGCCTGTTCTAGCACCCGTTAATTTAACGGGCTTCATGACTAGTAGCTTATAACTTGCCTGAAACTTCAATAAATAGTACCAGAGAACTTAGAATCTAGCCTTGGCTGGACACATTTCTGCAACAGATTAGTCTAGTGTGAATCATTCACTGCACTGTGGTGTATGTATATTTGATACGTTGGCAGAGACCATTAAGCGCACCATTTCTCAAACCTTCAGAAGTCATTTTGGAATTGCTGCTTTACTTATGATATCAGAGTCCTTCTGTATTTAACTTCAGTGCTATGACAAGTATTTGAAATTGCTGTGATCCGTTGTTTCGTGTGGTTTGTGTGTTTTGTTTTGTTTTTTAAAAAAACCATATTGGCACTGTTGGGGCTATTCACTCTTTACAAAACACGGCTAATGTTCAGCAATCTAGACAAGTCAGGGCACTGCTTTTACTGCAGCTGAGGACATGGTGAAACCACCAAGATGCCTTTCTGTTTCCATTTTTCAAATACTTTTTATTTGCAATGCAAAATTATATTTAAAAAATCAATTACATATCATATAAAGAGATTCCTCTGAATCTCAGGGTGTTCCCCCACCCCTCCCCTGGAGTCCCATTTTAATAATTTAAAACTGCATATTTTTTATCAATCCATATTTTCCATGATACACTACAAGTGAAATCAAAATCCTGCCAATGTTTCCATCTGCTTACAGTGGTCTCTTAGATAACTTATAATTTTTCCCATTCTTTTATACAACAGTTGGTTTTTGTGTTTTCCAGTCAGCTTTGCCATTTCAGCATAGTCCATCAGCTTGGTTTGCCATTCTTCTCTGGTAGGGACTGTATCCTCTTTCCATCTCTTATACAGGAGCGTTTTCAAATTCCTCCTGAATGTTCATGACGATGGAATCAGGCAACCCTCATTAGGAAGGCATTCCGCAAATGTGGAGCCACCACTGAAAAGGCCCCATCATGGATCAGGCGCAATTGGGTTTCACCACCAACAAGGCCTCAGCCGATGATTGTAGGGTCATAAATTGTTGATATTGGGGGAGGTGCCTTTAAAGGTACTTGCATCACCAGGTCATTTGGGGCTTTATATACTAGTACAGGGAGGGTGGAAGGCAGGGAGATGGAGCAAGAGCCAATGGCCGAACCCATCGATTTGAATTTTGCCCCCACTCATCTCTTTGCTGAGTTCTACAAGGGCAACACAGACTAGTGTGCCATTCAGCCTAACCGACCAGCCTCCCCACTGCTCTCTGGGGTTGTGGGCCTGGCCACTTTAGCCCAGACAAAAGATGAAAAGCATTTCCTGGTGATTGCCAGTTATTCTCAGGACTTTTAAGTTCCCCTTTTCTTATATTTTGGGCCAGTTCTACTTGCCAAGTGGCCCCTCTGGCGGGCATCGCTGTGCGCTTCGGGTCTTTAAATTTGGTGCGCTTTAGGCATTTTAAGCATGCACTTCATAAGTGCATGACAGTTGAAGGGCCTTAATGGCTCTGCTAGAAGTCACTTAGCTTCTCGCTGAGAAGTGAGGGGAGGATCTTATTAGGTTTAGATGGAAATTCTCCCACAAGAAGTAGTAGGACTCTGTCACGTGAGAAAGGACATGCTTCTAAGATGCTTCACTTCAGACAGGACAGCTCTATATTCCACGAAACCTCACAGAAAATATTTTTCTCCTGGCTTTCTGTTTTCCTGTAACTGCAGGTATCTGTGAATAGGAATCGGATGATGAAAGTGATATAAATGAAGATAAATTTAATGAATAATAATAACAATAACAAAAAGATAAGGATGTAGGTAGGTTAAGAGCACTTGACGCCGGTGAATAACGCAAAGCAAAACAAATGCTTTAAAAAAAGAGACAGGTTACTGTTTGCGTAATTTAATTGTGTGTTGTCTTTATACAGTTGCCAGTTTTTCTTTGTTAAATTTTAATTGTGCAAAATCTGGCAACTGGTCAAATTGACCTCAGGTTTCAAGATAAAAGTCAATGGAGAAAGAGTTTAATTCTTGGGAAATGAACACTGTGTTCTTCTTTCATCCCTTTCTTCTCAGCAAAAATTTGTGCTGTGGAGCTCTTAAATCCCCACCCCAAGCAGCATCTGAAGAGAATTTCTGCTCCATCAGGTCCTTAGGTTTTAAACACCTGCTTCTCCAAATGGGAGGAAGCTGCTTCCTTATGTGTGGTCTCATTTAGATAGAGCTGCTGTTGATTTTTTATTTTATTTTATTTTGCTAGAGCATATCGGATTCTTTTTAAATGCTTTCCTGAGAGAGTAAAATTTAACTCCTGCTGAGGGTAGATGTAATTGCCAACTTGATTTTTTTTTTTAAAAAAACCACAATAATCCCAAACTTGTTCAAAGGCTTAACCCTCTTTCCCTTCTTTGTTTTTCAAGTCGATGCTGAGCTGCACATCTAAATGCAAAAGGGCAGGTAAATTGCTAGCTCCTGCTATTAGAAGAAGGCTCCTAAAAGTTGTTCATTCTACTTACGGCTGATATTGGACATTGTATGGATCTTTCATTTTTGCTGCCGTTGCAGCAAGAATAATTGAGCTGTGATTTATCACAGTTTTTATTAAATTGACTTGGCATGATGGCCTTCCTTTTCTTGCATATTGACAGAACAGGGGAAAGATGACTGAACTCAGCATTCAAGACATAAAATACAGCTGAAGTTCAAGGTCCCTCATCGAAGTACACATAATTAAAAGCAATTTATATTCACCTCTGCAATTTGGAGTCCATGCAGGGATCATTATCGCCAACCTGATTTTCTTAATGTGTGTTTTAAAGTCACATTTATCAAAATTAAGTAATATGTGAGTAATCTTCCCTGTTTTGTTTTTGCAATAAAATAGCAACCATTTTATCCACGCATTTGCAGGCTCAAACACACACATCAGATGTGCCAGGCGAAATTAAAGTGCCTTCAGACTGTCACTATTTTGAAGGAGGGATTCAAGCACATGCCTGGAAATTTAGATTTGCACAATTAAAGTAGGTTAAAGTGGTCTGTCACTCTAGCTCAACAAATCCACTTGAAAAAAAGGATGGGACTTTTTGCAATTTGGAAAGTGACAGGGAAATGCATTGAAAAGTGTGGGATGTAAGAAAGGCATGTAAATGGGGGACATAGAAACATCCTGCAAACAAATCCAGATGCATGCCAAATGTATGATCACAGTCATATAAGAACTCCTACAGGTATTGCAGTGAGGAGGAGACAGTACCTGGTGGTAACCCTGGCTCCCTCGGCTGCCATGACTCAGGGAAGCATTGATGGGGAGAGATGAAGGCAGAAGGGAGGAGGAATGAAACAGAGAGAGATGCAGACAGAAGAACAAGGCTGGGATGGTTCTGCAAGTGACACTTGGGTGATTGGCTCCAGCAATGGCAGAAAGCAGGAGACTGCTTCTGGTGAAAGATGCAGGCAGAAGCTACAGATCCATTCCAGCCTTTTGCTTCTGCCTGTGTCTGAAGAACTTTCCCACTGTCTCATGGTTATGTTTTCCTTCTTGTTTTTTAGTGCTGTTTCTTTATTGCTTTTGCGTTTCTTTGTAGTTTTATGCTGGTTTTACAGTCGTTTTTCTGCTGGTGCAACTTTCGTATTGCTTGTTCTACTTGATAATACAGTGGTACCTCAGTTTACGAACTTAATCCGTTCCAGAAGTCCGTTCTTATACCGAAACCATTCTTAAACCGAGGCACACTTTCCCTAATTAGGCCTCCTGACACTGGTGCCCTTCCACCGTTTGGTTTCCGTTCTTAGACCGAGGTAAAGTTCGCAAACCAGGACACTACTTTCGGTTCTGCAAAGTTCGCAAACCAAATCGTTCATAAACAGGACTGTTCTCAAACTGAGGTACCACTGTATTTGTTTTCTGTTGATTTTTAAATTGTGATGACATTGCAAGTTGGGTGGCATATAGACCTTATGCATACAAGACTTTAAATCCCTATCCACCTTCTCGGGTGATGAGATCAGCAAAGCGGGCCCTCTTGGGAGCCAGTGTGGTGTAGTGGTTAAGAGCAGTAGACTCGTAATCTGGGGAACCGGGTTCGCTTCCCTGCTCCTCCACATGCGGTTGCTGGGTGACCTTGAGCTAGTCACACTTCTCTGAAGTCTCTCAGCCTCACTCATCTCACAGAGTGTTTGTTGTGGGGAGGAAGGGAAAGGAGAATGTTAGCCGCTTTGAGACTCCTTTGGGTAGTGATAAAGCAGGATATCAAATCCAAACTCTTCTTCTTGGTAGTTCCCCGCTCAAAGTGCAGGGAATAGCGGCCCATGAGAGGGCTTTCCCTGTGACTGGCTCCACAGAGCTGGGTCTATCATATTCAGTGTACAGCTCTCACCATAAGCTGATGATACACCTTTTAAAGTTGGCATTTGAGGTATTTTGTTTTGTGGTCCTCACATTTGTACTGTTTTGAACCCTTATGATTTTTTTTAATGTAATTGTAGCAGTTGGTTTTCAGAATTGTTTATTGCATTTTTCTAACCTGCGCTGGGATCTTACAGTGAAGGGCGGGTAAGAAATACAGTCGTACCTTGGTAGTCGAACGCCTTAGTTGTTGAACAAATCGGCTCCCGAACGTCGCAAACCTAGAAGTGAGTGTTCTGGTTTGTGAACGTTTTTTGGAAGCCAAACATCCGACGTGGCTTCCGATCAGCTGCTGGAAGCTATCATGTGGCGTACTGCTCGTGAGTGAACCATGCTCACTTTTCTCCTCGCCAGGAGAAAACATACCATAATCCCTGCCTTAGTATTACGTTTGAACGCTATGTCTCTGCCATGATCAAGAATAAATTTGGTTTGCAAGATTATGGTTTGTTGTACATGAAACAAACCATGATCTCTGGTTAAGATGTAACACTAAGCCAGAGGAGTGTGTGTTTATTGCTCTCGGCATGAGTGGAGAGGAGCGAAGTGTGTATGAGTCCGTAGTGTATGGTAAGCTATGGTTTATGATGCGCTGTGACTTGTGAATGGGGCCCATTGTGTTTTCTGCTTGCTGCCTTTTGTATTAAGCAGCGCTGGCTAAAGAAACCACTGCTGATTTAATGGAGGACTAAAATATCAGGGAAGAGCCTTGAAATATTGATGTGTTTGTAGAACAAAAACAGCTTGCTACTTCTGGGCTGCTTCCTTCCCGTTTCTCTGGGGGAAGCACAACAGATGTGTGAGGAGAGAGAGAAAAAGTGTAATTGGAAAAAAACAACATACCATACATTAGATTAAGTGATAAAATCAGTAGTCACCTCCAGACATCGTGCTGAGCGCTAGGCTGGCTGACGAGCTGCTGATAAGCTTTTTTTAAAATAAAAACAACAACACCATTCTTTCTTTGTTTATTCTATAGCCTCAGACCATAAGGCAGACTCTCCAGAGGACACTGCAGCATTACGAGCATCAAGTTATTGGGTAAGTAGAGCTCATTTCTCAAAAAACGGATAGATAGATGGTGGTGACAATGAGAAGCAATTGACATTATGATTCTACGATGTTTGCTAACACGAACACCTCATGGGCGTATAGGAAGTTGCCCTTACTCGGAGACCTCGGGGATTGAACCTGGGACCTTCGCCATACAAAGCAGACGCTTTGCCACTGAGCTGTGGCCCTTCCCCAGGTGTATTCTTTACTGCTAGCTTGTTACGCCAATTCTCAAATGGCTGTGGTGCTGCTGTTCATATAATTTGGATGCCCACAACTGCTCAGCTTACGCTAGCTTTTTCTTCTTCTCAGTGCAGAAAGTTTATTTGTTGTAAGCTGCTGATGCAGTTTTGTCCACAGCCATGGAATTTCTCTTAGGGATCATTCACCCTTCTCTTTGTCCCGTGATTTCTAAGGAATGGGTGCGAGAGGTGGGTTGTTGTTGTTTTTTTTTGTCCCACCCCTTTCCCCGGAGAAACCCGCTGCCTACCGCTGAATCACCACAAACATTAACTGGCAGAAAACCCTATTGACGTTAGATTCAGTAAACAGCGGGTTTCCCCAGAGAAAGCAGTTCCTAGAAATCACGGGGCAAACAGACGTGTGGATGAGCCCTTAGTGTGGGATGCATTGTAAGAAAGAAACGGAATGGGATTTAAGACTCAACTAGGGGTGAATTTGGATTCCCTCAGGAATATGTGGAACTAGATTTTTTTTTCTAGAAAAACCTCCCTTTTTCTCTTATAATGGTGACGGCGCCCACCTTGAGAGGTGCCGGAACTGAGTTCCGGTGAGTTCCAGCCAAAAAAAGAAAAGAAAAAAAGCCCTTTGTGGCACTACCTCCCGGTTTTGGGAGAAGTAGCTCAGCTTATTTCAGAAGTCAGGGAAAGCTTTGTACTACTGGCTCAAAGAAATGCTGTGTGCGCACTCAACAGCATGGGAAGGGAAAGGTCTGGATTGAGCTCTTAGGGTTTTTTTAACATTTAGGTTTTTTTTATAATTTTGGGACTATTTTATGGAGAAACTGTATGCGGCTTGTGAATTTTATTGTACTGTAATGTTTTGTTTTAAATGCTAATGTTGCGCACTTCTTGGAGTATTTGCAGAAGTGATCAATAAAGAAATCAGCACCAAATAACATAACTAATTCTGGGGACAGGATTAACTTTATTTGTTTTTAAAAAGGAAAAGGTAGTTGGATTCCACACACACACACACACACACACACCAGGTTCAGGATTCTATTTTTTTTTTTAACAGAGTGTAAATACAGTCCTATGACCTTTCTGTAGAATGAATCATGTAATGGTTTATTTATAAACAGTTCAGATATATTTGTCTTGTGGAAGTGATTTCAGACCTCGGCCAGACTGCCTTTCTATTGTGCTAAATGTAAGACTACATCACCTAGTTCTTGCCAGAGAGAGTGTGCTATTCCAGTTAATGCTTTACATACGTGAGACACTGTGTTGTTAGAAAGGAAAGGAAAATGGCGTTGATAGCCAAAAAAGCAAAGCGGAGTGGTGTTGTAGCAATACAATAAACTCTGTTTATGATAATATTTTTTCTTTGGAAAAGATCTTTCTTGTCCAGCATTCTGTTTCCACAGTGGCCAACTGTGAACGCTTCTGGAAAGTCCACAAACGGGACCACAGCACTCTCCTGTTTGTGTTTCCCAGTACTGCTTCTGATACTGGGATGCATGAGCTGGCCGAGTTAGCACGATGCAGATGGATGATTTGCCGGGGAACTGGGGAAAGGTCTCTAGTGAGATGGGGAGGTCTTTGCCAGACTTGGGGGTGCCTGATAATTAGGATCCTGGGGTAGGGCCCCATAGCCTGCGTTCTCACCTCACCCTTGTCTATGGTGAGAGCCACAAGCCCCTCCTCCCTCTTCAGACCCGCTCCACAGTACGGCTGGGTGGTATACCAATATATCGTCCAAAACCAGTTTGAAGTCCACATCGCGATACTGGTTTCATAATTTTTGACCTGGCAATATATCATGATGCGTGCTATGCAGAAATCACAATGTGGGGGAAACCGTGAAGCCCAAATTTCTCTCTCTAGATGCAGTCCCTCTTAACTCTGCTGGGTCAGCGCTCCCCAGCTCATGCAAGGGGGCAACGAATAGCAAGAGCATGGCACTGGCAAAAATCATGATGCGGGGGGAAACTGCGAAGCCAGCCTTTACATAGCTCCATCCTGATTTCAGACATTGTGGTGTATTGAATTATATTGTGATGTTTAGCTGGTAGTTCGGTATAGAGCAATGTTGAAAACCAGATACCACCCAGCCCTACCCCACAGTGCCTTTTGCATTGCCCACCTTGGAGTCATCAGGAGCTGGATCCGTCTAGTCCAGTAGGAAGGATGCTGTTTCCCTCATGTCCTTTCTTCCAGGCTTCTCATCGATCTGGTTGGCCACTGGGAGAACAGGATGCTGGACTAAGAGGGGCCGTTGTTCTTACACAGAGCAGATCTGGGGAGAGCGTGAGGGCATACGGAGAGAAGAGAGGGGGGAAGTTCTGTTGCGCAAATGGAAATTCTTTGGCTAGTGGATCTGTTTTGTTGGCTAACGGTCCCATGTGTCTGGATACACTTGCTGAAATAGGAAGGTTTTCAGCCAGCCTCTAAAGAAGCACAGCAAAGGCAATTGCCTCATGCCATGAGATGTGGAGTTCCAGCGCACACCAAAAGAGTGACTCCTCGCGAATGAGGAGCATTAATATTGTGTGGCTGTAAGCAACAGCAATGGCTAGCACACAGTCTGTGTGTAAATAGTGAGTTTTATTCCAAATAGACAAAACAAAGGCAAGTAACCACAAGAAAGACTGCAACTTCCTGCTCAAGACCACTAGTTAATCAGATGATGACTCATCTAGCTCTCTAGCGTGAGTCCACCTCCTTTTATTCCTACGCTCGAACAACGCCCTCTGCCTCTCTCTCTGTAATTGCCATTTCCTCTTATCCTGTAACCCTCCCCTCCTACGTTCCTGTAACTTTAAAGAACTAGGAACAGACTCGGACAAACTCTCTTCTGAGGTTTGAGTTATTTCTGCCATTTGCTCACCCCTCCCAGCCAGTTCCTTTATCAAAGCAAGCCTCCCTTCCAGTTCCGGGCTATCAGCCAAGTCCGACAGCTGAGCCTCATTAGTTATCGGCTCTAACCTAACATCATCCCCCCCTCTAGGGGCCTCCTCTCCTTCCTCCCGCCTCCGCACTTCCTTACTTGGGGCGTTATGAGATACCTCCCACCATTCTCCCTCTTCACTTCCCCAATAACTGCAACCCGGTTGCGACTCTTCTACTTCTTCCTCCTCTTCAAACCCACCATTCACTTCAGCTTCCCAGTCTGCCTGTTCTGCCTGCTCCTCTACCCAACCCCGGGGTTTGGGTTTATTAGGGTACCTATGGTGAAACTCTCTCTGCAGCCTAGATGCATGTATATCACTCGCATTCACCCATGAGTTCTCCTCTGGTCCGTACCCTTTCCAAGCCACCAAATACTGTACCCCCCTGCCCCTTCTACGAGAGTCCAATAGCTGAACCACTTCATATTCCGGTTCACCCTCCACCCAGATGGGCAAAGGTGGTGGCTCCTTCCTCTTCTGATACCGGTGTCTTGGCGTTACTGGCGATAAGAGTGACCGATGGAACACCGGATACATCTTCATTGAAGTCGGTAAACGTAACTTATATGAAACAGGATTTATTTGTTCCAACACTTCGAATGGCCCTACCCGTTGCGGCAGTAACTTCTTACAACGTCCCTTGCTCGGCCAATCTTTAGTGGATAGCCAAACTTGGTCCCCTACCCTTATCTCCTTGCCCACTTGCCGGTGTTTATCAGCTTCTGCCTTATACAGAGCCTTCGCTTTTTCTAGCTGTTCTCGCAGAATACTGTGCAACGCTTCCATTTCTTCTGCGAACTGTTCAGCTGCAGGCACTGCCAGTCCATCTCCCTGACCTGGAAACACCCGTGGATGTCGCCCATGGCAGGCAAAAAATGGCGTCTGCTGTGTAGAAGCATGCACAGCATTATTATAAGCAAACTCAGCCAACGCTAGTTTCCCAACCCAGTCATCCTGTTGATAATTCACGTAACAACGTAGGTACTGTTGCAACGTCGCGTTCGTCCGTTCGGCCTCTCCGTTTGTCTGAGGATGCCGAGCCGATGAGAGGCACACCTCCACCTTCAGCAATTGCATCAGTCTCCTCCAAAACTGGGAGGTAAACTGCGTTCCCCTATCAGACACAATCTTCTGCGGCAATCCATGCAATTTGAACACATGTTCTATGAAGAGTTGCGCGGTCTCCTGTGCCGACGGTAATTTCTTGCAAGGAACAAAGTGTGCCATCTTGGAGAACAGATCTACTACCACCCAAACCACTGTCTGTTTCTGCGACTCGGGCAAATCAGTGATAAAGTCCATAGCAATGCCTTCCCACGGTGCTTGTGGTGTGGGCAGTGGTTGAAGTAGCCCGGCTGGTGTTTCGCGAGGTCTTTTGGACCGTTGGCACACTTCACATGCCCGGACATACTCCTTGACCTCCTCCTGCATCCGTGGCCACCAAAAATCCCTTGATACCAGACGTTCCGTCTTCCACTGCCCAAAATGTCCTGCTGTTGGACTGTCATGGCATTGTCTCAGCACCCTCGCACGAAGCTCTCCCTCTGGCACATAGAGAGCTTCCCCCTTGTACAGCAGCCCTCCTCTCTCAGTAAACTCCTTCCCTTGGACTTCCCCCTTACGTATTGCCTTCCTCTTCTCTTGAGCGAACCCATCCTTCTGCGTTTGTTGGAGAAAGTCTGACCGTTCTAATGCCGTCATTGTTGCTAGCTGCAGTTGTTCGGGGCTCAGGATCAATCTCCGTTCTAACCCGGTCTCTATTTCGGAATACTCCGGTTTTCGGGACAATGCGTCCGCCCGCTGGTTCTGAGCACTAGACACATACTTAATCCGGAAATTGAACCTGGCAAAGAATTGCGCCCACCTAATCTGTCGTTGGTTCAATTGACGAGCCGTCTGCCAGTACTCTAGGTTTTTATGATCAGTGCGTACCTCCACCTGATGCTGCGCCCCTTCCAAGAAATGCCGCCAAGTTTGTAGAGCATCCTTTATTGCCAACAACTCTCTCTCCCATATAGTATAATTTTGTTCTGACGAGTTTAATTTCCTTGAGTGAAAGGCACATGGTCTCAGTTCCCCTTTGTCATCTTCCTGGAGAAGCACCGCCCCAATGGCTTTGTCCGAAGCATCGGTTTCCACGACCATCGGCTTGTACGGGTCTGGATGAGCCAAGTATCTTTCCTCCACAAACAAGTTCTTAAGTCTCTCAAACGCCCTTTGGGCTTCCTCAGTCCATTTAAACGCCTTTTTGCCTTTCAAACAATCTGTTATCGGTGCTGTAAGGCCTGAGTACCTTGGTATAAACTTCCGATAGTAATTGGCAAACCCCAAGAATCTTTGTACATCTTTTCGAGTCTTGGGTCTTTGCCATGACACTACTGCCTGAACCTTTGCTGGATCCATGTGCACCCCCTCTGGGGTGATTCTATAGCCTAAGAACTCCACTTCTGTTACGTGAAAGTGGCATTTCTCCAACTTAGCGTACAATCGATGTTCTCTTAGACGCTCTAACACTTCCTTCACATGTTGTACGTGTTCTTCCAGACTCTCCGAGTAGATTAATAGGTCATCTAAATAAGCAAGGACCGAACGATCCAACAAGTCGGACAACACGTAATTAATAAATGCCTGAAAGGTGGCCGTGCCCGACTGTAGTCCAAACGGCATGACAAGATATTCAAATGTGCCGTACCTGGTGTTAAAGGCCGTCTTCCATTCATCTCCCTCTCTTACTCGTATCAAATTATATGCCCCCCTCAAGTCCAGTTTTGTAAAAATTTTAGCCGACCGTAATCTTTCCAGCAAATCCCCAATTCGTGGCAACGGGTAACGACTGGGAATCATGCGCTGGTTGATCTTCCTGTAATCAACTACAAGTCTTTTCTCAGAAGTGTTCTTCTTATCCACAAAGAAAATTGGAGCTCCTCCCGGAGTCTTGGTAGGCCGTATGAAACCCCGTTCCAAATTTTTTCGCAGGAACTCCCTCAGTTCTGCCAACTCCACTTCTGACATAGCGTAGATACGGCTGGCGGGTATCTCAGCCCCTGGCACCAGATCTATTTTGCAATCGTACTGGCGATGCGGTGGTAACCGATCTGCCTCCTTCTCGCAGAATACGTCTCTAAAAGACTTATACTGTGGGGGTATTTGTCTCTCTTCCCCAGTGAGCGGACCACAGTCTGGCGTACCATTGGCCTCACCATTCTTCTCCGCCCTGATTCCCAAACAATGTAGTCGGCAATACACTGACGAAAAGGTCATCGATCTCTGGCCCCAGGAGATCATCGGATCATGACGGGATAGCCAACTCATCCCCAAAACCACGGGGTAGGAGTTCAACCTGGTGATATGGAATGCAATGACCTCTCGGTGTCCCGGCAGTTCTAGACCAATTGGCATTGTGGCCTCTGACACACAGCCAGACAGCAACACTCTACCATCAATTGTTCTAACTTCTAAAGGTTCTTCCAATGACTGTGTCTCTATTCCCAACCTGCTCACCAAGTCCATGTCTATAAAATCAGTCGAGGCTCCAGAATCAATAAGAACTTCCACACGCTCGCCCCTTCCATCTGGGAGTCGTAGCATTGCGAATGCTGTAATTACTGGTAAGATCGGTCCAGGTGGAAGCCCTTTGGGTCTCTTTTCCCCCAACCCGAGGCCTCCAGAACGGGCTGGGTCATCTCGTTTCCCGACTGCTCCACTATGCCCTCTCCAGGTGTTGTTACATTTGTGCCAGACAGCGCACCTCGGTTTCTTCCTACAGTACACTGACGAGCCATGTGATTGGGGGAGCCGCAGATAAGGCACAACCGATCTCTCCACCTTCTCTCTCTCTCAGCGTGTGTAATACTAGGTGTTGTACCCCTTCTGATAGAACTACGTTGCATGGGTGCTTCTTCCTCCACCCTTCGTGAATCCGGCAGCTCTAAGGGCACAAATGTCCTGCGGCTCTCTGACCTTCCTTGGCCCCTACGCAACCTGTCCAGCGATTGGAACCTCAGGTCTAGTTGCAAGGCGACTTGTGCCACCTCTTCCAAGGTCTTCAACCCAGGATTTTTTGCCAACTCCACCCGAATCTCTTCACTGAGTCCCGCCTTAAACAATCCAACCAAGGCCTTTCCTTCCCAGCCTAGTTGTCTAGCAAGTCTCACAAAAGAGGACCAGAACTGTGCTACAGTTCCCTTTCCTTGCTTAAGGCTCAAGAACTCCTGTTCCCACTCTGCTTCTTGTGCAGGATTCCTGAACATGCTATCCAGAAGCTTCAAGAAGGCTGATAAGTTGGTGAGCACTCGGTCATTAGACATTAGGTAAGGGGCAATACACTGCCGCGCCTTCCCTTCCAAAAGCCCCACCACCAGGGCCACTCTGGCATCATCATCTCTGTATTCTTCTCCCTTAAGCCTTAAATAATACAAGCAGGAAGCCCGAAATGAATCATACTCTGCACCGCTCCCACTAAAACGTGGGGGAAGGGGAACAAAATTCTTTGCCACTTGCCTGCCAGATAAGTCAGAGAGTTGTCTTGCTTGTTCTGAGGTCACTCCTTCCAGCCGTGCTAATCTTGCCTTCAACTCTTGGTTCTCTGCCCAGAGAGCTTCAGTATTATCTTCTAACTTCATCTCCATTGCTGTTGCGCCGACTGATAAATCCCCAGCCGGTTGCTGCTTCCCCTTTTCTTCCATTCTTGCTTAAATCCACATGCTTCCCCTTCAGCAGCAAGTTAGATGAGTCATGCTGTAAGCAACAGCAATGGCTAGCACACAGTCTGTGTGTAAATAGTGAGTTTTATTCCAAATAGACAAAACAAAGGCAAGTAACCACAAGAAAGACTGCAACTTCCTGCTCAAGACCACTAGTTAATCAGATGATGACTCATCTAGCTCTCTAGCGTGAGTCCACCTCCTTTTATTCCTACGCTCGAACAACGCCCTCTGCCTCTCTCTCTGTAATTGCCATTTCCTCTTATCCTGTAACCCTCCCCTCCTACGTTCCTGTAACTTTAAAGAACTAGGAACAGACTCGGACAAACTCTCTTCTGAGGTTTGAGTTATTTCTGCCATTTGCTCACCCCTCCCAGCCAGTTCCTTTATCAAAGCAAGCCTCCCTTCCAGTTCCGGGCTATCAGCCAAGTCCGACAGCTGAGCCTCATTAGTTATCGGCTCTAACCTAACATCGGCGCCTGTAAAATGGCAAGTGTCGCAGGTCAGATCAGAGGAAGACACCTGCCTTCTTTGTCTTGCCCTCTAAGCTGAATGTTATTCCCAGGGGCCTGAAGTACACATTGTTGATGCAATTGTACCAAATCCATGGGATGCTAGAGCAATTGCTGAGCGTATATCACCTTAGAATCATAGAATTGTAGAGTTGGAAGGGACCCTGAGGGTCATCTAGTCCAACCCCCTACAATGCAGGAATATGCAGCTGTCCCATGCGGGGAATTGAACCTGCAACTTTGGCATTATCAGTGCCATGCTCTAACTAACTGAGCTATCCAGGCTTGACTGCCTTTACAATAAGACTGGCAAGCCCATAAAAGTCGATCATTTGCACCAATATTTAGAAACACAACTCCGCCCCCCCCTCGGGTTTAAAAATGGACCCAAGTAGCAGCACCAGATTATATATGCTCCAGAGATTTACCCAGTTTATCCCTTAACAACCCTGAGTAATTGCCTATGCCTTGTTTATATTGGCCACTATACCTTTACTATATAGTTTGGATGAGGCCTCTGCCAAGATGGGTTAAGCAGCAGTGACGAGTGGCAAATGCCAACTGCTGCCTTGGGCTCTTATGTAATTACCCAGGTGCCCTGGCAGCTTTGGGATGCTGTACAAGTCGGATCAGGTGTACTCATAGGTGCAAAAAATGCACCCCAGGCTTCTGAAACTCTCTACGCTTTAGGGATTTGCCCTTGTGCATCCCACAGCCTCTTTTGTCAAGCTAGGCTGCAGTGCTGTCCTCGGTGTTAATAATGCTTGTGTGTCTGGAGAACCCCTCGGGGGGGGGGGGGGAGAGAGAGAGAGAGAGAGAGAGAGAGAGCGCTATTGCTTGGGGAGTCGTTTGTGCATCCTTACTCATACCTCGATGCAGGATATAGAACAGATGTGGGAGAAAGGGAGTGGAAACCTTCTGGCAAAAGAGCTGCTCTTCTTTTAAAGCTTGTGTTCCTAAGACTCGAGGCTGTGCTGCCTGCAGAACTCCACCCCTTTTTCTCTCCCCTTCCCAAACCATTTGTTGTTGTTTTTTTCCACAAGCGTGCTTGCTCCTGACTGTAGGTGATTCAATCTAATAGCAGGTTCAGGGGTGTGTGTGTCAAATTTGGAGCAAAACAGGGCCATTCAAAATGAAGGTTCCATAGGCATGCAAAATTCTGTAAGCTTGTAAATTAAAAGATACTGTATATGCTTTTCTGAAAACCCCCAAAACTGTCTGTCATGAACCTTTTGCTTACAGAATGCTGGTAGCAATTGAGCGTTTGGAGGGAGGGAGAGAGAGAATACAAAGGTCTAAAGAAACCAGGTCAGGTAAATTGTGGGAGATTATTGATTAAATTTACAGTTGAGAACAGGGGAGGGAGAAGCCTAAAAAGTGGGAGAGTAAGGTTGGGGGGAGGATGTGTGCTGTGAGCTTTAAGAACCTCCGTCATGCACACTCATCCCACAGTCATGTTTCAAGAAGAGGGACGTGAAAACGCATTTTCTCCACTCTCCAGAACTGCATGTCTCCTCCAGTCATCCCCACCATATAGGGCTCATGTTTGGAGCTGGAAGCCTCCTAGTGCTGTATCGCCTAGCAAGGGGAGGTCATGGGGAGCGGTCCCTCCTCCTCAAACTCCTCCAAGAGGTCTGAACAGCACTCCCAAGATTACTGTTCCAGGTTGTTTGGAGTCCTCTTAGAGGACTGGATGCACTACAATGTTATGTTGCAGGTCCTGCTAGTCATTTATGAGATTTATATAGCCCCAGTATAGCCCCAGTATAGATCCTTGGGCAGTGGCTCTGAGAACTAATCATTTATTGCTACTTTCTGTTCCCAGTCCTTTAGCCAGTCGCCAATCAATAAGAGCACATTTCCTCTTATCCCTTGACTGCTAAGTTTACACATAGCCTTTGAGGAGGGATGTTTTGGAAGTCCAAAGTTCTTGGATTACCGGTACTCTCATCTGGCATGCTTTAATAACTCAAAATGTCGACGTGGCAGAACTTAACCTTTGCAGAAGCCATGCTGATTCTTCCTGAGAAGGCTTGTCCTTCTGTGCGTTCAGTCATTCTAGATGCCTAGTTTATTTTTGTTTTGTTTTCATGCACCAGTTTTGTGTTTCTTTCTAGTTACAGGGACGCTGAAAAGAACTTCCACAATCTCTCTAACCGGTGCTCCTATGCAGACCGCCCTGGCAACGACGAAACTGAAGATGTCTCAGGAATCCTCCAGTGTACAGCAAATATACTCGGTACTTGTGTACATTTGTGTCATTGGCAGAAGACATTTTTCTGAGTTTCCCTTCTTGATTTCTGAGCTTTCCCTTCCACGGAGGCCCAATATGCAGAGTTCAGCTTGGTAATGCTGAGGTTGCTTCCATGCAGCTATAATCATTGCCTTATAGTCCAACCTTATGTTCCCAACTGTTAATGGTTAGCAAGATGCCTCTCAGAATTGGGGCAGAAAAGCAGCCACCCTCCTCAGTCGTCATCTCCCCACTTTTCAAAGTATACCATCATATTTGACCCCACTAATAAAATCCCAAGCCTGATGTCCAAATATCCACTGGGTCCTGACCCCATTGGAGTAAGAGCCCTTGATTGGTAAAGGATGCTATCTGAGCATTCCCCACTATGCACACGGTGTACATGCCATGGCTTTGCAGAGAATGCAACAGCCTCAGCTTATGCTTTGGGGCTCTGCATTGCATTGCTGGATCAGGGCATAGCCTCCCACTCTTGTTTTCCTGCTGACAAGCTGCAAAGCCTTGGATAGATTATTTAGGATTTTTTGGGGATGCAATCTACTGCTTGTAAATGGTGTTGCTCATTGTCAAGAGGTTGTGGGTCAGATAATAGATGAGCTTATTTTAAAAACCTCCTTCAGATTCTTATACATGTGCTCGAAATGTTCTAGGGCTGGAAGAGTTTTGCTTCTCCTTGGTGAAATGTTCAGAGTTAGAAACTATGGGATTTTGCTACTGTGGGTGGTGGAAAGCTCACTCCCACTCCATCCTAACTGTGCTCTGTCAGTCCTTGTTGTCTGACTTCCATTCTGCATGATTAAAGGCCTTTTAAGTGGACCTCTCTCTAGTTCTGTAAGCAGGCATTCTTGCTTTTGCCTTCCAGGCACCCTGTTTCTGCGCTTCACTTTGAGTGTGGCCCCTTCTTCACCTTGGTGTCTCTTAGCCCGTTTCCTTCCTCTCCTTCCTCTTTTATTGTCCTCTCCAGTGACTAGACTTTTCTTCTCCCAAATTGCACAGTCTCTGCTCTCTAGATGCCACAGTGACCTCTAGAGGGCCACAGGTTCATCACCCCTGCTCTTCTGAGGGAGAAATTCCTGGCAGGTTGCTCATTTATTTAGTGCCTTTCCAGGAATTTGCAAGCAGCTAAAACATCTTTCCCCACCCCCTCCGCAATGGTGCTTTGCGATTCTCACACTTTAACATTATAGTGTGTCGAAAGCTGTGCAAGGGAATTCTCACTGTTTGCTAATATCTTTGCCTCTCGCATGCGTATTTTTAAGGGTGCGAATTTAACCACCAAATAGCTCCCTGCCCCAAGCCGTGTCTTGGAAAGACCCCTTGAAGCTTTCTATCACGTGTTTGTGCCTTAGGAGCTGGCCTGTTCTATTTCACAGGCCATGTTTTCGAATCCTGCCCATAGGTGTAGAACATTGTCACAGTGGTGGCTTGCTGGAAAAGATTAACTGGGCTGAGTCATGAGATTTATTGAAAAAAAGTATTGTGCAAAGGAACGGGTGCAGGGGGAAAGTGTCCAGCAACATTTCCACACATATAGATCTCTTTCTCCATAGCTTGTAGTTGGAGTCCATCCCATCCACAAGTCCTAGATTAGGAAACAGGGGTGGAGATGAGAAATATTTGATTACAAGGATATTAAGCTACTATGTTAAATTACAAAAAACCTATTTATTAATTAAATATATATCCTGCACTTCCTCCAAAAGTACCCCAGGGCAGCAGCACATGAATGAGAAAACAATAGAACCTCTAAAAACAATTCTAGTACAGGTTGCAGACTGAGATATAATTCCAGTGAGAGCCAGTGTGGTGTAGTGGTTAAGAGCGGTAGACTCCTAATCTGGGGAACCGGGTTCGCGTCTCCTCTCCTCCACATGCAGCTGCTGGGTGACCTTGGGCCAGTCACACTTCTTTGAAGTCTCTCAGCCCCACTCAGCTGACAGAGTGTTTGTTGTGGGGGAGGAAGGGAAAGGAGAATGTTAGCCGCTCTGAGACTCCTTCGCCATGGCTCAGAGGTAGATCATCCATCTTGCATGTAGAAGGCCCCAGGTGTAAGCTGTGGGAATCTGCACTTGCAAGGAAACTTATGCAATGCCTCCAGATTCCCAGAGGACAAAAAGAGAAAGAGAGAGAGACATTGTTAGCAGATTGGCGGATGTTCCTAATTTACGCAAATAAATCTACCAATGAAAGACCTGTGCCAATCACCTTTGAATGCAAGGCCGCATAATTGTGTGATTATGAAAGACTTGGTTAATGTAAATGCCCCCCCCCCAATTTCCTCCAAAATGAAGCGGTTCACGTTGTCGGTCCATTGAGTTCAGTACTGTCTACACTGATTGGCAGCAGCTCTCCAGGGTTTCAGACATGGAGTCTTTCTAAGGCCTATCTGGGATTGAACCTGAGACCTTCATGCAAAGGAAAGGCTTTAGCTCTGAGGCATTGAGGGCCGGTGCTGTTTGGCAGGTAGTTTAATTTTTTCCTGCCCCTGGATATCCTTGCTAAGTGAAAGGAAGGCTGGCATTAGCAGAGAGTGGGAGGGACGGTCTTCATAGAGACTGGGCCTTTGGAAACCCTTCTCAACATTCCTTGCCCTGTTAGGCAAGAGGCTGCCTGCAGAACACTTGCAAATGTCAAAGCCGTTGCTAGAAATATATTTTGTGGTTCCTAGGAAACTTCAGTTTCCCATGTTACCTTTCCCCTTCTTGCTGCTTCTGAGCTGTTCAGCCTAAGAGATAGCAGCGACCGGAGGGTCAACTGTTCAGGAGAGCCACTCCTCAGACTGCAAATGACAAGCAGTCATCTTAAAGCAGGCTGTCCTTATGCAGTCACCTTTTAAGGTAACAGCCTACCCAAGCCAGACAACATTTGGTGCACGTTGTCATTCCGTGGTCTCTTATTTGACAGTGTCAGCTCTTCCTATTCTGACATTTCCTTAATCATAAGCATGAGCTTCTGTGGCAAGAGCTTGAAAAGGCTGGATACATTTTTGTTTTAAATTATAGCTTGCTGGTACTGTCGTCTATCTAACCACTACCTTCCTGGCGTGTCTTTCAGGTAGGCAGTGCTTGAGGACAGTGTAGAAGCCGCTGTTCTCGGTTCTCTGAGCATTACAGGAGAAGGGTGGTGGGTAGGAGATTTCATCTCCTTCATTGGTCCTCTAGCAATTAGTATGTAACCATAGCTCAGTCTGAAGTCCACCTCACAGACATAGACAATAGAGCTGACCTCATCAAGTCTGGCCTCCTATGGAGTACTGCCTGACTTCCCAAATTGCTAACTTACAGTGCAATCCTAACCATGTCTACTCAGTCCTATTGAATTCAGTGGGGCACATATTCCCAGGTTAAGTGGGTTTAGGATTGTGGCTCTGGTAAAGAGAGAGAGATATGTGAAGGGTGTTGTGTCTGTGATAACAATCAGTTTACTTTCTGGTCCGGCCCAGCCCTGCCAATAGCAGGGTGAGTCAGTCGCCTTGTGTGACAGGAATTAGAGGGCACCAGTGCTAGCCTTCCTAGATCTCTGTGTGCCACAAATCTCTAGCTGTGTGTGCCACAGGCCTGCCATACACCTCTTAAACTAGCCTGTTTCTCTCCGGTGCATTGAAGTCATATTCAAATGCCAGTCCAGTCAGCTTCTGTACATGGAATGTGGGCAGGGCACCACCTCGTCCTTCACTTCAGGCAGAAAAACGTACTGGGGCCGGCCCTGTTTGTGGTTGGAGGGATAAGGAATTCAGGCTTTGGTCCTCTACCCCTTTCCATTCACAGAACCTACAAGGAACATAGTCGCTGACCAACCATTAAAACCATATTCTTCAATAGGTGGCCCATAGGTCTTATCACTCCTGCCAAACTTGGCTTAGTAGCCCCCCAAACTGGCCCACTTCCCTCCCCCCACGCCACTGCTGTGCAACAGTGGTCTCTTGCTGATATGTGCTATCTGTTGCTGTGCAGGCTTGAAGTTTGAAGAACTGCAGGAGAAATTTGGGGCCGAATTCTTCAACATCTGCTTTGACGAGAACGAGCGGGTCCTCCGGGCCGTGGGTGGCACCTTGCAAGATTTCTTCAATGGCTTTGATGCTTTGCTGGAGCACATCAGGACTTCGTTTGGAAGGCAGGCCACTTCAGAATCCCCTTCTTTCCTATGCAAAGAGCTCCCCGAAGGCAACCTGATGCTCCACTACTTCCACCCTCATCAGATTGTTGGTTTCGCCATGGTGGGTATGGTCAAGGCGGCGGCCAGGAAAATCTACCAGCTGGAAGTCGAAGTGGAGCAGATTGCAAACGACAAATTGTGCCCCGAGGACTCGAACCCGGGCAATTGCAGCTGCCTCACTTTCGTCATCAAAGAGCGTGAAAATGCAAACATCACAAAAGCACTTCCTCTAGGCTCTTCCCAGTCCCCCTCGGACCTGAGGATAAGCATCAGCAACTTCTGCCGCGCTTTCCCCTTCCACCTGATGTTTGATCCCAGCATGCTAGTGCTGCAGTTAGGGGAAGGGCTTCGGAAGCAGCTCAGATGCGATGCTCACAAGACGCTGAGGTTCCAAGACTGTTTCGAGATCGTTTCCCCAAAGATCGGCGCCACGTTTGAGCGAGTCCTCCTGAGGCTGTCGACACCCTTCGTGATCCGAACCAAACTTGAAGCGTCTGCCTCTGAAAATACAGACAAGGTAATAACGTTATGTTTAGCCTGCTTTTTTTAAAAAAAGGAGGTGTGTTGGCAGATCAAGGAGTCTTCTAGCAAGCACGATCTGTAAAACTGAGGGGGAAACAACATTTCATAAGGGCCAAATTAGACAAAACATTGGGGTGATGGGCACTGGTCTCTGCTTTACACTGCTGGAGTCATTTTACAGAGTGTTACTTCTCACCCCGTCCCCTCCTTCAGGTGCTTTACCTCACCTAAATAGTTTAAATATCAACAAATTAATTTTCACTGATGAAAGGTTTTTAATAAATTGCTTCGCTCAAGAGATCTTTTTAAATCCAAATGTATTTTTTCACCTTATGAAATCAACAGGTCTGACGCTAGCCAAGTCATTTAATATCATAACTCATAGCCTGGAGGTGTTGTTGTTGTTGTTGTTGTTGTTTTGTCCCATTTAAAATTCAAATGGAATGGCCTGAAGGTTATTGGATCATGAGGGACATCTGCCAGGTATAATTTCGGGGCTCTAATTCTTCCTTCATTCACAATCACTGAATGACGACGACGACAACAACAACAACAACAACAACAACAACAACAACAACAACACTTGGCTGGTGTCTGGAGCCTTTGTATAAAAATCCCAGATTCAAATTCCGGATGTTTTGCCCCTTCCTTCTCCCCGCCAATATTCCTCACGCTTAGTTGTCAAAACTTGTTTAGAGACTGATGGTTTCCAAAATGAATTATGTTGGCTAATTTGACAGCTGTCAGTGGCTGTAAATGAGAAAAGTGAAAGAATAGATGGCAACATGGCTTTTTTAAAAAATAAATAAATAAATCACCCAACACACTAATGGTTGTGCTTCATTGAACTTTAATAACATCTTGGATATCCACTTAGCATTTTTAATTAGGGATATGCAAAACTTTCCCTATTAATTCCAAGGATGCCGAACATTGCATGTTGCTTGGATTTACTTGGGAAAGCAGGTATGTGTTTTTCACAAGGGAACACGTTTTTTGAACGGTTCGTTTTCATGTTACTTTACATCCTAGCATGAGTGCCCATTTAAGAAAAACGTGGGAGAAAAATGCAATTAAAAGTTTCCCCATTCAAAGTAAGAACTGGCTTGCTTTCACTTATGTTCTGGTGTAATGTCAACTGCTTTCTTTGCTTATTGTCATTCCCTATTGATGTATTGCATGTCTTGCTCTTGAGAAACATGTCAGCTACTTCACAAAAGACATGCCTATTGCACACCCTTCTCTGTTGCTAGTAATTGGAAGCGGTTGTGAAGTATCGAGTGGTATCTGAAGAAGTGTGCATGCACACGAAAGCTCATGCCGAAATAAAAACTTAGTTGGTCTTTAAGGTGCTACTGAAGGAATTTTTAAATTTTGTTTTGACTCAGACCAACACGGCTACCTACCTGTATCGAGTGGAAAGTTATTGTTTCTTTGCAACTTTATAATTACTATTAAAAGGATCTACAATTACTATTAAAAGGAGTTCAGAAACTCTTCTTTATCTGCAGTACTTTTATGCAAATATGCAGTTACGGCTTCTGAATACAGAAATCACAAAATTTGTTCCATCCCTATTTTCATTTGGGTTTTTTTCCAGATACGTCAATAAAAACATTATTGTTATTTGCAGTTGTCACAGTGGCCGGAGTGGGCTACTTCAGAGTAACGACTCTACACAGCTCTGCATTTTATCTTTTATTGGTGCTGCGTATTTACAGTGCTGAAGGCAATGCTATTTACAAGGACACATCTTCTCAGCTTGAATCAGAACCTCCGAATGGTGTTTGGCGCGTTTTTCTCCAACATAACAACTTTGGTAGACCCATCCTCTTCCCTCTCCGCTTTCTGCGCAATTCCGGAGTTGGGGGGATGGGTCTCCCCCCCTTGCTTGCCCCTTCCTGTCCCACCTGGGACCCTGGCTCCGCTACCTTGTCTGAGCCTCGGACACGACTTCCTGCTTCCCCACTGGAATCGGAACTCTCCCTGCTTTCCCCTGCACTCGGGGATGGGCTTGAACTCAGGAGGGGAGGGACTTCGTGATATCCCCTGTCCCTCACAGCAGTCTTTTGTGATTAAATAGTGCATAATAACAACCTCAGATCGACGAGATTGATCTGTACTGTATTTTGTTGATCAACTTAGAACAGGCATCCCCAAACTGCGGCCCTCCAGATGTTTTGGCCTACATCCCCATGATCCCTAGCTAACAGGACCAGTGGTTGGGGAAGATGGGGAATGTAGTCCAAAACATCTGGAGGGCCGAAGTTTGGGGATGCCTGACTTAGAACCTGAGGACCCAAAAATGAAGTGAAATGCAGAAAGAAGTATATTTGGAGCAAATCATGTCTTTACCTTCCTGGGTTTAGAATTGATAAAAGTTATATATTCACTCATGGCCTGGTTCAAAAATCTGAAGTAGCAAAAAACCAAGACCTTCGTTTGTATATTTTTTTCTATTTTGTTTGCCTCTTCTTTTCTTTTGCCATCTGAAGCTAAGAAATAAGGTGCAAAGACTGGAGAGGAAGAAACTTATTGCCGTATTTCCTCCTATTAACTGAACTGGGTGCTGTGGCTGCTCCTTTGCCTTTAAATTACAGCAAAGAAGGAAGGATAGCTGCTTCTCTTCTCTGCATAGCTTGTTATGAAACTGAAACCATTAGGGCTTCTGGGAAGAGATATGATGTCATTTCCTTTTCTTTTTCTGGGATGTTGTATATTCAAAAGGAAACTGAAATGACATTGCTTTCCTTCCCAGGAGCATTTGAGGTTTCAGTTGGCTGCAGCAGAGGCAATTTTAGGGTAGTGCAACCACTGTGGTTGCAGGGGGCACTGAAACTGTAGAGGCAGGAGGTGTCAAATTTTAGCGTCACACAGGTTGTCACTGAAATTTCAGAGCCCAAAGTCCACCACTGTGCACAGCAGCAGTGAACCTAAACTTGCAGCTAGGGATGTGAGAGACATTTGATTTTGTTTGTATTTCAATAAGAAGCTACCTTCCCGAAGCAATATGCACACCCTTTGAAAAATTCAAGCTTCTCTGAATTGTGCAATACAGGTCTCCAAACAAATGTAACATGCCCTGGGATGTTAGGGTGAAGGGTGGGTAAATATTATTATTACTATTAATGACAACATCTACAAATGTGCAAATATTGCATTGTATTAGGGGAAAGTGTACATAAAAATGCATATATTTAGTGAAAATGACATTTAAAAAAGCACCGTATCCTATATAATAAAGTCCCTGTGTCTCTGTGTCCAGTCCCTGTGTCCGCGCTACTGAGCATGTGCCCCACGGACACAGGGATTGGACACAGAGACTGGACGCACACACGTGTGCGCTCTTCCCCCCCTCAACCCTCTGCCTATTGTTTACCTGCGGCCGCCAACCGCCGCTCCCGGCCGGACAAGCGCCTCACTGCCTCAAAGCGCGAGGAGGAGGAGGCTGCTTTCTTTTCCTCCCCCCCCCTACGCTCCCCCCGGCAACCACCAGCAAGCGGGCATTGCGCACATGCGCTCTCCCCCCCTTCTGCCTACCGTTTCCCTCGCGGTGCAGGGTGAGAGGCAGACAGAAGTGGGGGCAGCGCATGGGGGGAGGAACAGCAGCCGGGGGGAGGAGATGTTTGACAGGGAGCAGGGAAGGAGGGGCCAGTGGCAGCCACCCGCCTCTCTTTCCCTGCTCCGTGAAGCATCTCCTCCGCTACCCTGCGCCTCCTCCGCGTTCAGCAAGAAGCCGGTGGCAGCGGAGGGATGCTGCTCATTCTTCCCTGCCAACCCTTCGCAAAAGCAGGCTCGAGCCCAGGGGGAGGGCAGGAAGGAAAGAGGGCCCTGGCCACCCCTACCTTCCCTCCTCCCCTGCCTAGGCAAGGACCGCAGCAGCGGAGGAGGCGGAGCAGCGATGGAGCGCAGCCCAGGAGAGTCCCGGCGCGTGTGGGTGGAGAAAAGAAGGGAGGGGGGGAGAGAGAGCGGGAATGGGCGGGGGGAATCGCTTGTTCTAGCACCCATTAATTTAACGGGCTTCAAGATACTAGTTAGGGAATAAGCTTGCGATCTGTTCCGTGGCGCTCTTCGTAAGTTGGAACCTTCGGATGTCGAAGCTTCCATTTTGCGCATGCGCGAAGCGTGACGTTGTGCTTCTTTGCATGTGCAGACCGCGAACACCGCTTCTGCACAGGCGCAAAACGCACGCGCGGTGAATATACTTCCAGGTTTGCCGACTTCGTAAGTCAAAACCTTTGGAAGTTGAGGCATTTGGAAGTCGAGGTACCACTGTGGTTGAAACCACATATAAAAATGTGTATGTTAGGAGAAACACACAGTAAAAGGGTGGTGAGTTTTCATGAGCATTTGTAAAAAGAAGAAGAAGCTGCAGAAGCGTGGAAAATTGAATTTAAGATTGGAAAGAACGACACCAAGAGAGAAATTGAAATGGACTGATTTGTCCGTCTCTGTTAGCGACGGCAATGCAGCTTAGCAGCCAGCTTGCTCTTATTTAAGTAGAAAGAAAAGAAGAGAAACACATCTTTACCCCCACCCTTTCTGCTGCCTGCAGAGCTTAGGGCCTGGGGAGAAGAAGCAGGGGCCCTGTAGGTTATTGCTTAACAATACCCCTGGTGCCGCCAGTCCAATCCAGTGTGCCATTCCTTCACTTTATTCTGAAGCACTTGTACTGCAGACTCAGGCACAGGGGGCCTCCTCTGAGGGAGGATGAGTCTTCCGGCTCCCAGCATGAGCATCTCTGTTCAGGGACTCTGCCACCTCCTTATGCTACGTGCCTTGGGCTGTGTGGGTAGCTGCTCAGGCTCAGCTTCCCAATTGGAAGGCGACAGGCCTGTGGATTCTCGGGGAGATGCATTATACTCCGAATGGCATATACTTCTGGAGTCTTCATGAGGGCATGATTGAATCGTGCCAGTGTAAGGATACAGCCAAAATAACCTGCCCTCGGAGGAGACTGTTTGGATGAAAAACAAGCCGAGAGGTGTTTCCTCACTAGAAAACTGCTTTACATTTTGGAAAGTTGTTTGTCTTTCTGTTCTCTTGCACTATTGCAACCAGAATTGTTGATATTATTATTGTTTATTGAATTTATATACCGCCCTATACCCGGAGTTCTCAGGGCGGTTCACAGAATTAAATCAAAATATAAAACCACAAAATACATAATCAAAATAAAAGCAACAACCCAATAACACCCCTCCCCCCAAATAAAACCCTGCCACATTTTAAAAGGGCGTAGGATGTCAATCAAATCAAACAAAGGCTTGGTTAAAAAGGAACGCTTTTGCCTGGCGCCTAAAGGTGTATAATGAAGAATTAGGTTTTGTCTGTGTCTGGGTACGATTTGACTCCATTTTGAATCAAAATGGCAGGTTGAATCTTTTAAGAACGGCACTGATTTTAACCACTGATTTCAAAACTTTGCTGCTTTGTTGTTGTTGTTTTGGCTTCTTAGAATTGCTGGGCATTTCTGCATTTTATTTAAGTTCCATATATGCACACACACACACACCCTCCTCACATTTTATTTTGAGGCTTTTTTTCTTTTCCAAATCCCTACTCAGGCATGAAAACACGTGAGGGCCCTTTTCTCTCTGTCTCTCTCAGCCTGATTTATCTTGTTGGGAGTTAAACCTGGGGAAAGCGAGCTACGTGTAGTGCCTTGATCTCCTTGAAGAGCAGTGGGATATTAATGCAAGACATGAATAAAAACAATTGGTGCAGCACGTTGACATACCTAGTAGCAGAATCCTGAGTTTAAATAACTGCTGCATTGGAGCGATAATCTTACATATTATATTAGAGGCCCATAAAGGGGATTCGAGGGAGCTTGTACACCTTGCTACTCGTTTTTAAAATGCCAAAAGGAAAGAGCTTGATCTACTGTTAAGTGTTTCCAGTAGAAGCTTCATGAAAATTCTTAGAAGGCTGTACAATCATGATGGGGAGAAATATTACACAGCCGGAGGGCTGAGGGTGGAAGCACCGCCATCAAAACCAACGTTGAGCAGACTCATAATTTCATTTAACGTTCATGCAAATGTGTGTCCTTGTCTCTTAGCTGGAATGCTAAACATTAAAAAGAGCCTCAGATTTCCCTCACTCTCCCCATCATCTCAGCCGACAGGTCTTTCATCCTTGTAGTCTCTGCTCGTGAATCACGAAGAATTCAGTTCTCCGGGATTGGGCCAACATTCTGTCCCTTCGCTTGAACACAGAGTTTCTGGCATTGAGCTCTGGGAATATGGGGGACGAAATGGCACATGATGCTTTAGCCATCCAACTAGCGCTCTTAAGATCTGAGATCTCTCTGCTTTGATCCGACAGTGGCAGTTTTAGAGAGGCCCCTGCTATGTGCTTTGTGGGCCATTTGGGAAATGGGTTGAAATTACAGAGGCCCTTGGGTATGTTGGGAATAGAACACTCTCAGACCCGTAAACAGTCTCTCAAAAATAAGCATTGCCTTCGCTCAGCCCAGTTCTCCCCACTGTGTCAAATGTTCACCGTATGTATAATTAAGGGTGATGTGTCCAATGACGGCAGGCGGTGGGACGAAACGGTGGGAGAAATCTCATGCTGTCCAGCCCAGGCTGTTACTAATAAGAAAGGCTTTGGCAGGCTTCTGGGGTTTCATATTTTTGGCTAAAGCAGACCGTTAAAATAAATAATTAAACAAAATGCTCCGTTTCGTGTACTTCTCCACCAGGAACAGAAGCGGGAGAGATTTGAAATTCGTCAAATAACTGTTGAGCATCTAAAGCATTCATTTATGAGAAAGGCAGCAAAAGTCAGGGTACTACCAATTATAGCAATTGCTCTTTTGCAGAGTCTACTTAATTATTTTCGAAAACAGTAGCGGGCCCGAGCCCACTCTCCAAAACACAGTGTCTCAAAAGCAATGAACTTACACTTAAATCAGTCTGCATAGGGCTACAGCAGCCACTCAAATAATTCCAGATTTTGCAACCCTGTCTTGTGCATGTTTACTCAGAAGGAAAACAATAACAACCAACTGAAGTCTGAAGATTAGAATTCACAGAACACTGGGCTTTCGGACTTGCCTTTGCTTGTAAGATCTGGACTGCAATTCATTTGAGGCACAGTGTGCCTGTCGCAAAGTTTATCTTACGCTGCAGAGCCCAATCCTATGATGATTATGCAGAAATGTGGAGATTACACACCTCCTTTTCCATTGCTGACTCTGTTGCTCTCTTTGTGCCTCTATTTTCTCTGCACTGTGAGTTTCTAAAAATGGATCTGGATGCCCACACTAGAGCTAAGCTTGAATATAGACCTGCAATGGGTATCTATCTAATCTTACGTCTTCTCCTATTGATCTCAATGGTGCTTACTCTCAAATAACCCAATAAGTAGCGGGAGAAGTTGGCCACTGATCAGTCTTTTCCGTTCCTCTGATTATACATTGCCATTATACAGTGGTCCCTCGACTTACGAAGTATTCGACTTACGAAATTTCGAGTTACAAATGAAAAAAAATGGCCGCACGCTTACGGTTTTTTCGATATCCGAAAGGGAAACCGTTGCGGTTTAGATGGGTTTTTCTTGACTTATGAATTTTATATGCGGTTTACTCGACTTATGAATTTTTCCGTTTCCAATGCATTCCTATGGGAAACCGCTTTTTCCGACTTACAAACTTTTCAACCTACGAATGTGCATTCGGAACGGATTAAATTCATAAGTCAAGGGACCACTGTACTTTTCTCATGGATATAAGTTAGCATCCTCGATCAATCAATTCTTAATTAAGATGCAGAGTTATATGCACAGATAATTGAAATTCCTGCCCCTTTTGTCTCCTTCCCTTTTCAACCCGCCACTTTTTCTTATTTCTTCTATTTTTCTGTCAGCATGATTGTTTTAAATGTTTTTTATTGCATATGTGATCGGACATATTGCATTCTGTAGTGTAAATATTTTTCATCTTTCTATATATAGATAAATAAATAAAACCTCACCAGCACTGTCAGCATAGGAACTTAACTTTGATTGATCTCACAGTGCCTTGAGCAATACATATCCTTGAAGTCTGAGGCTGAGGTCTGTTAAAGGTGCTTGGAATTGTAGCTCTTTGAAGGGTAAACTACAGTTCCCATGCTTCTCTGGGGGAAAATATTGTGCTTTAAATGTATGGTGTGTACACAGACTGAGTTTGACTAAGCAAGGTTGATTAAACCCTGGAAGAATTTTACTGGAGCTTAATAAAATAGTGTTACACCTGAAGTTCTTAGCTTCTGCACGGTTGCTTTACCAGTGCATTCATTTGCCATTCAGCCAAAGCCACGACCTGGAAAATCCTATAAGCTTTATCTTTCTCCTGCGTGTATAATTTTTAAGCTTCTTTCCTGTAGTCAATGTAGTGCTAGGGAAGAAGCTTGCCATCTAATTAACAGTAAGCAGTGACTCCAACTTACTGCTTCCCGTTAAACATTCTGTAAGTAATACAGTACGTAGCGCTTAACAACCAGGAGAGCATCTAGCCCCCCCCCCAAATATTATGATATAAATTTTGATTCACAAGCTTTTTAAAAACAACAACAAGCCAAATTCTGCCCCCCCCCATTTGATTGCATGAGAAGTAAGAACTACAGCCATAGTTCAAAGCCACTGGCTTAGTTCCACCAAACTTCATTTTTAAAGAAGTTGGTGAGTTTAGGTTCAAGGTGCATGTCCTGCAGAGAAGACAGATTCCAGGAATGGAGCTTGTTAGAAGTATTAAGATTCAGCATGAGGATAGCTGAAGATGGAACGGCGTAGGGGTCAGCCTGATTTGTTTGCAGAGAGATTAGACCAGGTTTGCTATTTAATGAGCATCCAGCCTCATTTGTTCGTGGTGGGAATTAGACAGGGCTGCAGCAAGCAAGGGTTATCTCACACATTCATTGGCAACTTCACTTTGCTTATCACAAGAAGTCCGATATTTTTTGGGGAATTAGGTTTTGTTTCACAAGAGCCCCAAATTAGCTTCAATTGCACACCTCTTATTTGCCTGGTTAGGACTGAACCCTACCCGAAAATGATGATAGTTTGGAAGCACCCTTGGGGCATCATGGACCATGATTGGCAGGTGTGAGAGAGGTTCCTTAATACCCTCCACACTCACTGACCCTCTTCCTGAAAATCCCTCCTTCTCTCACTACCATTTTGCCTGCGGGACACATTTCCACTTCTGGAGCCCACCTGTGGATTAAAACATAGCTGCCAAGTTTACCCTTTTCTCACGAGGAAGCCTATTCAGCATAAGGGAATTTCCCTTAAAAAAAGGGATAACTTGGCAGCTATGGGATTAAAAGAGCAGCCGACACAGTCGAAAATGCCCTTTTGTAGGGAAGAATTAGCAGGTGAGAAAGTGTTATGCACTATCTCTTGCCCACCCAATTCCCACCCAGTTCGCACATTAATATCCTGAGGCAAATTTGATGTTGGGTCTTCCTAGGTTTGCCTTGTAATGTGCTGCCCCCCCACCCCCACCCCGGTAAGCCTCATTGAGGGAATCAGCAATGGAAACCAGTTCTAGTGACATAATTTTACCTGAGGTTGTTTTTTAATGAGGTGATTTATTGTTCATCAATGCTCGGTGCTCATAATGAGTAGTTTTAATGAGGATATTTAAAATCATTGTCTACTCTCTGGTATTCCGGAGGTTGCAAATCGCTGAGGTGAGATGCAATTTAATAGAGATGAGCATCTCTCTGCCATGGACAGCATGCGCCGGGGTTGAATAAAATTTCCTGTAAATCAGCAAGACGCAGCGTAGAGTACATCGCAATCAATAGTAGTTCTCTGACCTAGACCTGCAGTTTGAAACTGTGATCGTGCCCACCTTGTGTTAGTACAGGAAAATAGTATTTTAACAATATTCTAAGGTTACCAAAGCCTCTGTGTGCATTTTGTAAGGCTGCAATCAGGGAGAAAGAAAACCAACTTCCCAAGCCAAGAACTAAAGGCAATGGGGTTCTGTTTATCGGTGTTGAAATTCTTGGAGCAAGAAGCCAACAAAAGCAAATTTTAAAACTCAATAAAAACTATTGTCTGTAGTGAATAAGGTTGGGATAGGGGAGTTGGAAAGGGATCATTTTTGTGAGAAAGTTTGAAAATACTGTAAGCATTTACTTGCCTTTACTAGTAAGCAAAGATGTTGGGCAAGACTTTCTGGGCAGAGAATGCCAATGGATGAGGAAGTATATATAGGAAATGGAATCATAGAGTCATAGTATCATAGAATTGTAGAGTTGGAAGAGACCCAGAGGGTCATCTAGTCTAACCCCCTGCAATGCAGGAATCTCAATTAAAGCATCCATGACAGATGGCCATCCAACCTCTTCTAAAAGGCCACCACTTCCTGAGGAAGTCTACTGCCGAACAGCTGTTATTGTCTACCGACCACAAAAGGTTACAGAATTTAAAGCACATAAAAGCATTAAAAGAGGGAGGGGAATCAGAAAACATTCAGATTATGTAAGAGAAATTGCAATATTTAGATATTTTGCAACTTGCTTGGGAATGTTTTAAAAATAACAGCCCTCCAATACAAGGATGAACAGAAACTTTGCAGATGGACTCTGTAATGGGATCTATCCCAACCCCCTGATAAAAACTATATTTAAAAAGAACACTTGACTTCACTTCTTTATTACTAGGGCAGTATCTGGGGACTTTTGTTAAATCTGCCCCTTAAACATTATTATTATTTATCAGATTTATTAAACATGTTGAGGGGAAGCCATTGAAGTGTGCTAGAGAAAACAATGTACTGTATTGAGCCAACAGTAAGTTAAAATAATGCTTTTTCCCCACCCAAAGTTGTGGCAGTTGGCATGGGGAAGGCAAAAGCCCAAACAGGTTCAGTAGGTCTACTGGCAAATTCCTCCCTGGCCCTGACTACAACAAGGCTATACAATATACCTAAGAAGAATCGGTTACGTACATATTTGGTCAACTCACTGGTTTTGCACACTATTATTGTTGTTGTTTAGTCATTTAGTTGTGTCCGACTCTTCGTGACCCTATGGACCAGAGAACGCCAGGCACTCCTGTCTTCCACTGCCTCCCGCAGTTTGGTCAGACTCATGTTGGTAGCTTCGAGAACACTGTCCAACCATCTCGTCCTCTGTCGTCCCCTTCTCCTAGTGCCCTCGATCTTTCCCAACATCAGGGTCTTTTCCAGGGAGTCTTCTCTTCTCATGAGGTGGCCAAAGTATTGGAGCCTCAGCTTCATGATCTGTCCTTCCAGTGAGCACTCAGGGATGATTTCCTTCAGAATGGATAAGTTTGATCTTCTTGCAGTCCATGGGACTCTCAAGAGTCTCTTCCGGCACCATAATTCAAAAGCATGAATTCTTCGGCAATCAGCCTTCTTTATGGTCCAGCTCTCACTTCCATACATCACAACTATAATAATCACTATTATTATAAACAGCTAAATCTGCAACCCTATTCACATTACCTGGGAGCTAGTAATATAGAACATAAGAGGACAGACTTCCTAGTAAACGTTGAAAAGATTGCACCGCACACAGGCTATGCATTTAATAAGTAATGCTTCAAAAACAAAACAAGACTATTTGACCTATATTCATAACATACCTATAGTTTTTATGAAGTATTAAAAAAGGAGATAAACACAGATGATGGTAAAACCCATTTTTGTGTGTGCAAGGGTGTGTTCACTTTGTCACCTTAAAATGCAGTGAAGTTATGGGGGGGGGAAGCATTTCACAGCTCTTTTCCCCTACGGCTTCATTTGTGTCAGATTAATTTCGGTTTGTGTATACACCAAGAGGTGTTGATAGGCCTGTACCCTGTGCAAAGGTGTTAGCACCTTTGTATGGACTAATCAGGAATGGCTTAAGGACTCCAGTTAGTGTGAAGCTGGTTTGAGAAACAACCTGAAGCATTTGTAACCTGACCTGAGGCGTTTGTAACTTGAGGTACCACTATCCATTAGTACAGCCACACAACATGGTGAGCAGGTAGGACAACTGCTTCCCAACTGTGCTCTTTGCTGGAAGCGCAGCTGGTTTCCATGCTTGACTGGCGGACGGACCCCACAGAAGACTGGCCCTTCCAGGTCTGTCACCAGAGCTTCACCCACCCAGCAGGGACCCTAATTGGCCTGATCATATTTAAATTTTTGGTGGGCAATCCCACCAGCTCTGCAGCCGGCTGATGCCAATGTCGGCCAACCATGCGGGCAGATTGCCTCTCCTCCTTTGTTCCCTGGCAACCGCACCGGGCCGCAATTGCTGCCACTATCTGAGTTGAGGTAAGTTGTCTTGGTAAGTAAGTAAGAAGGAGAAAGTAAGAAAGAAGGAGAAAGCCTGAAAGGTAAGTAAGAAGGAGAAAGCCCCCCCCCCAAAAAACATTCTGTAGCAATTCCTTCACCCAAATTCAAATATAAGTTTCTGTTATGTTGTCCGAAAGCTCCTATGAATTTAAACCTTGTGATTAATTGCTGGCTTACTAGCGGACTATTTCTAACAAGAATGATAAAAACTGTTGTTGTTAGAAATCAAGCTGTCATTGATTTGGCCACTGTACCCAGAATCTCTGACAAAAACAACATTGCTTTTTATTTTTGTACAGAGTAGTTGGATAAGTAGAACATGACACGACCAAATGTGTTGTGGGTCAACACAAGCCCAGCTTGCTATGCAGATATAATTTTCGCAGTCCGAACCATAAATGGCTGTTTCTCAGTAAATGATGGTCAGCAGAGATTTTGTACCAATTTCAAGTCCAGGGAATGCTTTCCTGATGAAGTTCTGTTAGAACATATTTGGGTGGGGAAATAAAAACATCTAAATAAATATGTCTCAGCGAGTTGTATTTTTTTGAAATCCCACAAAACTGAGTGCACGCAGAGTGCTTCCAACAAAAGCCAGAACAGCCACCAGTCAGGTTAAAAGACTGTGGAATTAACAGCATCATCGGTGATAATTTATATTTATTTATTTAACAAAAGCGATATACCGCTTGATTGTAATTAAACTCCCAAGCTGTTTACAAGAAACATCAAAACCACCAATAAAAACAGTTAAACACAAGTAACTGAAACATTTAAAAGTAAGATGAACAGTTAAAAGATTAAAGCACATTAACAGCTACATGTTTGGAAAGGCTTTTCTAAATAAAAATGCTATTATATTATTATTATTATTTATTCAATTTATATACGACCCTTTATCAAAAGATGCAGGGTGGTGTACAACATTAAAAACACATTACAGAACATCACTGATAAAAAACAGTAAAAAAACAACAACATACTGGCAGACAGCCTAATAATAAAATAATCATAATAATATCAGGCCTCTCCCTCACATTTTCATAGCTACCAAGTTCCTGTGGGAGAAATAAGGGACCGGACCGGAAGTAGCAGAATGGAAGTAGTGCTGCCGCTATTTTGGAACCGGGCGGAGCATGCTCAGAAGCGACTTTTGATGCTGCTTTGCCCAGTTCCAAAATGGCTGCCGTGCCAGAAGTCGCACTGCAGCCATTTTGGAACTGGGCAGAGCTGCATCAAAAGTTGCTTCTGAGCATGCTCCGCCCAGTTCCAAAATGGCCGTCGCACCAGAATAAACCGGGAAAAAACAAAAAAAAAGTTTTTTCAGCTGAGAACAGCTAGAAAAACGGGGGTTTCCCGGGGAATACGGGAGACTTGGCAGCTATGCATTTTTACAGGTCATAGATTATTTAATAGCCATGGGCCTGGGTAAAAATCAGTTTATTACAACTGCAGAATGAGTATTTATTGGCATCTGTAACCATGCCAGGTCTGTAGATCCCAAAGTCCTCAAATGGACTCATATGGGGTAAAGTGGTCCTGCAGGTACTTAAATCAATGTTTGATTGCACCAATAGTTTGCACTTGAAGAAGAGTGGCTAGACGAGCAATAGTGAGCAACCAATCAATAAAGATTTAGGGCACCTCCAGTTTGTCAGAATTTTGTGGGAGGGATTTCAGCACATACTGGGAAACTTGGGTTTGCTTAGCTAAAGTGGATTGGAGCGCTCTGTTTCCCTAGTGAATCAAATCCACTTTAAAAAGAAACAGACTTCTTGTGGTTAGGAAAGCGACGTGGAGATGCATTGTAAAGTGTGAGATGAATATAAAAGGGAAGGCTTACAGACGCTCTGAAAGCAAGTCAGGGTGAATACTCGATGTCATATAACCTCACCGCAAAGAATGAAGTACCAGATATAATCTAATCTCCGTGTAAACTTTGTAGAAGCAAATGAGGATGAATGCTCCGTAAACAGGACATCTGGAAGAGCCCTTAGGATTTTGATAAACTGGCTGAAGAATCCTTTAACACAGCACTTCCGAAAGTTTGATACCTCAGGCACTATTCCCCCCCCCCCTGGATTAAAACTATAGGCACTCAGGGAGATGCATTTATGTTTCCTTGTTCGGATCTCAGGCCGTCTAGGAAGGCATCCTCCTTGCAACTGCAGAAAAGATTGCTTCATGCCATCCCGCCCTTCCATAGGCCCAGTCCATGGCTCAGAGATGGGACCACACTTCCTGGGCAACAGGGAAGCTTTAAGCCTTGAATAATAAAATAAAATCCAATAAAATTGCAAAGAAACATTTAAAAATGGGGTGAGGAGGATACAGTTGCGGGGGAAGAACTATTTTTAGCACTCCTAAAAGTATGTAAAGAATTAAAAATAAAAAACCTGACTGTGCTTTTTAGAGATAAGTGGGAGGGAAGGAGACATGTTTGGAGAGAGCTGGTTTGAGACTGGACAGGCTCAGAACAGTGAAGGACAGGCCTCTGTAGACTGAAGGTATGAGAGTGGGATTCCCAGAGCAGTGGCTGATGTGCCAGCAGAAACCAGGGGGAACTGACTTATACTGAATTATTGGTCCATCAAACTCTATTGTTTACATTCTGACTGGCTACAGCTCTCCAAAGTTTCAAACAGGGTCTTTCCAAGCCCTGTCTAGACGCTGGATGCCAGCATCCAAGTTTGAGACAAATACTCGTTGGCGACAGAATTCTAGCAGAGATTTAACATGACAAAACTTGCGGCAAAGTAAAAGTGTGGCAATATAGTCTGCAAAACCTTAAAATGTGGCCATTTCAGTGAATTCCAAAGTTTTCCACTTCCACCAACACAGAAAATGACCACACGTTTGGTAAGTTATAGAACTGTTTACTCACAAACTCTCCAAAGGTTAGGTTCATATGCATTTCCATACAGCAGACAGAAAAATCACACAGGCCGTAAAACTTTGCTTGGTCACAAGGTAGTACCGTAAATGTTTCTAAACTACCGGTATTTTATTGTTGTTGGTTTTTTTTAAAAAATTGTATACCGCCTTTCATCCATAGATCTCAGGGTGCTTCACAGCATAAAAATACAACATGAAAACACAAAATACATAATGAAAACAAAACAAAACAAAACAACACACCCATGCCCTCCAACAAACAGATTTAAAAGAGTATAGGAAAAGATAAGTTTCATCCTGCATTGTTGTCTGAACTGAGAGAACAAAGGTTTAGTTACCTATTTTCTCTGAAGGTGAGGGGAAATGACGCCTGGCAGGTCAGCTGACTCTATGTCATTAACCCCTTCATGCATTAGTTAGGCTCAAACATGCTGGTTATATGAGGCTGGTTTATCAGTTCAATATGAGAACCAAAACACAGCCATCTTTTAAAATTCAAAATTCTCCAAATTTTCTGGTGTAGTTCTCCAGCCAACTAATGTGTACAAGATTCATATACTGGGGCGAAGCGTGTGTAAAAATGGTTGTTATATTAGTGAAAATAGTGCACAAAAAGGCATTATATCATGGGGAATTGCTCTGCAAAATGTGTGCTGGGCAAAATTGCATACAAATCTGTATACTGTATTGTGAAAGATTCACACTAAAATGCTGGTGAATTTTCACGAGGACTTCCAAATTGATGTGGAAATGGGAAAATGAGATACTGGGAAGTGGAATTTCAGGGGGGAAACACAGTTGAGGGATTAGACCCCTCCTCTTCCTTGTGCTGCAATCATAATCTGTTTCAGGGCTCCTTTTTGAAAAGAAACTGATGTGACCAATCCGAAGCACCTGATATAAAAACATGATTGAAGCAACATCTTGGTAGAACATTTATCAGCCTCTGGTTTTGCAAAGAGTACTTTTAGGTAATGAAAGGAGCACTTGATTGTCCTTTATGCATGGCTGTATTCTGTTAATATATTAAGATAGTTCACATAGCATAGTTTGCTGACAACTTTTGTGTTTCAAAGACTCTCGCTTTCCCCCCATGGTGTGTTCTTTCTCTTTATTGGGCTTTGGTGGGTGTTTTTCTTAACTCTTCTGCTGCATGTGCTTTGAACCAAAGCAGCCTGTTCTGCTCTTATCTTGGGTCCTTCACTTGCCACATACAAATTCAGCTGCATTCCAGGAGTTACTCATTTCGACCTTTGCTCCCTTCCAAATGTTTCTCTCTCATGCATTTTTCCCCTCTGTACAGAATCGCAAAATTGTTCCTATGGTGATAACCCTCCCCCATTCCCCCCCCCCCATGCTTCTTGCGCTTTTCCCATGACAAGTATGATAAATGGTGCACTGGCCTCATGAACGTGCTCAGAAGTATCTCTTGATTTCTGGCGTAAGCATTCTCTTTGAGATAAGTCAGGAGTTGAGTCCGTCTAGCTCTATAAAGCTTCGTCTTTGTGCTGTTGGTTCACCTAACCCAGGATAGTCCAGTCCTGCTTGATACATAACCCACTAAACCAGGATTCACCAGTGTTTCTTTTGTAGCTCATGCAATTGGCTGAGATGTGCGCTTGGTTCCCAAACGCAGTCTACAAGTGGTCAAAACGGTTTTATTTGCACCATGAATGTTGTTCTGATATTTAATCTCTGCTGCTTAGTTTATGTTTTAAATCAGGCATAGGCAAACTCGGCCCTCCAGATGTTTTGGGACTACAGCTCCCATCATCCCTGACCACTGGTCCTGTTAGCTAGGGATGATGGGAGTTGTAGCCCCAAAACATCTGGAGGGCTGAGTTTGCCTATGCCTCTTTTAAATTTTGTATAGTGCTTGGTTTTATCTCAAGCTACTTTGAGACCCAGGTGCAGTGAAAAGCGGAGTACTTTACATAGAAATAATAGTAAAAGTCTTATATTGCAGTTCTGGCAGCTTCTCGACACTCACTTGTATTTTTGAGCTCCCAGTGGCCCACTCTTTGTGATTGGTGACCTACACACAACTTGGTGGGTCACAAGCTGTGGTCTACTCTAATGGGAGCGGCCTTTCAGGATCTTGGAGAAAGGTCTTCTCCATCCTCCCTTATGAGCTGAATTCTTTCTGATGGGACATCATTACAGAGAGCCTGGGATCTTCTATGTGCAAATTGGGTGCTCCACTACTGAGTTACCTTATTGGCCTGAATATAAGCCACACCTGAATATAAGCTGCACCTTTAAAATTGGAGGGGGGGGGAAGGAAAAAATACCCGAATATAAGCCGCTCCCTTCCTCTCTACTCCTGGCCATACCTGCCAAGTTGCTGTCCGAGAAATAAGGGACCGGGCTGGAAGTAGCAGACCGGAAGTAGCGCTGCCGCCATTTTGGAACTGGGCGGAGCATGCTCAGAAGTGACTTTTGATGCTGCTTTGCCCAGTTCCAAAATGGCCGCCGCGCCAGAAGTCGCACTGCAGCCATTTTGGAACTGGGCAGAGCAACATCAAAAGTCACTTCTGAGCATGCTCCGCCCAGTTTCAAAATGGCCGCCGCGCCAGAATAAACCGGGGGAAAAACAAAAAAAATCCTTTTTTTCCAGCTAGGAACAGCTGGAAAAACGGGGATTTCCCAGGGAATACGGGAGACTTGGCAGCTATGCTCCTGGCTGCATACTGGGGGGGGGGGAGTGTGGCCTTTTTACTTCCTCACTCTCCCTTCCCAGCCATGGGGGAGAGGATGGGACAACATGTGGGGCGGGTGCCGCTTCGCTGCACTCCTGGCTCTGTTTGCCCCACACTCCTGGCTGCATACCATAAGGTCGTGTATATAAGCCACACTTTAACTTTTCACAGTCAGAATTGGGGGGGGGGGGAGTACGGCTTATGTCCGGGCCAATACGGTATGCGCAACACCACCACATTTGGTGAACATGATCATTTATGTGAGTAAATAGGTCTGCTGTACCCACTTGCTCTCTTATCACCATCATGATGCCTTCAAGGTTGTTGGAATACTGCAGTGTACTCTATGTAAAACTTCCATTGCATTTGACCCTGAAGCTGCAGGTGGTTTCAGAGTGGTGTGGACCCAAATGTACAGAGGTCAGACAGCAACCGCCCAGTTCCCCCCCCCCCCGTACTTTCGGTACTTACTGAAGGACCCCTCCCAAAAAAGCAGGCATTTTAATTGAAATTTGATTTTATAGATTTAAATGATTTTTATTTGTCTCTGTGTGCCTTTGTAAACAGAAAGGCTATTGTAGTTAAGTAGCATAGAAATGATTTGATTAATTAATTGTTTAGTTAATTAATTAATACTCAACAAGATAGCTCAGTCAGTAGAGCATGAGACATGTAGGGGAGTGGGTTTCAGCCCCACGTTGGGCCAAAAGATTCCTGAATTGCACTATGACCCTTGTGGTCCCTTCCAACTCTATGATTCCACAGTTCTATTAATCTATGATTCTAAGTCATCTGGCCACAGTCTGTTGCCCAGGCCCTCTTTTTGATGATGTGATTTATAAGTGGCATCTCTGCTTGATGCATGCAGCCTGATGGAAATGGTCTATGTTTCTGAAATAATTGCCTCTTTTTCAGATACTTCTAATACCCGTGCCATGTATGACCAGAAATTATATTTTCTAGAGTTGGTTCATGACCACATTTTTGGAGCCGTGGGGTTGGAATGTGATCAAGGGCTCCTTACCAAGAAAGAGTTATCTTCCCTTGAGTCTGAGGCTGGCGCATATGTTTCCTTGCAACACCCATTAAGAAAACAAATCCCCAGCTGCATGGACTTAGCAAGGCTTTCTAAGGGCACAACGGGGAGCAGCCATGCAGTTAGCCTCTTGCCGGAGGCAAGTAAGCATTCCTTCTGCGTGGTTTGTTTGCCTGATCACTCTGTTCAAGCTGTGGCTCATAGACTATGAGGAAACAGGCTAGCATTAACTACGAAAGAAGCGATCGGAGGAAAAAGAGAAAAAAAGCAAATCCACTTTCCAATAGCTTGTATGAACACAAAGACTTTGTTGTGTGCATGTTCTGGAAATTAGTGATGTGTTTGTTCATACTGTTCCACGGTTTATCTATTTTATGCTTTTATTTTTTGCTTTTTTATGGTTTGTTGGTCATGCATCATTTTTTTGATGACGTTAGGGGAAAAGGATGGGCAAGAAATACCAGAAATACCAGAAATAAACAAAATAAAAAAATTCCTTCCAGTAGCACATTGGAGACCAACTAAGTTTGTCATTGGTATGAGCTTTTGTGTGCATGCACACTTCTTCAGATAACTGAATTATCTTCAGATAATCTGAAGAAGTGTGCATGCACACGAAAGCTCATACCAATGAGAAACTTAGTTGGTCTCCAAGGTGCTACTGGAAGGAATTTTTTTATTTTGTTTCGACTACGCCAGACCAACACGGCTACCTACCTGTAACCAGAAATACAGTAAACAGACACTAGTGGACACCATTTGGGCCAATCCTGGGTTAGATTGTTGGTCTAGGACTGGTATTCAACATTAGTCATAAGCAGGGCTAACCTGGGTTCATTAACTTCCATATGTCTACTGTGAGTAGGACCTAGTTAAATACTGCCCCCATGTTCAAAGTCTCATTTGGCTATAATAATAATAATAATAATAATAATAATAATAATAATAATAATAATAATAATAATTTATTATTTATACCCCGCCCATCTGGCCGGGTTCCCCCAGCCACTCTGGGCGGCTTCCAACAAAACAGAAATTCTAAAATACAGAAATCCATCAAACATTAAAATACAGAGATCCATCAAACATTAAAAGCTTCTCTAAACAGGGCTGCCTTGAGATGCCTTCTAAAGGTCTGGTAATTGTTGTTCTCTTTGACCTCTAGTGGGAGGGCATTCTATGAAGCTCACTGGGTAGCTTTGGGCCAGCCACCAATTCTTCGCCTGATCCGACAGGGGCAGAATGTGAGGATCATTGTGAGGATTAGGCAGGTTCTTGTGTTTCCTAAGAGCCATCTCATACTCTCCAAGAGCAATGTGCCACTCCATAAAGCTTTGAGTTGCACTCAGAGGTGCATGTATTTCCCGGTTGGTTGTTGTTGTTTTTTCTAAAAGGAGTATTCTCATACAGTGCATTTTTAATGGTAGTAATAGTTTCCTCCTACCATGTTTCTCAGCTCAGTAGTGAATGTTCATTTTTCACAGAAATGATGTTGCACAGTAAACTTCAGTAAAAGTCCCCTGTAGGCCTCCCCCACTAAACACAGATAGGTGGGGGGCAACGTTGTGGACAGGAGTTGCATGTGCCCCCTTGCCCCTCTCTCTGCATTTAAGTATCACTTGTTCAGACAAATACCTGAAGATCCTAGTGTTGTACCTAAAAGTGTGAACTGTGGATCTGAGCCACAAATCCTGTGCCTTCCTATCTACAGAGCATGCTGGTCCTAATACTGGCCTGTTGCAAGGATTACTGAGATACTGAATACGAGGCTTTCTGAATACTTGAAATGTGCAGCATAAATGTGAAGCAATATCTTTATATCCTTATGGTTTTCAGAGTTTCTGTTACCACCTATAAAATGATTACAGGAACACCAAAGTATCTCAGCATGCTGTTGTAGGGAAGCTTAATTAAGAGACTGTGAATTGTCATAGACAGTCAGATCAAAGGTTTGGCTAGCTCAGCAACCTAGTGTTTTTAATTAACGTCTTTTGAACCCCCCCTTATGGGAGGTGATGGGATGCTTTTGAAACGCCAAATTGTCTTTACCACCTTTTCTTTTGTCCACTGTTTTTAATTGAACGCCTTTCAAAGGATACTGTAAACTGAAGAGCATCTTCTCCCAAACCCTGCTGGTTTCTTCTCTGTTTTTCTGTCTGCAGGGGTTTCTTTCTCCCCCGTTTTCAAGTTTATGTAATATGTAGGTCAATCAATCAGTCCCTAGTTACAGTTTTCACTAAACAGTAGCATCCAAGTGCAGCTCCTTGGTTTGTCTTTCAGCCACCCTCGAAACATTTTGAACCGTGAGGTGGTTAAAAAAATTAAAGGGACCCCTGACCATTAGGTCTAGACGTGACCGACTCTGGGGTTGCGGCGCTCATCTCGCATTATTGGCCGAGGGAGCCAGTGTACAGCTTCCAGGTCATGTGGCCAGCATGACAAAGCCGCTTCTGGTGAACCAGAGCAGCGCACGGAAACGCCGTTTACCTTCCCACTGTAGTGGTACCTATTTATCTACTTGCACTTTGACGTGCTTTCGAACTGCTGGTTGGCAGGAGCTGGGACCGAGCAATGGGAGCTCATCCCGTCACAGGGATTCGAACCGCCGACCTTCTGATCGGCATGCCCTAGGCTCTGTGGTTTAACCCACAGCGCCACCCAGTTACTCCAGTTCTAAAACCGAATTGGCAAACCTGCTTTCATTGCCAGAGACCAGCTTGCCAATCTGTGAAGTTGTAAGAGTGGCTTTGAGTATAGACTGTTTCATTTCTGTGTTCTGTACAGCACAATGACATTCTTTCCATCTACTATTTCCAACTTCAGTGTCAGTTTTAGGCATGGGCCATGACTCACTGATAAAGTATCTGCCTTGTCAGATTCGATCCCCAATATCTCCAGCTGGGTTGGGGGCAGGGAACCCTGCCTGAAACCCTGGAGAGCCACATGCCAGTCAGTTAAATGGGCTAATAGATTAAATTGGTATAAGACTGCTTCCTGTGTTCCTATGCTTTACAGTCTACAATGTGGTTGAATGTCAAAGCATTCATGTGTGAGTGTTGACAATCCCAAATGACTGTTGTGAGTGTCCCAAATGGAAAACATTGTCCTTTACATGTAGATGTCCTTCTCTATCTGTTGAAGCTGAGATTGAACCTTCTCCTGGCAGCTGATGAGTTCCTATCACTGAAGACACCATCTAAGCAGGAGAACAGACTCTTGCTTGCCCACACTGTGCTACAGCAGTACATAAGGAAACAACTGTTTGCTGCTACAACTCCAACAGCTGCTAGATTCCTTGCAAGGAATTGATCTTTCAGTGTGGCACCACCTGCACTTTGGGACTTCCTGCCCCTTCGACATTAGGAAGGTTTCTGTGCTGTACTGTTTTTGTCACCTGCTGAAAACTTTCTGTTTTGTTGTTTAAAGAAGCCTGTCCAGTCATGTAGATTTGCTCAAGAGTGCAATATCGAAACTCAAAGTGCAGGATGCATTTTCAACTGGGATGTACGGAAACAGCGCTGTGCCTGGTTTGGAGATAGCTGCTAAGGATCAGAGGTACCAGATCTGGATAGAATATTCTGTCCTTTCTCTAGGAAGCTCTTCAGCGGAGGACCATTTGTGTTGTCTGCAATACTTAGCCAATATACTCAATAAAAGTTTTTGGGTTTGTTTGTTTGTTTTTTAAGAAAGGAAGTCCTGCACTCTGTCTGCAAGATTTGAGCATGGATAGGCTGTTCATTTTTCCTCTTACAACTATTTTATAGGAGTCACAGAATGTGAAAATCTTTCACTTCTCCCACCAACACAGTCAATGCTGACAGGTTTTGGGAGGTTGTTGTTGTTTTGATGTTGCATCTGCGCAATGTCATTTATGCTCAATAGCACTGGTCCAGCTACAGGTAGGTAGCCGTGTTGGTCTGAGTCAAAGCAAAATAAAAAAATTCCTTCAGTAGCACCTTAATGACCAACTAAGTTTTTATTTTGGTATGAGCTTTCGTGTGCATGCACACTTCTTCAGATACACTGAAACAGAAGAGCCAGACCCTTATGTATATTCAGAGGGTGGTATATCCCCCGGGTGGGAATGGGTGATGGGCTGATAGGAGTGATGAACCTGTTGATGGCTGTTAACGACTGCTATGCACTGGTCCAGGCCACAATGATTTCTCTCTGCTGTTAGTTGGGATGCCATATTTCTTTTCTGCCAAAGTGAGGTTGGTGTACAACATTTGTTCAATGTACTGTAAAACTACACAAACACATACACTATTACTCAGGTGGTTTCCCCACCCCCCTCCTGGCAATACCTCTGTTTGACAAATGACCCGATTAGCTCTTGAGAGTTCGTGTTAAATTTAATTGGAAATTACCCAGGTGGGGTGCAGAGAGAAAAGAGCTTGAAAACCCTTAGTTTACAGATATCAGCTCAAAGAGAAGGGAGCCCAAGATGGATGGGAGTTTCTTAAAGGTGAAATATTGAAGGCACAAATGCATACAATTCCAACAAGACAGGAAAATGAGAGGCATCTGAAGAAACTGTTGTGGCTGCATAAGGCGCTTACAGATGAGCTGAGATTTAAGAAGTGCATGTATAAGTAATTGAATAAAGGGGATATCACGAAGGAAGAGTATGCATGAGTAGCCAACATTTGCAGAGAGAAGGTCAGGAGGGCTGAAGCTCAGAATGAGCTTAGGCTTGCAAGAGAGGTTAAAAATAATAAAAAAACGTTGATGTTTGAGGTAAGAGGAAGAACCAGCAAGTAGTAGGTCCCTTGCATGGAGAAGAATGCTATTGGGTGACAGAGAGAAGATGGAACTGCTTGACCTCCCTGGCCTCTGTCTTGACCCAAAAGGAGAGCAGTGCTCAACCTGGTGATAACAAAATAAATGATACAAGGAGAGAGCTGAAACCCAAGATTGAAAAAGAGGTGGTAAGGGAACAAAATGAAATCAAACCTCCAGGGACTGATGATCTGCACCCAAGGGTACTAAAGGAGCTTGCGAATGTAATCTCAGAGCCTCTGTCCATCATATTTGAGAAATCTTGGAGAAGAGCTGAGGTCCTTGTGGATTCAAGGCAGGCAAGTGTTGCCCCCATTTTCCAATATGTGAAAAAAGAAGACCCAGATAATTACCGACCGGTCAGCTGGACGTCGATACCAGGAAAGGTCCTAGAACAGATAATTAAACAGTCAGTCTGTGAGCACTTAGAAAAGGACCGAACATGGGTTTATCAAGAACAAGTCATGCCAGACGAATCTCATTTCTTTTTTTGATAGCACTATGTACAAGTTTGTTGGATCAGGGGGATGCTGTGAATGTAGCATCCAGCTATTTTGATTTCAGTAAGGCTTTTCCTTCCGGGGAAACTGGTAAAATGTGGGCTGGATGAGGTAACTGTTAGGTGGATCTGTAGCTGGTTGACTAACTGAACCCAAAGAGTGCTCACTGGGAAAAAAGTGACAAGTGGGGTGCCATAGGGTTCTGTCCTGGGCCCATTTTTGTTGAACGTCTTTATAAATCACTTGAATGAAGGAATTGAGGGGATGCTCATCCAGCTTGCAAATGACACTGAATTGGGAAGGATTCAACAAATTGGAGAGCTAGTCCCAAACTATCAAAATGAATTTCAATAGGGACAAATGTAAGGTTCTACATTTAGGCAGGAAAAACCAGCTGCACAAATATAAGGTGGGGGACATCTGGCTTGCCAGCAGTACATGTGAAAAGGATCTAGGGGTCTTGATAGACCACAAGCTTAACATGAGCCTACAGTGTGATGCAGCAGCAGAAAAAGCTAACTCTAGTCTACGCTGCATCAACTGACTGTAGCAGGGTAGGGAAATTTGTGGTTCTCTAGATGTTGTTGTACTCCAAATCCCATCAGCTTTAGCTAGCATGGCAATCAATGGTGAGGGGCCTTATGAACTGCAATCTCGCAACATCTTGTGGGCCACATGTTCTCCATCTCTGAAATAAAACTTCACCTTTAGGCTGAGAGCAAGCCCCATTGAACTCAATGGGACTGACGTCTGAGTTAGGTTTGCCAGACTCAACAGTGGACAGGACTTCTGTGCCTTTAATTGCCCTTCTCTCCTTTGAGTCTGGAAACCTTAAAGAGAAACCAGCAGACCCTTTGCTTGGAAATTAAACAAAGGGTCTGCTGGTTTCTCTTTAAGGTTTCCAGACTCAAAAGAGAGCAGGGCAATTAAAGGCACAGAAGTCCTGTCCTCTATTGAGTCTGGCAAACCTAGTCTAAGTAGATTTGTACAGGATTGTAGTGTCAGTTTAGCTGGATTGTATCTTCTGTGTTTTGACTGGGATTTGATCATGCATAGTTACTAGCTAGATGCGGGATGACAAACAGTAGCTGAATGGCCGATTCCCTAGCCAGGCCCAGCAGCCGGCATTACACATAAGTGTTCCCTTTTTAAAATCTCAACCATTTAACCAGTCAACCATTTAAAAGAGGATAGCAGAGTAGGAGTGAATTTGGGGCCTACCTTCCCCATGAAATAACAGGTAATATTTTTTAAGCGGTTATGTGTGCGTTCTGTTGCATCAAAACCCTTGTGGTCTGCCATTTTAATGTGCAGTATTGTGGTGCATGTAAACATGAAATGAAGTTAATGTAAAATTGCATTTCAATTAATTGTTGTAAATTAGAATCCTGCTCTTTCGCAATCTAGTTAATTACGATAATTTACAGGAGACAATTTCCTAGAGGATTCCGCCCACTGCCACATAATCTTTACAGAGGTTAAAACATTTCCCATCAGCAAGATTTGTGCTGGGAACACTTGTTAGGAAAACATTTGTTTCATGAACCAAACACATTGTTTATCCAAAATGGTAACAAGGCAAATCAATGGTTTCTGGGAGCCTGGTGCCATTATATAGATTAACTATCCAAGTCTTACTTTGGTGTCCCACATGGATTGGTAAGAGGTCATGTATTTTAATTGCATTATTCTGTTTCCTCCAAGCAATTTATGAATTCCTTCCCTTTAGCTGCATGAAAAAAAATATCCACACTTCATCTTTTTCAGTGTGTGCAAGGCAAGTGATTTAGAGTGTGCTCATCTAAGTACGTTTCTTTAATTTATTATAGGACAATGATTTGCTATAGTGATGAAACTTGGTATGAAATTGGAAATGCTTGGTTAATGATGATAACAGCAATGTGACTTTTCATTTCCAGTTTATTGTGTATGCTGAAAATAGAATTACACTTTGCTGTTCAACAGACAAAAGTGCGGGGAGCAGGGGACTTTAGAAAGCGTTTTTACAGGAACAAAATATATGCCTGGGCTAGCAATGGGTTTCTTCATAAGGTGTGTTCAGAAGAATTTTGTTGTTTGGAGGAGAGAATTAATTGAATGAGGAAGGTTCTTTCATTAACACTGTACTTTGCTTATTGCTAAAGCGCATTTTGGTAATTTTCATTTTGAAGGCTTTTAATCTTTTAATAGTTATTTGTTTAGGACAATCCTCTGATAATTACATTTTTAAAAATAATACCCCACTCCCCAGTTTAATCAAAGAATATTTGCTAGGTACTGTGGATACAATAGGTTGCCCCTGTAATTGATGGTTTTAGTAGAGCTGGAATCTGTACACGCAATCTTCTTTCCCCCCCAAGTTTATGGAGGAAAGTAATCACCACTTTGAGTATGCAGTAGGGAATTCCATATTAAAGGTAAAGGGACCCCTGACCATTAGGTCCAGTCGTGACCGACTCTGGGGTTGCGCGCTCATCTCGCATTATTGGCCGAGGGAGCCGGCGTATAGCTTCCAGGTCATGTGGCCAGCATGACAAAGCCGCTTCTGGCAAACCAGAGCAGCACATGGAAACGCCGTTTACCTTCCCGCTGTAGCGGTTCCTATTTATCTACTTGCATTTTGACGTGCTTTCGAACTGCTAGGTTGGCAGGAGCTGGGACCAAGCAACGGGAGCTCACCCCGTCACAGGGATTCGAACCGCCGACCTTCTGATCAGCAAGCCCTAGGCTCAGTGGTTTAACCACAGCGCCACCTGGGTCCACCTGGAATTCCAGTAGGAAATTCCATATTACTTATTGATTAATTTAGCATACAGTAGCCTGGTCATTGCAAGAATGTATATGACTGGACGATGGTTGAGATGCTACATTTTACATTATGCAATAAATGAAGTAAAAACTATTTAAGCCTATCTGAAAAAACATCATTCAGTTGTGCAAATCACCACTCCCATTAATTTCCCAATGAATTGTGTGCCACGGAGCTGGTTGGATAGATGGGTTGAAATCAACAAAAAGCTTTTAGTATTGGATGTAGCAGTTGCAGGTGAAAAATGCTGACTCAAAACAATATGGATTTTCTGACATAGGGGCTTTTCTTCTATTATCTTTTCTCTGTGTGTTCTGGATTTCGTTTAAGAATATTGATGGATTACATAATCTAGGAGTTAGACAACATTCGTAATCTAATCTAACGCCTTCCTCAAGTAGGATTCTTTGCCCAGGATTCAGAGTTCCATATGTAGATCCTTTTTGTGGATGCATTTGGATTTCTTTGTTGTTGTTTTTCTCCTGTTTCTTAGTCAGCTTGGTAGTCGGAGAATTGCACTAGAGACAATTTAACTAGAAATGGAAGATAGGGTGCTGCCTTATACCAGAGTTTCAGACAGGAAGTCTCTCTCAGCCCTATTGGAGGTCCCAGGAATTGAACCTGGGACTTTTTGCATGCAGAACAATCTCTTCCACTCTGCTACGGCCCTTCCTCATAAAGTGGGCAAGCATTTCTTTTTAAATCAAAATATGTTGCATGCCTGTATTTTATAATTTGAGTGGTACAATCTTATCCATGTCTGCTCAGATGTAAATCCCAATGAATTCAGAGGGAATTAAGCCGTGTTAACTATAGTTTGTCCAAAAAAGGCAGGATCAGAAACCTGGTTTGATTTTTTTTGAGCTTTTTTGAGCTTTTTTTTTTTGACAAAACATGGTTTAAACTAACCACAGTTTGTCCTGCTTTGGACAAAACGGGAAACCGTGGTTAGATGAAAATGGAAGTGGGTGCTTCCAGTCTCCTTGTCACAGCCAAAGCGTGTACATCTGAACAAAGCCATAGAATAGAAGGTTTTTTCCTTCTCCTCCTTTCTAGACATGAGTCTGTTCCAAGTAGTAGTGTACAGGAACAAAGCTAGGAAGTAACTTGACCTTTTGAGGTTATTCTTTCACACTGAACACCCTGGGAGATATAGAAAGGCTTATTTCAGTATGTTACTTTTATTGTGCCAGGAGACAGCTTACAGAAAGGAACCCATTAAAGCTTTTACTTGCTTTTTAAAAACACCCTTCATATATATTTTCTCCTGCCACTCTTTCTGTAGCTTGTACAAAGACTAAACGGTCCTATTGAGCTGAGTGTTTTGGCTCTAGTCCAAAGCAAATAGCCTTTTAAAAAGAACTTTTAACTTTTGTGACATTCAATTTTCTAGCAGAAAAATTGACTTGTTTTCATTAGTCTGAATAAACTTATGCTGGTGACAGATATCCCTGGCATTGCCATATGGGTTTCGGATGAAGGAGAATTCAACCCGGAATTAAAAGAAAAACCTGTCATTCCAATAACAATATTGCACAATGCTAAAAAAATAATTCATACTAATAGAGCTGCATAGGAATTGCCTAATTGCATTTATCGCATTGTGCTTAGTGCTGGACAGAATACTGCGACATACTGTTTTCGCCAAGGGTTTTGCTCTTGGAGACCCAGCAGATTCTGGCTCATGAACCTGTTTGCTGCCCTGCGTTTGGTTCACACAGTGCAGATCAACAGGAACAATTGAGCCACATGAACCACCATGTCTGCATTTAACTAGTAGTGGGAAAACTCTGGTCCGTGGGCCTAATTAGACCCACCAGGCTTCCCCATTTAGCCCATGAGGCTGCTTTGGCCAAACCACACCTGCCTGTCCTACATTTGACATCAAGTACGAAATCAGGGGTAGGGCAGGTAAAGGTACAGTTCACCTGGAGGCATTGCCGATCAGCTTTTTAGTGGTACCTGCAAAACCTTGTGACTTTACACCTGTCAAACTTTGCCGGGGGGGGGGGGGGAGAGAATCTGACCTGTTGTCTGGATCTAGTTCCACACTCCTGCATCCCTGCATTCAATCATAGTTTATTTTGGACTGTGGCTTACTTTGACGTGTGAACGGGGCATTATATCCCACGATTCTTGCAATGACCACAAAGTGGTTCCCAGGCAGGCTCTCGCCCTGGCATTGACCTCTGCCTTCTTTGCTGCATTTTGTGCCCCTACAATCTTTCCCACTCACTGTGAGTTTCTAGCTTTAGAAGGGCTTCCAGCTGGGATTTCGGAGGGGAACATTTAACCAACTTTGGATTTTTTTAAAAAATACCATTCTAATTACATTTTTTGGGATCAACCAGGAATCTAAGGCTTGACTCCACCAGTTGTTCCCTGCTGGTGATAGTCATAATTCCTTTTTTGTTTCTTCGTTTGCTTTTTGCTGCCGACCTGCTTTGAATGTTTGATCTTGGGAATAGTAATAATCAGTGATTTGACCGGGGTTATCCATAAAAATCTCGCAGGGCTCCAAAGTTACTTGTTGCAGGGGCGAAGGAGGGATCAAACCTTTTAAAAATGTTTCCGTGGAAAGCTGCCTTTCGTTTTGTTAGGCTAAGAGCCAGATCCCACTGCCTGCTTGCTGCCAGGAGTCTGGTAATTACCATCCAACCCTTCCAGTATATTGCAGCAGCCTTTTTCTTTTTTCTTTAAAGGCCGAATACATAAAAAAAAAACCATCATTAAAATATATACTTTACAAATCATTAAAATGCAACCCCAATACGCTGGATCAAAATCCCAACCTTATTCAGTCAAATAGTAGCTCCCTTTCAGCCACCGGGATCCATTTCTACAAGATACAAGTAGGGAAGGAATTCCATGAAAGCCATAAAGAACTCCTCTCTCTGGGTGCTTCTTGTTTTGCAGATTTAAACTCCATCCACAGCACAGTTGAAGAAAGATTCTCAGTTGATACTAGAGTCCTAAGCTTCTGTTTTGATGTTGCCACATCCCATTGGACATAGAGGACTATAGCCTCGGTGTGGGGATAAGTAACTCTTGAGGTATCCACCGTTCCCATCATCCCTAGTCACAAAATATTGCACACCTATAAAGAAGACAAAAATGCATTTATTACATTCCAAGGTAGCAGCGATAGTGATGGCGGCTACCTGTCTGCCTGGATCCCAAGATCAGCGGTACAAGCCCAAGGAAAATTGTGCCCCCAAGTCCCCCTGCTTTATCCATTTTTCTACAGTTGTGCACCTGTCTACCATACATTTCCTATTCCCCACCCCTTGTGATGACCTTTACTGTTCATGTCCCTTGCACCTGCAAAGCCCAGATCTCCACATGTGCTGCTTATGATTCAAATGTCCCAGCAAAGTCCAAGGTGTCTCCTTCCCATTTCTGCTTCATGTAAGGCACATAGCCATGTGCAGAGTGCCTTCTTCCTTCTCCCCAGCTTGTTTCGTTTCCCCTGTTTTCATTTCAACCCAACTGCAAGCTGTCCTGCTCTGGCTAACTGCTAACCTTAAGTGTGAATATGCAGAGTCTCAGCTTCATACGACTGGAATACATTTATGGGTGTGACTTTCTCCTACAAGAGCTGGTGGCAGAGCCACTTACCTTGCCCAAGGGCCAAGGGGAGGGGGTATCAGTCACTGACATGCAGAGTACCTCTCTCCTGTGACCTGTCTTCCCAGCACACTCCCCGATGAGAAAAGACTACGTTCTCTGTGGCAGGAGTGCTAACAGGAGGCCTCAGCAAAAGAAGTTACTATGTGCAGTGGAGACACTGAAAATGAGCCACAGGAAATCTCCTTCTCAGAACCTAGCTATGTCCTGCAGTAATGATATGATTAGCAATCAAGACTCATTTAAACATCAGGCCTAGGTGGGGAGCGATTGTCATCAGCACTGAAAGAGGAATTAAGGTTTTCCCCAAAGCCATGATTTTTGCAAAATGCTTCTTGAGAGCTGGTTTATGCTGGCTTGCTGATAACTGCAAACTGCTGTGTGTGACTAGAACTTTTCCAATCTGCTCGCCACACCACAAATCCAATGCTTTCCAGCAGAATCAATTTGCACATTCAGCCGCCAGTTAGCAGGTCATGTATCTACATATAACTATTTATTACATGTTTGTGTCCTACGCTTCCTCCAAGGATCTCAGGGCAACATACTGTACATGGTTCTGCTCTCCACCTTCTCACAACAACCTTGCAAGGTAGGTTAGATGGGCAGGGTTAGGTCATCCAGTGACCAGGGCCGTCTCGAGAAGGTCAGGCACTCTGGCACGGAGATCGCTCCAGCGCCCCCGCCCTCGCAGCGCGCAGCATGGCTTCCGCACGGCTTTGCCGCGCAGCGCCCCTCCCTGCCGGCCCCGCGCCCTGGCGTCCCGCGCCACCGGGACTGCACCTAGAGCCGGGCCTGCCAGTGACCTTGATGGCTGGATGGGGATCTGAACTTGGGTCTCCCCAGTTCAGCACTCATCACCACCACACCACATTGCCATACCCTCCACATCACACTGATCAGAATCGGGGTGCTCATTTTTTTGTTCCACTGCTCTGGTACAAATAAGTTCATTCGCGCGAGACCCAAAAATGAGTTTCTTTTGGTCTGACGCTCTGGCATAAGACGGGCTCATGCCAGAGTGCTAGACCCAAAAGTAGGACATTTTGGGATCCGCTCAGAAGCTGGGATGACTTCTGTAGTTGCAGGATGTCCTGCTCAAATTGGGAGAGTTGATGGGTATGCATTGCCATAATGTATGAAACGGGCTCATGATTTTGTGGATATAATCCCTGGAGACAAGTCTAACAAGGTGGTGAGAGGAATTTGGGGCTGGTACAGAGGTGCTCCAATTTTTAGTTGGGTGGGGGAGTACTGGGCTAGACCTGGGAAAAGGTGGGTGTTGGCCAGTGGTTATAGTGGTATCTCAGTGGTCTCCTGCTTGGCTCTGTCTTTGAAATCTGCTTTTAGGATGGTCACTTTAAGATGCATGCAGTTAAAATGGTTACTGGACAGTCTCTACACAAGAAAATAAATGCATACAAATTTTGCATTGAGAAAGATAATGAAGAAAATATTTGAATCTTCTTGGCTGTTCAATTGCAGGAGTCTTGTTCCCCCCTTCATTCAGAAGGGTGACTTAGCAGTATGAAATGGAATATATTATGCCTTCATTGTTGTTGTTGTTTAGTCGTGTCCGACTCTTCGTGACCCCATGGACCAGAGCACACCAGGCACTCCTGTCTTCCATTGCCTCCTGCAGTTTGGTCAGACTCATGTTGGTGGCTTCGAGAACACTGTCCAACCATCTTGCCCTTTCTCGTCCCCTTCTCCTTGTGCCCTCCATCTTTCCCAACATCAGGGTCTTTTCCAGGGAGTCTTCTCTTCTCATGAGGTGGCCAAAGTATTGGAGCCTCAGCTTCAGGATCTGTCCTTCCAGTGAGCACTCAGGGCTGATTTCCTTATGCCTTCATGGGTAACGTTTATTTGACAAAGGCATGGTTAGAGTCCCTGAACAAGTGCAGAATGCAAAACAGTTGCTTTGAACTAACTCAGTTGCTGAATCACCTTTCTCTTCCTACACAGTGGACAAGATGCTAGAGAAAGGGCAGGAAAACAGGGGTCGGATCTGATGGGAGTTGTAATCTGCCAACATCTGGAGGGCCATGGGTTCCTCATCCTGTACAAGAGTCTTGCGAGGAACTTTGCTTAGCCCATGGAGGTGGTGGCAAACTTTCATAAGTGCTTCCTCTCATTTATAAGCACTGTACATTTATCAATACGCATTGTCAACAATGACTGGCTTCTGATTGGCAGGGCCGAACTCCTTTTAGGATTTAGACCCTGAGATGAAAGAACCACCCACCGTTCTGCATTTGCCCAGCGTACCTTGAAACCAATTTGTTTACCCTGTTCTCTGAGTAATGTGATGTTACCTGAGCTGAAGACCTTTATTGAGATGTAATGAGTGCCGAGGTTCCTCAATTCGTGGCACTAATAAAAGCGCTCCTCCAAGCAACACTTGGAGCTTTACATCATTGTAACACTTGGAGCTTTACATCACTTGGAGCTTTACATTATTTAATTCACAAACGGCGAGGCTGCATTGCTTCAGGAAAGATCCTGCGGCTAATTTGGTTGCAAAACTGGAAATGCACAAATCTCTGTGCATGAATAAATAAGTTTAAGTGGGTATTTAAAATGATAATAATAATTCTGCTTAACCTTTTCTGCGTAGTTATACAACGACATTATATCTAGCAGGAGGCAGTACTGCATCACTGTGAAACTTCTCTCTTCTGCTACTCGTTGCCCTGTCTCTAGATTTCACAGCTCCCTCCGCAAGTTACACATCCCATCTGCACTATACACTTAGCACTTCTGTCAAATAGCCATGGCTTCCCCGGAAAAATCCTGGGAACTGCAGTTTGTTAAAAGGTGTTGATAGGTGTTAGGAGATCCTTATTCTCCCAACAGAGCTGCAGTTCTCAGTGTTGTACAATAATTCCCCTTTTCAGAGAACTCTGGGAATTGCAGCTCTGTGAAGCGAATAGAGCTTTATTAACAACTCTCTGCACCCTTAACAAGCTACAGTTCCCAAGGTTCTCTGTGAGAAGCCATGATGGTTTTTAAAGTGGTGTGATACTACTGTATGAAACACTACACTGATTCTCTGCGGAAGAAAAGTTAACTCTCTCTTCAGTTTGCTAAAAGTTCCTTTCCTGGGTTTTCTGGAGGTGAGGTGGAATGACACTTTCAGGGACTTTTGAAAAATTCAGGGCTACCACCAAAAATGGTTGCTCCATTTTTGACAAGGAAAGGAAAGGAAGAAGAATTTTACACAAAGACTACTACGGTGTGTGTCATAAAGAGAAGCTGTTGCAGTCTTCAAGCTTCAGTTTTGGCTGGACTTTTTAAAAAAATTCTTATTAAATAATTCATAAGAAGCTGCAAGGGCTTTTGATGCCGCCTGGGTCTGATTTAATCACAAGTAAAAATAGAATGGTTTGCCTGAACAAAATCACAAATCCCAGCTTTTGAGACTTGGGCATGAATTATTCCTACTAGTGCATTTCTGGCATTTATTGTAAAATATTCTCTTGCAGGAAGTATGCCGATATTTCTGAAATTGAATCTGGAGGAATAGGTGTGCAGTATTCTATGTTTCCCTTGATGTGAATACTGATTTATTTGTCGTAGGGAGAATGGAAAGATGCAGTGCTAGAAAAGTCAAGACAACACAGGCATATCAGTACTAAAAACCTTGGAGAAAATCTGCTTTTTTACCATATCAGATAATATGCCCACCTGGCATCAAAACATGTGATTTAACAACACAGTTGAAGCATAGTGATCAACCTGAGACTTACAAAGCCCTTACTTTGTTTCTTGCCCTTGCCACAAAGAGGTGGTCTTAGGAAAGCCACATTCTGCAATGTTTTGCGGATGAGAATGGGTGACATAGTTGTGTACTTGTACTCTGCCCTGACATCAGCAATCACTGCTTAAATCAGGGAAAGGGAAATCCATGGCCCTCCGGATTTTGTTGGACTCCCAACTCCTATCAATCCCAGTCAGTATGGGCAATTGTCAATGGTGATGGGAGTTGTAGTTCAACAACATCTGTACTTGTAGTTCAACAATATCTGGCGGGCCACTGGGTCCCTATCACTGCCCTAAGTTTCTGCCCTTCTAAAAGCTCTTATCTGACTGCTGCGTACTATATTAATTCACTCGTTATAGTAGAATGTCCTGACCTGATTTCTAAATTGGATGTGGTTGTAAACTTACATTAAGGGTTTCCTTACTCTCTCTCTCTCTCTCTCTCTCTCTCTCTCTCTCTCTCACACACACACACACACACACACACACACACACACACACACACTGTTCAATCTCACTATGGTTCTCGTGACACTTTTTATAGAATACCTACATCTCTGAAAACCTTCTGCAGTATTTACTACTAGACCTTTCCTGTAACGATTTTCACATAGCAAGGGATTTCAGTAATTCAGCAAGGGGTGTTGTTTTTTACTGCAGGTAGAATGAAATGAAATATAAAATACAAAAGAAATCCCCTGCTGTGCTTTCAATATTTCTGATTTATTTATTTGACTTACTTATTTACTGCTTTTGTATCCCAGCTTTTTCTTGAAGCAGCTCAAGGTGGCATACATGCTTCTTTACCTCATTTAATCCCCACAACATCCCTGTTGGGTAGGCTAGGTTGAGAGGCAGTGACTGACTCCAAGGTCACCTAGTGAGCTTCATGACCCTAGCCTGACACTCTAACCACCATACAGGACATTTTACAAAATCCTCCTTATCTGAAGGAACCGTGACACAATTTCTAGAATTTTCAATCGATCGTAAAAGGGTTTCCCCAACCTAAGACGAATGGTGTGCCAGTTTGTATTGCAGGCTTGGCTGCAAGAATATATGAGAACTTTCTGTGGTCTCTTGCAGGAAGAAGCAATATCTGCCATAAGGAACTCTTTGCAAAGGAGGGAGCTTGGGAAGATACAGTTATTAGGAACATGATCTTGCCTCGGGGCCTGGTATTGGCCCAGGGGAGTGGGACAGCAGGAGCTACCAGGAACACAGGTGGCGTGTGGGTTAAAGAAACACATGGAGCATAAGCCACTGTTGATTCTCCTTTTAAAAAAAAATAAAATAAAAATAAACCCTGCAAAATCCCTAAAGCAAAACTTATCTGATTATATCAATGATGATGGGAAAGTTAACTGTATTTAAAGCAGCCATACTGATGTCATAAGAGAGCCATCTGAGTGAAGCTGTTATCTAAGAGCTGCTTCACAAGCGGCAAATTGCTCTACAACAGGAGTTGTCCAGTTCTGGGCACCACAGTTCAAGAAGGATACTGACAAGCTGGAACGTGTCCAAAGGAGGGCAACCAAAATGGTCAAAGGCCTGGAAACGATGCTTTATGAGGAACGGCTTAAGGTGCTGGGTATGTTTAGCCTGGAGAAGAGAAGGTTAAGGGGTGATATGATAGCCATGTTCAAATATATAAAAGGATGTCATATAGAGGAGGGTGAAAGGTTGTTTTCTGCTGGTCCAGAGAAGCGGACACGGAGCAATGTACAAGCTACAAGAAAGAAGATTCCACCTAAACATTAGGAAGAACTTCCTTGACAGTAAGAGCTGTTGGGCAGTGGAATTTGCTGCCAAGGAGTGTGGTGGAGTCTCCTTCTTTGGAGGCCTTTAAGCAGAGGCTTGACAGCCATCTGTCAGGAATGCTTTGATGGTGTTTCCTGCTTGGCAGGGGGTTGGACTGGATGCTTTTCCAACTCTATGATTCTATGATTCTAAGATCTGTGGTCCTCCAATCGTCGTCGGACTCCCATCTCTCTTCTTCCTCAGCCAGGATGGCCAGTGGGCAGGGATTATGGGAGTTGTAGTCTGGAGGGCCACAGGACCCCTGTGACTATATAGGAATATTCCTTTTGTGGGGAAAACCTGTTTGTGTTCGTATCATGTACAATGAGTATTCCTTATATCTACACATAAGGAGCTTCCAGACAACAGTAGCAAAGGGACCCCTGACCATTAGGTCCAGTCGTGACCTACTCTGAGGTTGCGGCGCTCACCTCGTGTTATTGGCCGAGGGAGCCAGCATGTAGCTTCCAGGTCATGTGGCCAGCATGACAAAGCCGCTTCTGGAGAACGAGAGCATGGAAACGCTGTTTACCTTCCCGCTGCAGCGGTACCTATTTATCTACTGGCACTTTGACGTGCTTTGAAACTGCTAGGTTGGGAGGAGCTGGGACCGAGCAACAGGAGCTCACCCCGTCGCAGGGATTCGAACCGCCGACCTTCTGATCGGCAAGCCCTAGGCTCTGTGGTTTAACCCACAGTGCCACCTGGGTCCCTTAACAGTAGCAAAGGACTAGTCTAAAACAAAAGCACAGCACCCGTAGCTAGTGCTAGGCCTCTTCTTTCCTAACTGTGCAGTTCTGTATCTGGTCTCCACACAATATATAGCTGTCTTTCATACCCTGGACCCACTCTAATCCCAAATATGCATATGGGGACCCATTTCTTAACCTTTTACCATATATTTTGGGGTAGCGCTCCTGTTACGACCCAGCTAGGATCAGTCCTCACCAACTGAGGACCAGGGCAGTAGACAACCTGCTTCTCGGGGACTTTCCTTGGTTCGTCCTTCCTGTAAAGAGTTTCTGCTTTTGCTACTGCTCTAGAGTGGGGAGAGTTTTTTTACTGCCTCCACGGCCAGTGCTATCTTTCTTGAAAAAGAGGTGCCAGAACTCACCATGAACGCCTCCCTTGTTCTCTTATAATGCTCTGAGAGGTGCCAGAACTGAGTTCTGGTGAGTTCTGGCTGGAAAAAAAAGCCCTGCCTTCACTCCAGAGATGGAAAAGGAACATACATGCCCAGCAGCACTGGCACACACAGTACTTTCATCCCCCCACCCCTCAAAAGGAAAAGTTCCTCTCCTGTTAACTGGAAGACCTGCTGGTTGAAGCTGTTGGAGACACACTCATCCACCCACCCCAGTTCCCTGTAAAAACTTTTGTTGCCATAGCTGCTGTTGTTGTGGAAGAAGGGAGGGGGTTGCTTCTCTCCCCACCACCACCTAAAAAGCAGCTTGTGTGCCCCAATGTTAGAGTAAGGCAGCACACAGTGCTTCATACAAAGGGAAAGAATGGAAGAGGTAAGCCAGGCAACTTTGGAAGAGCAGTTATGTATCTGGCCTTAAGTGGCTCATTGCAGTGGTAATGACGTGGGTGGCGCTGTGGTCTAAACCACTGAGCCTCTTGGGCTTGCCGATCGGAAGGTTGGCGGTTTGAATCCCCATGACAGGGTGAGCTCTCGTTGCTCTGTCCCAGCTCTTGACAACCTGGCAGTTCGAAAGCATACCAGTGCAAGTAGATAAATAGGTACCATTGCGGTGGGAAGGTTAACAGCGTATCTGTGTGCTCTGGCACTTGTCACGGTCCTCCATGCACCACCAGCAGTTTAGTCATGCTGGCTACATGACCTGGAAAGCTGTCTGTGGACAAACGCCGGTTCCCTCGGCCTGAAAGCGAGCTGAGTGCCACAACACCGCCTCCCTCAACAAAGCACTTGCCACTTCCAGGAGTTGCCCCATCAGCCCAGTCCTCCTAGCTTTCTAGACTAGGATCAAGAAGGCAAGTGGTTGACCAAACTCCCTCAAGCATCTTGTCCATGTCCTTGAGTCACAGTCATGGGAACTTATCCCAAACAACTAGACCAGACAGAACTCTAGTTGTTAGGGCAACACTCATGGAGCTACAGTTCCCAGAATTCATTGTGAAAAACCACGGCTGTTAAAGTGGTATAAGTGCTTTAAATGAATGGTGCGGATGCAACCATACTGAGATTTAGGGCATCAACAAAGAGTCATGCATCCGTCAGATTTTTATAATAAAATATTATTGTGAATATAAAAAGTTAATATTTAAAAACAACAACCCATAAATCCAAGTTTCCAAATGAAACTCCCCCCCTCCCTCCTATTGTGCTTATTTTGTTGTTGATGTTGTTGTGAGGGATTGTTATCTTATCATGTTAATTTTATTTAATTTTTATTTCGGCATCCCTCATCTGCTAGCTGAAGTGATACACCACCTCTTCATTCTCCCCCAAGTGTATATGATCCAAGCAGGCAGTGCTTTTTTCCTTATTACATGAAGAGTTGGGAAATAGCTCCTGTATTTGGACTAATGTCTTATTCAGCCTCGAGGTTCTCATGAATGTGCTCAAGCTACTGCATTCTTTATTAGATGCCGTATTCCGTGCTCCGAAACACAATAAGGGGCCCGCATCTTTTCAGAACCCCTGCTTGAAACTCCATTTTCCGAAAGCCAAGCAGGTGTGTTTTGTGGGTGCTGCATCACTGGGAAGGCAACCTTTGTTGGCTAATTGGCTCTGCAGTTCTTTAATGGGTGTGTTCTTTTATCTTCCACGTTTATCTTCTTTTCACAGCAAATTGGCTGACGTTTATCAATCCCACATGTCTCCTCCCTCTCCCTTAATAACAGCTGCTTGCATTCCTGATGCTGTTTCTCCTGCATCACAGATAAATCAAAAAGGCTAAATTTGCTGTCTCGGGGGTTGGAAGTCTGTTGCACATTGCATAACACCCTGGAGACTTCTATAAATAACTTGAAATTTGTAACGGTAGCTCTTCTGCGGCGAGGAATAATGTCTCTTGACAATTCACTCGGCTGGAAGCTCAAATGGGGGAAAGATCAGACAAAAGGTGCCACCTTTTTATGGTCAAGGGGGGGGGACCACCAAGAATCTTTATGCCCCCCCCTATGCACAATGTCCTAATCATATGATCAAAACTGCTGCTTATCTCTGTTGCCATGTTTATTGCAATGTTCAAGTATGTTATTGGGTTTTAACACATGAGTAGTCTTCTAGGGCCAAGATCGTCAGCATAGTGCCTTCTGGGTAGCAATGGGGAGAAATGTGATTTAGTTTGTACTTAAAAGGGTGTCTACCTAGTTTGCAAGGGAATGGCAACATGGCCATCCTTCCTAATTTGCTCTTCTCCATATTTTATAATGTAGTTCTCCCGGGAAGGGATGCTTACAAAAATATATATCCTACAATTAATTGTACCCCAAAATGCATAGATTGGTGAAAATAAAATGCATTGTTTTACGGGAAATTGCAAAAAAATGTGCATATAGGGCAAAATTACACATGAACGTGTATATTAGGAGAAATTCACACTAAAAAGCTGGTGAGTTTTCATGAGGATTTAAGAAAATACTTGCAAACTGACATGGAAATGTGGAGAACTGAAGTTTAGACTGGAAAAATTAGAAACTGAGAGAAACCAAAATTATAATTTATTGCATTTATATCCCACCTTTTTTCTCCAAGGACCTCAAGTTGGTGCACATGGTTCTGTGTGTCTTCATTTAATCCTCACAACAACCCTGTGAGGTAGGTTAGGATGAGATGCAGTGACTGGCCCAAGGTCACCCAGCAAGCTTCATGGATGAGTGGGGATTTGAACTCTGGCTTCCCAGGTCCTAGTCCATTACTCTAACAGTTGTGCCACACTAGCAGATTTGTTCATCCCTACCTACAGATATTGTTGAACTGTCATCAGCCAAAGCCAGGATGGCCAGTGGTAAGGAATGATGGGAATTGTGGTCCAACAACTTCTGGAGGTCTACAGGTTCCCTAGGTTCCCAATATCTGCTGTAGGATTTAATGGGAGTCCCTATTCACCTCTATCATGCTTGGTGTGGTGCTCTTAAGGGATTATCATATTTGATAAATAGGTCTGTAATATCCTTGGAGGTAGAAGTGAAAGTCTCTTATCATGAACTCCTATCATGAATCCTGCTCCTGGTCCCCCGAGTTTGGACTACATTTAGACCCAAGACTCTAGGATTGTCAAAGCTATCTCCTATGAATTCCTCCTTCATGCTGTATCGGAGTCCAAGATGATGATGATGCTATCTGAAGAAGTGTGCATGCACACGAAAGCTCATACCAATGACAAACTTAGTTGGTCTCTAAGGTGCTACTGGAAGGAATTTATTTATTTTGTTTGTTTCGACTACGGCAGACCAACACGGCTACCTACCTGTAACTAGATGACTGATTGGTTAGCCAGCTTTTACCCTAAGATGCTAGGGCAGTTTACAACAATTTACAACAATTTAAACAAATTTAAAAGCAAAGAGCAATTTTTCATACAAATGACCCAATGTGTCAAGCTAGAGGTGCCCGTTTTGGGTGCTTACAGATATAATGTATGCAAAGTGCACAATGAAAATACTCTGGTAGTGCTATCTTAACAGCTAGTTTTCGTAATAAGTTTAGATGGCCCTTAACATACACCGAAGGTCAGCTATTGCTTACTCTCAAATTAGGTACTAGTTACAGGTAGGTAGCCGTGTTGGTCTGATGCTGTCAAAACAAAATAAAAAAATCCTTCCAGTAGCACCTTGGAGACCAACTAAGTTTGTCATAGGTATGAGCTTTCGTGTGCATGCACACTTCTTTAGATAGCATCATCATCATCTTGGATTTTGATACAGCATGAAGGAGGAATTAATAGGAGATAGCTTTGACAATTCTAGAGTCTTGGGTCTAAATGTAGTCCAAACTCGGGGCTCAGGTATCTGAAGAATTGTGCATGCACACGAAAGCTCATATCTATGACAAACTTAGTTGGTCTCCAAGGTGCTACTGGAAGGATTTTTTATCTCAAATTAGGTGTGAGGTTATTACGTGCTTGCAAGGATGCAAGGATGATGACTGCAAATGTTTGAAAACCAGGACCTGATGCTAGAGAAGGCTGAAAGATAAAACCCGTTAGCATCAAATGAAAGGCTTGCTCTCACAAGGCACATGAAATCACTTTAAGCCAGGGCGGACCTTTTTCAGCCTGAGGACCATGTTTCCATCAGGGCAACCTTCTGGTGGCCACATTTGGGTTGGACAACCTTCCGGGTGCAGCCAAAGTGGATGGAGCGATGAATTTTACTTTTTCAACAGTAGGCTAGTTCCGATACATACAGAGCTCTGTAACCTCCAGCAAGGCAAGCAAGAGGTATTATCAGAGTTCAAGTGCACATTGCAGCCAGGCTGTGAAGTGGGAATGGTGAGGTTTGAGGTCTAGAGAAAAGTTGTGTGGCTAAGGAGGAGGTATATAGAGAGAGTCCCAAGGCCCAAAAAAGAGTTCTGCGGGGCTGTATTGAGGGCATGGGGGCTGAAGTTATACATCCCTGCTTTAAATGGTTGCTCCACCATCACTTAAGAGATTCAAGCAGTTGCCTTTATTGAGAGAGAACGAACTCATTTCCTCTTTGGCCTTACATTGGTCTCAGAGTATGAGGAGAGGTAATTCACTGGGTCCATATCTACGCAGCAGTTTAGGAGTCGATGTGAGACATTTAAACACATTTAAATAATAATAATTCCAGAATATTGTGACAGAGCAGTCCTACGCATGTTTAATCAGAAGCAACCCCCAGCATCACAAATCTTTATAGTGCATTGCCTAACAAGGTATTTTCTAAATATGAAGGTTCCTCACCAATATATTTGAACAGGTTAACTTTGTGAACGTCTCAAGAATTTAAATGATTGTATTCCCCCCATCACACTTTGAAATTGGTCTCTTTCTATTTGATTCCCTTTCCCCTAAATTACTTTTTGTGAGCCTTTTTGTGAGTCTTTTGGGATTTCATTTCATGCTGGGAACAATTTTGCAATGTTATAGTCAAGGACCAGAAAAAAACCCTGTGAGGACAAACTCTTGTGGAGCAAATGTTCACAGTTACCAGAGTTAATAAGATCTCTAGTTCCAGGTTGACAGAAGATGTTGCAAGTGCAACTTTTATGATACAACTAAGTTTGTTATTAAAAAGATGTTTGTGTTCGGGGAACACTATCTTTTTTTTTTACAGCTTGTTTCTCTTATGCTGTTCCATACCTTGCACACTGATGGTGTAAAAATAATAATTATATTAATAAGCAGAAGAGTGGCAGCTAAAAAAATAAATACATAAATAATGTTAATGCTGTATTAAGTAAAATAATACTGATAATTAATACTAATACTCTTTGGGACATGAACAGGGCTGGCCAAGTTTACTCCTCCAACATCCTATTAGTGAGTGTCTGCCACGAGCTTTGCAGTGGCATGCCGATAACTGAATCCTGGGTGCCTGTTACCAAAACCAAATGAATGTAAAATCTTTTAACGTAGCAGCAGTTTTTGTGCACGGAGCAGCAAAACATGAGTAAGCCTGGGAGAGACATCAAAACCCAGATTGCAAACTGCTGAGCAAGTTTCTTCTGTTCTGCAGAGTTTCAACCTTCTCCTAATGTGGCCTTTTCAACTTATTTACAGATCAAGTATGATATGGTTTTTAAAATAAAAAAATGAGGTGAGCATTTTAATATCTTGGTGTACCAACAGCTGCTACATCCAGGACCACCTACATGCAATTATGCTGGATATGCTCTTTACTCCCAACAGATGGGATGGGATGCAGAGACATGAGTTCCCTCATTAGGAGGACAGTGTGTGAATCAGCCCTCCATCTGGGGATCCCGCTTTCAGTCAGCAGACAATTGCGCTTTCGGGGTGACCCTGTGGCCTAGCACGTGTCTCTCTAACTACATCTTTACATTTAAAAAAAACTTATGAAAACTTATTAATTCCCTTGCAACTTTGATGAACTCCCTACTTAATCTGCAATTTTCATCGTGTATTTTCTTTCTCTGTATTTTCTTTGTTTTTTTGGGGGGGGGGTGCTGTCTTCTGTTGTAATTTATCAGCATTCTTGAGCATTGTCGGTAGTCCTGAGAATTAGCTCCCAGGAAGATCTATATACAGTCACACCTTGGATCCCGAATGCCTTGTGAGTCAAACGTTTTGGCCCCTGAATGCTGCAAACCCGGAAGTGAGTGTTCTGGTTTGTGAAAGTTCTTTGGAACCCGAACGTCCGACATGGCTTCCGTGGCTTCCGATTGGCTACAGGAGCTCCTTCAGCCAATCGGAAGCCACACCTTGGTTTCTGAACATTTTGGAAGTCGAAAGGATTCCGTTCGACTTCCGAGGTACGACTGTACAGACTTTAGATATGTACAGAGAATGTATAATGGGCAAATTAGTTGAACCTGCAAGCTGATGTTTATATGTGTTTCCTGGTGTTAATGATACAATAGAGCCCTCCCAAACAGTGGCTGGTTGGGTGGCGGACTCTTCTTCTCTGGAGGTATTTAAGCAGATTCTTGGATGTTCTTCTGTCAGGGATTCTGCAGTTGCATCCTGCACTGAGCAGGGATTTGACGACCTCCCAATGTACTTTGTAACTGTAGTTCTGTGCATCCTAGGAAGCACATTGAAATTCCCCTTTGGACCTTCGACAGATTTGAAAGCTTACTTTGAGATTTCTAGCCATGCATAATTGCTAATATGTATATATCTATATCTATATATTATTACTGCATTTGTGTACTTTGCAGGTGATGGAAATCAAAGGACAAATGATTCACGTCCCGGAATCAAACTCCATTTTGTTTCTGGGCTCCCCTTGTGTGGACAAGCTGGATGAGCTCATGGGCCGAGGCCTCCACCTTTCAGACATACCAATTCACGATGCCACCCGCGACGTCATCCTCGTTGGGGAGCAGGCCAAAGCCCAGGACGGCTTGAAGAAACGGATGGACAAACTGAAGGCAACGCTGGAACAAACGCACCAAGCCCTGGAAGAAGAGAAGAAGAAAACGGTGGATCTCCTTATTTCCATCTTCCCGGAAGAAGTGGCTCAGCAGCTGTGGCAAGGGCAGCAAGTTCAGGCCAGGAAGTTCGATGACGTCACCATGCTCTTTTCTGACATAGTTGGCTTCACAGCGGTCTGCGCCCAGTGCACTCCCATGCAGGTGATCAGCATGCTCAACGAGCTCTACACGCGATTTGACCATCAGTGTGGATTCCTGGATATCTATAAGGTAACACCCTTCCGCTCCCTCTGGCCCTATTAAACTCCTCTAGACAATAGCATAGTAAGGATATTGTTTTCTCAGTAACATAAAGGTTGGTCTAGGTGACTGGTAGTTATATGGTGATCACTGGGCAGTTGACTTGGGGTGGACGGGACAATTTTGGTATGGTATGGACAGGTGGAATAAGCAATTGTATTTCTACTGACTTGGGATTGTTACTCTCGCTGCAGATTGAGGCTGGAATGAGGGGCCAGAGATTGTGGCAACTTTGAACTTAATAGGCTAAATGCTGGGAAGATTCACGGAGCTGTATGGTACTTACTTACGAAACCATCAGTCGTGGAGACATGGAAGAAGGAAATGTAGAGAGAGGCTGTGTTTGGGGTGCTGGTTACATACATGTGAGGTGGAAGTGCCCAAGTCCATTGTTTTTGAGTGGCAGGATCCCTCATGGGAGTTGATGAGAGACCATTTTTCTTAAGGCAGTCCTCTTTGGAGGAAAGAGGACTGGAGACTTGTACTATCTTCTGTTTATTTAATACATATGTTGAGCCGGTAGTAGTGGGGTACTTAACAATCATGTAACTACATCTGTTCAGCCATCTCAAAATCCAGTCAGATTTCAGTACATAAAAAATTAGCTTGTCTAATCCCTAAAAAAAAAAAAATTCAAGTCATAGCAGGCAAATGTTTTTCACCCCACCCCCCAAACTTTCCAGGTGATTGTTATTTCTAAGTACCTGACAGCTTGATGCAAAGAATTTCTCTGGAAGATAATTATCCATCAATCAGCTTCCTTTGCCCGTAGTTCCAGCATGCTTAAGAGGCAAGGAAATTCCTTCAAGGTTTGTGTGATGGGAGGGGGGGGGAATGATCGCAAACCAATTGAGGATGAGCCTTGGCATATTTTAAGATATTATAATTTAAAATATTTGGATGTTGCCTTCTAAGTACCCAGTCCAACATAAACAAGAAGGGAGGGATTTGAGAAAGCTGTTTTAAGGAGGCAAACCTTTTTTTCTGGCTCCAAGGGGCCACACTTTGAACACTACATAAAAATAAATAGATAAATCACAAGCTATCCGCTCCCTTCATCCCCGAACCGCACTGAAGCTTAATTGCATTCTGTTTACATGCTTGCCTTATGGTGTTTTTGATTTCCCACAGCTGTAGTTGAGCCTCCCTAATCCATATTCATGCAGGGAGTTTCTTGAACAGAGAACCAAGGTTTTATCGTTCTAGTGACTACGAAGAGGGAAGGCCACTGGCATTTCTCTCTCTGCTATGGATGGCCACATTTATCAGCAGCTGCCCGACTGGACCCCAAATCACTGTAAATAATCCATTTGCTGCTATCCATCACTCTCTGCAGCCTCACCTTGAAAACTTGTCCTTCAGGTTTTGGTGTCTTCTGCTTTGCGGTGTGCTTTGTTTAAGGCACTGTGCAAGGTAGGCTAATGCTTAAATCTAGCAGGCTTGTCTTAAGATGGTGTTAGGATCACTCAGGGCTCTGGTTCCAGTGAAGCATCAATCTCATGAGTTCCCATAGCAAGTTCCTGGTGCCAGTCATGTGAACAAATGAAAGGTCTGTGAGATTGAAACTTGAAATTGCTGCATTGCACTTCAAAATTGGGGGCGGGGGCGGGGGGGGGGATGGCATAGAAACAGAATCATAGAATCATAGAGTTGGAAGAGACCACAAGGCCATCCAGTCCAACCCCCTGCCAAGCAGGAAACACCATCAAAGCATTCTTGACAGATGGCTCCAAAGAAGAAGACTCCACCACACTTCTTGTCAGCAAGTTCCACTGTCGAACAGCTCTTACTGTCAGGAAGTTCTTCCTAATGTTGAGGTGGAATCTTATTTCTTGTAGCTTGAATCCATTGCTCCGTGTCCGCTTCTCTGGAGCAGCAGAAAACAACCTTTCACCCTCTTCTATATGACATCCTTTTATATAGGTATTTGAACATGGCTATCATATCACCCCTTAACCTTCTCTTCTCCAGGCTAAACATACCCAGCTCCCTAAGCCGTTCCTCATAAGGCATTGTTTCCAAGCCTTTGACCATTTTGGTTGCCCTCCTCTGGACACGTTCCAGCTTGTCAGTATCCTTCTTGAACTGAGGTCCCCAGAACTGGACACAGTATTCCAGGTGAGGTCTGACCAGAGCGGAATACAGTGGTACTATTACTTCCCTTGACCTAGACGCTATACTCCTATTGATGCAGCCCAGAATTGCATTGGCTTTTTTAGCTGCTGCATCACACTGTTGACTCATGTCAAGTTTGTGGTCTACCAAGACTCCTAGATCCTTTTCACATGTACTGCTCTCAAGCCAGGTGTCTCCCATCCTGTATTTGTGCCTTTCATTTTTTTTTTTTGCCCAAGTGTAGTACTTTACATTTCTCCCTGTTTAAATTCATCTTGTTTGTTTTGGCCCAGTTGTCTAATCTGTTACGATCATTTTGAAGTGTGATCCTGTCAAGCAAACAGACATTTGCTTGACACACCACCTCTTTGATCCTTTTCACAGCTCGGGTTCACTTGTGGGATCAACTCTTTGGTCTCTGATGAAGAGACAACAACAATAATTTATTTGTACCCCACCCATCTGGCTGGGTTTCCCCAGCCACTCTGGGCGGCTTCCAACAAAAAGTTAAAATACATTAAGATGTCACACATTTAAAAACTTCAGATGTCCTCTAAATGTCAGGTAGTTGTGATCTGAGCGTTATGTACAGCTTTTCAAATGTGCTGAAGCAGAGCAGGTTTTGTATATGTGTTTTATTTATTAATTGAAATATTTATAACCTGGCTTATATCAGATTGATCTCAGGATGGGGGTGGGGGATCAGAACTCATTTAGAGCAGTTACAGGTAGGTAGCCGTGTTGGTCTGAGTCGAAGCAAAATAAAAAAATTCCTTCAGTAGCACCTTAAAGACCAACTAAGTTTATATTTTGGTATGAGCTTTCGTGTGCATGCACACTTCTTCAGATACCTGTGGCAAAGTTTCCTGGCATATTCTGTGGGATACGTTGATTGAAGGGGGTTCTTAATTCTAAGACCCTTAGGAACAATATCCAGGTTCTTGCATCTGGTCAGAAATATTATGTCAGTTTGTACCTGTGCCAGTTTCTTGGTGAGGTTGATGGACTTCCATTTCATGCGGCTCAATGTGGTGCCTTCCATAGTTCTAGTTACAGGTAGGTAGCCGTGTTGGTCTGAGTCGAAGCAAAATAAAAAAAATTCCTTCAGTAGCACCTTAAAGACCAACTAAGTTTATATTTTGGTATGAGCTTTCGTGTGCATGCACACTTCTTCAGATACTGAAGAAGTGTGCATGCACACGAAAGCTCATACCAAAATATAAACTTAGTTGGTCTTTAAGGTGCTACTGAAGGAATTTTTTCATTTAGAGCAGTTAGTGTATCCAAAAAGCAAATAAAACATTGTGTCAAGAAAATGTATGGCTTTGAAAATAATTATTAAAAGAGATTGGCACAAGTGTGAAACAAAGGTTAAATCAGACATCTTCAGATTCTGGTTTGTAGGTCTTAAAGCACTTGCTGGCATGGAGGTGGCTCGCCTTTTTCGTTTCCTGCTGCTAAATTACACATTAAACGGCATCTAAAAATATACTTCTCTGATGTTATTCTCCCGTGTAAGTAATTGGTGTAGTTGCTATAGAGATATTAGATTATCACAAAGGAGATGGCTTACGTGATAGCAAAGGGGAGGAGAGATCATGTATGAGCCATAATCTACGCTCTTCTCTCTCTCTTTTTACAAAAATGCATGTAGGCAAGCAGAACATTACGTGTGCAATGCAGTCCTGTACAGGTCTACTCAGGAGATAGCCCCATTGGGTGCAGTGGAATTTGCTATGTAAATTATCATAGGATTGCTGCTTAATCCACTGTTGCTAGAAGCAACTAGAAATGGAGAGCTTCAGTTTTCACAGAACATTTCTGAATTACTGTGTTAACTTGCCCCAGAGTTGAGCAGACGCTCTTCTTAACTTTCTCCTTCTTCACGTTTTCTGCCAAAGAAAGGATTCCCTTTAGGCATTCCTTCTCAGCATCCCTTACGGAAGTGTTTGCTTATTCATGTACACCTTGTGTCCTCAGTAAGGTCATCACATAGCTAAAGCTGATTGAGAGGAATGCTGTCCCATTCACTACATGAAACCTGATTTGATCATCCATATGGTTAAGCCAAAAAGGCAGAGGAGGCAGCAACAGTGTTTAGATGGGCAGGAATAGAGCAGAAAAGGGGCTGGCACAAGTTTTCGATGCTATTTGAGGGAGAGCTGATGCTTCCCGAGGCTCTCAAGAGCGTTACATACAATCATGTTTTGCTCTGATGGAGGACCCAGGGGAACGGAGGGTCTTCCCAGGCCATGGCGGGATAGGAGAGTGCTTGCTTCGCTTCCGCTTTGCCGCAGTGGTAGAAAATACCATTTAACAGCAGGAAACTATCAATCTTGTAGAGTTTAACAGCAATATTTGCAAAGTGGCAGCGGCACAGGCACTCTCTGGGGCTGCCTCTCTCAGTATGCGCCACTCTGAAGAAGGACCCTCCCAGGATGCGGCTGACCCACTGCCAGAGAGCCCTGTAGGAGTGCCGCTAATGGCTTTGCTGCAGTAGCAAGGTGGCGGCAGCTCTCCTAGACCTCAATAGTGGCAGGTAAGCAACTTGTGCTGACTGAGGGCTGGTCCACACTTTCACTTGTCCCGTGCCTAGAAAGTACAGGTCTGAGAGGTTTTCTGCTTGACACCCAAGTGGTTCCCCACTTGCCACATTCCTTTCCCAGGGAAAACACACACTTCCGCTCTAAATCGGAGCAAATGTTGATCCAGAAAAAAATTGAATTGCTGTTTGCTCCAATTGCACTCTAAAGAGCAGTTTTCCCCGGGAGCAAGCAGGAAGTGTGGATAAGCCCTCAGACAAATATCTCTATTCCTGGCTAGTTTGAGCATCATCTTCACAACCTGATGGGGTGGGTCAGTGCAGAAGCAGACAAAGCCAAGGAGACAATGACCTGAGCTGGATTGTAAAAGATGAATATTTGCACAATCTTAGGCGGGTTATATCCCACCAAAATTACAAATTTTGTACTTGGAAATTAAAAGGCCAAGGTTTCAGCTAGAGAGACCAAACCCCTGCTCAGCAATGACATTCACTGATTGACTTTGAGCAAATCACCCTTTCTTTCGGGTTATCTTCCCTCAAGCAGTCTTTTCTGAGAATACAGTAATAAGATCCTGTGTATACCACTCTAAACCGCTCAGTGAATGGGCACGATGTAAATCTGATAACCAAATCTGATTGAATAAATAGGCTTGACAACTTAAGTTGTTTTACTTTATATTCATCAAGGCTTATGTGCTTTCACGAGCCCTTTGATCGGCAGAAATGCCACCAAAGCAGCCGGCATGTTGCTGCAAAGATTAAAAAAGGAATTCACCTAGAAGCCTTACCAAGAAAAGAGCCAGCTCCGAATTTTGCAACACAGTTGGTTCTCTAGCCAAGTAATGTGCATAAAAATGCATGTGTTGGTGTAAATCACATACAAAATAGGCTAGGGGAAGATTGCTTTCAAAAGCATGTATATTACGGGACATTACATATAAAATTGTGCACTATATACTAGGAGAATTGGTACACCAATAAATTTCCAAAAGGACGTTTATCATAAACTGATTCAGAAACGTGTAGAACTGAATTTACTGTTGGAAAATTGAGAATCTGGAATTGACAGATTCACCCTGGGGGAAGGCTTGCAGCCTCTTTGGTTTTAAAAGGAATTTATGTATGATGGACCCTACTGGTGCAGCAATAAAATGGCTAGTAGGTCAGGGGTCCCTTTACCTTTTTTATGTTTGCAAAGCTAAGCAGGGGATGGTATGGTTTCGGATTGGATGAGGCCCCACGTGTTGAGATTCCTGCATTGCAGGGGGTTGGATTAGATGACTCCAGGGTCCCTTCCAACTCTATGATTCTCTGATGCTTCTCTCTCTGGTGACATGGAGATCCATATTCCATTTATGACTGATAAAACTGTGGCTCACACACCCTCATCATATGCACCGAACTGCATATTTCAGTTGAACCTACTGAGCCTAGCAGCCCGATCTTATGCATGCCTACTTAAAAGCAAGTCCAGTCAATTTCAAAGGCGCTTGCTTTGATTCATGATTCCTGTGCACTTTTGAAAAATTGTTCCCATGTGTTTTGTTTTTTATATAGTTGAGGTTTTAGACTGCCAGCGCTGTAAAGTCTTGTGTTTGGTTTTTGTTTTTTTACTTGGAGGGGGGGGGGGAATGACAAAATGTCATTTAATATCAGGTAGAGAGAGTACATGTCGAGAATTGATTGCTTCTTTCCATTCCCTTGAAAATAGCTGTCTATGGCTCAACACATTGTTCTCGTCAGAATTTCCCTTTATCCTGGGTTCTCGAGGCTTCCTGCCCTGACTGCTAAGCAGAGGTGGTAGAAAGAAGTTAGTACCAGTGCTTTCCTGGGCTTGCCAGTGTGAAAGATCAGAGAGAGGGAGAGAGAGAGAGGGAGAGAGAGAGAGGGAGAGAGAGAGAGAGTTTAAATGCCTGTAGGGCTCACGAAAGCAATTGCTTCATAATTAGACTCTTTTTTTTTTTTGAACATACTTTTTATTAATTTTACAAAATACAAAAAAGCAAAAAAAAAAAAGGTACATACTTAAACCCCTTTTCCACCTCCTTCCTACCCACCCACATGGGTCCTCCCCTGCCACAGAAGTATCCCATGTATGTGAACAGTCAGAGATGGTCCATTTTATGCTTGGGTTTCTGTCCTCCCCCCCCTCCCCTGACCCCAAAGCCCCCCCCTGCCACCAGGGAGCTCCAGCAAACCAGGGCAGTACGCAGGAGGACATCCATCCAACCATCTATTGTCATACCAAAAAAAAAAAAAAATAGAAAAATAGAAATAGGAAAAAAGGGGGGGAAAAAAAAAGAAAGGGCGAAAAAAGAAAAAAGAAAGAACAATACAAAACAAAAAATTTTTCTTGCATTCATAGTTGTAAAACCATATTTTGTGGGCATAATTAGACTCTTGGGGAAGGAACTGGGATTTGCAGGGGGGAGGCAGCCCTCAGAAGAGCACACTTTTAAGCAGATGGATGGGTTGCCATTTGGAATCTCTTCCTGTTCGCTTGGGTGGGAATGGTTTCCCACCAACCTGTGGACTGTGTGCTGCTCACGTAGGCTGGTTTTCAAAAGCCGGCTCCCTTGTGGATGCAGCATTGCTACGCTGCTGGAAGAAGGAGCACCAGGTTTTGCACGGAGAAAGAAACTGCAGGAAAATGAAGGCCTGCAGAAGATTTAAGATACATGCATTGCATGGACAGGTGGAGTCCCCCTAACCCCAGGCGACCCCAGAGCGGAATAATGACTCAATACAACGTGCTATGGGATTAAAATTGGCCACAACTTTTTTAAGTTTCAGGTGTCTTGTGCTTGGTTTTTCAGATGACCTTGGCTCAGTCACCGCTTCATGCCCCCCCACCCCGTTTAGGAAGATAGACTAAAGGTTGTGTGGGCAAGGCAGTCCTTCCCCCTACCTGGCTGATCCCCTGGCAACACCTCCCCAGGTATCCAGCCTGGGGAGGGCAAAGCCAGCCCATACTACCGGGAACCACACTGGGATCTGGGGGCTCCGTGTGACCCCATTTGATGTGGGGAGCAGTCATATCTGTCTCTAGATTTGGATCAGCAGCCAAATCCAGATCTCTTTCCCACTACCAACACAGAAGTAAAAATGATGTAGGTTTCTCTTTGTGTGGTTGAATATGAGTATTAATCTACTTTCCTGGGCCTGAGTATTATTAGAAGCATAAGCTGAGTATGGCAAAGAATATAATTAGAGCTCCCTGAGCATGAGAATATGAAGCATAATTGAGTGTGAATAAAGGAGAATGTACGTAAACGAGTATAAACTTTCAAAGAGTTGAATTGATGCGATTAGCCACTGGTTTGCATGCTATGAAGACTCTTGCAAGTAATGGCCACGACTGGATTTTTCTTGGCATGTAGAAACACATGTGGATGTGGCTTATACATTTACTGACATTCTGCACCCGTTTTTCTGGAAGTAGGCCCTATAGAACTCAGTAGGACTAGCTTCTGAGGAGATGTGCTTAGGGTTGCGCTGTTACACAGGAGTAGGAAGTCTAGGCTGCCATTTGCAGTGCCTGTGGTGAAAGGTGTGGAGTGCTTTCTGGTTTCACTGCACCTGCTCCAGGTAAGCACAGCGGAGGGACTAGAGGATCAGGGCCCCCAAGGGTTTGGAGACAGTGGATACCAAATCCCCCTGGCACCCTGAAACACTCTGGTCTGATGCATTCTCCTGGCTGGCGTCAACTGGAGAACTAACCAGTGGTAACCTCTTGCCCACTTGGGCAAAGCTCAGGGCTTCTGCTGCAGTAGAGCTCAGAGCCTCCACCCTGGCCTTCCACTTGCAGCGCACTCTTAACCCCTTCACAGCCACCAGCATCAAAGGGTTGGGAAGGGGAAGCACTGCACTCTTCCCTGTCTGTAGGATTTGTAATGTGCCTTTTGAGAAGTGCCTCAATGCTGATTGCACAACAAACGGGAATAAAGAACATGGCAAGTGGCGTATCAAATTAAAAACACCCCACAAAAACAACAAAAGATAAAGCAGTGAGTGGAACTACTAAAATATTCTGAAAGCCCTAAAAGCATTTGCCAAATATGGAAATGGAGGTATTGAACTTTGGCTTCCTATCGCAAGACATTCAAGCTCATGGTCTGTTAAGACGGCAGTATCCCTGGTTTGGCTTGTTGGGTCACATGGTGCATAGCTTTGCCTTGCAAATGGGCATGCACAAATATCTTTACCAAATCAAGTTGTCAAGTTGTTGTTAAAATCATAGGACTGTCTTGAATGAGATATTTTCAAGGTGCTTCTTTATTTTAAATTTAGCTCTGAGGATCGATGGAGCTTTAGCCTAGCTGTCCCCTTATCTAATCTGTTTTTTAGGTAATCCCAGACAGACTCTCAAACAGAAATGTATCTTTCTCCTCTTCTCCAGGAATAGCTTTCTTGTATCTAATCAACTCTCAATCTATCCTGAGTTCTTCCTGGAAATTCTTTCTTTTTACCCTTGCTTGTGAAACCTTTTTTTTAATTAAAAAAAAATCTGCCTCTTTATTTCTCCCCTTTTAATCTTCTTCCCTATATTTAATTCATAAAGCATTTTGGGAGAGAAGATAAAAATGGCACATATTAAAAGGAATGTAACAGTTGTCATCCATTTTAAATGAAAGCAGTAATACAGAGGAGCACTTAAACACAAGTCTTAAGCACATTTGCTTGAAGGCAGGTCCCATTTATTTTTGTGGGACTTCCAGTTAAGTATGTTAAAGAGTACATCCTTTTTAGTGCCAAACTAGGCAGCATGCTGGAGATATGTGTGAAAGTCTCCTGATAGCTTCTTCTTTTTTAAAAGGAATTATTATTATTATTATTATTATTATTATTATTATTATTATTATTAATTAGACATTGGATGGCTTCACGGTTTTCCCCACCTTGTGATTTTTTCATAACGCGCACCACACCCACCCACCCACACCATGATTCACAATATATTGCCAGGTCAAAAACTATGAAACTGATACCACGACATAAACTGCAAACCGGTTTGGGGCAATATAGTGATATATATTGATATATTGAAAGTAGTGATGTATGGAAGTGAGAGCTGGACCATAAAGAAGGCTGATCGTCGAAGACTTGATGCTTTTGAATTATGGTGCTGGAGGAGACTCTTGAGAGTCCCATGGACTGCAAGAAGATCAAACCTATCCAGTCTGAAGGAAATCATCCCTGAGTGCTCACTGGAAGGACAGATCCTGAAGCTGAGGCTCCAATACTTTGGCCACCTCATGAGAAGTGAAGACTCCCTGGAAAAGACCCTGATGTTGGGAAAGATTGAGGGCACAAGGAGAAGGGGACGACAGAGGACGAGATGGTTGGACAGTGTTCTCGAAGCTACGAACATGAGTTTGACCAAACTGCGGGAGGCAGTGGAAGACAGGAGTGCCTGGCGTGCTATGGTCCATGGGGTCACGAAGAGTCGGACATGACTAAACGACTAAACAACAACAACAACATTGATATATTGCCCAGCCCTATTCATCTCATTTTCAGGACTCACTGGGGCAAGTTAATCTCTGGCTAGTGAGGCCTTTTCTTCACTGTGGTTGGAGGAAGGTGGATGATAAAATACCCCAGGCTAAAAAATAATAATCTCCCAAAGAGGTGAGGATCGCTGCACCAACACAAAGCCAGCACAAGTCTTCATGTTCTGAGTCACTTTTGCTTTTCTGTCAGTCCCCTGTACGTTGCTTTTAGACAAAATAGATAAAAGGGATACAACAGGATGAAGGCAGGGAGGGGTTGTTTTATTGGCAGTCTCCAGCAAAGGCTAAAGAAATCTCTGAAATCAAGGCAGAGAGCTTCCTACAGTTTGATTGGCAGGGAAGCAGAGGTACAGCAGCGTCAAACAGCAGTCCTGTCTATAAAACTATCAGGCATAAGGTTGTCCTAAGATACAAGATCACAACATCTAGAACTATTTTTTTTATTTTGCTGAGGTTCATACTCTTCTTTTTCAATGGGGAATGTGTGTGTGTGTGTGAATTCCTCTACATTCACGTGCTAAATGTTCCTATTGCTATAGGTCTGGTTCACACATCATGCGAAGACAAACCATTGCTTAGTGTGAGCATGCAGGCTCTGGGGGAAGAATTTTGCTCTTGGTTTATAGCTTGCGTTTAGTCTGGAGAGAACAAAATCACAAGCTCAGGTTCAGACTGCACACTAAGCCAAATCATGACTTAGCTCAGTTTGGCACAGCAACAAAACAGCCAGGAAAGAGACCTGCAATCTACTCTCATGCTAAGCCAAACCATGGTATGGCTAAGGATAGTTTTGAACCAATGGTGTAAGGGGGAAGAAGCCCCCTACTCGGTCTGGTCTGTATGCCACGGAAAGGAATGTGCAGGAGGGGAAAGGAAGATCTGTCAGATTTCATACTAACTTTGTTATTGGCACCCATCTGTTTCGCCTTAAAATTAATGTGGCAGTTGTCACGGATGCTATGGTAACATCTTGGCTTGACCGTTGCTGCAATGTGTTTTGTAGTGACAGTCTAGAAGACTAACATACAGTTGGCCCAGAATTCAGCAGCATGTCTTCTGTCAGGCATTAGCTAGTTGCCAGGAACATGTGAAACTGGTCTTTTGTGACAAAATAAAAAAAATTCCTTCAGTAGCACCTTAAAGACCAACTAAGTTTATATTTTAAAATATAAACTTAGTTGGTCTTTAAGGTGCTACTGAAGGAATTTTTTTTTATTTTGCTTCGACTCAGACCAACACGGCTACCTACCTGTAACTGGTCTTTTGTGAGTTTCACTAGTTTCCAGAATGTTTTTTGTCTAAATCCATGGTCTGACTTTCTTTCTTTGTAGTCAAAGGTTTATTGGCATAAACACCTACAGAATACAATAAAAATAATGGATATGGTGAATAAAAATGAATGTGAGAATAGAAAAATAAAACACAGATAGAGGAGGGGTAGAAAATGTATATTACCTGGGTTTGAGATATGGCTTAGGGAATGCCTAAGAACAATTGATTGTAGCCAACTAAATCTTACTCTGAGTAGACCCATTGAAATTAATGGCTCTAAATTAGCTGTATCCATCAGTTCCAATGGGTCTACCATGAGTAGAACTAATATTGGATGCAACACACTAAATTGTTGCTTCAAAGGGCTTGTGAGGAAAGGGATATGGCAACTATGGGATATATTGAGCTTCACACCCCATTCTGCACATTCAGTCCCTGTCTAGAAAATCTGGCTAAAGGTTGGGCCCTTTTACAGCTTGCAAATGACATAGCACAGGGGTGGACATTTTCTCTCAGCATTAACTGGAGGGAGGACTATTGAGGTGTGGGATTTGCATTGCTTCTTGAATATTTTTATTTGGGAGAGCAGAGCAATCTCAGTTGCAGCAATAAATACTGATCTTTAAATGCAAACTTCATTTCTCTCTCTCTCTCTGTGTGTGTGTGTAGAATTATACATAACATATGCTTTGTATGTAATAATAATAATAATAATAATAACAACAACAATAATAATAATATTTTATTTTTACCCCACCCTCCCTGGCTGGAGCCGGGCTGAGAGCGGTTAACATAATATAAACAATACAATAATACATACACATATCTGTAAGCTGAAATGCAGCGAGTGGATTCATTTTAGCAGATACTCATGAAACTATAGAACTTGTTGATCAGCTCAGAGTGAACTAGAACAAATGCTTTCTCTTTACTCCCACTGCCCAATCCATTTTAATCAAAGGTTATTGAAGTGGAATAATAAAAAAAAGATGTACACTTGCCAACAATTTTGCAACAGTAAGTAGGTTTGGCTAATTCATTGAGTTGATTCTGCTAACATCCCCACAAGGACACCAAAGGCTCTTACAAGGGTACTTATGTGTTTGTGTGATAAAAGAGAGGAGCTCCCATTATGTTAAAAAATGGGCCTTTCAGAAGCTGTGTTTGGGGGGCGATGGGTTCATGGGTTCCTCTTCTTCTTCTCCTCCTCCTTTGGTGATCATTTGTAGCCGAGTGAGATTGTCTTCCAATGGTTGTTAAGTCAGCACTAGGCAACAACTGTAGATACCAACAACCATCTTGGAAACAAACTGGGGTTGATGGGTGGGAGGAATCAATACATGCACTTATGAATAACCAATAAACCACAGGCTGTGTGTGCAACTGAAATAACTGTTAGTGGTGCAGCTCTCAAGTTCACTCCATTAAGAACATAGGAAGTGCTCTAAGTGCCAGCAAACCTTCTTCAGCACTGTGGACAGCTCCCTGGTATCAAATCAGCTTTGCCTTCCCCACCTTTCTTTAGCTTTCTAGTCCCTATAGCTGTAACTCTTGCATATGTGTGCTTTCCTGTACAGCAACTGAATCATCTTGAGTTACAGCCGGGAATTATTCAGCTCAACCCAGCCTAGCCTTCCCTACCTTGGACTGCAGACTCACCTGAAGTCCCTTAAGCTTCCTCACTTTCTTTGCTTCCACCATTCCAGGTCCTCTAACAGGCACAGCTGGTATCGAGAAGCAGCCTGGTTAGGCATCACACCACACACTAGGGAGAAAATAAGACATAAGACATAACCATAAAATAAGCCGTAGCAGGATTTCTAAGAATTTGCGCAATATAAACCATACCCCGAAAATAAGACATAGTGATAGGCGCAGTTCTGGAGGGCTCCAAGGAAGAGGCTAGGCTGGACATGTAATAAAAAATAAGACACCCCCTGAAAATAAGCCACTGTGTTTGTTTGTTTGTTTGTTTTAAGAAAAATAAATATAAGACGGTGTCTTATTTTTGGACAAACATGGTAGTGGGATTGTCCTACTATGGATTTTTGCATTTCCTGTGCTTTTTGGTTACATTACTTTGTAAAGCAGTGTGCACAATGATGGAGCAATAATTAAAATAATTCAAGATTAACTGGAAATGCAAAATGCAGCATTTCTTAAATTTCCGACCTGGAGTCAAACGTCCACGTTGTTCTAGAATCAACCTCAAATCTTTGCCCTGTAATCGGAAGAAGCTTAGATACTGAATTGTGAAGTGGGCAGTGTGTGTCCACTCTACCCCTCCTCCAATAAAAGGCGATTTCCCCTCTTTTACATTGTTCAATTTTATAGCATTGGTGGGATTTAAGCTTGGATTGAGAGAGAGAGACGTTGCAAGCTTGTTCATTTTAGGGTGGGGTGGGGGTGGAGAATAGTGACAAGTCCTCAGCTGCAATAGTTATAATCCAAATTGCCTATTAAGCTTTTACAGGGATCCTGCTGCGAGGAGCCAGGCCAGAATAGCAGCATATTCCCTCTGCAGCTGCTCTTTTCAGTGCACCGGGCTTGTCTGATTTTCCCCGCGAAAGGCATGCATCAGACAAGCCATAAGTGTGACCCCCTGTGATCACATTTTGATGCTTATTTCAAGCCAGTGTTTTAAAGCAAAAGAGAGGAGGGGAAGCGGAGGAGAGAGTCCAGAGAGCAACAATTGGAAATGCTACTATTTGACACAAGACATCTCTTCCACAAGTGGAAGGATCATAGCTGAGTGGTGGAGCATTTCCTGTTCATGATGCCCCTGGTTCAGTCCCCAGCATTTCCAGGATGGTGGCAAGAGACTCCTGTCTGAAACCCTGGAGAGCGGCTGCCAATCAGTGTGGACAGTATTAAGCTAGATAGCCATTTGGTAAGGCTTGTTAGAAGATATTTTCCTATCTTCCACCTCTAATATAACACTAGCTTATGCCTGAGGTTTCTGTTTTTATCTTTCTTTTATGCATCAACATTAGAAAAACAACATATCCTTCATTCTAAAACAAATTCCCTTATTCATTTTCTTGGGCACCAGATATATCTGTGGTCAACAAGTGATGGTGCTTTAAAATTCATTGGGGTTCAACTACTCAGCTCGCAGTCTTGTGCTGTCAGTGGGACAGAGAGTTAGGACTAGGGTTGCCATATGTCCGGGAAAACCTGGATATGTCCTCTTTTGTGGGGCCAACATGCCCACCTGGGCGGATTTTTACATTTTAAAGGAAGTCTGGGGTTTTTTTTGGGGGGGGGGGGTATTAGTCCCATGGACTGCAAGAAGATCAAACCTATCCATTCTTAAGGAAATCATAGAATCATAGAGTTGGAAGAGACCACAAGGGCCATCCAGTCCAACCCCCTGCCAAGCAGGAAACACCATCAAAGCATTCCTGACATATGCCTGTCAGGCCTCTGCTTAAAGACCTCCAAAGAAGGAGACTTCACCACACTCCTTGACAGCAAATTCCACTGCCGAACAGCTCTTACTGTTCAGCCCTGAGTGCTCACTGGAAGGACAGATCCCGAAGCTGAGGCTCCAATACTTTGGCCACCTCATGAGAAGAGAAGACTTCCTGGAAAAGATCCTGATGCTGAGAAAGATTGAGGGCACAAGGAGAAGGGGACAACAGAGGACGAGATGGTTGGACAGTGTTCTCGAAGCTACCAGCATGAGTCTGACCAAACTGTGGTAGGCAGTGCAAGACAGGAGTGCCTGGCATGCTCTGGTCTATGGGGTCACGAAGAGTCGGACACAACTAAACAACAACATTTTATTTGGAGGGGCTTTGGGGGTGGGTGGGTTTTGGGCTTCAGCTGCTCTGCACATCATAGCCACTGCCAATCCGAGCTGGGGAAACAGTCATGCAGGCTTGGTAGCAGCGGTCCCACATGCCCGCACACCACTTTCCCTGTCTTGGGCTGGCAGTCACTCAGGGAGTTCTCTTTTTTCTCTTCAAGATATGGCAACCGTGCCTAGGGCATACATAGGCAACTATGTGAATGTCTCATGACAGCCCCCAGCTCTAAAGCAACATCCTCTGTTCCTGCCTACAAACATCGACTCCTTGTTGTCTTCCTCTAAGACTGTTACCTGAGCATCTGTTACCTGAACTCAGTGGGACAAAACTTGCAGAGCGGGCTGTAAAACCCATCAAGCATCTGCTTGACAAAGGTGGTTCTTCTGCCAGCTGTCATGTATGTTTTGCATTTCTCTGAGAACAAGCAGGATGATCTTTCAAATGTTATTGTTAGCATTTCACAAAAACATTTCCTCTGTTCGTCTGCAGTTTTAAACCCTTCCAAAAAACCCGCCCCTTTTCTTGTGCATTCACGAGGATTTGTGCTGGTGATGGTATCGGGGCGCTTATGAGCAAACCTGCTTTCAGTACTGTTTGTGCCTGCAGAAGTTTTGCAACGGGCATCCTGTTTCATTTCCAGTCAGCGTGTGTCTCGTGGATTCCCGCTGGCATCCTGAAATTTTGTGTACATCAAAAGTTCTAGTGATGATGTTGTTCTGTCCCACTGTTGTGCAAGAGTTCCCTCTCGAGACAGCAATAATGTGTTAACAGTGGGAGTGCATTATAGCAAAACTAATAAAGGGGAATGATGTAAGGATGCTCCACTTTATCTACCATCAATGCACTGATATTGTGCCAATGATATGTTGCCGAATACACCTGCAGAAAAAGCAGCAATCTGGAGAGCCCTGAGTTAGGCGCTCATAAATGTAACACTAATGTCTCAGCAAATGAAACTGATCTGTAGAAAATGTAACTTGAAAAAAGAGACATTGCACATACATTTGTAAACCAAGAAATCTTTAATAAAAATAGATTTTTAAAAATGAAAATAAATATTTAGTCTCCATCTACATGGTTCTTTTCCTCCCTGTTCTCTCTAATCGGCAAGCCCTCAGATGTTAGAAGGGGATGTCTGGCACGGGTCAGCAATAAATCACACAGAGTAAGTGAATTGAACATTTTATTAGAAGAAACAAGATCTGCTCAGGAGTGCCAGGCCTAATGAGCACAGCAACTCTTCTTGGTAGGTTGTGCCCCTATGAGGCAGTTGAGACTGAAGATGCTTGCTTTCCCACAGCTTCCTCTCCTGAGTCCTTCCCAAGCAATCTGAGACTCTGCCAGGATGACTGTCTTTGCTCCTCCCTCTACATGCCTCTTCTGGTTCTGGGAGACCAGGGGAGAGGGAAGCTGGTAGCAGCAGGAGGGGGAGACACTGTCGATTCTTCACCAGCCTGACTCATCTCTGTCTCTTGGTTTCCCTCCTCTCCTACTTCTGCTTCTGATTCTGGACTTCTCTCTGCCACAGAGTCTCCCTGCTCACTAAACCCTGTTGCCTCTTCAGCTTCCGACACCACCTCCTCCCTCTTCTCCCTCTCACCAACTCATCGTCATCTTGTTACCACTCCCCAGGCTTCATCCCTTGGGGGTTCCTCAGTTGGTCCAGCCAGTCCACAACATGTATAGGTACTGTGTTTTTCCAAAAATAAGACACTGTCTTATATTAATTTTTCCTCAAGAAGACACAGTATGGCTTATTTTCAGGGGATGTCTTATTTTTTAATTACATGTCCAGCCTAGCCTCTTCCTTGGCGCCTCCAGAACTGTGCCTATCACTATGTCTTATTTTCGGGGTATGCGCAAATGCTTAGAAATCCTGCTACGGCTTATTTTAGGGGGAGGTCTTATTTTCAGGGAAACAGGGTATCATTATCCTACAAGAGGAAAAACTACAGAAGCACCTCCCCCACCTGCACATTTGCAGTAGGCTCCCTGATCCAGAAACCCCCCCCCCACTTTCTTATGGTTCAGTGTTGTTACAACCCACTTGATTGTCCTCAATTCTAATGATTTTGCACTCACTAATGATGAACAACTGCGCAATGAGATGTCAGGATTTGATGGTGCTTGTTTGCAAACTTGGGGGTAATTATACTCCGTTGTCTAATAGCTTATCTTATTGATGTTGCGCTGACATGTTTTTAAGCAACATTTAGTGATTGCAGAGACTTAATGGTACCAGTTCCTGGCTCATTATCATATATTTTTTTGCATTTGATTTGTCTGATTGCTGCAGGTGGAAACAATAGGTGATGCGTACTGTGTTGCAGCAGGGCTCCACAGACAGAACCTAAATCACGCAAAGCCCATCGCGCTGATGGCCCTGAAGATGATGGAGCTGTCGGAGGAGGTGCTTACACCGGATGGAAGACCTATTAAGGTAAACTTACTTGCTCTGCATCCTGAGCAATCGAATGGATAGCACCTGCAGCACAGGCACAGTTGAAGTGCTCTGGGTGCAACTTATAGCCCTTACAGAGCACAGGTCTGCAAGGTGTTAGGCAAAGCTGATTGGAACCTTCATCTCCAAGAGCAGTATACCAGTAAATACCACTTGCTGGGGAGCAAAACCACAGGATGTTGCTCTCGTGCCTTGCTTCTGGAGGCATCTGGCTGGCTGCTGTGGGAAATGAGATGCAGGATTAATGGGCCCTGGTTTTAGGAACCTGCAAAGTTATCTTTTAATAAATAAGAATAATAATTTATTACCCACCCTTCACCATAAGGTGCCAGGGCAAATTACAACAATTTAAAAATACAATATTAAGAGGAGTTAAAACAGATTACAATCAAGAGAATAGGATGGGCCCTACATATTTTTATATAGCTCAGTCAGTAGGGCATGAGACTCTTAATCTCAAGATTGTGGGTTCAAGCCCCACATGTTGTTGTTGTTTAGTCATTTAGTTGTGTCTGACTCTTCGTGACCCCATGGACCATAGTACGCCAGGCACTCCTGTCTTGCACTGCCTCCCGCAGTTTGGTCAAACTCATGTTCGTAGCTTCGAGAACATGTTCGAGAACAAGCCCCACATAGAATCATAGAATTGTAGATTTGGAAGGGACCCCAAAGGGTCATCCTGTCCAGCCTCCTGCAATGCAGGAATGTCAGCTAAAGCATCCATGACAGTTCGCTTTATTACTCTATGAGTGAAAGATCAATTTTCCATGTGCTTTCCATTTGACCAGCTGCTTACAACCCCACATTCCCTCTCATGGCAAACTCAGTGTCCCTGTACTAACAAGAAAGGAGACAAACATGGAGCCAATGGGAAATGTAACTGTATCAGCATTTGCCTGTCACCCAAACAGCCCAGTGCGGACTGAGCATGCTCAGTGGACACGAGGTGCCAGAGAATGCTGTGGTATTTGGGAAGGAAAGGCATGAAATGGAAAGGATAAGGAAGCCTACTTGAGTTACGGAAAGCTTATAGTAGACAGCATTGTTGGCCAGAACCCTGAACAGCAGCACTCCTGTTAGGGGGTAAGGATATACAACCCCCCCTAATGTTTTTATGATAGTGTTGGGCACAGGCTTTTCTCCCCCCCCCCCATTTCTTCCCCCCATATTTTCTTAATTTTTTGCATTTGGGGTGTGGAGGTTAAGCAAGAACACTCCCTTAGATGTTAATGCTCTTCAAGGTTTGGAATAAATTTCTCATACACTTTTTTGTTGTTTGCTTGTTTTTTAAGAAGAGCTTTGCTCCTAGGTCAATGTTGCATTCTTAATAGAGAATGGTCCAATGGGAACAACATTACATCACAACGTGGTGTCATTTTCAGGGGCACTCTTGGTTAAAAAATGAGAGAGGAATATGGCACAAAGTTTTTCTCTTTGAAATCTCCACTGCTCAGTGGCTGGCTATCATGTCAAGCAAGTGATCCATTTTCCATTCTCTTTACCTCCTCCCTACCTGAAGTACAAGCCATAAAGATAGCATGGAAAAGAGATGGTATATCCTCTTCTTCCTTTGAACTGCGTCAGTCGAAATGTTGAGCTGCGGCGTCCCTTTGCATCCACTAAGTAGAACATGATTTTCTGATAAGTCCAACATGATGTATTGCTGGTTACATTCGTCCCCCAGGCAGACACTTCATTCCCAGCTACGTTGGAGCATGACAACACAGAGCTTATCTGCACTGAAATTAGCTTACCCGTTTCTTGGGGAAAATAAATACACAATGTGCTTTGTTTGCAATATCTTTCACTAAGCCTGGGGAAATGTTTCTGGATGCTGAAATGTCTTGGAGATATATTTAAAGCCTTTCATTAGGCATCATATGTGTCACCTGATGTGGTTCAGGTAGAGGCATGGCTGGATCAGCTACAGGGTCAAGTTTCCTTTGGGAGAACTCAGTTGCATAGGTGTAGCTAGTTTTCTTTTCCTGTGGTACTTTGGCGTCCCCAGTTGCTAATCGCTGCAATGTTTTGTGCACCTTTCTTGGGTAATAATAGCACCTACTTTAACAGCAAGCAATTGCTAGCAAGACATTCCATGAGATATAATAAACTACAGATCATTAAAGTTTGAATTCATTACGGAGCTTGCAGTACAGATTGTAAAATAATTTTCCAGCTCCCCCCCTCCTTTTTTTAAAAAAATCTCCCTAACAGTCGGTAGAACAGACATAATTGCATGATTTTGGCACTAATGGAACCATCTTCTCCGGAGATGTAACTCTTCACTGACTCTTGTGGGGGGTCATGATGGGAGACTGAAAAGCTAAGAACCAACCACTGACAATGCAGTGGTGCGGCTGATGTGCTGGATTTCAGAAAAGGAGATACCATATAGATGAAGTGGTTCCTACTTTTGCCTCCAGTTCTTCTTCCTCTTTTAACTAGAAACATGGTGCTAAGAAGATGTTGCTGAATAAGTGCAAGGAATGCAGACAAGGGCTTCTCACATTCGATGTTCCACTTCCTCTTCTAGAATAATAAATGTCTGGAAATGCTTCAGAGGAGTGCCAATATCTTGCCTTTTCCCTCTGGACTTGAGTTGCACGTGTGTGTGTGTGTGTGTGTGTGTGTGTGTGTTTGTTTACCACTATCTAGAAATGGGGGATAATTTCCCTATTCAGCTTCACTATTTCCTTCATTTTGTGCCGGTATTATATTTTCAGTATAAACAGGACTCCATTTTTGCACACACACACACCACTTTGAATTGTTCTCCCCTCTGAGATGAGGAGGGGAGGAAACAGGAAAACCTGGACATTCCGGGATCTAATCAGAAACCATTATGGATTCTGTAATTCCAGAACTGTCCCTGGACACTTGGAGGGGTATGTAATGCATCTCAGAAAAAAGTGTGAGATAATGATAAAAACTGTAAATGCAGTTCTCTTGTCCTAGCTTTGTACCTTCCTACTCTAGAAACTGGGCAAACAGATGAAATAGTGGGCATAATGGCCCTGACAAAGACTCTGCGTATGCCCTCTAGGGGAAATAGGAAGCCCAGAGCACTTCCTCTTCAGATGCCCCCTCTATGAAGAAGCTCGAAGGGAGATCCTGGATCCCATACTGGTGAGGTTAGCAAGCCTCCCGGAAAAGCAATTATACAACATGCTCCTGCTAGGCAAAGACCAGGAGATAACCAGTGCGGTCGCCAGATTCTGTGCCCAACTATGCAGACACAGACTTTCTCCTGAGTCCGTCTGAATTTCCCAACATATGGTACCCGAGCGAGTTAGGCTCAGTTTTCTGCAGCTTCTATTTTAAGGGTTAAACTTTCAGCATTGTATATATAATTAACAATGTATTTTAAATGTTCCATAAAGCGTCATATATACGTTATGCTCCCTGGAACTGTTCTTTCAAAAGGGATTCACAGTTTGTTTGTTTTTTCTGTATTCTATATTTTTCTATGAACTGGTCCTCGACCGTAATAATAAATAAATTGAAAAAATAATGGCCCTGATCCACTCCCAGTGTTGCGTGATGACAGGTGCACAGACATCTCCATCTGCAACTGTGTGGTTCTGTGTCCAGCCAGTTCAGTGGCTCCTGATGAACACTGCAATGTGGAAAGGGATGCATGCCCAGATTTGCATCTCCATTGTCTGTATAGACACACACATCCACAATCTCCTTTGTTGGTTGTCCAGGGACCTGGTTTTCCATAACAGTAAGCTGAAAATGCCTGCCTGTAACATCTAGTAATGGAATTGTGTTTGTTGGAATAAAAGTAACTCCATTATCATCACATAGTTGGCTGGTTTTGACTGGGGATTGACAGAAAAACCGAGTTAAGAACACTGAGATTTGTCCTTGTCTATAAAATTGATGTTTATTATTTTGGGGAGAAGCCTTCATTAGATTGACCTTGCGCTAAAATACAAGGTAGCTGTAGTTTCTTGAAAGTATTGATCTGAAGTTGCCCTGTACATCCTCAAACAGCAAATTAGAACACCATTGAGGCTAAGGAAAGCAGTTTTAAATTGATTTCAATAGGAGAGTTCAGGGATGATCAAGCTGAACTCGGTGGCTTTTAAAGTGCTTAGCTTTGGCACGACCATACCCTGAATTTCTCCCCAATTTTCTCCCCTGAACTCTAGCAGAACGCTAAATGTTAATAGGCAGAGCTTATAGGATTCCTCTAGAAGGTTGACCTTCAGAGTGAAAGAGAGAGAGAGATTGTTGCTTCTGCCACATTTACCATATTTAACCCGTTGGAATTAAAGGTAATTTTTGGATGTACATTTTAAAAAGCATGCTTAAACTATTGCCCAATTAACTCATGCTCTGGTGAAACAAAAATGGATAAGGAGGGAGGTGTTTCTTTAATTCTGCATAGCTCTAGTCTTACAATCTTGCTAGATGGATAACTTCAATAACCACATGTTATTGACGGGTGGGAAGTATACAAATGTGATCAATGGCTGGGGGATATTAGGTTGAGGGGGATTAAATTTAGACCTCACCGTAAAGGTAAAGATAAAGGGACCCCTGACAGTTAAGTCCAGTCGCAAACGACTCTGGGGTTGCGGCGCTCATCTTGCTTTACAGGGCCGAGAGAGCCGGTGTTTGTCCGCTCCGCAGACAGTTTTTCCGGGTCATGTGGCCAGCATGACTAAGCTGCTTCTGGCGAACCAGAGCAGCGCACGGAAACACCGTTTACCTTCCTGCCGGAGTGGTACCTATTTATCTACTTGCACTTTGATGTGCTTTTGAACTGATAGGTTGGCAGGAGCTGGGACCAAGCAACGGGAGCTCACCCCGTCACAGGGACTCGAACCGCCAACCTTCTGATCAGCAAGCCCAAGGCTCAGTGGTTTAGACCACAGCGCCACCCACAGAGGTCTTTCTTTGGTAGTCTTCTGGCTCTTTGTTTAATTTTAAAAGTAGCTTCTGGCTAGGGTGGCCGCAGCAAATGCATAGGCACCTGCTTTTAACTCTTCTCTGCTACCTGTAGCAATGGCACAGCAAAATGTATCGATATACTGCAGACTCCATGTTGTTTTTCCTGAACTGCCCCAGGTGCCAAGTTGGAGCTGGGCTGGGGGGGCACCATACAAAAACGAGTGAACAAGCGGTGAATCTGACAACCACTCCTGGAAATTTGTGGAGGGGCCTCTGAAGAATAGGCAAAAGAAAGGAATGTTTCATTAATGGGTTCCGCATAATATAGCATCATTATACAACTTACCTGTATGTGACATTAGTGGGACTTTCTGTGGCTTGGGGATTTCGTTGTTTTAACTGTCTCTCTAAAGTTTTTCGTCATTGCACACACTGTTATTGTGTGCAATGCTATGAAAAATTTAAAAAAACGAGGACTTGCTATGATAGTTATTTTGTTAAATACGCTATTTGCGAGTCACCTCCTCAGTTTGCTGGGAGACACTGAGCATTTGACGTATGAAGCTTATGCTTGAGGTTTCTAGTCATGCTGGCTACGTCAATGAGATTCTTGACTAAAGAGAGTTTTCCCTTTAAGTCACTCTCAATAATTATTTGCATTATTTATTTTTTTAAGTGTGTGTTAAGGTGGCACTAATGGGTCTGAGGAGCGAGAAGAAGAACTAAGCAGGCGTAGAGGGAAAGCAAACGTCAATTTGCATGTGCTGCTAAAATTAACTCTGCAATTATGCAGATTTGTTGTGTGCAGTCTTCCTTGTTGAAAGCTTGCAGGGCATGGAGTGATGATAGAGAACCCAGAACTATCGCAAACCTCCTTTAAAATGTGCTTCTTAATGTGGGAGAAGTTCACACTGAATAGTATGGGGACTGGCAATCAGAATGAACAGGGAAATGCCTATGAAGATTCTTTATGAATCGTCAAACTGTTAGTCCTTCTTTTACTTTTAAAAGTACTTTTACCTTGCACCAAAGAAATCTACCAAATAAATGAAGTGTAATATTTAAAACACTGGTCTAAAACTGGAAATAATTGCAGTATAGAATGTGTTGGATCCAAACTTAAGGGCTAACTTGCATCCGATTAACTTCAGCAGGTCTACTCTGAGACTGCCATTAATCCCAGATACCTGTAGACCTAAAAAATCCTTCCAGTAGCACCTTAGAGACCAACTAAGTTTGTCATAGGCTCATACCTATGACAAACGTAGTTGGTCTCTAAGGTGCTACTGGGAGGATTTTTTTTTTTTTATTTTGACTGCGTCAGACCAACACGGCTACCTACCTGTAACTAGTACTATGGAAGGCACCACATTGAGCCGCATGAAATGGAAGTCCATCAACCTCACTAAGAAACTTGCACAGGTACAAACTGACATCTTCTTTCTGACTAAATGCAAGAACCTGGACATTATACCCAAGGGTCTTAGAATTAAGAACCCTCTACAATCCACTTATCCTACGGAATATGCAAGGAAACTATGCCACACTTTTTTGAAGGTATCTGAAGAAGTGTGCATGCACACGAAAGCTCATACCTATGACAAACTTAGTTGGTCTCTAAGGTGCTACTGGAAGGATTTTTTATTTTTATTTTGACTGTGTCAGACCAACACGGCTACCTACCTGTAACCTGTAGACCTGCTGACTGTACAAGGCACAACATAGGTAAAGGTAAAGGGGCCCCTGACCATCAGGTCCAGTCGTGTCCGACTCTGGGGTTGCGGCGCTCATCTCGCTCTATAGGCCGAGGGAGCCGGTGTTTGTCTGCAGATAGCTTCCAGGTCATGTGGCCAGCATGACAAAGCTGCTTCTGGCGAACCAGAGCAGCGCACGGAAACACCGTTTACCTTCCCGCCGGAGTGGTCCCTATTTATCTACTTGCACTTTGATGTGCTTTCAAACTGCTAGGTGGGCAGGAGCTGGGACCGAGCAACGGGAGCTCACCCTGTTGCAGGGATTCGAACCGCCGACCTTCTGATCAGCAAGCCCTAGACTCTGTGGTTTAACCCACAGCGCCACCTGGGTCTACTCTGAGACTGCCATTAATCCCAGATACCTGTAGACCTGCTGACTGTACAAGGCACAACAGAGAGTTTTCCATTCAGCAATTAGTTTTTCCGTGCTGTAGAAAATTGGTGTTGTGTTGGCATAGAGTGATGTTGAGTTACACCATCAACCTCCAGATACCCTGTGGATGTCTGGAGCACTCAGTAAAAGGCTCTTGAAAATGTAAGGGGCCCTTATCAAATGGAGTGGGGTGAATATCGTCCTGCATCCAGCAAGGCTGAAAAAAGGCTTTGCTCATCCCAATCCTGAGAGCTAGAGTGATGCTCAAGCCAAAAAAAAAGGTTCCCCACCTGTGGATTATAGCATGTTTCGGTATGCACATTCAGGTCTCATAGGCCAGTGTGCAGGTTTGTTGTGCAACAATAGTGTTCCATATGAATTAAGGAAGTGACCTCAAACATACCTTCCAGTTCTCTGTGAATGCACAGTGCAGGGAAATGGTAGATACAGGGAAGCTGTTTCGCTATTACATCTGAGCTTTTCGTTGAGGAGCCCTAAGGAACTCAGAGTTAAATCAGAAAATAGTTTGAAAACCACCAACCTAGAACCCTCTGCCTTGTGGAATTCAGTGTGTGTGTGTGTGTGTGTGTGTGTGTGCGTGCGTGCGTGCGTGTGTATGCGTGTATTCGGCTTTCCTGAAAAATGTTACCTCTGTCTTGTCTCAGCGAACCCTTCCAAATTTGCCTTGAATTTTACACTAGTCAAATTTTGATGGCGCCTCTCTTTAATCTTGTGGAGCCCATAGTTCCTCAGATGCTTGATGGAACTTCTGGCTTAGTTGCCTACAGGTACATTTTAAGATTAAAAAAAAGAAAAAGATGCAGGTACGTTTTTATGTCGGAGCAACATTCTTCATAATCTTGTACCTTTCTTGGAATGTTTATTCCCATCTGCTAGGGTTGCAGGTGGTCAACTTGACATGAGGATGCTTAAATCACTTGAGCTGTGTACAGTTATGCCAAACATAACTCTCCTCCAGAAAAGCAGAGCCCTGTGTTTCTGCTGATAATCCCATCACTGGTACGTGGAAATCTTCCTTCCAGTATCCTAGCAACTTCTCTTTTTTTCTTTCTCCTTTCTTTTTTCTCCTTTCTAATGTGTAAATCATCCCCCAAAAACTACAAAATAGCCTATTTCAGGGTGGCTCTCCTGAACTGAGAAATTATTTGTCGTTTTGCGCAATAACATTACAGCAAAAGAGTACATTTGCATACGGAACAACTAATCATGTTTTTAATGCCTCAGCAATGTGGTTATATAACCAGATCCCCACCCCCACCCCGCTCTGGAGCTTGCTTTCTTGGTGTTAGCGATCCAAGAGTTGGTGGTAACATTTTTTTCTCCACAGAAACAAGCTCACAGAATTAGTGAGAGGGTATCCAACCCAAGTCCGTTCAAAGATGCAAGTTTTCCATCCACACAGAACCCTTCTTCGGATAAAACTGGAGTATTACTCTCTCCCCCCCTATAAAAAAACTGACATAAATGCTTACATAACATAGTTCATAGCGGGTTTTTTTAAAGAGTCTGTTTTCAGGAATCATTTGCCATGTGACTGCCGAGGGAATGGTGTGTGTTGCAAGGGATTCTGGGGCACATTATACCAAAACAACAACAACAACAACAACAAACCACCCTGGAATGTGGAATCAACTGAATTCTAGAATGTTACAGAGTGAATGCTGCTTTGCTCCTGGATAGTTCAGTCAGTAGAGCATGGGACTCTTACTCTCAGGGTTGTGGATTTGAGTCCCATGTTGGGCAAAAGATTCCTGCATTGCAGGGGTTTGGAATAGATGACCCTTGAGATTCCTTCCAACTCTACAATTCTATGATTCTTGTGAACTGAGAGCAGGCACACTCCCCAGTAGCTATGCAGTACAGGCTGGTAGTGATGAGTGAGCTATTTTTCAAAAAATACTGTTTCTGCTCTTCTTATTGAGGGCGGGAAGCTTAAACTGGGGTGGGCTTTAGGTTGCAAATACTCCTCTGCGTCTCATTTTGAGCTGTTCTGAGACCCTTTCAAACTAATTTTAGACTCTGGACTTTAAAAAAGGCCCCCCTACTTAGAAGGCAGTGTGTTTTACTTGACGGACTTCAAAATATGGCAAGCCAGCCCTAGATACGGTGGGAGAGATTTGATTCCGTCCACATTAAAGGCAAACTTGCTGAGTTCGGATTTCCCAAAACAGTACGAGATCTGAAACACAGCCATCTTTCAGAATTCTCACTTCTGCATGCAAAGCACATAGAATCATATTATTGTATGGTTGAATTATGGTGCTGGAGGAGACTCTTGAGAGTCCCATGGACTGCAAGAAGATCAAACCTATCCATTCTTAAGGAAATCAGCCCTGAGTGCTCACTGGAAGGACAGATCGTGAAGCTGAGGCTCCAATACTTTGGCCACCTCATGAGAAGAGAAGAATCCTTGGAAAAGACCTTGATGTTGGGAAAGATGGAGGGCACTAGGAGAAGAGGACGACAGAGGACGAGATGGTTGGACAGTGTTCTCGAAGCTACGAACATGAGTTTGACCAAACTGCGGGAGGCAGTGCAAGACAGGAGTGCCTGGCGTGCTATGGTCCATGGGGTCACGAAGAGTCGGACACGACTAAACGACTAAACAACAACAACATGGTTGTATTGTATTGTATTGTACAACTCCCATGATCCCTAGCTAAGAGGACCAGTGGTCAGGGATGATGGGAATGGTAGTCCAAAACATCTGGAGGGCCAAAGGTTGGGGATGCCTGATCCAGTCGAACCCCCTGCAAGGCAGGAATATGCAGCTGTCCCATGTTCTACCCCTGAATCATGGTCCTTCCCAAAGGGCCCAGAAGTTGTAACTGTTCCAGGGGCACACTGTTTGCAACTGTCTTTTGAATTGCTTTCTATTTTGAAAGAGCTTTGCAGAGTCCTCTCTTCAGCAGTGTTAGTATTGGAAGGAGGAGTTCCCTATTCATCTCTTTCATGAGTAAGAGCCAGGGGGAGAAAACATGGGGGGGGGAAATAAATAACAGTCCTGTCTGCATTCAGAAGCAAAGGCATTTATTTACTCAAGGCCAGAGATGCTATTAAATCATAGCACTGTGTGGGAGAAGGTGCTGAAATGTACAATCCCTTTGGAAGCAGAAGATGATGTCCTGGCTTTAGGGCCAAGAGAGAGCACACCTACTTCATCCTTTTGCAGTTATACAGGGCACACATACTCCTGTAACTGATATAGCCAGAGGGAGATGACCTTCACCTATTGATCCAGCATTGCGGGAGCGAAATTTCCACGGGTTCACACTGCAGTGCTTTGGTGATGTTTCAAAGCATCTTCACACTTTGCTGAAATGCACAAATCAGAGTTCAGCCCCCATTAATGCCTACTTTTCGCAGCTTGTGGCACCTTCCTATGAAGCACTTTTGTGACGGGGAGTGAGCCAGCAGTAAATCACAACATTCAAGTTGGAGCTAATTCTTTATTAGCAAGAACACGATCTGCACAGACTTGGCAGAGTGTCAGGCCTAGTGAACACAGTGGGTCAGTTGTCGAGACTGAAAGTCCCTGCCTCCCCACAGCCATCTTAAGTTCTCTCATCTCCATGGTTTTTTCCAAGCAGTCAGAGGCTGCGCCTGCATGAAGCCAACCTCTCCCCTGCCCTTTTTATGCCTCTTCTGGTTCTGGGGGAGGGGAGGGGATGGGAGCTTGTCGCAGCAAGAAGGGGAGACACCCGTGACTCTTCACCAGCCTGGCTCATCTCTGCCTCTTGGCCTCTTCCTCCTCTCCTGCTTCTGTTTCTGCCTCTGATTCTAGACTTCTCTCTGCCACAGCCTCTCCCAGCTCACTAAGCCCTGATATCTCTTCATCTTCCAACACCACCTCCTCTTCCTAGTCTCTGTCTCCTCCCTCTGACCACTTATCAGCATCCCACCACCAATCCCCGGGCTCTGAGCCTTCTTCCCCCAGATGTTGCCCAGCTGGTTCCTCCAACCTGTCCGTGGCGTTTTTGATTAGAACAGGCATCCCCAAACCTCAGCCCTCCAGATGTTTTGGACTACAATCCCCATCTTCCCTGACCACTGGTCCTATTAGCTAGGGATCGTGGGAGTTGTAGGCCAAAACATCTGGAGGGCCGCAGTTTGGGGATGCCTGATTAGAAGAAGGCTAGTTAGAAATGACGAGATAAGAATACTTTTTAAAACAGCGGGGCAGATCCTGATCTCCACACAGACCTTCCACCCAGTGCGACAAGCAGTAGAGCTGTCCAGCCGACAATTACCTGGCATCACAATGACATCAGGTGGCTGCACAGTGTGAAATCAAATTACGTGGTGTGGGGGAGTGTGTGTGGCAATCTTCTAGTGCAGCAAATCAGCTGACATTAGGTGTAGGGCAGGTGGGCATGGCTCAACCTTCAGCATCTCTAGGTACTTCAGGGAGAGACTCCTGTCTGAAATCCTGGAGGGCTTCTGCCAATCAGTGTAGTGAGTGCTCAGCTAGATTGGCCAATTGTCTGACTTGGTATAAGGCAGCTTCCTACCTTTCTAGGAGCTGGAGGTGCCAGTCCTTTTTGGCTCTCCACCAGGCTGATTCACACTTATACATGCTTCTCTGTCCTCTCAAGTAGCCTTACATATAGGTATCTAGGAACTTCTCTAGTGCCCCAAAGCTTATAGCTTGCTTGTGATCTTCTCTGGTGTTGTGGCCCTAAAGGTTAATACTACTACAGTGGTACCTCGGGTTACAAACGCGATCCGTTCCGGGTCGCAGTTCGTAACCCGAAAAGTTCGTAACCCGAAAAGGGCCCAAACCGCCGTTTTGCGCATGCGCAAAGCGCTATTTTCGCTATTTTTGCGCTTTGCGCATGCGCAAAGGCGCGCGGCGAAAATACTTCCAGGTTTGCGAAGTTCGTAACCCGGGTTGTTCGTAACCCGAGGTGTTCGCAACCCGAGGTACGACTGTACTACTACTACTAATAATAATAATAATAATAATTTATTATTTATACCCCGCCCATCTGGCTGGGTTTCCCCAGCCACTCTGGGTGGCTTCCAACAGAAAAATAAAAGACGGTAATCTATTAAACATTAAAAGCCTCCCTAAACAGGGCTGCCTTCAGATGTTTTCTAAAAGTCTGGTAGTTGTTGTTCTCTTTGACATCAGATGCGAGGGCGTTCCGCAGGGCGGGCGCCACTACCGAAAAGGCCCTCTGCCTAGTTCCCTGCAACTTGGCTTCTCACAACGAGAGAACCGCCAGAAGGCCCTCGGTGCTGGACCTCAGTGTGTGTGTGTGTGTGTGTGTGTGTGTGTGTCAAGCTGACAAGAGCCCAGGCAACTGTTGTTGAGGCTCCCATTCCTGGGGCAGGAATGTATGAATACAACAACTCATCAGGGTTGCTGGTGGTGCAGATAACCTCTCAGTGGAAAGGAGTGCAGCCCAGGTTCCAGGTCTGAGAAGCAATGAATCCTGATAATAATACCCTGTCAAGTGTATTAGATGTTCCAAACCAGGGTCCCCAGGGCACCAAAGGAAAGTTTGTCCGTTCTCATCTTTCTTGAGGTGCAGTTTGTTTTCACAGAAGGCTTTTAGGGTCCTCTGCCTTCCAAGCTATCACCTCTCACGCTAGAAGGAATGTGCCTTCGTAATACCGCGCCATAAATAAATTCGCCGCTTTAAGAACGCAGGTCGGCAAGTTCTGAGAATTAGCTGGGAGTTCAGCAGGGGCTTGGGAGAGCGGAGGGTGCCACTCGGCCTTGGGTTTGAAGCTGGCAGGAGGAAAAGCATCCATATGTTTCAGAATGATTTAGTAACCTGAGGGTTGAATACGTTTCCTGCTATAAATAAAGACGCGGGCAGAATATTGAAATGCCTCAGCTTCTTTTCCTGTGAGATTGGGAGGAGAGAGATGATCTCAACCGCTGGGAGCACAGCGAGAGATATCGCAGTTCTCAAGCCTTTCCTCTTAATCCAAAAAGGAGTAAAGTTACATGCTTCAAGAAGTTCTAAGAGTGCAGTCCTACTGTCATGCACGTTGGTGGCTAAGGAGGGAGCGATAGGATTGTGTAGAGTGGCCTCTCAGCTAGCCTCTGTTGGCAGATGGGAGCACTGGGGGTACAGGGCAGGGGTTGGGGGGGGGAACTCCACTGTTAAGAATGTATTTTAACCTTGTTGGAAGCAGCCCAGAGTGGCTGGGGAAACCCAGCTGGATGGGCGGGGTACAAATAATAAATTATTATTGTTGTTGTTCTTGTTGTTTAGTCGTTTAGTCGTGTCCGACTCTTCGTGACCCCATGGACCATAGCACGCCAGGCACTCCTGTCTTGCACTGCCTCCCGCAGTTTGGTCAAACTCATGTTCGTAGCTTCGAGAACACTGTCCAACCATCTCGTCCTCTGTCGTCCCCTTCTCCTAGTGCCCTCAATCTTTCCCAACATCAGGGTCTTCTCTTCTCATGAGGTGGCCAAAGTATTGGAGCCTCAGCTTCAGGATCTGTCCTTCCAGTGAGCACTCGGGGCTGATTTCCTTCAGAATGGATAGGTTTGATCTTCTTGCAGTCCATGGGACTCTCAAGAGTCTCCTCCAGCACCATAATTCAAAAGCACCAGTTCTTCAGCGATCAGCCTTCTTTATGGTCCAGCTCTTTTTTTTTATTTTTTTATTTTTATATATATATATTTTTTATTAGACATTTTATCAACACACTTAGAAAAACAATACAAAATACAAAAACAATACATAATGCAAAAATACAAATACAGCAAAAAACAAAAAACAACATCCTCAACACAAAAAAAACAAAAAAACAAAAAAAAGAAAAATATATCATCCCGAATCCATTTTAATATCCATTGTCTTCTGGCTTCCCCAGTTCCCCACTAATTGATTTTCATTTTTATAAACTTCTGTAGCAGTTTCTAAATCATCTTTCTTACCCATCATATAATCTCATTAACACTTCAACATTTCATCTTATATCATCCACCATAATTTCTCCCTTTCAATCTTCTATTATCTCCCTATTGCCTTATCTTCTTTATTTTCCTGGATGTTCAAAATCTAATTAACAAATACATTGCCTATATATAATTTGAATTTCTTCCAATCTTTTAGAACTTTGTCATTTGTTTGGTCCCGGAGTCTTCCTGTCAATTCTGCCAATTCCATATAGTCCATCATTTTCATTTGCCATTCCTGCTTCGAAGGCAATTCCTCTTTTTTCCAATATTTTGCTATTAAAATCCTAGCAGCTGTGGTGGCATACATAAACAAATTAACATCATCTTTGGGAATTTCTTCCCCAATTATTCCAAGCAAAAAGGCTTCCGGTTTTTTCAAAAATGTGTTTTTAAACATCTTTTTCAACTCGTTATAAATCATTTCCCAGAAGCCTTTTATCTTAGGGCATGTCCACCACATGTGGTAGAATGAGCCAACATCCTGCTTACATTTCCAACATTTATTATCGCTTTTGTGGTACATTTTAGCTAGTTTAACCGGCGTCAAATACCATCTATACATCATTTTCATCAAATTCTCCTTCAACACAATACAAGCCGTAAATTTCATTCCCTTCTTCCACAATTTTTCCCACTCCGACATCATCACATTGTGTATGGTCCAGCTCTCACTTCCATACATCACTACTGCGAAAACCATGGCTTTAACTATACGGACCTTTGTAGGCAAGGTGATGTCTCTGCTTATTATTTCTATTATTATTATTATTATTATTATTATTATTATTATTACTATTATTATACTAAGAAAGCCCCCAAACAGGACTGGAGGACAGTAGCTTTGGCTTGGCAGGATCCAAACCCCAGGAGATCCCCACGGGGCCCAATCCTCAGGCTCAGCAACCTGGAACAGACATTGTAGATGATTATACACTGTACAACAGAGAGAGAAAGAGAGAGAGCACAGCCAGACTGGGCTTTGGACAACATCTCCCCAGAAAGATGTGCCTAGTGCCATCGCTATCAACCTTTAGGGGCCAGATGAAGATGTTCATATTCACCCAGCCATTTTGTTCTTGATTGGTGTTGATATTTTAGTAGAGTATGGTGCTCTTTCAGGATGGGCACTTTCAGCTAATGTTTTCTTTAAACCTTCGGATATATTTCAATTTGTTATTGCATGTTTTAAAAAACAAAACTATACGTCGCTTTGAGACCAATTTTTCATAGTGACAAATATAAATAATAATTTGAATACAGCAGTAGATAAGTTCCTCTGCTCTTCCATGGCCTCAAGTTAGGATTCATCTGCTTGTTTCAATAATTTAAATCTATTAAGAAAACAAGAGGACTTGTAACGTTGGGGTAGAAACTTTTCCGTCCTGCGGTTTAATCATTTTCTCTGCCGCTTCTGCGCTCACCTTCCTGAAGAAAGTGGGCCTCTATTGAATCGATACCTGTTGGATACCATTTTGGAGCCTAATTAAACGGCTGCTTTTAATTTCTAAAATATCAGGGGAAGGAGGCAGTTTGAAGTGGGTGAAGGGTAGGGAAAGATACAGTGGTACCTCTGGTTAAGAACTTAATTCGTTCCGGAGGTCCGTTCTTAACCTGAAACTGTTCTTAACCTGAGGCACCACTTTAGCTAATGGGGCCTCCTGCTGCTGCCGCACGATTTCTGTTCTCATCCTGAAGCAAAGTTCTTAACCCGAGGTACTATTTCTGGGTTAGCGGAGTCTGTAACCTGAAGCGTTTGTAACCCAAGGTACCACTGTACTTTAGAACCCTTCCCATGCCTGCCATTTCCATAGCACAGCTGGAGTTCTCAGGTTGTTGTGTTCTGTTCTGCTCACAAGAAAACAAATCCCCTCCACCAAAAGGGGCAGTGTTTAAAGGCTCTAGAGCAGGGGATGCCAATATGAGGCCATCTAGAAGTTGTTAGACTGCAACACCCATCATCCATGCAGATTATGGTAGTTCTGAATGGTTCACACCACCTGAAGGGTATCATATTGGCAGGGCCGTCTTAAGCATATCGGGCGCCCGGGCGCCGTGGTGTGAAGATCGCTCCGGCGCCCCTACCCCACCCCGTTTCTCACCACGGCTGTCTGGCGGGCGCAGTGCTGTTGCAGCGGGCGCAGCCGCGCGGTGCCCCCTTGCACCACCCAGCCTTGCCTTAGAGCCGGCCCTGCATATTGGCTAACTGGGCTCTAGAGATCAGGGGGCAAACTCAAGTCTTCCGAAAAGTAATAATGAAGCTGGAGTCCTCAAAGCTTGTTTAACTAGCTCTGATAAGCTTCTATACCCAGTCAGCCAGTAAGCTTGTTATTACTGACTTAGCTAGCTCTCCCCGGCATATGTTTTTATGACCTCTTTAGAAGCTTGAGAGAGAGAGAGAGAGAGAGAGAGAGAGAGAGAGAAAACTTCATTGGCTTGATACTCAATGCAAATTGCAATACTAATAATTGCAATACAAACCTTTTTTTTTTTAGAGAGAGAGAGAGAGAGAGAGAGAGAAGTCTAAGAATAAAAGTGTTCTTCCCCAGAGTTTTCCAGCAACACTTGTAATTAATTCTCGGATTTTTGAATAGAAGTGAGTGGAGTTCACTCATCATTAGTCATAAATATTTTCTCTATTAAGAATGATATTTGCACACTTTTAGTTGAATTGTGAAAAGAAGTATCAGTTGAGTGTACGAGCTGCGTTCTGCTGAGCTCAATGGCAAAGCTCCCACAGGCTTTAATGGAGCTGAATCCCACTCTGTTGCTGGACCTTTTAATCAGCAAATTAACACCTTTGTATCTGTTTGCCAGTTGTTAATATATGCTCATTTCTTATGTATGATGTAAAACCAACTAAGACGCTTCCCATTGCTGGCCATCATCTAGCTATGTATTGTAGCACGCCTTTATTTGAACCCTTTTAAAATGCAGGCCTTGTTCTTATGGGAGCTAACTCCAATTAAAATGTCCCAACATTTATCCAATGAAAATAGGGACATCCTATTCCACTATTATTATAATCAATCAATCAATCAATTAATAATACCCTGCCTATCTGATTGGGTTGCCGCAGCCACTCTGGGCAGCTTCTGACATATATAAAAACATAATGAAACATTAAACATTGAAAACTTCCTCCAACTTTTCCTTGATGAAAACAGGGATGTCCTAAGGAAAAACAGGATAGTCTGGGATCATTTCAGCAACTGGGACGGCTTCTGCAAATCCAGGACTGTCCCTGGGAAATAGGGACACTTGGAGGGTCTGCAAATGCTGGAAACGTTGGATATAGCCTCCATGCAAGCCTATTAGGATGAACAGGCACACTTTATAACTTCGGTGCAAGCTTTGTGCAAACACAGCTGCTTGGATGATTCGTGCGCAGCTGGTCTGGAAGCTCCCTGAGAAGCGTCTTACGCTGCTCATGGAAAAGGGGGCCTGTTATCGACTTGGCAAACCTCAATTTGTTCCTCCTAAAAATAAACTCGTATCTTGTTGACACCAACCCAGAATGAGAAGGAAATGACTTCTAGGAGGAGAAATCGCCAGGCAGCGTTTCCAAATAAAGCAAAGCCCAGACAAGAGCCCAGGCAGGCAATAAACGTTAATAATGATCATAGCAGTGCAGCGCACTGGAGAGAGAGGCATCTGGGTCCTTTAAACTACCAATTTTGCCCAATTAGTGGCATTAAAGGGTGGCTGCAGAGCAATAACAAACAAGGAAGTTAGAGACATGCCACACCATCATCTGTCAGTGTATCTGCTGCCAAATCGGCATTTTCATTCATCTTGCTGTTTCCACACCACCACCACCCCCCAGAGAACATGCTGTGTTCAGTCTAATCTCTATATTTATTTTGTGCTTCTGGAGTACAGATGAACAAGGTAGCTGATCAAAGGCCTGGGAAATCAGGTCAATATAGTTTTGGGTGAAGCCCAAGTATATTAACTTTGTGCATCTCCCCTTTGTGCTTTTTGGGAGGGGGAAAGGTTATTTGAGGGGCAAATTACATTTTTTTAATATATGTGGTTGCATGTAAGGAAACCCCAAAGGTGGATTAAAGAAAATAGAATTTGGTGGATGGAAATTAAAGCATGAAAGTGGTTTCTGGTGATGGTGCTTAGCCCTTTCACAGCTGACCACTTTTCTGCTTAAATTTGCTCTCCCCTTTTGCATGGTTCCACAAAGTATTTTTTTTTTTTTTGCATTGTGGAGTGGGTGGGTAATCAGGAATCTGGAAGTGGGAGAGGAATTTGGTACAGATTTTGAACAATTTTCTTTTAAAAAAACTGGGTGGGTAAAGCTCCTACTTCTTCCTCCCAGTCCAGCTCTCTTATTCAAAGGCTCAGGTTTCCTGATTATTGTTTTAATTTTTAAAGCAAGCAAGCAAACAAACAGTGGTTTTTTCCCCTCTCTTTTTCAATAGTTATACCCTCCTTTTCTGCTTCAAGAGCACTTATATCACAAACCCTGCAACTGTCCTGGAAAAACCGGGACATCCCATTTTTTAATCACAAGAGAACTGTGGCCTTTTTTATTGCCATGATTTCACACAATTTCACAGCATGATTACTCCCTGAAATAAGTGCTTTTTTGCGGTGCTCGATCTCATGTGGTGCCCCAAAATGTGCATTTTTGGGCAACATGCCCTCGAAGGCACTTTCTGGGGGGAAATTGTGGTGCAAAATTGCACAAGATCACAGCAACCAAAGTGTGTACCATGCTCTTGTAGTAAAATACAGGAAGGTGGTGTCCGGGAAGATGGCTCCCCAGATTTTGACTTCAAATTGTAGGAGCATATGACATCAGCTCAAATGTGCAATAGAAAACGAAACAAATCACAAAGATATGCATTTCTAAAAACACACAGGTCTCACCATCTTTTCAACTTTGTCCTAGTAAAGAGAAAAGGGATGTCCTGCACTTATTTGGCTCTGGCCCAGCTCATAGCTGGCATGCCCCCCCAGCAGAGTAAACCCCCCTCTTCCCGATGATGCAACCCTCAACATTAAAAATAAGTAAAGGTAACGGGTAAAAGGACCCCTGACCATAGGGTCCAGTTGCAGACAACTCTGGGGTTGCAGCACTCATCTTGTGTTCTTGGCCGAGGGAGCCGGTGTACAGCTTCCGGGTCATGTGGCCAGCATGACTAAGCCGCTTCTGGTGAACCAGAGCAGCACACAGAAACACCATTTACCTTCCCACCACCTATTTATCTACTTCCAATTTGACATGCTTTTGAACTGCTAGGTTGGCAGGAGCAGGGACCGAGCAACGGGAGCTCACCCCGTTGTGGGGATTCGAACTGCCAACCTTCTGATCGGCAAGGCCCTCTGTGGTTTAACCCACAGCACCACCCATGTCCCACCTCAGAAACCAAACACTGGAAGCAAATGTCCAAAAGGGTCTAAGTGGGAACGACTGCCTTGACAAATTAGCATCTTGAGGAGGTCACAATCCTTGGCATGACCCACTTCAAATTTCAGCCCTCCAGCCTCAGGCTGAAATGGGTATATGCCCAGTGCCTGAGCCAAAGTCCACCTAGATCTGTAACTGATAAAGTTGTGGCCAATTTTTATCCCAGATGGTTGTCTTGTCATGTTTGTTCCCTTACACCATAGCTATTGCCTCGTGCAAGGATTGAGGATGCCGTGGCTCAGTCCACAACTTCCTTCTGCTTATTTTAATTGTTTTGTTTTATTGTTTTATACGGCTTGGCTTACATACCTTATTCTGGGAGCAGCCGCCGAGACCACATAACATCGGTCTTGAAAGACCTGCATTGGCTCCCAGTACATTTCCGAGCACAATTCAAAGTGTTGGCGCTGACCTTTAAAGCCCTAAACGGCCTCGGTCCAGTATACCTGAAGGAGCGTCTCCACCTCCATCGCTCTGCCCGGACACTGAGGTCCAGCACCGAGGCCTTCTGGCGGTTCCCTCGCTGCGAGAAGCCAAGTTACAGGGAACCAGGCAGAGGGCTTTCTCGGTAGTGGCACCCGCCCTGTGGAACGCCCTCCCATCAGATGTCAAAAAGAAAAAACAACTACCAGACTTTTAGAGGACATCAGAAGGCAGCCCTGTTTAGGGAAGCTTTTAATCTTTAAGAAATTAGTGTATTTTAATATTTCTGTTGGAAGCCGCCCAGAGTGGCTGGGGAAACCCAGCCAGATGGGCGGGGTATAAATAATAATAATAATTATTATTATTATTATTATTATTGCAGGATTCATCTTCAGCATAAAATAAAATGTTTTAAAATTATTTACTTTTACGTTAATGGAAAGTTGAAATCACTTCTGTTAATGGAAAGGTGTCTTAAGTACCATCATGAAGATAATTCCTGACAGGGGATCATGTTTCTTTCCTCTGTCATCTGAAACGAAACCAGCTTAGGTGTGAATTGCAAGCAACCCTGGTGTGAGCTTCCTATTTTCACTTGATACAGGGCTCACTGAAGCCAGTGGGAGTCTTTCAGTTTATGAAAGTTGTTAGATTGGGCCTGGAGTGAGGATAGGTCTTAGAATGGTTCCTCCGGCCCAATTTTTCTGTACCCTCTTAAGAAACCAGTTGGAAAAGGCTGGAGCTGTACACAGTCGGACAGAGCCTAAGGAACCCTTCAGCTCCTGGAAAGGCCGTTTTGTGTGACGGGGTAGCGCTGTGCGTGAGAAAAATGAAACTAAATCCAAAGATGTTATGAGAACCTCTGTAGAATGTACCTATAATAGGACTGCAGGGGACCCTTCTGCCAACGCATGTGCAAGCATTAATAGTTATCCAAACCCCACCTGTCTTTGTTTGGCTCACATTTCCTCGATTTCAACCCAGTTACTTTTGTGGAGTGGCTATATAGCCGCAGAAGTATCCAGGCAAGCATTTACTTATTTAAATAATCCATGCTTTACATAAGGCATTGTCATTAGCGACCCCCCCTCCTGTGGTTCTTTGTGGGCCACACACTTGCTAAGATCATCTTCAAACCAGGACTCACTTCCAGCTGGCTGCTCATGCTGGTTTCCACTTGGGGAACATTGGAAATGTGGGGCGGGGGGAGTAAAATATCAGCTTCGGAAATATTACTATTAATTATTATTATTATTTATTTATACCACGCCCATCTGGGCAGCTCCCGAAAGAATATTAATAATAATATAAAAAAGTAATAAAACATCAACCATTAAAAACAAGGCTGCCTTCAGATGTCTTCTAAGTGTCAGATAGTTGTTTATTTCCTTGACATCTGGTGGGAGGGTGTTCCACAGGGCGGGCGCCACCACCGAAAAGGCCCTCTGCCTGGTTCCCTGTAACCTCACTTCTCGCAGTGAGGGAACCGCCAGAAGGCACTCAGAGCTGGACCTCAGTGTCTGGGTTGAACAATGGAGGTGGAGACGCTTCAGGTATACTGGGCCGATGCCATTTAGGGCTTTAAAGGTCAGCACCAACACTTTGAACTGTGTTCGGAAACGTACTGGGAGCCAATGTAGGTCTTTCAGGACCGGTGCTATGTGGTCTCGGTGGCCACTCCCAGTCACCAGTCTAGCTGCTGCATTCTGGATTAATTGTACTTCCGGGTCACCTTCAAAGGTAGCCCTACATAGAGCGCATTGTAGTAGTCCATGGAGATAACCAGAGCATGCACCACTCTGGCAAGACAGCCCACGGGCAGGTATGGTCTCAGCCTGCATACCAGAAGGTTTCCAGTCACCAGTTTAGCTGCCGCATAAGTGGGGGGGAGGAGTATTAGCATCAGAAATGGGGAAAGTGAAGAAATATAGCAACTAACCCACTTGAGTAGAAGAGTGGGGCGTGGTTTGGTTCACATCAGCTGCGTTTCTCTCAGGGAGGAAGGAAATGTAACAAAGAGAGAGGGGAGATTGGTTTGAATACTTTTCTCTCACTGCTGCATCTCACACTTCCCAGAGGGCTATTTGTTCTACGCCTATCTCTGGGCTTTTTGTTCTACGCAGACCACCGTGTGCCTACTGGCTGGCCGAAACCATGAAAGACTTATGAATGAATCTTTTACTAGTTAATTTGTCATTCATAAGCCATGACTCAACAAAGCTTTATGGATGCATATAAGGAGGACCATAGATATAGCTAGGTCTTTCTCTGAAGTTTGTTTTAAAGAGCACCACTAAAGCTGGGGTTTTCCCTCCAACGCTAGTTGGAATATGTCAACAGTGTGATGCAGCAGCTAAAAAAGCCAATGCAATTCTGGGCTGCATCAATAGGAGTATAGCATCTAGATCAAGGGAAGTAATAGTACCACTGTATTCCGCTCTGGTCTGACCTCACCTGGAATACTGTGTCCAGTTCTGGGCACCACAGTTCAAGAAAGATACTGACAAGCTGGAACGTGTCCAAAGGAGGGCAACCAAAATGGTCAAAGCCTGGAAACAATGCCTTATGAGGAACGGCTTAGGGAGCTGGGTGTGTTTAGCCTGGAGAAGAGAAGGTTAAGGGCTGATATGATAGCCATGTTCAAATATATAAAAGGATGTCATATAGAGGAGGGTGAAATGTTGTTTTCTGATGCTCCAGAGAAACGGACACGGAGCAATGGATTCAAACTACAAGAAAGAAGATTCCACCTAAACATTAGGAAGTACTTCCTGACAGTAAGAGCTGTTCGGCAGTGGAATTTGCTGCCAAGGAGTGTGGTGGAGTCTCCTTCTTTGGAGGTCATTAAGCGGAGACTTGACAGCCATCTGTCAGGAATGCTTTGATGGTGTTTCCTGCTTGGCAGGGGGTTGGACTGGATGGCCCTTGTGGTCTCTTCCAACTCTTATGATTCTATGTGTCTATGAATAGACACTTCCATTCTCCAGCATTTTCCTTCCTGCGTTTTCACTGTGATCTTGGGTACCATGCATGACTTGCCTACTACAGTTTATTTGCCACTCTTCTAACACTTAGTTCTGGCCACAGTGGTTTATTTAATTATCGGAAATATTTTAGCTTGCTTTTCTGGGTTCATGTCCCTCCAAAGTAGCTTACAATCAGAACGAAAAGGAAAGGAAGCAATAATGCAAAACTTTAAGCATAAAACTACCGTGCTGTAATACAGTTTGAGAAATCAGGATTCCTGAAATTATTATATCTCTTTTATTTCCCTCTTCCTTTTATATTTTTGTATTGGCAGCATCTCCCCCCCCCTTTACAGAGAGTGGCTTGCTTGCATCAGGAGACCCCCCCCCCCCCGCCAAGCAGGGGTCTGAAACACAAGTTTTCATGAGATTTGAATTTTCAGCAATTAACTGGATGGTATCTGGCATGAAAACAAATTGATTGGCAAGCTAGCTGTTAGGAAATCCATTAGTAATGGTGGAATTTAAGTTATTGCACCCCCAGCTGCTTTAATTTAGTATGCAGGTGCTTTAATGAAATATTTATGACTTCAAAAAAAATGGTACAGGTGAATATTTTAGAAGGGAATGTTCATAAGATGGTGTGTTGTTTTTTTTCAAAGTGGGTGCAACATTCTTCATTTGAACACAGACGTACGGTTATTGTTGGCCCACCCATGAGGCAAGGTGAGGCGACTGCCTCAGGGGGCAGGATCCACAGGACAGCAGATCCAGCCTCCAAGGAATATGTGGGCTGGTCTCCTGCTGCTGCTGTGGTAGCCGAAATGGCTTCGGCACATTCCTCAGCAGCCCCACCAGTGCTGCCTCTACAGTGCCCTGTAGATTAGGAGGTGCTACTGGTTAAGACTGGGTGTTATCTGGTTTTCAGCATCGTGATACATCGCGTTACACTGATATATCACAAGGTCTGAAATAAGGATAGAGCTATGTAGAGGCATTGGCTGGCTTCACAAAGCCCTAAACGGCCTCGGTCCAGTATACCTGAAGGAGCATCTCCACCCCCATCGTTCTGCCCGGACACTGAGGTCCAGCTCCGAGGGCCTTCTGGTGGTTCCCTCGTTGCGAGAAGACAGGTTGCAGGGAACCAGGCAGAGGGCCTTCTCGGTGGTGGCACCCACCCTGTGGAACGCCCTCCCATCAGATGTCAAAGAGAAAAACAGCTACCAGATTTTTAGAAGACATCTGAAGGCAGCCCTGTTTAGGGAGGCTTTTAATGTTTAATAGATTATTTTATTTCACTTTTCTGTTGGAAGCCGCCCAGAGTAGCTGGGGAAACCCAGCCAGATAGGCGGGGTATAAATAATAATAAATTATTATTATTATTATTATTATTATTATTATTATTGCTATTTTCCTCACATTGTGATTTTTCCATAGCGTGCACACACACACATCATGATTCGTGGTATATTGCCAGGCCAAAAATTCTACAACTGATCTCACAATATGGACTTCAAGTGGGTTTTGGACGATATATCGCCCAGCCTTAACACACATCATGATTTGCAATATATTGCCAGGTCAAAAATTATGAAACCGATATCATGATATGGATTTCAAACCAATTTTGGACAATATATTGATTTATCGCTCAGCCCTACTGCTGGTCTCCTAGACTCTGAACCCGCCCAGTGTGATTCAGAGCAGGCCTATGATTCCACTTGAGGAGCGGATCATCATCATCATCATCATCATCATCGTTTTATTATTTATACCCCACCCATCTGGGTGGCTTACAACGCATACAAAAATGTAAAACATCAGATATTAAAAATATCTTTTTAAAGTAAGATACAGTGGTACCTCGGTTTAAGTACACAATTGGTTCCAGAAATCTGTACTTAACCTGAAGCGTACTTAAGCTGAAGCGAACTTCCCCATTGAAAGTAATGGAAAATGGATTAATCCGTTCCAGGTGGGTCCACGGAGTACTCAACCTGAAGCGTACTTAACCCGAAGTATGAGTGTAATTGGTTCCGGAAGTCCGTACTTAACCTGAAGCGTACTTAACCTGAAGCGAACATTCCCATTGAAAGTAATGGAAAGTGAATTAATCTGTTCCAGACGGGTCCGCGGAGTACTTAAACTGAAAATACTCAAACCGAGGCGTACTTAAACCGAGGTATGACTGTAGTTGCTTATTTCCTTGACATCTGATGGGAGGGCGATCCACAGGGCAGGTGCCACTACCGATAAGGCCCTCTGCCTGGTTCCCTGTAACCTCATTTCTCGCAGTGAGGGAACCGCCAGTAGCCCTCGGCGCTGGACCTCGGTGTCTGGGCAGAATGATGGGGGTGGAGATGCTCCTTCAGGTGGGAATAGGTGGTCCTTGATGGAAGGCAAGCTGTTTCTACCTCCACAGTGGAAGACAATGTGCCCCTGAATGCCAGTAAAGGAGAGGACTGTTTCACTCAGCTTCTGCTTGCAAGCTTCTCATAGTCATCTGGTTGGCCACTGTGGGAACAGGATGCTGGACTAGAGGGGCAATTGGCCTGATCCAGCTTGGCTCTGATTTTTATTCTTAACTGTCTGCTGTTTATGCCTTTTTTTGTCATGTTTTAACATTTGGATTCCCCCCTGCTCTTTTATGCATATACATTTTAACCATTATTATTTTTATTGTATTTTTGCTGTCCTGTTAACCACTTTGAATACCATTGACAGCAAGGAAGAGCATAAATTGAAGCCTAGTCCACCCTAGTATTACTTTAGAATCTAGTAAAGGTTTGGAAATCTTATGGATCAAGCTGGAAAATAAATCCTATTTTAGATCAACTGCTTTCTTGAAAGTACTAACAATTCTTTTCCTGAGCAAAGCTATTGACTAGTAGTAGTAAAGAAAAAAGAGTGTAACAATCTATTTTTAATCTTTTACCATTGCATTTTCCTTTCAATGTGGACATAAACTTTACTGCTCACAGGAAATGTTAATAGACTGCAAAGGACATAACACAGATTTCTGATTTAATAAAATAATTCTGTTAGACTGGGAGAGGAAATCCTTCATATATTTATTTTATTTTTGAAGCATTGAATAAGTGATGAATAAAACATTATCTGACATTTAAATATGCATAGTGTAAGTAAGGAAATGATTAAAAATATTCAAAATTGAAATGAAGAGATGCCAGCACTAATTGGTCATGCTTGGGCTATGAAAGTGCATGTACTCAGTATTTGCAAGTATTGACAATTTCTTAAGAGAGAGAGAGAGAGACTGTGCAGCTCTTTCCCATTCAAAGCTTAGCTGTGTCCTCTATTGCAAAACCCCCTACAGGTCATGAAGGCCATAGCATTCTTCCACTTGTCTTCCTCAACAGCTGGTATTCAGGGACACGCTCCCTCTGCTGGTGAAGTCAGAACATAGCCATCATGCCCAGTAGCCTTGCAATACATAAACTTGTCTAATCCTCTTTTGCACCTATGCAAACTAGTAGCCATCATTACCTAGTCTGGTAGAAAATTTTACTGCTGAACCATATATGGGCTGTGTGAATAAGCACTTTCTTTAACTGTCCCGAATCTTCCATCATTCATCTTCATTGGATGGCCTTTAGTTCTACCTCTCATCTTGTTATATCCCCTTTAGCTGAGGAAAAGGTTGTGGAGACAATACGGTGGATGGGACATTCAAGTGGTCTATGACACTGCGGCTTTTCATTTGATTGTTGAAGGTATAGCCCACCTTTCCATATTTAAAGCTCAATAAAATACATTGCCAACAAGGGTTTTGTGACACCTGAAAGACAGATTAGTCCATGAAAGCTTGTGCTATGTATGTTTGTTAACCTTCAAGATGATACACAGGCGGTTGTTATAGTTGTTTGCTACATCTAATACTGGTATATTCTACATGGCTCACTGAAGCTAACAGTAGACCTACGCTGGGCCAAGCCAGCCCTAGGCTTCTTCCTAGTTTGTAAGCCATGTGACTTAAGTTTCTTTTTGCTAAGTCTGGAAAAGTAAAATATTACACATTTCCCCAGTCTTTAATGCGGATAAATTCTGGCATATTGTATAGCACTATGGTAACAATTACAGAGAAATGTGAAGTTCTGTGAGCCCTTCGGAAAGAACTGTAAAATCACTGGGTATCTCGTCATGCCATACCCTCCAACACAATGCAGGCCATATCTGGGACAACATCTGCTTGGTCTTAAGTCCTGCTTGAGATCATGGACCTCAAAAAAGCGCTTTTTGGGGCGAGATTTCACCCTGAAATCATGTGAGAGCAAGGCGCCCCAAATGGCTGCCGTGCTTTCATGGGATGTCCCGATTTTTCCGGGGCTGTTGAAGGGTATGTCACAAAGCTGCCAAGTCTCCCGCTGAAAAATGCGGAATCAGCAGCGGCGCGGCACCGGAAGTCGCTTCTACACATGCCTGGACATGCGTAGAAGCAACTTCCGGTGCCACTCTGCCCGATTTCCGGTGCCCATACATGGGCAGAGCGGCACCCAAAATGGAGCCTCTGGCAAGTAGGAAATCCATGGGATTTCCGGGATTTTTTTCCATTCGGGAGAACAGCGGTAAACGGATTAAAATCCGGGGGTTTCCCGCGAAAAACGGGAGACTTGGCAGCTATGGTATGTCATGGTTGTGCTGAGATATATGAGCAAGAGGTCACAAGCTGAGTTGTGCAGCTTAATTCCATAGATTCTATGAAGCAGGCCTGTTTTGCCTGAACATATGGAAGAATCTTGACTCAACACATGATGAAATCCTCTGAAAGCGAATACCTTTGGATTTTATTTTCACACAGCAGTTTAAAAATTCTCTTTCTGAAAACACTGGAACGAAATGGGTGGTTTTATTTTGAAGGTTGCTGAGAACACACCAGGTTTCACAGAACAACTCACCCATGAGAAACTCTGTTAGAGGAGTTGTCTGTGTGTCCAAATTTCTCTCTCTGCAGTGACACCATAAGACCTGCAGCAAAGTCCCCCAGCGCTTGAAGATATGTCACATACTCACAGAGGCCCAGTTCCCTGGGTTATTTTCTCCTCTTTTGAAAGACCTATGAATAATCCTGCAAAAAATTATATATTTCTTCTATATACTATGTCCTTGTTTTTTACCCTCCTTTCTCCTTACAGAGAGCTTCTTATTTTTGCTGTTTCTATAATATTGATTAAATTCTCTGTCCCCAAAGGCCTCATAATACTAGAGAAAAGGATATTTCAGAGAGCTGGAAAACATTCACGTACAAGATAGTGAAGTAATATTCTCATATTTCCTCTCACAAATCCTGTCTTTTTATATAAAAAAAATAGGCTTTGGCTTTCTTCCCTTCATGCTTGGCTAGCGATCTGAAGTACATTTTGTTAACTCCCTTTTGAAAAATAGCACTGTCCATTACAGACTTCCCTTCATTTACAGCTTGCGGAGCCCAAGACAATGCGCAAGGATTTAAACCTGAAATGTATTAGTAACCAAATTGTAAAGCAAGGACTCTTTGCAGGGAACATGTCTAGAAAGGATCATGTATATGCCAAGGAAGGAGAAGAAATAGGGGAAAGCAGAAGTCAACCAACCGTGATCTTAAAATAAAAAAACCCTATGAGGAAAGAAAGAAACCTTCTCATTCCGCCCACAGTAGCAAACTAATAATAAAAATGTATTGCCAAGCAGGTTGGACACTGAGCAGACGTTTTGCAGAAAGCTGATTTGATTTGGTGACCAAATTTAACCGGACTGATTTAGATACCGTACTTATTTGGTTTAAGCCATGTGGTCTCCTTCAGCTGAGCGTGTGTCCTGCTAATGTTAATTAGCTAAGAAATGTCTCGCTGAAGGAAACCAGGTCCAAGATGCACTAAACATTGTTGTATTCCTTAACGGAGGCATAGTTTAAACCGTGTTGCAGAAGGAACACTAGTGACCTGAAGGAGGGCAAGTGGGGATGCAGCTGTTGTACCATCCAACTCTGGCCAAAGGATGGAACTGCCTGGCCTCACACCAGCCGTGGATGCCTCCATGCCATGGCTGTCCACTTTCGGATTTGAAAATAAGGGATCAGCAGCAGCCTCACCTGTTCCGGGGACAGTCTACGCCGTCTACGGTATATCTAACAGTCCAGGATAGCAGCGGGAAACGGTGCTGGAATAAGGCAATTTCCAGCAAAAAAAGGGAAGGTTGACAGCTGTGGCTTGGAATAAGGGAGCTTCTTGCAAAAAAGGGAGGGTTGACAGCTATGCTCCATGCCTCAAATATTCCAGAGACCATATTCCTTGACCCCTGTAAAAACTTACAGGTCAAGCATGGTGCCTGCTCTGACCTACTAGATTTGGTAATAGGACTGCTTTTGGCCCTCTGTCCTATCTCACCCCATAGAATCACAACTAAAAAATGGAGTTTCTCAGATATAAGGTGGCTTTCTTCTATGCACCACAGTTGAGCATAGATTGAGCACAGTTGGGCAAGATTTTCATGTTTCCATTTGTTTCCATGACTAAACACCTGATTTGTTTCGTCATTCCTTTGGTAATTCATATTGGTTGCATTCTTCATTTGTTGAGTTGTCATTCATCTAATTACATTTGTTTTCATCTGCGTTGTTTTTCTTTCTTTGTTCCTTTAGTGCCAGTAGCAAAAGCAGAGCTGATTTCCATAGCCAGATGCTGGCAGCCTTCACTTGGTTTCTGCAGAATGCCCCAAATAATGCATTGTCCCCCTTTTGCTTCAACCTCCCACAGAAATATTGGTGAAAAGTTTTGAAAATGAGAATACAGGGCTGTTGTAAAGAGAACTGAAGCCATGTATGAATGTGATGATGATGATGATGATGCCCATCTTACTGGGTTGCCCCAGCCACTCGGGGCAACTTCCAGCAAATTAAAACATCAAACATAGTAAAACATCAAACATTAAAAGCTTCCCTAAACAAGGCTGCCTTCAGATATCTTCCAAAAGCCAGATAGTTGTTTATTTCCTTGACATCTGATGAGAGGGCGTTCCACAGGGTGGGTGCCACTACCGAGAAGGCCCTCTGCCTGGTTCCCTGTAACCACGCTTCTCACATTGAGGAAACCACCAGAAGGTCCTCTGAGCTGGACCTCAGTGTCTGGGCAGAACGATGGGAGTGGAGATGCTCCTTCAGGTATACAGGGCTTTGAACAATGGGAATGCCAAGTGCTGCAGTTTAAATACCAAGTGTTGCAATTTAATGTTCGGAGACCTGAAAGGCCTGATTCCTTGGCCCCAAAGCAGGATTGCTGTGGAATCCAAACCACTGGCTCCACGGAGTTGACAAAGCAGATCATTCCAAATGACATGAGTGGACGAACCAAACCAAGAAGCTGTAGGAGGAGGCAAACATGGATGGCTGCTCTTCCAGTAAGGAAGCTATTTCCCAAACCTGAACGTTCTTTCCTGGGCAAGCGAAGCAAAACCAAAGTATAATTCCTCTTTATAAGCATTTGTGCCAAAAAAAGAAAGAAAAAGACTTCTGGTGTCGTTCCAGTTTCCCCAGTCCAATGTAATATGCTTTCATGCCTGACAGTTACAAGAATATATGCAGGCTGACGGGTTGCCAGACTTTTATTTCAGCTCAGGCCGGAAGAATCTCAGGGAGATGAATGGTTTCTCTTTTAAACAGGAGTGACATGGAAAGCAACAAGCTGGTTCCGCAGCCTTGTTCCTGAGCCTGACCATAGTGCAGATTGTGTAAATCCAAAAGGCCACAAGTGCTATGGAATATTTCCAAAAAAAGGACCCGGTGTGTGTCTGGGAAAGGGGGGAGCAGGCATAGCCATCATTCAGGCTCTCCCACCTCTCAGATTTATTTGATTAGATGCAAGGAGACATTGGTTATATAATTTTTCTTACCCTTTCAGCCATACTTAATTTGCACTCCCACATTAAACAGACTTGGGAAGATGCAGCTGTTAAAACCAGCAGGCCATTGGGCTGAAACTCCTGATAAAAAAAATCTCATCACATCTCATCAAGGTCACACTGTTTTGTAGTCACCCCAGCTCCAACTGCGGTGAGCTTTTGTGAAAATATCCATAGTTTGATAGTGAGTTGCTTGGTTGGTTTGAATCTGTTGGCAGGTCCAAAGGTGTATCTTAGTGGATTTTTTTTATACATGGTGCTTTCCCCATTAATTCACACAACTGGTTGAGGAGACTGTAGGCCCAGGAGTGGGGAATTTTGTGCTCCTCCAGATGTTACTGGACTACGGCTCCCATAATCCCTGACAGTTTGCCATGCAGCCTGGTATATTCCGTTGAAATATATAAAAATGTTACGCACAAACCGTTTTAAATTTTTTTGTATGCCGTTTTACCATTTCATAAAATTGTATTAACAATTCTATATATATATTTCGTATCAAATTTGGACACAACACCACATTCCACAATGGGGAGTGTTCTTAGCAACGTAGGGTATACAAATGTCACACCTGCGCAAGGTAAAAGCCCCTTTTTGGGACCTCAAAACTCAGCCAGCAGACCCTCCCAGCCATGCTGGGAAAAGAACCTACAGGAAAGGTAGCAAAACATCGTCCTCTAGCAGCGTCTATACTGTTACTGCAGCTTAAAAAAAGCTTCCTTGTGTGTTTGATGACCCTATATAATGTTTTATATATGTGACTCTAAAGCTTGGGTTCAATTTTATATCTGCTTACAGTGATTTCAAAAATGGTCAAAAAATGGATAAATAAAATTTCTAAAATCATTTTGTGCGTGAGGTTTTTTAATCAAATCTCTTTGAAAGTAAGATTTTATCTAACCTTTAATGAAAGCTCATCAAATTATGATACAGGGAAATGAGGTTGTAAAAAAGTCATCACCCTAGTACATGCATATACTATGTATATGCATATGTATATGTAATATGTATATAACTATACTACTGATTTTGAATATGCCATGAGTGTATATTAATTGGCCATGTTTTCTTATACTCTGTCAGTGGCCACAAAGTTGCATACCATTGCATCTGTTGGTGTGTGTGTTTTTTGTGATTATGAAAGTTAGCAGAATGAAATATTCTGGCGTTAACCCAAATGAAATGAGATGTGTTTTACTACAAGGAAACGTGGGCTCATGCCTATGCGCATGCACGCGCACACAACCCTCTTTCACATCTTTATCTGTCTTCTTCAGAAATGCAAACCAGAATATTCCTGACCATCTGAATCTGTGGCTGTTGATATCAGTTTAAATTAACATTGCGCTGGATTCTGAGCATCTATTCATTTGCTAGGGAAAATAACAGAAGATTCAATGTAAGAGGTTTGATTTTTTTTCCCCTTTCCCTTAACAGATGAGGATAGGGATTCACTCAGGATCTGTTCTGGCTGGAGTAGTTGGTGTGAGAATGCCAAGATACTGTCTCTTTGGCAATAATGTCACCCTAGCAAGCAAATTTGAGTCAGGAAGTCATCCTCGTCGCATCAACGTCAGCCCGACAACATACCAGTAAGTACTCAACAGCCTTTCTTTGCACAGTCTGCTCTATGCATCCCATGATCTTCTTTTAACTATGTTTTTATTCCTAAATGTATTATTATGAGAGAAATACATAAACGTCTGGAAATAAAACAATATGTCCCAAAATACCAAAAAAAGAGAGAAATTGTTACATATTTCTGAAGGATAAAAGGTTAGCTGAAGGATAAATTAAGAAGATGTTAAATTAACCAATAGAGGATTTGTAGCTGGATGGTACGGACAGGGAGTTGGCAGGCGATCCATAACTTCCAGGTGTTTCTGTTTAGATTTTTTATTGATTTAATTACAGTGGGCCCTCTGGATATGAAGGTAATTCATTCCAGGGGTCTGTACGTATCCCAAAAAATCCGCAAGCAGAAGTGCTGCTTCTGCGTATGTGCGTTGCACAATAGAGTGCTTCTGCGCATGCGCGCATGGCAAAACCCGGAAGAATACACTTCCGGGTTTGCCACGTTCGCAACCCGAAAGTTACGTTACCCGAAGGTAACGTAACCCGAGGGTCCACTGTATAAAGATTTCTACCTTTGAGTGTGAGGAACCTGAGGCCTTACAGATATTGCTGAACTACATCTCCTATCAGTCCCAGTCAACATGCCTGATGGCCAGGAATGCTGGGAAACGTTGTTCAGCAACATCTAGAGCACCAACGCTTCTGCTTTGTGCACTTGCTTTCAGGTGAGGACATTGGCTTTTTCTTCTCCATTTTTTTTAAAAAATTTGACAGCAATTTGGAGGCATGCGGCTTTCTCAGCCTTCAGCATTGTTCATATGATTTCTCTTTTTAAGCAGCACCAGGGCTTACACTGTATTTATACTTCCCTGTAAGCCTCTACGTAAAGAAAATTTTATGTAATTGTCTGCACTCAGGACGTGAGGCATTCACCACGCTAGAATACAAAGCAGCTAGAGACTGGGCGTTTTTTAAAAACTCATTAAATACAGGCGAAAGAAATGAAGCAAGCTCACTTCAGATAAAAATCATGCAACTGGGGAGGAAGGGCGGTTGCTTGTACAAAAGGCAGGCATGTTGAGCAGACTTTTGACGGCCAAATAGGCAGGGACGGATGGTGATGGATGAAGAGCGGCAGAGCAGAGACTTGGGAATACAAAGTAGTTATGGACACGGTCAGGAGAAAGCGAAGCCCATCTCTGCAAATGCTGTTGTCAGAATCCGCTGCAGTACTGACTTGACAGTATATCCGAAGGAGAATAATCGGGGTCTAATTTCCCTAATGCAGTTCTGGTACAGGCTGCTTTTGTTCCGTTTTTGCTTTGTTTTTTTTAATTGTTGCTTTGATACTCAAACTCCCTGTGTAGATTGGTATTCAACAGCTGGTCCCTAGAAATCAGAATGTGATTTAGGATATTGGAATGTGGCTTACAATGTGGGGGGGGGAAATTAAACTATAGCTTGTCACCTGGTTAAAGAAACTGTCAGTTAATCAGAAGCCACCTGGGATCCTTTGACTGGAGGTGCCAGGATTGCATGTTCTGCTCCTGAGCTATGACCCTTCCTTCACCCGTCCCCACTGTCCTCCAAGGATAGGGCAAGAACATTCTTGCCAGCATGCAAGATCAGAAGCCAACCGAGACCCAACAACCCAGCCAGGACGCCTTCATTATTTCTGTACAAAACCCATGAGTCATGTGGCACGAGCCATCTGGCGAATTCTGGCACGCTTTCGGCATCTGTTGGCGTTAACAATCCACTGGCAAAACCTGAAACACAGATTTTGACTTTTGACACATTGTGTGGCAGCTTTAGTCCCTTAAACGCTGAGACTCTGAACCTGACCTCGGTGGAAATTGTGCAGTACAGTATAGAAATAGTTTAAACGAAGAAATGTTAGTCATTTGGAAAGGAGAAAAGACCCATTTGGACCACCTCACCCAACAGACAAACACCATCTTGGTGATGATGGCAGGAGATGTGGTCTCATGAAGCAGAATCAGCACTGACTCCAAGGTCTGTACAACAGTTCTGTTTTTCATCGCAGTACTTTTTAGCATTCCTAACCCCATGGTTAACATGAAGAGGGCCCCAGGTTCAATCCCTGGGGTTTTTGTTTTTGTTTTTTAAGGATTTGGTAGTAGCTGGTGGGGAATTATCTCTCCCTGGTTCGCCAGAAGCAGCTTAGTCATGCCTGGGGCGGAGGTGGTGTTGTGGGCAGGCCCGACCGAAATCTCGCAATGGAGGCTGAGAGCTCAGCCCCCTCGCGATTGGCTGTTCCCATCTCCGTCAGTCCCAGGCCGACCAATGAGGTTGGCCAGGGGGCGGGGCTTGTTCAGAAGGGGGGGCAGGTTACGTCATCACCCGCCCAGCAAATGGAGAAATATTCCGTTAAAGGTTTCCGGGGGCGGAGCTTGGTCCAGAGCCTGGAGAGGCAGGGCCGTAAGGCACACCCCAACGGTGGCCACAGGAGGAGTTCCGGTAGATGTACATCACTCCTTACTGGTGGTCAATTTCTCCCAGACTCCAACACACGGGTTGGTGTCAGATATAGTCAGTTAGGTTCCAATGCCTAAGCCAATACCACTCAACATCCGTAACCAATAAAAGTTGTAGCCTTATTCGCCCACTTAAAATCTATCATTTGTGTCTTGTGTCTTATTCTCAAGGGGAGGGAGGGACATAGCCACACAAGGCAAGTTGAGCACTGCAACCCCAGAGTCGCCTGCGACTGGACCTAACGGTCAGGGGTCCCTTTACCTTTACCTTTTACAATCCTGGAGGCTCACCAACAATCTAGATCAGGGCTTCCAAAACTTGGGTCTCCAGCTGTTTTTGGACTGCAGTTCCCATCAACCCTGACCACTGGTCCTGGTAGCTAGGGATGATGGGAGTTGTAGTCCAAAAACAGCTGGAGACCCAAGTTTGGGAAACACTGGGCTAGATTATTCTGGGCTAGCTGATTAAATAGTGTGGCTTGCATAAGTCAGGATCCTATGTTCCTAAGAGGTGCAATCTGATGCTACCATTCAACAGGAAGGACTTGCTTCTATGCCTGAGTTGTTGCAACTGTTTCAAGTGTTTGTTTCACAGAAAACAATGATTTTGCTGTAAAGCAAAGGGAGCAGAGCTCATTAAGGTAGATACACTGGAAGACTTGATTTTGAAATGCCTCCTCTTCACTAATATGTGTACAATATATGTGCAATACTCTGGCTACCTTTGTAAACAACCTATTCCTGTGAACATTAAAAATGAAAAAAGGAAGACATGATGCAAGGAACAGCTTTACTAAATGCCCAGCCAGCGAGCTGTGAAACTGAAGTAATTGCTTGTTTTAGATATAATTTCTCTGGTTTTTTGAAAACTGCATGAATAATGAATTTGTCCAATAGAAAAAAAAGACTTTGCTCTTTATAATGTGGTGGGGGGAGGCGGTGGAGGCGGTCCATGATTAGTGTGACATTAAAAAAATCTAAATAACCAACTTTTGGGGGGGGGGGTAAGCAAATGGTTAGTTACTTAGATTAGTTACCGTAGTTAGGATTTGTTTCGCATTCTGCTCAGAAGGACATTTGAACATGTGAAGCTGGTTAGACAGAGATTGTTAAATGATTCCCACTTCCAAGGCTGGGGATGCTTTGCTTTGGCCATCCAAATGTTGCTGAACTACAACTCCCATCAGCCCCAGCAAGCATTGCCTATGCCCATGGATGATGGGAGTTGTAGTTCAGCCTACCCTTTCCCCATGTAAGAACTCTCTGCCACCATATAAAGGGAACTTTATTTCAACAAGGCTGCCCTTTATCAGTCAGCCTGAAAGCTTCCCTTGGGTCACCCTGAAGCTTCTCCAAGTAGCATAGTTTATGACCAATACAGGAGAGACATGTTTTGTTGCAGCTGGGGCAGGTGACCTAATAAAACCCTCCAACAAGCAGACATAAAAGATTAGCATTCCCATATAATACACAAGTCTATAAAAGCAGAGTTCATGCAAACAGCCCATATCAACAAAGTTCCTTCATATTGGTATGAGGCTATCAGTAGCTGCTAGCAGGCCCTTGCAGTGGGAGCCAGTTAGGTACCCCAGGCCTCCATACCCCCCAACCGACTGGGGACTTCCTCCCCAGGCCCCAGTTCTGCATAGGTATGGCCCAGGGGTCAGCAAACTTTTTCAGCAGGGGGCCGGTCCACTGTCCCTCAGACCTTGTGGGGGCCGGACTATATTTTGGAAAAAAAATATGAACGAATTCCTATGCCCCACAAATAACCCAGAGATGCATTTAAAATAAAAGGACACATTCTACTCATGTAAAAACACCAGGCAGGCCCCACAAATAACCCAGAGATGCATTTTAAATTAAAGGACACATTCTACTCATGTAAAAACATGCTGATTCCTGGCCCGTCCGTGGGCCGGATTGAGAAGGCGATTGGGCCACATCTGGCCCCCGGGCCTTAGTTTGGGGACCCCTGGTATGGCCGCTAGTTATGGTGGCTGTTTGCTGCCTCCAGTATTAGAGGGCATATTCCTTGGGACACCAGTTTCTGGACAAGGCAGCCATGCCTGCAAGCTTTCTCGGAGGAATCCTGTGAGATACTGGACTAGAAGGGCCTTTGGTCTGATCCAGTAGGGATGTTTTACACCCTTACGATGGAGCAGTAAGAGAGAAAAAGGGGTATCCCGTGCACTTCTAACTCAAACCACTTTGGGCTCCATCCTCACCCACTGCTGGTGTATCTTTGCCCACATGTTGCCTCCAAAAGACAGAAGAAGAAGAAAATCCCAAGATGTGGTGGCAGCAACTAGTTTTGATGGTTCTAAAAGGTGATTAGACAAATACTTGGGTGAGTCTATCCGTAGCTGTTAGTCGTGACGTCTGGTTTCAGCTTCCAGATACCAGCTACTGGCAAGCAACAATGGGAGAGAGCCCTTGCCTTCATATCCTATTTGTTGGCCTTCCCAGCGGCACCTAATTGGCCACTGTAGGAAGCAAGATGATGGATTCAATGTACTTTTGGTCTGGTGGGATCTTACTAGTTTCTTGCAATTTATCCCTGTGTGCAGGGCTGGAAAAATCACAATCGTATTTCTAGATGATCTGTTATTTTTCCAATCCCACCTATGACTCAAGCAGACTGAGGCTATAAAAGCATGGATGTTTATTTCTAACCATAACCACGATTTGGATTATAAATGTAACATTATACAAAGCCAGAGATACTATTTTTTTTCCACATGAGAAGCTGGCTTACCAATGTGCATTGTGAGCAGTCTTCACGTCAGCTTTCACATGGTAATCGCATTTCGGAATGATCTTTGTGAGCGTTCAGCACCCATAGCCTGCCTGTGAAGTAAGAGTTTACAAATCTAAATATAAGATTTGCTGTCACCTAGCAACAGCACTGAACTTTGGGTAGGCCTGCTCCAATCTAAACCTGCTTGGAAAGAAAGTCAAGATGCAAAGATAGGAGGATTTGCATTAGTTGTTGTTGGGGGGGGGGGTTGTAATCTTTTCTGAATGAAAAAAGTCCTATTTATTCTGGAAACATCTGTGTGTCTCACACCTGTTTTCTTGTTTGATCTCTATGTCCAGCTCAGCATACACATGCACAACGCTGGCCCTCTTCAGGTTTTATGGAAATTTAAACAAATGGGGGCGGGGATTAACGGTATGTAGAACGTGTGGGAAGCTGCCGCAGATACAAAACACTCTAGACTTTAGACACCTTCCAACTTGTGGAAGATGACAAGGCAATGAAGAGAGCAGAGCTCATGCACTCACCCATACTGTCTGCACCACCACCAATTTACAGTCATACCTCGGTTTAAGTATGCCTCGGTTTGAGTATTTTCAGTTTAAGTACTCCGCGGACCTGTCTGGAACGGATTAATCCACTTTCCATTACTTTCAGTGGGAAAGTTCACTTCAGGTTAAGTACACTTCAGGTTAAGTACTCCACGGACCATCTGGAACGGATTAATCCACTTTCCATTACTTTCAATGGGAAAGTTCGCTTCAGGTTAAGTACGCTTCAGGTTAAGTACAGACTTCCGGAACCAATTGTGTTTGAAAACCAAGGTACCACTGTACTAAACTAGCACTAGTTTAAAAGAGTTTTAAAATACTGACCCACCTGCACTTAAGTTGATTCAGAAAATGGACACCAGGATCCTTCCGTCTGAAGTGGCGGAACCACTGTGATAAGAAACATAGGAAAAGGTAATCCTATGTTCCATTCATCCTCCCTCTCTGAATCATGTAATGCACTTTACCTCGTGCTGTTGTTGTTGTTGTTGTTGTTGTTGTTGTTGTTGTTGTTGTTGTTGTTGTTTGCATCTTTCTGTCTCAGGAGACCATGGAGGAGTGCATCTTTGCTTAATTAAATTTGTATACCGTCCTTCATCTCGGGGCGGTTCACAACATCAAATTACAATATAAAAAAACATGCATAGTAAAAATGAGAACAAAAACAAACCAATAACCCCCTCTCCTACAACACATTTAAAAGAGCATCAGATGGCAATTGGCTAAAGCCCTGGTTGAAGAGGAACATTTTCACCTGGCACTTAAAGGTGTATAATGGAGGCGCCAGCCAAAGCTCCTTGATTAGAGCATTCCACAAATGGGGAACCACAGCAGAAAAGGCCTCTTCTCGAATTGCCACCCTCCGGACCTCTCCTGCAGGAGGCACGCAAAGGAGGACTTCAGGTGCTGTTGCGCTGATCATTTGTTGCCTCACAACGTCAGGACTCGGGGGACTTTGCATTGCACATGACAAAGGAAGGGAGCGGAACTTGATATGGATTGACTGTGGTTTTTTGTAGCAGTCCTTGTTTCTTATAGCAAGTAACACATTGCACCCTCTTTTTTTCCATGTTTACTTTAACACCTCAGCAAGATCTTCCTTGCTTTTCATAGAGGACAACTCAATGGACAAAAAGTAAGAGTAGCCACACTGACCCTTATGAAAACGATCTGTATTAGGTCAACAAAATGCAACAAAAAGTGACCAACAACTCATTACTATTATTATTTTATTTATTTATACATACATACATACATACATACATACATACATACATACATACATACATACCCCGCCCATCTGGCTGGGTTTCCCCCACCACTCTGGGCGGCTTCCAACAAATACCAAAATACATTAAAATATCACAGATTAAAAACTTCCCTAAACAGGGCTGCCTTTAGGTGTTTTCTAAATGTCAGGTAGTTGTTTATATCCTTGACCTCCGATGGGAGGGCGTTCCACAGGGCGGGTGCCACTACCGAGAAGGCCCTCTGCCTGGTTCCCTGTAGCTTTGCTTCTCGCAGTGATGGAACCGCCAGAAGGCCCTTTTGCGCTGGATCTCAGTATCCGGGCTGAGCAGCACGGGTGGAGACGCTCCTTCAGGTATATAGGACCGAGGCCGTTTAGGGCTTTAAAGGTCAGCAGCAACAGTTTGAATTGTGCTCAGAAACGTAGGAGTCACCAATGTGATGCCCACCAGATGGTGTTGGACTATAACTCTTTTCCTGCTTGATCTAGGGCCCTGGTGGCTAGGGCTAATGGGAGTTGGAGTCCAGCGTCTTTTGGAAGGCACCATGTCAGCTAGCCTTGGACTAGATGGAAAATAGAGCAAGCAGGTGGAGGAAGAAAATGTTGGCTGATGGTGAAGTCATGGAGTCTGCATCTGATCACAGTCGTAAAGATGGAACGTGGGAGGAGGTAGCAGACATTCAAATGAGGCTCCCTTGGGTGCATTTCCTTTTCAGAATGCACTTTACTTCTTGACAGATAATGCTCCTTCTTGGCTCTTTTGTACATTGTGCAGGAAAAAAATCAGGCTGAGTGAGCAGTATGAAGTGGGTTGAAAAATGGGTATTGACCTCCATTTTCTTTATCTCTGCTGAGGTTAAATTTCAAGAAAGAACAAAGGGGGTGTGGGGGTGTGGAGTTACAGGCCAACACCAGCAATTATTCAAAATATTTACCAGCCTTTTGTTAATTGTACAAAGTACAAAGATATTGTGTTTACTTACCTAGGAGCACTGCAGGCATATCCACAAGATACCTACATTTCTCTTTTTATCTTGTGGTATTATAGAGCTTTGTACAGGAAGAAAACATTTTTTTTTAATGTGAGCTTCTGGTAAAAATGAAAAACCTAGGAGAACACAGAGTAAGTATAATTTCTGCAGACTGCCAAGGTTAAAAAAGAGCTTAATTTCCTACAGGCTAATTCATACCACTACCACTTGGGGGCCATAATTATTGCTCCTTGAGGGATTAAAAGTTCATGCAATTGTGTGTGTTGGCTGCAATCAATGCTGCCTTTGCCATGGGTTTCCCCCACACAGCACATTGTGTGTTATATATATATATATCAGCCTCAGTGTACATTGCACTTCACAGCAGCTTTCCTCAGTTCCTCAAGCAAGAGAGGAGAGTGTTCTTGTGCTTTCAGGGTTCCCACAGGCAGCTGGTTGGCCACTGGGAGAACAGGATGTTGAACTAGATGGGCTCTTCATCTCTTATGCCCCTCCCCCCAAAGTTGCTGGACCACAACTCCCATCATCCTTTGGCCATTAGCTATGGTGGCTGGTTCTGATGGCAGATGGGAGCCGATCTGTAGGGTTGGGGGAGGCTGCTTTACAGCAACAACATTAAAAAAGGATACATCTCTGTCCATAGAATGGTGGTTAACAGGCTGAGGTTGAATCCCGACAAGGCAGAAGTACCGTTTTGGGGGGTGGGCAGGTGTGGAGGACTCCCTGGTCCTGAATGGGGTAACTGTGCCCCTGAAGGACCAGGTGTGTCAAGGGCAGCTGTCTACCAGCTCCATCTGGTATGCAGGCTGAGACCCTACCTGCCCACAGACTGTCTCGCTAGAATGGTGTATGCTCTAGTTATCTCCCGCTTGGATTACCGCAATGCGCTCTACGTGGGCTACCTTTGAAGGTGACCTGGAAACTACAATTAATCCAGAATGTGGCAGCTAGACTGGTGACTGGGAGTGGCCGCCGAGACCATATAACACCGGTCCTGAAAGACCTATATTGGTTCCCAGTATGTTTCTGAACACAATTCAAAGTTTTGGTGCTGACCATTAAAGCCCTAAACGGCCTCAGCGCAGTATACCTGAAGGAGCATCTCCACCCCCATCGTTCTGCCCGGACACTGAGGTCCAGCTCAGAGGGCCTTCTGGTGGTTCCCTCAATGTGAGAAGCGAGGTTACAGGGAACCAGGCAGAGGGCCTTCTCGGTAGTGGCGCTCACCCTGTGGAACACCCTCCCACCAGATGTCAAGGAAATAAACAACTATCTGACTTTTAGAAGACATCTGAAGGCAGCCCTGTTTAGGGAGGTTTTTCATGTTTGACGTTTTATCGTGTTTTTAATATTCTGTTGGGAGCCGCCCAGAGTGGCTGCGGAAGCCTAGCCAGATGGGTGGGGTATAAATAATAATAATAATATTATTATTATTATTATTATTATTATTATTATTATTATTATAGCCTGCAATATAGAGGCAGAAATGGGAGATGCATGTCCTAACACTTGCTTTTCATTTTGCCAGGTGTCTGTCTGCCTCTCTCATAGACAGTGCCAAATTTGGTTGCCTCTCGTATGCTATTTTGTCTTTAATGTCTCCCACTGGTAAAACTTCACATCTTAGTCATTGCACATTGCAAGGTATCTTTTGTGTTCAGTATTGGTTCTATTTTATTTGTTAAGATATATTGGAAAAAATTAGTAAAACATTATATATTTATCTTTTTAAAAAGAAAACAACCCTGTGAGGAATGGCAGTCACATTTCGTTAGACTTCATTAATCTTAGACCTCATTAAGATGGTTCATATGGTTGCCTCCACACATTTAGTTTTCATGCAGAGTGGGGAGCTTGGTCCATGCCTGCTGGCTACATCCCCAATGTTGTCAGCCCAGTGTTCATGTATTTGTCACAGAGACCTAAAAAGAAGAACTTCAGCATGCCAAGATCTACGCACATCATCATTATTAGATTATATCCAACTAAGTTCTAGTTCTTGGGCTCCATGATCACTGCAGATGGTGACAGTAGTCACAAAATTAAAAGACGCCTGCTTCTTGGGAGAAAAGCAATGACAAACCTAGACAGCATCTTAAAAAGCAGAGACATCACCTTACCGACAAAGGCCCATATAGTTAAAGCTATGGTTTTCCCAGTAGTGATGTATGGAAGTGAGAGCTGGACCATAAAGAAGGCTGATCGCTGAAGAATTGATGCTTTTGAATTATGGTGCTGGAGGAGACTCTTGAGAGTCCCACGGACTGCTAAAAATCAAACCTATCCATTCTTAAGGAAAACAGATCCTGAAGCTGAGGCTCCAATACTTTGGCCACCTCATGAGAAGAGAAGACTCCCTGGAAAAGACCCTGATGTTGGGAAAGATGGAGGGCACAAGGAGAAGGGGACGAGATGGTTGGACAGTGTTCTCGAAGCTATGAACATAAGTTTGACCAAACTGTGGGAGGCAGTGGAAGACAGGAGTGCCTGGTGTGCTCTGGTCCATGGGGTCATGAAGAATCGGACACGACTAAACAACTAAACAACAACCAAGTTCTACTCAGTCTAGACCCCTTGGAGGAAATAGTCCACTTGAGTGAACCCAATGTGAACAACTCAAATTCAGAATACACTTTGTGATGACGATGACAACTATAATTTATTAGATTTGTGTACCACCCTATACCATAGGCATACACTGAAGTTACATTCTGGATTTTTTCCACAAGTTATAACACAAAATATATCTAATGTGTAAAAAGAAGAAAGAAAAACAGTGTCAGAATGACTTTTATCTATTATTTATTTATTATATAAACCACAAATATGCATCTTCTCTTGAGCGTATAGACAGCTGCATCTATATAAATATTATTGTATTTTTATCTATATCTATATATATCCAGTGCTATTTTTCTAAAAAATATTTAGGGGTACTCTCATTTTCCTACTCATATTGAAATACTGCCCCTCAATGAGGCCAAACTTAGATTCACAAAATGTTTAGGAGTATACGTACCCCCAGAAAAAAGCACTGTATATATCTATATACATACTTGCACACTTGCATGCATAGACAGATAGATATACTGTAATGCAAAAACAGAAGCTTCAGGAATTTAGGGGGAAGCGGGGCACACTGATGTCATTTGTGTCACGACATCACTAAAACATGTCTATACATGTCTATACAAGAGTTGCGACCGCGCCACCCACCAGTTAGCTGATGGCGTTTGACGAGAGTGTGTTTTTAGCACGGCCAACTACAAAATTACGTGAAATGTAAAAGTGTTCCAACACACTTTTACGTCATTTAGTTAAGATTTAAAAATACCAAAGGTAAGTTATTCCACTCAGTAATCAGGATTACACGTGATTTTTAAATAAGTTCAGTGGTTTTATTAATAATTGTTAGATTTTTAAAAAAAAAAATGTTGGGGCACTTTTACACTAAGACACGGAGCACATTGGTGCATATAAAATTGCCCCGCTAGTGTACAATAGTGCCCCAATGTACAAGTTTGCATGAAATCTATAAACTCATTAAATTTGAAAAGAAAAAAAACGGTTGTTTACTATGTGGCCAAAGTCATTTCTAAATATAATATGACTGGTTATCAAGTGTCATATTTCAGGGAAAACCCAGGATCTTGTATGTTTGTCTTCCCCTTGTAGAAGATAAGGCAAGCGTTGATTTCAAGGATGTTGTTTTGCTGTTGCCAAAACCAAATTTCCCAAAGGGCACATCTTGAACATCATCTCTTTATACTTTTTCTATTGACTTAAGTGGATATAATGTGCAATAGAAGCTAAACATTAAGTAATTATCTTATTTTTTATAAGCATGTTGTTTAAATTACTATTTTTTGGCTACCTAATGTGAGTTCTTATTCTTTTTAAGTTTTTCCAAAGTTTTTTTTTTTTTTTTAAATGGATAGGGGTTTGAGGAAAGATTAATATAAGTTTTGATGTTTTGTTAAGAAAACCTGCCATAAAGTCTATGATATGTGTGAAACACTGTTAGTTTTGATACGTAATTTAGATTTTAAGTAACAAATTGTAAGGCTGATTATGATCTCTCACAATAAAAATGGTTTTTTCATTAAATTTGTGCAAATAATTACCATTCTCATAAAATTTACGCTTTGTATCAAAGTGCCCCGTCCAATGTATCAAATGCCCCGTAGGTGGGGCAGAATGATACAAAACCCATTTTTTTACTGAAGTCATTATATGCTCATTATCTTCTAACTTTAACGGTTATTTTGATTGCTATTATAATATTGATTAGTTATGCCATGCATCAGGCAAAAAAAATTATTGTTTGACTCATTTTTGTTACATAAAATATGAGATTAATTTTTTCTGTTTCAATCTGCCCCACTGGAGAAAAAATCTTGCAGAGAAATTAAGACGGCTCCCCTGCCCCTTGTCCTGGCAATTAGTGGCTAGCTGTGATATCTGTATTGTATACATAGCTGCCAAGTTTTCCCTTTTCTCGCGAGGAAGCCTATTCAGCATAAGGGAAAATCCCTGTAAAAAAGGGATAACTTGGCAGCTATGATTGTATAACCAACCAGCCAGTAATTACTCTATCTATCGTATTGCATTTTCTAATCCACATTTATGTATTATTCAGGGGCAATAGTGCATGAATTGTTCAGTTGCATGAGAAATCTAATGAGATAGGAAACATTTTAAAAAATACAGGAGCAATCATAATGGGTACTTTATTATCATACAAATAACTTTGGCTGGTTTATCTTGCTTTTACTTGCAATTTGGGAACGAACTTTTGATCTCAGATCATCAGCATAACAATAATGAGCATAACAACCTTTGCTTGTAACAAAATGCGATGTTTCGACCAATTAATAATACACAGATATATATATATATACAGTGTGTGCATGATTTTCACAGTGGGTTGCAATCTTCTTCCCATTCTGAATGCTGCACAAGGCAAATCAAGGCGGGGCAGTGTTCCTGTCTGGCAACAGAATGGAATCCCCCTTCCCCAATTCCATTTGCTTGGGGTACATACTGAAGGTCTCTTAATTACCTTTGTTAGCCATATGCAACAAAAGTGATTAAGAATGATAGAAAGCTAGAAATTCTCTCACCCTTCCAATTATGTTGGGCTTCTGAAAACTGTTCTGTGGCTTAGTGTGGCATGTAGGCAATAGAGAAATCTATGTAAAATCTAAAGAGCAAATGTGATTTTTTCAGTTTGAGCGTATGGGGTCCCCCTACACAAAAAAAACCCCACAAGGGTTTTTTTAATTGGTGGAATCATCTTCTCTCTGATATAAGTCAGGTTTTGACACTGGTGTTATGTCATCACTTTTTGACCTGGATCCAAAGCTTTTTGGTGGCTCCATTCTCGAGGACCAGAGGAGGTCCTCCTTCCTTCACCTCCTCCAATAGTCCTAGGAGTTCCTCATCAGGGCATCCTCACATTGGTCCATGTGCTCCTCAAGGACTTTGTCTTTTGGGATGTCCAGTGTGGCCTTTAAGGACTCATTGCCTGGCACCAAGCCAGGCCTTGGCATGACTAGAGCTCCAAGAGGACTTCTCCAAACTAAGTAAATGGGCATTTAAATGGCATATGCAATTCAATTTTTAAAAAGGGTAAAGTGATGCACGTCAGGGCCTAAGAACCTTGATTTCACATATATGGCCGTGGGATTTGAAGTGGCAGTAAGTGGCTGGGAATAAAAACTTGGGGTCATAATGGATGACTGCTTGATGAAGATGTTGACCCAGAGTGCAGCAGCTGTGAAAAAGACAAATTCCATGCCGAGGACCATTAGAAAAGGAATTGAAAATAAAATTGTGCTGATATCCTTCTTAAGTGAGAGGTCACTAGTGCATGAACAATTTAGCTTGTCTTGCAAGTTTCTCCTGCTGAATAACTAAAATGTATGCTCCCAGCCATCTTTAGCAGCTCGCCACCTGTGAAAGAGTTGTGAATGGGATATGCAGAGCAATTCTTTGTTGATCTAATTTGAAGCCAGTCCCTTTCGGCTCAATGTACAGAGTGGTGTGTTTTTTACCTTCCATGTCTCAAATACTAACTCTCCATATCACATTGCTCTGGAAACTGAGGAGAGTATCGAAAAGGATATAGGACATAGTGGTATGCTGCTCAAGGGGGAGAAAACCCTACTGACTGTGCTAATCCCTTAAAAAGGTAAAGGGACCCCTGACCATTAGGTCCAGTTGTGACCGACTTTGGGGTTGCAGCGCTCATCTTGCGTTATTGGCCGAGCGAGCCAGCATACAGCTTCCAGGTCATGTGGCCAGCATGACAAAGCCGTTTCTGGCGAACCAGAGCAGCACACGGAAACACTGTTTACCTTCCCACTGTAGGGGTACCTATTTATCTACTTGCACTTTGACGTGCTTTCAAACTGCTAGGTTTGGCAGGAGCTGGGACCGAGCAATGGGAGCTCACCCCGTCGCGGGGATTTGAACCGCTGACCTTCTGATCGGCAAGCCCTAGGCTCTGTGGTTTAACCCACAGCGCCACCCACGTCCTTTCACCACCCACGTCCCTTGGGAGGACTTAAAAGAAGCACTTGGGACACCACCCCCTTTCTATACAAAGGGTGTCCAGAGTTTCATACCAGTAATAGGCTTAGGGAAGGAAGTATTTGTTACAAGGGGAAAATTCACTTTATTTTTTTTTTTTTAAAAAAATATTTTTATTAATTTTCCAATTAAAACCAATTATATCACATTCAATATTTCAAATTATACACATATATATATCAATCAAACCGAATGTTATGCCAAATCATCTAAAGAATTTTTTTATTTGGGTTCCCATGCTTCAAGAAATTGGAAATTCCTCGCAACTGTCCACTGCCGTCTTTTTTCTAAAGTTCAAATCGTCCTCCAAGTTCATAATAATCTAGATCTTCCCCTTACAGTCACATAGATGTTTTCCACTTTCATCCGATTGTTTCCCAGCCGCTGAGATAAATATCAAACAACGTTTCACAGATGTTCTTTCTCCTGTGTGAGTTAATCAGTCCAGCCTCCCCATAAATCTTCTTAATGGAGCTCCTTGTTGCGTCGAAGCAGCCCGAAGCAGCGCCATCTCAAAAAGCTCAAATCACTTTCGCTTTCTCTCATAGTCATGAAGATTCACGATCATTATAGAATTTACAGCTTTTTCAGGCAGGAGACCCAAACATCAAACCATAAACTCTTGGTAAATTAATGGATCTCCTTGCCCTATAGCTGAACTTAGCTTCAGGTCGCTGCTCCAATTTAAAGTGCGTCACAACTCATAAATCCTCCGAGCGCGTCCAGAACTCCTTCCGCCCAACTAGGGGGAGGTTTTTCTCATCGGCAACTCCACATCTTTAAAAAAAAATATGCTCAGTAACAATAGTTATAAAGTTCAACTCACACAGTCTTTTGCTTCTCTTTCACTCCAAACAAGCCAGGACATCGCGTCCGGGAAGGTACGAGGCAACAATATGAAGGAAAATAAAAATAAAAACTCGCTTCCCTTATCGCTCCGTCCCCATCAATCCTTCTTCCAGATGCAGTACAATCTTTGACTCCTCTCCTTTCAGCAGCATAAATTTCTCAGCAGTAAACAGCGCTTCTTCCCCTCCTTCTGAAGTATGTCCATAGATTTAAGCCTAATTATCTTCTTTAACCATGGAAATCCCCGCCATGCAGATTAGCGTCCGGGAGTCCTGGCCCTCGTAAGTGCTCAGCCCAAGCTCCCCCCACTCCAAAAACAGTCGGAGTGGGTCTGGGGGCATCGCGGGCCAGCGGCCCCTCTCCGTAACCCCCGGAGAGGGTAGGGGGTTGCCATTTACTCCCCTAGCAACCGCCAAATTCCTTACGAAGGTCAGAGAGATGGAAAACAGGTCCGCCATTCCTGCAGGCGGAAACCGGAACCCTGGGGAAAATTCACTTTAAGCTACTTAAGTTGTTGAAAGGGTCATAGGTAACACCGTTGTGGCTGTGGAAGGCCATCAAATGAAGAAATAAAAACCTCACATCAGAATTTATAGCTTGTGCTAGCAGGACTGAGAAAAGGAGCCTTGATGGAAGAGAACTGGATAATGAGGACTATTAAATAACTTCTTGGTCAACAGTCCTGTCATATATTAGACCAGTGTTCTATAGGCCACATACTTTCTACTCTTAACTGGTAGTAACTGGTAGTAGCCAAGGCCTGAAGCAGAAAGAAATTGGCTACTTGGCCTGAAAATAAAGCAAACCACAGATGCCAGGTTTAATTCAATATATCTAACAGTAGTGTATACAGTTACAGGTAGGTAGCTGTGTTGGTCTGATGCAGTCAAAATAAAAATAAAAAATCCTTCCAGTAGCACCTTAGAGACCAACCAAGTTTGTCATAGGTATGAGCTTTCTTGTGCATGCACACGAAAGCTCATACCTATGACAAACTTGGTTGGTCTCTAAGGTGCTACTGGAAGGATATTTTATTTTTATTTTAGTAGTGTATACAGCAGAGCATATATTTTCTGTAGAAATCTTTAAGGGGGCATATTTAGTCTGTATTGCTAGCACTAAAATTAAAGCTGTTTGTATTGTTCATGATAAACAGGACTTGGAAATTCAAGGAGGTTGCATTAACCAAAGGCATATTTGGTACTCTCTCTAGTGTGGTTGATTTATCCAGCTTTATAAACAGTAAACCATCTGCCCAAAAAATCTACACCAGAGCTTTCCAAACTGTGTGTCGCGACACATTAGTGTGTCGGCTGCAGTGTGTAGGTGTGTTGTGCGAAGGCTCCCCACACTTCTCCCAGGGCTGGAAAGAGGTTAGTTTAACCTGCAGTTTGCTAGTAAAACCAAATTGGTGTGTTGCGAAGTGATGCATGTCTCAAAAGTGTATCACCAACATGAAAAGTTTGGAAAGCTCTGATCTACACTTATCAGCAGAAGACAAAGTGAGCCGCTGGGGTTTTGAACCCTGGTCACTCAGGTCAACCAATCAGTTCATGCTTTTTAAATATAGCAATATTCCTATTTTTGCTTCAACCCACAACCTCATGGCAACCATTATGGGTCAATCCTTGCAGCAGCCATTTTGTGGCTGGTGCTCACAATGGTAGAGTCATGAATAAAAGAGTGTTGGACTAGCAGGTAAATTAATTGTTCAAAACAGGCCAAATGCAAACAGGTCTACTGTCAAATGTATTTCTGTATTTACTGATGTCCATCTGTTATGGTAGATATCGCATAAGCTTGATACCCCAATATCTGAATCTACTAAGGCTAAATTGTATATTAACTGAATTTTCTTTCAGTTAGAATCTCTCTCTCTCTCTCTCTCTCTCTCTCTCTCTCTCTCTCTCTCTCTCTCTCTCTCTCTCTCTACACACACACACACACACACACACACACACACACACACACACACACATGAATGAATGCTAACAGCTTTTAGGTCCATTTTGTATAAGCAGTTATTAGGTCCATTTTTTCTGAAAACAGGGGAAAGCAGCAAGAAATGGATTTGGCTAGCATCTGAATATTTTGTAAACGCAGTTCTTGTTTGCTGAGGGTGTATATCATCAGCTGAAGCCATATGACTCCCACAGAAAACATTCGGGGATTATACTGGCTTTTTGCAGAAATGTAAGCTTCCATATAATTTTTACAGCTGAAAGAATGGATTTTGCTATCAAGCTCAAGGGACCTGCTTGGGCTCAGTATAATGGTCTGAGACTTGCAAGGTCCCTGGCAGGGACGGCTGGTTCCAAAACACTTAATCCCCAAGCAGATACTTATTTATCCCACACAGCTCCTCTTGAGATAGTGTGTGTGTGCATTTCTACTTTTGGCACAGTCTTTGCATTGCCTCTCATACCCTTACAGGATCTGTCTGGCCTCTGTATGGATAACATATTGACTGTGCCTTATGGTAGCACAGAATCCACTGCCAGCAGTGGAAACTGTGCCGTAAGCTCCTTTATTTCTTGTCGTAAGAATAAAACCTGCTCAAAACGTCTGAACGAACAAAAAGGATACTTTTACCAATATTGTATTGAAAAATACAGACAAGTTGTGAGTCGGAAAGATTGGGGAGGGGTGTCTCTTCAGTTCAATCAGCCATATTGGTTCTCTCTCGCCAAAACAGAGTTGGGCCATTGGCTCGGGCATAGCTCCTAAATTTCTATTTCTAAAGCACAGGTGGCAAACGGAACTATTCTGAATCCAAAGCACACATAGCACAAATCCACGTAGTTTAATGTGTTAGCTTTTAGGCAGTCTTTCCTAATTGAGTTCCACACTTTGGCAGGGAAAGGAGAGGTGAGATTTCCAGATTTAGCTATGTTCTCTTATCACTAAGGGTATAATGGTGCAGCTACTCACACTCTTGGGTGAGACTGATTATCTAGACCCATTTCAGTCTGGGTCCCCCAAATTGGTTGGAGGATCAAATTGGCCCTGGTGGATGACCTTTATTAGGACAGAAACAGAGTGTGTGACATCATTGTTTCTCCTTGATCACACAGAGGATTTGGATATCATTGGCCAGGCCATGGTATGCTCTTGGATCACCTCCATGTTAGGAGTTGGAGGCACTGTGGTTCTGCTCCTACCTTCAGAGTCAATTTCAGTGAATAACATTGCCTTTGGGTCCCCCTCTAACTGAGCTGTGGGGTTGCGCAGGGCAGTATTCTGCCCCCAGTGCTACTTGACATCTATATGAAGCCATTGGTGACAGTCATTAGGAGATTTGAAGAACAGTATTGAATGAATAAATATATGAACATGGATTGCTCAATCTGCTGTTGCCAATTGGCCACAATATCAAAGTGGCCAACCGACGCTATATTTTGTGCAGAAATTATGAGAAAGTTTATTTGTCCTTAATCTTCTGAGCCTTGTAAAGTTGGTCTGCATTGTAGTTTGAGAACTGCAATTCAACACTGACTTTTTGTTTAATCTCTCCTCCCCACCCCATCCACTCCCAGGCTCCTGAAAAAGGAAGAAAACTTTATCTTCATTCCTCGATCCCGTGAAGAGCTTCCAGACAACTTTCCAAAGGAAATCCCTGGGATTTGTTATTTCCTGGAGGTCAGAACTGGTCAGAAGCAGCCAAAATCTTCTGTCACATCTGCCAGAGTGAGAAAGATTTCCTACAACATTGGCACCATGTTCCTCCGGGAAACGAGCCTATGAGGCCTGCTGCAGATCAAAGACTCATCAAAAAAGCACAAACCCAGAACTGGGTCATGACAGGAGAGAGGAGATTCTTTCTGTTTCACTGCATTGTTCCAAGCAAGCAGTAAAAGCTCCGTGAAATGTCAGGCAATAATTCTTTTTAAAGGTGGGTGGCTGCAGTCCATAAACAAACTGGGAAAAGGGTCAAGGGAGGGAGCAGGGATTTTTATTTTTATTTTAAAATCAAATTAAAACAAAATACCTTTCTGTTGCCAGAGCTACTGTTGGCCATAAATATCAAAGTGGTAAAAGAAAGAAAGAAGAAGAATCCAGGTTAAGTTGCTATTAATGGGGGAGGCATTCCACAAAGCATTGGGCCTCTTCTGCAAGGCCCATTGAAATAAATGGAGCTTTTGGTATATTGCTTTGTTCTGTTCAGAAACAGGTGGGCATTTCCTTTTATCTGAAGATGTAGTACCCCTGCTACTTCTTTAAACATCCAGCATTCACGCCAACAGAATTGGCGTAGGCCCCCTTCACATACATCTGCGAAATACATGTAAGAGTCACGGTAGCGGTACTTGGTGAATTGCTCTCATAAGTTGCACCAGCTAAACAGATTATGATGCATTCCTGCATTGAAAGGGAGGTTACCTAAATATGCTTCTCGGTATTCTTTTTTTTATTTTAAAAAAACAACACTTCATACAAATACTGTAGAGATCATTTATAATCATTTCAGCAGGAGGAATTATAATTCTGCATATAATATCATAGGGGTTTTGTCTACTTTTTATACATTTCACTATCTGGACAATATTTCACATGCTGTATCACATGGGTAGGCAAACTAAGGCCTGGGGGCCAGATCCGGCCCAATCGCCTTCCAAATCCGGCCCGCAGATGGTCTGGGAATCAGCGTGTTTTTACATGAGTAGAATGTGTCCTTTTATTATAAATGCATCTCTGGGTTATTTGTGGGGCATAGGAATTCGTTCTCTCCCCCCCCCCCATAGCCTAGCCCCACATGAGATCTGAGGGACACTGAACTGGCCCCTTGCTGAAAAAGTTTGCTGACCCCTGCTGTATCAGATGTGAGGCTAGGCTGCTCCTGTATATTTTCTGCCATCTATCTGTCAAAGTTTCTTCTTCTTCTTCTTCTTCTTCTTCTTCTTCTTCTTCTTCTTCTTCTTCTTCTTCTTCTTCTTCTTCTTCTTCTTCATATAAGAAATGCCATTTTGCTGGGGGTTTGCAAGAGCTACACTTTGATCATTTTCATTTTCTGTTTAGTAGATGTTTATGTCTTGCATATTTAAACTGATGTTCAATATTTGTCCCGCTGGTGGTGTTGTGTCCTGGCACCAGAACAATGCAAGCAAAGCAGTTATTTTCATACTCAGTGATTGGTATATTATTGGAAATCCTAAAGCCCCAGAGTAAAGTAATTGTCCTTTGTAATGAAACGTGCCTAAAAGTAGGCGGTCCAACATCATGACCTCATTGTGCTCTGAACTTCTCCCAAGCTTCCAGCTATCACTTGGGGGGGGGGCGCAATAATATACCTATCGCCACTGGCTTTGCATTTCCAGTTACTAACATGGGTAGAATATCCAGTTATTAATGTTGACGGGGTGGGGACAATCCATTCAGTTTCTCAAGATTTAATATATTTTTAGAAGTATCCCCTCAAAATACCTTTCATATTCTAGAGCTTCAAAAGTCCTGGTGCCATTAATATCCTTGAGACTACTCTAGAGTAAGCAGTTTGAGGACTGTGGTCCAGCTACTGCTTTGATCAGCAGTAAAATTTCACTTGTATATGTAGATAATTTCACGTTCATTTTTTCATGCAGACTAATTCAGTAAGAGATTTTCATTTACAAAATTGTAGTGTTCCTTTGCATCAGTGGTGCGTCATGCCAAGCCAAACTTTAATATACTCTGAAGAACAATAAAACCACGCATGGGGCTTTTGTCGTGAAATCAGAACTCAGAACTGGTAAAGGGACGGATTCTTTAAAAATGGCCCATTTAGCTTGTTGCAGCAAAAACAACAAAGATCTTGTGCCATCTTAAAAAATTAGGCTGTAATCCTATACACACGTAACTTGGATTGAATTCAGTGGGATTTACTTTTGGGAAGACTTGTACAGAATTGCACATTAGAAGATTTATTGTGGCATAAGCAGGGCTGGCCCAGTTACAAAGGAGATGGAGACAGTTGTCTCAAGTGGTCAGCACAAGGGGCAGAGAATTTGCAATTGGACCCCCTGTTCACTTTTGTTATTAGCTGGGTTGGCTGCCCATCAGCCCCTCTCCCTCCACCCAACAAGGCAAGAGTCTTGGCGTCCTACTCCTCCCCCCCCCCCCGCGCCTCATCCTGCTCTCAGTGTCCCTCAGGGCAAGGCCTTTTGGGTGAGGTAGGCAGGAGACTGCCTAAGGCAAATCACAGTGGCTAAAGAGACTGTTATAAATGTGGAATGCCACTGAGGGCCCCCTTGGGTGAGGTGAGGAAGGAAGGAAGGGTGGAGAGGGAACAGTGGGAAAGACAACAGCACCAACACTTACTTAGGAGCAAAGAGAAAGGACGAGAAGGAAGGAAGGATGGCAGGAGGGAAGACAAGGATGCCATCATCAAAACCTCAATGAAGAGGGGAAGTGGTGATGGCACAGCCACTGCCTGCTTCAGGTGGCACAACCCCTTGCACTAGGCCTGAGCTTGAGCTTTCGTAGACTAGGCTCCACTTCATTGGATGCATAGAGTATTATCTTTTGTTGGCACATAGGTTGCTGCCACATAGTGATGCGTGGAGAGCTGAGCTAACAGGAAGATCCTCAAGCCCTTCCCCCTTGGACATTGATGCCCAACTTCAAGCCAAGGCCAGCTTCTGGGGAGGGGGGGGGGAGCAACATATATCTGTTGCCACTGTTTTGCAATAAAATAAAATAAATTGCTCCATGGAGAAGCAGCTCCCATCATTGGCCAAGTATGGGTTGGGAACATAAAGGCCAGATGGAGGACCTTTGTTGAATTAATTATTGGATTTGATCGATTGTGTTTTACATTGTTTTGACATGATTTGGGTTTGACTTGTTTTACATTCTGATATATGCTGTGTTTTGTTATAATGACATTCCTTCAGATATTTTGTGTTAACAAGAACTGGGGTGGTAGTACTGTTTTGCTGTTGGCGGCTTTTGGCTTTTTTTGGAACCAAAGCTGAGTGGGGGATGTTGAACTGTGTACAATGCCTTGAGCTCCTTGGAGGAAAACGTGGGGTAAAAATGTCAATAAATAGCCAGCCATGCAAGAGGGAGCATTATGCTTCTGAGATTGCTGTGCAGGGCAAAAGTGTATACACGATAAAAACTGGTGCTTTCTGGAACATGTGGGCTCTGCATCCCCCCTGGGATTTGAAACCGAACGTTTCCATTTTTCCTCAATACTTATGGATGGATAGGCAGAGATATACATGCACAAGATTATGTTTCATGCATCCAACAAAGTGCTCTCTAGTCTACAAAAGCTGATGCCACGATACATCTTGTTAGTCTTTAATGTGCCACAAAACTCTTGGCTAACTTGCACAGAAGCAACTCAACACAATTCCAGTGGAATCTTGGTGATTTATGCCCTGTGTGATCCTTGATACCCGAAGGTGAAGCATAGAACATACTGTATTTCTCTAGTATTGCATCCCTGGAGCTTTCTTGACAGTTAAAGAGTTGACTGGCATATTACTTCTGCAATGGTACCTTGAGTAGAATGCTAATTCGAAGGTGAACGTTGCCCGTGTCTTACAGCTGAACACTCGAAGTGCATGTTTGTACAGCGGTTCTGAAGTTTAAAAGCAGAACTGGAATTTAATCTGAAGTCAAAGGTTTTGGAGGATGCTGTGCTCTTCACTGCAAAGAGTGTGTTGCTTCTGAGAACAAAGTTGTTTCTCTAGATTCATTCATTTACAGCAAAGGTTCTCAAGCAGTGAGTTGCGGGTACAGCCATCTCCCAGACCCCCTTCCCCTGTTGATGGGTTCAGGTCCCCATGTGGATTGTTTGGTCCAGCAGCAGGCAGTTTTCCTAATCCATCCTCATGACTGGACCATTCACTCAGGACATCAGTGAGGGTAACATATTCATTGCAAGTTTGATATCCCTTTCCCAGGGCTGGGGCTTTCCAGACGTTTCAGCCAATGTGGTCAATGGTCAGGAAGGATAGGAATTTTAGTCTGAAACATCCAGATAGCGTCATGATGGGGAGTTCTGCCTTAAAATATATTGTGATTAATAGCGGTTGAGAGTGAACCCCTGATGATAGGAATAATAAAATAAGTAATAACTAGGGATAAGATAATAAGATAATAAAAAGTCATTTACACACTTGCTTGGAAACAAGTCCCATGGAACCCAGTTCAACTTACTTTTGAGTAGACATGCATAGGATTGCATTGTTAGAAGTCTCTTTTTGTAAACTGGCCACAGATGATGCTCTATCAATATCGGTCATTTTTCTCAGAACATGCTAACTCTCCCCACCCCCACCCCCACCCCCATTACCTAAGGACATTATTAAAAATTAGAGGTTCTTCATTGGTGTCCACCCTCTAACTGAGCAAAATTAGCCATATTACCTTTGGTTCAAAATCTGTTTTCATAGGGTGCAAGGCAGGGCTTGAAGTATTCCAGTGTCAAAGGTTGTACATTTTCCCATACATTGTAGCCAATCATAGCAGTCTCAAGTTACTATCACATTTTTGTTTATTCACTTTTAGCACAGCAGATTACTCTGAGAAAGCTATTGGTTGCTGCTTTATCCAGCAAGATGCAAGCTGTTAGCAGATAGATTTTTTGGGTGGTGGTGGGGGGTTTGGCATCTTATACTACATTTGAATCTCTAAACTGGAGTCATCATGGAAACAATTTTGCAGTGAAATAGCTTCATTTAGATAGGAACTTTGAAAATTTGCTTCTGAGTACTGAGCTTCCAACACACACATGGTCCCAACAATGGAAATCATTATGATTATGGAAATCATAGGGACAGTGGGAGTGAAATCTACCAAGCATTATGGCTATGTAATCTCTTCCATTCATTGCATTAGGATTTGCAGGGGCCTTCTGTTCAACCTCAGTTATAATTAAGGGACGTTGCATGGCAACATTGCTTGGTGAATTGTTCCCATTGTTTCTAGACAGGTAGAGAGACTAGGAATACTAATTCCTTTGAACAATAGTGTCCAGGAGGTAGGAGTGATGGTCCTGAATGGGGAAAAAAAGCAGAACCACTATAATCACAGAGATCAGTGCAAAACCTAAACAATTGGATGTCATCATCTCCATGGAGATAATTGCTGTGTTTGCAAATAAATCAACTCTCTCTCAAAAGAAAGAATAGCTTCCCACAAAGAGCCTGCAGACAGTGCTTTTCATATATAAGCATGTTCAAATGCGACACCTCCCAGACACCCATTTTCAGTGCATTGTACCCAGTGATGTGCTTCCATATTATGACAACTAAAGTTCCTTTGGGGGCACCTTTCTCTAGCTCATTGTGTGAGGGAAGCTTGAGTGTATTGCCAGTCTTGCCTTTTCATACTGCTGCAATGGCCAGATTATTTAATATCTTGAAGAGAAAAGCATGGGCATTTTTCATTAAATCAAGAATGACCTTCCCGCCCCCCAGCTTTAACTCAACAGATGCTGTGGACCATATGGCCCAGTTGCCCCTCGTTGAGAGAGACATTTCGGATTCAGCAAAGCACTGCGGCTTTCTAAGTGTTGGAAGGCTGTGCAAATTGCAAGGTGTGAGCAGACAGTCTTTTGCAAAACTTGTCAAAAGGAACTAAGGCAACATTTTAGAATGTAAATGAATGCAGTGATCCAAATGAGAGACATGCTAAGTTAGCACCTTTCAGTGGCACACTATCCAAGTTCTGAATTATAGGCTTGTTGGTCTTGCCTTTGGGACCTATGAGTGGAGTAGAGGTTAGATCACTAACTCCATGGATCTAGGGGCTTTAAAAAGAAGTTGGCCAGGCAGTCTAATCAAGACCCACGCTTGAGAAAACTAATTCTCAGAACTTGTTGCAGCATAATCATATTTCAGTCATACATGACAATAATACTATCTGATTTTCATGTTTCCAACACAGCAGACCATTTCTATAGCATGTGCTTCAATAGGACGTCTTCGTGCATACCCATGAAATGTACCCCTTAGGCTGAAATAGATATTACGGTTTATTGTTGATTATTTCTACAGGACTCAGAGTGTACAGAATGCTGTACCGTCGTCATCTCAGCAACCTTGTAGGGCAGGTGTAGCCAACACGGTGGCCTGTAGATGCTGTTGGACTACAACTCCCATCATTCCTGACCATTAGCCATGCTGGATGGGGCGGATGGGAGATGCAGTCCAACATTTGCAGAGCACCACATTGGCTATCCACGTTAGACCCTGTGGGGGCACTCAGAGAGATTTATATTCAAGCAAGGATTTGAACTTTGATCCTCCACAGATCAAAACCGCTAGTAGTGTTCCCTCTCAGAATATTCCAAGTCTTCCTAACCAAATCATCTCATTCAGAATGTTTTAAAACTAAATTGAACTGCAAACTTACAAAGTAAGTTTTGCCAAGGCACGCTCTGGTGCCCTCAAGCTTTTCACGTGTTACTTACACAAAGCCCTTGCCAGGGTGCAGTCAAGCAGAAGTCAATAAGGCTGCGCCTATGCAGACTTACATGGGAGAAAGCCTCATTGCATATGGGCATCCATAGCATTTTGGTTAGTCCCTCTGCATTGCTCTTAGTGGGATTTAGCCATGCCTAACTGGCAGGGTTGCATCTTTTAACTTCTGATGGTGCCTCTCATCTTCTGAACTATCTGAACATCTACATCTTACACTGCGGATGGCATGTATGTCACTTGCAGTTCTATATTAAATCTTAATTTACCTAAGACATCCCTATGACATTCTTACAAATCCTAGAACTCAACACACAGATGATGCCCTTCAAACAAGCCAGTACGTCTCCAGGCAGAGACTATGTGGGGAGGGACATTTATACAATCCCCAGGCACTACACTCTAGATTGCCGTGGATTTTAGGCTATCTGTTAAATTATATTTCTAAATTGGTAGCAAACCGAAGGATTTAATATCTCCACACACTCATTACTCACATGCACCAAGTAACTGTGCTGTAAATAATTGGAGAGATCTGTTTATAAATTGCAGGATTGGCTTCCATGGAGATTTTTCGAAAAACGTTGAACAGGTGTTATTTTAGAATGCTTACTAAATACAGTGTTTTGTCTTAAAGCATGGGTCCAAACTAGACCCACTGAGTATTTGCAAGCTCTACTGAATCTCCTCTGCTGTCCCATACCTCTTAATGTACAGGAACATAGGAAGCTGCCTTTATATTAGTGGCAGACCACTGTTCCATCTAGCTCAGTTTTGTCTACACTGACTGGCAGCAGCTCTCCAGGGTTTCAGGCAGGAGGCTCTCCCAGCCCAAACTGGGGGTGCCAGGGATTGAACCTGAGATCTTTTACATGCAAGACAGATACTCTATATCCTATCTTATTTCACAATGGCCAGTAGGTTTCAGAGCCTTCTCCAGTCCCTACTTGTGCCAGAAAATAAATTATATCAAGAATGGATCATTGGCAGATGGCACTAGGATTGCCATACAACATTTACCACTGGTAAGTGGTATGTTACACCTGCCAGAATTGAGAAGAAGGAAATTTAAGCAGTGCATCCATGTGCCACCTGTCCATTTTCGGTCAGTGCCATTATTTTGATCACTTCCAGCTTTGTTATAATCACTTACATATTTATGGGTCACTCTCTAGCCATTCTAGTAATTCTTCCTAATATATCAAGTACTCAACATTCAGCAAATCTGCCAAACATTACTAAGAGACTCAACCGCCATTTACAAAGCAAAGCAAATGCAGTTGAATAAACGTTGCGAGATGAGTAAAAGTATCCCATTGAAAACAAATATGTGCTTTTTAGTAGGGCTTGACATAATCCATTCCTTGTCATTTTTGTATGTGTTCTCCTATCTGTCCATTCTGCCATGTTTCCACATCATTCTGCAAGTTAAAATAATATTTGCACAAAAAGAATGCATTTAAATATGTGCTTTTAAAATTTATTTTGTTCTGGGGTTTTTTTTAAAAAAAAACTGAGAACTTCATCAGAACATTTGGGAAGCGGGAATGCTGGTGGATAACTTAAGTTCAGATCAACGCATTAGTCTAGGAAGTTGGGGATCAGGTCAGTTCATATCAGAATTTGCAAAGGATGAATTCCTCAAACATCCCACCTTCTAAGGATCTAAGTCATCCTTAGGATCAGAAATAACACTGTTTGGCCAGCACAGTCATTTAAGTGCTCTCATCCCACAGCTCTTGAATTCACTTATTTAAACATCACTTTATGCATGTATGTTTATTGCTTGGTAACATTACACCCAGCCTGTAGAACTTAGTTGGATACAGTCCAAAGGTATGATGCCCATGTGTTCTCAGCTCTTAGCCTAGTTCGGCTTTTAGGCAGCTTTCCTAAATCCTTCCCAGATGTGATATTATTAATCAACAAGTAGGCAAAGAAAACAAAGGCGATTAACAAGTTGTGTAAATGCAAAGAAAGCAGAGAGATCTTTTGCTAGGACCAAGCTGCGAATCTGCACTGAAAATTCATATTGTACTTGCATAGCGGCCCATTACGAATTGTGCATGTGCGCTTGCGAGAATTAGCTCCTAGCAATAACTTACAAGTACAAAGCAATAAAAGAAAAAGCCATGATCACATTGGTGTGGGTACATACGGCGTACCAAATTATTTGTGCTTGTGGCAGTTAAACTGAATATAAGCAATAAACCAGTAAGTCATACCTTGAAAATTAGCCTCCCTGGCATACAAAGCAATAAGTGGCTTCTGAGTTGGAGCGATGGCTATAGAAAACATGGCAACATTTAATGTCTCTCAGCATCCATCTTGTGCGACCAAGCCATTATCTCGTTCTTTCCGAGTGCATTTCACTTCAAGGTCATTTTCTCACATGCATTGCCTGCAAGGTTGCGGGTGAGAATATTTAACAACGGGAGATAGGAGATAGGACAAGAGCTAGTGCTTAAAAACCTAGGGAAAGCGTAAAAAGGTACCTGCTGGTTGGCAGGTTGAGGTAGCCACGGATTTTGCAGAGCTTTGAGATTGGCTTAAGTCCTATCTGCAACTTGCTGGTATAAAAATTCAAGGAAATTATATTTGTTCCTTGCAAAACTTATAGATAAGGTAAGAACAAAACTGGCCCACAATAAAAGCATGGAAACACTGTTATGCCACCTCAAAGCTTCTGCCAGCATTTGTCCAGGCAGCTTTTATTGATTAGAGGCATCCAAGAAGTGTGGTTGTTTGATGTAAGAAATTTCTACGTAGGATACCGTAGCATCATGTGTCTTTCTATCACAGGCTACTAGATGGTTGATGAAGCAAGAAACATAGCTGCCAAGTTCCGGACGTAAAGATCCGGGATCGGCAGCACGTGCATGACCGGAAGTTGCGTGACGCAACTTCCGGTGGCGCTTCGCCCTTCTATGGGCACCAGAAAATGGCGGCGCTAGCGCCGGAAGTCGCTTCCGCGCATGACCGGAAACACGTAAAAGCGACTTCCGGCGCCGCCGGCGCCATTTTCTAATGCCCATAGAAGGGCGAAGCGCAACTTCCGGTCATGCGCGGAAGCGACTTCCGGCGCCGCCATTTTCTGGTGCCCATAGAAGGGCAAAGTGGCACCAGAAAAATGGCCGCCGGGCCGAAGCCGATTTAAGGGACAATACCGGGATTTTAACCTAAACGGTAAGAAAAAAGGGGTTTTCCCGGCGGATACGGGATACTTGGCAGCTATGGCAAGAAAGCACTCTTTGCTTTGTGCAAGGAGCTTTCCAACTCTTGTTCCATTTTATCTTCCCATTGGAAGTGTGAGATAAGTGAGGTTTGGAAGAGAAGTATTTGCCCATGGCCACCAAATTATGGGTTTGAATTTGGGACTTACGCAGCCAGTCTCCAAAGTGTATCTTTTGCAAGGTTCACATTTCAGCCATTGCTTTACTACTATTGCCTAGACTGTTTTTCAGAATTCACAGCTGATGTTTCCCTTCAGCACATACTCAGCAGTGCCTAGCAGCCAATGCTGTTCCCATCTGGCATACAGTGGCACACTGCTGTGCACTCCAGTTAAAATAATCCTCGAGAATAGCAGTATTGACTTCTTTTACATGAGAGTTCTTTGAAGCAGTGCTATCTACGCCTGGAACTGGTTGGTCAGTGGCAGAATGGGAGACCATCTGGAAACCAATCATATACTGCCTTCAGTTGTTGTTGTTGTTAAGAAAGTTGGGCTATAAATGAAATAAATAAAACTAAAGCTGGAAGTCTCCCAGCTGATGTCTGACCAGAGGTCAGTCAGAAGCTGTACAATGTAGCTCCATCTCTGTAACTTAGAAGGTCTGGGTTGGGCTATTGCCTGAAATAGGAATCCATCTGAGAACACTCCCTGCCCTAATTCTCAGTTCCTTGGAGGAAATATAGTATCCAAGGTAATAAACAGTGCAAAATTGCTTCAGTGTGGCTTAATTAGCTGTGTTGCTGCATGGAGGTTTCATCAAGTCCCTCCATTAAGGTCACAGAAAAAATGAGTCCGTTCATTAACGGAAGTGTAGAACAGAAAGTGTTTGGTCCATAGGTGCCAAGTTCCAGATTGAAAAATCCGGGGGCATTGAAAGTCGCTTCTACACATGTCCGGAAGTGCATAGAAGTGACTTCTGGCACTGCAGACATTTTGGAAATGGGCACAGCAATATAAGAAGTCGCTTTGACACATGTCCGGAAGTGCGTAGAAGCGACTTCCGGTGTCGGCACGGCACCAGAAGAACATGGCCACCGGCAGGAGCTCTGTAATCCGGGGGAATATGGGGTATTTTGCCATTCGGGACACCTGCGGGAAATGGTAAGAAAATACAGGGGTATCCCGGGGAAAACGGGGTACTTGGCAGCTATGGTTTCGCCACCTCTCTGGCACATACAAAGCATTGCCTTAAATCCACCTGTACTTTATTTTCCACATTTTCATTTCAAAATTAAGGATTCATACAGCCATTATCCAACAAACTGTTGCCCAACTTCTTTTATTAATTAATCAAGAATAATCCCATATTATTCATTCTCATCAATAAACAGCATTAGAGAGGAGGCGGAGAGAGACTACATTATGTTTATAATAAGCTGCCTTTAATTGTTTATAAGGATAAATAGGTAGTCAAAAACTATGAAGGAGTAGCTAGCTTATCTTGTGAGCTTGAGCGTGCAACTGTATTTTTAGCTACAAATAAGGTTGCAGGAGGCAATATACACTTACTGTGCTGTCATATAGTCACACAAGAATCAGCAAGACTGTCACAGGGTTAGTTCTATCATTGCTTTGGTTAATGGTGAGATTGGAGCCTGTGTCACTAACACATCATGTCCCTTTCATGCAAAGCCGTTGATAATAATGCAAAATTGAACTCATCGCCAAAAAAACACCAGCCTTTAACCCCTGATCATAAGTCTGAACATTTGGGCAAAGGGTGTTTAAATGACAATTGATTAGTATTGAGAATGTGCCCAAAAAGTAGAGAAAGTGGGAAAAGTTCCAGGCAATCACTGGCACAGTCTGTGTCAAGCACCTACAGCTATCAGTGATCCAAGTTTGTCAGTATTCTCCTAGGACGTGGGTCTTGAAAAAGTAGGTCATCATGGAGATTTGAAATCTGTTGCTGTTGTTGTTGTTGGTGGTGGTGCTACTATTGTCACTTGCCCATCCCTTGCCACTTGACCACTTCAGTGCCCTTGATAGTCCTTGACAGCCATGGAGCAGCAACCCAAAGGTGGATGGTAGCTTTCAGCATCCCGGAAGAACAACCAGACGATGTTGTTTTTCATCAGGGTCTGTTCAGAGGTGCCACCTACTGTTGCCCTGGGCATAACCTGCACACATTACAGCTCACCGATTCATGTTAATGCCCCCAGCCAATGGGGTAGTGTGCCATTATCTGTAATTTGGAGCTGAGCACCAACTTGCCTAGGGGAAGGAAAAAATGATGTCAACAGAGAGTGACCAACTTGGATGACTTTAAAAGAGAACCAGCCAAATTCACGGATAAAGCTATTGGTGACTGTTAGATATAATGGCTGTACTCTTCTACCACTGCTGGAGGCGATATGCCTTTGAATACTAGTTGCCAGGATTCAACTTGTGGGGAGAGTGCTGTTGCATTCAAGTCCTGTTTGTCGGAGCTGAATGCAAAGGCCTCTTGTTAGCCACTATGAAAACAGGATGGATTTGGTGGGCCTTTGTCCTGATCAAGTAGGGCTGCTCTTTTGTTCTGAGACAAGGGGCAGTGCAAAAGCCTGGGTAAATTATTCACCATCTCAACTCTGTAGGTGCAGATAAAAATCAACTGTTACACAGCACTTTGGCCTAGCACTAGAAGGTGTTGTTTGGAAACAGATGTGCTTTGTCTAGGCAACTGGGACTGCAAAATACCCTTTTTCTGTCACGACATCAAATAGCATTTATTTATTTCAAAGCAAGAGCAACTTGAACCTAAAATAAGTATTTATTATTATTATTATTATTATTATTATTATTATGCTTCAGCTGCAGCAGTTCTATGTCAAATAAGGTTCGGCTAAAATGATGACAGTAAATGATGCTTTTGATATTAATGGCCGACAGAAGACTTTCGAGTTATATTGCTCAACATTTAGTAATTAAAACACTGATGCTGTATTCTCAAAAAAGGTGCCTATAATTTCAAGCATGCAGTGTGCCCTCTGGTGGTGTAAGCATATGGCCAAACATTTTAGGCTTCTTAGAAATAGAGTTATTATGCTAGCAGGGAAAGCAAAATTAAGGTCATGGTCCTAAAGCCAAGGAAGTCCACTTTAACTCAACTGGATTTATGTCTCAGAAAACATGCTTAGGTACAGGCTGAAGGTAGTTTAACAGCTGGTTTAGGAATCAAAAGCAATCTCTTCTGCATCTGGAAAAGCCATGCCTTTATTTGTTTATGAAATTTATTGCCTGCCCTTCACCATAAAGTCCCAGGGCAGGTTACGACAATAGAATATATAACTATAAAAGCAAATAAAACCATTAAAATGATAAAAGATGTAAAAACAACATCATAAATTCAGCAGAAGAGGTGGGTCTCACAGATCAAAATACCTTGCCTGAATGCTGTATAGTGAAGATCCTGGCATACCCTCTATAGGGCAAGAGTTCCTCAGTTTGGGCTTCCGTAGAGAAAGCCCCTTCCCAGGCCGACATTCTCTCTACTTCTGAGGGTGGCAAAACTACCAAGCCTACTCTGCAGATCTTCATGCTCAAGAAGGTTGGTAGGGATGGAGATGGTCCTAAGTCATGAGGGCTTGAGGGTATTTGGGATGGGGGCAGGATCTGACACAGTGTGAGATGCTGCAACAAGAGGGGCAAAGGGTGGGCATGCATGGAAGTGTTGTGTTTACTTTATTACATTTAAAGCTCATACGTTCATTACTGGGGATACCAGCATTAGTGTTTAGCTGGTTTGTGGATGGCCATCAAATAGCCACCATTTCTGGAAGTGGTGTCTGCTTTGTGATGATTGAGTTAGGATTGCCTCCCCCAAAACAACTGAATTTACATCTAACCAAAGATTTAAATTACCTACTTGAATAGACCAAATCTGGGGCATGATCCATCCACAATGAATTGCATTTAAGTTCCCATTGATCTGTTGGAGAATTAAGCTCACACTTCAACCTTTCTTACTGAAGCCAATGGGACTTAAGCATTCATAATATGGGGATACATCATGGCCTTGTTTCTTGAGTGATGGTGGTATATGAGATACACAGTAAACATAATAGCAAAACAGTGGAGAATATTGACCAGGGATTACTGGAAAGCAGTCATGTTAGAAGAGCATGGAACAAATACTTAATTACTTCCTTCACTGGTGTGCACGAGTCTATAGAATAAATTCACTGTCATATGACAAGGTCATGAGATCAATTGTCTGTGCATAGTAAAAATTGCTCATTTTCTTAACACTTTAACCTTTGAACCATTCTCCAGGATAGCTGAATGTATTTTTTTTGGAGCAGTCACCCTTGTCTTTTGCTGAGGCTTCTTCGCTGTTTCCATTTCTGTCCTGGGAGCCCTTGTTCCCGCTTCCCATTAGGCCTGTGTTGTTATGCTTAACGCTGTGGGGAAAGGGGATGAAGCAGCCCAAAATACTACATACAAGAGCAAGAAAGAGCAAGGGAGTTGCCAGGCCTTATACAGAGTCACACCATTCATCCACTTAGCCTTGTACTGTCTATGTTCAGGACATTTTGCTGTCTGAGGTAGAACAACATATGGCTCCCACCCCAAGTCAAGTGCATAGACCCAGGGCTGGCCAAATTATTTTGACACCTGAGGCTGAAAAATATCTGAGAAACGTATCTGCCTGGGAGGAAAAAAGAATAATTTGCTTGCCTTTTATGAAATACAGAATATGCTGCGTGTTTTGTCTAATGGTAGGGCCGGCCCTATGACCATGCCAACTGAAAACAGCTCTCCAAAGACTTAGGCAGAGGTCTTTCCCAGCCCAGATTTACATGAGATTGAATGGGTTGGTGTTGGGACCATCAGTATAGAAAGCATGGATTCTATCACCGAGCAATATCCCTTTCCTACAAGATAATTCATCGCTTGCATTACTTGAGATGAAACTTTGCTGATGGTTGCCTTTTGGGAGAACAGGGCATTTGCAAAGGGTACCTCTGCAGCTGTTGTTGATTCAGAGCATTCCTCTTGTGTTGTGTTTCCCCCCCTCAAAAAAACTCCATGCCTTGGAGACAAGAACTGAAATGGAGGGCAACACCAATGAGCAGAGGAAACCAGAAGGGGAGATAAGCTCAAGAGACGCTAGGAAGCATTTGTTTCTGTAGAAAGGCTGTTGGCAAACATGTTTCACACAATACAATATTTTTTCAGGAGCAACTTGGTCTGGGAGACATTAGAAAGCAACCATATTTCATGAGTATCAGTTGAGCAGTCCCTTAGATGGTGCTTGACCCAAAATAAGTTGGCCCACAGCATTTCTACTGGTGTCCCACTGTCTTCCATCAGCACGGCGGAAGCGGGCAGTTGAAGTCATAGTCATAGCACATGTCAACACTTGGTTCCTTCATGCTTATTGTGGTTGCTTGAAAATTTCTATTGTTCACATCAGGAAGCAGCCTGAAGCGCCACGAGTGTAGACATCTCTGTACAAAAATGGCAGAACTGCTGTGCTGGTGGCAGCCAGACATTTTGTCTTTGTTACTATCAGTTTAAAAGAAATTTTACAGTACACAAAACCACACAATTCTCATCATTAGCATTGGTTGACAGCGGCACCAAACATTGGCAGCTTTTTACCACAGGAAACATTGGTAGTCTTTGCCACACGAAAAAGAGTGAATCGGCAGCCATGGCCGATCTGGGTCACACAAAATGGCCACCCTTATGCTACTGAGGTAAATAAAAGCTGAGCCTGCAGTCAGCCAAGGAAGACTTTGCTCCTCCAGTTTCCTTGAGAATTGCAGTGCCACTTCTAAACAAAAACATCTTTTGAGCTTACCTTGTAATAACTCCTCTGATGTGTGTTGTGACTCCTCATATGCCTTCTGTAACAAAATCTCTTGCTTCAATGCTGTGTGTGTATGTGCCTGTGTGTGTGTGTCTGTATTACAACACAATGTTTTTACTTTGTCTTGAAGAACCTTGTTTGTTGCCATATTAGTAAGCCTAAAGTACACTATTTTAAATAAATAAAAAAAAGTAAAGCAATATTTACTCTACTCTGCATCAAAGCCTCCATAGCGGTAAGCTATTTCTTATACATGTTTATAAACAGAATGCAGTTTTCTAATATTCGCTGCACCAAGCAGAGGCGACTTGCTTTTTCCCCGCAAACATTATTAATACGACAATAAATAACAGTGTCAGCGTCTACTTCTTCCACACCCATATTTTCTAACTCCTTGACCAATCTGCCACATTTTATAATACTGCTGACAAAAAAGGGTTTTTAAAGAGAAAAGGGAAACTAATCAGCTCACGTGTGATGTTGACACAGTACCTGATTCATAAAAAGGGGGAGGGGGGAATAATTCAGCATCTCAGTTCAATACTTTTATTTCTGCTGTTCAGATTGCTAAAGTCTCTGAAACTTTGCTAGGTAAAGACTCAGGGATATGGGCATTTCTTCAACTTGTTCTCCAATTCTTGAGTCATTATTTTTCAGCATCTTCTGTCACTCCCTCTGACTTCTGCTGTGCTCATGTAGACCCTTATAAAATAAAATTTGAGATCCAATCAATGATTTTTTTTTTAAAGAAATGGGGAGTACCTGGATTCAGTCCGCCATGCTTCATTTCCCTTGCTGATCAACTAACCAGTGTGATTATTGCTATATGCATGTGTTTCCATGAAGACACAGCTGAGTCAGAGCCTTTGCCAATAAGAGGCGGGGTGCAGTACATGGCTAATGTAAATTTACAGCATAAGCAGCTTTCTATGAGGTCAGATTAGCTGTCCTTCTCGTGGAATAGTCTCTACTAGAAGAGGCAGTAGCTTTTCCCAGACTCAGAGCAATGTCTTCTCCTACCTGATCTTTTCAACTGGAGTTTCCAAGGATTGAATCTGTGATATTGATGTATTTTAATGTTTGTTGGAAGATGCCCAGAGTGGCAGGGGAAGCCCAGCCAGATGGGCGGGGTATAAATAAATTATTATTATTATTATTATTATTATTGAATGTCAGATCTTTGGCACGTCAAAGTGCTCCACCGAAGAGCGTTTGTCTCTCCCGCTAAAATTCTATTATGTGCTTCTCCACAAAAGAAAGAGGAACTTTTTGAAAAATAAAAATGTAGCATTCTGCTTTCAGAACTGAAGCCTTCTCAGTAAGCCCTCTTAAGTGCTTACAATGGTGTGTTGAGTTGAATGGTGTGACTAATTCTACCAAAACTGAGGGGGTTTTGTGCCCAAAGATGGAAAGTCGGTGGGAAATTATCAGGGGCATTCAGTGGCCCAATATGCTTCTGTGATTGGACAGACTTCATGTAGTCTCCATCATGGCATAGATGTCTTCGGAGTGACTTTGCTGGAGGTCAGTTAAGAATGTGGAGATGCCAACATGCTTTAATTATTTGACCAAACAAAAATGTCAGAATGGGGTGTCTTCCATTGATCGTGTCATCTCTCGGGGAAAGTTTCCGAATACCACTTGATGTATGATTGTCATTGCATTTCATTCTTCTTGCCTAAACATAATTTAAATAACATTTTAAGCTAGATGTTATAATCATCCATTGTGTGTGCAGAATGGGATTGGTGACATTATATATATATATATATATATATATATATATATATATATATATATGGTGTTTGGGGATCCAAAACCAGGCATAAAGCGCTGGATTGGGGCATGTTTGTAACAGTGACTTCCTTTCCTTTTTCCTTTCTTTCATTCCAGTGCTGCTTTTTCACAGTGACAGGTTTGTTTGTTTTTTTAAAAAAAGCCCTGTGACACACAGTTGTAAAAAAAAAAACACTCCATTGATCCCTTTTGCACTTGTGGGGCACCAACCACCCAAATTTAAATGCTCTTGGAGCACAGTCCTGTGTTAACTCAGAAGTAAGCCCTCGTAAGTTCAGTTAAGAGTGCTCAGGACTGCAGCCTTAATCCCCGCTTGTTTCAATGAGCAAAATTTTAAGGATGCTTAATATCAGTGGCAGCCAAAAGGCTTTTTAACTTTAGCTGCATTGTACCCACAGAGTTCAGTGTGAGGGAGAACTGCTCCCCTGACTTTACCAGGGGGGAAAGCACCTTATGGGAATTCCTATAGAAGTGAATGGGGTGGCTGCTCTTCAAACAGAGCTCCACATACTGTATGCAGAAGATCCTGCAACTCTGCCCTGGAGCTTCTAGGTCATGTGGATTTTTGTTTAATTCTGAAATGTCCATTTCTGGTGGAATGGAGAACCCAGTTTTTTTTTAAAAAAAATCTCTAGTAGGTATTTTAGCAACATAAATAATCCTTATGCTCTTGCTCCATTAAATTTTATACATGTTCATATACTATATATAAGTATATATAAATATATATAATATACATATACATATGCATATATTTTATGAATCAGGTCTGTGATTTTTACTATTCTGAGCAATTTGATGCATTTTCATAAGGTCATTATCTCTTATTTAGTTTGCAGTGTAAATAATAGTGTACATCTGCTATTTTATTATACCAGTATGCCATGGGCATTTTTGTTTGTTTGGAAACTGTACTAGATATATCAAATAGCAATTGCAATGCCATCATTCCACATTGCTTCCATATACAAAAGTATCTGTGAGGCGTGTGCTTTTCAACAGCTAATATAATCTGCAGCGTCAGAAATAATTTGGTTTACATTTCCCTCCCAGCTAAACCCACCTCTCAAAGTATATACAGTTCCCAACAATGTTTTCTCTTTGGTAATTTCCACTTGGTTCGCATCCCAGGTATTTCCTATCAGAAGTGAGTGAATCATAAGGTATAATGTCAATAGCCATTTCAGATTGGAATTAATCTATATCAGTCTGTATGCATTTATAGTGCTGAGGAACAACACAGCAAACACTGCTGCTGTGCTATTTCCACTTTCTCGCTGGGGCTTGTGAGGTAAATAGCAATAGATGATTGGTCGGATCCAGCATGAGAGACCCATTTGCAAAAGCGGGCTTCCCCACACATACCCATACACCACTCACAATTGGGTGTGGCACATTCAAAAGGTGGACATTGGACAATGCGATGATGCCACCAGATGGGGGAAATGGCCTCCGGTCAAATTCCAAAGCTATTTGTCCCATCTTCCAACATGGCTGCAGTGAGAGAGAGAACAGCTTCAAAGATTGCTCTAAGCATTGATATCCCACCCTGTTTGGTCTTAAAAGTGACAGTTGACTAGCTGAGAATCGATTCCCCATATTATCAAAGCTCTCAGTGCTGACTATTGGTCTGACAGGGAGATACTCACATAAAGATCTCTGGAGTAGATGGAGGAAGCACAATAGCAGTGCTTGTTGGTTTGTGCCCTCAGTCAAAACATGAAATGTATCTTCCATGCTTTTCACACAGCAAAAGCCTTTTAAACACTTTTGTATATTTTTGTGTGTGTCATACGCGGTGTAAATAGCATGTTTCATTATGCAAAAATTTCTAGGTCACCAACTTCAGAACAAGATGAATTTGTATATGAGGAAAATCGAAACATCGACAGTAAATCCGGATGATTAAAACAAAATATAAAGTGGTTATGACTGTTGTGTGTTCTATTTATACTGTCCATATCCCGGTTTTATGTTTTAAAGGAAGGGGGGAAAATACATTTTCTTTACCCTTGAGTGTATGATCAATTATTTAAACTATATTTACATCAATAAATCTTATGCCAAACCTATTAAATGTTGTCAGACTTTGCTTTGTGGGCATGATGACAAATATCCTGGTTTTTTAAAAAGCGTGTGGTGTGTGTGTGCCATTTTAAAATCTGTATTCCTATTCCACTCAATTAAAAAGCAGGTTTAAACGAGCAAACATTGAGATGAATTGTGAAATCCAACACAGTAAGAAAGATTGTATTAATATGCACAGAGCCTCTGCACAGAGAGGAAATGTGTTGAGTTCGTGTGGACATCCCCACACACATGTGAAGCACTCACACACATGTGAATCACATGAGAGCCAGTGTGGTGTAGTGGTTAAGAATGGTAGTATAATACACCTGCAGTCCTGGGAAGGTGCCAGGGAGAGGCAGATAAGCAATTCATTTCCCCGAATTTCAGTAAAAGGTGAGTGCTTATCAGTTTGAGCAGATGGGTGCTTGGATAGCGCCTTTTCAAGGACAAAAATGTGAAGCTACTCAATGCTGCAGCAATGGCAGGCTGTTTCAAGACTAGGGATGTAAGCAGACATGGTTTTCCCTTCTGCCCTGCATTTGTCCCAGGCAGCACTGTTTCAGTTCCACGAAATAGTATAAGTTACCACTGCCACTGTGTTGTTCCACCTGATTCATTACAATGAGAAGGAAATGCAATCCAAATGTAGAAGGGAATGTAATCAGTGATGCATCACTTGCTGGCTGAAAGTATCAACAACAATTGTATTCGAAGGATTGATTTCCATTCCAGACATGGGGCAATTTAAGTTAATATAAGCCAAGCTGGTATTAGAAGACTCCCTGGAAAAGACCCTGATGTTGGAAAAGATTGAGGGCACAAGGAGAAGCGGACAACAGAGGACGAGATGGTTGGACAGTGTTCTCGAAGCTACTAACATGAATTTGACCAAACTGCAGGAGGCAATGGAAGACAGGAGTGCCTGGCGTGCTCTGGTCCATGGGGTCACAAAGAGTCGGACATGACTAAACAACTAAACAACAACAACAACAAAATGATTCATATAACACCAATTACCCATTTCAAATGCTTCCCTGACAGATGTCCCCTATCCCCAGATTTTCCTAAAGCTGGTTCCCCACTCCACCTTCTCTTGGCCCAAATTTTGTCTGTCCCAATTAAACCAGGACATCCCATTTTCTGGGGCCAAGCTCTTGCATGAGAGCGAAGAGCCCCACAACACATGAGATCATGTCCCTGAAAGATGCTCGGTTTGTAGCACCATGCTCTCATGTAGGTCATGTGACCCATGCACTTCCCAGAAGATGGTCATCCTGGTTTCCTGTTGCAACATGGTGGAGGGTATAATACTGTATATGATGGCTTAAAGAGCGGACCTATGACTTCCATTCCCCTTCATCTGCTATATATATTAAATTCAATTTATAGAAACTAAATAATCAACTAACAAGTTTATCAGTATTTAAATATAACCTACAGCTCTGTAAATAAAGGATACATTTTAAATGGAATAATTATCTTCCATTCCATTGCTTATAATGCAACAAAAACTAATCCTCATTTTTAAGATTCTGTCGGTTTTAATCCAATCAAGATTCTCTAAAAATACACATTCTTATAATTATTTAAAAAGTTATTTGAACAGTCCATCTAACACACTCCTTCTCATTTCTCCCTATTTTTAAAAACCAAAACGTTAGCTTTGCTAATTTAATCATTTCCCAGCACCTATCTTCCAATTTATTTCTCTGGAGGCTTCTTCTAGTTCAGCCTGATTAAAATTTTAACTGCCATTAATATATTTATTATTCTTCCACCTCCAATCCAGTATCTTAAAAAAACACAGAGAGAGATATAATAAAAATATCCATAGGTCTTCATTAAGCCCCAAAGCCTTACCAATAGACAGGTCCCAGCTTCAAAAATCTCTCAAAACTGTATTTTGCTAGTGTTCCAAGTCTTTGCTAAAGAACTAGACTCCATGAGAAGCTACACTTTACAAGGATGTGAACTTTATCCCAGCCCAGGGTCCCAAGGCTGCTCTGGACTACTCAGTGCTGGGCGACGCTGATGAGAGTTGCAGTCCAAAACATTGGAGGGCACCAGGTTGGGAAAGGATGATGTAAAGTGGTGAGGCAGGAGGCAACATGGAACATCCCAAACACTGTTTAGCAAGCTCAAGCGATAGAAATCACACAATTTACTTAAGTTGAAAGAGAGCGCCACCTGAATCCCTTCTTAATATGATCTTGGTTTCTAGTTGTAGGTGGTTAATGAGCAGTTCATCTGGCAATATATTCCCCGCAGCAGATAAAAGCAACAGCTGATATTGGAAAGGTATCAAGTCACGGAGAGCAAATAATTCCAGTGTTCATGACAGCATTGTTAGACTATGCAGACACATCTGTCTAGGATTAAAGGATTTCCTATAATATTGGGAGGAATTTATGTGACATCTTTTTGGGTGCAACTGGATTTGCACCCATCTGAAAATTATTGCACAGTACTGTACTTTTATCTGCTAACAGAAGAAGAAGAAGAAGAAGAAGAAGAAGAAGAAGAAGAAGAAGAAGAAGAAGAAGAAGAAGAAGAAGAAGAAGAAGAAGAAGAAGAAGAAGACAGTGGAATTTGCTGCCAAGAAGTGTGGTGGAGTCTCCTTCTTTGGAGGTCTTTAAGCAGAGGCTTGACAGCCATATGTCAAGAATGCTAGATGGTGTTTCCTGCTTGGCAGGGGGTTTGACTGGATGGCCCTTGTGGTCTCTTCCAACTCTATGATTCTAAGAAGAAGAGAAGTTGTTTAGGCCCATATTGTGAAATATATTTCTTTACTGCAATGGAAGGTTGGTACACAGATCTATTTCAAAATCGTTTCTTCTTTCCTGCAAATAGAGAGCTAGATGGAACACGAGACAGACTGTGAGTGATTTTTCTTTAATTTTGTTTTTATATAGGATTATGCTACTTTCCTCAACTACTGTTCAAATACAAGGCCACCCATAAAATATGTCTTCCAACCAGGGCCGTCTTAAGTGTATCGGGCACCATGGCGCTATCATCCCTCCGGCGCCCCTCGCACTCTGCCGGGCAAGGCCAGGCACGGCGGGCAGCCGGAGGGCGTGGCGCGACAGGGAGGGACGCTGCCAGCTGTGCTCCGCCTCTGCCTGCTCCGCCGAAGCAGCGTAGTGGCACTGCAGTCCAGGGAGCCCTAGCTGCCGCCCCAACAGGTTTGCCGACAGCATTGTGGGGCAGCGCCTGCCCACACTCCTTCAAGTCACAGCGAGCACAGACAGCACTGCCCCACAATGCTCCGTGGCACCTCATGAGGTGCCGCGGAGCATTGTGGGGCAGCGCTGTCTGTGCTCGCTGTGACTTGAAGGAGTGTGGGCGGAAGGTAGCCCTGTTCCTCTTCTCTGCCGCCCCTCGATGGAGGCAGCTCCGATGCCGCTGCTGCCGGGAAAGGAGCAAAGTGGGCGAGACGGAGGCGTGGGCGGCTCCGTGTGCCTCATTGTTGCACCCCCTGTTGGGCGGGCTGACTGGAGCACCGCACCAGTCAGCCCAATGGGAAGGACTGTCCTGCTTCCAACCAAGTAGGTTAAGGGGCTGCAAAGTTGTGATGAACGAGAATCTGATCATTGATTAAAATGGTGCAAAATGTGACCAGGGTGGGGTGGAGACAGAAGGAATGGACTTAAGGCCATTGAAAATGTGGCTTGCTTTATGGATGTTCCCAATGCAAACCTCCCATTTTCTTAGCTAATTACCTACTCAAAGCCAGCATGGATTCCTCCGGTTTCTAACTGAAGGCCATAGATTTCCAATAAAGCGCTGCTGCAACTCTGTGAGAAGCCTACCATGTTGCTTCAACAGCAGTCAAGCTCTATTATGGTCACTGTCGTATCTGGGAGAAAGGTGCTGAAGGTCATGCTGTCTTCTTCCAGGATCAACATTTCAGCTAATTATCCCAATTCCAGAAGAGTCCTCTCCAGGAAGCCATTAGGGCCTGGGGTTTGCAAATCTAATGAAACATGACAATGTGCTGGCTTCTGCACCATTGAGACAAAATGGTCGCGAAAGTCACATTGTCTTTCTCACGGCTTCCTGACCTGTGTGCGCTGTGGGTCTCCTAGCCATGGCCAGTCTTAGTTATTCCAGCATGCCTGGAAACAAGCCTCTATTGCAAAGTAGGGCTGCAAACCTGAACCAGTTTAATATAGCATCTGCTGTAGAGATGGACAACCTGTGGCCCCCCAGATGCTGTTGGACTAGGAAGCTGCCTTAGACTGCGTGAGACCAGTGGTCCATCTAGCTCAGTATTGTCTAAATTCCAGCTCTGCCTGAGATGCCAGGGATTGAAAATGGCACTGAGCTATACCTGTTCACCATTTCCCATCACCCTTGAACATTGGCTACAGCTGATGGGATTTGGAGGCCAACATGACCTGGAGAGTCACGGGTTCCTCACCTATGATCTACTTAAATGTTACTTGGACAGTTATAGGGAACACATCTTATTTTAGTATTAAAAGTGTACTTGTTTGTCTCTGAAGGTTATTTTGGTTCCGCCATTGTTGCAGAATATTAACAATGGCCTCCTAACTTGTGGCAGCGTTTGTTTATTGAGTCGCAAATCAACTCGCACTACCTGCAATTCCTCACCTTTGCAACTATTGATTTTTCTTTGGTTTTGGTCCATTCCCCTTGATGGTGCTGCTTTTTCAAATTATTGGCTTGCCGCTTTTATTGGGTTGTGTCCAGCTAAGTTACAGAGTAGACTGATTGAAATTAATAGACCAACATTAGTCGTGGCCATTAATTTCAATGGGTCTGAGTTAGACCTAAATGCTCCTGAGCCCAATACAAAGCCCCCAATGTCTTCCTACCCATCAGGAAAAATGAGCCAAATGCCTTGGGCAGCAGGGGCAAACGACTAGTTTTGTGGTGTTCTGTTCTGGTGGTCAGGCTGCATTTGGTATGTGTGTGTCCAGTTGTGAGCCCAACACTTTAAGACAGGTGTTGACAAGTTGGACCACGTCCTGAGCAGGGTGAGCAGTAGGACGGCCATCTGTTAGGGATGTTGCATCTCCTGAATTGAGCAGTGGGTTGAACTCGATGATCTCTACGGCCCTTTCCAAATATGTTTCCATGATGACACCTGTTTTTAAGGGCTGCTGCCTTATCGCCAGTCTCTGCACTTACCTCCTCGGTTCTGTTCTGGTGGGAGAATTGTTTCTGTAAGATATTGTTTATTTTAGCGCGGCTCACCCTTGGCGTGTTTGTTGGGATTGTAAAATGTAATCATCCATTTCCATTCAGTGAATTGGAAATACCAAGTACGGTAACAGGCTAGTCACTGTGGAGGCATTACTATTGATTCCTGTCATTTCTGTTTACAGAGGCTGACCAGAGGCGACAACACACCTCCACAGAGAGCCCCTCACTCCTGTAAATAATATCTCGTCTCTCCCAGGCTTCTGGCAAAATGTGCCTACTCCTTGCTTGGTCTTGTAGCAATGGAAATGGCTGTTATCGACAAACAGCACTTTTGTCGTGTGAGGTCGTTTTCTTTATTCTCTTCAGAATACCCCTGTGAGAAAGGTAATTATAAATTGCATTTTTCAAAGAGAGAATGGGAACTATATGCCTCAGTCTACAGACAGGATGAGGTTCAGGCTGCGTATACAAAACAGCAATCATGTGACTTCCCCCAAAGAATCCTGGGAACTGTAGTTCCTTTTGGAATTTAAGCTGTAAATAAAATACGTTGTATTTTCACAAACTTCCCTGTAGTAAAAGCACTAGTATTCCTGACCCGATCCATTTAGAGCCTACAGAAATGATATGCCGAGAGAGCAGGTAAGTGAAGAGGAGAAAACAGGGACTCAATTAGCAGAAGATTGAGATGTGAGGGCCTGATCAAAATGTTGTGGCTTCATTGTGCCTTTAAGTTAAAACAAAAGGGCAATGTAAACAGAGTGAGGAAGAAGCAATAGACAGCCAGGGCTCACATGGAACGATGCACGACAGGTCCGTTTAGGATTGATTTCTATAATAGAATCACAAGAGAATGGAGAGAGAATGTAGTTGGTATAGAATTTCTGGGCATGAAGGGGGCATTAATAAAAGGCTTTTTGTGAAATCTTAAATGAAAAAGCAGGTTGGAATAAAGGCTCTACTCTAGGGGGTTGAAACACATCAGAAGCTGACAGTGATGAAAAACAGACATGAGATGAATCCACCCAGTAAAACACTGCGGTTGATTTGAAGTCTCCTGGCAAAATAGCGAACCAGACGCAGCACAATTATTCTTAGTCTATGGATCATTGGTGGTCTACAGAGCAATTTGGCCCGGAATAATGGTGTCTTGTTTGACAAATGTCTCAGTCACTCACTTGCAAGCCTGTGCTGTCTCCTTCCAGAGGAAGCTGTTCCTCTTTCCTTTCCTACTGCTTGTTTGGGAGGACTTCACTGGAGAGCAGGAGTTCCGTTTTTATTTGGAGGCTTTTTCAAACTGTATCTCCTAGTCAAGCTTTCCTTTCTTGCCTGGAAGAGGTGTAGCAAAATGTGATAGTAAGGGTACAGATATGGCAAAGTAGACTATACTGTACTAAGTGTGTACAGAGTGGTAGACTCATAATCTGGTGAACCAGGTTCGTGTCTCCGCTCCTCCACATGCAGCTGCTGGGTGACCTTGGGCTAGTCACACTTCCCTGAAGTCTCTCAGCCCCACTCACTTCACAGAGTGTTTGTTGTGGGAGAGGAAGGGAAAGGAGAATGTTAGCTGCTTTGAGACTCTTTAGGGTAGTGATAAAGTGGGATATCAAATCCAAGCTCTTCTTCTTCTTCTAAGCTCCCTCAAACCTGGTGCCCTCTAGATGTTTTGGACGGCGGCAAAACCTCCCTCATCCCTGACAGTTGACCACGTTGGATGGGACTGCTGAGAGTCCAACAACATCCGCAGGGCACCAGGTTGGGTGTGTGGGGGCTATACCACTTCAGGCGGCAGGGGGGAGGGATGCCATTTTTTTTAATGTGCCCCCAGTTAGAAAACAACATTTCTCTGTGAGTTCTAGGAGACCGGGGGTGGGGGGGTGGGGAGCTGGTTGCAGCAGGAGGGAGAGACTCTCTGGATTCTTCAGCAGCCTGCCTCCACTCTGCCTCGTGGCCACCCTCCCTTCCAGCCTCAGAGTCAAGAGTCTGAACTGCCCCCTGTTACAAACACTTCCTGCTTGCTAAACCCTGTCACCTCTCCTGCTGCTGACACCTCCTCAAGCCAGTCTGCTCCTTCTTCCCCCTCTGACCACTCATTGTTGTCCCACCACCAACCCCCCTGGCTTGGAGCTTTCTGTCACGAGACAAAGGTTCTTGAGAGCAGAAGAAGCAGTAAGCCCTACAAGGCCTATGCAATCATTCAAACCTAAGCCTGCTAACTGCTAAACTGTTAACAGCAAACTGCTAAGTCACTGTGACTCATCTTGGGTGATGACTCATTCTCCCTATAAAAAGTAGCCAGCCTCTCTATAGGCCTCAGTGAGAGAGCTTTATGGATTGTGTATGGAGTAGTCAGGGGCAAGAGGGGGGGCGATGGGGGGCACCCCGGCTCCACTCGGGGGGGCAGCGCCCCTCCCCCAACAATGGCCGCTGCTTCCGCGGCGTGCCCGCCATCGCGTCCGCCATCGCGGAGAGGCCCCGATGTTGTTTGGCGTGTGCTTTGCTTGTTCCTGGGTGAAGAGCGGGCCAGGGAGGGGCATCAGTGGCGGCTGACAACCCTTCCTTGGCCGACCCTCGCCTAGGAACAAGCAAAGTGTGCGCCGAGCTGGTGAGCGAGCAAGCTGCAGAGCGAGGCTTTTTAAAAACCTCGCTCCGTGGCTTGTCTCTGCCGCCGCTCTAGCACTGGGATCCTCTGCTCGCGGTTCCACACATGCCCTGCACATGCGTCGGGCACATACGCCACATGCGGGGATGCGTGCTGTGTGGGCAATGCCCCATCCCTGGGTGCACGCCCACGAGGCCGCCCCTGGGCACCAAAAAGCCTTCGTCTGCCCCTGGGATTAGTCCATGGAATAGTGCTTTTGTTGTTGCTATGGAAAGCTAAGGCAGACAGAGTGGCTCCAGGACTCTAGTAAATCAGTAACTAAGACTGTGCCTCTGTGAAGAGTCAGATACCATAGCTGCTATGAGCACTCTGTGTAGGCTCTTTAATTATGTTTCCCCCCCCAAACCATCCAACCAGTCCATGACTGAGCCCCTGGGGCCCTCAGCTAGTCTTGCCAACCTCTGGCACCAGGCTTGATAATCATCAAGTGATGAGCATATATGTATGAGTGAGCTAACCCAACTTGGAAATCAATGCCCATTTCTTTCTTTCTATTATTCAGACCTAACCCCTGTTTATATATATATATATATATATATATATATATATATATATATATATATAATCTCCTAGTTCTACGATCCTCTGACAAGAGACCAGGAGTTGGCTATACAAAGCAGTTGTGCACTCAAGCCGTCCCTGGATGCCTCATTTAATTTCGTCTCTATACAAGGGAGCGGCAACGGAGATATCAGTGACAGCCTTGTTACCATGCTGCTTCCAGTCACATCAAATTGGGATCAGAGATAATAAACACAGCCGCTTCTGCTGTTATCAGGCTACCCTTCTTGCCACCTACAATGTTGTGACCCCATCAGATTCCAAGAGTGCCGTGTCCCTCTTTCAAATGACTGACTAGGTGAAATTCGTCGTTCTTTTACATGAAAGGAAAGGGATGTCACCAAAGGGATGTCACCAAAGGATGGGGACAAATGAAAAAGAGATAGCCCCACCTCCAAAATAGGAAGGGACAACCATTGCCTCCTAGCTATGCAGGAGGGCACTAGGACTTCCAATGTGGTATATTTTTCTTTTTCTCTGAAGATGTACAACTTGACAGGGCATATTTTCATTTCTGCTGTTGACATACATTCTGTAATGCAGGGGTCCCCAGACTTACCGCGCAGTGGGCCGGTGCCCGCCGCGCCGACCGCGCGGCGGGCCGGAGGGCAGGGGAGTGCGCGCGCAGCGGGCCGGAGGGCGGGGGAGTGCGCGCCCGTGCGCATGCGCACACGCACACGGGTGGGGGAAAAATCGCCGAAAATCGCTTGTGCGCATGCGTATGGGCCTCCCCCGACCCGGAAGTGCATCAGAAATGACCTCTTCTGGGTCGGGAGAGGCCCATACGCATGCGCAAAAAGGATTTTCGGCGATTTTTTGCCGATTTTTCTGATCGTCGCCGCGCCGCGCGCCGTAAGAGCGGGCGGCGGCAGCGGGCGGCGGGGGTCATCGCGGGCCGGATTGGGAGGCCGATTGGGCCACATCCGGCCCGGGGGCCGTAGTTTGGGGACCCCTGCTGTAATGCATATTGATAGAGTGATCAATATCCTGCCAATTACTCCCAAAGGCACCCAGGGCAGCATGTTGGTGTTATATGCTATGGGTGTCTTCCTACCAAGCTCGCTGGGATTGGAAAATTGCATAAAGCTTTGTGGGATAGCTCAGTTGGTACAGCATGGAACTCTTAATCTCAGGGTCGTGAGTTCAAGCGCCACATTGGGCAAAAGATTCCTGCATTGCAGAGGGTTGATCTAGAAGACCTTCACGGTCCCTTCCATCTGTAAAATTCTATGATTCTATGACCTCGGGCTCATCCGGACTTCCTTTTGCACTGCACTTCCAGGCACATGTCTGAGCTTTCAAGTTCCATGTCAGAGTGTGCACACAATTTTTTTTGTGTGTGTGTGTGTGTGATGGCGCCTTCCCCAGGAAAACCTGTTTTGCCACTGAAGTGGTATAGCCCACACACACCCAACACAATTGCGTGTGGAAACCCTTTAACCTGGCCTAGAAATAAATTCAAACAGGACTCAAATTTTGGTTTGGTTTTTGGCAGAATTTAGGCCACAACTTTATTGATTACAAATCAAGTGAGTGGTTGCAAAGCTACCTAAGGTAGCGCTGACTCTGGGCGCACCATGAGTCAACCTGGGTGAAGATCTGGGACAGGGGCCCTCGCGCAGCCTGGCCCATGGTTCCCCCAGATGTTCCCCTGAACTCTGGAGAGGGGCACAACCCGCTTGGGGAAGACCAACCAGAAGTCCTAGGATTCCCCTTAAAGGAATACCATGGATAGGGTTGGCTAGGCATCCTGCCACCCCAATCAGCATGAACCAGAGCCTATCCACCAACCTTACAAGTTGTGACGATTTGCTATGTGGCAGGCAAAACCCAAGTGCCACCAGCCAATCAGCCAAGTGGGAAAATTCCTGTCCAAGAGCTGGCGACACACGACGGCATAGTAAGGTCAAGCACAAGCCCTAAAAGTAGGGAGAGGTGAGCGGGTGTTTCGGTGCACAGTGACCCGAGAAGAGGATCTCTAAGGTCACATGCAGCGCTTAAATAGTGGTCTCTCTGACTCTTAAGACTGGCATGCCCTTAGCCCAATTGCACCCCGTCAGAGAGACCACCAATAGGGTGTTGTGGCTGCTCCAATAGTCCTCGCCCCAACACCTAGGCCTGATTGCTGGGACCCACCACAACCCGTGCCCTCTCTTGCAGGGAAGACCCGATTTGCCATTTGCTCCAATCCAGCAGTAAAATGTGGGTTTTCCTGGGGAAAGCTCTGGGACAAAGCAAGACAAACAAACAAATCCTCGGACATGGAGCTTTAAAGCCCAGTCCTGGGTGGATGGCCCCTTACAGTGTGGTTTATTTGTTTCCTTATTTATTTCATTCATTTCAAGTTCATATGCAATGTTTCCTCCAAGGACAACAAGGGCACTGCAACCAGAAGTGAAGACCACAACAGAGAAAACTGTGTAGTCATATGAAACCTGGTTTTCCAAGTTTCAGTGACACGGATGTGTGCCGAGTTTCAACAGGGCTTTCGCCTGTTAAACTGATAATTTGTCTGGAAATGTTTCAGTTCATGCACAAGTTATCAAGAGAAAGAAAGAGGGAGGGAGGAACAAATCCTGCAGAGACAATAAAAGGAGGCTAAGAGCAGAAATATAGTCTTGGGAGGGAAAAAAATGTCTCTGAAATAAGGAAGGAAGCTTTTTTGGCTTCAAGTTGGCTTTGCTCACCTGCGTGAAAACAATCTAATTATGAAGTGGTGACTGAAACCTATAAAGACGCTTAGGAAGCAATCAACTAGAGGTACTCTAATATTTCCAGGTCATAGGTATGAGCAAAGTACATCTCAGATGCTTTGACCTTCAATGACTAATGAAAACCTTTTAGTGTGGAAGGTTTTTTGAGATGGTGGGTTGATATACGGAGGGTTCCTCTTACCATGCTCTGCTGTGATTTCAGAGTTTTGATACTATTATTTTATATCAGCTCTTTAAAACAGATTTTAATTGCTTTTATGAAAAAAGATTGTGGGCCGCCCAGAGGGCTCGGCTAGGCCAAAAGGGAGACTATAAATTAATGCAATCAACCAGTGCATGACTCTTGCTGAACACGTGAATTATGCAGCTGGGTTTTAATTTCAACATTGAAGCAGGGATATCTGCCTTGGCTTCTAAATGGGAAGGATCTTTTAATTATGATGTTCACAGATACCAGTGTGGCATCTGCTGCTATGCAGAAACAGATGATCAAAATGATGATGGCAATGACATATTTATTTAAAGCCCGCCTTTCCCCCCTGACGGGACTCAAGGAGGCTTACAGATAAAAATAAAAACTGCAAAAAAAGTTTTTTAAAAAACCCAAAGTTTAAAAAAGTAATCACTGATAAAATTAAAACTAAATGCATATATAAAGTCCATTAAAACCAATAACTACAATAAAAAACAGCATGGCACCAGCCCTTTAATTGTTGTTGTTGTTTAGTCGTTTAGTCGTGTCCGACGCTTCGTGACCCCATGGACCAGAGCACGCCAGGCACTCCTGTCTTGAGCCCTTTAATTAAAAGCCATCAATTCCTAAAGGTCTGTTGGAACAAGAAAGTATTCACATGCTGGCAGAAGGACAACAAGGAGGGAGCCAGTCTAGCTTCTCCAGGGTGGGAGTTTCAAAGGTCCTTGAGATTATGGGTTGAAACACATTCCTTATGAGGAAAGGCTTACTGGTTTGGGACATTTTAAAATTTATTTAAAGGATGACTTTTAGTCATGATGGTGGTACAGATCCTCTGAAGGGACACGGGTGGCGCTGTGGTCTAAACCACTGAGCCTCTTGGGGTTGCCGATCAGAAGGTTGGTGGTTCGAATCCCTGCGACAGGGTGAGTTCCTGCTGCTCTGTCCCAGCTCCTGCCAGCCTAGCAGTTTGAAAGCACGCCAGTGCAAGTAGATAAATAGGTACTGCTGTGGTGGGAAGGTAAATGGCGTTTCTGTGCACTCTGGCACTCATCACGGTCCTCCGTGTGCCAGAAGCAGTTTAGTCATGCTGGCCCCATGACCTGGAAAGCTGTCTGTGGACAAATGCCAGTTCCCTTGGCCTGAAAAGTGAGATGAGTGCTGCACCCCATAGTCACCTTTGACTGGACTTAACCGTCCAGGGGTCCTTTACCTTTTACACGTTTTTACAGATCCTCTGTCACGGTCCGGTCGGCGGGCGTCAGGACCAGAGGCAAGATGGTGGTGAAGAAGCAGGGTCGAAGGCAGAGGCGAAGGTCCACGGGGCACGAAGCAGGGCGAAGGCAAAGCGAGGGTCCAGGAACAAGAAGCAAGGTGAAGGTCCACGGGGCAGGAGCAAGGCGAAGGCGAGGCAGGGGTCCAAGAAGCACGGCAGCAACAAGGCAAGGGTCCAAGGAACAGGAGGCCAGATGCAACCAGGCAGGGATAGCGTTGCTGTGGCAAAGAGCTGAAGGGAAATGCTGGGCTTTTATCCCTCCCAGCTCCTGCCACCAGGTGCAGTGAGATCTCAAGTGGCCTCACCTGGGTGATTACTCCTTGCTTCTCCAGCACAAGCTGAGGACTTCACCTGTGTGGCCACGCCTTGCTTCTCCAGCACAAGTTGAGGCATGCCCCAGTCCTGCAAAGCACTACAGGCCCCAGAGCCTGACTCCTGCCCATACTCCTGACATCCTCCGTGTTAAAGGGTACCTGCTGCTGAGTGGGTTTGGGGTAGATGAACAGCTGGAGGATTAATGCATTCATGTCATGCCTGTGGACTCACTAGAAGCATCTGCCTGGCAATGTGGAATTTCTGTAAAACTCGTTATCAGCAAGACCAGTGTTATGTGTGCAGGAGTGTGGCCTGACCACAAAACTGGCAAGGGCCACTAAATGGGGAACCTAAGAACTGATAAAGTTAGGGTGAAAAGCAACTCAACATAAGGTACAAGGAGGGCTCTGACAGCTACAGTGGAAATGGGTTGAGAAAGTTGCATTTCAAGGATTTTGGTGGGATGAAGAGACAGTCGGATGCTGTCAGGATGCTGTCAGGAAAGTATAAAGACAAGGAAAGGTTTCTGACCATCCTTATTTATTTCAATCTTTACAGAGAGAGGCTATAGAACCCAGCGTCTTGGGAAATGGCATTGTCACAAATGAATCTCCACCCCCTTGTCTCTCCCACTTCCTCATTCATCCCTTCTATGGGTGCTGCTATGTGCCCTCTGTCTTTGAGCTCTTTGCTCTCCTGCTTTTAAGGCTCGCCGGGTTCTGGGAGATGGAGGGTCTGGAATGCTTTCTAGTGACAACATGTCAGCCAGCTGCTGCTCCAGCTCTGCCTGCTTCTCCTCTCCCATTATTTCCCAACTTTCCCCCTCATCTGACTCTGAGCTAAGACCTCCCACAAACCTCTGGGAGGCTTCCAACAATATATTAATACACAATAGTCTGTTAAACATTCAAAGCTTCCCTAAGCAGGGCTGCCTTCAGGTGTCTTCTAAAAGTCTGTTGTAAATCTATACTGTCTTCCTCCTCCTCCTCCCTGGAAGGTTCAGGATGGGGAGGTGGTCTCCACCATTCCTCCTCAGTCCTGTCCCTGACAGGTGATGGGGGGGGCAGAAAGTGTTTGGGCAGAGGACAAACAGCTAAGATGGCATATATTTTTCCTCTCTAGAGTTTGTTCTAATGGGAAGTTCTCACAGACTCGCTGGACTCTGGACTGAATGAAGTCCAACAAACTGGTAGTTTGGTATGAGCCTCCATACTTGAACCCCAAAGGGAAATTTATCCCACAGTGGGTGGTTGGAAATGAGATGAAGGACTTGGTGGCTGGAGATGGGGAAGCTTTGGTCCTCCAGATGTCATTGGACTATTACAACTGCCATCATCTGAGACTAATGGCCATGCTGGCTAGGAGATGATGGCACTTGGAGATTCACAGGTTTGGTACCCATCTGGTCCTGAATGGGGTAACTGTGCCCCTGAAAGACCAGGTGCGCAGCCTGGGAGTCATTTTGGACTCACAGCTGTCCATGGAGGCACAGGTCAATTCTGTGTCCAGGGCAGCTGTCTATCAGCTCCATCTGGTATGCAGGCTGAGACCCTACCTGCCCGCAGACTGTCTAGCCAGAGTGGCGCATGCTCTAGTTATCTCCCGCTTGGACTACTGCAATGCGCTCTACGTGGGGCTACCTTTGAAGGTGACTCGGAAACTACAACTAATCCAGAATGCGGCAGCTAGACTGGTGACCGGGAGCGGCCGCCGAGACCACATAACACCGGTCTTGAAAAATCTACATTGGCTCCCAGCACGTTTCCGAGCACAATTCAAAGTGTTGGTGCTGACCTTTAAAGCCCTAAATGGCCTCGGTCCAGTATACCTGAAGGAGTGTCTCCACCTCCATCATTCTGCCCGGACACTGAGGTCCAGCACCAAGGGCCTTCTGGCGGTTCCCTAGTTGCGAGAAGCCAAGTTGCAGGGAACTAGGCAGAGGGCCTTCTCAGTGGTGGCGCCTACCCTGTGGAACGCCCTCCCAACAGATGTCAAAAAGGAAAACAACTACCAGACTTTTAGGAGACATCTGAAGGCAGCCCTGTTCAGGGAGGCTTTTAATGTTTAGTAGATTACTGTGTTTTATTCTTCTGTTGCAAGCAGCCCAGAGTGGCTGGGGAGACCCAGCCAGATGGACGGGGTATAAATAAATTATTATTATTATTATTATTATTATTATTATTATTATTATTATTATTATTATCTCTAGCCTAGACTTTTCTTCAGTTCTTATGAATGAGCACAAGTGTTGAATGAACTGTAAGCAACCTCCTAGCACTGATGCATCCCTTGGCATTCATACATGGTGGTTGAACTTTAGATGATCTCTCTCTAGGGATGATTGATAGTAGATACAATAAGTTCATCTGGAAGCAAATTAACTAAGAGACAGTTAATACAATACACAATGGATAAAGCAAGTTCATTTAAAAATATGATGTTGGATAGTGGACAATTGTGCTTCACAATTGTTTATTTCTTTCTAGGTTATTGCTTTATCACTAACAATACACTTTGATGTATCGTAGTAATATAATTCAATATCCAGCAGAGGCTGCCAGACTGGAGAAAGCAGATATGTGGAATTTTAAAATGCTGAAATAATGAGTGAGTCAATATCTAAGGGCAGGATATCAAAGAGGAAATGAGAAAACTAGTACCGTATATTATCCATGAAGCTATACAAATACAAAACTTACAGAGCGCATTGTACCATTTGGATAGTAAGAATCATCAGGCAGCCACAGAATTATGGTGGCAACATTAGCATTAATGATCATAATGGGTTATCATTTTATCACCCCCCTCTTAACAACAAACTCAGATGGGGCCACCTCATAATAAGAAACCGGCTTCTACATACTCGGCATGGGAAACATTCTAGACATGAAGAAGTAAATTATGTGACAGGTAGGTAGCCGTGTTGGTCTGAGTCGAAGCAAAATAAAAAAATTCCTTCAGTAGCACCTTAAAGACCAACTAAGTTTATATTTTGGTATGAGCTTTCGTGTGCATGCACACTTCTTCAGATACACTAGAAACAGAAGTGTCAGACCCTATATATATATATATACAGAGGGTGGGGGGGTGGGAATGGGAGATGGGCTGATGGGAGTGGTAAACCTGTAGATGGATGTTAATGGCTGCTGATGGCTGCAATTAGTCCTGGGCTGAGGTGCTAAAGAAAGCTTGATCATGCATAATGAGATAAGAATCCGATGTCTCTATTCATCCCAGGTGCTTCCATGGTTTTAAGCTTGGTAATGATTTAGCAGCTGTTTTATTACAGAGAAATTTCAGGAACAGACTGGAAAGGGAAGTTGCTGAATTGGAAGTATTTATTCTGTTACTAGGCTTACTGTGTGCCCTGCCAGATCAGAAAATGCACCCTAGAAGACAGGAATAGTTGGGGTGCTGCTAAGGACCTGATGCCCAATCTGGGTCCTTCTAACGGATCTAGGAGTCTTGGTAGACCACAAACTTGACATGAGTCAGCAGTGTGATGCAGCAGCTAAAAAAGCCAATGCAATTCTGGGCTGCATCAAAATGAGTATAGCATCTAGATCAAGGGAAGTAATAGTACCACTGTATTCCACTCTGGTAGACCTCACCTGGAGTATTGTGTCCAGTTCTGGGCACCACAGTTCAAGAAGGATACTGACAAGCTGGAACGTGTCCAGAGGAGGTCAACCAAAATGGTCAAAGGCCTGGAAACGATGCCTTATGAGGAACGGCTTAGGGAGCTGGGTATGTTTAGCCTGGAGAAGAGAAGGTTAAAGGGTGATATGATAGCCATGTTCAAATATATAAAAGGATGTCATATGGAGGAGGGAGAAAGGTTGTTTTCTGTTGCTTCAGAGAAGCGGACATGGAGCAATGGATTCAAACTACAAGAAAGAAGATTCCACCTAAACATTAGGAAGAACTTCCTGACAGTAAGAGCTGTTCGGCAGTGGAATTTGCTGCCAAGGAGTGTGGTGGAGTCTCCTTCTTTGGAGGTCTTTAAGCAGAGGCTTGACAGGCATATGTCAAGAATGCTTTGATGGTGTTTCCTGCTCGGCAGGGGGTTGGACTGGATGGCCCTTGTGGTCTCTTCCAACTCTATGATTCTATGATTCTATGACAAGAGCCCCATAGACCTGCCCCTCCTCTTGACCATTGCAATCCTGCTTGTTCACCATCTTCTGGCCCAGGGATGAACAAATCTGTAAATTTCAGTTTTTATCCATTCCTCTCTTTTTCCATCTTAATTTCAGCTCTTCACATTTCAATAGCAATTTACATTTTTTTTAAAAAAGTGTCATGGAAATTTGTCAGCATTTTTAGTGTGAATTTCTCTTAATATACACATTTGTCTATGCAGTTTTGACCAATATGTCCAAGGTTCCTCAGCAGGCAAGTTGATACCATGGGAGCAAATCAATGTTAGAAAGGTCTCATCTGCACAAGTATTTCTGCTTGCCCAACAGAATGGCCTCCACTCGCCTCCATTCATTGTTCTGGAGATTCTCCCAACCCCCCTGAGCAAATTTGGAGGAGTATTGGGGGGCATGGGGAGAGGAGAAGGGCTCCCCAGTTAGTCGAATCCACCCCAAAAAGAAGTGGCCGCTGGAGGCAAACATTTGAAACTTCTTGGATTCACAACTTTCTTTGCAGAACAGCACATTTAAGCTGGTCTCTCTCCACCCTGCCCTTGTCAAGACACTTTGAAAAATGCAAAGCAGCCTTATGGAATCAAATTCCCACTTAAAAGACCTGACATAAGATTAGGGGAGCTGTAAAAGTTGGGAAACCAGGGGGAACAGATTAAATCAAATAACGGAGATCTGTGACAACAGGAAAGACAGAGGGAAGGTTTGGAGTTGACAGAAACCTGGAATGGAAGAAGAATAGAGATTGAAAACAAAACCCATAAGGCATGGAAAGGCTGGAATTGAAACAGAAGGGGCAGGTGGGTACCAGAAGATGGCTATCAGATGAGAAAAATAAGGAATAAAATGCCTACGATTGATTGCATTGAACAGGAAAATCACTTTCTCAGATACAGGTTGCACAAGAGGGTGGGGAGAATGAAAGCAAGAGCAAGACGAAGGAGGAAAAGTTTCTGCAGTTATATTTTCTAAGGTGTTCTCTTCAAATGAACACTGAATCAGATATATATCCCCCCCTCCACGAAAATATCAAGCCAATTTTCCATGAACTGCTGGGTGGGAAGTCAATGCGAACAGATTGGCTTTCTGCTTCATTCACTGATGCAAAAACGCAGTTGGGGGCATTTCCTCTCGTGGATGTGGATTACACCCAGGGCTTTGTGCATTTGTGATTAAGAAGATGAGAAGCGCCTTCTGGATCAGGCCAACGACCCATCTAGTCCAGCAACCTGTTCTCGCAGTGGGCACCACAGGCTATAGGTAGCCCCAAAGCAGGGCCTAAGCACAATTCTCTCCCCATTTGTGATTGTCAGGTGGGATTCTGGGGCATATTGCCTCCGACAGTGGAGGCAGATCGCAGCCATTGTGGCTAGTATCTACTGGTAGCCTTCTTCTCCATGAATTTTTCTAGTCCTGTTTTTAAAGCTACTGGAGTTGGTAGACATCGCTACCTCTTGTGGCAGCGATTTCCACAGTTTACTTATACACTGTACTTTCTTTTGTCGACCCTGAATCTTCCAGTCTTGTGGATATTCACAAGTTCTAGCTTTGGGAGAGAAGCTTTTCTCTATCTGCTTTCTCCGCACAATGCATAATTTTATACACCTCTGCCATGTCTCCTATTATTCGCCTTTTCTCTGCACTGCAACCCCCCCCCCCCAAATGCTGAAACCTTTTCTCTGGATTATGTTGATTGCCCTTTGCTGAACCTTTCCCAGCTCTAAAAAATGAACAGAAAATAAAAAGACTGTACACAGTCTTCCTAGTGTGTTTGCTTTATAGATTTGTATAATGGCATTGTGATATTGGCAGTTCTGTTTTTCCTTCTCCTCCTAGCATGGAATTTGCCCTTTCCACAGCTGCTGTTCACTGGGCTGATTCTCACGCTGCACTTAGGTAAGTGTGGAATTTCTTACAAAGCATATATATTTTTAAATCTCATTTTTAAAAGAGGTTTGTAGCCTCGAAGACTGCAAAGACACTGATGTTAAGAAATATATATATTTCAGCATTTGAAATGAATAGTTCATGTGCCTTCTCAAGTTTTAGATCCTTGGGTTGGGGGGGCTCAGTGGTAGAACACCTGCTTGGCATGCAGAAGTTCCCAGATTCAATTCCTGGCACCTCCACATTGGGCTGGGAGAGACCTCCATCTGAAACCCAGGAGAACTGCTGCAAGTCAGGGTATGCAGCACAGAGCTCTACTTGACAGCTTCCTGCCTTCCTATGCCAAATTATTATTAGTTGAGCTCAAGAAAGTACTTCATTGGCGTTGTGGGTCTCCGGTTGCGTGCAGTTCATCAACACTCAATAACCAGACCCTTGGAGCAACAGCGAAAGGAACAGCTCAGCTGCCAGATATGAGAAAACATCTCTGCATTGAAAACCGTGCTGGCGGAGACAGGTGTTGAAAACAAATGTGCAGTGATTTGCTCATTGTCTCAACTGCAGCACAATCAGGGCTGGAAGCAATAGTGCTATATAGATGCTTTCCAAAAGAATGAAGCGACATCGTCTTATTAACTCGAAGGAAACGGGTGGTTACTCTCAGCATCCTTCAAACAGAGGGCACCTTCAAGCAGAGGACTGCCCTCTGATAGCGCTTCAAATAGAGGACTGTTCTATGTACAGTGAGACATTAACACTTATTAAAGGGACCTAGAACTGTGCTGTGCATTTGCACTTTTATTTGGTAGAAGCTGAATTACGGTTTGGATGATTTGGATTTTATTGAATTTGGTTGTTTTAATTGAATTAATCTTAATCTCAATTTTAATTAATTTGTTTGCTCCTTTAAATTCATCAAATTGTTTTGTTAGTTGTATGATGAATGATGTATTGTTATGTAGATATGGGCCTATGGCTGTAATAAACTTGAACATGAACTTGTACAGTGAGACACATGCCTACTCTAGCCAGGATGGGGATACAACATAATATTTCATTGCAGGTCCTGAGCCAACCCAACTTTTTTTTTCAGCCTGAGGCAAAGGACAAGATGGCAACTTCCCTCCCATTCCACACATAAAAGATGACTGGACTGGTAGCTGAATTTTGCATTTTGCAGCCTAGCTTCTGCATTGCGGGGCAGGCTGTACAGGATTCTATAACACCTTGCTGCCATTCTTTGCTCCACACCCTTAGCACACACCACCTGAGGCAGCTGCCTCCTGCCTAATGGTAGGACCGGCCCTGCACAAACCTTGCTTGTCTTTCTCATTTCTCATTTCGGTTCTGGCTCCTCTGCTTCCCCCTTTCAGAGTTTCTGTTTCTACCACCGCTGACAGTTTAGCCCACTTTCCTGCTCCCTGAAGAGAAAGCTTATTGATTCCAGCAGCAGCAATTTGACATTTTTTTCCACAGAAGGACCTCGCAGCATTCAAAGGGGGATCATCCAGATCTGTTAGTGATGCAACTTCTGCAGACAGGTCATCAATGCAATTCGTTTCTTCACCCCCTCCTCCCTTTGAGAACCCAATATTTCAATTCGTTTGCTCCTGCTCCTGCTCCTTTTTTTGTAAAGTACACAATCGGAACGAACAAAAGCAATATAGCTCTAAGTACGCAATCTAGAGGAAAGCAATATAGCTTTGTTTCTAAGCTGTCATACTGTGTTTCCGGTTGCCTGGCATACAAACTGGTTTCTTTTATTGGATTGCAACGTAGCTCGCTCTCCCTGGCACTGTGCAGCTTCAAAATATAATCATTCTGCTGACATTCCTCTTTTGTTATTTAATATACTATCGCTATCAATACAAAGTGGCATGTCTGGCACAGTTAAGACCACTTTAAAACCGAAAAGATATCTGAAGGGGGAAATGCGGTATAAGCCTGCACATCAATACCTCTGTCCCCCAAACAAGTTGCAGGCTGAAACACACACACACACACTACACACTGCAAATTGAGATTGGGTCAGCCTTCCAATAGCTGAGATGAGATGCAGATAGCGATTGAATGGAATAGCTGTCACAGTGGTGGGTTTATTAAAATGCTTATTTATTTCATTTCCAGCCTGCCTTTATTCTTCGAGGTTCAGAATGGGGCTCGGCCTGGGAAGGTGGCCCATTTAGGAGAAGGAAAACTCTAAACTCTAAACCTCCATTGCCTTGTGACATATCTTCAGGAGAAGAAAGGGCTGAGGCAGGCATCCCCAAACTGCGGCCCTCCAGATGTTTTGGCCTACAACTCCCATGATCCCTAGCTAACAGGACCAGTGGTCGGGGAAGATGGGAATTGTAGCCCAAAACATCTGGAGGGCTGAAGTTTGGGGGTGCCTGGGCTAAGGAGTAAACCCTACACAAATCCGAAGTGGAGTCCATAGTGGAGTGATGCCTTGTACGCCTCCTACCAGGAACTCTTGCAGCCAAGCTAGTCCCAAACATATTGCTCTGATTTTGGTGGGTCTTGTCATCTGGGCAGCCCAGGACCTCCATGCACACTGCCCAGGCTTTTGCCCTGGGAATACCACTTTGGTATTGCCAATGCAGCAGTTTGACTTCACCCCCAGAGGTGCACTCCATTTTCTCTTGAGACAGACGGATGCCAATCCCATTTTGTTCTGTAGAACGCAGAGCAACGTACATAGTCCCAGGCATCAAACAGACCAAGACCCGCTGAGTTTCAACAAGCCTGTTGCATTGTGAGCTTTCAGACCATGCTTTCCTGGCCTCCAGGGATTACATGGTGTTATGGCAGTGGTGGGGAACCTCTGGTCTGTGGGTCTAATGAAGGCCAACAACCTTACCGGTTTGGTCCATCAGGCCATTTCTCCTGCCTTACATATGATATCATATGCAATGTCAGACGTTAGGTAGAAAGACTGGGCTGAAAGATTGGCAGCCACTAACAGTCAGTTGATCAGCCGGTTCAATGCCTGCCTGAAACCCTGGAGAGCTGCTACCAGTCAGTGTGGACAATACTGAGCTGGGTGGACCAATGGTCTGACACGGTATAAAGCAGCTTCTTATGTCGTGGCAACGCGAGAACAGGGCCTTCCCTGTGGTGGCTCCCCGTTTGTGGAATGCTCTCCCCAGGGAGGCTCACCTGGCACCTTCGTTACATATCTTTAAGCCCCAGCATAAAACCTTTCTCTTCAACCAGGCTGATTAACATTCTAAGGTTTTTAAATGTGTTTGTGGGAGGGGAATTATTGGTTTATTTTGGTTTCATTATGTATTTGGCTGAAAAGCGGTATACAAATTTATAATAATAATAATAATAATAATAATAATAATAATAATAATAATAAGAAGAAGAAGAAGAAGAAGAAGAAGAAGAAGATATTTTTTACATGGGAATTAACAGGTACCTGTGCATGTTTTCCCCCCATTGCCCACCTCACCTCCTGCTAAACTGGTCTGCTCACATTAATCTGAAACATCAATGTCTGAGCTGTTGGCTCTGCAGATTATACTTATCATTTCAGTTAGTTTGCGCAGAATAGATGAAATGTGAAGTGGCAGCTTTGCTACCGGGAGCTCAATGCGTTCAACCTGAAAGGCTGCTTTAGATTTGTAGCTGCCCAATGTCAGGAATCAGTGTGGCATTTATGATTTTGTTCTCCGGGTGCATTTTAGCTAGGCGTTCTCTGCCTCCAGCTTGACTGAATGCTGAGCAAGACAATGCTTGGAGATATCTATCTATCTATCTTTGGAAAGCCTCTGCACCAGAAATCATCCACTTTTGTTCTGGCCTCCTTGCTTGCTGCTCCTTAATTTGTGCAGTGCTAAGATAGCACAGTGAATAGAGGAACAGAAATAGTGCATGGAGCAAGATAGGATCCCCTGTCCCATTTTGTAAATAGATGGCACTAGTCGGTAAGGGGGAAGAAGGTGATAACGATAACACCAAATGGGTTTTAATCTCTGAGTGCTGTAGAGTTTGCAAAGTAACACATTTGGGAAGAGGCGAATACCTTGGCCAGCATAACTGAACAGGTGGGAAATGGGAATGTAAGAAAGGAACATTCAGCTAGGAGCCATTGATAGCTTTCTCGTCCATGAATTTGTCTAATGCTCTTTTAAAGCCAGACTACAATATTTGGTACAATGCAATAGTATTGTTGGAAGATTCAGGAGTGATAAAAGCAAATACTTCTTCATGCAGTGCCTAGTTAAACTATGGAACTCACTCCCACTGAGATCCAGCTCTTAGGTTCCTTCTGGCAGTTCCCCTCACTGTGAGAAGTGAAGTTACAGGGAACCAGGCAGAGGGCCTTCTTGGTAGTGGCGCCCGCCCTATGGAATGCCCTCCCATCAGATGTCAAGGAAATAAACAACTATCTGACTTTTAGAAGACATCTGAAGGCAGCCCTGTTTAGGGAAGTTTTTAATGTTTGATGTTATATTATGTTTTTATATGTGTTGGAAGCTGCCCAGAGTGGCTGGGGAAACCCAGCAAGATGGGTGGAGTATAAATATATTATTATTATTATTATTATTATTATTATTATTATTATTATTATGGTTCTTGAGCTCAGGTCTTGCTTCAGAGTTTCCCACAGGCATCTGGTCAGCCCCTGTGAGAACAGAATTGGCCTGATCTAACAGACTTTAATTATGTTCCCTCCTGTAACAACGTATTTCTGGTTGGAAAGTTTTGACTGCTTGTGATTTTTCAATCTTTAACTGTCAGTCCTGTGCACAGAAAGGTGTGCCCGGCTGATGAAGGTCTGAGACGGGAGAATGCGGTAGACAATAAAAACCAATGCGTTTCATTTAGCAGTTTCTAAGGAAGGCTGCAGTTATAATTGTTTTGAGTCTCTGTCCCGGGAATACGAGTTCTTTTGCTCTGACCCAGCCTTTTAACTCAAGTTATCCCAGAAATAATAACTGTGAGCACTCAGGCCAGAAAAACATTTTCTTGCTCACATCTTTCACCTCCCCAGTGGCTCATTTGGAATAGGAACATGTACCAATTGGGTCTCGTCCTCTGCCGCAGTAAGTTACAAGTAAGTTGCAGTGCTTAAAACAAGAGCACATCTTCCTTAGTGGGTGAGAGAGAACCATTGTTGTATATGTCTCATAACTAGCAAGGACATGCAGTCCAGCCTCAACAGAGGTTATCCACTAGGGCCACAGTCACCCCACATATTTAAAGAACTATGATACAGTCATGACTCCCTCTGAATAATTCTGAGAGTTCTGGTTTGCTGAGATTGCAAAGACCCCTATTCCCCTTAAAGGTAAAGGGTAAAGGGACCCCTGACCATTAGGTCCAGTCACGAACGACGCTGGGGTTGCGGCACTCATCTCGCTTTATTGGCCGAGGGAGCCAGCATACAGCTTCCGGGTCATGTGGCCAGCATGACTAAGCCGCTTCTGGCGAACCAGAGCAGCGCACGGAAACGGCGTTTACCTTCCCGCCAGAGCAGTACCTATTTATCTACTTGTGCTTGACATGCTTTTGAACTGCTAGGTTGGCAGGAGCTGGGACTGAGCAATGGGAGCTCATCCCGTCGCAGGGATTCGAACCACCAACCTTCTGATCAGCAAGCCCTAGGCTCTGTGGTTTAGACCACAGCGCCACCTGCCACCTATTCCCCTCACATAGCTACAATTCTCAGAGTTCCCTGTGAAGAGGGATTGATTGTTAAACCATTCTGGGAATTTTTGCTTTGTGAGGGGAATAGGGGTCTCCTAACCACTCTTGGCAGGAACGCAGGTGGCGCTGTGGGTTAAACCACAGAGCCTAGGGCTTGCTGATCAGAAGGTGAGCTCCCGTTGTCGGTCCCAGCTCCTGCCAACCTAGCAGTTCAAAAGCACGTCAAAGTTCAAGTAGATAAATAGGAACCGCTACAGCGGGAAGGTAAACAGCATTTCCGTGTGCTGCTCTGGTTCGCCAGAACGGCTTTGTCATACTGGCCACATGACCTGGAAGCTGTACGCTGGCTCCCTCGGCCAATAATGCATGATGAGCGCGCAACCCCAGAGTCGGTCACGACTGGACCTAATGGTCAGGGGTCCCTTTACCTTTAACCACTCTTGGCACCTTTAACAGCTCCCAGGATCCTTCGAGGGAAGCCATTACTGTTCTAAGTGGCATCACAGTGCTTTAAATATATGGCGCAAATGCGGCCTAGGGCAAATGGAGTTCCGCCCCAGCAGGCTCAGTCTGGCTTCAGCCAGTACCCTCCTGCCTTCTTCCTTATGAGCAACAGTGGTCAATTGGGCAGAGCTGCATTGCCTTTGTGGCTTCCCAGTGTCAGGGCCGCTCCCAAGAGGGAGTGTTGTATTGGCTCAGCTGTTGTGCCCACCCTGCAAGGACCTCCATGCTGCCTCTGCCTGCAGCCCCAGCATTAGGAAGCCAGGTAAGGAGTGCAGCCCCACCCCCACCCTGCTCACTGCTATTGCTCACAAGCAGCCCAGGAGATGCATAGGCTTGGGGTTTGATTGTCCCTATTCCAGGACACCCACCCCACATCATGCCATGCTGTCACAGCCACCGCCGTGAGGCAGGTTAGGCTGAGAGGCAGTGACAGGCCCTGGGCCACACAGGGAGCTTCCCAGTCCAGTGGGGATTTGAACCTCGGACTCCCAGGTTCTAACCTGACACTCCTAACCACAACAATGCAGCAGCTCACCAGTATTAATAATGGCAGGCAGAATTAGACTGTGGTCATTTTAATTCCTCACTCAGTTCTGAGCATTCACAGAGTGCATTTCCATTTCCAGTATCAATCTCAGATTACTTTTATAATTTTCTGCTTTGCTTGTTGAAAAGCTTAGAGATTAGTTTTTGGATTAATTTCCTTCCACTTATTTGCCTCTATCTCTCGCCATGACAAACATTTGCAGGATGGCAAATTTGACAGATCCGTCTGTAGGGGAAAGGTTTGTCAATGGGACAGGTTGGTACAAGAGAGCTCCTGCAGCTGCAAGACATGCATATATTAACCACTATTACGTTAAAAGGAGGAGAGTTTTGTTAGAAAAACTGGAGAAAAGCGATGAATGGCTAAATTGACAATATTGCCTTTTTTATATTGCCTATTTAATCCCAGTGTATTCAGCAGACATGAATCTAATGCAAAGAGAAAAGTTTGGCACTTTGAATAACAGGCTGCTATTAACTTCCAGCTATATTATATCCTAGTGAACTTTCCTTAAAAGTGACAAATGTAAGCTTATCCCATTCAAACACTATACTTCCTTCTTTTCTCTTTAATTCTATCCATTTAGATGAACTATTATTGCCTAGCAGTGCAATCTTCCACATGACTAGCCAAGAAGAAGTGCAATGAACTTGGTGGGGCCTGCTCCCAGGAATCGGAGTATAAATTTTGTGGGCTTGTGGTTTCCATTCCCATAACAAGTGTGCTGGAACTGTTTTCAGGAGAACCACTCAGGACTGTCTAAGGTGGTTGGCAATGTTCTCTAACTGTAGCTCTCCTTGTTGAACCCATCTTAGAATCTTAGAGTTGGAAGGAGGGCCATCTAGTCCAGGCATCCCCAAACTTCAGCCCTCCAGATGTTTTGGACTACAATTCCCATGTTCCCTGACCACTGGTCCTGTTAGCTAGGGATCATGGGAGTTGTAGGCCAAAACATCTGGAGGGCCGCAGTTTGGGGATGCCTGATCTAGTCCAATCCCCTGCAATGCAGGAATCTCAACTATAGCATCCATGACAGGTGGCCATCCAACCTCTGCTTTAAAACCTCCAAGGAAGGAGAGTCCACAACCTCCCAAGCGAGACTGTTTTACTGTTGCACAGCTCTTGATGTCAGAATGTTCTTCCTAATATTTAGTCAGAATCTTCTTTGGAGAGAGAGATCATTGGCCTATCTGAGCCTTCAGACATTGAACTGGCGAAGGGGTGTAGGTCAGTGCAGAAGGTCTCAGGTTCAATCTCTTGCATCTCCAGGTAGAGCTCAATCTCTTGCATCTCCAGGTATCTGAAGGTTCAGTCTCTTGCATCTCCAGGTATCTGAAGCCTTGGAGAGCTGCTGCCAGTCAGTGTGGGTGTCGAGGGTGCTCCCTAGCCAAAGGAATGCACATAGCAGGTCCTCTTTAATTGTCAAAGGTGGCACTTAGTCATTTCTATGGCAACAAATACCCATGCATACCAGTCTAGCATCTGGGCCAGTGATGGCGAACCTATGACATGCGTGTCAGACGTGACACGCAGAGCCCTCACTGCTGGCACGCACCCCATCGGCCCATTCACGCTGTTGTTGTCCCCCCCCCCATTTGTTCTCCCGCTCCTTCTACAGCTTGTCTCCGCTAGAACTTGTCTCCGCTACAGCTTGTCTCTCCGCTGTTAAAACCCGGATCCTTTTTTGTTGTTGTTGTTGCTGCTGGTAGCCAGAGATTGGTTTTTTAACCCTTTCTGTGCTGTTTTTTCTGGCTCTTTGGCAGACGATGATTGGGTGTAACAGCATTCGTATTTTAACCCGTTCTGTGCTGGGGTTTTTTGGCGCTTTGGCAGACTATGTCGGTGCTGCGTGTTAGTTCCAGCAAAGGTATTATTTGTCATTTATTTCTGTTCTCTTTCCCCCCCCAAAAAGTGCAGCAGCTTTGGGGCATCCCCTCCCAAAAGCAAAGCAACTTTTGCACACACCCCAAAAAAACCTCCAAAACTTTGGTCAGCAGCTCCCCCCAAAAAGCTCAGCAACTCTGGGCACTTTGTGATAAATAAGGGGTTTTTGGTTTGGTTTGGTTTGGTTTGGTTAAATAATTAGTTTTTGGTTCATTAAATTCCGTTATATATTACAATTATACATTTTTGTTATTTAAACTGTAAATATCGCAAAATTATGGGTTTTTTTCTCCAAGATACCACCCGAGTTATGCTCGGTTTTTTGGTAAATTTTGACACACCAAGCTCAAAAGGTTGCCCATCACTGTTCTAGGCTGCTTTTTCAAGGTCTGCACTCCATGGAGCAGTTGCAGCAACAGGGGGCCACTCCCTTCTCTACTAGTTTACGAACCTTCCCCCGAGGGGCTGCGCACATGCAGCCAGAGACTACGCCTGCGTGGAAGTTTCCTCTGCTCTTCCCTCTTCAGTCCCCTCCTGGTTCTGGGAAACAGTGATGCAGGAGAGACATGATGTGCTTGCTCCCCCTCTTCTTCTAACCCATCCCGTGCTCAACCCTCCAGCTCTGAAGCTTCCCTTGGCTTTGACTCTTGCCACAAATCACTGCCCCCCTCTCCCGAGTCAGACTCCAGTCCCTTTTCTCCCGGGGCACACTTGCCAGTCTCTGATACTGAGCTCGATGAACCAATGTTCTGAGTTGGTGTAAAGGCAGATTCTAATGTTCATATGAACAGCCTTCACTTTCAGTTTCTGAGGGAAGAAGCAATCATTCTGGTACACTTCTCCCCAAAGATTCTAGAATATGCACTTTGGAAACAAACATGGCTGCACATTAGTCACATGGGTAATCCCACCCAATCATGTAAGGGTGGGAAACTCAGGTACTAGGACAAAATGCATCTCCAGGCCTCTTTACGCAGACCTTGGGATTTCCCCTAGTCCCTGGATCCTCACCAGTGAAGTGTGCAGTTCTACAGCCCCTTTCCCTGGGGTGAACTTAATCCAGCTGAATTTGCAGAATTCCACTAAAGGCCTTTTCTCCTGTCCTTGCTGCTTGGTTAGTTTATTAATGCCTGGTGTTCCTGTAGCTGACATTTTAAAATAGCACAGACATCTGCTCTCAATAGATGGGCGAGCTCTTCAGTGTCAGAGGGCTCAGCTATCTTCCAAAAATGAAAAGGTGTCTTTTGTCAGCCCACAATATATTACGGTGACATAAGGGTCATAAAAAAAACTTCCTCAGCCGTGAACAATTCTAGGGAACTGGATGAATGCAGCATGACAATGTTTCCCCCACAAGCCAATCAACCAAATAAGCAGAGGCATAGGCTTTCTCACCTAAAACGGCTGCTTTCAGTGACTTAACAACCGGCATTTTCAGGCATAGCAATTTTAGCTGTCTTAGCTTCCATCACCTCATGGCACTTGAGGTTTCCAAATTATTTTGTCCCATGTAAAGTGGGTGACCTACTCAGCTTCCAGAGTCTCTGGGGAACGTTAATGGTAGAGGCAAGTGATATTTGAACGAACAAATATGATGGCTTGCATCCAAAGCAGTGCTACATCACCTTCCCATCAGCACAAGAATTTTAGCCTGTGCAGTGAGACTCCCCCCTCCCTTGTGGGCCCTCCCTGCACCTACCCCAAATCTGCTCTAGAGTGCTTGGGGAAAGCCCAAAACAGATGGGGGGTGCAGGAGGGTGGGGGAGATGGTGGAAACCCCATTAGAGCTGCAATGGATACAATCCAATGAATACAATTTTTATCCAAGAGCTTTTGAAATTTTGCATTGAATATTATGTTGATAGGGATGCGGGTGGCGCTGTGGTCTAAACAGAGCTCCCATTGCTTGGTCCCTGCTCCTGCCAACCTAGCAGTTCGAAAGCATGTCAAAGTGCAAGTAGATAAATAGGTACCACTCCAGCAGGAAGGTAAACGGTGTTTCCGTGCGCTGCTCTGATTTTCCAGAAGTGCCTTAGTCATGCTGGCCACATCACCTGGAAGCTGTACACCGGCTCCCTCGGCCAGTAAAGCGAGATGAGCGCCGCAACCCCAGAGTCATCTGCGACTGGACTTAATGGCCAGGGGTCCCTTTACCTTTATGATGTTAATAACTTACCTGCATATTTAACATACTGGACGGCGGGGGTGGGGTGCCCCTCTGTCCCTTCCTTGCTCTGCTTGTCAACCCTCCCACCACTCCCCCTTGGTAACTCTATGCAGTATTGCATTATAAACTCCCCCCCCCAAGCAATTTACGGAATAGAATACATTTATGTAAAAGGTGAACCTCACTCAAGAGTGAAATGCCTGGGTCCGTAGAAACAACTAATAGTTCTACCTTCTGGGCTACTAGTTATTTCTACTGACACTCTTAAGTGACGTTCATCTTTTAGTTGGGTGGGATAGGTTATTCCCTTTTTATGTTATTGCAGGGTGAGCTCTTTTAGTTAATAATATTTTTTAATCTTTTGGTATTATATGCTAAGAAATGTAGCCATTGTGAGGCTGTCGCACCCCGCAATAAATGACAAACAATAACAGTAACTACTCTTTAAATATGCATATGGGACTTACATACAAACATCATAGCTGCCAAGTTCCGGCCTGAGAAATAAGGGACTGGACCGGAAGTAGCAGACTGGAAGTAGCGCTGCCGCCATTTTGGAACTGGGCGGAGCATGCTCAGAAGCTACTTTTGATGCTGCTCTGCCCTGTTCCAAAATGGCCACCACACCAGAAGTCACGCTGCAGCTGGAAAAACGGGGGTTTCCTGGGGAATACGGGAGACTTGGCAGCTATGAAACATGCAGAAACTACCAAACCCGATGTTTCTGGTGTGTGTGTGTCCCGCTCCTTTTTAAAACCTGCAAGCTAATCCTCATGCCACCTGATATCCTGTTTGCAAAGATCCAAAAGCTTCAAAAGCTTCACGAAGTGTATATCTTGTTGCTGTTTGGTCGTTCCCACCTCAGGGTGTTCTCCTGGCCCCTACTTCTGAGGCATCGAAATGGCATCGCACAAAATCCTTATCAACCAGAATCCATAATCCAAAGAAAGACATGGTTGGCTATCTGAATATTTTGTCTCACATTGGGGCTTTTATACTTCCTTTGCTTCTGATATTCAGCTGCTAGCTAAGACGTTGGATCTGCAAGATACACAATTTTTCTCCAACAAGATAAGAAGCAATTGCATTGCCCTCTAACTGGGAGCAGGCTTTGAAAGTTGGGGAAGTCAGTGCTAGGAATTTCTGACACATCGTCAGGATTTTGGTTTTTTTTCCTGGCACTTGAAAATAGGGTTGCCATATTTTGAATTGCAAAAAAGAGAGGATACGTTTGCCAACCTCTACTTTTAACTATGGATTGCTATGACGACTTTACCCATGAGAAAGAGGATGTGTCCTGGGAAAAGAGGGCATATGGCAACCAGTTCACACTTACCTGGGGGTAAGCCCCATTGAACTCAATGGTCTTACTTCTGACTTAAAAGGATCTCGGGTAACCTAAGAGCGTAAGAATAGCCTGCTGGATCAGGCCCATGGCCAATCTAATCCAGCATCCTATTCACAAGGTCCCCAATGAGGTGCCTGTGGCAAACCCTCAAGCAGGATTCAAGCACAAGAGCAACTCTCCCCTCCTGTGATTTCCCAGCAACTGCTTTTCAGAAGCATCACTGCCTCCAGTTTGCTTCATAACTTTCCACAAGGGCTAGAGACACTTTTTTGTAGGAAAAAAAGAATAAAAGCTCAAAATTGGGGGTGCCTGCTGGGGGTATATCAGTACCCCCTGTGCCACTTCTTGGTGACCCTGTTTGTTCCTGTAACATTTCTAGATTCCCTATTTGTAATGACGCAATCCTAAGTTAATCACAACTGAGACATCCTTCGGGTTTTCGAAGGCCAAAGGGGAGGGGGAGAATGCAAATTCCTCTTAGTGATCATAAGCAATATTGCTTTTTAATGCTGCGATTAATATCTTCTCGATTGATGAATTGCTTCTGACACTTGCAATTAAAACAGAAGATTCAGTCATTAGAGGCAATCAATCTGAATATGCACCTTAAAAAAAAGAATAGAATTAGATTGCATTGAACTTTGGGTATTAGACCAGCCAAACCTTGTGACTTCTCCTCGTATCACTCGGTTTCATTAAGGACTATCTGGATTATGAGGCTGTAATGCAATATATAATTTGCTTTTAATGTGTGTGAAGCCCTAGAGCCTGCAAATGAAATAAGATCCAGACACTTGTCCCATGTAAAAAATAAACCAAACAAGACTTTTCTGCCATTATTACCATATATATTCAATTGGGTGGAATGATGCCAAGCATGCATAGCAGATCAATTCGAACTAATGGTTAGACAGTTGAACTTGAGGTCAAATGCTACATCAGCTTTGGGCCTGATAGGGTGGCTTCAGAGCAAATCATGGAAATTAGATGTGCATATTATAATTTTTACATTCCAATTCAGCCTTCCTTTTAAGGCTGGGGTTGAGGAACCAATGGCAAGGAAGCTCCCTTCTGTCTGGCCCTTGGGACTATCCCCTGCTATACACTTGCTCCTGAGGCCCTATGGTTTGGCTTCATACCATTCTTGAGTGTTCTTTGCTTGATGGAAATGTATCATTGACCTCTGATAATGATGCTTGCTTGCTTGCTTGCTTGCTTGCTTGCTTGCTTGCTTGCTTGCTTGGATGGAAGATAGAGGCATGTGTGTAGAAACAATTGTAGATATTAATATTGAACAGCTTAAAGCAATAGGAATAAAAAGTGTCCAGACCATAGCTGCCAAGTCTGCCGTATTCCCCGGGAAACCCCCGTTTTTCCAGCCATTCCCAGCTGGAAAAACAGATTAATTTTTTTCCCGGTTTACTTACCGGCCGGGGAGGCTCCTTTTGCGCAGGTCCAGAGACTCCAGACATGCGCAGAAGCGATTTCCGGCGTGGCGGCCATTTTGGAACTGGGCGGAGCATGCTCAGAAGTGACTTTCGATCTGCTCTGCCCAGTTCCAAAATGACCGCAGCGCAACTTCCGGAGCGGTGGCCATTTTGGAACTGGGCAGAGCAGCATCGAAAGTCGCTTCTGAGCATGCTCCGCCCAGTTCCAAAATGGCGGCAGTGCTACTTCCGGTCTGCCAATCCCTTATTTTTCTGGCAGGAACTTGGCAGGTATGATCCAGACCCATAAATATGATTCAAAAGCTTTAATTACAGAACTTGTTCCAAAAACATATACAAAAGAAAAGAAAAGAATGATATATCCAAACAGTTGTATGACATCATGTGCACATCCAGCACAGGTTCCATCTTCTTACTAATTTGAAATAACTCCAAACAGACCTAAAATCAGAGATCTATCTCTTTCGACACAGCCTCCATTAGCCTGGAGCTGCTTTCTCTTCAAGGGAGACCTCATTAGCACATCCCTTTTTTCTCTGTGGCTTCCAGACAAAAACTCAAGCATCAACTCCCCAAAATGGTGTTTTGCAATTGATACCTCTCTCACATAATCTAAAGTTAAACACCACATGAGAACTAGCAGGGGAACATCAACAGCCAATTATCAATACATGTAGGTGCTAAGAGAGCTCTTCTTAGCTTCAATATACCCCAGTAGAATTTTCCAGTTAAACCTTTGGCGATACAGATACAGGCATGTTCCATTTCAATGTCAATCAAGCCATTATACTTAACAGAAACTAGCCAACTGAGAACACAGAACCTGTGTGAGTATTTCTCTAGTCTATTCCCTTTTTTCTTCATTGCCTTCTCAGCCACGACGTTCCCCTTTTCACCTCATCTTCCACCTTCGTTACTTCCCTCTCCCTGGAGATCCTGGACGAAGGATTTCCCACCCTCACCCCAGGCAAACCAACTTTCCATTTCTCCAGCGGCAGCACTGTTGCTCAGCATTCCATGTCCAACTTTCCCTTCTCCCGAGCTATGGCAGGTTACAGCAGGGCAGAGTGGGAAAGACCTCTCAACATCCCAGTCTGGTTCACAACCAACAACACTGGAACCTCCCTTTTGGCTGTGCTTCAGGGTGTCCTAAACATCTTTCTCATTGCATGTGTGACACTTCCCTTCTTCCAGTTCCCCCCCCCCCTTTGCATCTCACCACAATGCCAGAAGATGGAGAAAGTCAACTGGCTCCCCTTGTTTCCCAGGACTATGTTCCATATCACAACTTCAAAGTAATCAAACTGACACCGAACGAACTAATTTAAGGTATATTTGGAGTGGGGGTAGGGGGCCCTTCCCCAAGGGGACACCTTACCTTCCAAGTCCCGGACTGCAGAATCCGGGACCGGCAGCCGTGTGACACCAGAAGTTTCGTCGACGTAACTTCCGGTGTCGCTTTGCCCTTCTATGGGCACCAAAAATGGCCGCCGCTGGCTTCGAAAGTCGCTTGTACGCATGTCAGGAAGTGCGTCGATGCAACTTCCAGTGTCGCTCTGCCCATCTATGGGCACCAAAAATGGCTGCCGCCGACACCGGAAGTCGCGTCTATGCACTTCCGGACATGCGTAGATGCGACTTTTGAAGCCGCCGGCGGCCATTTTTGATGCCCATAGAAGGGCAAATTGGAAAGAAAAAAATGGCCGCCAGCAGGAGAAAATAACAGAGAAAAACGGGAGACGAAGTGATACGGGGGACCACTGGGAAAAGGTAAGTAAAATCGGGGTTTCCCCGGAGAAAATGGGGTACTTGGCAGCTGTGGGGGACACCCCACAAAATCTCAGTCTCGTCCCGGACTTTCTCATGGTCAGTAATTTGCCCCAGTCATTCATTGCGCTCCCAAAGATACAAAGACTATTGCTGCCTTCATTGAGAGACCAGCCTCTGTAAAGCTTGGGTTAAGAATGAGACTCCCAAACCACTTGTCTGCAGCAGATGGCTGCAACAGATGCCTCAATGGAGGCTGTGTTTAAATCTGGCAAAACAGCATCTAAAATGTAGGTTTGTTAAAAATGTAAAATGTGACTCAGCCATGCTCAAAATATGATATATTTACAACACAGTGTTGAGAAAGGAGGTAATTTTGAATGCCAAATTGAGCTCCATAAAGAATTATGTTATACACATATACCGTAATGTATCAACTTAGGGAGGTTTTTTTATTTTTTTAAAAACCTATCTTTTAAAAATCATGTTTTAAAGACAGGAAGAAAACCCTTCACTCTGCATTACTACCTTCTGAATCTGTTTCAGTCATTTTCAGCACAGTTTAGACAAACACTTCGAATGCTGCAGCTCCACATTTTTCAAACAGTTGGACATGAAAACTGTTTGGGAAACAGAACTTATATCTTGATTAAAAAAAGAAAAAAAAGTGCAGGCATACACAGCTGTTGAACATTTGTGGAGAACTTTTAGCCCGCAATCTGTTTTGGGCGTATATGTGTGTGAGTTTGTAAAGGTTTGAGTATGTGTGGAGAGATTTTAGCAACTTTCCCCCAGGTGTGGGGGGTGAGCAGTGGAAAGCACATCTTCAGGAGGGGGCCTCTTCTGCCCCCTCAATATGGGGGGGGGCTTGGCTCCCTGCCTAAAAATATTGTGGGGGCAGAGGCATCCACAGCCCTGTGGTGACGGCTCCTATGCACCAAACCTATTCTCTAAGAGACCTGACACATTGGAGAGAAGCTTGGTGTGTATTTTAGGGGTACACACACACACACACACACACACACGATCCCTGGGTTCTTTAAAGCACCACTTTCAAACAAGTGGTTCTCTGCATTGAAAGACCTCCCTTCCCAGCAATCATGAGATTCTCTCTCTAAGCTGCATAGCTTTTCAGGACTGCAAGCAAGAGGAGAGTGAGAATCAATGTGTTGCCTTAGATAACACTGCCCCATTCTGGGTAGACGTGCAAAAATCTTAGCAGGGAAGCATCTCCACGTCCGGCCATCTGGATATGAATTCATGTTGGCAGATAGATCTTGGGGGAGTTGCATGCCCTGTCCTTTTGACATAGTCCACATTTTGTGATGTTCCCAGGGTTTGTTTACACTGTTTGAAGTTAGAATGATAGCAAACTCCCCTTCCCTAACATTAAAGAGATGAGAACCATGTTGTTTTGTGAGGTTTTTTTTTGGGGGGGGGGATTTATTTGAAATGCCGATGAAGATGTGACACAGCCTTTTATCTCAGAATCCTCTCCTGGTGGCGGGAAGCTGGTTCCATTTAGCACAAATTTCATTCTGATTTCTGCAGAACAAGCCTCTGTTTCGGGGAGAAGGGCAAGAAAAAATCATTAACTAGCTTCACCTTGACCCTAATGGCAAAAATCTGTGTGGAATTTAGGAGAAAAGCCATAGCTCTGTTGTAGAGCATCTGCTTTGCACACAGAAGGTCCCTGGTTCAATCTCCAGGATCTCCTGGTAGGGCTGTGAGAAAACCGTGTCTGAAATCCTGGACTGCTGCTGTCAATCAGTGTGTAAGGTAAAGGACCCCTGGAGGGAGGGTTAAGTCCAGTCAAAGGCGACTATGGGAAGAAGAAGAAGAAGAAGAAGAAGAAGAAGAAGAAGAAGAAGAAGAAGAAGAGGAGGAGGAGGAGGAGGAGGAGGAGGAGGAGGAGGAGGAGGAGGAGGAGGAGGAGGAGGAGGAGGAGGAGGAGTTTGGATTTGATATCCCGCTTTATCACTACCCGAAAGAGTCTCAAAGCGGCTAACAATCTCCTTTCCCTTCCTCCCTCACAACAAACACCCTGTGAGGTGGGTGGGGCTGAGAGACTTCAAAGAAGTGTGACCAGCCCAAGGTCACCCAGCAGCTGCATGTGGAGGAGCAGAGACGCGAACCCGGTTCCCCAGATTACGAGTCTACCGCTCTTAACCACTACACCACACTGGCGATGCTCATCTCGCTTTCAGGCCAAGGGAGCTGGCGTTTGTCCACAGACAGCTTTCTGGGTCATGCATGAGTAAACCGCTTCTGGTGCAACAGAACACCGCAACATAAGCCAGAGCACACGGAAATGCCATTTACCTCCTCGCCACAGCAGTACCTATTTATCTATTTGCACTTGCGTGCTTTCGAACTGCTAGGTTGGCAGGAGCTGGGATTTCAACCGCCAACCTTCCGAGGCTCAGTGGTTTAGACCACAGCACCACTCGCTCCCTTACAGTCAATGTGTAGATAATACTGAGCTAGATGGAGCAATGGAACTCAGCAGAAGGCAGCTTCCTTTGTTGATGGCATCCATCCATCTCAAATGTGGTCTGAACCACCAGTCATGGAGGAAAAAGAAGATGTGCAGAACCTCACAGATCTGCCCTAAATATTTTAATAATATCAGGCATAAAATATCTCCCAACCTCAACATCTCATCCATGTATTGAGAATCTTCAAGCTCTGCCTAGGAAATATTCAAACAAATGTTTCTAAAAAAAATAGAAGCATTTTTACTGGGAATATTAGAGCCAGATATTGCAAAATGAAAATAAGAGAATTTTTCTTTATGTGACAGCAGCAGCAAGAATTCTAACTGCCAAAAATTGGAAAAATGAAACAATCCAGAAGAAGAAGAAGAAGAAGAAGAAGAAGAAGAAGAAGAAGAAGAAGAAGAAGAAGAAGAAGAAGAAGAGGGAGGAGGAGGAGGAGGAGGAGGAGGAGGAGGAGGAGGAGGAGGAGGAGGAGGAGGAGGAGGAGGAGGAGGAGGAGGAGAAGAAGAATGGCAAGATAAGCTATTTGATTATTTAGAATTGGCTAAACTGACAGAGACAATTAGAGACCAATCCAAACAAAATTTCAAAAATAATGGGGAAAATATAGTGAATACCCAAAAAAGCAGTGCCCTGAAATTAATACTTGGACTTGTCTGGACTAATTTCTGCAAAATAAGATATGGTGTAAAAATGTAAGTTATAGAGGAAAAAATAGAGAAGAGGAATTGAGAAAGAAACAGTTTGTTAAATACTGTGGTACCTCGTGTTATGGACGGGATCCGTTCCAGAGGCCTGTCCGTAACGTGAAATGCCCGCAGCTCAAAGCACTGCGTCTGCGCAGGCACACAGCACGATTTGGTGTTTCTGAACATGCACAAAGCACAATTTAGCACTTCTGTGCAGGCGCAAGTGGCGAAACCCGGAAATAAACCCATTCCAGTACTTCTGGGTTGCCACAGGATGTAACGATAAAAGAACGTGAAGCAGAAGCAACACGCAACATGAAGCGGAAGCAACACAAGGGATGACTGTATACAACCGGACCCACATTGAGGGGGAAGGAAGTCAAATAGAAATGAATAAGAATTGAAATAGGGGTACATGTTCTATATGTGTAGTTATATCTTTTTTTATGCTTGTCTTGTGAGTGACGTCTGTGTTGGTGTTGGTATAATAAGTCAATAAAAGCATTAAAAATAAATTTAAAAAAGAATCTTCAGCTTTGCCTAGTGGCTCAAAATCCATTGGGATGATCACATTTCATTCCTTATTCTTTTATTCTTGGTCTTATTAAATGTTAAAAGTTTTTCTTTATCCCCCATCTGTTTGGTTTTCCACATTTTCCCTTTTTGCACAAATATAAGGCCACCTACTTTGCATGAGTTCTTAATTCACAGAGTCCTTAATTCATAAGCCATTTTGCTAATTACACACACACACTCTCTCTCTAGTAATTAGCAAAATGGCTTATGAATTAATAATTGTTGTTGTTGTTGTTTAGTTGTTTAGTCATGTCCGACTCTTTGTGACCCCATGGACCATGGCACGCCAGGCACTCCTGTCTTGCTAATAATAATAATAATAATAATAATAATAATAATAATAATAATAATATTTATACCCCGCCCATCTGGCTGGGTTTTCCCCGCCACTCTGGGCGGCTTCCAACAGAAATATTAAAATACACTAATTTCTTAAAGATTAAAAGCTTCCCTAAACAGGGCTGCCTTCAGATGTCCTCTAAAAGTCTGGTAGTTATTTTTCTTTTTGACATCTGGTAGGAGGGCGTTCCACAGGGAGGGGGCCACTACCGAGAAGGCCCTCTACCTGGTTCCCTGTAACTTGGCTTCTCACAGCGAGGGAACCGCCAGAAGGCCCTCGGCACTGGACCTCAGTGTCCGGGCAGAGCGATGGAGGTGGAGGCGCTCCTTCAAGTATACTGAATTAAGGACTCTGTGAATATATATATATATATATATATATATATATATATATATATATATATATATATATGCTGCAGTTCCCTAAATTAGTCTTTAAAAAGATAACAGGTCTCTTCAAGATTACCACATAAAACGGAGCAGAAAGGCTGCCTTGCGACCCTGATTGAAGACCCCCAAGCCATTTACATTGTGCCAATTGTGCCAAACAAGTCACTGTAAATCCTATTGGATGACACTAAGCTTGCTCCAATGTGACAATGGTGAGGAAATGGGGTCTGCCAGAGTTTAAATTGTTGCTGGAATGGTGACAGCCAGCTTTCTGCAACCTGTGTATTCCCTGTGGCAGCAGCCTCTATATACAGACCTGGCAGAAGTGAGGCATGATTTCTTGGCACACACTTGAAAGGAAGACTGGAGAAATTGGGTAATCTTACAGGGACAGGCTATGTGTGATTGTATCAATCAGATTTAGCCAGTAAAATTGTGCACTGTCCAGATTCTGTCAGTTTCTAGGAATGGGTGAATCTGTCAATTTCAGTTTCTCATTTTCAAAATCTCCACATTTCCATATCGACCTGCAATTCTTTAAAAAAGTCCTCATGAATATTCATCAGCATTCTCCTGATAAAGACATTTGTATGTACTTTTCCCTTCTATATACATTTTTGCAAAGTACCCCCCCACACACACACCATAATGCATTTTTACATATTCTTTTCACTAGTGCATGCCTTTCCATGCGCACTTTAACATTGTATATGCATTTTCTGCAAAATTCAGAAAAGTGTGAATTTTGAAGGATGTGTTGGTTTTGCCTTTAAATATGAACTGAATCAAATTTCTCCCCCATCCCAAGCTCTACCAATAACCCCTCAAATAGCTGAGACTTCTAAATTGCAGGGGGTTGGACTTGATGACTCTCAGAGTCCCTTCTAACTCTACAATTCTATGATGCTATGATTCTATTCCTTCTAGGAACATGCTGTTGACTCACCAGATCATAGAACTGGAAGGGGTAGAATCATAGAGTTGGAAGGGAACCTCAGGATAATCTGGATCAACCCCCTGCAATGCAGGAATATGCAGCTGTATCATACAGCTGCAAACTTGGCATTATCAGCACCGTGCTCTAACGAGAGTTTATCAACCAGTGTGCCTCCAGATGTTTTGGGACTACAACTCCCATCATTCCTGACCACTGGTCTTGCTAGCTAGGGATGATGGGAGTTGTAGTCCCAAAACATCTGGAGGCACACTGGTTGAGAAACACTGCTCTAACCAACTGAGCTATCCAGTCTTCATGATTTGGTTCCACTTCTTATCCATGGCATTCCAACCTGACTCTTGCACTGATCTCCTGATTCCAGCTTTCATCCACATGCCTAAATTATCTACCCAACCTCACCCTGCTCTGAGGCTTGCTCCCTGAGACTTGACAACCATAATGGCAGTTTGCCTGTTATAAGCTGTTAACCTTGCTATGGATGAGTTCGGCTGGCCACTTCTGTGCTATTTCCCTTTCATTCGTAAAGTGCATTGGATGGTAAACACAGTTGTGGCTATTTGACAAGGCATTATTCACAGTGTAAAGGCCTTCTCCAGTCTAGTGGAATAATATCTAATGATCAAGATTACATGCCAAACATGGCAAATTCATTGACAAAGGCAATGCAAAACTTCAATAGCTTCAAGAAGGAAAAAATTATTGAGAAAACAGACCCATGTTTGCCTAGTTGTCTCTGATCACGTGGTTTGCTCAACTATTGACAGTGTAAAGCATGAATGAGGAAGAGCGCAAAATATGGTCTGAAGCTCAACATCAAAAAAACCAAGATCATGGCCACTGGTCCCATCACCTCCTGGCAAATAGAAGGGGAAGAAATGGAGGCAGTGAGAGATTTTACTTTCTTGGGCTCCTTGATCACTGCAGATGGTGACAGCAGTCACGAAATTAAAAGACTCCTGCTTTTTGGGAGAAAAGCAATGACAAACCTAGACAGCATCTTAAAAAGCAGAGACATCACCTTGCCGACAAAGGTCCGTATAGTTAAAGCTATGGTTTTCCCAGTAGTGATGTATGGAAGTGAGAGCTGGACCATAAAGAAGGCTGATCGCCGAAGAATTGATGCTTTTGAATTATGGTGCTGGAGGAGACTCTTGAGAGTCCCATGGACTGCAAGAAGATCAAACCTATCCATTCTTAAGGAAATCAGCCCTGAGTGCTCATTGGAAGGACAGATCGTGAAGCTGAGGCTCCAATACTTTGGCCACCTCATGAGAAGAGAAGAATCCGTGGAAAAGACCCTGATGTTGGGAAAGATTGAGGGCACTAGGAGAAGGGGACGTCAGAGGACAAGATGGTTGGACAGTGTTCTCGAAGCTACGAACATGAGTTTGACCAAACTGCGGGAGGCAGTGCAAGACAGGAGTGCCTGGCGTGCTATGGTCCATGGGGTCACGAAGAGTCGGACACGACTAAACGACTAAACAACAACAACAAAGCATGAATGAAAATGTTGCCAGGACATAGTAGAAATGGAGGTGGATTGCTTAGCTCATTTTTAAGCTTATATATTTCTTGCTCTGATAGTTAATAACCTCCAGGGCTATAGTAAGTAGTAAGGGCTCAAGGTAAAGGTAAAGGACCCCTGGATGGTTAAGTTCAGTCAAAGGTGACTATGGGGTTGTGGCACTCATCTAGGCACTCATCTCACTTTTAGGCTGAGGGAGCCAGCATTTGTCCTCAGACAGCTTTCTGGGTCATGTGGCCAGCATGACTAAACCGCTTCTGGCGCAACGGAACACCGTGATGGAAGCCAGAGCTCATGGGAATGCCGTTTACCTTCCCACCACAGCGGTACCTATTTATCTACTTGCACTGGTGCGCTTTCAAACTGCTAGGTTGGTAGGAGCTGGGACAGAGCAACAGGAGCTCACTCCATCGCTGGAATTTGAACCAACCTTTCAATTGGCAACCCCAACAGGCTCAGTGGTTTAGACCACAGTGCCACCCTCGTCAATGTGGAGTTTATGGGGACCTAGATTTGAATTTTCTAACAGACAATAGTGGACTCGATCTAACCTAGTGCCATCCAGATGTTTTGGACTACAAAGCCCATTAGCCTCAGCTGGCTGATGAGAGCTGAAGTCTGACAATCTGTATAGCACCAGGTTGGGAAACAATAGACTGGATGGACAAATAGCCTGACTCATATGATGCTGGATGTTATTATTATTAGCTGTGTTATTCCTGCAATGCAGGCGGTTGGACTAGATGACCCTCAGGATCCCTTCCAACTGTACAATTCCATGATTCCACAATTCTATTATTCTATCATCATCATCGTGACCACCACCATCTCTTTGTTTCTCCATTTTTGTATTATGTATGTACTCTAACACGTGGGATGAGGAATATCTCCCTTCATACCTCAGATTACTGTAGAAAAAAACCGTAATTGTTTCAGGAAAGCAAGTCACATTTCAAGGACAGAACACAGATTCATTTTGCATCACAGGACCTTGCAGATTCCCTATTTAAATGCAAACCCTTTCCCCACGTATTTTCCAGCCTGTTACTAAACAGTAACCGAGAAGGAAAACATCATACATTTTCGCTTTTTCACCCTTGCCAGAGATCTTGTTAATGAAGAACTTTTCTGGCCAATCCGTTTTACAGATTGCCAGCCTTTAATATGCACAATGACACACACACACAGCATATCTTACAAGGTGACTGTGGCTGCTTCCGGACAAATATTTGTATATATCCCATCACCACTGAGCTACGGAAGAGCCATGGTCCAGTAGCAGAACATCTCTGAAGCATCTCCAAATAGGGCTGGGAATGTCCCTACTCTCAAACCCTGGAGAGCTGTTGCCAGTCTGTGTAGACAATACTGAACCAGATGGGCCAACAAATCTGATTCAGAATAAGGCGGCTTCTTATGTTCCTGCATTTCCTGCTGCTCCAGTGGTCCTGTTGGGAGTCACCAGGGTCCAGCCCTTAGCCTCAATGAGACCCCCTTGGAAAAACACAAGGAGTGTGATCCTGGGAGGGGGGGCTCTTAGAACAAATGGGCAGCCTAGGGACTCAGTACCCACTGAAGAAAACCAGATGTGCATGGGAATATGCTTGGGGATATGGCCCTCAGGCCGAAAAAGTTTCCCCGCCCTTCCTCTCATCAGGATCCAGCATGGCCAATGGTCCCCTAAGTCCCATCAGGATCCAGCATGGCCAATGGTCATGGATGATGGGAGTTGTAGTCCAGCAACACCCAGAAGACAGTACTAGGTGGGAGAAGGCTGAGCTAATGAAATATGTACCAGTGTCAAACATGCCTTTTCTAACATATACTGGCTTCCTCAGAAAAGCCACATGTAGGACAAACAAATTGTATTTCTTCGCCCTGCCCATTTCAACTTGAATTAAATACTGCAATTTGTTTTCCACAGCCATCAGAGTCGGGGGGAGGGAGAGCACTTTGCTTAGAGGATATTTATAGCTTTCATTTGTACTATTTTCCAGTTCTCTCTCTCTCTCTGCCCGCGTCTGCGAAGACAGATGCTTTCATTAATTCGAGTCCCCATTGCCCAAACCTCAGGAGGAGAGAAATATTAAAACAAATAAATTATTAAGTGTTCGCAAAATACCTCTCCCAGATATTAAAAAGGTGGTGACTTTCATCTCTGGCGGTGATCTCAGACTCGCTGCCGGCAAGCAGTGAAGCATGCAGCTCAGCAGAAAAACTGGCTTTGCAAAAATGTGGGCCGGCAGAAGACCCATAGGCATTAATAGGGGGGCGGGGAGGTGAAGAGGTGGACAAGAGCAACATTTCAAATGGACGCATGTTCGGTGAGTCACAGGACTTTGCCCCATCAGAGTGTGGCTTCTGCTGGAAAGCAGTCCAGATCTAGCAGTTGATGGGCATGTGCTGAGTTTTGCATGCACTGTGGACCTACAAGACGCAAAGCTTATGACATGCCTCCAGTCTTGCTACAGAACTTGCTTGCACAAAAGGTAGTAATGGCTGCCAACTCAGATGGCTTTAAAACAGGGGTCAGCAAACTTTTTCAGCAGGGGGCCGGTCCACTGTCCCACAGACCTTGTGGGGGGGGGCGGACTATATTTTGTTGGGGAGGGGAAAATGAATGAATTCCTATGCCCCACAAATAACCCAGAGATGCATTTTAAATAAAAGGCCACATTCTATTCATGTAAAAACACCAGGCAGGTCCCACAAATAACCCAGAGATGCATTTTAAATAAAAGGACACATTCTACTCATGTAAAAACACCAGGCAAGTCCCACAAATAACCCAGAGATGCATCTTAAATAAAAGGACACATTCTATTCATGTAAAAACACCAGGCAGGTCCCACAAATAAGCCAGAGATGCATTTTAAATAAAAGGACACATTCTACTTATGTAAAAATCTGCTGATTCCCGGACTGTCCGCGGGCCGGATTGAGAAGACAAGTGGGCTGCATCCGGCCCCCGGGCCTTAGTTGGGGGACCCCTGCTTTAAAACAAGTTATTCGTGAAGGATAAGGCTATCTAGGACTCCTTGCCATTTCAATGATGTTATGCCCGCAGTGTTGGAGGCAGTATGCCTCTGAAGGCCACTTGCTGGGAATAACAAGTGGGGAGAAAGCTGTTGTGCTCAGGTCCTGCTTCTGATCTTGCCACTGAGACAGCGGGCTGGCCACTGTGGGGAGCAGAAGTCTGAGAGATGGCCAAGAAACCAGGCACACAGTGTGGACACCTCCGGTCCTAGGACAGGGCGCCGGGGACTGGACTGAGGAGGAATGGTGGAGACCGCCCCCCTCCTCCTGCACCTCCCAGAGAAGAGGAAGACAGTATAGATTTACAACAGTGGTTTGCAGAGGGTCATGGCTCTGAGACAGAAGAGGGACAAAGTTGGGAGATAATAGGAGAAGAGGAGCAGAGCCGGAGCAGCTGGTTGACACGCTATCACTAGAAACCATTCCAGACCCTCCTTCTCCTAGGACCCGATGAGCAGTTAAAGTGGTAGAGCAGAAAGTTAATAGGCAAACAACAACAACAATTTATGATTTCCCCAGCCACTCTGGGTGGCTTCCAACAGAAGTCTTAAAATACAATAATCTATTAAACATTAGACAGTGTTCTCGAAGCTACGAACATGAGTTTGACCAAACTGCGGGAGGCAGTGCAAGACAGGAGTGCCTGGCGTGCTATGGTCCATGGGGTCACGAAGAGTCGGACACGTCTAAACAACTAAACAACAACATTAAACATTAAAAGCTTCCCTAAACAAGGCTGCCTTCAGATGTCCTTTAAAAGTCTGGTAGTTGTTTTTCTCTTTGACATCTGCTGGGAGGGCGTTCCACAAGGTGGGTGCCTGGTTCCCTGTAACTTGCCTTCTCACAGCGAGGGAATCACCAGAAGGCCCTCAGAGCTGGACCTCAGTGTCCCCGCTGAACGATGGGGGTGGAGACACTTCTTCAGGTATACTGGGCCAAGGATGTTTAGGGCTTTGAATTGTGCTCGGAAACGTACTGGGAGCCAATGTAGGTCTTTCAAGACCGGTGTTATGTGGTCGGTCTTGGCGGCCGCTCCCTGTCACCAGTCTAGCTGCCGCATTCTGGATTAGTTGTAGTTTCCGAGTCACCTTCAAAGGTAACCCCACATAGAGCACCTTACACAGGCGTCATAAAGCAGGTGCTGCTGCTGACGATGACTGAGAGGGAAGGGGGTAGGAGATTACTTGGAGCAACACCACTATCCAAGGGATGACATTTCTACATCTCTCTCTGTGAATATTGAATAAAAGACCTTGGTAAGAGCTTCTTCTCTTTCCATTACTGGCAGCCTGCCGTGAGGGAGGGGATCAGATTCCCTGAAACCTGACACAGAGTGATCTGGGTCAAATGGCTCCCCAAGGCTGCTGGGAGCTCTCCCCCTACTTCTCTGAGGAGACCCCAAGTTCTGGTTCTGGGCAGGGCTGGACCACCCACATTGCAAACCTGATTGGAGTTTTACTGACCTAGTCTCCCCACATGGTTGGAATATTTCCAGCTATGTGAGGTTTCCTTGTGGGTAATTAGCTCCTACATACCTAGGAGATTTAAAGAGTAGCCCTGTTGTTTGCCTTCTAACCTTCCTTCGGCTCAAAGCTGATCCCCACCCCCTTCCCATCTCCTTAACTGCTGTTGAATAAAAACTGCTGCTGGGGAATTCTAATAGCTCCTTACAGTTGCATTTACCCAGACCTAGCTGTGGTTTCCCTGGGAGATGTGGGTTTAAGCTGAATGCTTCATCGAAAAGGTGAGTTTTGGAGAGAGAACTGAGACGTGTGCTTGTTTGTTAATGAATTCACTGAGTGAACAATTATACTGTGTGAAGCTCTTCCTCTTTTTCTGAATCTCTGGCCCGTGAGTGGCTAGTTCATTCCAAAAGAACATAATAATAATAATAATAATAATAATAATAATAATAATAATTTTATTATTATTATTTATACCCCGCCCCTCTGGCTGTGTTTCCCCAGCCATTCTGGGTGGCTTCCACCCGAATATTACCATAAAAAGAATACAGCATCAAACATTAAAAACTTCCCTACACAGGGCCACCTTCAGTTGTCTTTAAAAAGTAAAATAGTTGCTTATTGCCTTGACATCTGCTGGGAGGGCGTTCCACAGGGCAGGCGCCACTACCAAGAAGGCCCTCTGCCTGGTTCCCTGTAACTTCATTTCTCACAGTGAGGGAACCGCCAGACCGGACCGAGGCCATTTAGGGATTTAAAGGTCAGCACCAACACTTTGAATTGTGCTCGGAAACGTATTGGGAGCCAATGAAGGACTTTCAAGAGCGGTGTTATGTGGTCTCGGTGGCCGCTCCCAGTCACCAGTCTAGCTGCCGCATTCTGGATTAGTTGTAGTTTCCAGGTCACCTTCAAAGGTAGCCCCACGTAGAGCACATTGCAGTAGTCCAAGCGGGAGATAACCAGAGCATGCACCACTCTGGCAAGGCAGTCTGTGGGCAGGTAGGGTCTCAGCCTGCGTACCAGATGGAGCTGGTAGACAGCTGCCCTGGACACAGAATTAACCCTGCACCTCCATGTACAGCTGTGTGTCCAAAATGACTCCCAGACTGCGCACCTGGTCCTTCAGGGACACAGTTACCCCATTCAGGATCAGGGAGTCCTCCATACCAGCCCACCCCCTTTCCCCCAAGAACAGTACTTCTGTCATGTCAGGATTCAACCTCAATCCGTTAGCCGCCATCCATCCTCAAACTGCCTTCAGACACTCACACAGGACCATCTGGTTCTGATTTAAAAGAGAGGTAGAGCTGGGTATCATCCGCATACTGATGAACACCCAACCCAAAACTTCTGATGATCTCTCCCAGCGGCTTCATATAGATGTTAAAAAGCATGGGGGAGAGGACGGAACCCTGAGGCACCCCACAAGTGAGAGCCCAGGCAGGGGCGTAGGTGGGGGTGGGCCGCCCCGAGCGGCAGGTTCCAAGGGGTGCCATCGCGGGTGCCCGCCCCGCCACAAAAAGACACCCCGCCCCCGGAACGTGTGTCACGCCCCTCCGGGAGGCGCACCACGCCCCTGGAACATGCGCCATGGCCCTCCGGGAGGCGCATCATGCCCCCGGGACGCATGCCACGACCCTGGAACGCACGCTCCACCCCTCTGAAAGGTGCGCCCCGCCCCCATAACAGGCGCCAGCCCCGCCCCTGCCCCCGGTGCCGGAGCATGAAGCTCCGCCACTGAGCCCAGGGGTCTGAACACTCATCCCCCACCACCACTTTCTGAACACGGCCCCGGAGGAAGGAGCGGAACCACTGTATAACAGTGCCCCCAGCTCCCAACCCCTCTAGACAGTCCAGAAGGATGTTATGGCCGATGGTATCAAAAGCTGCTGAGAGATCCAGCAGGACTAGGAAACAGCTCTCACCTTTGTCCCTAGCCCACCGGAGATCATCGAGCAGCACAACCAAGGCAGTTTCAGTCCCATGGTGAGGCCTGAATCCCTGATTGGAAGGGATCCAAATGGTCCGCATCCTCCAGGCGTGCTTGGAGTTGTTCAGCAACCAGCTGCTCTATCACCTTGCCAAAGAATGGTAAATTTGAGACTGGGCGATAGTTGGCCATATTGGCCGGGTCTAAAGATGTTTTTTAAAGAAGCGGTTTAATGATCACCTCTTTCAGTGGGCCTGGGAAGGCTCCCTCACAGAGGGAAGCACTCACCACCCCACAGAGCCTATCGCAAACTGAACTGGAAAGCAAACCGAACTGAAGGAGGAAGTTGGAAAGGTGACACTCTTTCTCCCTTCCTTTTTCAACTCTCTTTGCTTTCCAAAGCTCAGATGAATTCTGACTTTCACCTAGATGTCTCTAAAAAGCATAGCTGCCAAGTTTTCCCTTTTCTCGTGAGGAAGCCTATTCAGCATAAGGGAAAATCCCTTTAAAAAAGGGATAACTTGGCAGCTATGCTAAAAAGTGAAGTGTGTGCTTTCTCTCTTTCTGTCTCTCAGGGATGGGGCTGATCCAGGGAAAGAAGTGACCAGAGAGAGTGATGCGCTCACTCTAAAATCTGAAAGAAAGTGCAGGCCTAAAAAGTTTGGCCACCCCTGAAGGGTTATATTCAGTGGGGGTTTTTTCTAGAAAAATAGGTGCCGGTACTCACTATGAAGTTGTTACAGTAAGTGCCACACTTTTTAACAACAACAAAGAAGGGTGCTGGTAAAAGAAAGGACACTGGTTCTATCCCATAGTGTTCCTTCCATTAGCAAAAGGCTCTCTGATCCAGCAATCTTCTAACCATGGGATGAGAGCAAGGCGTCTTTTGCCGAATCCTTAATTGCATTGTTTCAAACACCTTTTGAAGACGTGGCTTTTTAATTAGGCTTAGGGTGGATTAAATCGTGTTTGTGCTGTCTTAGGTTGTGTTTATTTTAATGACTGCTGGGTTTGATAATTTTCGCTTGATTGTAATGGGTTTACTTTGGAATGTTATTTGCTTCACATGGTGTTGCTGCTTAATCTCTTACCCGCTCCCCAAAAGTTTCTTTGAAAAGCAAGCTGAGTTAGAAATAAAGAAGTAAGGCACCCATTGGCCTTGCAGCACCACCTACACTGTTCCAAAGGGTCCCTGGAGCAGATTTTGGAGAATGCAAGGGGGCTGGAGGAGGGAGGAGGTATCAGCAAACATTGACTCTAGGGTTGCCAGACTCAATAGAGGACAGGACTTCTGTGCCTTTAATTGCCCTGCTCTCTTTTGTGTCTGGAAACCTTAAAGAGAAACCAGCAGATCCTTTGCTTGGAAATTAAACAAAGGGTCTGCTGGTTTCTCTTCAAGGTTTCCAGACTCAAAAGAGAGCAGGGCAATTAAAGGCACAGAAGTCCTGTCCTCTATTGAGTCCGGCAACCCTAATTGACTCCCTCCTCTTTCTGTTGATCAAAGGCTCAGATGGATCTGCCTTCCATCAATGGGGCACCTGCACCTTTAAATAGTTGTTAGAAGAGAAAAATTCCCTCTTCAGCACAACTTATTAAAGGTGCAAGAGCGCCTTATATTATTGGCATTCGGCCACCATATATTCAACCCATAGCACAGATAATTGCCTTTGATCCTAAGATAAGTAAACACAAGGACTTTCACAGAAGGAACATCTCCAGACTACTCCACTACTGAACATGAAAGCCTTTCCTGAACAATTTGAGATGGGGCATGGAGGGTTTCTGGGGGCAGGGTAGGAATGGAAGACTTCATCCCTGTGAGCCGACTATTAGTTTTAATTGTTTTGACGTGTTGCATGCCCCTCACTGTTCACCCATCTCAGGGTAGGCTGCAACAAATTAAAAATACGACAAAAAATTAAAAACACAACAATAGTGCATTTTAAAAAGATTTTTTTTAATGCACTATTGTTTGTATTTTTAATTTAAGGGTGTTTTTTTTAAAAAAATGCACTATTGCAAAAAATATGCACTCACAAGATATAGGGGTGCGTTCTGCAAATATACACCTCAGGCGTCAAAGGCCAGGGTAGAGGGGTGTCAGTATTAGAATCTGACAACCAATAAATGAGTGCTGAAAAAGTTATGGAATGAATATGTTACCCCACCCCATTTCAGCCTGTTCCTCTTTGGCGCTATTTAGTTGGAACAGACTATATATGTTCAAGGTCCCATCATACTCCATTAGCATGCACACCATGCAAACCGCCCCCCCCCCAAGGATGCCACCTCCTAATATTTCTTACATATAAAGAGAGTTCTGTTTTTGGAGATGACAAGATACTGCCAAGTCTGATCTTCACTGTTATTTATCACAGAGTGCCCTTGGAGTAACCAAAGGGAAAAAAACTCTCAGCAAAAACATACCCTAGAATATAATGTACTAAATAATATTCTTCAAATGTTGGCTGTCAACACACACCATGAGTATTGTGACAAATAGGTATTTGAATCGCGGTTATTTAGGCATAATTTCAGGCCAGCAATCTATGTTCTTTTTCATTCCCAGTAAGCACCAGTTTATAAGAATATTGTAGTTCTTTGACAAAGGAAAGATTGATGTATACAGCATGGGGGCGGCAGCAAAATATAAATAAACCTTTGCAGTTTAAAAGACAGCCCAGCATTTTTGTGGAAAACAAGACTAGACTAGACTGAAACATCTCTCCTGCCCCAGCACAGACAAACCCCAAAGTGTGTTACATTAAAAAGACCAATTTTTCTGAGCTAAATTGACTTTCCCTTTTCAATTTATTTCAAATTGTTTGTTTATTAAATGCCTACAAATTATCTGCAATAATTACTGAACTATCAGTGCAGCGAGAACAGCTTGATGGAAAACTGAATCCTTAATACAATTGAAGCCATTCTTAATAGCAATCGCAGATAATTAGGATCACCAAGCTAGCACAACATGTTGATGAGTCATTGAAACTAGCTAACCAAAAACTGGAAGAAGAATACTGGGATCTTATTACTGTTTTGCCTTCAATTTAAGTAGTGTGGTATACTCTACACCGAAAGTCAGCTGTGAGATTTTCAAAGGCCTTCCTGAGTTCTTTGTGGTAAACCTCTTTGAGCATGATTTCCTTGTGGTAAATAAAGTGATAAATGAAAATGCTTCCAGACTTTTCCCTAATGGAGGCTCCATGTCTTCAGCATCAACACATCCCAGACTGCTGTTAAATTCACTGGCAAAACGCCAGGGTGCTGAAAAATAGCTATCTGAATCCAGAGCTCCATTAGGAATATGCAAATCTTCCACCCCGTGCCTTAAAATGAATGCCGGGTGAGAGGGAACGACAGCAAATGCAGGGTGAATGAAAACTGAAGATCTTACAATGTTTTATGAACCAAAAGGCATGAACAAGCTGCAGCACAGCTCTTCCAATATGGCACATTCCCTGCTCATACTGCAAAAGTGCCAAGAGAAAGTGGCAGCAATCCTTGAAAAGCATTTGCAGCACAACTACGGACAATGAGGACACTGCTTGTGAATATGTGGAAAGAATCAATGGCACCCATGGAAGTTGAAAGAAATTAATGCCAGATTAGACTCAATGTATGAAACAGCCACATCAACAGCAGCAGCAACAAAACTGGGGCTTAGCTCATTATAAGGAAATTAAATATTTGCCAGCACCTTGAATTTAGCCTGGAAGCAAATGAAGAACCAGTAGAATATTAGAGTTATATGATCAAATAAAGGGGCTGTCATCGACAGCCTAGCTCAGGCATAGGCAAACTCGGCCCTCCAGATGTTTTGGGACTACAACACCCATCATCCCTGACCACTGGTCCTGTTGGCTAGGGGTGATGGGAGTTGTAGTCCCAAAACATCTGGAGGGCCGAGTTTGCCTATGCCTGGCCTAGCTGCTGCATTTATGTCATTTCTACTTTCCTAAAGTAGATGACCACCAATGCAAGTTTTCGGACATATTTCAAAAGCTGCTCCATGTAGAACACATGACAGTTGGTATGTGATGAAAGCATACTAGTGATTGTCCCACGATATGACCGTGGCAAGACCTCCACCCAAGGCCACTGCCAGTATGCCAACAGAACTGGTGCAAAAAAATTCAAACCATAGTTAACGTACTCAGGAGGTCTAGTGCACACCCAAACCATGAACCTTATTCTTTGAGGAGGAGTGAAATCCAGGACAGGCTCAGTGCTTATTTCTTGATTGGCGATTCCTCCCGCCAACAGGACTTCTGCCTTGTCCAAATGAAGCATCATGTTGTTCGCCCACATTCAGTCGCTCATTGATCTCGGTTGATAATTTGTGGCCTCCAGAGGATTCCCCTTGGAGTCAGGTAGAAAGGAGAGACAGAGTTGGGGTTCGCAACCCTCCAAATCTCTAAGCAGTATAATGTTAAACAGTATTGTTGAGGATGAGAATGGGACCTTACATGAGCCAGGGGTCATTGGGACAAGCAATTACCAATGTTAAGATGGATCAAGAATGCTGAGGCTGCGAAGATCAAAGCATTTAGATTAGACAACTGGGCCAAAGCAAACAAGATGAATTTTAACAAGGAGAAATGTAAAGTACTACACTTGGGCAAAAAAAAATGAAAGGCACAAATACAGGATGGGAGACACCTGGCTTGAAAGCAGTACATGTGAAAAGGACCTAGGAGTCTTGGTAGACCACAAACTTGACATGAGTCAACAGTTTGATGCAGCAGCTTAAAAAGCCAATGCAATTCTGGGCTGTATCAATAGGAGTATAGCATCTAGATCAAGGGAAGTAATAGTACCACTGTATTCTGCTCTGGTCAGACCTCACCTGGAATACTGTGTCCAGTTCTGGGCACCACAGTTCAAGAAGGATACTGACAAGCTGGAACATGTCCAGAGGAGGGCAACCAAAATGGTCAAAGGCCTGGAAACAATGCCTTATGAGGAACGGCTTAGGGAGCTGGGTATGTTTAGCCTGGAGAAGAGAAGGTTAAGGGGTGATATGATAGCCATGTTCAAATATATAAAAGGATGTCATATGGAGGAGGGAGAAAGAGTGTTTTCTGCTGCTCCAGAGAAGCGGACATGGAGCAATGGATTCAAACTACAAGAAAGAAGATTCCACCTAAACTTTAGGAAGAACTTCCTGACAGTAAGAGCTGTTCGGCAGTGGAATTTGCTCCCAAGGAGTGTGGTGGAGTCTCCTTCTTTGGAGGTCTTTAAGCAGAGGCTTGACAGGCATATGTCAAGAATGCTTTGATGGTGTTTCCTGCTTGGCAGGGGGTTGGACTGGATGGCCCTTGCGGTCTCTTCCAACTCTATGATTCTATGATTTCTGCTCTCTGGTATAACACAGAAATAACTTAAATTTAATGATTCCTAGTGTTGCAGTAATCAAAACCTAAAAAGATATCTAAATCAATGTGAACCCTTCGAATGCTTTAATTAATGGAATACACAGTTTGAATTCATAACCCTTATGTTAACTTCATCGTTTCAACATTATCCATTTTGATTTTAAGTAAGCTGCCTTTTGTCATATTGATTTGGTGTTGAGACACTACTGACCTGTCCCTGAGGAAAAAACAACCTTAGTGTTAAACACAGTTACTCAGGCATTAATCCCATTGACCTCATTTTATAGATGTTGCAAAAAATAAAAAAATCAATGGGACTTAATCATGAGTAAGCTTATCAAGGATTGCAACCTTAACCTTTATGCCAGCTTTCCAGTATTTTAGTCCCATCATCTGAGCACCCTGACACTACGCTAGAATGAGCTCATTTGGAAATACCACACAATATTGAAACAAAAGAGATCAAATTAAGTACATAAATCTATATTTTAATACCTCTATAAGTAGCCTGATTCACAAGGGTGCTAAGAAGTAAATTGCATCTTCTAATCCAGATAATGCAGGAATGTCTTTTTAATTAACCATTAACCCAGGGATCAATCTGGTCTACAAAACATTTATTGAAACCTCTCTCTCCCTCCCTCTTCCCTCCACCAGAAAAAAACCCCACCTAAGGTGATTCGAGGTGGGTTGTGATCTAGCTATGCAGTAAATTTCCCTGCCCCCAATTCCTGTTCATTGGCTGTCAATTGCGAGGCTGGGGAAATTCCTAGGCAATATGATTTTGTGTATCAATTATCCATAGCATAGGTTTTATGGAAATATGGGAGAAAACAAGACACTGGCTACAGCCTCTAGTAGTAGTACCCTTTGCCATATAGTTGGGAAACCATGGGTATGCATAGTTAGCATGCTAGATTTGGAATTGGGAGGCCTAGGTTGTGTACACACCAAATCTTAAAAGCACATTTGAAACACATTCTTTCCTTCAAAGAATTATGGGCACTGTAGTTTACCCCTCACAGAATTGCAATTCCCAGGCAGTAGCTGACCAGTGAGGCACAATTATCTCTTCCACCAACAGAGGCAACCCGTAGTGCTCATACTTTATGTCAACCAGGTTGAGTTTATAACTTGTAACTGCTGCCTTTCGCATTGTTTTTGCTGCGTTTACAGCACTGAAGTGACCTCCTCAAGCCTGGGCAGTGTTTACGGAGGTCCTATGCTTCCCAGATGACAGGGCCCCCCTATTGGCCTTGCGATGTGGTCCAAAGGAAAGCAGGGCAATACATTTGGCTGTAGAAGTTGCCAGAAGGAGGCATACAAGGCACCATCCAACTGCCTTAGGGACACCACTCCAGATTTGTGTAGGATTTAGTCCTTAGCCTTTTCTTTTCCTGAAGATGTCCCACAAGACAACGAGTACTGATTTCTCCTCGAGGTTTACTCCTGAAGCCTTTCTCATGAGTGAGTGTATCTGCAAGGCAGCAGAGGTTTAGGCTCAGAGTTTTCCTTCTCCTAGATGGGCTACCTTCCCCGGTTGTTGAGCCCCACCTGCCTCTCATTTCCATATACCGGTACATCTCATGCAGAAACTGCCTTCTTGACTGTTGGACCCACTATTGGTCTCATCTGCTCAATCTGCCGGAGTCTGTCTTCACATGGAGAGCACATCCCTAACTCACCAATGATTTGCGACCCATTGGCTACCCTCACCTGTTTCAGCCGACCAGACAATATATTTTAATAAACCTTTAATAATAACCTATGTGGAATGTTAATCCCAGCCAAACTGACAATTCCCCCTTCCCTTATGTAAAGCTAACTGCAAACTTCCTAACAGCTCTGTTTCCGATTCAGAAGAAGTTCCACACTGTCACACACAGCTCAATTGGTGTCAGTCTTCACAACCATATGCATAATACAACACAGATGCGATGTTCTAGGCAACTAAAAATGTTCTAGGCATCTGCCTTTCAGCTTAACAAGGCAACATGCCCATCGTCAGTACTATTGATCTGTTTGCCTTTCTTTCACCCCTTCTGTCAAAAAAGGCACAGCCAAATCCCAAGCCTGAAGGAATTGGCCTTTTAAAAGATAGAAAACACACACATCGTATGGTTAGGAATAACTCAAAAACACCATGGATCAGAATGAGAAAGGTAGCTTGGTACTCCCAAGGTAATTAACAAATAATAAAGAGTTTTCTTGGCAATGCATGTGTGTTTTGCAGCTTCCGGAGAAAATTATTCTGAACTGATATAATGTGCCTAAAGGCCAGGTAGAACTTTGAATGATGAAACTTTTAAAAGGAGGGAAGTTCATAGAGAATTGGGGAGAGAGGTACCCACATAAAAGAGAGGTTTGGCAGCTTTTCAAGTGCTGAAGCCTGTCTTTGAACAGGTTCAACCTGCAGACAGTCATAATGAGCCATGCATTTCAGAATCAAAAGGATAAAAAGCAGACCATCAAAGGTTCCCTCGTGATTATTCGCGTTGCCAAAAGAAAGGCTTTGGGACTTCCATATGCTTGAACAGGCCAGGTTCACAATATGAGGACACAGCTGGGATGAAGACACCTGTCGGTTCCAGTTCCTTAAACGGGGGCAGGTAGTCACTAGCCTTTCCTCACGATTCCACAAGGGCAGTTCACGCAGAGGAGCACCCTCCTGCAATTGGCTCCTGTAGTTTGCCTTCTCTGATTGGCTGCAGGACCGTCTTGACCATATCTGGCGCCCTGGTGCCAAGATCCCTCTGGCGCCCCCGTGAGTGAGGCGGGCAGGAGGGGCGTACAGGGAGCTGAGAGGCGCGGAGGAGGCAGCCCCAGGCTTGCGCTCCCTGCGCGCCTCCGGAGAGCGGCCTAAAGCCGCTCAAAAACTGAGAGGCGTGGGGGAGGCAGACACCAGCGTCCGACGCCCCTTCTGCACCCCTGATGGCCTGGCGCCTTGCGCCACCCAGCCCGGGCCTAGGGACGGCCCTGATTGGCTGCTTTCACATGCCCCTTTCCCCAACTTCTATCAGCCTCACTAAGGGGGGGGAATTGATTCAGTTCACCCTAAAAGCCAACCTAATTTGCAATTTCTGAATCAATACGCAGACTGTAACACAGGCAGCCTGGAATCTGTGCAGATTGTGGGCAAATGCAGTATTCTTTAATCCCCAAAGAACCCTTCTAAGGGCAATTCACTTGATAGCTTGTAAGTTCACATCTTTTAAACATGCAGGTGCATTTTTAGGAAGGCAACCTCTGCAAACAGCAAGCACCACAGCTTTAAAATCAAAACCTGTGGACTGTGTCGAATGCTGAAAGGTTACATTCACTAATGATCTCTGGTGGAGTGCCAGTTCCTTAGCAAGTGTCAACATTCCTTTGATTTCTGGCCTATGACATGACAAATGACCTATTCGCTCCATGTCACCTCTCAAAAGCCAAATCCACCGAAGGTGTTTTCTCTGATTACTTGAAATATCTATTAGAATTTTATGAGGATTTGAATCAACACTAGAGATATGCAAAAGCAAAACACACACACACAAAAAAAACCTCTAGAGATTTCAAAAAACTTCTTCCAGTCCCCCTTGAAATTGCTTAGGTTTTTTCACCTAAAGAGTGACCTCAAAATCTGGGACTAGATTTCTTTTTCAATGCACCTGCTGAAAACATTACTGTTCGGACAAGCCTACCCAGACGCTTAGAAAGTTGAGATAATTTAAATCTATTTCAGTATACCTGAAGGACATAGCTGCCAAGTTTTCCCTTTTCTCGCGAGGAAGCCTATTCAGCATAAGGGAAAATCCCTTAAAAAAGGGATAACTTGGCAGCTATGCTGAAGGAGCATTTCCACCCCCATCATTCAGCCTGGACACTGAGGTTCTCCTCTGAGGGTCTTCTGCTGGTTCCCTAGCACTGCAAGAAGCAAAGTTACATTGAACCAGGCAGAGGGCCTTCTCGGAAGTGGTGCCTGCCCTGTGGAATGCCCTCCCATCAGATGTCAAGGAGATAAAGAACTACATAACTTTTAGAAGACATCTGAAGGCAGCCCTGTTTATTTATTCATTTTTTAAAATATATTTATTGAAGATTTTCAAACACACTCACTCATACCAAAAATACAAAACATAAAAAATACACACACACACACACAAAAAAATGCAAAATACAAAAACCAAAATACAAAAGTACTAAAAACACAAATTCTAACTTAAATCTTAGTCATCACCTTTTGGACTCCCCCGACCTCCCCCCCTTTGGGTTCCTGTTACAATATTATTTAGACAGTATTCATTGTACTTTTACTTATCTTAAACATTCTTTTCTCAATCCTTTCTTCTTATTTTCCACTCTTATTCCCAATATTAATACAATCGCTTTTAATCTAATATTTCAAACCAAATAATTCTAGTCCCCTTTATTGATACTCTAAAACTTTTCCCCTCTGCCTATAATTTTTATTAACAACGAATCCTCGTTCTAACATTAATTTTTGTATCACATATTATTTTAAACCGTAATAGCATAATTCCCCCCCTTCTCCCAGATCCAGATTTTCCAGAAGTTTACAGCGAGATCCATATATCAAACCAGTATAGGGCCAAACCGTTTCATCCATCTCATACAACATTTATAAGTTTTTACCTCACTCCCACTCTTTCCCACAGCTTCCACCAACCACTTTCCCCCCTCTTCTGCTGTCTCCCACCTATGTCTTTGCTTCTAACTTCCCAGAGCGTGCCCTGTCCTCCCCCTCTCACTGGGAAGATTAGAGTCCACCCTGGTTCGTCTTTGAGGAGTTCTTGAATCCAGTCCTTTTTCTGTTCCACATCTCCCACTTGTGGAACATTCTGCCATCCTTCTTCTTCCTCTTCCTGTTGCGCCAGTTCTCCGTCTGTCGTGAAGGTGTCCAGTGTTTGTACTTTCTTTTTTCCTCCATGTCCAATTTAATAATTTCCATGTCCATCCCTCTTTCTGTGCAGCTTTCTCCATTATCCTCTCTTGATTGTTTCTCCTGGTTCAGTGTCAGAACGCATTCCCGCAGCAATGTGGTATACAAGTTCAATCCCTTTCTGATGTCATGTAGCTCTGCAAATATCTTGTGCCAAGGCTGTTCTTTTGCAGCTGCTGTGTCCGAAGCCATCTTATCTGCTCTAGTCCCGTGGGAAACCAACCAGTTGCACTACAGGAAATGGCGGAGGGCTCATTCCATAACTTTGTAATCCATTTTGTTGCCCAAACTGGTTACTTTGTCTTTTAATTCTCTTGCAATCACCTCACTATTTTTTTTAATTATTCACTTTGTATCCCAGTCCAAATGTCCTTTCTTTTAATTTCTTTTTAGGTACATTCCTCTTCTTCTTTTTAACACTTCCTTCACTCAGGGTTCACTAGATCTGGTTCCCTGGGGGTACTTCTTTTAAGCCAATTGTTAATAAATTATTTAATTCGTTCCCCTTCCCGGCAGGGGATCGGTTATTGTGTCACAGTCTCTCAATTGGAAGAGGTCGGCTTCCTTTTTATACCTCTTCCGTGTCCAATTTCATCAATTCAAACTTTTTTAAAAAATTTTTTGAATCCTTTACTCACGGTTCTCCAATTTCGATTTCTTTGCGTTGGAAGAATCTGCCGCTCTCCGCCGCCGGCAACGAAGCTTTGCTGCCGCGAGGGTGACAGTGACGCTCAAAATGGCCCCTTCGACTACCACCCCACTCTGCCGGGACTCTTATCGAGTTTGCCGGCAAGTAGGGGAGTCGGAATTCGGGCACCGCTGAGCACATTCATCCTCATAAAGCTCAATATGAGGCTCTTGCGGGTAGCCGCGACGCTTTTCGCGGCTTTCCCCCCCTCGCGGCGCCGTTTGCCTCGGAGCTCGAGGCGAACGCAGCCGGACGGCGCTGGCAGCAAACCGGAAGCCCTGAAGGCAGCCCTGTTTAGGGACGTTCTTAATGTCTGGTGTTTTATTATGTTTCGTCATATGCTGTAAGCTGCCCAGAGTGGCTGGGAAAACCCAGCCAGGTGGGCATGGTATTATTATTATTATTATTATTATTATTATTATTATTATGTTTTAAAGTAGGGTTGCAATTTTTCTTGAGTTTACTGTTTTATCTTTTGTAAACTGGATTGAGAGGGTTTCTTTTACAATCAAGCGGTGTATAAATTTTATTAAATAAAATAAAAATAAATGCAGAGTTGGCCCTAGACATTTTGCTTGCTTGAAGCAAACCAAGAAATGGTGTCTCCCCCCCCCCCCAGGAACCATAGTTTGTTAAGGGTGCTTAACAACCTATCCAGAGAATTGTAGCTTAAGGGTGGTTATTTGTTAAGGGTGCGTTAAAACAATTCTGGGAATTGTAGTTTGTAAAAGGTGATTAAAAAGCAATCAATCACCTTCCTGCCCCACTTTTTTTAGTGAACCCCCCAAAAATAAGCTACAGCCATACCTCGGTTTAAGTACGCCTCGGTTTGAGTACTTTCAGTTTAAGTACTCTGTGGACTCGTCTGGAATGGATTAATCCACTTTCCATTACTTTCAATGGGAAAGTTCGCTTCAGGTTAAGTACACTTCAGGTTAAGTACAGACTTCCGGAACCAATTGTGTACTTAAACCGAGGTACCACTGTATTGGAATGAAAGGGTGGACATAACATTCTTCCCCCCCCCCAACCTATTTTCAACTGACTCTGAGTACCTTTCTTCTGCACCACACACACACACACACACACACACACACACACACACACACACACAAATACACACGTCCCTCCCTCTTTTTTCTTGCCTTTGCAGTTGTTGATTCTTTCTCCTCTCTCCCCTTTCCCTTTTAGTCTCTCTCTTTTTCTTTCTGTGGTGTCTTCTATCTTGGTTATTACTTTTATTGTTATCAGTGATTTTCTTCTAAAACAGCAGGTGCCCATAATACCCTGAGGAAAAAAGCACCGATTGTTATTATTATTGGTTTTGTTTCAATGCACCTTTCCCTACTAGTTTACCGTGTTTGTGTGTGCTGTATTTAATTATGCTAGTGTAGTTTCTCATAGATGGGGTCTGGGGGTTGAGTGTGTGTAGTCACACTTGATAAATGTGTTGCTTTTCTTCCCATTTGTAATAATAATAATAATAATAATAATTTTTATTTATACCCCACCCATCTGGCTGGTAGATAGATAGATAGATATAAAGCAATAATGAAACAGCATTAAGATGTCTGAACTATATGACAATACAAAAGTGTTGATCTGGGATTTTGAATAAAACATTTAAAATAAAAATGGCTTTGTTGGAGCAGAAGACCAATAAGCAGATGAATGCCCTTCTACAGAAAAAGCCCCAACTTAACTACAGAAGGAGAAAAGGGTTTAAAGGACAGAGAGGAAGGCAGAGAAGAGAGAAATGGCCATGACTGGGGGAAATTAGAAGAGCTTCTTATTAAAAAAAAAAGGCTCAGCCATATTACCCCCCCCCCCTGTGTGTGTGTGCTCTTCATCCCTAGATTCCCTTTGCCCTTTCCATATGAAACACAGCCTTGTTTGGAGCTCTTTACGCACATGGAGCTCAGTGGGATTTACTCTTAAGTAAGTGTAGAGGTTTGCAACCATACTGTTTGAGTCTCAGGAGGAACATCACTAGGGTTTACTTACGAGTTGCAGTGGAGGAAATGGATGCTGCTTCTACACCCCAAACCAGCACCAGGAACCATACTATTGCCTTTTCGCATGCACTGTTCCAACCCAACCAACGGGCACAAATCGCAGCAGTTGCCTCTCTTCCAGTTTTCAGAAGGAAAACGCGTACGATAAAACAAAGGAAAGACTGAAGCAATAACGTTTGGCTCAAATGAGGAGTGCTTCATCTTCAAAGCTCTTGGAGGGAAACTAATTAATTAATTCTGAAGCAATTCTAGAATTCAAACTTATAGTATAGTGATAGTAAAAAAAACCAAATCCCCCCAAAACACCACACACTTTACATTAGTAATGTTACAGTTCCACTGAACTTCCAAGCTATGCTAAAAAGGGAGATCTCTTTTGACAGCAGCATGCTGCTGCTGAAGTATTAAGGGTAGCTGAGAATGAGAAATTATGTATAATAATACCGTTCAAAGATACATTAAAGGTCAGATTAAATTTTTAAGGTGTACTTTCTCCTGGGCTGTAAACACTCCCTCTTTGAAGAGTCACTGTAAGTTCTTCTAAGGGCTTTACTTTAAATCCTTTTGTCTTTTCCCATTTATGTGCTGTGGCAACTATTTTTTATTCATTCCTAGTCACAATTCAAAGTATCCCTGAACTCCAGAGCATACATGCAGCAGGACAGTCCAACTCTAGGTCACTCAGAGAAAGACTTCCAGCTGCACAGATATAAAACGGGGGACACATGGATTGCCGGTAGTACATGTGAAAAGGGTCTAGGGCAGGGGTAGGCAACCTAAGGCCCGTGGGCCAGATGCGGCCCAATCGCCTTCTCAATCTGGCCCGTGGACGGTCTGGGAATCAGTGTGTTTTTACATAAGTAGAATGTGTCCTTTTATTTAAAATGCATCTCTGAGTTATTTGTGGGGCATAGGAATTCGTTCATCCCCCCCCCCCAATATAGTCCGGCCCACCACATGGTCGGAGGGACGGTGGACCAGCCCACGGCTGAAAAAGGTTGCTGACCCCTGGTCTAGGGGACAAGCTTAACACGAGTCAATAGTGTGATGCAGCAGCAAAAAAAGCTAATGTTAGTCTAGGCTGAATCAACAGAAGTATAGTGTCCATAATACCACTCTATTCTGCCTTAGTCAGACCAGATCTGGAATACTGTGTCCGGTTCTGGGCACCACAATTTAAGAAGGAAATTGACAAGCTGGAACATGTGCAGAGGAGGGCAACCAAGATCATCAAGGAAACCAAGCCTTATGAGGGAGTTGGGTATGTTTAGCTTACCTGCATCCTCTGCCCACACCTTCTCCCAACTCTCATGCTCCTACCCATCCCTGACACTTCAGCAAGGCTTTAAGTCCTCCCCACTGGGAGTTTGAACTTCTAGAGATGGTGGGAAAGGAGCAGAATCTGGAAAAGTGACAAATATCCTCCCCCACCCAAGGCCAGAGCTGCAACTGCAGTAGTGTGGAGATTAATAGACAGGCAGGTGGCTTTGGGAACGCTTTGGGGAAATATTACATCTCTGCCTGTTTCAGCATGCAGAGCAGATGCTCTACCACTGATCAATGGTCCTTTCCCTTCTTTTTCACCCAATAGAAGAAAGTTGCTTTTATCAGAGCCCGGCTGTTAGGGAAACTCTTCCAGAACTCATGACATGTTTGCTGTTTGCTGGAGATGGAGAGGTTTTGTGCCTCCCTATTTTCCTGGTCTTTTCTCACCCCTCTGCGATTTTTGATGTTTTATTAATACTTCTGAGAGTTCTTGTAACGCAAGCATCTAAAAATCCCTTTGTGGGAAAGCTGCCCAAAGTTGCCAATAAAATATGAAGTTTTTATCATCTACCCGACATCCTGAGCTTTAATCATATTTCATTTTGTTCTCAGATGCCGACCTATGCTCTTTGGCGGCTCAGCCAGTCTCTTGAGCTAAGCTTCTCTCCCAATTTGGTTTTCTCCTGTTACCACGAGACTCCAATAACTTTGTACTTAAAAACAAACCCGAGCTTATGTGTGTGTACGTGATGGAATGCATAGATAAACAGAGCTAGGCTGCAGCAGCTGGCATATATCCACACCCAAATCTAGACCTGGATAGGACATTCTCCACAAGAAGACATGTGAGGTCAGTGGTTTAAAATGGACCCTCGACTGCAAGGATGTGGAACCTTGGGTCTAGGGGCTGGATGCAGCCCTCTGCTTCCCTCTGTTTGACCCTGACTCTCCGCATGTAACACCCTGTGCTTGACTAGATTGATTCTGACTTTTGGATGCAGGGGCGTAGCCAGGATGAAAATTAGGGGGGCCAAGGGGCGGGGCCAAGGGGCGGGGGAGGGGCCACAGCGGGGCAAGGAAAGCTCCCTTCTCCCTTGTCAGCTTTCCCTCCACCCGCCCCGGCGATCGCGGAGGGGGAGGAGGGGATCGGAGCACCCCGATTTCGGGCTGCTCCGACCCCCTCCTCCCCCTCCTCGAACGGCAGGGGCGAGGGGGCACCAGGATCAGCCCGAAATCGGGCTGCTCCGATCCCCTCCTCCCCCTTTGCGATCGCCGGGGCGGGTGGAGGGAAAGCCCCAGTTTGTGGAACATGGATGTGACAAAGTGGACCAGGCTAGTGCCTTGGGTCTAGGGGCTGGATGCAGCCCTCTGCTTCCCTCTGTTTGACCCTGACTCTCCGCATGTAACACCCTGTGCTTGACTAGATTGATTCTGACTTTTGGATGCAGGGGCGTAGCCAGGATGAAAATTAGGGGGGCCAAGGGGCGGGGCCAAGGGGCGGGGGAGGGGCCACAGCGGGGCAAGGAAAGCTCCCTTCTCCCTTGTCAGCTTTCCCTCCACCCGCCCCGGCGATCGCGGAGGGGGAGGAGGGGATCGGAGCACCCCGATTTCGGGCTGCTCCGACCCCCTCCTCCCCCTCCTCGAACGGCAGGGGCGAGGGGGCACCAGGATCAGCCCGAAATCGGGCTGCTCCGATCCCCTCCTCCCCCTTTGCGATCGCCGGGGCGGGTGGAGGGAAAGCCCCAGTTTGTGGAACATGGATGTGACAAAGTGGACCAGGCTAGTGCCTCTCCACTCTCCCCACAGGAGAAAGGGTGACAGAGCGGAGAGAGGGTCGCTTCCACTGTCAGTGAACATCCAGGGCTGTTCTGGTCAGACTGGGGAGTCCGGGACTAGATAGTCGAGCTTCTTCTTTGAGCTGGAGCTTCCATGTAGGGCTGGTATCATATCATTGTGGGTTCTTGCAATGGCGAGACTCAGATCTCAACCCACATTCAATGCATAGATCAGATAATCTGGGATAACTCATAAAATTCTTAATCTCATGGTTGTGGGTTTGAACCCATCAGGCAAAAGATTCCTATGGGTGTGTGTGTGTGTGTGCGCACACACACACACACACACACACTAGATGTCCCTCAGTGTCCCCTTACAACTCCACAACTCTATGATTTTTTGCTTTTCTCCTGTCCTCTGCATCCTCCTTCAGTGCCTCAGGTCTTCGAGCAACTCGTTAGACATTTCTGAAGTCACACTCAGAATGACTGATTGAAATCCCCTGCAGCCCCCCGAAGTGCTCCCCACTTTCTTTTCATTCCTCCATCCCATATATATGTGGATTAGCACTTTGCTATCCACAGAGGGGCTAAAAGGTAATTTAACTCCAGCTCTGCCCTCTCTGTGTTCTATTATATGTTATGAAAGCCCAGGGCAGGAACAAGATATGATGTTTAATAGAAATAATACCCCCATGGCACTATAGTTCATCACAAGTTTCTCTCGGGTAACCAGCTGCTATATTTTTTACGTCCAACTGAACGTTATCTCAGCCCGGAGGGTTTTTTACCCCCTGTCTGCCTGTCTGTCTACAAAGCGGAAGCATAACGATGCCCTCAGTGTTCTGGATCTAGGTTTCATTTTTAATGGAATATTATCCTTTAAGCTGAGGGTTTCAGGTGCCACAGGCCTTCCATCACATCCTATGCAGCCGAGAAGCTTAATGTTAAGAATGGAAAAATACACTTCACAGAATGGGAAGAATGGGAAGATAATATTCACAGAAAGGCATAAATGTCTCCCCCTCAGGAGCTACAAAAATTCAGAATGGCGGTATGGGGATCAGTGGGAAAATAAAGATGTTAATATCAGATTGAAACAAAAAATAAAAAAAATTCCTTCCAATAGCACCTTGGAGACCAACTAAGTTTGTCATAGGTATGAGCTTTCGTGTGCATGCACACTTCTTCAGATACACTAAAACAGAAGTCACCAGACCCTTATGTATAGTCAGAGGGTGGGGAGGGTATTACTCAGAAGGGGGGTGGGAATGGGTGATTGGCTGATAGGAGTGGTAAACCTGTTGACAACTGTTAACGACTGCAATTGGTCTTGCAGGAAAAAGCAAGGGGTGAGATGGCTAAAGAAAGCTTTATCATGTATAATGAGATAAGAATCCAATGTCCTTATTCAGACCAGGTCTCTCCATGGTTTTAAGCTTGGTAATGAGTTGCAATTCAGCAACTTCTCTTTCCAGCTAATATCAGATTGGTTAATACAGATCTGGGCTATTAGACAAGTGGACAAGTTGGTTGAGGAATGAAGCATTTATTTGCATAATGCAATTTAATTTAATTGCATAATGCATTGCAAGGGTAGCCAATGTGGTGACTTCCTGATGTTGTGGACTCCTACTCCCATCAGCCACAGCCCGCATTGCCAAAAATGAGGGATGATGGAAGTTGTAGTCCAAAACATCTGATGGCTACAACAATATTCTTTATATAATCATGCAGCATTGCCAGGATGTGGAATCTTTGGCCCATCAGAGAGTGCTCCCAGAAGCCCCAGCAAGGAAAGCACCACTAGATTTAGGGTAGTGTGTTGGTGTACAATGAACTAAAAAAAAAATGAGATATACTTTTCCAAAAAAGCCGAAGGCTTTTCTGTTGGGATTAGTAGATGAAGAAATTTTAAAAGTGGATCAAATGTTCTTTATGTATGCCACTAGGCTGCTAGAATACTAATCGCCCAGAAATGGAAATCACAAGAAATCCTATCAATTACAGAGTGGCAAACGAAGGTTTTGGGATATATGGAAATGGCCAAATTAACCCACAGAGTCCGGGACCAGGACGATGCGAAATTTTGATTAGAATGGAGTAAATTTGTTGATTATGCTAAGGACAATTATAAGGGAATGAAAGCGTTAGCGGTAATAGCATAACTCCTACAACGTAGTAATTATTAATTATCTAGAAAATACGAAAGAGGATTGAAATAGTTTACCATTTGGTGGGAGGAGGGACGTCACAATGTATTAAATGTATATTGTACAGTTGTATTAATGTTTTTATGTTTAATTGAAATGAATAAAAAATTATTGGTAAAAAAGAATAGATTTAGGGTAGTGTGGACAGTCCCCCCACAAGGGGCACAAAATTGAGGGGGGGTGCAAAATTGAGAAGATCCACTTGGGGGTGCCAAATTGTGGCCTTGCAAAAGGGTGCCATATTAAGAAAGATTACCAAAGTCTGCCCTGCCCTGAGCAAGGTTTCCTACACCTGCTCTGCCCACCTCTGATTTCCTAGCATCTGGTGTTCAGAAGCATAATGCCTCAGACTGTGGAGTCAGAACATAGTCATTGTGGTTCTGGTGGTCTTGTCCTCCTGTCTAATCCTCTGACAAAGCCATCCAACTTGGTGGCCAGCTTCTGGGCTAGGAGGACTCCCCTGCTCAGCTCCTGAAGGCCCCAGTCCTGCCACTCACTCATAGCTGCCAAGTTATCCCTTTTTTTAAGGGATTTTCCCTTATGCTGAATAGGCTTCCTCGCGAGAAAAGGGAAAACTTGGCAGCTATGCACTCACTGTATAAAGGATTGTTGCCGCTGCTGCTGCTGCTGGGCAGAGAGGGCTCCATTTTGTTTTGTTTTTTGTTTAAATTCCTGTTATTTTTTACTGTATTAAGGCTGTATTCTTAGTTTTAGATTTTGATTCATGTGGAAATTGTTTTCCATTCGCTTGTGTATTTTTTGATGTGGTTTATATATTGTTTGTGACTTTTGTAATTGTGCTATTGCTGTACTGTTTTAATATTCAATTGGAAGCCGCCCAGAGTGGCTGGGGAGACTCAGCCAGATGGGCGGGGTACAAATAAAAAAATATTATATTATAATTATTATAAAGGGTTGCCTTAGGAAGTTAGAGCTGATTGGGAATTCCGCCATCTTTAATGGCTGTAAATAAAAGCAAAGGCAGATGCTTTCCTAGGAAACGCAACACGAAGCATCGTCTAGTGAGGCTTTGCAAAGGAAGTCGGTGACATTTTACCATCTGGCCCAGCTAAGAAGTATTCCTAAGTCTGGACAAGTATAAATTAAAGACAAAAATCCTATTTACCTGGAGATGGAAATTCATTATGTTAAGGTCAAATGCATCTGGAGCTGTCTGCAAAACCGGCAAATACTATTAACAAGTTTTATATGAAGTGGAGTGGAGACAACTCCGCTCTTCTCATGTTAAAGGTGCATTTAGAACAGGCGTGAGGAAACTTTTTGCACTCCAGATGTTGCTGTTGGAAGGTCAAGTGAGCTCTCCCACCCAACCATAGCTGCCAAGTTATCCCTTTTTTACAGGGATTTTCCCTTATGCTGAATAGGCTTCATCGCGAGAAAAGGGAAAACTTGGCAGCTATGGTCACCCACCTGCTACTTTAAGGAGAAATTCGCTGATGAATTTTCATAAGGACATTATTAAAATAAATAAATAAATAAATAGAAACAAGCCACAAACTGATGTGGAAATGAGAAGTTAAGACTGGGGAAATGAAAAATGGAGAGAAACCAAAAAGGATGGATTTGCCCCTTCCTAGGCTTAGCATTGACCCTGGAAATCACAAACACCTGGACTCTACTAAGCATCACATCCTGGTCTAAGAAGTGAGTTGCAGCTTCTTCAAGACAGCCATATCAGCAACTCAAGCAAGCAAATAGGTTGACAACTTGCCAGGTCCAACCACGTTTGCCAGTTTCCCGCAGGCATCTGGTTGGCAACTGTGAGAACAAGATGCTGGACTAGAAGAGACACTGGCCTGATCCAGCAGGCTCTTCTTGTCATCTTATGTTCTTAACCATCTCTTCCTCCCAGAAGCAAAGCGGTAGATGCCAGCTTTGCTAAAAGTGTTTCTATTTCGCTGCCGTGAAACAGGGCCTGAAAAAAAGAGAGAGGAAAGGATGGGGAGATCTTCAGCTTAATGCAAAATATGATAGTAGAAAGAAATACTGGAAGCTGCCCATCATTCTTTCCAAGGCACTTAAAAGAAGAGGGAATGAATTACCTTTCCAAAAATAACTTTCCCCAGTTCTCTTTCCGCACTCATTCTTATTCCCCAAAAGTTTCAATTTCACACTGTGTACCAGACTACCTTAGGGGCACATGCCGCTCTCCTCAATAAAAGCATGCTTAGCATAGAGGAGTCCTTGAAGCACAGAGATATAACAGCAAGAGGGTGCTATTTAGCATTAAAATGGAAGGAGACTGGTCCAGTGAAGTTATAGGTTTTTGAGAATATTTTTTTAGACCAACTGCTCACGCTAACCATGATTAAAAGAATGCAAATAAGTGTGGAAAGGAAACCAGGGAGAGCTGAACTCTCCAACTTGCCTATCGTGATATTGTGCATAAATTGTGCATAAATTAGAGCTTAATTCCTCCCGTTTGCATCTCCTAATGGATTGAGGCAGGTTTTTCTTGTGTGCCATTATTCATACATTCAGAAAGTGAGTGAGTTCAATATGCCTTCTCTTGGGGGTCAGAATCTTCACCAAACAACGCCTTTATTTCTATATGAAAACACATGGGTCCGCCTCCCTTCCTCTCTGCATCAAACTCCAAACATCAGTCCGAGATCACTTGAGAAATCACTCCAATTGTCTTTTAACAATGAATTGTTTTGACATGCCAAAGAGAACTTTATATGAGCATTCAAGGGAGTGAACTCCAACGTACTGCCTGCCGTGCTGGAAAACGGGGCACCGGGGGGCGCCAGAGGGATCCATCGCACCACGTCGCCAGGGCACCAGAGGTGCTTAAGACGGCCCTGCTGAGATGGATGGGCCTTTGGGTCTGACTTGGTAGAAGGCAGTTTCTTATGTTCCTAAGAGGCATAAGGTGGGATTAGACAGCAGCCATGGTGGCAGTGTGTGTGTGTGTGTGTGTGTGTGTGTGTGAGAGAGAGAGAGAGAGAGAGAGAGAGAGAGAGAGAGAGAGAGAGAGAGAGAGTATAACAGGAAGAAATTGACTCCTTTCAGTTTGCTCTTGGTATTCAATCTGGCAGGCAGACATGCCCTTGAATGCTGAGAGAGAGAGAGAGAGAGAGAGAGAGAGAGAGAGAGAGAGAGAGAGAGAGAGAGAGAGAGAGAGAGAGAGAGGCCCCATCCCTCACACTTCCCCTCTTGTTTTAATGTGTCCTGTCACTTGCTGGTCCCACGCTCCCTCAACATATAATCTCTCACACAGCTCAGTGGCCAAGAGAATGACTGAGGCACTTAGACCCCCTTCTCCAAGGCTATTTTCCAGGGTAAACAAAACGGCAACTTGTAAAGATTACTGATGAACTCGATCTTCCTCTGGAGACAGCACATTATCTCAGAGCCAGCCTGTTTTCTGTCAGCACATCCCCCACAACTCTCTCTCTCCCCCCCCCACCTCACCCCCACCAAGAATGTCAAGGTCAGCCAAACAGACCCTCCCCAGTGACAAGAACACAAGCGTCTCTGTGCTGGCTGAGCGCATGGGAAATATTCTTGATTGGCATGGCTGATGAGTACTATCCACTCAAGAACAGCAAAAGCCAAGGCCAGCCCTACCATTAACCAGGGTGAAGCAACTGCCTCAAGCAGTTGGTGCCGGGGGGAGGGCAGCCACAACAGCTCTCAGCTGTTCCTCCTGAGCCTGGCAGCTGTCCCTCTCTGGTGGAAGACAGATCTGGGTGTGCCCACCTGGCCCAACCCCTGCCTGCTAAGCTAGCCTGCAGCCATAGTGCTGTGCCAGGACGGGGCAAACGTGGGTTCTAATTAGAGATGGGTATATCTTTCGGTTTCTGCCAGAGGGTTGTCGTGGCTCCTCTAGAGTAACTCCACTTGAGTCCAGTTTGTCTTTAAAGACTTTTATTGTGAAAGTATTTACAGTGCTGAGACAGCTTAAAACATGACCTCTCATTCCGAATCAGAACCCGCAATGGCATACGTCTGTTCTTACGCCAGCAAAGTAGTCTGGGCACCCCAAAACGCCACCCCCTAGACCTGTGTCGTGGTGCTCTCCTTAACTCTTGCGTCAGGAGGAGTCTCCTCCCTGTCAGGGCAGTGGAAGGGCTCTCCAGCATTCTTGAGCCCTTGCCCGCATCGCTCCCCTCCTGAGCCTTCCCCTCCTTCCGCACGCTGGTTTCTCTCTCTCTCCGAGTCTCTCCCCTCCCCCCTGTCTGCTTCAGACCCACTGCTGCTCCCTGTGCTTGGCGAGGTGGAAGTTAGGATGATGGGGGCTGGCTCCCTGTAGGGAGTCACCCTTACGGTTTCCTTTTCTTGCTTTTTCTACTCTTGCATTGTGTTCTCCACTCTTTCACGGCAACATGTAGTTTTTTGTGGAAATTTGAGTGTTTCAGCACAAATCTTTGGAGTCTTTTAGCACAAATTTCTTGCCCCACCCAAGATGGATGCCGATAGATTAGCATGTGCATAGACCTGTAATACAATCTCTTTCATGTGACAGAGCCAGCAGAGATACAGTCCCATGATACAGCTCCATGAATGATTAACCTGTTAGGTTCTTCTTCAGCTTCAATGGAAATTTCCAGTCATGCTTCACAGTACAATACAGCAGGCACATTATATATTTCTTTTCCATTTCAATGCACATTACATGATTATACTTAACAGCCAGACTCAATGGGTACTAGTCACCACTGGATGTGACTACATTATTGTCTTTTTGCAGCTGGTACCCACTAACATAGTTACTCTTCTGGAATTCACCAAAGAGATTTATTTAGGGAGCCTTTATTTAGGTTTGATAAACTGTTCATGCTCCTGCCAGGTTTATTCCAATTCCAATTGCGATTGCATTTGTTTCCATCCGCAAACAACTACTTAATCAAATTAATCCAGCTATAGAAGTTGTGCAATGCTACAAAAAGCTGTTTCCCGCCATCGCTATCTAATTTACACAATGAATTACACAGGCGCGGACTTTGCAGAATAATTCTCTAAGCCAACAAAAGGCACAGCGGGCTTCTGCCATGTGTCCCTAATGCATTTGCAAAATGCAGCCAGAGATAAATACAGAGAATCGGCAATGAGAAATATCCCTTGATCTCTTGAATAGGAAGGCTAATGTCAAAAGAGGTGTGAGAGGAAGGTGGAAAATCGGAAGGAAAAGTTAACATTGTAAATTAACTAGGGGTGAATTAATCATGCTTCTCCATGGCCTTAGTTTTAACATGTAAACACAAATTTTCAGAAGGAAATGAATGAGACAAGCAAGGTGAAAAGTGGATAGAAAGCTGCCGTATACCAGTTTAGGTTATTTGGCCATCTAGTCCACTGTTGTCTAGCAGTTCTTGGGACCACCTTCATGCGACGCAGACCACTCTCCAAACTCCTTCAGAATTGCTCCTCCTAGGAATGCCATGTACATTCCTTGGGTTCTGTGGTGAAAGAAAGGCAGGATATATCAGAAACAAGAAAATAAATGCTTTGCTTTGATTGACAGCAGCAATCTAAAATGCCCAGCAGTACCACCTGATCGTTTTAAGTACAAATACTAATACTTGAACCTGTGATCTTCTATAAGCAAAGCAGTTGGGGGGTACGCAATCTTGTGTGACCCTGAAATATGGCATCCCAGTTTCCCCCACATCATGTTGGAGAGCATGTGCTTTCCCATTCAGCTTTGGGACCCAACCTAACATGACCCAAAGTAACATAATAAGCACTTGAACGTTTTTGTTTTTTGTTTTACTTCTTCCTTTTCAGTCTCTTAGTTTCCTTACTCAATATTTACAACAAAAGTCACATAGATGCAGGTTAAGTGTTATAAGAAAAAACTGCTCTTTTTCCCTTATGGCAGGGTTCCCCAAACTAAGGCCCGCGGGCCGGATGTGGCCCAATTACCTTCTAAATCTGGTCCGCAGACGGTCCGGGAATCAGCATGTTTTTACATGAGTAGAATGTGTCCTTTTATTTAAAATGCATCTCTGGGTTATTTGTGGAGCATAGGAATTTGTTCATCCCCCCCCAAATATAGTCTGGCCCCCCACAAGGTCTGAGGGACAGTGGACTGGCCCCCTGCTGAAAAAGTTTGCTGACCCCTGTCTTATGGGGTACCCAAGAGCCCATATAGAGTCCTCTTTTTAGGTTCTCTATCGGTAGGAGGAAATAACAGAGGCCAGCCAGAGAATATTGAGAAGCAAAGCAGCTAGTAAGCCTGAGCTTTATTAACTGTTGCAACAGGGTGCTACCCCACACGCAGGAGAGAGGAAGAGGACCCAGAGCCATGCATGCAAGCCCTTATATAGACATTTTAAATTGCCTGCCCTAGAGTCCAAGACCACCCCCAGAAACATCATACATACATCACAGAAAAGGCGGTCTACAACAGAAATCTGAGTGTGTTGTTTATCTCCTGTCTGGAAAGTTACCTGATGGCATTATCTGGGTTTTGGACACTCTTTGTTATTATAACTACTTAATTCCTTAATCTAGGTCCCAGGTCCCAGGCTCACACCCTGTTCATATCTTGAATGTGCCCTTAAGACAGGATTTGTGAGGAAAGAGACAATGGGGAGGTTTCCCACTTTGACCTTGCAAAGAAATATTTGAGGTCAATTTGTTCAGGACCTTTTCTATGGGGTTTCAGACATGTGATCTATATATACAGTTATGAATATATATATATATATGACCTTAAAATTCTTATAACAATGGAAACAGAGCAAAACCACAGATATTCCATCTTGGCACTGGGCTGGACCAGGGGTCCCTAAACTTACCTGGCTTCGAGCCGGTGCCTGCAGCGCCGACTGCGCAGCAGTCTGGAGGTCGGGGAGTGTGTGTGTGTGTGTGTGTGTGTGTGTGTGTAATAGCACACGCTATTTCTGGCGCACTTCCGGATCGGAAAAGCGACGGAAATAGCTTCTGCGCATGTGCATGGGCCTCCTCCGACACGGAAGTGCGCCGGAAATGATGCGCATGCGCTCAAGCTATTTCTGGCTCTTTTCCGACTCGGAAGTGGGCAGCCGCTAAGAGTGGGCAACAGCAGCGGGCGGCAGGGGTCATCGCGGGCCCCATAAATGAGCCTTGTGGGCTGCATCCAGCCCCCGGCTGTAGTTTGGGGAATCCTGGGCTGGACAGAGGGACAAACTATATGATTCATTAGATGCATCTCTGTGCCCTTAAGTGTTAGGTTTCTTAAAACACAAACTGCCAGTGTGGAGGCCTGAGTCACATGAATCATAGAATCATAGAGTTGGAAGAGACCACAAGGGCCATCCAGTCCAACCCCCTGCCAAGCAGGAAACACCATCAAAGCATTCTTGACATATGCCTGTCAAGCCTTTGCTTAAAGACCTCCAAAGAAGGAGACTCCACCACACTCCTTGGTAGCAAATTCCACTGCCGAACAGCTCTTACTGTCAGGAAGTTCTTCCTAATGTTTAGGTGGAATCTTCTTTCTTGAAGTTTGAATCCATTGCTCCGTGTCCGCTTCTCTGGAGCAGCAGAAAACAATCTTTCTCCCTCCTCCATATGACATCCTTTCATATATTTGAACATGGCTATCATATCACCCCTTAACCTTCTCTTCTCCAGGCTAAACATACCCAGCTCCCTAAGCTGTTCCTCATAAGGCATCGTTTCCAGGCCTTTGACCATTTTGGTTGCCCTCTTCTGGACACATTCCACTTGTCAATATCCTTCTTGAACTGTGGTGCCCAGAACTGGACACAGTTTTCCAGGTGAGGTCTGGCCAGAGCAGAATACAGTGGTACTATTACTTCCCTAGATCTAGATGCTATACTCCTATTGATGCAGCCCAGAATTGCATTGGCTTTTTTAGCTGCTGCATCACACTGCTGACTCATGTCAAGTCTGTGGTCTACCAAGACTCCTAGATCCTTTTCACATGTACTGCTCTCAAGCCAGGTGTCACCCATCCCCTATTGAGATCCATTGAATGGTCCCCTCTCTCTCTGGTTCTCTCCATCCCCCTTTCACTCTGTGTCAAGTAGATAATTTAAAATACTTAACTAAAAATAGAAATAACCAGAATACTTGAATTGAAATGCTTGCTGAGGTCACATGGATGATACCGACTGAGCGATAGGTGTGGCTTCCGTGATCTGACCAATCGCATTGCAGGTAGCTCGGTTCTGGAACATGACAGGTGGATGTCTTGCCTCTGACCCAACATAAATCCTGCCTATGCTCACGATGCAGAGGTTTTTGTTTTTAATTATTAAAAACTTTTTGTCCTGTTAATTGCCCCTGCACTTTGCAAAGAATCCCTATCGAAGTGAATGGGTGTTTTGCAGAGGCACAAACCAACTTTATGATGCATGTCAGAGTGCAAAGGGTTAAAAACAACAACCCTTAACCGTCATGCTTGGATTCCGATCTGGATCAGGCCACCCCACACTGGCAATTTGTGTTTTAGAAAAACAAAAACATCCTGCATACAAAACTAACACAACATCTTGTTTGGCCCTTTCAGTCCTTAAAGAGGCTCACAATATAAATGAAAAACATCTACTGTATGATGAATAGGACTAAATTAGATGAAATGTGATCAGAAACAAAGGATCACGTGGTAGGGAAGAAATGCTTGAAACAACAGAGGGAAGTTCAGGGGCGTAGCCAGGATCAAAACTAGGGGGGGGGGCAAGCCATGGTCGTTCAGGGGCGGGGCCCCGAAGTGGGAACGTGGGCGGGGCTACAGGGCCAGCTGGCCTGATGATATCGTGGTGGCGGCAGCGGCCACCTTGTGCTTCTGGGGCTGGCAGCATCGGCGGCTACCCTGCTTGGCTGGAGAGGACGGGAGGGTCGGGCAGGCGAGAGGGGGTGACAGGGCGGGCGAGGGCGAGGCAAGGCACGGCCGCAGACACGACGGCTCCAAGGCGTTGCTGCATATCAGCATAATATTTCAACCATGTTGTGGGTTCAAGCCCCACCTTAGGAAAAAATTCCTGCATTGCAGGGGGTTGGACTAGATGACCCTTGTGGTCCCTTCCGACTACAATTCTATGATTCTATTGATATATAGCCATAGCATATGCATCATTCTGCTTTCTTGAATTGTCCTACTCCTAGGCATAGCAGCCAACTCCTAGAGGCCTAGGTGCATTCCCCCCCCCAATTACTGGTAAATACAGTGGTACCTCGGGTTATGAACGCGATCTGTTCCGGGTCGCAGTTCGTAACCTGAAAAGTTCGTAACCCAAAAAGGGCCCGAACCGCCGCTTTGCACTGCGGCGCTTCTGTGCGTGCGCGCACGGCGAAAATACTTCCGGGTTTGCGAAGTTCGTAACCCGGGTTGTTCGTAACCCGAGGTGTTCGCAACCCGAGGTATGACTGTACTGTATTTTAAAGAGTCACACCCCCCCCATGTTGATGGGCTTTCTATGTGGGGCTTTTCTGCCCCCCCCCCCGTATTTTATTAAGGATGGAAGAGGGAAGGAAGGAAGAAATAGAGAGAGGGATAACTCATATTTGTGGGTGCCTCTGGGTGATGCTGTGATGCTGGAACTCTGCAGTAAGAGGACGGGAGGGTTGGGCAGGCGAGAGGGGGTGGCAGGGCGGACGAGGGCGAGGGAAGGCACGGCCGCAGTCACGACAGCTCCGAGGTGTTGCTGCATATCAGCATAATATTTCAACCATGTCGTGGGTTCAAGCCCCACCTTGGGAAAAAGATCCTGCATTGCAGGGGGTTGGACTAGATGACCCTTGTGGTCCCTTCCAACTACAATTCCATGATTCTATTGATATATTACCATAGCATATGCATCAATCTGCTTTCTTGAATTGTCCTAGGCATAGCAGCCAACTCCTAGAGGCCTAGGTGCCGCCCCCCCCAATTACTGGTAAATACTGTATTTTAAAGAGTCACCTCCCCCCATGTTGATGGGCTTTCTATGTGGGGCTTATCTGCCCCCCCCCCCGTATTTTATTAAGGACGGAAGAGGGAGGGAAGGAAGGAAGAAATAGAGAGAGGGATAACTCACATTTGTGGGTGCCTCTGGGTGACGCTGTGATGCTGGAACTCTGCAGCAAGAGGAAGATACTGGTACGCCTGCACAGGAGCCTTGCAAGCAGCTTTCTCTCTGCTTGATTTACAGCAGGCACGTCCAACAGGTAGATTGTGATCTACCAGTAGATCACTGGATGTCTGTGGTAGATCACTGCTAGATCACTGGCACCCCTAAAAAAAGCTCACCCAAAATTTTCCTCCTCCCTAAAAAAAGCTGAACTATGACCTGAAGCCCTAAACAAAAATGGGCCTCCCTTCCTCCTAAAAGAAGCTCAACAAGTTTGACCTAAACTCAAAAAAACAGGGCTTCCCTTCCTTAAAAAAACTCAACAGCTTTGACCTGAACCCCCCAAAAGGGGGTAGATCACTCCCAGTTTTTAACTCTGTGAGTAGATCAGAGTCTCTTGGGAGGTGGCCACCCCTGATTTACAGTATACAGATGCAGGAGGAGGGGCAGACTGGAACACCTCTGCTTTTTATAAACATCACTGTGTCTATCAAAAGCTACAGCCCCCCCTTTTCTTATTCATTTCCTTTTAGCCTTGCAGAGCCACCTTAGTCAATGCACCCTCATTAAATCGCCAATAGAACTCTTAATGCGATCCCTGAATGCTCATTAACAACTACCACTGAAGAACAATAGGGTGAATTGGTCAGCTATCAAACCTTGCCTGAAGGGATTTTCTGCTCCATTGTCTTAACTGCTTAAGTACCGGTAGCCACTTTGCTTTATTTATTTGATGTGTTTTTGTTACAGCTGTGTTCCCGCCCCCCCCCCAGCAAGTGGAGAGCTGCTCTCGCTAAAGCAAAGCCCTTTCCACTTCAGATTTTGGAGGGGAAAAGTGCTGGTTATGGTCTGTAAAATACAATAATTTTTTGCTTCTAGGGGGGGGGCAGCTGCCCCCTCCTGCCCCCCCTTGCCTACGCCCATGGGGAAGTTCTGGAAAGAAGGATGTCTGTCTTTTCGTCACCTCCTTTCCCCAACCTAAAAAAAACAACAAAAAACCTGAAGCCCAAACCTGCACAGACCACCTGATCTCAACAATCAAAGGTGATATGTTTCTCTGGCATAAGGTGCTGTCATCTCCTTACAAGTTGATGAACGACGGGGTCTATAGGCCATTTCCATGGAAGGAGCAAATGCTTCGCAGCTTCAAAAGGAATTAACTGAAATGTCATTTTTCATGCACTTTCAGCAGTCTTATATTTTGGCGTTTATTTGAAAAGGAAATTGCTTGATTTCCATGGGAAGCTGTAAGCATTTTCACGAGGCGGGATGCGACATGTCCATTTAAAACAACCACCACATGCCCCTCTGCCCTGCAAGAACCCAAGCAGTTCACAAACAAGAAGACAAAAAATAAAAACAAAAGCTGTGGGGAGAAAATGAGGGTGTTCCTTCTGCTTATCTTAGCTGCAGAATTCCACTGACTGCCCCCCCCCCCCAAATTAAGGATTCTTTTTCTGTTCTGCTTTTTACAAAGTGACAGTGTATCGTGGTGATTAGGGCCTAGGAGGCTAGGGTTCAAATCTTCACTCAGCCATTAAGCTCACTGGGTGCCTTTGAGCTTCGCATCAGCTTCGTATGCATAGGATTTGTGCATTTGTACAGTTTAAACAACTTGCCATTTATCAGAGCACAGGCAAGTATGGGGCTTTTTTAAAAAAACAACAACCAACAAATAGTATGAATGTAAAAATAAAAAAATAAAAATCTTTGCCCAGTTTTCCCCTGGTGGCGGGTAGAAGAGGAGAGGGCTGTACAGGTGAAACTGGAAAATTAGAATATCATCAAAATGTGCATTTATTTCAGTAATGCAACTTTTTATTTTTTATTTTTATTTTTACAAATGCTTTCTTTTGGAAATTCCACAGTAATAAAATGAATAGTTACAATAATACAAAAATAAACATTGCTGTTACATTTCATTAATTACATTCCATTTATAATTGACCTGCCTAACGACAAATAATTACAATTGCAACAAATAAAGGCTTGACATATCTTGCTTTGCATGTCATGCATCTATCTCATATATTGGTTTCACCTTTTAAGTTGTGTTACTGAAATAAATGCACTTTTCGACGATATTCTAATTTTCCGAGTTTCACCTGTACAGTATCTGTTTGTTGGGCCTGCGAAGGCTGCAGGATCGAGGTGTGTAATATTTTTCATTATTTTTGACATTTTGTTATTCCATGCATTTTTCTTATTAAAAATGCATTATTTTCCTATGTTCAGGAAGAAAACTGATGCATGGACATGTAGCCTTGAACTGTTGTGCTGCTATAGCTGGATTTATTTTCCTTTCTTTGTTTGGAAGCAAATAGTTTCATTTGGAGGTGTGTCCCCCCCCCCGTTTTGTTTTGCGTGTGGTTTGTCATTACATTTCATTTTACGATGCGAAAATTGTTTCTTACAAGCTGACGATGTTAGAAAGCCAGGAAGTGTTCTACCCTCACAGGCAATTTTCCCCCTATATTGGATTATGCAAATCCTGTTTACAAGTCAGCAAATTCAATTTGGTTGGGTAAATTAGGCATTACTTTTAATCACATTCTACAATTTGTTTTCAACTGCCCTTTTCACACCCATCATTGCGTTGACTTCCTAGAAGTAGCCATTCAATAGGAGGATGGCAGTTATCTCAGGACAACATAGCTGGCAAGCATCCATCTTCAGAAGATGATTGGCTTGTAACATTCCTCTAGCTGAAAGCAAGGATGCAGTGTCCTTTCGCAAGACTCAGACTTGCCCAGCATCTAAATCCTCTCTTGAGCTTGCTGGCGATATGGAGAAGCTCAGTTAATTGCCAAGGCATCTAGAGGCAGCTTGGTTCGAAGAGTTCTTTGGAAGGTATCCCGCTACAACTTAAAATAGCTTCATTTTGACTTTTAATCTGGATAGGATGAGTTAGCCATCAGCTTTCCTGAATTAGCTCATGAAAGAGCAAGGACCAGCACCCTAATTTATGGGTAGGGGTGTTCCTCTGTTTTTCATTTTCCTCATCTTCAATTCACTTCTCCATACTTCTGTAACAACTTGTCATTTTCTTTATTTTTGTTAAAAAGAACCCTCATGCAAATTCACCAGCACTTCACTGCAAATTCCTCCTGATAACCACATTTTTCTATATAGATTTGACTAATGTGCACATTTTTGCAAGCAATTTTCCCCAGTACAATGAATTTTGGCACATTTTCGTGAATATACTAATTTTTATGGACCCTTCCCCCAATATATGCATTTTTGTAAACAATGATTGGTTGGAGAACGCCATTGCAAAATTCAGTTTCAGTTTGCATATTGTTTCAGAAAATGCAAAATGGAAAGATTCACTTTTCAATGCACTTTTCAATGTTTAATAATAATAATAATAATAATAATAATAATAATAATAATAATAATTTATTATTTATACCCCGCCCATCTTGCTGGGTTTCCCCAGCCACTCTGGGCAGCTTCCAACAGAAAAATAAAACACAGTAATTTATTAAACATTAAAAGCCTCCCTGAACAGGGCTGCCTTCAGATGTCTTCTAAAAGTCTGGTAGTTGTTTTCCTCTTTGACATCTGTTGGGAGAACGTTCCACAGGGTGGGCGCCACCACCGAGAAGGCCCTCTGCCTAGTTCCCTGCAACTTGGCTTCTAGCAACGAGGGAACCGCCAGAAGGCCCTCGGTGCTGGACCTCAGTGTAATAGATTACTGTGTTTTATTTTCCTGTTGGAAGCTGCCCAGAGTGGCTGGGGAAACCCAGCCAGATGGGTGGGGTATTAATAATAATAATAATAATAATAATAATAATAATAATAATAATAATAATAATATATTATTATTATTATTATTATTATTATTATCATTATTATTATCATTATTATTATTATTATTATTATTTTCCTCCCCCATCCGTATTTATGGCATCTCATATCATGGGCTCCTCCACACAGCTGGCTAATTGTGCAGGCTGATTTGCTTCCACAAAGCTTACATGGAGGCTAGACTATTTCCAATCTGTATACAGTAGAACATTCCTGTCTGTGAATATCCAGCAGTGTACATTCAATGCATACTTACCTTGATTTGCTTGTAGAATGCTTATATGTCTTCCCATTAATATTCGTTCATCCCACACTTTTCATTTCCCTGTCACTTTCCTTACTGCAAAAACACCTGTTTCTTTTTTAAGGTGGATTTGTTGCAAAGGGCTACAAGGCATTTTATTACACTTTCATTGTGCAAACCTAGATTTATGGTGTGCACTTGAATCCATCCTTCAAACTAGTGACAGTCTGGAAGCGATCTAGGTTAGATTGTTGCAGTGCTCTCTGCAAGGGGCTGCTTTTCAACAAAACAAAAGAAAACAAAAGAAAAAGAAAAAGAAAAAAGTTGATTCTGCAGTCCTAAAGGCAACACACACTGGGCATTCCATACACTTGACGTGACGGAAATGTGCTCAACAAAGGAGCATATTGCAGAACTACATAGTTTTTGTTTCAAAAAACGAACATGGTTCTTCAGATTTCTGGTATGCTTTCTCAGAGAAAGTCATTTTGCCAGTGGATGAAAATTCAGTTATAAACTTCATTAAAGCTAAGCAAAATTGAGTTGGAGCCTAACCTCCACTCATTTCATCTAATGGCAAAACTTTCATTTATAGGAGACTGGTTTTCATAGCTTATCAGAGCTGCTAGCTCATTTCCACTGTGTCATAGATTCTGCAGTAAAAATTGTTTCAGGGTAATATGGCAGAGTCTGAGCTTCAGCTGTATATATGGAGTCACCTGCCACTTACAATTAAGGGCATAGCTGCCAAGTTATCCCTTTTTTTAAGGGATTTTCCATTATGCTGAATAGGCTTTCTCGCGAGAAAAGGGAAAACTTGGCAGCTATGATTAAGGGTGAATATGTTCTTTGATATTTTAGAAATTCATTTTTTGGAAACCGATGCTGCATTCATGTGTCTCTCTAATAAATTTACAAGGTGCACTTTATTTTAATGACTATTATACCAAAAAGTGATCACTGGTGATTTTTGTTGTTGTTGTTGTTGTTGTTGTTGTTGAGGGGAGGGTTGTCTGAGAAATATCATCAGTAGATGAATTAACTTTCACTTGGCTCAGAAAATACTTTTCTTTTGTCATAGCCACTTACCATTCCAATAAATGAAAAACAGCTGCAATATTCACTAATGAGTTCTAATAAATGCTGCTCAATGGATTCTTGTCAGATGAAGCAATAGATTAGGAGTCAACAAACTTTTTCAGCAGGGGGCCGGTCCACTGTCCCTCAGACCTTGGGGGGGGCAGACTATATTTTTTTGGGGGGGGGGGAGAATGAATTCCTGTGTCCCACAAATAACCCAGGGATGTGTTTTAAATAAAAGGACACATTCTACTCATGTAAAAACACACTGATTCCCGGACCGTTTGCGGGCCGGATTTAGAAGGTGATTGGGCCAGATCCGGCCCCCGCGCCTTAGTTTGCCTACCCATGCAATAGATGCTGGGTTCACTCAAGGCTGCAGGCTAACATTGGATGTCTGTTCTGCCCAAACAGCTCAGCAAGGAGAGGCACCATAGCTCAAACTAAAGGACTGCAGCTTAGTGGTAATGTACAACCTTTGTAAGCAGATTGTCCAGGTTCAATCCTGAGTATATCCAGAGTTACTTCTTTTTAAAAACAGGTAACAGGTGATAGGAAAATCAGGCTCTGTTCAGATACTATCTTCTTGCCTTCTTACAACCAGTAGAGTGGGTGGTCCTGGCTTTTAGCTTCCTCCTCTTTACTCTGACTACGCAATCAGAAAAGATGAAGATCAAGTATAATTTTTACAACCCTTCCTTTTCTTTAATCTGCTTCACATGAATTGTGCTGTTGTGATATTACATTTCCAAGCATGGCTGGTATGGTAATTGAAATGACAAAATGTCTGTCAGCAAGTTAATCATGCATAGAAATAAACAGCTAATTTCAGGTAATCTGAAATTTGTTTTTACCATTAGCATCCGTTTAGGAAGCCCGAGAACCCTTATTACCTAAACAGTATTTATAATGTTTGTCTAAATGCAAATGAGAATATTAGCAGTTATATTTGTGGGTCTCACAACCATATATTGCATTAAAAGTCAGGAGGCAAATGTCTGCAGATAAATTCTAACCCCCACTCCGTCCCCCAGCTCACATTACAACAATCTGAACTTCCTAAAGACTAATTCCAACTTTACTTTGTGGTGGGTGACAACTCACAATAACATCTTTAAAAGCTGGTGGGAGGGGTGGGATAACTTGTTGGGACAGCTTTGTTGCTTGTCTTATCTGAACTTCGTACCCTTATCTGAAATCCTGAATCATGACTTCTGAGCACTGTGTCTGCAGCCCAGCCTGTACCGTTGCTTGCCTGAATAAAGACCTATTTATTACTCACAAGTAAGTCCTGAATCCATATACAATGCTATTATATTCTATCAAAGATAGAAAGCAGCTGCAACAGAACCCCAGGATTCCCCTGCTCAAACCAGTGCTATGGTTCAGTTCTACAACAAAGTTGAGGAAAGCTAATGAGTTTTTAAATATTCCATAAAGAAAAATTTCCACCTCTTTCCATAGAAGTTCCATTGTTTTCATGCCTTAGTATTGGGTAATCATTGTGGTGCCATTAAGGGTATGGTGTCAATTAGAAGCCTGTGCTAAAAGTCACTTCCTCGGAGAAGTGTGATGCTTCACTGTGAATAAATGAGGTTCCACTGAATTGTAAAACTGAGAAATCTCATGAGGGCTGTTATACCTTTGTGCAGTCTTGAATTTAGAGTTATTGAATCATCCAGCTTGGCTGCTCTAGAGTACAATGCAAGATTTAAAACTCGAGCGCTTTGTGCTTTTAAAAGAGTACCTTCATTGTGTGCAGCAGGAGGAGAGAGACTTCTTAAGGATTTTCCAAAAACCATGGCAGCAATAAGGAAAACGAAAATAGCTAACTTGAAATCCTGGCAAGGAAGATGTTCTCATGAAAGCCAGTTTGGTGTGACGGTTAGAGTGCTGGACTAAGACCTGATAGGCCTGTGTTCAAATCCCCACTCAAGCCATGTAGTTCACTAGGTGCCTTTGGACCAGCCGCTACCTCTCGGCCTAACCTACCTGGCAAGTTCAGTTGGACTTGCTGAACAAATCATCTTCTCTTTGTGATCTGTCCAGGGTGCTGAGGCCAAAAAGACCAGACAGTTGCTGCCACGTATGAGCTCAGGCTATTTATTGTCGACTCCAGCCTTCCAAACATGATGCCTCCTCAGATGTTGGTGGCCCACAACCCCATCAACCCTAATTGACCATGCTGGCTGTGGCTGATGGGATTTGGGAGTCCAACAACATATGAAGGGCAGCAGGTTGGAGAAGGCTTTGTGGGTCTGAAGGAGCTTTCCACATCATGTATCTGATCCTTTTAACTGGAGATGTCTCAGATATAGGACCTGGTTGGACTCTTCCTGCTTAGTACTTGCTCTAATTGCCAGTAGCAGCTGATGCGGTGGAATGTTGCTAGTTTGACTGTAGCTTACCTGGTCCACTCAGCCTCGACCATGCTGCCACTGTCCAGATAAGCTACTTTGATACCAGGGTTTAGGAGGGCAGCTCCACCGCACCAGCCACTGCTGCTTGCTGCATGCATGCATTTCCACCCAACCCGGGCTTGGCCTTGCCAGAACTGGAGACTTCCAGGGTGCCACTTCAACCCCAGACAAGAGCGGCGCTGCCTACAACCTAGAAACAAAACAACTCCAGGGAACCAAATGTTACTGGAGAACAGTTTCTCCCCTTGCTTTCATATTTACACCGTATGATTAAAGAATGCATTCTATACATTATGGATAGCTACCTTGAGAGTGCTATTTTCAGTGCATTGAGGCGAAACCGTGGAACAAATGTTGATCATTGTTAAAATGCACTAGGAAAAATACAGTCCATTATAAGCCAAAATAAGTGAGGCTGCACTTTCTGCTCAAGTACAGTGGTGCCTCGCTAGACGAATTTAATTCGTTCCACGGGTCTTTTCTTATAATGAAAAATTCGTCTAGCGAATCCTATAGGAATGCATTGAATTTTTTTGAATTTTTTTTGCCCATAGGAACACATTAATTGAATTTCAATGCATTCCTATGGGAAACCGCGATTCGCTAGACGAATTTTTCATAAAACGAATTCGTCTAGCGAGGCAACCTCCGCTCGATAAATTCTTTCGTTAAACGGAAATTTTGTTAAGCAGGGCATTCGTTAAGCGAGGCACCACTGTACTGCATTGCAGAACTTTTGTTGTTGTTGTTGTAAACTTGGCATCTATCAGGGGTTCCAGTGCAGACAACTCTTGCTATTCACGTATCCAGACTTTGGATATGAATTGCTATTCATATATCCAAACTTTGAGCAGAACCTCCCTATTCCATTAATAACGCCACCATTGTTATCTCCTTGTGTTTATTTCAGCTTTTTAGTGCCACTAGATACCCCTTATTTTCTTGTGGTCATCAACATTTTTACTATTGCCATGCACTAAGAATGAAGGTTTACTATCTTTTCCCCGCTTACTTTCTCATCGTCGGTGTGGTAGTGGCCATGTAGCAACTGAAGGTGCAATAAAATATTCTACAGCAACTCACATCCACATGAGTGGATCATTAATTTCTTTAAACATGAAAATATGGTCTCTTTCATTAACATTTACAGAAATTGTAGCCACCTGCTTTAGAATCTATACTGCCTCTCTGTATAAAAAGCAACGTTGGCCAGTGATTGGATTAACTGAATTTATTTTGTTCCAGGTTTCCGTCATACAAGAATATGGTATGCAAACTTGTTGCTTAATTTGTATGTTATGTTACTTAGTTTGCATAAGGATTATGTTATATCAGGGGTCAGCAAACTTTTTCAGCAGGGGGCCGGTCCACTGTCCCTCAGACCTTGTGGGGGGCCAGACTATATTTTGGAAAAAAATATGAACGAATTCCTATGCCCCACAAATAACCCAGAGATGCATTTTAAATAAAAGGACACATTCTACTCATGTAAAAATATGCTGATTCCTGGACTGTCCGCGGGCCGGATTTAGAAGGCGATTGGGCCGCATCCGGCCCCCGGGCCTTAGTTTGGGGACCCTGTGTTATATCATGTTTGTTTAATTCAGAGTATGCCTGGCTGGCTCTAAATTAAGTCCAGTTGGGCAAAACAAGCTATTATCCCAGAATCCTTGTCATGCCGTACCTTCAAGTTTTCCATCTGATCCGATATTTACATACAAGGAACATTAGAATCTTCAAAACAGCGAATGTGGAACATCATAAGATAAGCAGACCATATTGCAGTTATTGCCAATATGCCAGTTTAGGAACCGAATAGACTATCTCCTGACCATCCATTGGACTTAAATTTTCTTGATATGTTCTGTTTGCATGATATGTTGGTCTATGGAATTACACTTTGTGAGTTATTATATGTTGAATTGTGTTTGAAATAGAAGTTACATAGTCAAAAACAGCCTGTTACGTTGTGTGTGTCGTTACCAGGATTGTATTTACGTAACCTAAGGTTTAGTAGTATTCCACATTAAACCCTGCTGTTAGTTTTAGATCATCCACCCATCACTTAGGCGGTCGTTCCCTTGCCCTTTTAAAATTGTAGGGTCTCTACACTAGCACCGCTTTATTCCATTGACCCAAGGCATCTCTTGCCAAATACTCTACATATACACATTTTAACTTTGCAGACTTACTCTCTGCAAGTACTTTAGGAATCAGAAATGGCAAATTGCTTATCAGGAAAATAAATAAAAAAGACCTGGTTCATGTGCGCCCTTCCCTTTGGACAGGTGTGCCTTTGGTAGGAGAGTGGCCATGCACCCTTGTCCTTGTTGAGATATCACCATTGGGAGGTCCAGCCGGCAGCCTCCTCTTCTCCTCAGTCCCGGTGATTCCCATGGAACACGACTCAAGGTCTCAGTGACCTGAGCACGCAATCAGCAGAGCTCATCTCCAGCGTTAGCGTGGTGTGGCAGCAGCAGCAGCAGCAGAAGGAATACTCAGAGAGAAGTCCTTGCATATTTACAAGCGTTTATTACAAAGCATCTAAAGCATCTCGGAAGATAGACCAAACGTGTCTGTCTCCATCCTCAAAGCGAAAGCAAGACTAACTAACAGCATCACAATTACAATAGTACAACCCAACGGAAATATATATCATGTGATACATTCAACATCCTCTGCCAAGCCTGTTCCTTTTAAGGTGGAACAGAATCTACTATGAAATCCTAACAAAACTCCCCCATTCTGTGTAACCTTAAACTTCAGTAATCCCAACTGTAGCTTTGGCACATCCATCTTTAGTTGTTCTTTGTTAACAACCTTGGACAACACACTAGCAGGAAAATCAATACCTGGCATGTAGGACACTTGAACCAGTCCCTTCCTGATACACTCTCTTGCATGACGTACCCTCATCTGCAAGAACTTTGACCTTTGCTTGCAACCCTCTGAAGCTAGCAAATCCAAACAGGAAATGTTGTCCTGATACACCTGTGCCGGACAAGTCACCTTGACTTTGACATCCTGAAACAGTTGCATCAACCACTCGCAATCTGTGAGCGAGAATGAGAGAGTGTTGAGTTCTGCTGCATAGGAACTCAAACTCACTATTGTTTGCTCCTTGCACATCCAGCCAACCAGACAGTGGTTGTACGAGTAGCAAACCCCAGAAGAGCTTGTGCCACCTGTGGCATCACCTCCGAAACTTGCATTTGCAAAAATCTCAAGACCTCCAGTCTTCTGACTTGTCAACTTCAGCCTGCAGTGCATAGTGCTTCGAAGATAGCAACCTATGCGCTGCAGAGCTTGCCAATCCTTAACAGTAGGATTGTCAGCATGCCTGCCAAGCAAATCACAGCTTGCAGCAATGTCAGGTCTTGAACATTTAGCAATGAAGCATAGCTTGCCTAGAACACATCTATACAAAGTGGTGTCAGAAAATGCTTCTGCGTTATCATCTCTCCGATAACCTGGCACCATAGGTGTGTCTACAGGATTTGCATTACCTAAATCCATCCTGTTCAATACCTCTGTAATTTTCTGGGTCTGGTGCACCAGAAAATTACCTTCTATGTCTTTCTCAACTTCTAGAGAAAGATAGTTGGAAACTTCACCAAGATCCTCCATGGTGTAGTGTTCCTGCAACTGAGCAAGTGTACGCTGGTACAAATCCTTGTGTTTCCAGAAGATAAGCAATTCAGCATCATAACAAAAGCAATACAGTTTGTGCTCCCCCTCTTCCTTGACAAACACACATGAAACAGCAATACTTTGGTGAAAACCTAGAGAAAGCAACATCTCTGTTAGTGTTGTGTCCCAACACCTGGCACTCTTCTTGAGACCAAACAGGGATTTCTTCAATTTGCAGACCATCCCCTGTGGTACGTGCACTCCTGCAGGTGGAAGTAAAAACAGATCCTCCTGCAAAATCCCAGTCAAAACATTTTCATCATTAGTATCCAATACAATATGTGATACGTGCATTTTCTCCTCCGAAGCAATCTTGAGCAAAAGCTTTAAGCATTCATAGTTCACATCGGGTGCAATAGTCTCAATGCTGTTTTCACCTTGAACCTGTGAAAACCCTGTTGCGACCAGTTTGGCTGTGTGCCTCACTACCTTGCCATGTTGGTCAGTTTCGGCCTTAAAGACCCACCTGCTGTTTACCAGCTTCATTCCTGGGACCATTTTGACCAGTTCCCAGGTCTGATTCCTATCTAAGGAATCAATCTCTGTTTTCATGGCAGCTAGCCATGGTTGAGCATCTTTTGAGGTCATTTCCTGAACTTCCTTGAAACTTGCAGGTTCAAAAACCTTTTCTGAGCTACTAAGAACAGCATCAGCAGTCTTAGCAAACTCAACAGCAAATCTCTCAGGCTGTTTGCCTGTTGTGGCCTCTCCAGATTTGCAAATACTCATTTCCTCTTTTTCTGGAGAAAAATGATCAATGGTGAGCAGTGGTTCTCCCAATTCAGTGTCAGACTTAAATGAAGGTCTGAGTGAGGTTTCAACACCTTTGTAGCCTGCTGCATCACCAGCTACAGCAGTACCACAACCTCCCACTGAATTTGAACCATCCTGACCATCATCTGCAGCTTGTGCTGTTCCACTTGGGTGAATCACATCATTTGCATGAACCAGGAAAATTCCCCCACCTTCCTCCCACTTGGGATTGGTAGCACCACCTAGGTGAACCAGGGAAATTTCCTCCTTTACCACCCCCTTGGGGTTGACATCACCATCTGGGTGAACCATGGAAATACCTTCCTTTTGCATCTTCTCTGGATTGGCACTGTGCAACAAGGGTGTTAGTCCCTGCTGCATTGATTTTCCAGAATTCCCAGCTCCCTCACACAGACCACCCTCCCAAGAACTTTTGGGACGTGAGAGATCCTTTTGAATTCGCTTCTCATCCAGGAAAGCATCTAGCTCCTGAGAAGTGAATTCTCCTTCACTGGGACTGGAGCATTTCACTCCAATGGGATCAGCATTACCATCATTCCTGATGTACCCCTCTTCACTCTCTGAGGGAGTCAGTTGACCATCTTGGCCATTTGCAACTTCATCCACTGAAAGTGTCATTTGATCAGCCAGATCAATATGAATCACTTCACAGGGTGTGGAACTCTGTCTTCTAGACAGCTTCCCATCATTAGCAATTACATCATTGCAATCAGCAAAAGAATCACAGGGTTGAACCTTTAAACCCTGAACCTCTCCAGGCTCTTTCTTGGACACCTCCTGCAAACTCAGGTGACCATTGGCGTGATCAAAACCACCTGTAAAAAGAAGCTGATTAGTGCTGTCATCACAGGCAACTCCAGGCATATCAACCACATTTTCATCAACATAATCAAAAGTAAACACATATTGATTATCCACTCTTGGAGCATTCAGAAATTCCTCATCTCCTTTCTTGATGAGACAGCTTCCATTTACAAAAGAAACTCCATACCCTTCTTCAGACATCTGTGGAATGGAAAGCAAATTATTTTGTGCATCTTGCACATACAAAACATCACATAGTGTGAAGTTCAGTCCTTTTATGTAGACATCTCCAGCTCCCTGCACATGTAAAAGTTCTCCATTAGACTTCACGAAACCATCCTGTGAAGAAAAACAAGTAAACAAATTTTTATCATTGCAAATGTGCTTCTGAATTGTGGAACTGATAAAAAACTTGTGTTGAACTTTTCGAGCCAGCAAAGTCCCGTTTTGCTGCTGTGTGGGCTTCTGCTCCTGGCTGCCCCCCTTCTTCTTTCCAGCCGAAGACTTTTTCTCTTTGCCAGCTGCAGTTGTGGGCTCCAACTCTCCCCCCTGCTCCTGGCCTCGTGACACTGTTGTGGGCTGCAATTCTTCCCCCTTCGGCTGGGCCTTAGCAACAAGCTTCACATTTGTGGGCTTCTCCTCGCCCCTCCTTAGCGACAAAGCTGCTGCACCTGCAAGCTTCTGTATACGTGTCGGCTTCTGGAAAGACTTTGAAGACTGACCTTCGTTCCCATGGGACTGCACGTCTGTGTGGGATGATGACGCCATCTCCCCCTGAGATTTGCAACTGGCGCCCTCAGCAATTTCAATTGAAGCACTCTGTGCAGCCACTTGCTCCAGGTCTGACGCGACAGCCAGCTCCTGCTGCAATTCCCAAGTGGCGCCCTCAGCTCTTGCATTCACTGGAGACTGTACCCCCACCACGTCTGACATCACAGCCAGCTCTTCCTGTGGTTTGCAACCGGGTGCCCCAGCTCTCCAGCAATCATTTGGGGAATCACCATCACAGCTTCCTCCCCCTCCAAGAGCTAGTTTCAATGTTTCCCACATCTCGCAAGCTGAATTGCATGCACCAACATAAATCAATTGTCCCGGACACAAACTTGTAATAATCAATCCTCTCGCAAAAGAATCATCTTCCCTCCAGCTGGGGAATTGGTCTGGGGTATTTTCACTTCCCCTTTTTGCGGCAATTGTGTACCACACCCCCGCATCCTGCAGCCTCTTCTGTGTACATTTTGCCCATTTCTGATAATTTTCTCCTTGAAGGAAAATTACCTGTGCAGAGCCAGAGCTGTGCAAAAACTCCATTTTTCCCTTCTCTCTTACTAACTGGGAAAAATGCTTGCAGCTCTCCACAGTGCCCTGTCCTCACAGTCATTAATCACTGTGAAAGTTTTACTGCCAGCCATAAAACTTCAGGCTACACAGATCAAAGTCTCTTGCTTGCGTGCCTGCCGTGGCATGCTTGTAAAAGCTCCGGCTTTCACATACCTTCTCTCCACTTTGTCCGAAGTTTTCCAGCATCCTGGCTGCTTTCGGAACACACTGCCTTTTCCTGCTGCCTCCTGGGCGATTAGCCATTCCATTCCTGGGCACGGAACCCTTTGCCCAGCAATCCATAGTCTGGTGCCCATGATGCTTTGTTCACCGTCTCCACTGGGCCCGTTAATCCTTTGTTCAGGAATCTTTAGTCTGGTGCCCATAACCCTTTGTTGAGATATCACCATTGGGAGGTCCAGCTGGCAGCCTCCTCTTCTCCTCAGTCCCGGTGATTCCCATGGAACACGACTCAAGGTCTCAGTGACCTGAGCACGCAATCAGCAGAGCTCATCTCCAGCGTTAGCGTGGTGTGGCAGCAGCAGCAGCAGCAGAAGGAATACTCAGAGAGAAGTCCTTGCATATTTACAAGCGTTTATTACAAAGCATCTAAAGCATCTCGGAAGATAGACCAAACGTGTCTGTCTCCATCCTCAAAGCGAAAGCAAGACTAACTAACAGCATCACAATTACAATAGTACAACCCAACGGAAATATATATCATGTGATACATTCAACATCCTCTGCCAAGCCTGTTCCTTTTAAGGTGGAACAGAATCTACTATGAAATCCTAACAGTCCTTACCATTATTATTATTATTATTATTATTTATTATTTATACCCCACCCATCTGGCTGGGTTTTCCCCGCCACTCTGGGTGGCTTCCAACAAATACCAAAATACATTAAAATAGCACAGATTAAAAACTTCCCTAAACAGGGCTGCCTTTAGGTGTTTTCTAAATGTCAGGTAGTTGTTTATCTCCTTGACCTCTGATGGGAGGGTGTTCCACAGGACGGGCGCCACTACCGAGAAGACCCTCTGCCTGGTTCCCTGTAGCTTTGCTTCTTGCAGTAAGGGAACCGCCAGAAGGCCCTCGACGCTGGATCTCAGTGTCTGGGCTGAACAATGGGGGTGGAGACGCTCCTTCAGGTATACAGGACCGAGGGCGTTTAGGGCTTTAAAGGTCAGCACCAACACTTTGAATTGTGCTCGGAAACGTATTGGGAGCCAATGTAGGTCTCTTAGGACCGGTGTTATGTGGTCTCGGCGGCCGCTCCCAGTCACCAGTCTAGCTTACCGCATTCTGGATTAGTTGTAGTTTCCGGGTCACCTTCAAAGGTAGCCCCACGTAGAGCGCATTGCAGTAGTCCAAGCGGGAGATAACTAGAGCATGCACTACTCTGGTGAGACAGTCTGCAGGCAGGTAGGGTGTCAGCCTGCGTACCAGATGGAGCTGATAGACACAGAATTAACCTGTGGCTTCATGGACAGCTGTGAGTCCAAAATGACTCCCAGGCTGCACACCTGGTTCTTCAGGGGCACAGTGACCCCATTCAGGACCAGGGAGTCCCCCACACCCGCCCGCCCCCTGTCCCCCCAAAACAGTACTTCTGTCTTGTCAGGATTCAACCATGACTACGAAGGGATTTCTTAGGTACTGCTGAATGGATAATTGTTCCATTTGTATGATTTGTGTCTTCAAATGGTGGTGTAGTGGAGCTACTGCATTAATCAGGTTATTGCATAAAGAGCCATACATGTGAAGTCCTCCTGATAAACAATACACAAGGTACTTGATTAAATCAGGATTGATGTAATATTTTTAAAGTCAGCCAACATCATTCCTTTCTTTCCCTCTCTCGATTATATTTGCAGGAACAAAACACAAAGATCCAGCAGCTGATAATAATATGAACTCAGCCAGAGAGCAGAAAATCCAACAGTTTTTCCTCTTCTGAATCCAGTCTTCCTGGAAAAGGTCAATGAAAAATGTAGAACACAAAACTTAGAACACAAAAGGCAATTTTAGCATTCCCACCACCACGACCACCAGTACAAATTAACTACTGGAAAGGGGAACAGTGTGTGGCCTCTATGAGTGCTTTCAGCTTCTCTCCTTGCAAACGCAGCCTCTCTTATCTTGGATTGGAACCCTGGCGTGTTGGCGATTCCTGCTTAGCACAAAAGCTATCCCAGCAGGCAGGGTCTTCAGGTGCAAGAGGCACAGCAGAGGCAACTAAATCATCAAAAGTCAGTGTTGTAAATGTAGTCTGGGTCACAGCAGAAGAAAGCACCTGAGAAGAAGAAGAGGGAGAAATTCAATTCACAGAAATGCAGATCAGTATTTCCATGATTGAAGAACAAGGTTGTAATTATTTTTCCCTGTTTGTAACATTAAAACATTAAAACACACACCTATTTTACAGACGGGAGAGGCAGAGAAAGATAGATCTAATTCTAATTTTGAAAGGCAACCCAGTATGTTCACATTTGAGCATGGCCCCAAGGTTCTGGAATCTGGTCAGATTTTCCCCATTTTGGTCCATTATCATATTCTTCCCTACTGAAACTGCCACGTGCAGTTTTCTGTGCTTTTCGGTACACAACTGTCCATCACTCCATCTTTCATGCTGAAATATGGGAAGCTCCATCAATATTGGCATTCCACCAGCTCTTGAAGACACACCCGTTTAGACAATCATTTACTATGTCTGTTTTAATGGATTTAGTTTTATATATTTTAATTATGGATGTTTTAAATGTAGTTTCATTTTTGTAACTGGGTTCATTCTTGTTATTTTGCTATTGGCTTTTATTCAATTTTGAACAGCCTTGGCATTTCTTCTTCAGATGAAAGACTATATTAATTACTTAAATAATAGTATGATGATAATAATAATTAATGTATGCACCAATGCATATGCATGCTGATTCAGTGAAAGAGAAGAAAAAGGAATCCATGCTGTTGTGTGATCACATCAAGAAATGCCCAAAATAACTGAGAACATTCAGTTGTGTGAGGGAGAAAGCATATGGAAACATTTGTGATTCATGGCTCCCTTTAATAGATTTTGTGAAAAGCAGATATTTATACATTAAAGTTGATTTGATCTGAAATAATTGCTGATTGATTCTGCTTTTGCTGCAACCCCCCCCCCAGGTTTTTTAACTGCTTTAATACTTTCACATTGGCCGACATCCAGTGATGCCCACTTGCTTGTGCAACAGAAATCTGTTTTACATAATAGGACTTCTGGTTTCTCTCCTCCCTGTTCCAGTCCCCCATGCAACCCCAAAATCTGCTTTGGGTGGTTCCCCAGCCCTCTGGAGCATATTTTGGAGGCACACGGAGCTAGAAGAGGAAAGAAGCACCCCATTACATAAGCAGACGCCCACTCGTGCCACAATGGATCTCACCTTCTTCTGAAAGTTAATACAATATTTTTATGGTAATATTCATCAAAGTTTGCATTTATCCCAAACCACACCATAGCTTTCCTAGCACCTTTGCATTTGATTGCTAGCTTTTTATAAACTACGCAATTCAGCTGTGGGATATCGATTTTAAAGTCTCTCTTTTCTGCTGTTGTTTTTTATGTGTTTGCTATTAACAGCACAATGCAAACACCCTTCACATCAGGCTGGGGCAAGTGGGGTTGGTTGGGAGGTGTCCCTCTGCCCAGCCCTGCTGGGTTCCGCCACCTCTGTAGAGTGACACCAGCATCACTTCACTGTAAGATCTGGTGAGCTTTGGGGAGAATGCTGGGCTAGAAGGGCCACGTCATGAATGAGCCAGCTCCCAGTGAAGGTCTGCAGCCAGCTCTCAGGGAAGGTTTGCAGACAACTGAAGAAAGCAGCCAGGAACAGAGAGGGTTGAAAACTGGTGCAAACAGAGAAGGAAGTAGTTTGTCAGAATGGGAAGAGATTGGAGCTGATCCAATCCCTCCTAAGAATCAGCTAAGGGGAGGGATGTTAGACTGGAAACAAAGCAAGAGGCGCAAAGTGAGAAAGTTCAATATCTTCTGTAACCGGAAGGCATCTTCAGAAGGGTCTTCTTGATTGATTATGGCGGAGGCTGTGTTAAGCTCTCCGGAGCTATCTGTTGTTTTGACAATAAATCATCCTTTTAAATTAACTACACCTACTGAGTGATCAAGCCGGGGATGGACTCCTGACAGGCCATTGGCCTGGTCCATCAGGCTCTCATATTATTGTGAAGCTTCCTCTTCCACCCACCAAAATGAAGGTCGGCGGAAATGTTTCCCACAAGTTCTTTACTAGCAGCAGCCAGCAGAGAGCCCCAACATGGAGTTTTCTGGTGGCAGAGCTGAGCAGGTCCAGGAACGGTTGGACCGGGCAGCAGATTGGGCTAGATGATCTCCAATAACATATCCCAAGTATTCTATTTAATTCTAGGATCTGAAAACAGGTGGAGGGTATTTTCTACTCTAGGTATTTATTAACAGCTGCTTGGAATTGTATTCCAGTCAAAAGTGCTATTGTGTATTTAAAAATTCAACAGCTATTTAGCATTGAGTCATCTCAAGGCAGAAGACACAATATCACAAGACTACTAACAATTCTGCTTGATATTGAAAATTACCCGAACATCTTACCGCAGCTGGCTTCTTTCCAAACTCTCCTGGTTTCCCCAGAGCAACTGCAACATGGTGACAATCATCTAGCCGTGTTTCCTAGATGGCAAAAGGGAGGGGGGGGGAAGTGTACCGAATAACTACCAACACCAATACCAAGCAAATGTAGGAGAGTAAAAGTTTAGATAGTACAGACTGCCTACATTTTTCCATTGTTGCTACATGTTTCAAGAAGTCCGGTGAAGTGACAGCCTAAGTAAATTAACCTGTTGGCCTGTCAACCCTCTTATGTAACACTTCCTATTCCACGTGTGCAATATTGCCAAGGTGGATCTGCTCTAGAGCATATCTGCAGCAAGTAATATTAAGGAAGAGGTGTCCAGGGGCAAAATCCACTCCTCTAGGCCCCTCTGTCCACAGAATTGAGGATTTTGGTAGCTGCAAATTTGTCAAGCAGTGCTGAAAAAGTCACAGCTATTAATGCATTGTCTTCTACACAACCATAGCAGAGTAGCCTACCCTTTGGTTACCCTTTAACTCTCTTCCCACCCCATTATTTGGATTGTCTTTCTCCCTATTTTAAAGGAAACAGAAAACAAAGAAAACAGCAATGGAGAAATTAGTTGTCAGCACATGACCTACGTAGGGGTAGGGGCCTAGCTCATCAGTTGAAGACCAGTGCTTTGACCATTTCTATTCTGTTCTCTGTGGGTGGTAAAAAAAAGAAGTAGTCTCTTTTTTACCTACTATGCTTGATTCCATTTGTAGGGTCCCATCCCTCCTCCCTACCCCATTTCATACATTATCAAAGCAGAAACTGAGTTCCCTAAAGCGAAGTTAAGAGGTTATTTCTCGGTGACTTAATATTAACATCATTTCCCATTTTGAAAAGCAAACACAGGAGTCTAAATGTTAGTTACTGCCACTACTGGCATGAGGTCCCCCCAGACTGCAGACGTTAAAAGCTTTACGGGTGCTCCAACTGGGTGCATTATAAGGTTGTGTGGCATTTCTAGCGGACAAAGCGGGTTTTTCCTCTTCTTCTTTGGAAACACCAGCAAATTTCTTTATGAGAGTTCAACAAAGCAACAGCACAATCACTCCCGAAAGCCATGGGCAAATTTGGCCATTACAGGGAAAACGTGAAGGTAGTTTGATTGCTCCTTGAGACACAGCACAAATACCAAGCGGGGGGGAAATGAGAGGCTCTGGTGGGTGAAGAGAGTGGCACAAAAAAATGCACACAAAAAAATCTCCCTGAGGGAGAAAGTTCTGCCTCGAGTCTGCCCTCTGCCCTTAAAATCAATCAGGCACAACCGATGGTCTCCTCCCGGGCCAATGGATTTTCAAGGCGACCCAGAAACACTGGCCACGCAACCGACTGGGCAAGCTCCTTTTCTTCTCCCACCCTGCACCCTCACAAATCGGGATCCCAAGCAAGCAGGGGCTCGCGGGTAGGCAATTTAAGCGCTGCACCAACATCTTATGGTATTTCAAGACAATATCTATATATATATAAATGTAGGCATTGCACACGCGGATGTAACAGCCTTTCTCCGTAACCGTTGAACTGTAATGTAACAAATTTGGCCACAATGTTCCATGCCCATCAGAGGGATCTGGCATAAAAAAAATTCCAAAAAAGCAAAACTTTCATACCTAAAATAACGATTAAACACAAAAAAGCGGCACCCAAATTAGACGTCACCAGCAGAAGCTCTGAAGACTCCAGCAGCATCCAACAGAAAGGCAGATCGCCCACTGCTGCCTGCAAAGCCACACCACCAGATGACATCAAAAAATTGCACAGCAACCAACTGAAAACATGCCTTTTGCAGCAACAAGGCCTAACATTGCCAAGTGGAAGTAGGGGCCTGCCTGGGGGGGATGGGGGTGCCAAATAGGGGGCAGGGATAGGTAATGGGTCAGAACAGGGTGGGGGGAGACACAGGGATGAAACCTGCCCTCTCCACAGTATCTCACCTCAGCTTTGCAGACTAGGCTGAGTGGATTTAGGGGCCTGCCTGAGTAGGGGATTTTTTTTGGGGGGGGTGAATAGGCCGCAGCATAGAATCAACTGAATATGGGCCTTTTACAGGGCCGTGCCTTTGGGTAGAATAAACCCACATAACACACATGGGTAGGGGGGGTCAGGGTTGGGACAGGGCAAAATTTTACAGAACACGTGCATTGGGGAAATGATCATGTACAAAATGAACGGGTCACAGGGATAACCTGGGGGGGGGCTGGACGGAGGAGAGGAGGGAAATCACTGGGGTAAGTGGGGGGTTTAGGGGGAGGAGAGGGGGGAAATCACAGGGATAAGCCGGGGTGGGGGGAAGAGGGGGCATAATAGATCATGGATCAGGACAGAGTTGGGGGATTCACAGGGATGAGGGGGGAATCACAGGGATAAGCCGGGGGTGAGGGGAGGAGTGGGGGAATCATAGGCATACATCATGGATTGGCACAGGGTAGGGGAAATCACACAAATAACCCGCAGCAACGCGTGGCAGGGCCAGCTAGTATAGTATAATTTTAGGGAGAGGTTTGCAGGTTGGAGCCTCACCTCAAAACTCCATTCCTTTTCTTCTTCGCCATCCAATAGCATAACTGTCTCCTTATACGTTTTCCCCACTTCCAGTTGCAGTGGGGATACATTAAACTCAATCCTCTGAAGGTCAAAACCTATCCCGACACCAATGGCTTTTATAAAGCTCTCTTTTAGTGCCTAAAAGTAAAATAAAAATAAAAAATTCAAAACGCAGGTGGTCAACCCGTGTAGGGTTAAAGTATTTAAGCTTTGTATTGTGTGTTCTATGTTATATATTAATATTATGACATTTTGTACATTCGAAACATTTAAACACAATTGTTTTACAAAATGCAGGCCAAACAATACCCTCCTCCAAATTCTTCTTTGTAGGCTTTCAAAGCAAATATATAAACGATTTAATAAAAGTTATTCAAAACAAAGCCACTCAAATATTTGAAGAGGAGCTGTGTTGACTGGATTACGGATAAACGGTTAAAAATAAAAATAGTCAGTTACCCAGTGCCTATGAAACATATCCAACTGAAGCCATTCACTGTTCATGGACTTAATTGCTCTCCATTCTTCCTCTGTAAACTGCCGCTTCATAATTCGAAAGAAGTCCGGAATTGAACCACTCCCTGCAATTAGAAAACAAAATGACTGGGAGGGGAGATGGGTGGGGACTGTGGGGATTATTCTGAACCCGACCATTGGTTCATTTAGCTCAGTACAGTCTACACAGAGTGGCAGTATCTCTCCTGGATTTTAGAAAGAGAGCGTGCCCCAGCCCTGCCTAGAGATGGCGGGGATCTGGAACAAATTTATATGATATTTGAAAGACAACTGCAAGCAATTAACAAAGTTAGTAGGGTTATCTGAAGATTTGTAAAATGAAATTGCTCCCTATTCAGGCTGAGTAATATAATATTTTAGGTAATGATATAACAAGGATTGGAAACGAAGTGAAATGTAAAGATGTAGAGTTTAATTTTGTTAACCATCGGACATAAGATAAAAGAGATAAAATAAGAGGGTATGATGTTACATAATGTGATTATATGTAAAACCAATAAAAATCATTGATAAAAATAAATAAATAGAGACGGTGGGAATTGAACCGTCTGTGCTCTGTCCCTCTCTGGCAGCTCATTGTGTTTCCACGGAAGTTGAGGAGAAAAGGGCAAATTGAGCCAACCGTGGCTGCCCTAATGCTGCTAGATTTCAAATCCCATCAGCCCCCCAGCCAGCAAAGCCAACCATCAAGGATGATAGGAGTTGTAATCCAGGGGTAGGCAACCTAAGGCCTGGGGGCCGGATGCGGCCCAATCGCCTTCTCAATCCGGCCCACGGACGGTCTGGGAATCAGTGTGTTTTTACATGAGTAGAATGTGTCCTTTTATTTAAAATGCAACTCTGGGTTATTTTTGGGGCATAGGAATTCATTCATTTCCCCACCCCACCCCCCAAAAAATAGTTTCCCCCCCCCACATGGTCTGAGGGACAGTGGAGTGGACCACAGCTGAAAAAGGTTGCTGACCCTTGTTGTAATCCAATAACATCTGAAAGGTCACAGGTTTCTGACCCTTGTCTTAGGTGAGGAGTTGCAAATTCAGGATAGTATCAAACATACTGAAGGAATGGCACAATTCAGAGTATTACACATATGGTCAATTGCATGTTAATCTGGAGAGCCAAGGTCAGTGAGGATGGAATTTTCAACTGAAGCCAGAACTCTTCCTGCTGGGGATTATGGATATACAGTTAGAAAAGGACTCTGGAACTTCTTTACAATATACGATTACAGCTGTGAGACTTTCTATGCACAAAGATGGAAGGGCTCATGATTAGCAACAAAGGAAGAACGGCTTTTTAAAACAAATGAACTTAGCGGAGACGGCGAAATTGACATGTTTAATTAGAGAAAAGTAATTGTTAATGATTGTTAAGGATAGGAAATATCTCATGGAGTTTTTGCATTGAACTCTAACCCGTGTCCGGTCAGCTTCAGAATGAGTTATCTGCCATCAGCACTCTGGCCGTCTCAGCGATTGTTTCATTGCCCTCAGATCCATGGAAAACCACGGGGATGTCCGGGCTCCATGCAACTGAAGAGGGCGCTTCGGAGCCAAACAGTCAATAGCCTTGGTTAACTCCACATTCCAGCGGGCCACCAGGGAATCAGCTGAAAGGCCATCAACATGGGATAAAGCATCCCCTACCACTCTCTGGAAACCATTTGGATCCATTAAGTGGCAGAGGCGGACCATCCGAATTGGTCCCACCTCCCTGCAGAGGGGAAGGGTTGCGGAGAAGTCCAGTTGCACCAGGTAGTGATCTGACCATGGCACTTAGTTTCACTTTTAATTGGTGTGAGATCAGCAACATCCATAGAGGTGAACATCAGGTCCAAGGCATGTCTGCGGCTATGAGTTGGGCCAGACTTATTCAAAGCTTTACTAACTAGAACTTCTTCAAAAACAAGTCCAAAACAATCAGTGATACAGCTGGATAATTCCATAAGGCATATGCATATCCAAGCATAGGTTCTTAATTATAATGTATAAGTTTATGCAGCTCCTGGAGAGACTTCATTATCACATTCTTTTGTTCTCTGTGGCGTCCAGAGAGAGACTTAATAGGCAACTTCCTTCAAAATGGAGATTTGCAATTGAATACCGTAATCACATGATCTAAGGTTAAACACTCACATGTAAACTAGCAGAGAATAGCAACAGTTAATGGCCAATCCAACTAAAGCTCAGAGAGAGCTGTCTTCTAAACTTAGTATATACTAAAATGGAATTTTCCAATGTTGAACCCTTTCAGCAATAAACAAACAATCATTCTCCTTTTCAGTGTGCACTTCAACAATTATACTTCACAGAGAAACAAGACTAGATTTCTCTGCCATATTTATTTCCAGAGAAAGCAGTGTTTGAACAAAAGAACAAAAAGTGCTTCCTCAAAGCAAAGAATGTCCATTAGGGGCTATTTCAGTATTTCTCAAAGAGTGGCCTGAGACTCAGCACCACAGCCTGCCCCTCTGCCCTGCCCCTAGTGCCAGAATTCTGAACTGCATTCTTTTATCGAGGCAACAGAGTGGGGGGAGGGAGGGCAACTTCCCAGGAATAATAAATACTTTATTTTAATTTCAAATAAAACTTCTATAAAGCTAACACATTTATCTTTGGAGTTTTTTAAAACAAACAAACAAACAAACATATTTATCTGTTATCCTGCAGGTTAGATACAGACTTCTGGGTCACGAAAACCTAGGCATGAGGTACTCATTTATAAAATGGGATGAAGTGACAGAAAAAAAATTCTTTTCAGCAACTGTGCTGCTAAATATCTCATTAGCAACATAAACGTAATTAATGTTTTATCTGTTACGAATAGATTAAAAAAGCTGTTGTGCAGCTCATACTCCTTATGTTTGTAATTGAAAGCAACAATTTCTTATCTCCCCTCAAACAGAAAAGCAACAGACACTTTTTTTCTTATTGAGGGTGGGAGATAAGTCAAATATTATCACCATCCAGGGCACTAAATAAAGGCTTTAGATCTCTGAAATGGAGGAATCCTAGGCACATGTACCTGGGAGCAAGACCCAGTGAAACAGCAGAACTTAACTTTCAAGTATTCATGCCTGAGATTTGTCTGGGAAGAGAATAATTGGCTGCTAGAATCTTCATGTCTAATTTCCTCCTGAATGAATCGTATCTGAACTTCGCTCCCTCTCTAGAGTGTTCATTTCAGGGAGCAGACAATCCAGCTTTGCGTCAGCAGTTGTAAAATTAGTTTTAACTTATTTTTAATTGATTTCCCCTGGCAAGGGATAGATGATAACTGTTAGCTGACGGGGTAGGATAAGCCCTGAGGACGGATGATAACATTAATGTTAATGACGGCTAAAATGTTAGGGGGAAAGTGAAGAGTATTCTGAAGGCACCAAGAGAGGGGTGTGCAGTTTCTGGTTTGCTCTAGGCCCACATTTCAGAAGCATATCTTAAAAAAAAAACAAAAAACAAAAAACAAAACCAAAAAAGGTATCTATGTCTCAAGTGCTTAGAAAAGGAAATACCATCATCCAGGGCGCTCCAAGTATTGGTCCTTAGCATGCAGCCATGAACAGTGGTACCTCGCTAGACGAATGCCCTGCTAGATAAATTTTTCGCTAGACGAATGGGTTTTGCGATCGGAGGTTGCCTCGCAAGACGAATTCGTTTTGTGAAAAAATCATCTAGCGAATCGCGGTTTCCCATAGCAATGCATTGAAATTCAATGAATGCGTTCCTATGGGCAAATAAAAAAAAATCAATGCATTCCTATTGGATTCGCAAGATGAATTTTTCGCAAAACAAATTGACTCACAGAATGAATTAAATTCGTCTTGCGAGGCACCACTGAATTCTATAAATCACTGCAGAACCTGTCTGCACATTATTCTTACAGGCAGATTATTCTTACATGAGCAGTTTTGAGAAGCAATAGGGCATGACACTTATATTTCCCCCCTCTCTTTGCACAAGGGTCCTGCAGCATTTCCAAGTGCACAACAGGCAGAAATTCAACAGGCATAGATTTTCACTGCTGCATTCCCATCTTCCCAACGGCAGCCATGGGGAAGCTTGAGCCTGAGTTTAACTCTTTCTCTGCTCTACTCCCTTTAAAAAAAAAACACAGCAGCAGCAACAACACATCCCTGCATGGCACCAGTGCAGGCATTTACATTATTTCCTCCATGTTAAGTTACTTTTAAGTTGCAGCGGTCTCAATGGGAGCAAGCAGCCCCCGTGCTCAACTCTCGCTGCAATTTAGAGGACTCAAATAGCGCTTAATTTGGGCTGTCCACCGGCTTGTGCAACAAAAATCCACTTGCACAGCAGGACCTCCAGCTCACCTAACCTCGCAGAGAAGATGTTGAGGTTTCCAAAGGCAACACGTTACAGTAATCTGGCAGGGACTAGGATGCTAATAATCAGAGCTGGCCTTGGTCATTCATCCCTTTAGACCAGGCATCCCCAAACTGCGGCCCTCCAGATGTTTAGGCCTACAACTCCCATGATCCCTAGTTAACAGGACCAGTGGTCCGGGATGATGGGGATTGTAGTTCAAAACATCTGGAGGGCCAAAGTTTGGGGATGCCTGCTTTAGACTGCAATCCAAAGTTGTGCAGAAGGGGAGATAAAGTGTTGCATCTGCAACCGGGGCACTCAAGGTGGCACTGGAAGGGGATGGCCGCAGACAATTCAGGAACCAATCTCTGCACCATCTTAGCCTGCCTTTTAGAATGCAGCTAAAGCTTATCTTTCCTGGTGGTCTTCCATACCTGCTGTTTTTTAAACATTATGAAGCAGCTCTAACTTTAGACCGGTGTTTCCCAAACTTGGGTCTCAAGCTCTTTTTGTACTTCAGCTCCCATAATCCCTAGCTTACAGGAGCAGTGGTCATGGATGATGGGAACTGTAGTTCATAAACAACCGGAGACCCAAGTTTGGGAAATACTGCTTTAGACGGTTTCACCCAAAAAGTTGACTTTTAATGAATTTCAGGTTCCTGATTCGATTTCTTATGGCTTTGCACAAGGCAAGGCACGACTAGATTTTCATCAGTCTCCACAGGAGCTTCCCAACACCTTGCAAATAAAAGTTGTTATTGAGTGTTGGGGAGGCATCAAGAACAGTATGGAATCACCGGAAAACTAGCACGTCTTATACTTCTCCACCCCACTACCCACCAAAAAGAGATAAAGGCAAAACAAAGTAATTAAGCAGCCTGGTCTGAAGAACAAATCTACACTACAAAAATACCTGCTCTATACCAGTTAGATTATCATGGTTTGCCCCAAAGAATCCTGGGAACTGTAGTGTAGCAAAGGTGCTGAGAAGTTCCTGTTAGAGATCTCTATTCGTTCCCTGACAGAGATACAGCTCTTATAGAAGAGAAAACGGATTGGTTATTATCGTGTATTTGGGTGCCAAAATGGTTTTTCACATATTATGACGAGCATCCCCTTTTCAATGTGGCGGTTGAAATGTTGCAGATGGCCTCATCCGCAAATGCTTAACGTTTCGGAACATGAATTTCGGAGCAGATGGAAAGGTTTTCCACAGATCAAGAGTGCCACCCTGTGGCTGCTCTTAAGAAAAATAAAAATAAAAATCCCTTGTAACTCTTAAGGTTTTGGAACATAAAGCCTCTTTCCTTTCTGGAAGGAAACCTCCCCCCCTTCCACAGAATAGGGGGGTTTCAGCCCAGCCTTTTGTTTTCCAAAGAATCATATTGGTATAGTTTGGTAGTTTGTTTACATGAATTGCTTAGCCCAAGGCAGGGTACATACAACTGCATTATAAGAACTTTAAGAACTTGGTGCTTGAGATTACTTTTCGCTCCCATTTCTTTTCCCTCATCGGTCATGTCTTTTTAGATCATGAGCCTGTTGCCAGGGACCATCTTAGTACTTATATTTGCCACAACCCCAGCTTTTTCAGCTCAAAGGTGAGGTAGAAATACCTTAAATGCGCAAATAAATACTGCTACAGATTGGGGTGGGACTAAACCCTAGATACTATACATGGCAAGATTTTGAATATTTGGAGTATTGAAGGGGAAATTGCAGGCAAGTGGAAAAAACACAAGCTAAGTTTCTGTTCCAAGCCTAGGTTAGAGGTATTAACGTGACAAAAAGTTTTGATAGCCCACCTGAGAGGAATACAGGGCCTAGGCAGGCAGAGGTTGCCATGGTGATGGGGTGTGTGTTTGAGGTGACAGGAAAAGGGAGTTTTTAGAGCGATGTGTTCTGGAAAGAGGAAGGGGGAGAACAAAGACTGGGATCCATCTTGGGCAGGCTGGCTGCAGGCTGGCTGGGAGAGATGCCTTTGACTCCATGGCTGCGGGGGACCAGCCCCTCTTGAAATGACCATGCTGTAAGACAGGCACCCCCAAACTCGGCCCTCCAGCTGTTTTGGGACTACAACTCCCATCATCCCTAGCTAACAGGACCAGTGGTCAGGGATGATGGGAATTCTAGTCCCAAAACAGCTGGAGGGCCGAAGTTTGGGGGTGCCTGCTGTAAGATCTGGACTCCCTCCACACAGACTGAAGGTGTGAATATGTGAATAAATCCTATTTCTTAAAGCTACGACAATCTCCGCCGCGTCTTCAATTCTCCAAAGCAGCACAAAACCACCTGGAACCAACTGGGGGTGACACCCAACTTCTGTAACAAGACGTACATGCATACATTCAAGAAAAACATGTCAAACAAAATTAGAAACATGCTGAAGGTCTCCTTGGCACCTCTAGGAAGGGCTGGGTAAGATTCCCTCCTGAAACCTTGGACAACAACTGCCACAGTGTTGTGGGCAATGTTGAGCTAGCTAGATGAACCAACGGACTGGCTTGGTATAAGGCTACTTCCTGCATTCCTAAGATTGAAACAATTCAGCCAATGGCAGTCAGAGACTGTCTGTGACAGAAGGAAAGCTCAGCCAGTTTCTGGCACCTCAAAAATCCCTCTACAGTGTGTCGCATCCCCGCAACAGGGTGAGCTCCTGCCCAACTAGCAGTTCGAAAGCACGTCAAAGTGCAAGCAGATAAATAGGTTCCGCTCCGGCGGGAAGGTAAACGGCGTTTCCGTGCGCTGCTCTGGTTTCGCCAGAAGCTGCTTAGTCATGCTGGCCACATGACCCGGAAATACTGTCTGCAGACAAACGCCGGCTCCCTCAGCCTGTAAAGCGAGATGAGCGCCGCAACCCCAGTGTCATCTGCAACTGGACTTAACTGTCAGGACACCTTTTTATAGTACACTACCTGGCATGCTTGTCTTCGTAACGTCAATGCCAGCTTGGCAGTCAGGCTCGGCGGCAAGAACAGCATAATTCCCTTGATGGGACACATTAAAGCTGAAGCTGGAATGGGCACCGCTTAAGTCATTTGCAAGGACAGGTTTGCCTTTTGAAGTCCTTTGTAACTTTATTTCGTTCCAGGGAATCTTCAGCTTCTCTGCAATTAATTTTCTTATCAGCAGACGGCCAGCCTATGAGGCAAAATGAACAAATAATGCACAGCAAATAACTGTTCTATGTAAAAGGGGGGGAAGGGGGGAGGATATATTAAGATACCATTCGCCTTTTAAAATGTTTTGACAGTTCATTATAGAGCACCGCTATGCTTTATATGCTTTTAAAAACAGAATTAAAACACAAGTTGGCCCAAATATTACAGCTACTTTATAATATAATAATATAATAGAATATAGAATAGAACAGAATAGAATAATAATGCACACACACATCTACATTTGAGGGGTCAGTATACCTGAAGGAGTGTCTCCACCCCCATTGTTCTGCCCGGACACAGAGGTCCAGCGCCGAGGGCCTACTGGAGATTCCCTCACTGCAAGAAGTGAGGTTTCAGGGAACCAGGCAGAGGGCCTTCTCGGTAGTGGCACCCGCCCTGTGGAATGCCCTCCCATCAGATGAAAGAGATAAATAACTACCTGACATTTAGAAGACATCTGAAGGCAGCCCTGTTCAGGGAAGTTTTTAATGTGTGACATGTTAATGTATTTAAAATCTTTGTTGGAAGCTGCCCAGAGTGGCTGTGGAAACCCAACCAGATGGGCGGGGTACAAATAATAAATAACAACAACAACAACAATAACAATAATTATTATTCCACTCTTCCTGCAAGAACGATGGAAACAGGGGCTGTCCAACTTTATACTCACAGCAACCCTGAGAGGTAGGCTTGGCTTAAACCCTGTTTCTCTCATCCGTCCTATACCCTCCAACCCAGCCCCCATATGCTTCGGTCTACAACTCCCGCAGCCATGCTGACAGGGAATGATGGAACTATCTGGAGGGAACCAGGTTGGGGAAGATGCTCTAATTAATACACTGAAATAGAACAGTAGCAATGATGGAACTTACTGTCTATACACATGAACAGGAGAAACAAATGGCTGGTCCTTGGTTTGTCAGGAAACGGTTCACTTTTATTACATTTGCAAATGATGCATTTAATGAGGAACTCACAGGCATTGCTCTCTATGATTTAGCAGAGGGTTTGCACTCCACACACCCCTCCCAGGGCTATTTTTATGATTTTAAAAAAAGTATTAGAAAGATTGCACTCATATATTACCCGTTGAGCATCAGCACCACCTATAGCACAGGAGATAAATGTAAGTAGCAAACAGAAATCCCATTTTCGCATCTGCCTACAGAGCTGATTAAAATGGATCATACCACACAGTTCTGCAGTGACTCAAACCGATTTACATTTCATTTATTTTAAAATGTTGGCTGGAACTAGATGTTACAGAGCATGCATGGATGCCACCGAAGAGCCTGGCCTCTACGTCTCCTCCTCCTTTCAACTCTTTTATTCCGTTACATAGTAAAGTTATAAAACGAACAGGAGAAATTACCACTGTAGGGGCAGTTCTGGGAGGAGAGGAGCTAAATGACAGCTGGTCCCAGCCAAGATGAGGCTCACCTGGCGCCATCTTTATATATCTTTAGGCAAAAACTTTCCTTTATAACCAGGCCTTTTAGAAGTAGGCGGGGTGTTTTTAATGTATTTCTATTTCCTCTTGATTTTAATATACCTTTGTGGGAGGGTTTGTCTGACTGTTTGGTCAGTGGGTTATAGATAAATCAAGATAAATCAACCATCAAATTTATTTTAAAAATAAAAATAAAAATGATGATGGAAAGAGATGGTTAGTCTCTTCTGCATCCTTTTGATATAGCCAAGTGGGGGATGGCCACTGGGACAGGGCTAGAGAAACTTAAGTTTAAGGGCTGGATGTGGCCCTCAGAATGCTCTCCAGGCCACACCCCTTTCCCCAGGCCAAAGCCCTCACTGGGCTTGCTTCGTACCCTCCTTGAGTATTTTTGCCAGGCTGGAATGTGTCCTTGGACTCTGATATTTGCTCTTGCTTGCCTGGATGGAGGATACAGACTCTATTGGTTCAATGAATCTCTCGCTTGCAAAAGTCTCGGTCTAGAAGCACCACCTTTATTCTAAAATAACAACTAGGAGATGAGAGATATTTTATCTCAGCAAAGGATATCTTAAAATAAGAGTATAAGTATATATATACCACTGCAGCCTTGGCATCGCGACGGAAGACAAACTCTTCAATGCGCTCTCTCTCTTCAGGCTGTATGAGGCGCATGGACAGCAACCAATCTTCACGGCAAGGGACCCAGGTGCCATAGGAAAAGGCCCAACGTACTCTCTCCATAGCAAGATGCTCCAAGGAAGCCACAGCACATCGGAACATATGTTTTAAAATGTCGGCCTGAGGGCTACACACGTGGCAGAGAGGGGAGAGAAATGGGAGGCTGACAGCACGCTTGGGCCAGTTAGTTCTGGGTTCAAATCCCTACTCAAGTTAGGACGTTGCGTGAATAACCATCTTTCAGTCTCTCGCAGGGTTGTTGTGAATGCAAAATGGATTAAACCCCTCTCCATGTGAGGTCAGTGAAGGAAGGAACAGGATCAGAATCATATAAATAGAATGATGCTCTGTCTTTTCTCCAGCGTAAACAAATGCCTCCTCTGCCCAGACTGCAATTCTGTAAGCCTCATTCAATTTAGTGGTGCTTACTTCCAATTAGGTGTGTTTAGGAATAAAGGATTTGAATGCAAATGCACCCCAAAGGTCTTCTCTCAAGGACTGGATTTCAAGTGGACCCCTTGTAGTTTTCAAAACCCGCTCCTCTTGGCATTCATTACTTACAGAGATCGCAGCTGACAATGTACACGAATAGACAAATTGTTTCCCTTCTTTTGCTAGCAATCGAGGCAGTATTTTTTTAAGGAGAGGGGAAAACGCGTTGCTCTCCTGGGGAGAAATAGCACTGCTGCTTCCAGGAGTGAACGGGGCTGGCTGGACTCACTCGAACATCCGAAGTGCTGAGCGTAGAGATGCTCTGCCTATGGCTGCAATTCTTAACCCCACTTACCTGGGAGTAAGCCTCACTGAATTCAACGGGGCTTACTTCAGAGTATAGGCGTGGTTTAGGATTGCACCAAGAACTTTTTAAGCCAGGGGACTCCAAGGCTGCAGGAAGCCCCGCTGGACTCAGCAGGGCTTGCTTCCGAGTAGGCAGGCGAAGCACTCCGCGCTGCAGAACTCCAGCAGCAAAACTCGAGGGGAAATGGGGCAATAAAGTGCAAGCTCCGCAGCGCGCGTGGCTCACTCTATCCTCTGGTCGCTCCCTTTGATGAAGGTTCGAAAAAGAGGAGGAGGGAGGGAGGGACTCGCGGAGGTTAGAGAGGGAGAGGAAACGCAGCAGCCAATCGGGAGCCAAATGCAAAACAGGGCAGACCAATCACCATCTCCCTCCGGAGAGTACATAGAGGTATTAACAAGAGAAAAAAGAAAAGAAGTTTGCGCGCGGTGCTCATTCTGATTTCTGCTTTACAGCAGCCACATGCGGGACAACAGCAATGCATAATACGGGGCGAAGGTTGGGGGAGAATCTCCATCTCCACCTCCACATACCTATAGAGCAGGCACCCCCCAAACTTCGGCCCTCCAGATGTTTTGGACTACATTTCCCATCTTCCCCGACCACTGGTCCTGTTAGCTAGGGATGATGGGAGTTGTAGGCGAAAACATCTGGAGGGCCGCAGTTTGGGGATGCCTGCTATAGAGCCATGTTCTATATATTTACATTGCTTTCCCCCACCCCACCCCGCCACGCTCGCTTTCAATTGATAACCTGAAGCGTCTCTCTATTTTCATCGAGCTCGCAGCTCTTGGGAGCGGAGGGCGGTCCCCGCTCTTGACAACGTCGGCGGCAACAGCTGCTACGAGGAGGCGGGCTTTTGCGCTTTTTTTTTAGTGACACGGACTTCCACCACTCACAACACAGGACGCGATCGATGGGCAGCAAGAAGAGCCAATGGGAGGACAGCGTCGGATTTTGCAGATGTCGGGTGTCGCGGATGCTCTCGCAGTGGCTGCGCTGGATGCAGGTGGGTGATTAGCGGCGCGCACAGAGGGGGAAGCCATGGAATTGAAGGCCTCTGCTGGGTTATAGGAGACGCGTCCCCAACGAGGGGTGTTAAACTCTCCAGCCTGGCAGCTTGAACTGGGTTGTCTGAGGTAAAAGGAAAGCAATACAGAACGGGCCGTGTTTTAGATTTCTGTCTCTGGTGATGAGCCTGCGCGTGGGACATGCGCGGAACAGCCACTGAAGCTGTTACGTAGCGTGGGCCCTTAGTTCCCAGGCGTTCCTCCCAGCTGCGAAGGCGGGGCTTCTATAGACAGTAAGGCGATGATGAAGGGTAGTTTTGTTGGCCTTTTGCAGGAAAAGCAGCAGAGAGTTTCAATGATAGTGGACCCCCCCCTGTATATGTGGAAGAGGAAAGGCTGTACAGTAGCTCAGTGATAGATTTTCTGCTTTGCATTCGGAAGGTCGTAGGTTCAGTGTCCAGCATCTCCAGGTAGGGCTTGAAATGTCCTCTGGCTGAAACCCTGGAGAGCTGTTGCTCGTTCTAGCAAGCTAGACGCACCAGCGGCCTGCAGCTTCCTTTGCTTCTAAGTAGCTTACCGATGCCAAGGTGTTCATGTTGTCAAGCATGCTCTGTGCACTACCGCTGTTAATTAATTTGCTGCACTTCCTTTTGGCCTAAGTGACTTTCTGCATGTTCTCCTCAACTTCTACAATCACACCCACCCACCACCGATCTGGTACATAGACATGCATCTGTAAATGAGGACAGTACTTTATGTGTCTGATGAAGTGAGTTGCAGTATGATTGCGGCTTATGCACATTTAACATATGTGATTTCCAAATTTATGTGCGTGGCTGGGGGAAGGGAGGAGGGAGGTGGGCATCTGAGGGGAAAAAACCCTCACCAGCAATCCCACCCATCATTGTACAGCTTGGGAAAGGGTGCTGAGGTGGAGTCAGTGCGAACAGCGTTGGAGAACGTGTGAAGGTGCAGTTGGAGAGTGAGAGTAGTAGCCTTGGTGATTAAGAAAACATGGCCCCCAAACGCAAGCCAGGGCCCTCTGCTGGCGTGCAACACAAGAAACAACGATTGGTCCCAACACGGCAAGAAAAAGTAGCTGTGCTGGACTGCTTGAGAGATGGCATGTCAGTCTCTAGTGTGGCACGCAAATATAGCCACAGTGAATCTAATATCCATGCCATCAAGGTTCGAGAGAGAAAAATCTGTGACATTGTGGCAGCAAGTGCTCCAATAACTGCTCAGGTGACAAGCCAGGTGCACGACAAGGCTTTAGCGAAGACTGAGAAGGCATTAAACTTGTGGCTTGAAGACATGAACCGCAAATGTGTGCCTACTGATGGCGTGACGTTACGGCAAAAGGCTCTCAGCCTCTATGCACTCTTCAAACCTTCTGCCGAGGATGGGCAGCCTGTGAAGGAATTCAAAGCCAGCCACAGTTGGCTTATCAGTTTTAGGAACCGCTTCAAGATGGAAAATGTGCCCACAACTGGTGAAGCGTCTGCATCTGCCGACAAAGAGGCAGCAAAAGCCTACCCCAAACAGTTAAAGGAACTGTTAGACGAAAAGGGATACCTTCCTGAGCAAGTTTTTAATGCTGTTGAGACGGGGCTGTTCTGGAAAAAAATGCCTGGCCGGACGTACATCTCCAAATCAGAAAAACAAGCCCCTGGCTTCAAAGCATCTAACGACCGTGTGACTGTGTTGCTCTGTGGCAGTGCAGCTGGGCATTTAATAAAGCCAGGTTTGCTGTACAGGTCTGCAATCCCCCGTGCCCTGAAAGGCAAGAACAAAAATCTCCTGCCTGTGTTTTGGCAACCCAATAAAAAGTCTTGGGTGACTGCAGCAACCTTTCTAGATTGGTTCCACAATTGCTTTGTTCCGGAAGTTAAGCGGTACCTTGAAGAGAAACAATTAGACTTTAAAGTGTTGCTGATTGTGGCCGATGCTCCTGGTCACCCCAAGGCACTCTGCTTTGCACATAACGATGTTGAAGTTGTCTTTCTCCCGCCCAATACGGCCTCCATAATCCAACCTCTCGACCAAGGTGTGATTCGGTGCTTCAAAGCAACTTACACAAGGTTCACCTTCTCATGGATACGTAACGCTATGGATACTGATCCCAACCTTGATGTCATTGAGTGCTGGAAGTCCTTTAACATGGCCAGTTGCATCACTTCCATTAAGCAAGCAGTAGATGCAATCAAGCCCGAATCGGTGAATGCATGCTGGCGCAAGTTGTGGAAAGAATGTGTGAATAATTTTAAGGGTTTTCCAACCATTGACAATGAAGTGGAACATATTGTCCAGATGGCCAGGCAAGTGGGTGGTGATGGCTTTGTTGACCTCATTGAGGAAGAAGTTGAAGAGTTAATTGATGGCCATGGAGGAGCATTGACTAATGAAGAGTTGGAGGAACTGCTAAGTTCATGTACAGAAGATGAAGAGGAGGAGGATGAACAGGATGAGCCAGCAAGTTGGAATCTGCATAAGTTTGCTCAAGTCTTCCAAGCAGCAAAACACCTGAATGATTTGATCGCTGAGTTTGATCCCTCTATGGAACGAAGCCTCAAAATCACACAGGGTATTACAGACAGTCTGAAACCGTATCGAGAAATGTTTGAACAGCTCAAGAGACAACAGCGACAGTTGCCAAGCACCATGTTTCTCACAAAAAACGCAGCGGTAGCAAGTGAGCCGACACAATCAACTTCTGAAGCTGAAACAGAGCCAGCCACTTTGCCTGCAACTCGCAATCTGTCGCCCAGGCCAGGCCCATCATCTCCTAGAGCAACCTCAAGCCCTGAAGAGGATGAGGAAGACTAAGCAACACGGTCATTGTGCACAGGTAAATGCTGCAGTGTGCTATTTATGGGCCATTAAACTGGTTTTTAAAGGGTTGTGTTGTCTATATGGTATTTCAACTTTACATGCTATCCCCAGAATGCAACCCCGTGTAAGATGTGATCATACTGTATATTCCATGAAGGCTTGTATCATAATACATTTGTTAGGGTGGTATTCAACCTTTACTCAGAGTAACGAGTTTGCAGAATTTCCATAACTTCCTATGGGGACATTTCTAATCCAGGCTTTCTCCCTCCAAGCTTTTTGCCTGAAACTGCTGCAGCCAATCAGCAAAAGCCAAAGAAAGGAAAAACTGATTTGTCCGATCTCTCTCCTTACCCCCATGGTTTCTGCCCAAAATGGCTACCATTGACCAGCAAAACACAAACAAGTAAGAAAGTGGGCAAATTCTAGCTGTTCGGATATATGAATCAGTTGTTTGTATAGCAAGGTTTGGGTATAATTCTTTGGTTTAGGATAACTGAGGTTTCTGATAAAGAACATTCTGATAGTGGGACCTTGTTCTCCCACAAGAAAACACATAAAGCAATGCAATAATAGTTATGGTTTATCCCACAGATTATTTTTACTTTTTTGGTAACAAAGTCATTTAAAATATTTAAGCCTTAGGAACTCATGGTGGTTACAGTGAAATATATTCACTGCAAACCAGCATACAAGCATCATTTTGTGCATGGATTTCTTCATCACTTGCTTTGAAAGTGTACCTGGAGGCAAGTTTAATTCAATTCAATTCAACACCTTTATTGACAGATATAAGACAATAAAACCATATAGACCGTCCATATGTGTTATAATTCTGAAACATACAATAAAGAGGGAATCCTCGGCAATCACTATTATACAGGCCAAACTACCCCAGATTTAACTTCAAAGATCCTGGTCAAAAATTGTACCATAACTCTAGTGAGAACAGGAGAGTCATCTCTCAGTAGAGACTGCACCCCATGTTGTTTATTGGCGGGGGCCCCAAGCCACAGAGATGACATTGAAGGATCATCACGGAAGATGTTAAAAAGAGGGCAATCCAAAATTATGTGGTCCAAAGAGTCAGGTACATTCTGGCCACAGGTGCAGAGTCTATTCTGGTAAGAGATGTCTCTGAGCCTTTCAGATAGCACTGAGGACGGAAAGGCATTCAAGCGGGCCAGCATAAATAACCCATGATGGGGTTGCAACCCCAGATAGGCAGGGGAGCATACGGAGGGCTGGGAAGGGTAGAGTTTTTGAAAGTCATTATCTAGCAGCCTCTGCTTAATAAGTGCAAAAATGTGTGATTCCTCAAGTGGCAAAAGGAAATCCACTGTAAAGCCTATTTGCCTAAGTTTAAGAATGATGTCAGAAAACCAGGTAAAATTATGTTTGTCTTTTAATAAAAAGGTTAGTAAGCTTTCTGACTCTGTATTAAAGTGAATTTTCAGCCAGTATTTGATGGTAATAATCCAGCCCCTTGTTTCTAGGAGGTGCTGGCCCAGCTCTGCGCATATAGCCAGATAAGGAACACATTTTGGAACTCCCAGAATTTGCCGTAGGAAAGATGCCTAGACACCCTCAACTTTATTATTGTAGTTGGATATCCATAGGGGTATCCCATAGAGGAGTTGGGAGGCTGTTTTTGCTTTAAAGGGCAAGTTACCAATGAGATTCCGACCTGTGATGTATTATTTGGCTAGCATTTCTAGCTATTTTTATTATTTAAAATATACACCTTTCCCAATATGGATAGAGATTTCATGGATCATAACACATTGGCATACCATACCTATGAAGTAATCTTTGGTCAGTAATTTTGTTGTGTGTGTCTAACTTTTATATTATCTCCTTCAGCAATAAGAATAGAGTGCAGAAACCATGGACAACCAATATGATTTCATTAGCACCCCAACTTGCAATGGACTTTCATCTCGTGAGCAGAAAGCCAGCTCCTTAGTGGCTGAAGGTCATGGCCAACAAATCTTAAATGTACTGCAAAGCTTCAGAGAACAAAACAACTTTTTTGACTTCAAAATACTTGTGAAAGATGAAGTGATCCCATGTCACCGTTGCGTATTGGCAGCATGTAGTGACTTTTTCAGGTAAGCCTATTTATGATGTAGTTCTTGTGTGCATAGATATATAGATATGGATATATGTGGCTATAAACATGGACACACACACACACACAGTTGGGGGGGAGTATTTGATCCCCTGCTAAATTTGCCTGTTTGCCCTCTGTCTCTCACAGCTACAATAAACCTACCATTAAAATTATGGACTGCTCATTTCTTTGTCAGAGGGCAAACGGGCAAATTTAGCAGGGGATCAAATACTCCCCCCCCCTGTAAATCACTGTTACATATGTGATGTAGTTCATTCATTCTGTTCACAATCCCCCTATTCAAAACATAGAAGTAATTCTCATCCTATGTTGACCTTCAAAAGTAGATTAGTAGATCCAGTCAGCTATGAAATGGCTATGAAATCATTTTAAAATTATTTGTTAGATAGCATGACTTCAACCCATTCACTGTGTACAACTTCATATGTAGGTTTCAGGTGGAGACATGCATCACCATCTGCCTTAAAAGCTATATGCAGCCAATTCAACACAATGCAGAAGGGCACGCACCTACAGATACCACTTCTGTATGAAAACCGCCTTTGCTGGATGTACTGATTACATTAATCGATAATAAAGTTTTTTTATCTATAGGAATATTTAAAAACTGTTTCTCAATGAGTAATTTTGTTGTTGTTTGGATACTCTATGATGCAACACAGTATAGCATTTCAAATCAAATTGCTTGGCTCATATCCTCTGTTTGACAATGTCTAGTATTGAAGAAGAGCCTTCCTCCCCCACAACAGACACCCTGTGAGGTGGGTGGGGCTGAGAGACTTCAGACAAGTGTGACTAGCCCAAGGTCACCCAGCAGCTGCATGTGGAGGAGCGGGGACGCGAACCCGGTTCCCCAGATTATGAGTCTACAGCTCTTAACCACTACACCACACTGGCTCTATTATGCTAGTATTGAAGACATACAAATCATTTTAATTTTATTAAAATACAAAATCAAGCATAAAACGGAACAATGACAGAAAACAGGTAGAAGATATTGAAGCAGAAACAAAAGCGGGTCTAGATACATCTGTAATACATTCCAGACTTTGGATATTATATAAATTACAACGTATCTATGTAAACAAGAACACTGTTAACATGGCTATCCCTTATCTTCCAGGAGGGTGAGCTGCATTTCCATTGAACCTTGGTTTGTGCCCACCTTATGTTGTTGGAACTGCAACTCTCATTGGCTTCTTGGTCAAGGGTGATGGAAGTTATAGCCCAACAGCATCAGGTGGGCTCCACATTGGCTAATTGGATGTACAGAAACAGAAATCTTGTGGCAATACATCATGCTCTTTTACTCACTCTGAGCTTTTAAGAATTTAAAGATTCTAAGCAATCTGAATCTGAGAGTGGATGTAGGTATTAAAAGGAAAAAAAAACAAATCCAAACATTCTAGTGGACTTGCCTTAGGTAAGCCTTTAAGAGTAGTTTGGATCCTATTTTATGAACTGATATAATTTGTGTTTTAAGATATACACTCATCATACCTTGAGTGGAATGATGCCTGAATTTATCATGCCGAACTATTTAAAAGTAATGAAAACCTCATAGAAAAACCCTGCTTCTTCTTAAATGTGTTTTTTACTGCATTAGTTTTGCATTTATTCACTCCACAAATAATTTACCTAAAATGTCCAAAAGATGTTTATTGAAAATAGTTCCCTTCACCTTAAGCTGTGTGGTTTTGGTTCTACATTATATTCAGATGGAACAGATATCAGTGATGATTTATTGTGTTGTTCATCTTCTGTATTTTAACTGCAGGGCCATGTTTGAAGTTAACATGAAAGAAAGAGATGATGGGAGTGTTACTATTAGTAATTTATCACCCAAGGCAGTGAAGGCATTTCTTGATTATGCCTACACTGGAAGAACTGAGATAACAAACGATAACGTAGAAATGTTATTTCAGCTTTCATCCTTTCTTCAAGTTTCCGCTCTTTCAAAAGCTTGCAGTGACTTTCTAATTAAGAACATTGATCTTGTCAACTGTTTGCAGCTATTATCCATTTCCGAAAGTTATGGGTCCACTCAGTTGTTTGACCATACCCTCGAATATGCCCAGCACCATTTTTCCTTGCTGCTCCAGTCAAATGATTTTCTGGAAATGAATTTCGAGATACTGCTAAAATGTATAGAAGCAGATGAGCTCAATGTCCCAGATGAGGAATCTGTGTTGAAAGCTGCCTTTTGGTGGACGAAACATAACTTAGAAACAAGACAGAAGCATCTTCCCCACTTGATGAAAAAAATACGGTTACATCAGTTATCCGAGGAGAAGCTGCAGGAAGTATTGCACTCTGAAGGACAACTACTTGAAAGCACTGGTTGCTTAGTAATAATCAATGAGGCAATTAAAAGTGTGCAGACTTTTAGCGGTTTGTTTCCAGATGCTCGCCCTTCAACAACAGAACAGTACATACTTGTTCACAAAACTGAGGAAGACGGAGTACATCGACATACATTTTGTTACAATATTAAAACCGATCAATGGAAAGAACTGATGCACACACACATAACAGATCTGCCAGGATCAAGTTTATCTAGTTATGGTGAAAAGCTCTTTATAACTGGCGGGTGTGTAGGGAACTGTTTCCGGACAATTAGACTTCATATTGCCGAAACGTATCATGATGCTACCGACCAAACTTGGTGTTATTGTCCGGTGAAGAACAGCTTCTCATCGGTATCAGCCATGAGGAAGCCAAGGACAATGCATGCGTCTGTTGTGACCCTAAACCAACTGTTTGTAATAGGGGGGAAGACAAGGGCATCTAAGGATATCAAAAGTCTTTTGGATGTGGAGGCATACAGTCCTCTCTCTGGGGAGTGGAAATCTGTGAGTCCCTTACCAAGAGGCATCTACTATCCAGAAGCAAGTGCATGTCAGAATATAATTTATGTGCTTGGTTCTGAAGTAGAAATTACTGATGCCTTTAACCCATCTCTTGATTGTTTCTTTAAATATGATGCCGCAACTGATCAGTGGTCTGAGCTGGTAGCAGAATTTGGGCAGTTCTTTCACGCCACCTTAATCAAAGCCGTTCCAGTGAACTGCACATTGTACATCTGTGACCTTTCCACCTACAAGGTTTATAGTTTTTGCCCAGAGACATATGTCTGGAAAGGGGAAGGGTCTTTTGAATGTGCTGGTTTTAATGCAGGAGCAGTTGGGATAGAAGATAAAATTTACATCCTCGGTGGGGATTATGCTCCTGATGAAATCACTGACGAAGTACAAGTCTATCATAGCAGTAGGTCTGAATGGGAGGAGGTTTCACCCATGCCAAGAGCCCTAACTGAGTTCTATTGTCAGGTGATTAAGTTTAATAAATATAGGGACCCATGGTTGTTTGCAATAGCAGTGTAGTTCAATATATCAGTTATAAGAAACTGCGCAGGTTTTACAGTTTTGTTTGCTTTTCATTTGACAAAAACCCCCATATATTAGAGGCCCAAGCTGCTAACATGGTTTGCAGCCACTTTTTATTTTAATAAGGAGCAGGGCTTGATTGAATGTTTGAATATATTCAAACACCTCTTTTTAAATTTCGGTAGCAATCCCCCAGCCAAAGGATTGACCACAACTAGAATCAGAAGCATTGTGAACCCAAGAGTAATGTAGATGAAGTGAGGATTTTTTTCCCCTTTCCCCCAGTCAACACTACAAAATGTTGAAAAACAATTTATGGTATGATTTGGGGTCAACTGGTCAAAGAAAAAAATGTCAAAAATTGCATTGAGCCTAAGTAGCAGTTTACATCCTGGCCCAAGTTTTCAGATTAATGCACTTTTAGGGCCAAAGTAAGAGTAACCAGGATCGATATTTTGCTACTACTTTTGACAATCATAGTTTTGCCAGTAGAAAAAAATGGAGCCAAAAGCTGAAGTTTTCCATAATATGTAGTAAAGTAAAATAGGCTGAATTTAGTTGATATCTGGATGTTAGCTTAACTATTGAACTCAATGGGATGGGCTTCTGAGTAAAAATGTGTAGGCTTGCTGTAAGTTACTGAATTCTGGATTTTTTTAAAGCTTAATTTAGCATTTTTCTCTTATTAGATATTAAATAAAATGTCAACTATTTTGATAGGAACATTGCACATAATAATTTTCACAAACAACTTTTATTAGCTTGGGCTGCAATACTCTGTTCACCTGGGAGCATGTTCATTGAACTCATAGGACTTACTTTTGAGTAGGCTAAGAACTGTACTCACTGATAGACTAAAATGGCTTGTGTAAAGATAGTAGTAGTTTGTGGATTCAGTTGAGTATTCAATACCTCAAGTGGTGTAGCTTGTTGATGTTACTAATAGGTCCTAAGTTGGTTTGCCATTTCAGTGCTGCTGGCTGTGCTTTTCTCTTTATGATAGCCATAGATAACAGACACAGCCAAAGAAAGTACCATACCTTAATGCTTATGCTTGTGGTAGCAAGTGTACAGCAAAGTTTTTTATTTCCTTTGTCCATAACAATATAGGAATGTTTTTCTTATGCTTATTGCATCAGCTTATATCTCAAGTCAGCCTGATGTAAAATCATAGAGGGGTTATAATAGATCAGTGTAATTGTACATGTTGCCTTTTAGGTGGTATATGCACAGCCTGAAGAATTAGTAACATATAATGTACCATCCATGTTCACAATCCTTTACATAGTAGAAGAGTACTGCTCCCTGCTCACAAGAGCTTTCAGTCTAACATTTAAGAACATAAGGGCCAGCTAGATCAGACCAAAGACCCATTTAATCCAGTATCTTGTTCTCATAGTCAGATGCCTATGAGAAGCAAATGAACACAACAACACTCATCCCACAAGCACTGTGAGTGGCAGCCAGTGATAGCCTGTCTAATTCACTTTTAAAACCATCCAAGTTTACGGTCATCACTACATCTTGGGGTAGCAAATTCCATAGTTTAACAATGCACTGTGTGAGAAGTAATTCCATTTGATGAAGAGGATCTTGCAAAGGAGAAAGGATGTAATTTTAATTGAACTAGTATCTACTTTCTAAAGTTATCATCCTAAACGTACCGTACTTAAGTGGAAAGAAATTCTATTGAAAGCAAGCAACTTCTGTGTAAGCAAGAAGTACGGTATACCACGTGAATTCATTAGGAAGGAAGTAATGTCTAGTTTCATTATTTTCTGAGTCACAATGGTGATAAACTGCAAATAACCTTAAATGAATTAGGACACTTCAGAGTATGCACTTTCAACTTGCTAAGCTATATTTAAATACAGGATGAACTTTAATAGGCAGTATCATCAAACATAAACCCTGTGAACTTTTACGAATGTCATTTAAAGATGCTTCACACAGGGACTTAAAAGTAGTGTATAGAATTTAGAGTTGTCAGTAATATACACTAGAAACAAGAATGTTACTTCAGATAGGTTTCTTTGATCTCAGTCATATTTTAATAAGTTTAGTAAATGCTTATCAACATTAGACTAATACCTGAGTAATCAGTTCCAATTTCTGCCACTGCTATGCTTCTGCTGCACCCACCCCACCCCAGGAGAGGCAAGGGCCTATCTAGTAAAAGAACTTTTTTTTTGTCAAAGGCATGAGGATACACTATAAATGGCCTCGGTCCAGTATACCTGAAGGAGCGTCTCCACCCCCATTGTTCTGCCCAGACACTGAGGTCCAGTACCGAGGGCCTTCTGGGAGTTCCCTCATTGCGAGAAGCCAAGTTGCAGGGAACCAGGCAGAGGGCCTTCTCGGTAGTGGCGCCCGCCCTGTGGAATGCCCTCCCATCAGATGTCAAAGAGAAAAACAGATTTTTAGAAGACATCTGAAGGCAGTCCTGTTTAGGGAGGCTTTTAATGTTTAATCGTTTATTTTATTTTTTCTGTTGGAAGCCGCCCAGAGTGGCTGGGGAAACCCAGCCAGATGGGCGGGGTATAAATAATAAATTATTATTATTATTATTATTATTATTTATTAGGAATTTGGTGAATCCATTATTCAGCAGGGAATGGGAGGTGGAATATGAATCTGGACAGGACTTTTAAACACTTTATTGATACATCCTTCACTATTAGGTCACAACTAGGAGCTGACACTCATACATTCCCCTGAACTGCTTTTTCAAGTCACTGTTATCCCTTGTTTCCCTTGTCTCGGTGGAGCTATTGAAACCACTCAATATTTCAAATTATGGAATTCCAGAAGTGTGAATTTCCATGGGGTTCTCATATTCTTTTCTCTGCTTTTCATTCTTTTTTCCACTTGTGCTCATGCCTTCCTGTTATCCTACAGAGGCGAATTTGAACACTATAGGTCCGGGGCTTTCATTAATTTTAACGCAGCAAGGATGTTTACAGAACCTGAAGGTTTTCCCACTGAGATGGGCAGTTACACTTCTCTGAACGTATATAGACTTGAAAAATACATTGTGAGTTCTCACTCTTTGGTAAGGTTAGCACATGATTACTTCAAATAACCTTTTCTCAAAAAATGTACCGTATGAAGGAAAATTCAGTTGTATTAGTACTTCATACTATAAAAAGGTAAAGGTAAAGGACCCCTGACAGTTAAGTCCAGTTGCAAACGACTCTCGGGTTGCTTTACTGGCCGAGGGAGCCGCCGTTTGTCCACAGACAGTTTTTCCGGGTGATGTAGCCAGCATGACTAAGCCGTTTCTGGCGAACCACAGCAGCGCACGGAAACACTGTTTACCTTCCCGCCGGAGCAGTATCTATTTATCTACTTGCACTTTGACATGCTTTCAAACTGCTAGGTGGGCAGGAGCTGGGACCAAGCAACAGGAGCTCGTCCCGTTGCGGGGATTCGAACCGCCGACCTTCTGATCAGCAAATCCGAGGCTCAGTGGTTTAGACCACAGTGCCACCCATTATGAGCCCATTTCTATAAGGCAAACTAATTAGGTGGTGATTTCAATATAATGAACTCAGAAAGGAATACATTATGCAAAACAGTTGCATGATTGAACATCAGTTCCTTATATATCATTATATATGTCTTATATATAATTGTGGTAGTTATGCCTATTATTAACAGGTTTCATTCCCAGAAAATTCTAAAATCTCCCTGTAAATCAGCTTTCCCCAACTTGATTGCCTCCATATCTTTTTGGACTACAACTCACATCTTCCCTGATCATTGCCCCATGCTGACTAGGGATGATGGGAGTTTGGATCCCAAAATCTCTGGAGGACACCAGATTGGGAAAGGTGGCCAAAATTTCTATTTATTTAAAATTAAGTTTCATTTCCTGTGTAAATTTACTTGGGAGTAAGTACAATTGAATTCAGTGATATTTACTCCAGAGTGAACTTGTTAAGGATTCTACTGCACAGCTTGTATTTTTGAGGCAGTATCTTTCATGACTGTTTGGATCCTAATTTTACATTTCCTCATTCTTCCTTAAATTGTAATTGGGTTGATGATCTGTATAAAGCTGATTAAGGGCATGCCAGTTGCACATACCTTCTTCTGTCATCCATCAAATGTACTTACAACACATTAGATATAAGAGGATATAGCTGGTTTTCTAAGGCTGCATTTCTATGCATGCTCAGTGGGGCCTAACTCCTGAGTAAACATTTTGTGAGATGTGTTTGTTTAACATCTTGCAAAAACTGAACCACAAAACACAAACCAGAAGCCAAAATATTAATTGTACAAATGCACTTTTAAGGAGTAAATATTATCTAGTAGTCTTACCTGATAGTGGCTGGGATCCAAAGAGGTATTTTAGACATGCCCAAGAACCTGGACAAGTCTAGTGGTATTTTTTACAGTATTTCCCTCCAACCTTTGCAGATCAAGATCTTCATGACATATCAAACTGCTTTAGAAAGTCCCCTCCACTCAAGTTTCAAAAGTAATTTCCTGTACGGCATGGGGCGATGTATTGTTCAAGAAACAAAGTCACTAGGGTATGCTGGACATGAGAAACTAGTGTTGCAGTTCTTCGGATCCCAGCCTACATTATAATGTAGAAAGGAGTTGCATGCCAATGTATATGAACTTATTTGCACTAAGAATGTAACCACACCAAAAGAGTTCTATTATTCTGGATTGTATTATCAGTAAAGGTAAAATATGGCATGACCTATTGAACATTTAATATATGTAATTTCTTCCTGTGGTTAGTTAATTGATTGAACTATTTGCTAACTGGTCACTAGTTCAATAGATATTATTTTGCAATTATCACAAATGTCAGTGTCAAAATGTAATGCATTGTTTCTATACATTGTGTTTTTTATTTTTACTTTTACACTTCTCTGCCAAGTCCACTGGAGCAATCTTCGGTGCGAGATGCCACCTATGACCAAGTCTACTACCTATAAAGGTATTGGAATAAGAACAGTCAATCTAGTTCTCCTTGCTGTAAAAATGTTAATGGAAACTTTAGTATTACCCTGAGGGAAAGGGTTAGATAAGGCAGAAAAAATGATGATTGCTAAATAACTGACATTCAAAGTAAGAGATTTTGCTGTAGCACATAGTACGGGAAAGAGCACATCTACACAAAGTGGTTTGAATCATGTTCTATTATTATAGTTTTCCTCAAAGCACCCTAGCAATTGTAATCTATCCCCCACACCCGGGGGGGGGGACTAAAAAACTTTAGTCTCTTCGAAGACCCAGGGCTCAGTGGAGTGCTGTCCTACACAAAATTATTGGACTCTGGGCGCATTCCAGCTCCCCATCTACAGTCCTTTGGAGGTGGGAATGTAATCTCCCTCGTGACACCTGATGAGGGGTCCTCCTGTCAGCCCTCCCCCTCAATTTGGGACATGTATTATCACCCTCAAGATGAAGGCTGAGGATACGTCCCTTCCAGCTAGCTCACCTGCTGCAACTTTGCCTGTTGCTCCTCCTCGAAACACTGCTGATCAGTGGTAGAGAATGACCACCACACCTGAGAGTTGAACACTACACGTTGCTAAGCTTTCCTCCCTGCTCCCAGAGTACTAGCGGCTACCTCTTTCTGCTGCTGCTCTGAGTCATCTACATCTGAGGTACTTTTATTCCACCCAGTTTTTGAGGTTAGGTGAAGGTATGAGGGTGAGGGTGTTTCTAGGGTCCAGAGCAAAATTGTTGAACTTCCTGCAATTTCCTGCTGCCACATTGGATTCTGCTCCTCCTCTTGGAGCTTCCTACTGGATCATCTGAATAACAGTAGCCTTCACTTTTTGCCAGAGGAAATGGCCCCACAGGTGTCACTTTAGCTTCATTACTCTCTGGGGGATCCTGGGCACCTGCCATTTTGAGGAAGGGAGGTGGGGGGCAAGGCTTTATTTTGACACAGGAGTGTTCTTGGCTCTTGAAAATATTGGTGGATCTTAGGCCGATCCCTCCACAGCCCAGTGCACTGGTTCAGGAACAGTAACTTGAGTTCCAGTTGCTTTTATTATATACAGCAGAGCAAAACCAAAAGCAAAGTATTTACAGGTTACCATACACAGCTCTCTCATCTAACACACACTGTATCTCCAGACTCTACAAACTCCCCAACAGCAACCTTGCAGTATCATGCTGCTTATCAGGGAACTTTCATCCAATCACAGCCTGTTGCTGGGCAAACTTTAGTCAGGTAGCCCAGCCAATTTGGCTGCTTGCCAGCTTTCTAACTGCTTCTGCAAAGCTGCCTTACTTTCTCAGATTTTAACAGAAAAGTCATTTCATGTCCATTTGACTGTAATTATCCCCAAAATCCCTGAAGGAAGTGACGTCCCTGGTTAGCAGTTGATATGCAGAAGGAAATCTTATTTGTAACTGCTACAAACCACTTGAAGTGACAGAAATATGTCTGTACCTGTGTGAGTGCTGGAATGTTCATAAATCTGCATAATAAAAACTGAGCAGTTGAACTACAGTAGTATGTTAAACTTCTGCTCTATCTCACAATGAAGAACCATCTCCATATACCTAAATTTAGCATTTCCCTTACAATGAAGAATGAATGCTGCAGAGATTTCCTTTTGAATAAATGATTAAGCTCTTGTTTTAACACTTACTTGAAAGTTCAGTTGTAATCAAAACTTTCAATAAAATGTATTTGGGATTGGGGTGTAAAAATCTAAGGTGAGAAATAGTTATGATCAATGTTCAAAAGAATAATACAAGCTCTGGAAGTCATAGAAATGTTGCCCGATGGCATTCCCACTACTTAGCCCCAAATGGAGTGTGAAAAATCTACCGCTACATTAAAACCCTAGGAAAGCTATAGAACCATCAAAACAAGTATAAAGTCTAAAAACTTCCTATTTAACTCCCAGGACCAGTATAAGGAAACTTTGACAGCCACTGCCACTATCTCTGGCCTGCACTGAGTCAAGCAAGTGATGGTGTTGATCACTTATAAAAAGCTTTTCATAGAAAGGCCCCAAAGTGCTTTCCAACCATTGGGATACTGTTAAAATCAGATTCAAACACTTGCCTGCCTCCTCCCTCTGAGGGGGTGGGTCTACCAACCCCTTGCTTGCCTTCTCTTTGCACAAGGTTGCTGTCAGGGTAAGGAGGGCTGGGCCAGAATGAAATAGAGGAAATTTTACAGAAAATTCTCCACTTTTTTCATCCTCCCTCTTTCTGGTGCTCTTTCTGGAGGATGTGACTTGCAGAACCCTGGGCCTGCTGCTACTGCCTTGCCCACAGTAAGGGTGGGGGACCTATGGCCTCCAAGATGATGTTGTCTTCCCAGCTCCCAGCCAGCATAGCCAATGCAGAGACATCGGAAAGCTGCCAAGTCAGATCTTTGGCCCACATTGGTCAAGCACTGTCAGCAGCTCTCCAGAGTTTCAGGAAGAGATCCCTCCAGGCTCTACCTGGGATTGAACTTGGGACCTCCTGCATTGCAAGACAAACGCTCTTCCCTGTCTCCTCCATGCCCCTGCAACTACTCTCCCGAATTGAGTAATCGTTTACACAGGAGCAAACTGAACACCCGAACACGACACATGCTGCAAAGGTTTGGGACTTCTCCATTGCTGAGGATCGTAGGAGGCAAATGTCATCAGCCAATACGGGATGGGGTGTGCGTGCTGCAATGGAAGGATATGTGTGCTGGGAAATGCAAACACCAGCAACAACTGGTTGCTTTGCAAACTACGAATGTGGTGTACACAAATATTTGCACCCAATAAGTCATGAAGCTTTTTTTTTTTAAAAAAAAATGCTGTTAATTTATAAAGCATGTTTCCCCCCCCCTCTTGGATGTCCCCTCTCTTTGGAGCTGCAGAAGTGGGGATCGCACCTAACCCTCCCCGCTGCGCTGCTCAGGTAGGCTGCAACGCAGCGGGCAGGGGTGCGCAACTTGCGCGCGCTCCAATCCTCTCCACAGCGGTACCCCCAAAATCGCAAGCGGGATCCACCGCCCTTTGCCCGCCTCCTTCCGTCTCGGTGAGGACTGACACGGGCCTTCCTCTCCGGCCCTTCATAATCTGGAACCAACCTCTGCGCCCACCGACTTCCCTCCCCCCTTCTCAACCCGCCGCCTCGCCTGCGCCCCCTCACCCGCCCTTTCTCCCTCTCCTCGGATGGCGCCGCGAAAACAACCGCCTCTTTTCGCCTCCTCCACCAATGTCGGAAGCCATGCTCGTTGACAAGCAGCAGCCGCGACCAATAGGCGGGAGACGGGTCAGAACGAGAGAGAGAGAGGGGGGGCGTGGCGCTAGGGGCGTGGCGGGCAAAGTTGCGCGAGTTGGGGAAAGGAGGCGGTTGGAACCGTTGGGGAGCGCGAGCGGGTGGCGAGCGCGCGGCGCCGTCCAATCGGAGCGCCGCGTGGATGGGTGAGTGACAGGCGGCCTCGCCGGCGGCCGCGGCAGGCGGGTGGGGGTGGGTCAAAAGGCCGGCTGTTCGGAAGGGGGAGCGGTGCGCGCAGGTGAGTCGCTCTTGCGCTGCTGAGGGAGGGAGGGAGGAAGGGGAGGAGCCGCGTCCGCCTGTGAGGGAGCGCCGGGGTAGATCCCAGTTCCCTGGCTATGGTGGGGGGGGGAGCTCGGCTCTTTTCCTCCGCCTTCTCCCACCCCTGCCTCGGTTCACGCGCCGCCGCTGTTTCCCTCACGGGCTTCCTTCCCCTCTTCCGCCATCCGGTGGCGTGGCCGGGGGGCGCCAGGTGCGCAGCCTCCCCTCGCCCCAGCCGTTTTCCCGAGGAGAATATTCGCCGCCGACAACGCTTCGTAACATCTCCACACGTTCAAATTCGAGGCGGGGTGTGTGTGTGTGTGGCTTGTGTGAAGGTGAACTGCGGCGGCCCCTCATTTCCTTCGTCCCCCGAAGGAGCCCCGAGGCGGTATAATGGGCCGCGCCGCTCCTGGTGAGGGATGCTGCCGTCGCTATTGTCGTTGTGCTTTTGCTGTTTTGCTGGATTTAAATCCCCATTCTTTCTACTAGAGCCGTTGGAGTGGCGTGCGATGTGTATAAAACACAGTGGCTGCACCAAGGACTGCCTACTGGAAAGCTAAACCAACAGCCCCGCTGGAGAGCAAGAGTTCCTTTCCAAGGGCAGCTGGAGAGGGCTGCCCTCAGATACCTTATTTGCTTATTTCATTTTCCTGTTTCTCCACCATATTCCTTTTTCGAATTATTCCTACATACGTGTTTGTAAACTGCTGCAAGTGGGAAATTGCACAATAGGTTCTGGGCCAAACTCACCCACAGTGCATGTTTTCTCCTTACAATGAGGTGTGTGGTTTTTTTTTTTAGGGTGTCCTTTAAAAGTAGATTGAAACTTAGTGGTTACATCACAAGTTTATGGAAAAAGTTGGCCATTGGGGCTATGCTGAGGTTGCGACTTCCTGATCAGCGGCACCCAGAGTTATTATCCAAATATCCTCCTCTGGGCACCTGCCTGTTCCAGTCATACAGAGGCTCTCTGTTCCTCAACAATTTTGGCTGGGTGCTCCCCCTAAAAAAAGGTCAACAAGTTCCAACATCTCTTTTTTATATAGGGAAAAAAGGGCCCTGGTGGGGCCTATTCCTTTAGTGTTGCAGTCAGCTAACATAGGAAACAGGCAACATCGATCTCAGTGGGACTTATTGAGTGGGGTTAGGATTGTGCTGGGCATGATATGAACATATGCCAATCAAAGCCCAGGCGTTGTATGGTGAAGAAGGGTAGTTCATACAGGAGGGATGTTGTGCTTTCTCTTCCCCCCTCAGACACTTTAAATATATATCATTTGCTTTCCCCATCTGTCTGATCATATTCACAACATAGGATAGTATTGCTGGTCACCTGTTATTCAGTGTTCTTCACAACAGTATCAGCTGCAGCCCTTACTGCCTCTTGTAATCATTTGGAGAGTAAATTAACTCATAGAGAAGAAAAACCTGCCTGGTTCTGTTTACAAAGAAGTCTGTGTGATGTAGTTAACACTGAAGGTGCATGGACAAGGTGCAGTCCTTTGCCACAATCCACTCCTGAAATCATATGGAACCACTAGATTCTCCTGCCCAGTCAGGCTTTCTCCTGCAGCTGATGATCTTCAGGGCTACATTCCTTTGGGGTAATTTGCTGAGTGGTTTATATGTGGGTGGAGGATAGGGCTGGAGCCCAAAGTAGCCAAGGTACCACTCTTCTCTCTCACTGTTAGCCCCATTTACCACCTTCTTGTCAGCCACATTAAATGAGGCTAAGAGGTACAGGCTGCTCATCCTTCTGCTAGATGTGTGAAAGAAATAATTCAACCTTCAGTTCAATTTACGATTTGACCAGGGCAGTCTGAGATGCAATCCAAAATGGACCCATGAATTACACTCTTCCATAAACCCAAGGTTAAAATCTAGGATTGCCAGACTTCACTGACATCATCAGTTTATTCTCAGGTTTCTGTGATGCATCCCTCTGTACAAGTGTACAGAGGGCACAGGATAAATTATTGGTATTTGCACACTGATCAATAGACTATTGGTAGTGGGATAAAGGTAAACTGTTAAGATTATGGTTGGATCTTGCAGCATTAAAAAGTTGGAAATAAAACTTGTTGATGACATTCAATATTGACAGGTGGAATATACTAGAAAAGGAACACCAGATATATTTACAGAACATTGTGTTCTGTATTGGCTGTTGCTACCCAAGAGAGGTGCTGGAATTGCTGTGGACAGCTCCTTGGAAAGATGTAAAGCTTTTACATAATGTGTGTACAGACTTTTCAGTTTTCATTTGCTGTTGTAGATCTGGAAAAGGTACTTGGTTTTGAGGAAAGGCTGTGAAGTCAGTCTTTAGTTTTGCAATTAGGCTCTTAAGAGAGGATAGACTGAAGAACATGAATGGATAGAAAAAAAGATTGAGGCAGCAAAACTCTGCACAGTGTTCCAAATGCATTTGCGCAAGAGATTTATATAACAGCATTATATTGGGAGTTTTATTTTCAGTTCATTTCCTAATGATCCCTAGCATGGAATTTGTCTTTTTCACAGCTGCTGCACAATAGGTCAACATCTTCGAACTATCCACTATGATACCAAGGTCTTGTGATAGAAAATTCATGATAGAAAATGGAATACAAGGAGCTGCATTTGGGGCGGGGGTTGGAATTCTAAGAAGCTTCAACAGGATGTGGAAATAGCTCATCTCTATATATGCAGCATCTGTCTCTGCTTCTGAATTAACCTCTCTTAATTTCTAAAAAATCATCATCATGGGTATTTTTTTGGAAGAAAGCATAACAATACCAGGGGAAAGGTTTTATAAATTTAAAAATAAAAGCTTTTCCCATAGATCATTCGGTCCTTAGCTTTTAAACAGATTTTTCTCTCCTCAGTGATTTTCAAAATGGGAAAGAGCTTTTGGGAAGCAAACTTGAATTGTACAGTCACACAAATGTACACATTTCAGAGCAGGCAATTGCCCCATTTGCAACTGGCATATGGAAGTTAAGAACAGCAGAAGAACCTTCCGGGGTAAAGCCAAAGAACCATGTAGTCCAGCATCCTGTTTTCTACAGTGTTTTACCAAGTGCTTTTGGGAAGCCCAAAACCAGGTAATGAAGGCAATGGACTTTCCCTACTGTCCCAAAACCGGGTGTTTATATACCACAGCAAATGGTATTTAAAAGTAAGCTACCTGGAAGTTTCCCTTAGCTGTTGTGGTGAATAAGCCATTGATAAACCTATCATGGATATTGACTAATCCCCCTTTAAAGATATCTAGGCCAGTGACTAATCCCCCTTTAAAGATATCTAGGCCAGTGAGCCCCCTTCATGGATCAATGCCTTCATGGATCAATGCCTTGTCGTGGCGAAGGGGCTTGAATAACTCGGAGAAGCTATGAGCTATGCCATGCAGGGCCACCCAAGATGGACAGGTCATAGTGGAGAGTTTTGACTAAACGTGATCCACCTGGAGAAGGAACTGGCAAGCCACTCCAGTATCCCTGCCAAGAAAACTCCATGGACAAAGACAACAGGCATATAAAAGTTATGACGCTGGAAGATGAGCCCCTCAGGTCGGAAGGCGTCCAACATGCTACTGAGGAAGAGCGGAGGACAAGTACAAGTAGATTCAGAGCTGATGAAGCGGCTGGGCCAAAGCCGAAAGGACGCTCAGTTGCGGATATGCCTGGAAGCGAAAGGAAAGTCCGATGCTGTAAAGAAAAATATTGCATAGGAAGCTGGAATGTAAGAACCATGAATAGAGGTAAGCTGGATGTGGTCAAAAATGAGATGACAAGAATAAATATCGACATCCTGGGCATCAGTGAACTAAAATGGAAGGGAATGGGTGAATTCAGTTCGGGTGACTATCATATCTACTACTGTGGGCAAGAATCCTGTAGAAGAAATGGAGTGGCCCTCATAGTCAACAAAAGAGTGGCAAAAGCTGTGATGGGATGCAATCTCAAAAATGACAGAATGATCTCGATACGAATCCAAGGCAGACCTTTTAACATCACAGTAATCCAAGTTTATGCACCAACTACCGGTGCTGAAGAAAGTGAAATTGACCAATTCTATGAAGACCTACAACACCTTCTAGAAATGACACCAAAGAAGGATGTTCTTCTCATTACAGGGGATTGGAATGCTAAAGTAGGGAATCAAGAGATAAAAGGAATAACTGGCAAGTTTGGCCTTGGAGTTCAAAATGAAGCAGGGCAAAGGCTAATAGAGTTCTGTCAAGAGAACAAGCTGGTCATCACAAACACTCTTTTCCAACAACACAAGAGACGACTCTACACATGGATATCACCAAATGGGCAGCATCGAAATCAGATTGATTATATTCTCTGCAGCCAAAGATGGAGAAGCTCTATACAGTCAGCAAAAACAAGACCTGGAGCTGACTGTAACTCAGATCATCAGCTTCTTATAGCAAAATTCCAGCTTAAACTGAAGAAAGTAGGAAAAACCACTGGGCCAGTAAGATACAATCTGAATCAAATCCCTTATGAATACACAGTGGAAGTGAGGAACAGGTTTAAGGATTTAGATTTGGTGGACAGAGTGCCTGAAGAACTATGGATGGAGGCTCGTAACATTATACAGGAGGCAGCAACGAAAACCATCCCAAGGAAAAGGAAATGCAAGAAAGCAAAATGGCTGTCCAACGAGGCCTTACAAATAGCGGAGGAGAGGAGGCAAGCAAAATGCAAGGGAGATAGGGAAAGATACAGGAAACTGAATGCAGATTTCCAAAAAGCAGCAAGGAGAGACAAGAGGGTCTTCTTAAATGAGCAATGCAAAGAAATAGAGGAAAACAATAGAATGGGGAAAACCAGAGATCTGTTCAAGAAAATTGGAGATATGAAAGGAACATTTCGTACAAAGATTACCGGTACCATAATCAAGGACAAAAGTGGTAAGGACCTAACAGAAGCAGAAGACATCAAGAAGAGGTGGCAAGAATACACAGAGGAATTATACCAGAAAGATATGGAGGTCTCGTACACCCCAGGTAGTGTGGTTGCTGACCTTGAGCCAGACATCTTGGAGAGTGAAGTCAAATGGGCCTTAGAAAGCACTGCTAATAACAAGGCCAGTGGAAGTGATGATATTCCAGCTGAACTATTTAAAATTTTAAAAGATGATGCTGTTAAGGTGCTACACCCAATATGCCAGCAAGTTTGGAAAACTCAGCAATGGCCAGAGGATTGGAGAAGATCAGTCTACATCCCAATTCCAAAGAAGGGCAGTGCCAAAGAATGCTCCAACTACCGCACAATTGCGCTCATTTCACACGCTAGCAAGGTTATGCTCAAAATTCTACAAGGCAGGCTTAGGCAGTATGTGGACCGAGAACTCCCAGAAGTGCAAGCTGGATTTCGAAAGGGCAGAGGAACCAGAGACCAAATAGCAAACATGCGCTGGATTATGGAGAAAGCTAGAGAGTTCCAGAAAAACGTCTACTTCTGCTTCATTGACTATGCAAAAGCCTTTGACTGTGTCGACCACAGCAAACTATGGCAAGTTCTTAAAGAAATGGGAGTGCCTGATCACCTCATCTGTCTCCTGAGAAATCTCTATGTGGGACAAGAAGCTACAGTTAGAACTGGATATGGAACAACTGATTGGTTCAAAATTGGGAAAGGAGTACGACAAGGTTGTATATTGTCTCCCTGCTTATTTAACTTATATGCAGAATTCATCATGCGAAAGGCTGGACTAGATGAATCCCAAACTGGAATTAAGATTGCCGGAAGAAATATCAACAACCTCAGATATGCAGATGACACAACCTTGATGGCAGAAAGCGAGGAGGAATTAAAGAACCTTTTAATGAGGGTGAAAGAGGAGAGCGCAAAATATGGTCTGAAGCTCAACATCAAAAAAACCAAGGTCATGGCCACTGGTCCCATCACCTCCTGGCAAATAGAAGGGGAAGAAATGGAGGCAGTGAGAGATTTTACTTTCTTGGGCTCCTTGATCACTGCAGATGGTGACAGCAGTCACGAAATTAAAAGACGCCTGCTTCTTGGGAGAAAAGCAATGACAAACCTAGACAGCATCTTAAAAAGCAGAGACATCACCTTGCCGACAAAGGTCCGTATAGTTAAAGGTATGGTTTTCCCAGTGGTGATGTATGGAAGTGAGAGCTGGACCATAAAGAAGGCTGATCGCCGAAGAATTGATGCTTTTGAATTATGGTGCTGGAGGAGACTCTTGAGAGTCCCATGGACTGCTAGAAGATCAAACCTATCCATTCTTAAGGAAATCAGCCCTGAGTGCTCCCTGGAAGGACAGATCGTGAAGCTGAGGCTCCAATACTTTGGCCACCTCATGAGAAGAGAAGAATCCTTGGAAAAGACCCTGATTTTGGGAAAGATTGAGGGCACTAGGAGAAGGGGACGACAGAGGACAAGATGGCTGGACAGTGTTCTCGAAGCTACGAACATGAGTTTGACCAAACTGCGGGAGGCAGTGCAAGACAGGAGTGCCTGGCGTGCTATGGTCCATGGGGTCACGAAGAGTCGGACACGACTAAACGACTAAACAACAAGGCCAGTGAGCATTGCCACATCTTGTGGAACCTGGTGGCTTTTGTATTCTATAAACAAAAACTGGATACCTCAAAGATTCACATTAGACGATTGCCTGATGTCTTTCAAGTACTACAACTCTTCTTTATGAATAGCACCCACTAACACTTATTTCGAAGAGAAACCAATAGTATATTCCATGCTATCTCAATAAATATTATTAAGCAATTGGTTGTCTTCTCTAAACCTCTGAGGTCTCCTCTCCTTTTGTTCCTTTATTGGTTGCTTTTATTTTTATTTGATTGAGGTGATTTTAGTTCATTGGTTAAAATTCAGTCTTTGCATATTTCTCAATGACATTTCCTTGGCTCTTTGCATTTATGAAAGATAAGAGGAAAAGCTGAAATATTGAAACAAGATCTCACTGCAGGAACAAGCTGAATTGCAGGGTGATTGTTAAGGAACATAGTAAATCACTAATCTTTTGTCTGCTACAGGAAGAAGTACATTGAAAGCTGAAGAAGATGAAACAGCTAAAAAGGAAAAGGAAAAGCAATTTTAGTGTTCAGGAAACTCAAACACTACTTAAAGAAATCCGAAAAAGGAGAGAAGTGCTTTTTTCTAAACAATTAAATACAACCATTAATGAGATGAAGCGGAAGGCTTGGGAGGAAATAGCAGAATGTGTTAATGCTGTTGGTGAAGGAGAGCAAAGGACGGGGACAGAAGTCAAAAGGCGATACCTCGATTGGAGGGCCCTTATGAAACGGAAGCGACTTAATACCAACATAAAGCTTGTGGGTGCTGGCTTTCACCTTCCATCATCTGATTTGGATGATTCTCTCAACGAAGATATTGATGAGAAAATTGGATTTCCAACTGAAGCTGGTTTTGAATGGCAGAATATTACAGACTTCAGAGAAGCAGGTGGATCATTAACAGAAATAAAAGTGGAAGAAGAGGAGGAGGATCCACAGAGTTTTGAAGTAAGTAGTTCCAGCATGGTAAGTATATTTTATTTGTATGCTTTCCTTCTGTAAAATTTCCTAGCTCAGCTACTGTATAATTTCCAATCCTTAGTGACAACTCATTCTGTTGTCTCCTAGATTTGAAGAGAAATCACCTTTACAGAGCAATACTAAAATAAGGTTACCAGACATCCCTGTTCCCAGGGACAGTCCCCAGATTTACAAATCAGTCCCCATACAAAATCCATTGAAGTTGAAAAGTGTCCCCGGATTCATCGAAAAAAATCTGGTAACCTTATACTGAAGGCCCACTGATGGGTCATTGGAAGCAGTGTAAGTGCCACTCAAAGGCCTGCTGGCAGGATGGCATTTATAGCATTGGAGCCCCCATGAGGAAAGTTCTGCATGTTATGCCAACAGTCTTATGCCGGTGGTGAGACCACAACAGGGCAAGTCAGGGTAGCTAAAGAGCTGCAATATCCTCAGACCTCTTGTCCCTTAGATCTTTCCCTAAAAAGGCCCAGCAGGTTTAGGAAGTAGCAGAACCACAGGGCCCTACCCCAAGATAGGATTGCTTTGTCCATTGCTCAGTCTGTGCACAAAGTTTGGATAACAATGAAACATGTAGGTGGGATCTTAATGTGCTCTTCCAAAGACTCACAAAAACTTAGCCTGAGGGCCTCTCTCAGAAGCTACCGGTATATAAGGTTTCTGCCTTGCTTTTCCTATAGCTGATAGGTGTATCTTTATCTAGTGCAGAACACCATTAAATTGCTAATTGCTTTTCTTAGTTTCCTATTGAGGAAGAAGAGGAGATTCTGTCCTCAGTGTTGCCAGATTCTAAAAAGGAAAGTGACCTTCCTGATTTCACTCACATTGAAGAGTTTGGCAATCTAAGCTCTGCTCAAGCTAGGCTGGCCTATGAAGATTCTCATCTGCTGATTAGCCTGGAAAAACAGAAGCTGGAGTTAGAGAAACAGCGACTGGATATTGAAGCAGAACGGCTGCAAGTGGAGAAGGAGCGCCTGCAGATCGAAAAAGAGCGGTTACGACACATTGACCTGGAGCATGAGAGGCTTCAACTGGAAAAGGAGAGATTACAAATAGAGCGAGAGAAACTGAGGCTTGAGGCTTTGCATGCTGAGAAACCTGTGCTGGAAAATGACCCCAGCCAGTCAGAAAAACCTGCCTTGCAACCTCTGGATCTAGAAACTGAAAAACTAAAAATTGAAAAGGAGCGCTTACAGCTCGAGAAGGAGAGGCTGCAGTTCTTGAAGTTTGAATCAGAGAAATTGCAAATCGAAAAAGAACGTTTGCAAGTGGAGAAGGAGCGCCTTCGAATTCAGAGGGAAGGGCACCTGCAATGAACTTGGAAAAACCATGATTAACAATGCTGTGCTTTGTTTGTTCTTCCTCCTTTTTTCTTTTTGAAAGGGTAGCTTGGTTTCAGTAAAAGTGTTGGATAGTCTGGTTGTCAAAGCATTTCACCATCCAAGAGAATCCTGCTTTCCATTGCTTTGATACTGTGATGCTTACATCTTGACAGTACCTTTTTTCCGTTGCCAGAGTTGAACATTAATGTGTTCAAGTTTAAAAGAAGCTAAGGAATGGTGCTCAGTAAGTCAGTGTGCCTGTGTAAATGGAGCTTATGTGTGAAATTGCATTTCAGTGTAAGAGAAGTGTTAAATGTCCTCTTGCATTCTCTGTTGTATAGATTTGCCTCCACATTAAGCATCAAGGCTTAGCTGTATCCTGTTCTTCTTAAGAGTGTTATTCTAAATCCATAGGAGCTTTCAACACACATTTGCATTTGATCTAAAGGAATGAGATTAAAGGTAGGCCTTATGCTTTACATAGTGTTAACCATGAAAGTAATGCCTTTAAAATGAGGTGTGTTCTTCTCTAGAGAAATGTTGAAAGGTCAGACATTGAGGTTCTCAGTAGTTTTCCTACTCAACTATGTTTGTTAGTAGAAAAAAGATTAAATGATGCTTCATGTATGAAAACACAGATTTCACCATTTATTTCCAAGCCAGACCTTAGAACCTCTGGCTTCTATAGATAGCTTTGGTGGCCCACTTTGACATTGAAGTGTTTGAGCAGAAATATATCTTGTGGGATTTACATAGATTATTTGTACATGTCAGTTTATTTATATCACTATGTAATTACTTTTATTTTGCAAATAAAGTGTTATTTTTTCTTACTGAAAGAAGTGTGTGACTCTACAGTGAGAGGACATGTGGGTCTGTTGCAGATTAATCTATTCCCTGTTAATCAAATCATTTTAAAGAATCGAGGCTTTGAGTCTTGGTAATATTAAAGTTCATCCACTTCATCTGGCTGGTGCTTGACCACTACCAAAACACAAGCAAACCCTGCGTAGTTGGTGTGACAAACTGGATGAGGAGTGGGACAGAGGCAGTGTGCTTTTCACTGTTACAGTTTCTGCCATCTGTATTCCTGGCCTTCAGCTGATGAGTCAGAAACTACTAGTGGGTCATAGTCTGATACAAGGTGGGTCACAACGGGCGCACTGTCACCATGCAAAGAGATTAAGAAATGGGTCTTCAAAGAGACATTTGTGTTAAAAGTGGGTCCCAGGTGAAGGCAACAAGAATTGGACTAATCAGTCAAAGTCGTATGTCATAGGTATTACCAAATAAAGTCATACTTCAGTATATGAAGCCACTTATCCTAGTGTTCCCATATGTAACTGAAGTTTTCCAAGTGGCAACAAATTCCATTGGTTTAGCAATCCTCTTCAAAACCTTAAGATGATGGGCTCTTTTTTCTGAGGCAGCTTAGATCTGTGTTGATAAATGTTAGTTTATTTTGGGTAAGTTTATATCCAAACAAAAAAACCATGACTGCTCACTGGTAACAGGGTGGTGTTAAAGGAATGTAGTACTTGGCTGCTGTCACTGAGCAATGAGAAAGAGGTGTCCATACCCTTACTAGCTGAAGATTGCTGGAGTGGCACACAATTGGTGAATGACAACCAGGCACAATTGGTGAATGACACACAGGCAACATTTCACCAGTTGTGCACTGAGATGGTGCTGCCCTGCCTTCCAGCACTGCATGCTGGAATAGGGGTATGGTGAAGGGGTTCCTCTGCTCCTCAGTTGTTACTTGGTGTGAGCGTATTACACCACTCCTCCATGAACTACCACTGTTGTCTTGAATGCCTTGGCTATTCATTGAATTCACCTTAATTCCTTCAGTAAGTGGGCTGTGGTATACTGTGCCTGGTTTCCATTCCCTCCCACCGCACCCTATAATTGTACTGCTCAATCATTAGTCAGTTGGATCATAAGGCGTAGAGTTGCCAATTCATTTCATGCTGTGTAATGCAATACTTTAAAGTCTGTAATTACATTACACAAGGCTTATGATCCATCCTGAGATAGCTTGCTCTTGATGGATAGCACCATCAAGGAGAGCAGAAGAGCTAGAATGAGATGGGGAAAGAGTACAATTTTAATTTGACTCTTCTGTTTAGGAGTTTGAACACTGCTTTTCAGTGGGATAGTTATCTGCTGGGTAAGAAGATTAAAGGATTGAGAACTACCAGAGTTTCACACTCTAAAAGTTAATTTAGCTGCTTTAAAGTTCTGTTAGGTGATCATTTCCACAAACGAAAATCCATGTTTAATAGAAACACAATTCATTCTGTCACAAACAAGCCATATAATCCTAGCAGAGGATCATCATACACTTTCAACCTGATTGCAACAGTCTCCCATTTGGAGTGGTGGTTCTGATAAATAATCTGGCCGTGAAGTGGCCATTCAATGAGGCTTGTGCATAGGCTTCTTGTCCTTTGTAGTTGTTTGGGCATTTCCACTGATGTATACGTTGGAGCCTGCTGATTGCCATTACTTGGTTTTCAAATGAGTGGTACGGGGTGAGTTTACATCAGGCATCCCCAAACTTCGTCCCTCCAGATGTTTTGGACTACAATTCCCATCATCCCTGACCACTGATCCTCTTAGCTAGGGATCATGGGAGTTGTAGGCCAAAACATCTGGAGGGCCACAGTTTGGGGGTGCCTGGTTTACATCATAATTTCTGTTAACAGAATATATCCTTACCAGTAGAATGATGGAAACATCTGTCTCTGTCTCTAGGCATGATGGATCTCTGCAATTTGTTTTCTCTTACCACCCTAGGCAAATTATTAAGTGGTGGATTTCCCAGGGCATGATAAACACAGTTATGACTTAAAGGCAAACAGGGTTCAAGCCCATGAAGAACTAAGGCCTCATGAATAATGATTTGCTAATAGTAGTTATAACTACCATGGTGGATGGGATATTCAGTGATGCCCAAATATTTTCATATATGGACTCTGGCAATTATATCCCACCAGTTATCAATGGAAGCCACCGTGGTGTAATGGGTAGAGTGAATACTGAGATGTCACTGAGACTTGTGTTTTGTGGCTCATAAATTTTGATTTCAGGGACTTTTACCACTTAAACAGGTGAACTTTGATTATTCTTTGACTCCAAGCTGGAGAATGATGCAGTTCCTTCTCTCTCTAATATACTCATCACACAATTCCTGCTTTCCACCATCCAGACACCCATATCCCAAGATTGATGCTCCGGCATAGCATGTGGGAAACAGCAAAAAGGTTCTCTGTAACTTGCAGGTGCCCAACTGAGAAACAACTTTCCTTCTTTCCTTTCTCCTGTTTTCTACTAGAACAATAGCAAAGCAAGAGGGTGGGAGGGAAAAAGAACGAGTCAGAAGAAGTTTTAACGTTCATCAGACACTGGGGTCTGTTGTCTTGGCAGGGTCCAAATTGATTTAGATTGTATAGGCTTATGTTGAGCTGTTTCCCCATTTTTTGAGGTGGGGAATAGCTTGGTTTACTCTGAGCCATTCTGCAACATAGGAGCCCACCTATTACTAGCAGAAACATGAAACATGAGTCTCTATTTGCAAACTTGGACTAGTTGCTATCTCTTGACCTCATCTCTTGGATGTGAAGAGAAAATGGTGGTGGATGGCAAATCTGCACTACCCCGAGCCCCTGAACCCCAGTGGATGGGACAAAAATATAAGCAATGCATACGCATCATCTCCAGTATTTATTGTTGCAAAACAGCATATCTGCTAGAAGCACATCAGATGATCATCCACATAATGGAACTACTGTGTGTGAGAATAGCTCCTTAGTGAGGTAATTCACCACCAATAATATTTTGCTTCATACATTGGGTCCAAGAGCTGAACTGATATGCGCTATGCTATATTTTTTTGTTTTAAAACTCGTGTGTCTAGAATCCTGCTGAAAACATCAACCCTTTCAAAGCCCTTTCATCTTGGTGAAGAATAAATCACCTTGGAGAGCCGAACTTAGAAGTCTTTACATTTTAATATTTTCTGCTAATGAATGCTGATGTCTTAGATTGCCCTGGAGCCTGAACTCCTCTCTTTATTCACAGAGCAGACTTTGAATAGCTGACAGCAGAGGTATTTTGTCTGCAGCATCCTGACAGCCTGCTTCCTTTCAAGTCTAAGGAAATGTGGGGGAAACTCGCATCTCAAGCACCCATGTCAATCTGGAGCAGGACTATGTAATACGACATTTACACTTGAGCGAGTTATGAATCCGGCATATTGATTTAGCACACCCACTCATGCTGGGTAGGATGGAGAGAGTTCATGCATTTACGAACCAAAGATACAGTAGCACACATGGCAACCCCACAGTATAGATGCAGTGTGTGATGTGAACGTGTGAGTACAAAGTAGGCCCAATTGATGCAATACCTTCATAATCGGTTAACTTATCCCAGAGCCTTTGGGAGCGGAATGTCTCTAAAGCAAGAACTGCTATGTAAAATATTCATACTTTAAACAGATGCAAATCCCAGCTCCTCACAGTACGCAATCTGACCTCAAGACAATATGAACTAATTCTACCATTCCCAGCTTTAGGAAACATTTTCCCTTGGGTACGGTATAAATGTTGCTTCTCACCAGTTTTCCCCTTAGTGTGACAATTGGCAATGTTTGTGTCCACTTCTGCTGTAATGCAAACTTCCTCCTCTACCCCAAAACCAAATTAATTCAACTTTGGGCAGAATACACAGCAGTCTGTGTCTTGCTGGGACCCTAGAAGTCTGTAGCTATGGTGGTATTTTTTATATTTATTGTATTTAGCAGATGCGGGTGGCTTTATGGTCTAAACCACAGCCTGTTGGGCTTAGAATCATAGAGTTGGAAGAGACCACAAGGGCCATCCAGTCCAACCCCCTGCCAAGCAGGAAACACCATCAAAGCATTCTTGACATAAGCCTGTCAAGCCTCTGCTTAAAGACCTCCAAAGAAGGAGACTCCACCACACTCCTTGGTAGCAAATTCCACTGCCGAACAGCTCTTACTGTCAGGAAGTTCTTCCTAATGTTTAGGTGGAATCTTCTTTCTTGTAGTTTGAATCCATTGCTCCGTGTCCGCTTCTCTGGAGCAGCAGAAAACAATCATTCTCCCTCCTTTATATGACATCCTTTTATATATTTGAACATGGCTATCATATCACCCCTTAACCCTCTCTTCTCCAGGCTAAACATACCCAGCTCCCTAAGCTGTTCCTCATAAGGCATCGTTTCCAGGCCTTTGACCATTTTGGTTGCCCTCTTCTGGACACGTTCCAGCTTGTCTGTATCCTTCTTGAACCCTGGTGCCCAGAACTGGACACAGTACTCCAGGTGAGGTCTGACCAGAGCAGAATACAGTGGTACTATTACTTCCCTTGATCTAGATGCTATACTCTTATTGATGCAGCCCAGATTATAAGGTTGGCAATTAGAATCCCCACGACAAGGTGAGCTCCCGTTGCTCTGTCCCAGCTCCTGTACGGTAGCAGTTCAAAAGCCTACCAGTGCAAGTAGATAAATAGGTACTGCTGTGGCAGGAAGGTAAAAGGCGTTTCTGTGTGCTCTGGTTTCTGTCATGGTGTTCCGTTGCGCCAGAAGCGGTTTAGTCATGCTGGCCACATGACCCGGAAAGCTGTGAACAAACATTGGCTCCCTCGGCCTGAAAAGCAAGGTGAGTGCTGCACCCCATAGTTGCCTTTGACTGGACTTAACCATCCAGGGGTCCTTTACCTTTTGTACCTTATTTATTATAAGCACTTGTCTCGGTAGTGTTAAACTAGCAAGCTTTTGAGCTGAACCTCTTGTCCAGAGAGGCTCAAAACAATGCAGCAGCTTGGAGCATTTCCCTATCAGGCTCTGCTTGGATTTATCCAAAAGTTTAAATCTGGCATGCAATCCTTGGAAGAGAGGAAATTATTATATAGGAGTCAACATTAGAAGTTAACTGAAAATGGTAGCTCTTGAGTTTTACCTGTCTCACCTGTCTCACCTTTTGGCTTTGTTCCTGACATCATGACATGGAGCTTTCTCCACTTCACGCCACTGTCTCTGTCCTTAACTAGGTAGTGGCATTAGGACCTGAAATGTGTTAAACTGCACATTTCTTTTGCGGGGAGGGATGTTGCTGCAGTGAAATGAAATTACTGCCTTGTGCCGGCTCCTCCCCACACACCCCAAAATCACACACCCCATATATACATATTGCTTCTTGGGCTCCTTGACAGAACACGTATGTTACAAATATTATAATGCATAGATACACAAAATTATATATAGAAATAAAGCAAATGAAAAATGAAAATAAAACTAGCTGGACAAACGACAAGCATATTGTGATGTTTGACATGGTATTCTCTGCATGTCTCCAGATCTATCCTCCCCAAGTCGTCCTCCCCAATCTTTTCCTCATCCACTTGTGTTAAGTCACTCCTTCATCTTCACCATATCTCCAATATATAACATCTCTGATTTTATACAATGCTCAGGACTCAGGCCACACATTGCATCTTCTAACAGAGGGATGCTGCTCCTGAACTTCTTAGGGAGGTGGAACTACTAAGAGGGTCTCCTCTGCTGCTTAAGGCTATAAGCAGTAAGGTGAGCACCTTGAATTGAACCAGAAACCAACTGGCAACCAATGCAGCTGGTTTTAAACAGGGGTTGTGCTTTCGACTTCCATTTCTGTGCCAATAGTACTGTGCCATCATTCCAGACTACAGGACATGCTGGGTGGTGCTGATGGGAGTTGTAGTGCAGCAACATTTGGAGGACCACAGATTTCACATCCCATAAATTGTTCTATGGAATAAGGCACGGGTGGGAAAACTTTTAGCCTCGTGGGCTTTCCGATTAAGGAAAGGTTTTGTACTGCTTCTGGGAAATGATATACAGTGGTACCTCTACTTACGAATAACTCTACTTACGAATGTTAACTACTTACGAATGGACCTCCGTCCGCCATCTTGGATGCGGTTTAGATACGATTTTTTCTACTTACGAATTTTTAGATAGGGTTGCTTCGACTTACGAATTCTTTCTCCCAATGCATTCCTATGGGATTCGACTTACAATTTTTTTCGACTTACGAATGTGCATTAAATTCGTAAGTAGAGGTACCACTTTATAATGAGATGAAAAAGATGTTGAAATACACATTTATTAATGTGTATTTCATTTCTACTTGGTATTGTAGATAAGGATATTAACAGACAAGATAACAAACTGTTCTTATATGCGACAACAGCAGCAAGAGTACTATTGGCTTGGATGTAAGGACTGAACTTGCTCTTAGTTGTCTTGGAGAATTAGCATTGGAAATGTAAAACCATGTGGGTCTCCTAAGAAACTTGGTTCTATATTCTTCAAATGGAGGGGTGGGGAGATCCTGAATTGGGCCTCAGAGTTCATTTTTCATACTCCAATATTCTTGCAGAGATATATCAATTACTAGTCCAATGCAGGATTTATTAACAGCACAGTCCTTTTTTGGGTTGCACAAAGGGAAAACCCATGCTCTTTTTCTGCTATACCAGGTGGCAGGGATCAGAAGGGCAGGGGGAATTCATATTACCCCAATAATCCAATAAGGGAATTAGGTGGCTCCTGTATTTTGTGTTGGGAGATATAGCACAGCCTTTCCTTAAGCTACAGATTTGCTGGTGAGAAGAGGGGAAAACTATCACAAATAGAACACAAAAATGGTGCATGCAGATGCACACAAATTGAGTAGTAAATCCATTGCATAAGTGCATGTTGTTAGATGTACAATTTCCCTTCCTGGATTGGGGTCAGGGGAAGCTAGTTCTCAATTCCAGCAAAATCTATCTGCCCATATTGCTGATTGACTGACAACTAACCCATCTTCCTTTCTCCCCCTAAGACCGAGTCACTCTCTCTCTCTGTGTTTTCATTAAGTTGCGGAATGCACATTTAATTGAATCAAGGCACCTTTGGTCCTTCCTTTTTTTAAGAAAAGAAAAGATAGGTAGCCCTTCTGAACCATAGGGAATCAAGACAGACTACCAAATCAGTATTTGAGTCACTGGCCAATATGTCCATCAAGTAGGTTGTGATAGCAAGGGAAGCTGAGCTCAAACTGCAGCAGGAGGAAATATGGATCCAGTCCCAATTTGCATGCATGCTTGTCTTGGGGTAAATGACAGAAACAACCAACCCATTCCATTAATAAGCCGTGTCTGCGTGGCCAGAAAGAAAGATAGCTCAGGAAATTGAAAAATTCTTTTCCCTGAGTCTTGTATAGAAGCAACCAAGGGGCCACACATCAACTGTGAATGTTTTACGTAAATCCAAAATTTCACAACAGTCCCTGGCTGTTAGTAGCTGCCACCTGCCTGCTGCAGCTCAGTCGTAGAGCACCTGGGTTCCAGGTTCAATCCCTGACATTTCCAGGCTGGGAGAGAACCATGTCTGAAACCCTGGAGAGTTACTTCCTGCCAGTGTAGTCAATACTGGGTTAAATAGACCAAGAGTCCATTTAGAAGTCTTACTTTGTGACTGACTGCCTTATGTTGGGGCTTTGCAGATGTGCAGCCAAAAGCCAAGAAAGTGGTTTAGGGACCAGATCCTTAGCAGAGTGTGGACTGTGCCTCGTGACATCTCAGAAGCCAGGGAAATTGCTGAACATTGTTTCCAGTGCTCAGTGGTGACCTTCAGTGCCTTACAAAGCCTCCCCCATGACAAGCAGAAGCAGAAAATATTATGCAAAACAGAAAGAAAAAAGCTGAATAGACTATGCAATAGTTGAGCATAACTTGCATAATGTATGCAAGATACAGAATCACACATTTTTGCTGTTGCGGGATTTGGATTCCCTCAGAGCAGATTTATTTTTAAAGCCCAGGATACATATATCCCTGCCTGCTGTACATATGATTATTATGCTGGAGTGAACCAGTAGCAAAGTCAAGAACAGTCCATTGCTTCTCTGGCCAGAAACTCAAGCCTGGCCACACTTCTTGGCGTCAGAATGCAAATTCGTCTCAAATACAATTTGCCCTCAGCTCTATTGACCTGTTGGGAACAGCATTCCTGATAGTCAGAAAACCACTCCAGGTCAGCAGGTATTAAAAGAACGGTTGTTGTTTTATTCTTTTTTGGTGGGTACAAAAACCACAGTTTCATACACAGAACAAGATTATAAATAAAAGCGGTAACATGAGTGACCCGTAGTCTCTTTTGATTCTATACTGCAGACTGATGGTGTTCTCTAAACTTATTGGTTGGTTTCTTGTAGTTAGACAGATGCAAATCCATGGAACACGGAATGATGGGACAGAATGAGGATGACCAACAATGTTTATAAAAAAAAAGTCTCTGAATTTTATTACAGTGATGACATTTTATATCAATTATTGCAATGAATTGTTCCCTAAGATGGTTAGAAAAAAGAATTGTGTTGTCCTCTACTGAATTTACATCCGTTAAAAAGCAAGCATGTTTCAATATTCCTCTTTTTTCCCCCAAAGAAAAAAGTAATTAATTTCTTTTATTTTATTTTTTTCACAGGATTTACATATTTATTTTCTTATCACAGTTTAGTGACTTGTTTCCACAGCCGGACATTCTTCCCACTGTGTAATGTTGATCTTCGGGAAACACAGGTAAGCATGTTCATTGACTTCTATAGCAGTTGGTTCTCCGCTTTGCCAAGACAAAGACCGAAAGGTAGCCTTTTCCTCATGTGTATTCTTCATAGTTTTAATGCGCTAAATCGGCAAGTCCTATTAGTTGGTGGTTTTTGTTGTTTTTTTAAAGTCCACTCAAGTGAAATTTGTCACTGTTAATATTCCTGTCCCAACCCCGCCTCCCCCCAACAAAACTAAATTATGATTCTTTTTTTCCTGATATAAAATCTGAGTTTGGGTTTCCGAGCTGAGACCATGCACACACATTTGCTGCTGCTGATGTCTGGCATGCCAGGACGCCTTTCCCATGCTCAGCCCATTTCTAAGTTCATCAATGACATTTCCCCGTGTCGTGTTACAGTCCATGCTGTATTCCCGTCAGTCACTGACACAGTTTAATTAAGGCACTCGGATATTTTTTTGGTTTTTATGGTAGGTCTGATGCAATTACCGCCAATCCTGAACTTTGTCTCATTGCAGATCCACTGTGTACAGCCTTTGGGCAGTCGGGAGTCAGAATGCGTCCGTTTTCTCCCATGCTCCCTGTGATGGATAATCTGGCTTTGTTTCGTATGGCTTCAGAAAAGGTCAGCTGGGAGGCAGGAGAAAGGGGAGAGAGGGAGAGAGGGAGAAGAAAAAGGAGGAGGCAGAAAGGAAGTGTTACAATATTTCTGTTCCCCAATAAAACCAGTGCACAACAAACACCAAAAATATCTAGGTGTAGACATCTGCATTATCACGTTAACTGTTTATATAATAATATAGATATAAGTGCATTTAACACACTCTTTTTAAAAATAATAACCATAATCAATGCTCTAAAAGAGATTAAACCGGAGATTCTCATTCTGTTAAAATTTAGTAAAAGTCAAATCGCTGTGGGCAAGTGTAAAATGTTACTTAGTTGCCCAGTTTTCCTAGGAATCAATCTCTTGTTCCTCCCCTGCTCCAATCCATTTTCATGTATATGTGATAGCAGTAAGGCTCAGAATTTTCTCACAAACTAGCATGTAACTCTGAAGTCTGCCAAGCTGATATTATCTAGTTTACTGCATTTTTTGAATAATAATAAAAAAGTTACAGGCTTTCTGTACATTTAAATAAAAATCCAGCCAAAGTTAAGCTCCCTTTAGCCCCATTGATTTAAATGAAAACAAAATCCAAATATATGCTAATCTCCACAGAAATAAATGGGACTTAAAAGTGTTTGACTTTAGCTGAATTCTTCCTTCCTTCCTTCCTTCCTTTCCACTTCTACCTTGATTTCCTTTCAGTTAAAATTAAGACCAGTTGCAAATACTTAAAAGGCTAATAAAAACAACAGCTGTAAAAAAATAATATTGTATATACGTAATGTGAATAATTCAGAATCTGTCTCTTTAAATAATAAAAAAAAATGGTTTAGACCTGCCTGGGAGTAACCGCCCTCCTCTGAACTCAGTGGGACTTACTTCTGAGCAAACATGCATAGAATTGCACTCCAAGGCTGGAATCCTATTGGGGGTGAGGGTTGAGGCTTTCTTTGAGAAAGAAGCATCTCATTGTTTGCAGTTTCTTTTTCTTTTTTTTAAAGGCCCATTTATTTGAAACGGGACATTGGCACCACTAAGTTGTTGGACTGGGGCCAAACTCTCCAATAAAAGGAGTATATTTGCTGAAATCGTGGCAATAATCTGGGCTACACGTGGCTGCCATGGGACAAGAGCAACGCACGCACACACACGCACACACACACACAGGCCCAAAGCAGGACATTTATGGTGGATTAAGACAACCCCACCCCTCTCCAGTAACTGAGATTGTCCCGAGAGCACCAGCTATAAGGTTTTTTTTTTGTGTGTGTGCCTTGGGTGGTGCCTACAAATGAGCAAGTGACCCTCCTTGACTTTGCATGCAGAGCATTGGAGGGAAACGCTTAGCTTCTGGGGGAAGCCTCCTGAATCGTCCTTGAGAAAAGGAACAGAGCGAAAATGGAGAGTTGACAAAAATGTGGGAGAAAAAGGAAGGTGGTTGACATATCTCTTTGCTTTTCGAGGGATGGGGGAACCTCTGGATCTGGTTGCACATGCATCCTTTTCTTGCCTGAGACCTGAGGAAAGCTTTAATTATATTTGTTTTATCGTGTTTCTATAATCGCCTACATGAACACAACTCTCAAAGTAGCGTACAAAGGTGACGAACGAGCAAACAGATTAAAAGCAATTTAAAACAGAAACACCGAATCACGAGGAACATGGAAAGATACAGAGCTACTAACCAGGGAAAGCCTGAGGAAACCGAGATGTTTCTGCTAATGGATGGAACCACCCAATCATTGGCACCTTTACTGGACAGGTGAATGCTACATAATCCTAGTTATAGATGAAGCAAGGGGTGGGGGTGGGGGTTTAAAGTGCTTTTTGTTTCATTAATTAGAGAGGTTATATGGTACAAAGGTTGCTTCCCGACAGCCTGTTCACTGCGCATTCTCCCCGATGTGTTTAGATGAGGTTTGTGGGGCGATTAGAAGACATTGGCTTTGTATGGAGTATTTGTTCTGAACTGTTTGCAGGGGGTTTAGAGAGTGTGTTCTGTCACTCTCCTTATTGCAAAAAGTCTGATTTTGGGCAGAAGCCAGCTTGTTTTGCAAGGCCAAAATCAATTTGCCCTCTGCCTTTCTGCTTAGCTACTCTAAGAAGCTACCTTTGGAACAGCCTTCATGTAAAATGGTTATGAAGGCTGTCATTCACTACATTACCCAGTGCCCTCTATGTAAAAATCCTCATGAAAAATATCTGAGTTTCGCCACAATTCCCCCCAACACCAGGTGAGTTTGTGTGCTTTTTGCTGCCGTGCGTTAAAAATGGTTTAGCACCTTGAACAAGTGGAGCTGCTGCTGGAGAAACAGAAAGAGGAAACCTTCGAGAACACACAAAGGTTTTGAAAGCCACGTTCCCTCTTAAATTGTTTCTGGCAGAAACAAAAGGTAACAGACAAATGGGCAAGGAAATCTTTTTGGAAAGGGAATCTATACTTTCCCACTCCATGTGCACCAAGCCCCCTCCCACGTCTTCTTCACCCCCTCCTGGAAACCCACCTATTTCTCGGTGCTCTCCAGCTACAGTGACCACACGCCAATCTCTGGTCATACTGTGTTTGTTCTGCATTGTATGGTTCTGTTGTGTATCGGCTGTGCCTTTTGGCTGCAATCTCCTTGGGGCAGGGGCCTGCTATTTGACAGGCACACTTTGCCTGCTGTGCAGTGCCGTGTGCTCCAGCACTGCATGAATAAAAATAAAAATAATAAATAGAATGCCTTTCTTTTTAAAGTCTGAAGTGGCAAAATAAAACACTTAATATTTACACGCTTACACCTAAGCTTTATTTTCTCTGTGTGTTTTTTAAAATTGCCATATCACTGGTATTGTGGGTATTATTAAGTTGTACAGTCATACCTCGGAAGTCGAACAGAATCCGTTCAGGAAGTCCGTTCGACTTGTGAAATGTTCGACTTCCAAAGCGCGGCTTCTGATTGGCTGCAGGAAGCTTCTGCAGCCAATCGGAAGCCACAGAAGCCCCATCGGATGTTCGGCTTCCAAAAGAACATTTGAAAACTGGAACAATCACTTCCAGTTTTTGATTGTTCAGGAGCCAGAATGTCCGACTCCCAAGGTGTTTGGGAGCTGAGGTATGGCTGTACTGAGATGTGTGTGTTTTAGGACCCAATCTATTCCTGTGATTTGCTTTAACTGTTTTAATCCTGAATTTTAAATGGTTGTAACCTGCCCTGGGACCTGCTGGTGGTAGGGCAGGTAATAAATTTAATCATCAGCACCCTACTATGCACATCTACTTAGAAGTAAGCTCCATTGACTTCAATGGAACGTATTTCCAGGTGAATGTGTGTATGTTGGATTTGAGCCTTTGTACCTCACTGCAGATTTGACAATCCTAAATATTTCTGGCTCAAAGATGAAGGGGGATAAGAAAGAAGACAATCAGTGCACTGGTATGCTTTCCTAAGAGCAGCCACTCTCTTTCCTTCAGCCCCGAGTAGCTCTCTGCTTGTGACAATCAGGGCACTCTTTTCTATGAGCAAAAACTGCCGTTTTGCTTGCCACCCTGTGCTAAAGAATTTTGCCGTGGCCTTCCAAACTGCATGCTGCGAGGCACATCAGTTTCAGCTCACTGGAGGAAATCTTCTTGCAAATGCAGTAAAACTAATTAGGCAGCACAATCCTATGCATGTAGACTCAGATGTAAGCCACATTTATTAAGGAGATGCTTTTATTTTTTTTAAAGAAAAACATTGTAAAGCCCTGCTGGATCAGAGCAATGGTCCATCTGGACCAGAGCAAAGGTTCATTTAGTCCAGCATGCTATTTCCCTTATTAATCGGTTGCCTCTTGGGATATGTACAAGCAAAGCATGAAGACATTAGCCTTCTCCTGTTGCTGCTCCCAAGCAGCATGCCGTCTCTGATCCTGGGGGCTGCATAGAGCCTTATGACCAGTAGCCTTTGATAGATTTATCCTCCATGAATTTGCCTAATCCTTTAAAGCCATCCAATGAAGAGGTGGTCAACACATCCTGAAGCATCACCTTCCCCAAATTTGTTACACACTTATTCCAATGGAACATTTCCCCAAACAAGTAGGGAAAGGATTGCGCCAGAACTAACTAAACAGACTATCTACAGAGAACATCCAAGAACAGAAGAAAGTGACTTCCTCAAAACCAGGTGCACCAAGCCTGAGTCTTGATCCTCCTTCATATATAAAGCACCTAGAATTATTTGTTTGAAAAGCCATCTTCTCTTATGTCTGCCTAGGATCTTAATTGCCCTCATCCTTCATCCAGAAATATAAATGTTCACCATGAAATCTAAAATTTCACATGGCTGTAGATGTCACTGCAGATTTTTTAAAAAATAGATATATTTTTAAACCCATGGTATCCAATAGAGTTCTATCTCTCTATATATATCTTGATGCATTTTTTTAAATAAAAAGCACCAAAAAAACCCCCTTGCAATGCAGATGTCTATTAGCAACATGTAGGAAAGTATACTAAACATCTGCAGCCAAAATCAACCGAACCGTTTGTTTGTTTTTTCCAAAAGAGGAAGCTCTCTTGATAAGCAAGCAGTTACCAGCACTGGACAGACAGGGCACAACACCGCATGACAAGATGATGATACGTCAGCCACTCACTGTAGTAGGGCCCTAAGTCCTACCCCTAAATTTTAACACTCTCGGTTCCATATACGTTGTAACCTTCTCTATAAGTTGCTAAATTCTGGGTATTCTGCGAGGAAGTTGGATTAAAAGTCTGTGCACTCTTTGCCACCTTCATTCTCTTCGCCTCTGCCCTGGATTTGTAACAGAACTCTATCAAAGCCACCAGCATAGCCAGGCCCAGGCCTCCAACCAGAATGTAGAAGACGCCCGCAACATTGCTGAGACTCAGGGCGCTCGTCTTGTCCTGGGGAAACAAAAAGGGGTGTGCGTGTCAGATCAGAGGCGCGAGGCGGCTGGAGAGCAAACAAACAAAACAGTACGCTACAAGTACAGAGGCATAAGTGACGGCTTCATTGAAATACATGGGGAAAGGTGGCGGCGGGGGGGGGGGGGAGAGAGAGAGGCACTGACAAACGTCTTCTGAGATAATTGCCCTGCCCTCGCTTGCAAAACAAACATACGTATATAAGCAAACAATTTGTTTTCAAAAGCAAAAGATTACATGTGCTTAACCAATACTTTCAGATGCAATTAGCCCCTTGGTAATGAACGGCGGTGAAATAGTCTACCACAATTAACCGCAGCGTCAATAAAGCATATCTATCCTCTCTTGACTTGACGTTTAATGGTGGCCTGAACACGGGGTTGTTAGAGGATCATTAAGTAGCCTAAGTTATCTATGGCATGGCTCCTTTTAGGATAGATATGCTCCGATATATTTATTTGGAAAAGAAAACACCAGACCAGTCTTCCGACTGATGGTTAAAGAAAAGGTCCGTTACATTTAAATCACTCCTTAAAATTCAGGCAAACAAATTTGCTGTCACAGCTCCCGAGCCTCGTGTAGGATGTGAGCTAGGAGACAAACGAGTCTTTCCTCACAAAGCACAGCCTTCTCACTTCCTACTATACTGCTAAAGGAGAAGGTTGCCTAGTTTGGAAAGCACTTGCAGTGGGGTGGAGAGGGAGAGGGGCCTGGAGAGTTGGAAATTCAGGGAACAGTCTTGCTGCATCTGCAGAAGTCCATAAACAAGCGTAGCAGCATTCTCTGGATCGGGACCACTGGCTTGCCTGGTTTTCTCAGGATTGTTGTTTAAAGTACATATTATTTCTATCAGAGGAAGCTGCCTTGTATTGATTCAGACTTTATGTCCACCTAGGTCTAGTCAGTGGTCAGGTGTTTCAGACAGGACTCTCTCTTAGTCCTACCATGCCAGAGATTTAACATGGGATCTTCTGCATGCAAAACAGATGCTCTGCCAATGAGCTATGACCTCTTCTCACTAAGGGACTGCAGTGCTGATGCAGTAAATTAGATGCGTAATTTTTAAAAACCCATTACATTTTGTAATTTAAGACATTAATCTTAGTGTTAAGTAAGCATTTCAAATCGGTGGATGCTTTCCATCCTGCGAGTTCGTGTGGCCACAATCCACTGCCAATTTGAATGAGCGAATGGTATGAACACGAGACTGCACACTTGACATTTCAAGATTTCAAAAAGATGCATGTAATTGTACATCATAATGCTTTAGACTTTTTTTTTTTAAAAAGGAGTTGACATTATACCACACATTGCTATACTCCTAATTAAGCAATAAACACTTTTTAAAAAATGGGCTGAGAGTAATACAGTAATACTTGATTTTTATTTTTTTTATTCTGAGCTATGTGGAATTCGCACACCATGATGAGCGCTGAGTTCAGTTGCTGCAATAGTTTAAAGATGCATTATTCAATGTTCCAACTAAAGGCTGGGCAGGTGCAGGATGAACATCTTTCCATGTTGTTCATGTTGCGATGGGGGGCGGGGGCGGGTGAGGAACATAGCATTTTAATCTGCCTCCAAACTTGTTAGATTTGCAAAACACCTTCAAGAGAGATGGCCTTCCTTTTTAAAATGTGAAGTGGCAGGAGTCAAGTTGACATCGATGTACTGCCAGATGTTGGAACAAGGTACCACTAATTGGGGGTATCATTTTGCTATCATTTCTAAGACTGATCAACAGGACCATTCTGAACCTAAGTGGTTCAAGTTGGTTAGAGCGTGGTGCTGATAATGCCAAGGCGTAACCGGCTGCACATAAATGATACTCTTCAATGTATATTTCACAATATCAAAGGTTTTCTCATGCAAAATCAGCATGTAAAGATTGACAAAGTAAATAAAAGTCCAAATAAACCAGTTCGTTCATAAAGTCCCAAATTTGAGCTGTTTCTAATCCACATATGCCTCTGTGTATTCAAAAGGCCCAACGAATCCAAATGGAAGCTTGCTGCAGTTCCACGACAAGGATTTCTGGAATAATCATCCTGTTTTGGGCTTCGTCAGTGGTACATGTTTCATATAATGTATAACGAAATAATGGCTCTCATGACACATATATACATTATATGAAACATGTACCACTGACGAAGCCTTTGATATTGTGAAATATACATTGAAGAGTATCATTTATGTGCAGCTGGTTACGTTGTGTGTGTTTGTGAATGCCTTTCATGTAACCAAGGTTTGGTGTTGGTTTGATAATGCCAAGGCTGCAGGCTCGACCCCTGTATATTCCTGCATTGCAGGGGGTTGGACTAGATGATCCTCAGACTCCCTTCCAACTCTACAATTCTATGACTCTAAGTCCATAAACAAAAGACCTTTTAGAAAAGCACGTTCAGTGAGTGCTCCATAACTGAGGTGCTACCATGCCCTTGTATAAACCGGAACATCTTTTCTTTTTAAAAGTAACTTAAGGGTTCGGCATTTGGGGACATGCCTGGGACGAAGCTGGTGTTGAAGGGCTTTAATTTAATTAATGCTTCGCCTATGTTTTGCATTTCTCATGCAGGGTTTATGAATCCAAGGGACCACTTCATCTTGCCCCCCTGGGGTTGGGAGGGAAAGGATAAGCGCCTTCTGTGTGGTGCCTGTTCAATAGCTCATTTATTTCCATTCCTATGTGAACATTAGCTCCCTCGTGAACACAATAGCGGGTCCCGAACTGCAGCGACTGACCTTGCTTCCAGAGTCCTTGGGTCCACATTCCCCTTTATCGTACCACCATTTGTTTTTCAGCTTGTCTAAGACGCCTGCCTCACTGAGTTTCAGAACGGCAAGGTTTACAGGAGTTCTTCACGTGGGAAATAACATAAATAACATTATATATGTTATTTTATGTTATTCAAGTAAAACTACATAGAATCGCATTGCAAAGTGACGGAGCGGAGGCCACAGAGGCTGCTTATGTCGTGCATAGGGTTAGAGACAGACATACGACTGGGACCTGCTCCATCGCTTCAGGTAATGGGCACATACTGCTGGGGAAGGCTTGCGAAAAAAAATTGCGTGCAATTACTGTGAACCCAAAACTATTGGCTTTCACCGACACATTCAGTGGCCGACCAATAAAACGCAACCAGATGTTGGAAATGTTTCCAGATTACCAGATTGTCTATCTGTTGTCCTCAAACTCACCTAGCCTGACATTTGAGCAAAATATCAACTGGACAATTTAGGTGGCAGACCAAAGCTGGGAAGTAGGTTCCATGAGGTTGCAGAGTAAATCTGTTTAGGCTCACAATGCGCACCTATATGGATGTGCCTCCCTATCGTCGTATATTTCAGTACTCAGGGAGGATGTGGCGTTAGACTAAAACTGCCTCCCATGGAGGGTACAGATGGCAACACCCTTGATCGTTGTTATATCACCAACTAAAGACCTGGGTGTTTAGAGGAAGTCGGTAAAGATGGGTGACACCTGAAAGTTATGTTATGTTGCACTGATCGCTGCTATACTTTTAAACTGATTTTTATTTAATTTCATTGCATAATGATGTTTATGTTATAGCTGGGATCATTCGCTGACGGAGAGCGGCCTACAAATTTCATTTAAAAAATATTAGAAAGCTGTGCTTAGAGCACAGTATGTTGTGTGTCCCCAGGTCTACAAATCGAAACCCTACTGAACCATGCCATTCCTATGGGTGACACTGGGCTTCTTCCAGCTTTTAAGTTCCTCCACAGGGTTGTTCGAAAGATGACATGGAATAAGCCAATGGGTTATTTGGGGGAAGGGCGGAGTATAAATGCGATTGATAAATATAGATAACATAAAGGAAACACTCGCAATCGCATGATGTTTATGAGAGTTTACTATTATCTTCCCTATGGGAACTGACTGGCCCTTTGAGCAGCCAGGGTGGATCATAAAAATAAAGATTTATTTATTAATTTCTTAAATGTCTATACTGCCCTTCATCCAAGGATCACAAGGTGGTTTACATAGCAAGGCACAAAAATAACACAACAGAGCTTGGGCCCCACTCTCACAAAACTACGGTTCCCAGGTTTCGTTTGCAGAAACCACAACAATAAATCCACTTTTGTGTTGGTGTGCCCTAGAGGGAAATCATAGAAATGAGGCTATCCAGGCAAAGCCTGGCCCCTTCAACTAGCTAGCCTGCTAGTTGCCACCCACCCAAGAGTTAAAGAGAGTTTTTTGGATGAAGTAGTGACTGTAACCATGGGGGTTTTCTTTTTTCAGTGAAAGACCAGGGCTGTCTCTGTGGCCTACTGAAAACCTTCCTCTTCCAACAAGGCTTTTAAGGAGAGATCTTCCCCAGTCTGCATTTGTGCTGCAATTAAATGTTTTAAGTGCTTTCTGGCCTGTGTGTTTTCTGCCTTCTGCTCTTTTGGGAGGAGGGGCAGGACATAAATTTAATAAATGAAACAAAATAAATAAGTTGGCCCACCAACCTCCAGCTCCAGTAAAAACCAGTTAGTGATGCACAAGCAGCCTAAGTCATTCACTTGGAGAGACAGGGAGCTAGTTGGGCTCTTGTGATATTGTCTGCTGTGCTGTGCTAATGTCTTCTGCTGCATGTTCACCAAGCTGCTTTGTCCCTACCAACTTTTGGGTCAAATCTGTTTTGATTTTTTAAGAGATTCCAGGTATGACATGCGAAACGGCGATTTGGATTCCCAGGCCAATAAGTTGGGCTTGAGACTCAAAGAAGGATGCAAATATTTTTGCTTTGACAGTAATTGCACACATCTGGAAGTTGGTTTTTTTTTAATCAATGCCGTCAAGGATTTCATGGCAAGGAAGGAATGAGCCCCAGCAGATGCACCAATTACTCTACATACTGTTTACCCGCTTTGGTGACATTGAGGCTAACCTTGGAGTCACCTCCCCCGCTGCCACATTCTCCTTTGTCGTACCACCATTTGTTTTTCAATTTGTCCAAGAGGCCTTGTTCATTCAGTTTTAAAACTGCGAGGTTAACAGCATTTCTTGAAACGATAAAACATATTTTGTAAGAAACTGCATAGCCGTTAAGATGTTAGAAGGAACGAGGACTTAAAAAGCTCTTTTATCCACACACTAAATAAACCTCTCATTTGCATATTGTAACACACCTGTGGGGAGGAAGAAGCATGCTGGCGAACCAATTTGGGAAGGGAAAAATGCATTTTTTTTTTCAGTGGAGGGCAGCTTTATTGCTCAGTGCTTAAGTAAGGATAATATGATTTTGTAAACCGATAAAAAAAAGAGAAAAGGAGCTATTCATATATTTTCAATGTGGTGATAAAGTGCAGCCAGGATATAGAATTTAGATTGTGTTCATCCTTTCCCCTACAGTTTATAACAGACAGTAAAAAAGAAAAAGACCTTTGATTCAATTCCTTTAGCAGCCAGAGAGGCATGATTGTTTGTTGTACAAAATATGAGTATAAAATTTCAGTTCCCTTGAGCTGAAATAGTCAGCTCTTGTACTAGCATTAAAGTCTGGTGGTAAAGTGTGAATTAAATAGGTGTACAAAATGCGATCATGCCCCCCCTGCTCTTGTGCGAATCTCTACTTCTTTTTACAACTGTCCCAAACATAGGTATATGATGCGCAATTCAACCAAAGTTAAAACATATTGATTCCAATGGAAGGGATCCAACACTCCCATTAAAAACAATAACACTTAAAATGTGCTTAGTGTAATTATATGTGGATTATGCCCAGATGATAAGGCTACCTTATTGTTTATGATATTATGTTAGAGGCAGTGTCACTAGAGAGAACTCACCACCAGATATCTAAGGGAGATTGCTTCATGGAATTTAGGATAATGGTAGAATTGAAAACAGAGCACTTACCTGACACCATTGGGCTTCATATTGCAACAAACTACCCTAGACTTGGCTAGGGGCTTCTAGATCCTGGCATCCATGCATGATGTCATCAACATGCACCAGGGCTCTGAGATCCATCCCTGTTCCACCCACAGAGGAGAACAGGCAAAGGTTGCCTCGGTGTTTCACTGATGTATCAATGAATTCCAAACAAAACTGAACTTCAATTTTTGGAAACACAGGGTTGCTAACAATGGGAATCAGATAGCTCCTTTAGCAGAGGCTCTTGAAATCACTGTGGATAGGATTTCCATGGCACCACATTGTCTGATGCTATCTAATGCCCAGTGGACACTGAACAGCAGGTTTAAAGCAAACTGACCTTGCTTAATGAAAACGTTGGCCATGTGGCAACATGTAAAAATGCAAGGCAGTGATTTCATCCTCTGTCAGTGACTGTATTTTGCTGAGATTAAAGCTTAGAATTGAAGCTGTTGTAGATAAGCAAAGGAGCTCTCAAATCCAGAAACTTATTCTGGATGTAGGTGTTTTGTGGCCCACAAGGAGTTGGAAGGCTTCTCATTTTAATCAAAGCTTCCAGGCTGAAGCCTATAAGGGCATGCTGATATGGGTTAAGCAACAGGCCAGGGTACTCTTCAACTGGTCAGGACCACGGACAGCTCACCACAGGCCTGGTTAAAAGGTAAGGATAGATCAGGCATCCCCAAACTGCGGCCCTCCAGATGTTTTGGCCTACAACTCCCATGATCCCTAGCTAAGAGGACCAGTGGTTGGGGAAGATGGGAATTGTAGTCCGAAGTTTGGGGATGCCTGGGATAGATCAAAGACAATCCAGTAAGTGAAGAGTTTGGAGTGTTATTCTTGTGACATTTTGGAGCCAACTGTGAACATCAGTAGTTGGTGGAGGACTATGTGGGCTACAACGGGCTGCACCCTCATGCTTCAGCCCGAAGTCTCCTACTGCCTCGTGGACATGGCAAAGTGCCCTACTGAGTTGCCAGTGTCCTGGAGATGAGTTATGGAATCAAGGGGATAGGGCAAGGCAGAGGATGGAGGCAACACTTTCCCATTGTGGCTCCTCCAGTGCAGGCATGGGGAGTGTGTGTTGTCCTCCACATGTTGTTGGCTATCCATTGTGTACACTTAGTTGAGATTCCAGCATTGGACTACTAGATGATCCTCAAGGTCCCTTCCAACTCTACAATTCTACAATTGAACTCCCATCAGCACAGCCAGAAAGGCTAGTGGTCAGAGATTATGGGAGCTATATAGCCCCGGGGGGAGGGCATGTTCTCCATCTATGCTCTAGTGCGGGGTTTTCCAAACTTGGGTCTCTAGCTGTTTTTGGACTACAGTTCCCATCAACCCCAACCACTGGTCCTGCTAGATGGGGATGATGGAAGTTGTAGTCCAAAAGTAGCTGGAGACCCAAGTTTGGGAAACTCTGCTCTAGTAGGAGAGTTACTATGGAGGATATGTCCTTAGGTGGTTCTTGCTCCCAGTCCTTGCCATCTTCCATCTTGTAGAACTCCTCCTCTGATAGAGGGGGCTCTTGGGCCGTGACACCTGTACTGGTTATACCTTTGCCCTGATGATGCCAACTCATTAATGTGGACCACATAAGAGAGCATCTTTATAGGTCAGCTGTTTTGGAAACATTTTTTTGCCCTTTACTGCCTTTCATGCACTTTTTTGGGGGGGGGGGTTACACAGATCCTTGGTTTCACAACTGTCTCTTAACAGAATTGACCTGAGCCTAATTTCAGTGGCTGTTAAATTTGCATTACCTAGATAGTGAATACAGATAATGTAATTACTTGTCTGTTCCTGGAACTCAAAATGCAGGAATACAGGCTGTGGTGTTAGCGATAACACTCTGCTTTTTTTGTGGATAAAGCCTTTGGGGCTACGCTTCTTAGGCAATCTGACAAATGTAATTTTATACACGTACTCTAATTATGGTTTGTGATCAAGAGGGAGAGGGAAAAGAGCAAGACTGGACTGAAATTGTTCATTTGCTTCATTTGTTCCAGGAAGCAACTGCTTTTGAACTAGAGATATTTATTATGGATTTCCAATTAATCATTTAGATGACAATAGTTTTGTTTTCAGTTAGTACCTCAACCCAACCTTCCCTTGAGTATTTCCAGCGAACTGGAAATACATGGGGTGCTTTTTCTTGAAGATTTCAACCTCTCTTTCCATCATGCTGAAAGTCAAAACAAAATGCTACTCTGTACACAAGGGGTTGGATCCGGTATAGCACCAAGTTACTCATTCTGTCAGCACAAGGATGGCACTTCTCACTCTCTTTCTCCTGTATGCCCCCTAAATCTATTCTGCGTTTTCCATCAACCCTGTGGGGCAGATTTGGGGTGGGTGTGGGTGGGGCATGTGCAGAGGGAGGAATTCCACTGCCCAAGGATAAATCCTTGTGCTGACAAGAACATGTTAGGTGGATCCCACCACCCCTTGTTTTCCCCACTTCTTTTTTAAAAAATTGAGGACCACCGGACTCCTGAAACTTAACAGGTCTGGGTTTAGTCACTGCTTGGGTAGGTGGTTACTTCGTAACCACATGCAAGATGGAAGGAAGATGTAATGGGCAAGTTAGGCTGATAGGCAGTACTGGGCTGAGGTAACCCAGTGAATTTCATGGCCAAGTGGGGATTTGAACACTGGTCACCCAGGCCCTAGTCTAACACTCTAACCACTGTACCACAATGGCTCCCATCTTGCACTAGCAGAACAGAAATACTGGATGCTGCCCTGAATGTCTACAAATCTTATGCTAATGACTTATAGTACCAGGATATGTCCTCTTCCTATTTAGAGAAATTATCTGTCAATTGAAAAATTTTCAGATTTACTTGATTTCTTAAAAGAAAAACAAAGCAAAATCCATCGCGGGGCGGGGGGGGGGGGAAGAATTACTCACCCTGGCCAAAATTCACTATTACGGATCAGGAAGAATAAAACTTTTCCACTTACTTTTTTGAGGAAGGTGCAAATTGCTGTTGATAGTCCTAAAATAACAATTAAAAAACTCTATAAAAGCTAATCATGAGAGGGTTATTTAGTAGGGTTATTAGCCATATCCATAGACAATTTCACAGCACAATAAGAAAAAAAATGGAAATAAAAAGGAATGAAGTAAATGAGATTTTTAAGCGCCTCTCATTGTTCTGAAATTAAGCTCAAATTGGTTATGAATCTAACCACATTGCATTCCTTGCTATATCTAACAGGCCATGTAAAAAACACTTTTGTTTCACACTGTCTCTTTTTATAGCAGTGTAATTAAGATGCAACCCAGTGTATCAAAATAAGCTGCTGTCCACTTTGCAATGAAACAATATTGTTCTTCTGGCACAATATTTTACACCTGCCCACCCGAAGGAAACTTCTAGAAGGTTCATGGAAGGAAATGGAAATATTTTTCTTAAAACAAAACTCTCAGAAATACCCAGGGTTGTGCAGGCCCAGCTAAGTTGCTCAGGTTTTATTTTATGATTTAGAACTACAGTACATAACTCTATCACGGAAGACAGTAAGCTTCAATTCAGTGCTTTTAAAGGGGCACATTGGGAAGTCATAATCTTTGAACTGAATCCCACAGAGTAGTTCTCTCAGCCCCAGTCCAAAGATAGAGCTCCTTGCAAGTAGAAACTGTCTTTCCCCTTCAGTGCTAGGAAACTCCACATAGATTTTCTCCCTGGACATGCAGAGCTTACCCACCACTGAATATGGAAACTTCTGCACACATGGAGCTTTCCTGAGTCCACCAGAGCCTCAGCTTGCAAACCATGATTGGGGGCTATATCAAGTAGCTATAGGCAGCCAGTAGGGTTGCCAGACTCTAATAGAGGACAGGACTTCTGTGCCTTTAATTGCCCTGCTCTCTTTTGAGTCTGGAAACCTTAAAGAGAAACCAGCAGACCATTTGCTTGGAAATTAAACAAAGGGTCTGCTGGTTTCTCTTTAAGGTTTCCAGACTCCAAAGAGAGCAGGACAATTAAAGGCACAGAAGTCCTGTCCTCTTGAGTCTGGCAACCCTAGCAGCCAGTGCCAATAGAATTCTATGAACATTTCAGCAAACTCTCTAACTGTGAAGTTAGAATGCTCTGTCGCCAAGTTTTAAAGCTTATGCGGAAATGTACAACCAGAACATTGTCCTGAATGTGTTTTTGAAAACAGCAGCACATTGTGAAGGTTCCCCCCCCATCTGAGCCAGCCCAAGACATTCTGCCACCTGAAACAAGGGACAAGATGGCACCCCACTCACAAAGAAGCTGACTAAACTGGCCATTGAAACTTATTTCAATAATGGCAGCGTCTTCTACCAAAACTGAGGGGAACAGGCCAGGCCATGTGGTGCACACAGTTCTGTCCTCAAACACCGCCCTGCTGCCGTCTTTCCCCAACATCTACTGCCTGTGGTAACTACCTTATTCTGCCTAATGGTAGGGTTGGCCCTGAATACAAAACCACAAAAAAACCTGATCCTTTAGTCCTGATAAAATGCTCCATGGGGCTCTGATTTCCTGACACTTTTTTTTTTGGTGTCATTCCCTTTACAGACCCCTTAACTGAAAGTATGTCACAATGCTAATACTTACCTGTTTTGTTGCCCTCTGAAAATGGCACCCCTGGGCAAGACATTACTTCAAACTGGTAATCTCAGTTGAGAAGAGGCTTTCTAAAATTGTGAAAGCTGCAACACTATTTTTAAATGCAGAGATCTTGGAGACCATTAAAACAATGAGCTCAGCCCCCACTGAGGCATCTTAGAGAATCAGTTGTATGATTCCATGATTTTATGGCTACATAGAGGATTTTTGTTGCCGTTGCAAACAGAAGAGAAAGCATTAAAGTGACCCCTGACCTTATTCATGTGAACTGCTTGCCATTTCACTATTATCTTAGCAGGATAAATCTTTTTAAATGTCAGAATCCCCACAGTTTTCCCCTCCTGTTCAAGGCAGAGTACACTTGGCCTCTTTTCCTTTTCCATTTCCATGGCGGCTGCTATAAAGAAATATAAACTGTTTGCAGGTGCCATAATTTCCTGAGCATTTTCACATTTTAAGACCCAGAAACCCTACTGGCAAAATACGTAATGGAAAGAAGAAAAAAGATGTTAAACTTGTGCCATCAATAAAAGCAATATAATAAGCAACAGTCTTTTGGGCTTGGGGATATGCAGGGCTTTTTTTAAAAAAGAAAAAAGAAAAAAGATGGAACTCAGTTCTAGCCATTGCTATTATAAGAGAACAAGGGAGGTGTTCATGGTGAGTTCCAGCACCTCTTTTTCTAGAAAAAATAGCACTGGGGATATGACATGCAAAATCGGAGGAATCTATTTTGGCCAAAAGCCTAAGACGCACCTTATCATCTTGGTGAAACTGTATAGACCAGGATTCACAGCTTTAACACACACACACACACACTTTCACAAGATGGTGCCAATCAATTTTGATTGATTAATACTTTCCTCAGGTGCTTTAGTGCCATCTCTCTATATAAAGAATAACTTTTATAACAAGTGTATCTGAAGAAGTGTGCATGCACACGAAAGCTCATACCAAAATATAAACTTAGTTGGTCTTTAAGGTGCTACTGAAGGAATTTTTTTATTTTATAACAAGAGTAACACATTCCTTATGGTATATTCTGTGGACCAGAGTTAGAACAAGTCAACAATGGGTAACCCTCCATATTTGTTCTGTAGGAAATGGTAATCAGAAGTACACTTAAAGACTCAAGTTGCATTAGGTATCATGGCAGAGCAATGGCGTTCGGGTTGGTTTAGACTAGAGCTTTTATTGATGGAGTGAGCTTTGCTGGATAAGTTGCTGGATATTTCATTTGTGGCTCTCTGTACTGAATGTAACATTTTGATTTTAACTATTTCTGGTCTGGATTTATTGATTTATTGAGTTGTATGATTTGTGTTAGGAGACTCTTGAGAGTCCCATGGACTGCTAGAAGATCAAACCTATCCATTCTTAAGGAAATCAGCCCTGAGTGCTCCCTGGAAGGACAGAACGTGAAGCTGAGGCTCCAATACTTTGGCCACCTCATGAGAAGAGAAGAATCCTTGGAAAAGACCCTGATGTTGGGAAAGATTGAGGGCGCTAGGAGAAGGGGACGACAGAGGACAAGATGGTTGGACAGTGTTCTCGAAGCTACAAACATGAGTTTGACCAAACTGCGGGAGGCAGTGCAAGACAGGAGTGCCTGGCGTGCAATGGTCCATGGGGTCACGAAGAGTCGGACACGACTAAACGACTAAACAACAACAATGATTTGTGTTAATTTCTCCTGTTTTATTGTGCCGGTCTCACCAGGTGACATATAACCTTTTGATTTAAAAAGTGATCAAGGTTGAGAGAGAACACATTACGGTCATACATTATTCAAGTGAAACACAATTCAGATTAGTTACAGGTAGGTAGCCGTGTTGGTCTGCCATAGTCAAAACAAAATAAAAAAAATTCTTTCCAGTAGCACCTTAGAGACCAACTAACTTTGTCATTGGTATGAGCTTTCGTATCTGAAGAAGTGTGCATGCACATGAAAGCTCATACCAATGACAAACTTGGTTGGTCTCTAAGGTGCTATTGGAACACGGGTGGCGCTGTGGGTTAAACCACTGAGCCTAGGGCTTGCCGATCAGAAGGTTGACGGTTCAAATCCCCGTGACGGGGTGAGCTCCCGTTGCTTGGTCCCTGCTCCTGCCAACCTAGCAGTTCGAAAGCACGTCAAAGTGCAAGTAGATAAATAGGTACCGCTCCGGCAGGAAGGTAAACGGTGTTTCCGTGTGCTGCTCTGGTTTGCCAGAAGCGGCTTTGTCATGCTGGCCACATGTCCTGGAAGCTGTATGCCAGCTCCCTCGGCCAATAACACAAGATGAGTGCCGCAACCCCAGAGTCAATCACGACTGGACCTAATGGTCAGGGGTCCCTTTACCTTTAAGGTGCTACTGGAAAGATTTTTTATATTTTGTTACAATTCAGATTAATCTCACTAAACATGTTGCCATATTGGTGAATCCATAGAGCAAGTCAGGAGAAAAAAACGCTGCAAGTGCTAATAGCTTTTAAAATGAGAATTGTGGTGGGGGTTGAGGGAGGGAGGAAGTCACATGTTTGATTTCAAAGGTAGGCTCCCTTATATTCATAGAATCATAGAATCATAGAATCATAGAATCATAGAGTTGGAAGAGACCACAAGGGCCATCCAGTCCAACCCCCTGCCAAGCAGGAAACACCATCAAAGCATTCCTGACAGATGGCTGTCAAGCCTCTGCTTAAAGACCTCCAAAGAAGGAGACTCCACCACACTCCTTGGCAGCAAATTCCACTGCCGAACAGCTCTTACTGTCAGGAAGTTCTTCCTAATGTTTAGGTGGAATTTTCTTTCTTGTAGTTTGAATCCGTTGCTCCGTGTCCGCTTCTCTGGAGCAGCAGAAAACAACCTTTCTCCCTCCTCTATATGACATCCTTTTATATATTTGAACATGGTTATCATATCACCCCTTAACCTTCTCTTCTCCAGGCTAAACATACCCAGCTCTCTAAGCCGTTCCTCATAAGGCATCGTTTCCAGGCCTTTGACCATTTTGGTTGCCCTCTTCTGGACACGTTCCAGCTTATCAGTATCCTTCTTGAACTGTGGTGCCCAGAACTGGACACAGTACTCCAGGTGAGGTCTGACCAGAGCAGAATACAGTGGTACTATTACTTCCCTTGATCTAGATGCTATACTCCTATTGATGCAGCCCAGAATTGCATTGGCTTTTTTAGCTGCTGCATCACACTGCTGACTCATGTCAAGTTTGTGGTCTACCAAGACTCCTAGATCCTTTTCACATGTACTGCTCTCAAGCCAGGTGTCTCCCATCCTGTATTTGTGCCTTTCATTTTTTTTGCCCAAGTGTAGTACTTTACATTTCTCCTTGTTAAAATTCATCTTGTTTGCTTTGGCCCAGTTGTCTAATCTGTTAAGGTCATTCTGAAGTGTGATCCTGTCCTCTGGGGTGTTAGCCACCCCTCCCAATTTGGTGTCATCTGCAAACTTGCTCAGGATGCCCTCAAGCCCATCATCCAAGTCATTGATAAAGATGTTGAACAAGACTGGGCCCAAGACAGAACCCTGTGGCACCCCACTAGTCACTACTCTCCAGGATGAGGAGGAGCCATTGATGAGCACCCTTTGGGTTCGGTCAGTAAGCCAGTTACAAATCCACTGAATGGTAGCATTGTCTAGCCCACATTTTACCAGCTTCTTTACAAGAATATCATGGGGCACCTTGTCAAAGGCCTTGCTGAAATCAAGATAGGCTACATCCACAGCGTTCCCTTCATCTACCAGGCTTGTAATTCTGTCAAAAAATGAGATCAGATTAGTCTGACATGACTTATTTTTCAGGAACCCATGCTGACTTTTAGTGATCACAGAGTTTCTTTCTAGGTGCTCACAGACTGTTTGCTTAATGATCTGCTCTAGAATCTTTCCTGGTATTGATGTCAGGCTGACTGGGCGGTAATTGTTTGGGTCCTCTCTTTTCCCCTTTTTGAAAATAGGGACAACATTTGCCCTCCTCCAGTCTGCTGGAACTTCGCCTGTTCTCCAGGAATTTTCAAAGATTATTGCCAGTGGTTCTGAAATCACCTCTGCCAGTTCTTTTAATACTCTTGGATGTAGTTCATCTGGCCCTGGAGACTTGAATACATCTAAACTAGCCAAGTATTCTTGTACTACCTCCTTACTTATTATGGGCTGTGTTTCCCCTGCTGAATCATCTGCTCCATATTCTTCAGGTCGGGCGTTGTTTTCTTTCTTGGAGAAGACTGAGGCAAAGAAGGCATTGAGGAGTTCTGCCCTTTCTCTGTCCCCTGTTTGCATTTCACCATCTTCTCCTCTGAGTGACCCCACTGTTTCCTTGTTTTTCCTTTTGCTACGGACATACCCATAAAAGCCCTTTTTGTTGCTTTTAACCTCTCTAGCGAGCCTGAGTTCATTCTGTGCTTTAGCTTTTCTGACTTTGTCTCTACACGTGCTGGCTATATGTTTGAATTCCTCTCTGGAGATTTCCCCCCTTTTCCATTTTTTGTACATATCCCTTTTAAATCTTAACTCAGTCAAAAGTTCTTTAGATAGCCAGCCTGGCTTCTTTAGGCACCTTCCATGTTTCCGTCTCATTGGTATTGCCTGAAGTTGTGCTTTTAATATCTCCCTTTTAACAAACTCCCAACCATCATGAACTCCCTTCCCTTTTAGTATTACTGTCCATGGGATTTCACCCAGCGTTTCCCTAAGTTTTCTGAAGTCGGCTTTCTTAAAGTCTAGAATTTGGACCTTAGAATGCTTGGTTGCTCCTTTCCGCTGGATAATAAACTCCAGAAGAGCATGGTCACTCCCACCTAATGATCCTGCCACTTCTACCCCACTAACCAAGTCATCACTATTGGTTAGGACCAGATCTAAAATGGCTGATCCTCTTGTTGCTTCTCCCACTTTCTGGACAATGAAGTTGTCTGCAAGGCCAGTGAGGAATCTGTTCGACCTTATGCTCTTGGCTGAGTTTGACATCCAACAAATATCAGGATAGTTGAAATCCCCCATTACTACTATCTCACTTCCTTTGGAATGCTTGGCCATCTGTTCCAGGAAGGCATCATCTGTGTCCTCAGTTTGGCTTGGGGATCTATAGTAAACTCCCACAATGAGATCACTGTTGTCTTTCTCTCCCTTAATTTTGACCCAGATACTCTCAATTTGGCTTTGAAGTTTTAAATCCTGGATCTCTTCACAGGTATACATATCCCTAACATATAAAGCTACTCCTCCTCCTTTCCTGTTTGGTCTATTTCTCTTAAATAGATTGTATCCCTATTAGGCTAATGAATATCTTTGAATATTTCAAAGATATTCATTAGCCTATCTTTGAAATCAAGCATGTGGCAGGGAGCTCTCGCTTTATTTCTCCCACACCGTTTATGACACACTTCCAGCAATGTTCCGATAAATTATACTTATTTTTGAACCTTCATTGGGGAAAATGCCAATGGGGAATATTACTGAGTTGGTTTTATGGTATGTTTACATTTAAACTAACATGCACCAACCATTTTCTACATAAACTTACATTTATTTTGTAAAACTAGTCTGAAGTTCTCCCCCCCCCCCTATTTTTCTGCACAATGTTATCATAGAGTAAAATTTTATTACAGCTGAGTATAATTTTGGAAAGTGAGTTCTTTTTTTTGGGGGGGGGAATCTCCAAACAAAGACACATCTCAAATTCAGTTTAGTTTCTCATGGAAAATTTTTCTGAATTGGGCAATAGTGCACTCAAAAGCATTGAAAGAAGCTGACTCGTATTCTTTGTTCTACTGTGATGGGCTTTAATAATTTCAGTCTGGGTTGGATTGCATTGAATTATTATAATAATATGGTATTTTGTTCTCTGTGTTCAATCACTGTTATTATGAATTGCTTTGAGATGAGAGAGGCTTGAAGAAATAAAGGAACGAAGAAAGAAAGCCTGGGTGTTAGCTCCTGGCCACTTGAAGGAAGAAAAACAATATTGTATTTGAATTTGGAGCTTATATACAGGAAAAACAGCAGCAGAAACTCTAGAGACAAATAGCCTGGTGGACAATAGCCTATCTAGAGACAAATAGCCTGGTGGACACAGTCCAGTTTCCACTAGGTTGAGTGAATAAACTACTTTGGGGGAATCTTCTAATAAACTCAAAGCACAGTTCAATCACCTAGGTAGTTTTTGTTCTTGCCTTCCAAAGCACATAGACTGACCGTGCGTTAAGCAAGCCAGGGGCTAGCAAGGACATTTGCCCTTTAAAGCCACAATGGAGGAATAGAAATGGATAAGGAAGGCCAGCCTTCTCTAATCCCCTTTAGGTTGTACCAGTGATACAACTCTACCTATTTCTAATAACTTCCAACTCAGTGCTATTTACCAAAAGGAGCTTTGTTAAATTATAGATATTCCCTGAAGACTGACAGCAACGAACGAGGAACGGCATTAAAGTTTCAGCTACATGGAGCTAAATAAACCCTTTGAGAACAGCTACTGTATATTACCAAGACAGAGATGATTGTTCGGGGAGATTTGCTCCCTCAAACAAATAGCAGGAATTTTGTTTAACAGCAACCTCCACTGGGTGCTCATTGGTCGAAGTAGAAGGGTACAGAGACGAACGGTTGATTGCTTTCTAGCTAGGTTTAAGTGTTTGCTACTATTATTTATTAATTAAATCAATTGCACCCTGCCTCTTCCTTCCAAAAAATATTAAAATCATAAACAATACCAAAGTCAGACTCAGCCATACACTGGAGCATGACATTCTGAGAACAATTCTCCCTTTCTTCCCACCCAATCTAATAAGCGATTCTCTCTTTCCTCATATTAGAGTACAAGAATTCTTTTGCAGTCATTTAGCAAAAGCAGAAGTGTAATTGCTCCCGCTTGGCCTGAAAGTGGTTAGGGACACCGCCGACTTTCTGTCCCTAATGCAATTTCCTGTTCCTGTGATTTTCTGTTCCTAATGCGAAACCCACATTGTCAGGTGTGCAAAATCAAATACCCAGTAGTTCAAAATCAAGTACCCAGAGTGCAGTAGTTAATGAAATAATTCCACAACAACTTCTGCTCTCTCCCACACCCGTGCACATTCCACACCACCCCCAAATCTGGAGGATTGGGGAACACCCAGAACAATTTAAGGGGGTGCATGGGGACGAAAAGAAGGAAGGAAAATCCCATTACACAAGCGGAAGTTGTTCCCAAAGTGCAAGGAGGTATTTGTACTACACTGAATACACAACGGAGAGTGGATGAAAAATAGGTTGCAAACCAATTGTGAATAATGATATTGTTATGCAGTAGTAAGTGTGGAATATGCCGTGAGTTTCTTTCAATTCTTGTGATTTTGTATCTGTTGGGGTAGAACGTATTGGGAGCCAGTTTGCCAGACCGGTTCCTTTATTTAAGTAAATACTTTGGCTAACTAGTTAAGCACCATGATCAGCATAACCAAAGGAGTTGCTCTGTGCCATAGAACAAGTAGGCCTCCCCTGCCCATCTAGCTACTAGGTAGGACAACAAAGCCACTGTAATTCCCCAGTAGCCCTTGGTGAAACTAGGGGCTTCTTAAAGCCAGATGATTTGCAGCAACACAGCAGCTGCTAGAGGGGAAATCTGGGCATTTTGTGGACACATCTGCCATTTCACATTTTTCCTAGCTCGGCCTTCCCCAGTCTGTAATCCTCCAGGTGTTTTGGAGTCCAAACCCCATCAGTCCCAGCCAGCATGGATTATGGGATTTGTAGTAAAACATTAACTGGAGGGCAGCAGGTTGGAGAGATTATCCATGTTCCACACAATGTAAAACGAGGCATTTGAATTTTTTCATTCAAAGCTGCCACTGTTTCCAGAATTCAAAAGGATTTATGAGTTATTCCATCATCAGCACACATCAACACAACTTGGGAATCAAACTGATTCGTGGGGGGGGGGGGGGAAATACATTTGCATCTTTGTATGTAACAGCAAAGACATGAAGGAGAATCGCATGCATGTTTACTCAGAATGAAGTCTCCTATTTTTCAGTGAGGCTTACTCCCAGGTAGGTGTGCATGGCATTCCCATCTAAAGTTGTAGTCTAGTGTTCACTTACTTGTGAGTAAGCCAAATCAAACCCATTGGGACTTACTTCTGAGTTAAAACACATAGAATTGCACTGTATGGTGCGTTAGGTTCATACGGTATAATTTTGCATCCATTTTCTGAAAAAGTTTATTTTAAAAATTGTGCCTTCGAAGTCAGCAATAAAACTGGGAGTAAAAACGGCAAGGTTTTAAAATATTTTACGCACAAAAAGACACTTCAACAAAGGACTCACTGAGGCTGTTTTTGTCTCAGTCATACTGTCCTTTTGAGATCATGGCGGGACAAGGAGATTCTCACCTAATGTTTGGCCATCCAAAATATGACAGGCTAAAGCTGCTCAGTGCTATCATGTAATTCAGTAAAATAAAAAAACCTGTTGAGCCCGAATAGCACTTGGAGCTACATTTTTGTCTTGAGGAAAACTTGGAAGCAGTGTCTGACCAGTTTGTTTTTTATATGGCCTTGATAGATATGCACCAATTGTGACTATTCGGTTGTACAACCGTTACCTCCTTGTCGATCGAAAATGGGGAATGGGAAAAGGAAGAAAAAAAACGAACATACCATGTCCACAGAACAACACAAAAAGAACTAGATTAGGGGCATCAGGGAAGGTGGAATACTATAACAACACATCTTATATTGTTATACTATTCCACCCACCTTAATGAAGAACCCTTTGGTGTGGCTACGCCATAGCCTTTCGAATCCAGATTTCCTCCCACTTTCATGGTGTCACATGGCTTGCGCTGCTCAATGTATTCATTCATGGTGGACTCCAGGAGGAAGGCAAACTTGCCCTTGGACTTGCGAACACGGGCAACTCCCTCAGCTGTAGTCCTAGCGAACACGGACGGGTCTGTTGTGCTCATGTACGCCCACATCTTTTCGTACACTGCTATTTTAGATCTCTGAAGGAAATTAAAAGGAGATTAGATGCAGCAAAGGAACGAAGTTGCCACAGAAACAGGTGACAATGCATAATGTATCAGGAGTCAGGTGTTTTTGATCATTCCATGGGGGTGGGATGGGGTATACCTTTCGATAGCATTAGAGTCATTTGTAGAAAGATGCTGCTGTCCTGGCATTGCTTACCGCCGCACATGCGCATAAGTTTTATGCGCAGCCATGTTAAAATCATTTCCAGGCAGAATCCACGACAAACAGAAGAAATTATTTGAGGATGCACTAATCAGGTGTCAGAATGACTGGCAGGAAATGTAATGATTGCTAAGTGTAGCCTTTTGTACAGGTTGGTTTGATGCAAGCAACAAAATCTGGCTACACACAGGGCTGTGCAAGGAAAAGTTGCACCGACTGTTGATGTGTGATACAGCCTGTGCATTTTCTTCATGGAATGGTCCCATCCTGTGCAAATACGGTAGCCACCTCTGGATCATTCATAGAGGAGGTCATTTGGCACTACATGGGAGCATCGAATCTACCCAAAGTAACTCTTACTCATGCTATCTAAAGGCCAATTCCGCTATTCACCAGCCCTGCTAGACCTGCTAATAAAGGGAAAAGGCTAGGAAACAGCTGAATAGCACCAACATAGCCAGTTGATAGCTAAATATCCATTTCCGATGGTCAGATGCAAGCCTGAAATACTTGCTTGATAGACCCACCTTGAATAGATTTGCCAAAGGCCTGTCTATGGCCATTACCTATTAACTGTCTATTGCCCAGTTATCACCCTAGTGAACGGAAGGCAAAAAGAAACTCAGAATCTGCACTAAGGCAAAAAGTCACTAGTGTAGTAGAAATAACTAAATTCACAAGACATGCACAGTGTATAATGGGTGCATATGCAGAGTAAGAGAAGAAATCACACCAGTGAGAAAACCGGGAAGCTTTTATGTAGGTCTGAGGAGCACCTGTTCAGACATATTCTTGTTTTAAGAGGCTTAGCTTTTGAGAATGGCTGATCTGCCTACAGCTCCCCTTCTTGGCTAGAGCTGGGTTATGGCACAGACAATGAATCACCAACAGGCATCCTTTGAGTTTCACATTCAAACCCCACTGCAGGCTCAGGTCCTGGCAACCAGGGTGGTGGCACAGGAAAACATCCCTGTGGGGCATGTCCCAAGGCCTTTTTGCATTCCTCTGGAAGTATAACAGGGCTCAAAGAGGACATCGCTCTAGAACAGGCATCCCCAATCTGCGGCCCTCCAGATGTTTTGGCCTACAACTCCCATGATCCCTAGCTAACAGGACCAGTGGTTGGGGAAGATGGGAATTGTAGTCCAAAACATCTGGAGGGCCGAAGTTTGGGGATGCCCGCTCTAGAAGCTCCCTTAAGGGTTGTGTCAAACAGCTGAAACATGCATTGTCTAGTGGTTCTTATACAGTTTCATTGAACTATGTTCTATTCATATTTAGGGCAGAAGGCCATGGGTAAAAGTGATGGAGGACACTATTTAAAGTACTATTATACCACTTTAGCAGTCATGGAGAATCATGGGGACTATAGTTCATTCTGGGGATTTTAGTTCTGTGAGGTCAGCACCCCTAATAAACTGCAGTTCCCAGGATTATCTAGGACCTTTAAAGTGGTGCAATAGTGTTTTAAATGTATGGTGTGGGTGGAGCCTAAGAAATTTAACCATTTGCTTAACTATCCTATCAAAGGCTGGGCTGTTTCCAATGTTTAAGGGTCTATATTTAATGGCAATGAACACAATCCTGTCCAAGTTAAACACTTTCAAGTCTCCATGGCCAAGCATATAGTGGGGCATAAGAGTCCTTAATTATGCCCAGTAATTTCTGTCTCCAGGCTTCTAGAAAAGGGTAAATTTTATATTTCTGTAGCAGAAAAACAAAATTAAAGTAACATGAATAGAAAGCTTTACAAAATGAATGTGGTTAGGCAAATGACTGGAACAATATCTCTTATAGTTACAGACTTATAAAGCATCCCTTTTGCTTCATTTCAGTGCCTGGAATTACATTATTATGCATCTTTTCACCAAAGGGCGCCTTCAAAAAAACCCGTAAGCAAAAGTGAACCCGAAAGACCCCTTGGAATCATCATATATACTCCGTACTCCTTTTCGTCTCCATGCTGTGGTTTGCAATCAGCTAGCAGAGCAATGCTATCTTAATTACCTCTGCCTCTACAATCCCTAAGGGCAGTTCCTAGCCTGACATGTCAAGATCAATATATTTGCCACAAATTAAAATGATTGCAAACGCCAACAAGTGGAATTGGAGTTTTTTTTAAAAAAAAACACGCAATGCCAATATTGTAGGAGCTACAAGACCACAAATCTGATTTTCCATAATGCATCATTATTCCGACTGCGTTCCGAACGGTTCCCAGGTAGAGAGCAAGGGAAACAAGAACCTAGTAGGATTGCCAACTTACCCTGAAGAATTCTTTCGTCGACCCGGAGTCCAGGGTCCCATATGCAATTTCGGTTTGTTTGGCGAGGTCTTCTGCGCTTTCTATGGGGGAGACCATTCGCTCAACAGTCAAGAAAGCCGCAAGGTTAGCGGTATAGGATGAAATAATGATGAGCGTGAAGAACCACCACACACCTCCAACTATACGACCTGAGAGGGATCTAAACATGAATAAGATAATGCATGTTTTCCTATCTCTTGGCCAAGGAGAAAGAGAAAGAGAGAGACAGTGAGAGATACCATCATTACAGGAAATTTATTCGCCAAGCAGCAGTAACCGGGACTGAAACGTAACAGGACCAAAGTTCTGTTTAACCAAGCTTCTCCTGATATCCGGGGCTCAATCCAGGATACAGTGTGGCGTATAAATAGAAATGCAACATAGCTCTGAGTTTTAATTATATTTCTCAAACGAGAAAGCAGCTGCTACAGCAGCTGGAGTTCAGTGGTTTTCGAACTGCGTTCAGGGGAATAACAAGGCGCCTTGCAAGTTTATGAGTGAAAATATCATTCGCTGAAGGGAAGCTTCTTTGAAAGACAAGTTTGCCCACCACGACTGATCTTCCTCTCAGTAAGGGGGGGGTGTTGAATGGCTTGCAGGACACATTCTCAGTTAGTGAGCCTCAAAATACCCAGCTGTACATGGTCTGAGATGGAATCCTAAGCCCTGTGCCAGGGTTCTTTGGCAGACAGGTCTGTAGAAAGGATTGAGTGAAGGCTGGAAGTTTTTAAAACAGCCAGGCTACATTACCTTCTGTATTCCAGGAACATATTCTTACGTACTTAGCAAGGTATGCTTAAAAAGAATCCAGCGTGCTCTGTATTTGTTAGGACACCATATGAAAGAATACAAAACAAAGATGCCTGCCACCTCTAATCAAAATGCAGACAACATGGTCTATATGTATCCAATTGGATAGCTACCAGGAAGAACTCTTTGGATTTTCATGGCAAAATTGACCATCTTTGAAAACTGTTTACACCGCAGTCAATTCCATTAACTTTATAAAGTCTAGACTTTATAGACACCCAAACAGGCACACTGCTACCTGTTGCCAGGTTTGCCTAGAAATGAATGAGAACAGTCCTTATTCAGAGAAAGTCAGTGATGCTTAAGTCCTATTGAAATAAGAAACTGATTGGGACTCCTTTAAGGCAGTGTCTTGGGTCTGGGACCCTGAGAAAAATAGCAAAATGGCTTTGTTTTCACATAAGTTATATGCACCTTTGACAAATACTGGTAATACTCCACTATTGAAAAATATATATATGCACATTTCAACACAAAAACAGAAACTCACTCAAATGCAGCCCAGGCCTCATGAAATCCCTAGTTTCGCCAGGACTAACATCCAACAAACACCCTCTGCTTTGTATCCTAAGTGTGTACTCCTGTATGGAGGTTTCGATATTGATTTCTGTTCAGCATGGTTGCACCCTAAATTCTGATTCTCTAATTTACGTTCCACCTGCTGCATTTTCCATATTACCTTTGGTAGTCTGAAGAAATAATTTAAAACAATGCAGCTGTTTGAAGATTGCCTGCATTTGAGCATGGCCTAGGGTGGACATGTGGAATGCCTAATGGTTATGCAGCCCGATAGTTGTGAGATGGATGGGGAGGGAGGGAGGATGGAGATAAGCGGGGGTGGGGGTGGGTGCTGTCGAGGCAATGGAACAGATGCTACTTCAAAGGTAGATAGTCTAGGAGTGTAGCTGTTGATAAGTGTGCATGATCCATGCGTGCATGCTATGACAAAAATGTAAACCAGTTAGCTTAAAGTTCTTTGTTTGAGAAGATGTGTTAGAGTTCTTTGTACTATGCCCTGGACATCTCTTGCTCCCACTTTACTTGGTGGGTGAGGGATCCTACTGTAGCAGTGAAATAAAGATTTCCCACAGCAGTAGCATTTTGGCTCAAGAAATGGAAAAAACAGAGCAACTGAAATGCACTGGGAAAGCATTTTCATTTTGTCGTCATGTAATACAGAGGCTGCTGGCTTCATCCCAAGCCAGAGCTGGCCAATGCCTGTGTTTTGGGGGGACCCACTCTGCTTTCCATACGGGTCTGGTTGCCAGAACACACAAACTACAAGCCCCTGAGTGATCATATGCCACAATAAGTTTGATGTTACCTAGTTGTGAGGATTTCCCAGATGTGGCGCACCTACGCATAACATTATGTACAAACGTGCACATTTACAAACAACATACTTATTATATCCCAAATCTAAAATAGAGATGCGGCATTAAAAAATAGAATATCCATTACAATCCTTTCCCCCTACCAACCCAGGAGCTGCCAACTGGCTGTACCTATCTACTGCCATTAACACAATCCCTGCTTTGCAAAAATAAAACGAATACCGTGAAACTTTAAAAACTACAAGAACCTGAAACGTACGAAAGGTTTAAAAATGATTCAATGTGCCTGCCTGATTTGAAAGGGAGGCAATTACTCAGAACACGTTAATGAACAGAAGAATCAATTTTTAAACAGCGGCAAGCAGGTGGCTGTCCTTTGTGTACTGTATTGTGTATTCTCACCGCTGATCATAAAATATACATTTTTTAAAAAAACAGGTATTATTTCATACCAACCTGGGAGAAATATCACATCCTTGCTGCATGAAGGCACCCAGGGAAAACCAAAGGCTGTTGAAGATGCCAAATTCATTGGGAGGCTGGTCACTGGGCCCTTCTTTGCCGTCCTCTGGCTCCTCTGTATGCCACTCATATGGACTAAACCTGCTCACCAGGAACAGGACAACACTGACCCCAATGTAGGCAAAGACTATGCACATCCAGATCTCATAGGCTAAGGGGTCCAGAAAGGAAAACACTCCAGGTTTAGATTTCTGAGGCTTTTTGATCATAATGGATATGCCCAGACTCATAAAGGGCTTAGAGAAATCGATAACCTCCTCTCGTACCAAAGTGATGGTCAGAGGCGCGACAGCAATCTCTGCTTTCTGCAAAGAGAACCCAAATAACTACAGATTAGGGAAACATGAAATGGCACAAATTGTTACGCAACAAATGAATGCATTAGACTTTTGCCCTCTTAAAACTAAAGGCCAAAATGGATACCAAAGAAAGTGAATCGGGGACTGCGTGTGTGTACATGTGTGTATTCTTATTGCATAAATATCATTCTATAATCTATTATTGGTAGCATCAATGTCTCTTTGATCATGAAACTTGAAAAGTGCCTGGAGCTGAAGGAGGAAGTTGAATAAATGACAGTCTTCCTCACTTCCTCTTTCAGCTCTATGGCCTTCTCAAGGCTCAGATTAATTCTGCTAGATCCAACTTTTACACAGATCCCTTGAAAAGAGTAAAGCATGTATATACACTTCCTCTCTTTCTGTCTTGGTGGTGGCGGGAAACACCTGACCCAGGGGATGAACTGGAATGGTCATGCAAATAGAAATAGGTCATGCCATTTGAACTGGGTTTTAGTTTTTTGCTTTTCACCTGATTTTTCAAATATTCACCTCATCTTGAACTAATTTAAAGCATCGTGCTTATTTTGAACTAACCTACGGGAGGCCAGGCAGTGATGTAGCCTGTACAGCACCTCTCTGCACACTATGTACATTCCCAGTGGGCTTACAAAGCACACTCAAATGTTACCTTGCTTGTGGAGCCAATTGTGTGCAGCCTGGAGTTCCATGGGGCTTTGGACTGCAGCCAGTGCCCTCAGTTCTGAAGAGCTTTTACAATGTCTAGAACAGAGCTTTCCAAACTGTGTGTCGCAACACATTAGTGTGTCGGCTACAGGGTGTAGGTGTGTTGTGCGAACGCTCTTATAAGGGGTTAGTTTAACCTCCGGTTTGCTAGTAAAACTGTGTCGCGAAATGATGCATGTCTAAAAAGTGTTCCACCAACATGGAAAGTTTGGAAAGCTCTGGTCTAGAAGCTAATCACCTTCATGTTAAACTTTTAAGAGTGCATGGCTCCATTAATCAGAATGAGCAAGGCTCATTATCAGCTTTTCCCATTTTGACAAAGCAATAAAAAAAATAGGGATATCCAATAAAAAGGCATGGTTTAAAGTGTGGAATCTCTTGAATGCTGCCGCCTGTTTCAGTGGCTTAATTCACATTCTCTTTTTTCCTTCTCAAATATTCATTTTCAAGGAAGCTTAACAAAATGCAGCATAAAGTACTTGAACTTCAGAGCCTCATTCTTTGTTAGACTTTGACAGAAATGGGCAATGACCTCCTTATTCATCATGCAGTGAGTGGATAACATTCCATGGCAGAAGAATGAATATTTAACCAGAATTGACTGGAGATTTTGAGAACACCTGCAAAAGGTAGCTAATTGCATTCATCACTAGAAAGTGCTTTGATGAATAAGCTCATCACTAAAGATTATAGTGTTGTGCAGATAATATTTTAGTCATCTAGATTCATCAGAAAAACAGCAAGGATCCCCCTAGCTCTGGAGGACAGTGTTCTTCAGATATCTCAATTGGTAGAACATGAGACCCCTTACTCTCAGGCTTGTGGGTATGAGCCCCGCGTTGAGTGAAAGATTCATGCATTGCAAGCATGTTTAAAATTTCAGACATAGTCGACAATCCTATCCACAATTACCCAGGAATAAGATCACAGTGGAATTTTCTTTGGAGTAAATAAGCATTGGATTGTGCTGCGTACCAATACAAAACAAAAATATATTTGAATTCAAATAAATAAAAACAAGCTTTGGGTATTGTTACAAGGATTTTATTGCTTGCCTCCAATTTGTGTTCGGGAGTGAACCAAAAATGGGTTTGGCTAAAATGAAGGGCCATCATAGGTTGAGGACTGTTTCAAACATGATACTGCTTTCTCATACAGAGGTATATTCAAAAGTGTCAGGACATTAGATGATAGGTCAATCAGTAGAGCATGAGGTCCTTCAGGGTCGTGGGTTTGAGTCCCACGTTGGACCAAAAAAAAGATTCCTGCATTGCAAGGAATTGAACTAAATCAGGCACCCCCAAACTGCGGCCCTCCAGATGTTTTGGCCTACAACTCCCATGATCCCTAGCTAACAGGACCAGTGGTCGGGGAAGATGGGAATTGTAGTCCAAAACATCTGGAGGGCCGAAGTTTGGGGATGCCTGAACTAGATGATTCTTGTGGTCCTTCCAGCTCTACAATTCTATGATTCTATGATCACCTCCCAGCCATCCTCAGCAGGGCAGTTCATAAAAAACTTTTTGTTGAAAATGGCTGCTCCAAAGGTCCTCTCTTACTACACTAGGGATTATATCGCTATATCTGAAATTTCATGCATATCAGTTAATATCTTGACCCTGCTCCACTGAATTGAAATTTCACCCTTCACGACATAGGAAAACGGCCAAGTAAACAGCTATTTTCATGGAGGAGGGTCAAGATATTAACTGATATGCATGAAATTTCAGATATACCCTAAGACGTAGCCATAAAATAAGCCGTAGCAGGATTTTTAAGTTTTCAAGGAATATAAGCCATACCCTGAAAATAAGACATAGTGATAGGCACAGCAGCAATGCCGGCCGCGGCAGGAGGAGGAGGAAAAAAAATAAGACATCCCCTGAAAATAAGCCATAGTGTGGTTTTTTGAGGAAAAATAAATATAAAACGGTGTCTTATTTTCGGAGAAACACGGTAGCTATATAATCCCTAGTGTACTAAGAAAAGACCTTCGGAGCAGGCATTAAAAAAAAAAAGTTTGTTATGAACCGCCCTAATCCTCAGTCACTCAGTGAGCCAGCCAGTCTTTGAAGCATCTCCAGCCCTGCTCGCAAAGTTATGCTGATAAATGAAAATTCCTCTCTCCTCTTCACTCTTCCTAAACAGCAGAGCACGGCTCCAGTCCACCCAGCACAGAGATTGTTGGAACCAAACCCAGTGCTGTTTTTCTGGGGGTACACATACCCCTAAACATTTTGTGAATCTTTGTGCCTTTGTCCATTTACTGTATTTATTTTTCCTGTATTTGAACTATAAAATGGTGATTTTCTTGAGAGTACCCCTAAACATTTTTAGAGAGGAAAAAAAAGCACTGGTCCAACCATTGTTCCACCATTACTGTCTACACTGATAAGCTTCAGATCGGAGTCTTTTCCAGTTCTAGAGTTGCCGGGGATCGAACTGGGGAGCTTTTGTATTTGAACCATGATCTCCACCAGTTGAGCTGCAGCCCTGTCCAGCAATGAGAAGGTGGGGGGCGGCAGAGACAGAAAATGCAGCCTTATCAGTCTGCTTTTCAGGGAACACTTTCATACCTCACTAGTTCACTTGCAGTGTCAAGATGCATTTCCATATTTTCCTAAGTGATTAAAAGGGAATGTTCACACTCACTAGTTTAAATGTTCTGAGAAATGATCCATCAACAGGGAAATTGTTTTAATGTCCCTTCCAGCATGGAAATGCAATTTTCTTTCCAAGCGAAGCATTTCCTGAACATACATGCACAGTTTATAAAAGAGGTTGTGGCGTGCCACCTGCGTGTCTATTACAGCTCGGAGGTAATATTTAGATTATTCATCAGGGATTGTCAACATTCATATGTCAACATTTGCCAAGGAAAGTGCTGGGCAATCACTGGGACGTATATGACAACTACACTCATGAGAAGTTGATGCAAAAGTTGGCATCAAAAATAGATATGCTTACCCCATACACCAGTTCTCCCACCATCCCATTCCAGATTTTTGTGTTTGGATCCCTTGCTCCGTATTTTCCATCAGGAACAATAGCAATTTTGTACTTGAAGCCAATATGCTTTGCAATTTCTGATGCCAGGTCTACACAGTATCCTTCATACTTGTCATTCCCTTCAAATAGCTCTCTGTTTTTTTTCCACATAACATATGGGGCTTCCTACAATGAAAGAAGGAGAACTGTAAAAGATAAACATATAGCATAGCCTGTCCAAAGGTACATGTTATTTACCACCAGCTGTGTCATATTGAAAGGTCACATCAGATATTATTGAACTGATCACAAAATGGAAAAAGAAATCCATAGGAAATCTATCATCTATCTATCTTTCTGTCTATCTGAAGTATACTCGGAGTCGAGAGTGAATTTCATGCTCTTTATTCAGCTCGTAGTCATCAAGGAGAAGAAGAGAAGAAGAATGCCCTTTTCCCCAAACCATCTGCTTATATACATTATTTACACAATGGGCTTTGCCTGATTGGCTACTTCAGGGCTACACCTGCAGGCCAATCAGGTTGCGGATTCACTTCTGCCAGCCGCCTGATTGGCTGCTCCTGCAGGCCAATCAGGTTGCGGATTCACTTCCACCTGGAGTCGGATTGGGTGGCTCCTGCGGACCAATCAGACTGCTGATTCTGGATCCTATTGTTCTATGATTCAACTCAGTACATAACACTATCTATCTATCTATCTATCTATCTATCTATCTATCTATCTATCTATCTATCTATCTATCATCTATCTGTCTATCATCTACCGGTATCTATCTATCTGATTTGCAACACATGACATACAATTGTCCAGTTGAAATCAAAACCCAATTTAGAATTTTTTTTATCCTTGGGCACATAATAAGAATGACAAAATTAATGGACTAGTTGCTTTTAAAAAATTCTTTACAGCCATATTTTAACAACTTTGTTTATATGGATACCTTATTAACTTATATTGGAATAATTTTACAAAAAACAAACAGAAAAACACCCCTGGATATAGGTGCCTTTTCAATATGCTGAAGGAAGTATCAGCTACCCCTTATAATTCAATAAGCAAAACATAGCACTCACTGGGTTAGATCCAGACAGGCTGTTCCATGAGTGGAAGTTGCTCCTTCTGTTCATGGAAGGCTCCAAGATCCAGCAGAGGCTCCATGGCAGAGATAGGGGAGCCTTGCCCCCCCCCTGCACTATGTCTAATGCTGCTCTGGAGGATTGGCCAACCCACTACAGTTTTTCAGGGAGCAAAGAGGGCTGCAGGAAGGCGTAATCAGTGGAGATAGCCTATTTCTCTCCTTCCTCCTGAGCCAGCGAATACCTGCTGAGTACGTCTCTGGATCCAACCCACCATTGGGAATGTTTTAATATTTTTTTTTTATTTCCATTCCCTATAGAATCAACACAAGCAGAACTTAAAGAGAACTAAAAATAAGTAAACAAGCATGCTATTCATCCACAGCCCTGTTGATTAAAATCAACCCATACCAATTAATCAACCACACCTTAGCTGATTAGTGTGTAAATTTCAATCACGCAGTCCTCCATTTAAGTGAAACATAAGGAAAGATTGCATCCAAAGACTCAGATGTGTAGACTCAAATTCTGTTCCTTGGAGATTCAGAATTCTGTTCTTTGACTTATAGTTTAATTAGCTGCAATCAATCTTCAAAACAAACGAGGTCAACCATCATAGTGCTTATTTTCCCACGTGTCTCGTTGCTCTCCTAAAGCTGTTTCCCTCTCTTTCCTCCTAAAGCTCTCCCCACCCCCCCGAGTTCTCAAATGTGGTTGTGAGATCATTTCTCCTTCCCCACATGTAGTCAGGGGGGAGTTCCAAATAGTGTATTAAGTCAAAAATCCAAGCACCATGCGAAGATTTACATGGCATTTCAAAGGTACCATTTTTGAATGCAGTCTGAACATATTTGCAGTTGCCTTTTATCAAGTTAGGGGAGTGGGCCATATGGACCAGTACTGTCTGCTCTTAAAGGCTCCCCCATGTTCTCAGGCTCCAGTATGAGAGATCTTTTTTCAAGAGGGCATGTTGTTTTGTGTTGAATTTGGAACTCCCTGGACCCAACTAATGAGTTCTAAGCAGGGATGTCTGCAAATTCTGATGACAATGAACATGGGAGTGGAAACTGGCAATGTTCACTGATTCATCCCATGTTCAGGATGGAAATCAATCCAGTGAATGCGACTGGTGGTCACCGTTACTGCTGTGGTTTGAATCAGCAGATTGATTACCCCCTCCCGCCGCCACATATGTGTTGTGTTTTCTTTGCACTGAAATGAGTGGAACATGTAAAGACAACGGGATTACATAAGTTACACAATTAGTTATGTAAATTACACAAGTTATATAATTAATCGTGTGAAGTATGTAAGTTACACCATTTCCCCCCCAGTAGCCAGCAAGGTGAATTAATGTAGTTTTTGGCAGAATATGATCTGCAGTGGAATGGAAATGATGCTGCTTGTGACAAATGCAGGGTGGGATGGGAAATTATTCATTATTACGCCCCAAGCAAACACAAAAAGATCATTGTAACCATTATAGGCAAACTGAGAAATATTTCGGGAAGATGGTATTTTCACTATTGTACATCTTCATTTTGACATTGTGTCAATGCCTTTTCTTTGTGATTTCAGTACCTTATGTAGCAGCATCCCTGCGTTACCCGACGTATCAGTTCAGATATTATAGATTTAAGATTTCATTTAAAAAGGGGGGCGTTTGGCAGTGCCACATCACTTACATCTGATGACCAGATAAAAGACACGGAGGTTGTTGCCATTAAAGTCACCATTTGCCAATAGTTACCTCGTAACGGCTCCTCAGTCACAATTCAGTTTTTCCTCATCAACTCTCATTTGGGCTGAGCTGTGGCAACAGTTGGCAAATGTTGTGCCTTCAAAGGATAACCATAGCAGCCCCCTGCATTTGTGTCCTGTCCAAATAGATTATGCAACAATACACAGCCAAAATAGGAACGACTCAGATATTTACTGGAGCTACAATGCTGGAATTATTTGGAAAGCAAGAAAACTTTCATTCCATCTTCAATGAAAAATAATGGGTTCCCAAGGTCAATATTGTGTAAACCAGATAACATTCATCATTCGGAGCACGACGCTACCAATTATGGTTGTTCTTGTTTCTTTTTGCGGCTTCTGGGGTTCTCGGGAAGCTTATTATGGGATTCTCAATTAAACGATCAATGATAGCCTCTTCCTTGAAAAGTAGATCCCCCATATTTACCAATTTTCTTCTGCAGCATGCTGATTCGGAGGTATTGTGCTTGTTCTACAGGACACTCTCAGTTCATTTAGTGATGGAGAGGTCCTACAGTACTAGCCAGGTGAACTGACACTGTGCCCTAGAACTTATTGCAGAAATCTCCTGCAACATGCAGACAAACTGATATCAGGACCATCGACCTAAATAAACAGCCAAAGCATCGATAAGGCCAGGAGTTTAACTAAACAAGAGCATGGGTTCATTTTCATGGAGACACACTAATATATATCCATATTGTGGTCAGATAATGGTCACACACTACATGTTCAGATTGTGATAACCAAAGCTTACAGAAAATGCCAGCCCTTGTGTATGCTGTACTTTCAAGCTTGTTTCACGTTGTATTCAACTTTTGCCTTTGGAAAGAACAGCATTGCCAGTTGGGATGACCAAAGGCAACCCCCACACCCCTACAGTGAGAAGTGGTTCACTCCATTATTCCCCCTCCCACCTCATTCCATGCTCCTTCTTTTGCATGTGTACACCCAACCTTTGTTTGTGGAAGTTTTGAAACTTATGCAACTGCAACTATCTCGACACTGAAAGACCAATCATTACAAGGAATACTGTCTAATTTATATTGTAACAGGGACTCAAGGTGGGGGAGGTCGGGGGAGTCCAAAGGATAATGATCAAGATTTAAGTTAGAAATTTTTGTTTTTGATATTTTTGTATTTTGTAGTTTGTAGTTTTTTCTTTTTTGTTTTTTCTTTGTATTTTTTGTGTTTTGTATTTTTTTGTGTGTGTGTGTTTAAAAATCTTCCATAAATATATTTTTTTTAAAAAAATGAAAGACCAATCATTACTAAAAATAAAAAGTGCACTATCTCCTTTGCAATAATATCAGATCACCCCATTTCTCCTGTGGGCCAAATTTCAGTTGCAGGAACTCATTCAGAGCAGTTATATCTGAAACATTTCTAGAAATCCAGCAGAGAGATAGTGCCTTGCAAGACGTAATACTCTGCACACTTAGGGTACTTTAAAATGTGCTTGGGAGAGGTTTAGCTTTCCGTGATGTGCCCATATATACTTCCTTTGTCCCACTGTAGTTAAGCAGGCTTTGAAACCATACAAATACCTTCAATCAGAAGCAAAAGCCGGGTAAATTCAGTACTACCGGTATGTTGTGTGAAGGGATCCAACAAATGATGGCCTTCTTAGCCACAACTACTTGAAAAAGCTAGATTGTTTATGTGATGAATGCATAAATCATTGTTGGCTCCATCAGGCAACCCATTTTGATTTTGATTCCTGCCACACAACGGCTACAAAACTAAACACATATTGCGAAGATATCCACCCACCATTTGGTCTGATGCAGTTTCTAATTACAATAAAATTAGAACACTCTGGAGGAGGTTTATGAAATATAATTCCACAGGAAATCCACATTTCAAATGATTAGTAACAAAGTATGAACATAGATCATCAAAGCGGTACAAGCTTTACTTACAGAAATCTGGTATCTATAACAATGGTTAACATTTAAAATATACAGCTTGCTGTTTGCAACAATAGATTTATCAGCGTAGAGAAATCCTTCACAAACTTGCCAGTACACAGCTCATAATTAGAAACTAGGGAATGTTGTAAGAATAGTCTTTTTTTTTAAAAAAAGGACATATATTATCTCTATGCTTAATTTATACTCAGAAAAAATAATCTTGCACTTCCCAGAGAACTGCAAAGCATATGCTACAGTATAGAAAAGACATTAGTCAAAGGTTTGAAGGTCAGTCTTGCAAATAATAATAATCACCCGCCTTGTCATATATAATAAAACATTCCATGGGATTCAGTGGGAAGGCAACCTCTGCAGCTGAAGTCTATGTTTGGTAAATATGGAAGAATCAGGTTCTCCACACTTTTTCTGCTAACTGCTGTGTAGTCTGAACCTATTGGTCAAAACCTGGAGCTGAACTGGTTGCAACCAATGTTCCTTGTTAGTTCATCTATCTGAGCACCTACGTAGACCCTCCCTGACCGTTGACTTTAGGAATGTACCATTAAACAGATTATCCTCTCCTGCCTTCACCTTCCCAAGCTTGCACGGCCCAGTTCTGACGGTGCTCTAGCATACTTCAAAGTCCTGACAAAAGTTTTTGCTGTGGTCTGTGATCGGTGGAGGTTAGTTTCAGTCTCTGTGACTTATATAAGTGAAAAATATATAGGTAAAGTTGGTATTTGTGTTCTTCAGCCAGGAACTCTCCCTGCCTTCCCCTTCAGCACCCAAGAGAGCAGAAGAAACATGGATGCCATGGATGTAAAAAATGGGGGACACTCATATTTTTCTGTACAATTCTCTTGTCATGAAGTCCTGTTACTCTGGGGGGGGGGTGAGGGGTTGCTTTATTGCAATTCAAAAATGCACTAGCAAGCAGCCTGTGGGGTAGCCACTGTGGGCTATGAGCAGGTGCATGACTGATTTTGGAGCTTTTAAAAAAAGCCCTTGGAATGCAATGGCCTGATCCAGCAGGCTCGTTTCATGTTCTTATGATCATGTGGATTTTAAAAGAATCTCCATTTTAAATCCACATGGAAGCAGGATAGGCTGAAGTTAGTCCCATCCACATGTAGAATGGGGATGAACTGTTCTTCAGTGGGCCCCATCCACCCAGATTCACAATGAGGCATGGATTCCGGAAATGTGAACAAACCTGTTCACATGTGAACAAACCAACAGTAGTTTAGCAGCTAGACGCTGCAGCTATTTTATAGAGAGCAGCTTGTTAAATATTCTAAAAGCAAAACGGAAACGTCTGATCCAACCAAAGCACTTTCAAAATCCCATTACCGGTAATTTCAGTATCAAGAATTTAAGCAAAATATTAATTTTCCCATTCAAATCGGCTGTGCTTAAAATGGCTTGACTCCAGCAAGATTGTTTCTTCCTAACAATCGCTTTTATTCATATGCAAATCGAAGCAATTAAACACTCAGTTAAAAGATGCACAATTACAGCACAACACTAGACATATTTACTATTAAATCCCATTGTGTTGAATTTACTCCATAGTAAGTGTGCTTACTCTGGCAGCATCACTCACCAATTGTATACAGATTTACTCAGAAGTAAGCCCCATTGAGTTCAATAGGACTTACTCCCAGGTGCAATGCTAAACCCACTTATCTGAGAGTAAGCTCCCCAAACCTCAACGGGGCTTACTTCTGAAGAGACATGTATAGGATTTGTACTGTAAATCAAGTATGTGCCTTCATTATACACCTTTAGGCGCCAGGCAAAAACGTTACTCTTTAACCAGGCCTTTGGATGACTGACATCCTGTGCCATTTTAAAATATGTTGGGGGTATGTTATTGGGTTGTTTTTGTATTTTGTATTTTCTGATTTCATCCTGTGAACTGCCCTGAGACTTGTGGATATAGGGTGGTATACAAATTTAATTAATAATAACTACTACTACTACTACTACTACTACTACTACGATTTCTTTAATCAGCCAACACCCCCAAAACACTGAATTAGCAGATAAATGCACAAGGGAGAGAAAAAGAATCAAAGATGTTGTCCATAATATCCCCAACCTGATGCCCTCCAGAGGGTTATTCAATTAAGTTTTACTCAGAGCAGATGCATTGCAATAAATAGATCTAACTCAGTCATGTTTATTATGTTCAGTGGATCTACACTGAGCAAAGCTTAGTTGAATACCACCAAGGGGTTTTGCTAGTACTAGCAAGGAATGCTCATAAAACACAAATGGAATAGCTCCTTCCCTGTTCCACTCTTGAATACTAGCCTAGATGTTTTGGACTACAACGTCCATCAGTTCTAGGCAGCATGGCTGGCCAGGGATGATGGGAGTTACAGTCCAAAGCATCTGGTGAACACCAGATTGGGGAAGGCTGGCGTGTACTTTTAAGAAAGGACTCATTTGTATTCATTATGTGGATTTGGGGTCTGTTATGAACTGTTTTGTGGAATTATCAGGGGATGTTTCTGGGATCTGGGTTTAGACTAGGTGTTCATGATTCGGTACAGTTCTTTAGCATCCAATAATTAATTCACATGTTTATCCTCCCCCTTTTAGTTTTTGTAATTTAAGAACACGGCAGGTGATCTCTACATCATTAAAATTATTGCGCTACATAAATGTTAACTAAAGCTCTCTATTCTTATATCAGCTTTTTTTAACCCCACTAACAGCAAATTCATTTTTCCCCCACATTAAGGTAAAACAAAAAGCTAATCACATTTGCTATACAACTAGAGAACATATTGTTTTCTAAAAGTAGAACATGCTGATTTGAGCGGTGTAGATTAAGTTTACTGACATCCTGTGTCTACGAATGAAATAGCACTGCATCAAATGAAGCACAGGAACATACAAAACCAGAGGACTCTAAGCAAACTGCCAAATGTTTTATTAAAGCATGCCATGCGGGAAAGAGTTACTAATAAATAGATATACCTGCCTTCCAGAAACGGAAAAGCCGAGCATTACTGATTCCTAGGAACTATTTAATTAAATGTAGAAGTGGACCCAGATCCAATTTCAAAGCAGTCCCAAATCCCGTTTTTCCCAGTGGCATTGAATTAACTTTCCTTTAATATGAAGAGGGAAGTGAATGGGACATGTCACTCAAAGCAGCCTTTTCCACTTGCTCGCGTTACAGATGAAAGCACATTCACAAGATTCTGAAGATAGACCACAGCTAATTAAATGGATCTGTATATATACGTGTCTGAAGGGAGTGACGATGCTATTGCTGCAAAGCAGCACAGGTCACTGTTTGTCTTCAGAGTTACGTGCTGGTGCTCAATGCCTATAATTAGTTGGGCCTTGACTGTAGCCACGTTTATCGATTGCAACTCAACTAGCATAGGGCGAACTCTTCTTATACCAGATGCTTTGTGTGTGTGTGTGTAGGGCGGAAATTCCATTGCAGCTGCAATCTGGGACAGAAACCTGGGCGATTCTAGATGGGGCTGAATCATTACTGGACTCTAGAAGGTTGTGCAATACAAAGCCTAGTCCCCACAGCCAACAAAGCACGGCAAGGACATGGAAATAGTATTGTAGAGTGGGGAGCCTGGGACCCTCCATATCACAATCTACCTTGGATCATGCTGGCTGGTAATGATGGGAGTTGGGAGTCCCAACAGTAACTGGAGCTCCACAGCCGTCCCTGCACTACTGTCATGACACCATACACATGTTTTTTTCCTTAGAAGTTAACATGTGAAGAGATGTAATTTGGCGTAGAGATACCTTTACGTTGAATCTATTGGCGTTACCATTTGGCTACTGAGCTTAGTAATAAGCACCTGATTGTACCAAACACATATGATATAAGCTGAGTTCTCTGTATATTCTGTGGTCCAGGATACACCTGCTTTCTGTTTATGTGCAGTGGGTGCCGTGCACTGGACTTAATTCTTTAAGCACCATCACGTAGCAGTCTAAACATGAAAAAGTGGGGACCCTGGGTAGGAGACGTAGGTGTGAATGTTGCCTGGGAATGTCCTGGGCTGTGTCACACCATCTTCCAAGCTACATCTCTAATAGGTTGGATCTAAAGGCTCCTTTCCTCTGACAGAAGGAATCTTCCTCCAATGGAACAAGTCCTTTCTTCAGGCAAAGGAGTCTTTCCGTTTCAGAAGGACACATTTCACCACAGGAAACTCCTTTGGGTTATGGAAGGCAATCTTTAGGTCCAACCTATGTATTCGGAACCTGCTAGAAAGCAGCAAGTCACCCAGCTCTGTTCTGGAAATGTTTCTGCCCTGACCAACGTTTGTGGTTCTGGGTCTGGGAATAAGGAAGTTTAGACACTGTGCACGAGCCACTCCATATGAACAGCTCATTACAAGCGGAGAAGCAACACAGAAGTAACTTTCACTTGCACACTGAAGCTCAGCCTTAACACAATGGAAAGGGCACAGACTGAAACATTTAATAAGTTTTTCCCCTCCCCGGCTTTTGTATAGTTTTGTTTAACTCTGAAATGGCATGCTAGGGGAAACCTTGGCATGCTACATAAAATTCATTCAGATCCTTGGTTTGGAAAATGAAAATACCAGTCCTAGGACTGGTTGAGTTATTTTGCAGAGAACATTTATTATGCACATCAAAACGCTTCGCTGCAAACGAGACAAGACACTTTAAACAGTTTCTTTCCCTTGCATCCTGCTTCTTTCTCTTTTTGCAAGCACTGCTTAGTTGCTCCTAAACTTGGAAGTATTTTACAATGATTTACACTGTACATGTATGAAAGCCTTAATTTAAAGACTGGCATGAGAGGGAAAAAATGCAACTTGAAATCCCCATCATTTTCTTCATAGCTTGGCCAAGTTGAAGATTGAATGCCACCTGTTTTAGGCATTTCAGAATAGTCACAGAGCTTTTTTTGTTTTCCTTGATGATTCAGTGCCTGGTCATCCAGTCAGAGGATCAGAAATCCATATGGAAAAATATAGCTCAATTCTACTATACTGGAGGTTAACGCTTGAGCCTTAGTTAGGAATGTTCACGGCAGCATGGGACGCTTTTCTTCCTTGATCAATTTCTTAAAATAGGATTCTTCATCAGAGGCTGAAAAGAGGAGGACTGTACTGAAGTATGATTTTTCGATTACTGTGTCTTTTTTTTTCAAAGGAAAAAGATACATTTTTTTTATAAGTCCCATGCAAAAAAAGAATTACGCAATTAGGTTAGGTTTACACTCATAATTCCTGTACACAATATTAGTTCTTTCCACCCTAGAATGACCATTCTTAACAGGTTGATATGTCGTGATGGCAATGAATGCGTCACCATACTCAAGTCTCATAAACAATGCAACAGCTAATGGTGCAGAGAAATCCAGTCCCACACACTTTACCTTGGATTGTTTTCAGTTCATCATCAATTTAGAAATAAAATTTAAAAACAAAAATCTGGTTAAGGAAGACTAACACCACGTAAAGCACTCCGTGTTTCTTAAAACAAACCTTGTCTGAAATGGTTGGGGAGAATAATAACCCCATTTTTTTTCTAATGAGACATGTGAAAAAGACCAGTACAAACCAAGTTGGGGGGGGGGGGGAATTAAGACTATTCAGGTAAAGGTCATCCTTTGCCAGTCTGCTTTGACACACATCAAATTTAAAGGGCACGCCTGACTTTGGAAGAAACAAAAATATGTTAGCTATTCCCTTCAAGAGGTACAGCTTCCAATTCTGAGATCTACAGATCCCCTTTTTTATTGCTGATAGTTGTGAGTAAATGGTTACATTTTTGATTATTTCCTTGGTATTTTTAAAATGTAAAATTTCGTGATAAGTGCAGCAAATAATAATATAAAACATACTGGCCATAATCCATCCAAAGTCCAAGACTTTTTAATATCCCACTGATTATTAGGTGAGAAGGACCACAGCAGTTTTAAGGACAAGATTCCATGGGAGAGGAGGTGTCGCTACCTAAACCATGACAGGTCATTTTCCCCATTCCTCCCCACCTTAAAAAAAAATCCCTTCAAATGACTAGAGTGGCAGAGAAAATGTGCCATATCTAGGGTTGGTTTATGGTGGATCCAAGGTCTTCTCTGACACACTCAACGTGCCACTGGGATGCCCTGTTTCCAGGTCCGCTGGTGAAACTTTCTGCCACCATATTGCACAGTGGGGAGTGGGGCACATAGAATGCAAAGGACCCTCATCTGCCTTCTGTGCAAGCTAAGAACTGCTCTTTTAAAGATGTACATTTGCATCCGAATCAATGGTACTTAAAAGTGCTTAGCTTTGGATGTATTGTGGCGGCTGTGGTTTTGTCAGTGATATCTTGACATGGCAAAAATGACACAGAACCGGTGTCTGAGAATCAGCTTCTGTTCAAAGGCATGCTTTCAAAAATTATGCATGTTTCCATTTTGCACAAAGAAAAATGAGTAAATTGTTCTAAAATGAACTAACTAGCAAAAATGTATTGATTTGCTATAAGAGTCAGGGAACCTGCATTTCTTGCAAATTGCAATGCGTAACAAACATCCACCAGGTACATGTATTCCTCTATGTTTTTTTCCCCTTTAAAAGCAAAACGGAAAGCATTGCAAAAAAAAAAGAGAGGGCTATGTTACTGAAAGGTAGCTTTTTTCTCATTTCAGAACTTTTCATTTTTTGTATATGGTATACTTCATAACTGAAACATTTTAAATACAGCAATAATTTGTTTTGATCAAAGAGGACTTTAAAAAAAATATTAAAATTGTTATTTTAAGATCTTTTATCTGCCACTCTTCTGTTAACTTGCCCACTCTGATATTTACTTTGTGGGAAATCAGGCAAATATATGGCTTATAGGCTTGCACTTTATTCCTTTCTTTTTTAAACTTACCATAATTGTGGTTACGATTACTGTTCTGTTCTCAAGAGCTGACGTGTCATTTCCCAATGTAGGCTCATGCTGAATCAAAACGAATTTATCCATATCATTCCAGTAACCAATCTGAAACACATAAATGCAAAAATTAAGTTTGCATACATATATGTGAATGATATGATTTGAGCACCATGTTCCCCTTGTTTGGGATGATGTGATTTATTGATTATACATAACCAGATCTTCCATGGGGGGGTGGGGTGGCAGTATTGACTAGGGGCTCATCCAGGCTTCCTTTTGTGCTGAGTTTCTAGGCACAATTCTGGCTTTTAAACCGTGTGTCTGAGTCTTCCAGTCTGCTGTGGAGGGAATGGCGGTGCGCTCCATGTCGTCCGAGTAAAGGACGACACAGTTCTGGCTGTAAGGGCTCCGGGGGCAGTGCCAGGGCTAGGTGCCCCTCGGAAAAAAAAACCCACAGATGAGTGGGGACCCCAGGGGTCCAGCAGAGCGTGGAAGAACTCACCGAAACCCCTGATCTGCTCGCCGTTGCTTTTGCGAGGAGGGAAGGCAGGGGGTTGGACTGGATGGCCCTTGTGGTCTCTTCCAACTCTACGATTCTATGATTCTATTCTATGATTCTAAGGCGAAGAGGCTTGAGTCCACTCACAGCTCCATCACACCCTACAGCCGAAGCCACATGCTGTCATCTTAAGCAGTGGATCTTCCAATTAGAGGTAAAACCAAACAAAGCTTTAAATAAGAGAATTTGGCATAAATTAACTGACTTGGCAAAACGGAAGCCAAAAAGGAAGCCAGCTTCCGATTTCTGCGGACAGGCTCTGCAAGGGAACTTTTTGCGAATGGGAGCAGAGCAGAGCAATTGCAGCTAATGGAGAATCTTTAGCAAATTGCAGTTTCAAGAGACTCTTTTGGATACATATTGACTACAGTGGTGTCAGTTTGCCCTTCAGAGGGTGACTTTGTGATATAAGTTAACAGTCGGTGGAGCTACAATTTGCCAGAGTGATATCTGGCAAAAAAGACTGCTGTATGAAGAGATTGGATATACAGGATTTAAAGTCCCAAGCCCTGGAACTTGGAGGCACAAAACCGAGGCTAAGTAGGAGAATTCTCTATTTATACTGAGGGAGGAATTCCCCAGAAAGGAAAGAGAACCTGGAATAGTTGGAGTTGGATTGAAATAGAAGTGCTTACTGAGACCAGGGGACTTTATTGCAACATTACCTGCCAGCAAGCGACTTCTTTACACCTTCTGACATTTTTGGAACCATATCTCTTAGAGTTTAAAATTTGAAGACTCGGCTTATAATATACTGGATATATTGGATTGCAAAGTTAAAGATTTGGACTACAATATATTGGATTACAGGACGCAGGTGGCGCTGTGGATTAAACCACAGAGCCTAGGGCTTGTTGATCCGGTCAGCGGTTTGAATCCCTGCGACAGGGTGAGCTCCCGTTGCTCGGTCCCAGCTCCTGCCAACCTAGCAGTTTGAAAGCACGTCAAAGTGCAAGTAGATAAATAGGTACCGCTCCAAGCGGGAAGGTAAACGACGTTTCCGTGCACTGCTCTGGTTTGCCAAAAGCGGCTTTGTCATGCTGGCCACATGACCTGGAAGCTGTATGCTGGCTCCCTCGGCCAATAACGCCACAATCCCAGAGTCGGTCACGACTGGACCTAATGGTCAGGGGTCCCTTTACCTTTTCATATTGGATTACAAATTAAAAAGTTGGCTACTCTCCATTCACCACCATCTTCTGGAAAAGGAAAGCTACTGAAGAGAAGTATATAATTCTGTACTGACTCCTCGGTTTGGTTTGTTAAGTTTTTGTATATATTTTATGTCTGAATGTCCTGTCTGATTTGGGCCTATTAATTTTGACAAGTTTGGTTTAGGTACTTTCACTTCTGGGGAGAAGTAGAAAATGCAGCTATGGCTTGAACAGATCATAATAAAGATGTCAACTGTGAGAAAGACCTCTAGTATAGACATGGAAAAGGGGAAACATGATACGGGGGCTGTTACTAGGAAGGCCTCCATTGAGAGGAGATGTGCAAGTGTACAGGAAGAGACAACAACAGAAAAAGCAGGGAAAGCAGATTAAATGACTTTCTCACACAGCAATTTTTGGAATTTAGGAAAGAAATGGCCCAGTCAATGAAAAGCCTGGTGCAACAAGTGCACTCAGACTTGGAAAAATCTACTAACTTATTGATGGAACAGTTTGGGAAACTGGGTGAAAAGGTTAACAACTTAGAAATTAAGCTTGACAAGTTGAAAAAAAATACTGAGGGACTGGGCCAGCTAAAAGAGGAACAGAAAGCTGCTATGGGGACTGTGGGAGGCCTCCAAGAAAAACAAAATGATCTGAAAGCTCAAATTCTTCTTTTGCAGTTACGAGAGAGGGGGGAAACCTCGAGGATAAGGGGATTTCAGAGGAAGAACAGAACTTAGAAACATATATTGCAAATACAATTTCAGAATGGATGGGGGAGAGTAAAGAGTGGGTGGAGGAAATGATTGAGAGATGTTTCAGAGTCCGTACGAGGGAAACTAGACAGAGAAAGCAGCCAGGAGATGTCCTATTAACATTTGTTACAAAAAAAGCAAGGGATACAATCCTTCAAAAAAACAAAAAAACATTTTGAGGACAATCTTGTGGTTGCTGGACAGAAAATGGATATTTTTAGGGAAACACCTTTTAAACTCAGAATGAGAAGACAGAGATACCAACTCTTGACAACAGCTCTGAGAAGAGTAGGCATAAGATACAAATGGGAATACCCAGAGGGGATCTCATTTACATTCATGAAAAAGAGTCACAGGCTGACAACAGAAATGCAGGCCAGGGAATTTTTTTGAAAAACATAGAAGAGACCTAGATACCGGCAGTGTTATGTCATGGCGCTTTCCCAAGGAAAACCCACATTTTACTTGGAAAGTGTGGCACAAAAGGAAGTCTGGATGAAGATCTGTGTAAAGAGCTATGGTGATTTATTAAGTTAGTGAGTAGTATGGATTATTTTATACCAATGGTCAGGATTATGGTGGAAAACAACATTTATCAATATGCCATTTATCACTTCACTTGTAAGTCATAGACCTCCCAGGCCAGTGCTCACACACCAAAGTTTTGACTTATCAAATGTACATTCAGTTTATGATAAAAAGAAACAGAATTGAACAAACAGGAAGCCCACTGTGTGTATGTTTGTTTTCCCAGAAGAAAGCATCTGATTTTAATGGGATTTACTCCTTCCAGTTCTGTATGTACTTACATGGAAATTTTTCACAAACAGCACAGAGGGACTTATGCCAGAGCAGTAGTCTTCAAGCTTTTCAGACCCAGGACTCACGTTTAGTCCACTGGGGACCCAGTTACTGGTTGTTGTTGTTTTTATTAAAAAAACCACAAATATTTGCATGGTGATAGTCCTGCTATTGTGACCCACTTGAGGTCAGGCAGAGATCCAGAAGTGGATTTCCAACCAGCCATTTGAAGGCCAATGTTACATAGCAATCATATATATGGTTGGTCTACCAATTAATTATCGAAGAGAATTAATTAATGTAACAAAGGTTAAAATAGAAAGCAAGCAAGTGGACCCACATTTGCTTCGATTCATGCACACTTCTGGCTTGTGACCCAAAAGTTGGCAATAGGAAATGTAGTCAGTAGACAAGAGAGAGGAAGTGGTATAGAATAAGTGGTTACCAGAGAAATCCCAAAACCAAGCATCTTCCTTTTAAGGTCTACTCATATGTGCATCAAATTGATGCTTTTGAATTATGGTGCTGGAGGAGACTCTTGAGAGTCCCATGGACTGCAAGAAGATCAAACCTATCCATTCTTAAGGAAATCAGCCCTGAGTGCTCACTGGAAGGACAGATCCTGAAGCTGAGGCTCTACTACTTTGGCCACCTCATGAGAAGAAAAGACTCCCTGGAAAAGACCCTGATGTTGGGAAAGATGGAGGGCACAAGGAAAAGGGACGACAGAGGACGAGATGGTTGGATAGTGTTCTCGAAGCCACCAACATGAGTCTGACCAAACTGTGGGAGGCAGTGGAAGACAGGAGTGCCTGGCATGCTCTGGTCCATGGGGTCACGAAGAGTCGGACACGACTGAATGACTAAACAACAACATATGTGCAGAGCAATGTGGAAGCAACTGAGGAAATGGAGTTCACCTGTTCCCTTCAGTGAGCTGAAAAACTGCAAGTCTCCTGCTTCTATGTTACATTATTTCTCTTTGGAGGAAGTGATTTGCAGAAACAATTGTTGGTTTGATCATCAGAAGCAAATACAACTTCTTGGAACACACTGACCTGAGTCATGGGGAGCTGATGTGAGCCAAGTGGGACATTTATATTCTCTGAGATTCTTGTCCGTTATTTGTGAATTATTCATCTCACCTATCTATAGAGACAAGATTCACGGTATGCTTAGCATTCCCATAGCTACACCTATTCCTTGCTTGTTTTTCCGGAAAATGTTGCAAGTGCAGTTTGAAAGCAATATCTTTGGCCCAACAGAAGCTTGAGTGGGTTTGGGGGGGCATGTGCCAATGAAACAATAATGTTAAATCCTGCAGATGACAACTCAGGTTCATAATTTAATCACACAAATGCATTTGTGACTTTGAGTAGTGGCACATTACGGGAATGTTTCTTTCATTGACACTCAAGTAAAATGGGTGAAGAAAAAGGTTTGTGTTTTTTTTCTCTCTCTCCCCCTGCCCTTTTCTGTTCTGGTGAACAGAATGCCATGAGTTTATATTGCTGAAAGAATCATAAATCATGAAACACAAAACATAGGAAGCAGGGATGCACGTTGGCAATAGAAGTGAAAACCTATTACATTGCTTGTGCTTATTTCTGATGACTTGCCCTTGATCAGAACAATGGTGCAGCAAATGAAGTATTGTGCCTTTGGAAGTAACAAATGCTAGATACGTGTGAGATGGTGATGACTGGCTTCTGCACTTGGTACCTTCCCTAGAGTCTATGACCACAGAAAATAAGGCTGGATTTTACAGGAACTGGAAGAATTTTTATTCCTTAATTACTGAGCCGTACTATCCAGATAAGCACCATTCACATTTTGTACTTTAAGCAGCAAGAACAGAGCATCCAAATACCTTTCAACGAATAGCTAAGAATAAAATGTGTAGAAAGAAAAGTGAGTGAGGAAAATACAATAAAACCATGGACAGGCAAAGCTTCCCAAGACTTTGGGTATCTTGGCTTATAAAGAGGCAACATGGAAAAGAATGTGTGGCAAAGGATACTAGACATAACTCAGCGGCAAAGAAAGAAGTTCCTTGAAATAAGCAGTATTTAGAACTTCGACCACATCTGACATGCTATCAAATACAAAGAAATTATAGCTTGGTTCCCGAGTTGCCCTTCTGCACTACAGCAGAGAGCTGTTCACAGGAACTTAAATCCAAGCCACGTCTGCAAACCAACAGGGGCTAATCCTTTCAGGATATTGATTTGAAGACTAAGGGGATTTTAGCTTTAGTTAACATCTATTTCCAAGATAGGATGGAAAATAAAAATGGGGGGAAATGTTCTCTTTTGTTTTACACATCCGGCCTACTTGTGGAAATGAAATCTCAGTAGACTTGCAACTATGTAGTTGTAGACTTTAATTTGCACTCTTCCCTTGCTGGGAGCAGCAGGGATCTGCAGCTTATAAAAAATTAGAGGATAGGCTATCGCTCTGCAGTAGAGAATATGCACTGCATCCAGGAGGGTCCCAGGTTCAATCTCCAGCATATCCAGTTAAAAGGATGTTAGCTGCCCGGGGAAAGATCTCAGACAAAAACTCCAGAGACCTACTGCTAGTCAGAATAGAAAGTATCGGAAATAAATGAGTATAAGGTAGTTGTTGAGGTTGCTGCCCGACTGGGGTAAAGGCAAGAAGACAGGTGTCAGGGACTGGCTGGGTGAAGAGGACTGGAGGGAGACACTAGCTGAGGATACTCCAAGGGAAACCCCAGAAGAGGAAGGCTCAGAGCCAGGGGGGATTGGTGGTGGAACTCTGAGGAGCAGTCAGAGGGAGAAGATTGGGAGGAGGTGCTTAATGCTGAAGGAGCAACAGGGTTTAGTGAGCAGGGAGAGCCGGTGGCCAGGAGCAGTTCAGAATCCGAGGCTGAAGCAGAGGAGGGAGGTGAAGAGCTTGATGAAGAATCATAGGCATCTTCCTCTCCTACTGTGATTAGCTCCCCTCCCTGCTGGTCCCCAAGAACGCTCAAGATAATGAGGGCAACAGAACAGTGAGCAGAGGTGAGCAGGAGTATTTTGAGACTGCTTGGGCAACACCCAGGGATGGAGACTTAGAGCAGTGCAGAGGAAGGAGAGCAAGACCTCTTAGGAGCAAGACCTGCTAGGAAGTGTTGCTGAGTTGTATGCAGCAACTCTTAGTGTTGATATAAGAAAAAGCAACATCGTATAGAACTGAACAACAACGTGACTTTGACTCATAAACATATTATCCCTTGAGCACAGGCAGGCACAAATAGCACACTTCTTCCCTCAGAAATCCAACCTGACAGACGGAATTACAAATGGAAGCAGAAAAGAAACTCGTTTTACTGCTATTGCAAGGTTCTTCCACCCCAAAAAACTCTGCCTGATTGGGGGGGGGGGGGTAGCCAGTTCTTTGAAATACCCTAACACACTTTTTCAGGTGTTTATTTTTGGCCTGCAGCAAGGATACCACTGCAAAGTGATTGTCTGACCTTGGACTCTTAAGCTTTCTACCTTCATTTCTGTTTCTTTGTACCTCTGAATTATCATGCTTGTGAAAAAACAATTGTTGCAAAAAGCAAAATGAAAACGGAAGACCTCATAGCAATCAGCAGAGTCCATCTTTCTCAAAAGCACAGGCATTATGTCATATGGGAATCTGCATGCATCAGTTTAACATAATGACTCTGAAGAATCTGCATTTGTTTATTTGCATTGCTGGGTAATGAAACTTCAATGGCGCGATCTTCAGGTTGGATTCAGACTTAGTCATGCTTTATTAAAATGAATAAGTCCCGCTGGGGCCTACTCTGAGCATGACTAGACTGGATCCAACCAATCAATGGGCTTGGTTACCATGCCATAGACTGAAAATCCAGAATGCAGCAGCTAGACTGGTGACTGGGAGTGGCCGCCGAGACCACATAACACCGGTCTTGAAAGACCTACATTGGCTCCCAGTACGTTTCCGAGCACAATTCAAAGTGTTGGTGCTGACCTTTAAAGCCCTAAATGGCCTCGGTCAAGTATACCTGAAGGAGCGTCTCCACCTCCATCATTCTGCCCGGACACTGAGGTCCAGCACCGAGGGCCTTCTGGCGGTTCCCTCATTGCGAGAAGCCAAGTTGCAGGGAACTAGACAGAGGGCCTTCTCGGTAGTGGCGCCTACCCTGTGGAACGCCCTCCCATCAGATGTCAAAGAGAAAACAACTACCAGACTTTTAGAAGACATCTGAAGGCAGCCCTGTTTAGGGAGGCTTTTAATGTTTAATAGATCACTGTGTCTTATTTTTCTGTTGGAAGCTGCCCAGAGTGTCTGGGGAAATCCAGCCAGATGGGCAGGGTATAAATAATAAATTATTATTATATGAATGAACTAAAGAGTGGAGAACAGCTTGGAAGAATGGGCTGGCACATACCTTTCGAGGGCCATTGCTCTTCAGTTCAAACACATCCATTGAATAGTTGACTCGGCGGCCATAGTGGTCAAACTGAACATTTCCCGTAAGTCCTTGTATTCGAACCTTGAGACAGGAAATAAATCAAGGCATGGATAGTTAGTAAAAAGCATGGATGGTTGCAGTGCCTTTATGTGTGCGATAGGACACTCTGTTGAGTGACCTCACTGCAACATTGCGCACCAGCTGCAGCTTCTGGGTCAACCTCAAAGGAAACGTCACATACAGGACACTACAGAATCCAGTGTAGAGGCTTCCAGTTCATGGGCCACAGTGGCCAGGCTTCCCTGGTCCAGGAATGAGCATCATTGGCATGTGCCCCCTTGGAGATTTCCCAGGAGGGAATGTGGCCCTTGGGAGGAGAAAGGCTCTCCAGTTCTGCAATAGGGAAGAACTTGAAATAGGGTTCATGTTTCTGCCTGCCGCCTTGTGCTTAAGCACCACATCTATCACATCACTTAGGAATTCTTTAAACTCCTGAGACTCCCCCTGCTTCCCCCACTTTAAATAAAGACAAATATTGTAAATGTGTACCTTTCAAGCAGCAATCTTCCTTTGTCCTGCATTTTCATTGATACCCAAATTGCAATAAATTCTCACCACGCGCGCATAGGCAGAGAGCTGCCTGCAGCGACTTCTTTTCAGTGTCTCTACAGTATGCTCATTTGCGTTTGCAAATAGTTTTAAAATTCACTGTAGGCTCCCTTGCCCTCTCTCGCTCCTTCCTCTAATCCAGAGGAGGGGAACCTTAGGCCCAGGGAACAAATGTGGCTATCTGGTCCTCAGGAATCTCCCCAGGTCACTTCTCTCTCCAGCCATGCTCCACATCACCAAGTGGTTTTGCCTGTCTGGCATGTGTCGTTGATCTGCAGTAATACCTCTTCTCTGCCTGGATGCACAGATGTGTTTTGTATGTGTGCAAACCTGGAATGTTGCCTCTTGCACAAAGGTAAGAGCAGCATCTGCCTATACCTGCCACAGGTGTGTGGTCCCAGAAATGTTACCTGTGAGGAAATGTATCCCCCAGGATGCAAAGGGTTTCTTTCCTCTGCTCTACTGCAACTGCCCCTCCAGGATAAGAGAGATTTGAACATTTCAAGCCTCTTTTTTCATCAGGAACGCAGAGTCCTGACATCAGGGGGGAATATTTCCTTTTAAATGAAATAAGGAAAGTGAATGATACCTTTCTTTTTGCGAGTTACACTGGGCCAACAAGCCCAAATACCTTTTGAGGTGACAGAAATGTGTTTGGCATGCAGTAGTACCACAAAAAGTTCAAACAGCTCTTAAGAGATTTTTTTAAATAACAAAATCATTTTGTTTTATCAGTGTGATGCAAAATGCATGGTTAAAATCATTGGTTCAAATTCTTTCAGTAAAAACATTTGAAAAGGAAATTTAAGCAGGCTTTCGGTTCTGCCGAAACATTTAAAACCCTGAGCCAGTTACAGTAGCTTAGAGCTGCTCACCCGAAATAAACAAAAAACAAACAGTCACAATTATACAACAACTGCTAGTCACTTTATGAGTTTATGTTTTCCAATACCCATACAATGACATCAAAAAAAGCAACTGGGTTTAAGCCTTTGCAAGAACCACACCTGTTTCAACGTTCTCTCCATGTCAATCCCTTGGCTCCACGGTGCAGCTGGGTTTGCAAGACAATCCCCTGCATTCCCCCTCCTAGAAATGTCAATTTTCTGCCTTCGAAGGTTACGGAATGTCTCAGCCATCACAAGCACTCCATCGTAGGTTAGAGCAGAGGTATACTAAGAAAATGTAGAGATTGGGCATCAGTCTTAACAGTTTTGTTTTGTAAGGAAACTGATTCAACATTAAGAATCTAAAGGTAAAGGGACCCCTGACCGGTCGTGACCAACTCTGGGGTTGCGGCGCTCATCTCGCGTTATTGGCCGAGGGAGCCGGCGTACAGCTTCCGAGTCATGTGGCCAGCATGACAAAGCCGCTTCTGGCGAACCAGAGAAGCACACGGAAACGCCGTTTACCTTCCCGCTGTAGTGGCACCTATTTATCTACTTGCACTTTGACGTGCTTTCGAACTGCTAGGTTGGCAGGAGCTGGGACTGAGCAATAGGAGCTCATCCCATCGCAGGGATTCAAACCGCCGACCTTCTGATTGGCAAGCCCTAGGCTCTGTGGTTTAACCCACAGTGCCACCTGCGTCCCGGACACTAAGAATATATGTATGAACAATTTTCTCTCTCTCTCTAATGGAGGCTGAAGCTGAGTAGAATGGTTTTGTGGACCAGAGTTTGTGCCCCAAAGCAACTCTTATTCTTGAATGACTTCATTTTAAATAGCAATAGTTGCTGTTGTTGCTAATAATAACTGGGGCACCTTTTTAATAGAGCAAAAGGTTTTTAATTTACTGCTTGAACGGAAACTAAACCAAAGGGAGTCAATCTGGTGGCTTCCACATGCTGCTGAAGGACTACAACTCCCATCAGCCCGAGCCAGCATGACTGATGGACAGGGACGATAGGAATGGCAAGCCAACAAAAACTAGAGGGCACCACATTGGCTATCCCTGAACTAAACACACTGAACCCTGCAAAGATCAACCCAAATTATTTTAACACCCACGCCAGGAGATGGATAGCATTGACAGTTGCTGCAGTGATAATTATTTTTTTAATGTGTGGCAAGTATGCATAGTTTAAGTTAACCTATTTGAGCAGTCATTTTAGGATATGTTGCAGACAAGTACCTTAGGAGGGGTCTCTGACCCTGGGTATTCCCTCTGGTCCAGTTTCTTCCACCGTTGCATGAGTTTGGCAACCATAGGCGTATTAAAATCCACCAGCTGAAACCCTGTGACATTGGCCCCTCCATGCATAAATCTGTCCAAAGAAATATCCTTGAATCCCTGCAAAGATCAATCAACACAACACAAGTTGAAAATTCCCCACACACTTTCAGTGACCATACATAAACAGCCATAATGTAAATCACATGAACAAGGACTTAAATTAGAATCATAGAATTGGTTGTGACCCCAAATGTCAATGTCCAATCCCTGCAAATGCAGGAAACTTACTACTATAGCATCCCTGATATGCGGCCATCCAGTCTTCACTTAAAACATCCAATGAAGACGTGTCTCTCACCTTCTGAAGCAGTTTGTTCCACTGCTGAATGGTTCATGGTGTCATTAAGTTCTTCCATATGCTTATTATTAATCATTTTTCTTATTGTTTGAAACTACAGCTCTGGGTCCATCAGCTTGTGCCATGTGACAGCCTTTCAAATATTTGAAGGTGGCTACCCTATAAACTCTTAATTCTCTCTTCTCTCTGCTCCTTGGGCCTTTCCACACAGGACATGCACCCCAGGCCCTTCACCATCTTTGTTGCCCTACTCTAGTCAGTTCTAGTTTGTCAGCATCCTTCTTGAACTGCAGTATCCAAAAGTGCTTCAAATAAAGCCTGGACAAAGCAAAATACAGGTGAAATTCTGAAAATCAGAATATCGTTGAAAAGGGCATTTAATTCAGTAATGCAACGTAAAAGGTGAAACCAATATATGAGATAGATGCATGACATGCAAAGCAAGATAAGTCAAGCCTTTATTTGTTGTAATTGCAATTATTTGTCGTTAGGGGGGTCAATTATAAATGGAATGTAATTAATGAAATGTAATAGCAATGTTTATTTTTGTATTATTGTAACTATTTGTTTTATTGCTGTGAAATTTCCAAAAGAAAGCATTTGTAAAAATTAAAATAAAAAAATAATAAGTTGCATTACTGAAATAAATGCACTTTTCGACGATATTCTAATTTTTCGAGTTTCACCTGTACACTAGCATTACTTCTTTTGATCTGGATATCATATTTCTCTTGATGAGAGTTGCATTATTAGCCTTTATAGTGACTGGATCATATTTAGTTATTTGTCAGCTAAACCCCCTAGGCCTAGATCCTTTTCACATGACCTGCCAGCTAAACCCCAGTACTTGTGATTACAATATACTTTAAACAAAATACAAGTACTTAAGAATGAAATCTATTGCAACAAAAACTAAGTCCTTCAGTACCAGCTACTGTGGCTACACAGTACAGTACACAGTACACAGTACAGCACTACAGATCTCTTCCCCATTCCAGATGATGAGCCAAACATGTTCCAACTAAATGTTCACAGACAATAGCAAGATATTCAGCTCAAAAGACTTACTGGTGCCTGCAGTTAAGAGTAATCCCACCAGGGTGAAATAAATAACAGTGGAAACAATTGCATTTTCCTAGTGAATATTTTTCTGTAGCTGGAGTACTTGGAAGTTTTTGCAGCAGAATCTGGTATTTCTGTATGCAAGTACAGAATGAAGAAATGGCTGTGGTTTGCTGTTATGCCATCTTGTTATGGTTGGAATGCTGTTTTTCTGTTACTTCTTGTCTTTGGACTGAATTCTGTAATCATTATAACTAAGAACAATGGGATTGTGCCGAAGAGGAGGAGGAGGAGGAGGAGGAGGAGGAGGAGGAGGAGGAGGAGGAGGAGGAGGAGGAGGAGGAGGTGGAGGAGTTTGGATTTGATATCCCGCTTTATCACTACTCTAAGGAGTCTCAAAGCAACTAACATTCTCCTTTCCCTTCCTCCCCCACAACAAACACTCTGTGAGGTGAGTGAGGCTGAGAGACTTCAGAGAAGTGTGACTAGCCCAAGGTTACCCAGCAGCTGCATGTGGACGTGAACCCGGTTCACCAGATTACGAGTCTACCAGCCTTACACTACACCACGCAGAGTACATTTATTTATGTACCCATGTCTTTGCTACATTTGCATCCCATCTCTCTTCCGATACATTCAAGGTGATTTACAATTTAAAACAATAGCATACAACCTAAATAGAGATAAACTTGAGCAGAAAAGGGAGTGCAAAGAGAAAGGGGGGAAAAGCAAATTCAGATACCAATTAATATATAATGTTACGTAACTGTTACAATGAGCTAGTCACCTTTGATGCAACCGTGTGTGTGTGTGTGTGTGTGTGTGTGTGTGCGCATGCTAATGGGGACAATTCCAGTAGGTGAGTAGTCATATGGTTTCAACCAAGTCAGTGGAGGAAGCCTTGATGCATCAACTCTCCCTCAGTTGCTTTATCCCAGGAGCAAAACTATCTGTGAGATATTCTGATCCCCAATGAGCCAACCTTATCTCACTCTTTTTGACTGCACAATCTCAATTTAATAAGGCCATGAAGGATTTTGCCACCCAAGCACGGTTAATTCATAAAAAAAATGTTCTTACCAGGTTTGCAAGGATGTAATGATAGTTTTTAACATGCTTTCCAACACTCACAATCTGTAGGAAGAAGGAAAGAAAGAGACCAATGGATACAACATTACTTCAAACAGTGGGTATCGCTTATGACATATAATTTGGGTAACATAATGTTGAGATTGTTTTACCTCTTCATCAACATTACAAAGGTACCTGACAATTTCAGTGCCTAGATGTTGGAAAAGAGCTCAAATAATCCCAAATGTGAATTAAATTTCTGCCACGTTTCTGTGTTTTTCACTCTCTGTTTCACTAGCCACGCGAACGCTACCTTTGGAGGATCAGTTTGCAACTAGTTACAGAAGTGCAGGTTGAAAAAGCTATCAAAGGAGTATAGCAGAAAATGTCCAGGTTTGTCCTAAAGCAAGGTCAACCAAAGTTCCTCAAAATCAGAGCAGACAGATCTACAGAGAAAGTCAAGAGTTCCTTGTAAATGAAGATATGCCAGAGAATTTATTGTACAAGCCATCAACTTCCCTCACTCCACCCAATCAATGAGATGAAACCATCATATCAAAACCACATAAACATGGGCATGTGAATTCAAATCTGGATCATCCATTGAGTTGCCATCAGCCCTGTAGACACTTTTGGTCATTTGTAAAATATTATTTTGCACCTTTCTATTTTATTACACCTTAACTCCTGCTTTAACTATGGTTAATTTTTTTCTGCTGCTCTGTTTTATTCTGCTGTTTTTTGTATCTTACTGGTTTTAAAAACATTGTTTGTTTTTTTGTAAACTGCCACAAGAGTCTTATAAGTCAAAAGGCAAGGTACCGTTCCTTAAACACAGGAATAAATTAATATGGATCCCTCAAAACAAAACAACTCTTTCCTTTAAGTATTGTGAGATGCCACCCACAATCTATGAGTGGTGTGAGATTCCAGTGAGTTTTAGAAGCTCAGGATTCCTGTTTCCTTTTGGAAATAAGGTACAGCGAGACTATGGTGTCTTTAGGATATATTTTATTTACACATATATACAACCTGAGCCATGATAAAGGGGCCCACAGCATTATCACCTCAAGAGGGTCTTGCTTCTCCTGTATCAGCAACTTTGAATTCAAACTGACTTCAGCCATGGCTCTGACACTCTCAGCAGCTTGCTGACTTTTACAGACTGCAACCACTTTCCCCTTTGTCACCTCCCAGCCAATTCTAAAGACTCTCCTTCCAAAACTCTTCTTTGTTTTCCAGACTAACTCAGAGCTAGAGGATGGGCTTCACCAAACTGCCATCTGGCACAGACTTTACCTTCTTAATGGTTTTTCCAAATGGGCCATTACCTTCCCTTTGTCTTTCTTAATGGCTCATCTCCCAGGCAATTACCAGGCTGGCCTGTCTATTCCAGCAGTTGAATCTTTGCTGGATCCAGGCATTAGAATGGGGGGGGGTTGGTGGTTTCCAGGCATTCTGCCTACCCCAGAAAGCTCACCAGTCTGCTATTTTGTAGAGACATATTCAAGTTAAACACCTGTTGAAACATACTGCCTCCCATAACAAATGACAATGTTGCTGAGGTTTCTCCTGTACGACTGTGTGGCATATCCACTGCCTAGATAAAAAGGAAGACTTGCTGTGTTATAAATTTGTAAGGGGCATGGGGGCTTTTCACAAGTAGAAGGTTGAGACTAGAGTGGCAATATTGTGGCAGGAACAGCAACAATATATACATGGAAAGTGATGAGATTTCTATGCAGCACCTGAAGCAAAGATAAACCTTTCACAAAGGCATCCACAAAGTATTTTAAAAGCCTTTGAGGGAGGGAAAAAAAAGATGATTCACTGAGTGCAGGCGAACATTCAGTACCAATGCAGTAGCGTTGAAGTTAGCCTTTGGAGAAAGGCTGCAATACAACAGGTTTTACGGGTTCATTGGAGGAAGCAGCTGGCATTGAGGTGCCTGTTGATAGTTTTCATTCCAAGATAAAAAGCAGAAGCCCTAGCCAGAATACAACTGGCAGTGTATTCATAACTGGAAGACAGTAACTCTCCCTGCCTCCCCACCAAATGCAGAGGCAGGCTAGAGTGTTACGTTTACAAAGAAAGCACCTAGTTATATGGGAAAGGGGAGATACAAAGGACATATCAAAAAGCATTAACAAGTACGCTTTCAGCAAGTTTCCTGTAAAAGTGTGGGTTGCACTGGCTATCAGTGGGCTGATGCACATCTCCAAAGCTCTCCTCAGGTGGGGTGATGCCCTGCTGGGAGATGCTCTGAGGAAGAATGCTTTTGTACATGGTTCCCGATTGATCTTTCCCCTGTGGGTTTATGCAGATGGCTTTTTACAAAATTCTCGTTTACTTAACTGAAATCTCAGCTATCGCTATTTTATCCTAGATATGCTCGCTGACTTTTATATTTGGATACGTGCATGTACGTTTCATTATGGCTTTCTATTCCTATTTTAACGAAGGATTTGTGTTTTTTTTTTTAATAATGTGAACATCAACTACGAGGCCTTTATGTCACCGCTGTTATAACCACTGCTAAGCCTGCAGTTGTTTTAAACATCAACTATAATAATCCTTCTCATTAGGGGGACCCAGGTGGCGCTGTGGTTAAACCACTGAGCCTAGGGCTTGCTGATCAGAAAGTCGGCGGTTCGAATCCCTGTGACGGGGTGAGCTCCCGTTGTTTGGTCCCAGCTCCTGCCAACCTAGCAGTTCGAAAGCACGTCAAAATGCAAGTAGATAAATAGGAACCGCTACAGCGGGAAGGTAAACGGCGTTTCCATGAGCTGCTCTGGTTCGCCAGAAGCGGCTTTGTCATGCTGGCCACATTACCTGGAAGCTATACGCCGGCTCCCTTGGCCAATAATGCGAGATGAGCGCGCAACCCCAGAGTCGGTCATGACTGGACCTAATGGTCAGGGGTCCCTTTACCTTATAATAATCCTTCTCATTAGAGTTCTTTAGGCCAAGTTATAATGTAAGTTTATTGTTCCAGCCAAAGGCTAGAACATACAGCAGTATTTTGGCACCATAAAGGCTAACAAATATTTTGTGATATGAGCTTTTCTAAGCAACAGCCTGCTTCATAGGATTGTCAATCAATCAGAAAAAGCACACACTTGCTTTCTTTAAAGCCAATTACTAGAAAAGCAAGAGGCAAAGATTGTGCCTTCTTCTCTCTCTTTTTTGGACATAGACATATTGCTAAGCTCTGCCTCTGCACTTGCCCAAACCTTGTAAGCATTTGCCACTGTACATGGAAATGATCATATACTAGTATCGAAAGTGCCTCACGTGCATTAATCCTTGCAACATTCTATAAAGGTTGGGTAAGGATTATTTCCCCCATGTTCCAGTGTGTATGTGTGGATAAGGAGGTGGAGGAAGGATGGAGAAAGAGAGAGAGCTTGCTTACTTAAAGCTGCCCAGTGAAGTCACAGCAAAGACAAGATTCTAACTGGGAACTTTCTCATTTGAAGTTCAATCTTTTAACCATTATGCTCAATCAGGGTCAAGGCATAACTAAGCTGAGTTCAGCAATCCTACATTTTTGCTTAAGAACATTAAGGTTGAGTCACCAATGCATCATTCTGGACTCACAGCTGTCCGTGGAGGCGCAGATCAATTCTGTGTCCAGGGAAGCTGTCTATCAGCTCCATCTGGTACGCAAGCTGAGACCCTACCTGCCTGTGGACTGCCTCGCCAGAGTGGTGCATGCTCTGGTTATCTCTCGCTTGGATTACTGCAATGCGCTCTATGTGGGGCTACCTTTGAAGGTGACCCGAAAACAACAACTAATCCAGAATGCGGCAGCTAGACTGGTGACTGGGAGCGGCCGCCAAGACCACATAACCTACATTGGCTCCCAGTACGTTTCTGAGCACAATTCAAAGTGTTGCTTTTGGTGTTGACCTTTAAAGTCCTAAATGGCCTCGGTCCAGTATACCTGAAGGAGCATCTCCACCCCCATTGTTCTGCCCGGACACACACTGAAGTCCAGCGCCGAGGGCCTTCTGGCGGTTCCCTCACTGCGAGAAGCAAAGTTACAGGGAACCAGGCAGAGGGCCTTCTCGGTAGTGGCACCCGCCCTGTGGAACACCCTCCCACCAGAGGTCAGAGAGATAAACAACTACCTGACATTTAGAAAATACCTAAAGGCAGCCCTGTTTAGGGGAATTTTTAATCTGTGATATTTGATGTATTGTAATGTTTGTTGGAAGCCGCCCAGAGTGGCAGGGGAAGCCCAGCCAGATGGGCGGGGTATAAATAATAAATTATTATTATTATTATTATTATTATTATTATTATTATTATTATTACCATGACTAGCAAAGAAAAACAAAACAAAACCAAAAAACCAACGCTGATGTACCACAAAGAATTTAGCAACAAGTTAGAGGGAGGGATTCAACACCATGCTATGAAGAACATCCTTTTTGCAGAAGCACTACAGCCTGGCAGACAGAATGACCCCCCTCTCCTTCTCCCTTGTGCTGTTTGTGCAGTTCTCCTAAACTCCATGCCAAGTTAATTTTTGGGAGGTGCAGGGGTGTGGGGGGAGTGGTAGGGGGAAGCCTTGCTGTGCAAGCAGAAGTCCTTGTGCAAGGCCTCCATAGGTGGCATTCATTAGGTTAATCCCACCCTAAAATGTTTATTATGGCATATGCCAGTAATAAGGAAACTGTATTCGCCCCTGTATCATCCCTCTCTATCTGGCCCTTGTTAATCTTCCCAGGCTATACCCTATCCCTAACCACAGCCCCTCTAGCCAGGCCACATCCCCTACCAGTCCTGCCTTGCACCCTTTGTGTTTTGCCTAGCATGTGGACCTAGAAGGCTGCCCAGAAGGGAATTCCTTTCTACTGAAAAAGATTCCCCATACCTTTGCACGGACCATGGACCACTTAGCTATCTTCTGCCCAACCATCCTCTATGATTCTTTGCTCCCCCACCAAACTCATCGTGTTCTTTGTCTTGGGGCCATTGGCTAAACATTGCAGACAGCAATGGATTGGAGTACTGATGTTGATCTGGGGCCAATAGACTTGGAAGAACTTGCCATTTTAGGGTTTTTTGCAGGACATTTTTGGGAAGACATTGCATTAATCGATCCTCAAGCCCATTATTGTCTGTAACTTCTTTTGTTACAAACAGTCATTCTTCTAGGAAAATACAGCTAAGAGGGATGTTCTTTGTGTGTTTTTCCATTAGGCACATGCATACAACATTACATAAAGAAGTTACCAATCAAATCTGAGTTTTAACAGAAAAGTTTTTTAGATTAACAGGGTTTTTTGCCTCTCTACAATAGAGCACCAAATATTTGTGCAAAGTGGATGGATCTCTTAACATTCATTTCCATTTATACTTTCAATTCAGAATCTGTGGGTTGTTTTCATTATGACTGTGTAACTGGAGACGAAATGAAAGGTCTACTAAGTAATTATTGATAATTATGTGTGTAGATATATTGGGGCAGAAGAGTGGGAGTTAATTAATTTATACCTGCTATCGCATTATCAATGGAGCTGATTAGCAAAGAAGTTAAGTCTATTTTCAAAAATCAGATGGTCATTTCTATGGGAACAGATTCACGCCCAGTTAGGTCCAATTTGGTCCATATAAGCAAGCAAGCAAGCTTTTGAAACGGATCAGGATAAAAGTGATTTTCTGCAAGGGAATTGGAAAATTCAAGGGCAGAGGAGCAGAATTTTGGTAAGGTGGAGCGGTTGAGAAGGCACCTTCTTAAGTGTGGCAAAAGTTTGCACGACAAAATGCAGCAAAACTGCTAAAACATCACACTACGCCAAGAGGTCAGAAGCCTACTTCCCTGACAGGTGGTACACAGATGGACACTGCCAGGTGGGCTGCTGAGAAACATTTTTTAAAAAACCAAAAACACAAACAGCAGCATATTTTGCACTGGAATCAGCATTTGAATGAGTCATTGCAAGTAGTGCTGAGTTGTGATTTCAGTGGAAGGTTTCTTTGTCTCCCTCCAAAGCACCCCCAATCTTTTACTAATCTTTCAGGGGCAGCACCAAAGGTTTTTGTAAGGGGAAGGGCTTATAGAGAACAGCCCCCCCCCCCTCATCAGAAGCAGCCCATCTCCAAGCAGTCATGAAAGCGAAGGGGCGGATGAGGAAAGTCAGGAGACGGAAAGGGAGTGCCAGACCTCTGGCAACATCCAAGAGCCCCTGCTCCACAGGCAGGAAGAGAGGGAGAGGGAAAGAGAGGAGAGGAATCAGGCAGACCGCAGACCCTTCCCCCCTGACACCGGAATTGAGGAGGAGGAGAAAAGGGAGGAGATTCACTGTCCCGAGGCTTTTATGTTGGTCCAAATCGCGGAAGGGGGCAGTGCCGGATTCTGATTCGGAATGAGGAGACATGAAACCAACAGCTCACTACACTGTAAATAATGTGCACTAATAAAGACTTCTGAATGACAAGCATGTGGAAGGTCGTTACTCAGGAGTAGTCACAACAACCCTGACAGTTTTACCCGGAGAAAAGGGAAGGTACCAGCCTATCCTGAGGCAACAGGGTCAAAGAGTGATGAAAAAGCCACTTCAGTACAGCAAGGCAGGCACAATCAGCCTGGTTGCTTCTTGTGGCAACATGACAGGCGGAGCTTCAACTCCACTCTCCATTCAGAATGAGGACAATGCGAGGGTTTTTGTTATGTACTGAGCTGAATCCTAGAACAATAGGATTCAGAAACAGCGGGAGCTACCCAATCCAACTCCAGGTGGAAGTGAATCCGCAACCTGATTGGCCTGCTGGAGCAGCCAATCAGGCGGCTGGCAGAAGTGAATCTGCTACCTGATTGGCCTGTAGGAGCAGCCAATCAGGCTGCAGGCAGAAGTCAATCCACAATATAATTGGCCCACAGGTGTAGCCCTGAAGTAGCCAATCACGCAAGGCCCATTGTGTAAATAATGTATATAAGCAGATGGTTTTGGGAAAAGAGCCATTCTTCTTCTCCTCTTCTCCTTGATGACTATGAGCTGAATAAAGAGCATGAAATTCACTCTCGACTCCGAGTACATTTCACTGGCGACGAAGGTGGGATCCTGCTGAGCTGACCGCCACCACGCACTGCACCGCAGCACCGTCACCTGCTGCACTGCTGCATCGCACCGTGCATCCAGGCTTCAGCTCCAGGACCCAAGGAACCCAGAATGGCAACCGACAGCAGCTTCTCGCCATTCAAACCAGCATCAGGAGACTGGGAAGGGTACGCCGCCCGTTTCAACTTCCTCCTGCAAGCGAAAGAAGTCACCAACGATGCCATGAAGAGGGCGACATTCTTCAGCGTCTGTGGAGAGGAGACGTTTGAAATCGCCCGGGCTCTCCTTGCACCTAGAGATGTCGCTACCGTCTCTTACAAAACAATAATGGAACGGCTGAAGGAGCACTTCTCACCACAGCCCTCGGTGGTAGCTTGCCGAAATGCCTTCTACGCAAAGCGGCAAGCCCCGGGGGAAACCATAACTGGGTTTGTGACCTCCCTCCGCCAAGCCGCCCTGCTTTGCAACTTCTCAGAGTTGGAGAACATGCTTCGTGACCGCCTCGTCGGTGGCCTGAGGGACGAGATGTTGCAACGACGCCTCTACGCCAAAAAAGACCTCACGTTCCAGATTGCTCTGGAGGAAGCCCTGGCAACCGAAGCCGCCGAGAGGTCAACGCAAGAGGCACGACCGGCCCCGCCATCCCAACCGAGGGTCTACCACGAAGACCTCACCGACGAATCCGAATCTGACAGGGAGGAAGTACACCGAGTACAGCGGCGCACTCAAGCAGCACACACACCACAGCAGCCTCGATGAGAAGGAGGGAACTGTGCAAGCTGCGGGGAGAACCACGAGAGGAGGACCTGTCGTTTCCGCAACGCAGAGTGCAGGCAGTGCAGAAAATTGGGACACATCGCCCGGGTGTGTCGGGCTCGACTCACCCGTCGACAAGCATCAGATGACCGACCCAGGAGCCCCAGGTCACACGGCACCATGCACCAAGGCAACTCGACGGAGATCACGGACTACCAGGTATTCCAGTTGCCCCATCCCAGCACAGAGAAAATTTATATAGAGGTACAGATAGAGGGAGCCCCATGCCGCATGGAGCTGGACACGGGTTCAACTCTATCCATAATCTCGGCCCGAACATTAAGGGAACTGTGCCCTAATGGGGGTCCCAAACTAAGGCCGGCCCCATTCACCCTCCGGGACTTCCAGAAACGTAAGGTCCCTACAATGGGGGTGGGGACCTTCAGGGTGCAATATCGAGGGCGAAAGCAACAATTGGACTTGCTGGTAGTTAAGGGCCCCTACGTTAGCTTACTGGGACTGGCATGGTTTGGACCTCTGGGGCTAGCCGTTACCGGGGTGAACCGCACTAGCTTACAAGTGGACGTGGACGCCATATGCAAAGAGTTTCCAGGGGTTTTCGATGGGGCATTGGGACGATATACAGGACCCCCCATTGCCCTACAGCTAGACCCCGCGGTACGACCCATCAGGCACAAGGCCCGCCGGGTCCCGTTCGCCCTGAAACCCCGCATAGACGAGGAATTGGACCGACTCGTGGAGCAAGGAGTGCTGGAGCCGGTGCCCAACGCCCCCTGGGAAACTCCAATTGTCACACCCGTCAAGCCTAACGGTTCGGTCCGCATCTGTGCAGACTACAAATGCACCATAAACAAGGCTCTCACGGCCCATGCATACCCAGTGCCAGTGGTCAGCCATGTCCTCGCCACCCTGGCTGGGTCAAAAATCTTTGGCAAACTGGACTTGGCCCAAGCGTATCAACAGTTGCCTGTGGACGAAGCCACAGCAGAGGCTCAGACGATTGTGACGCACAGAGGGGCATTCAGAGTAAAGCGGCTGCAATTTGGCGTTAGCGTGGCACCAGGCATATTCCAGAATCTAATGGACTCTCTCCTTAAAGGGATTCCTGGCGTCACCCCCTTCTTCGATGATGTACTGATCGCCGGGCCCACACCAGAGGAATTTGAGGACCGCCTCCGCTCCGTCCTGCACCGTTTCCAGACGGCGGGCCTCAAGGTGAAGCGGGAAAAGTGTTTACTGGGAGTGCCGCAGGTGGACTTTCTGGGATTTAAGGTGGACGCAGAAGGGGTCCATCCAACCGGTGACAAGGTACGGGCCATTTGTGAGGCCCCAGCGCCCAAGAGCAAGCCCGAACTTCAGTCATTCTTGGGACTATTGAACTTTTACCATGCCTTTCTTCCGCATAAGGCAGCGGTAGCGGAGCCCCTACACAGACTCCTAGATAAAAGGGCCCCTTGGGTGTGGGGCCAGCGACAAAGGGCCGCATTCCAGGCAGTCAAGGACTTGCTCGTCTCGAACTCGGTCTTGGCACACTTCGACGAGAGGCTGCCAGTGGTGCTGGCATGCGACGCCTCTCCCTATGGCATCGGCGCTGTCCTGGGACACCAACTCCCGGATGGAAGAGAGGTGCCGGTGGCATACTTCTCCCAGACGCTTGCTGCAGCCGAACGAAACTACTCACAGATTGACAAGGAGGGTCTGGCAATCGTGAAGGGCGTAAAAAAATTCCATGATTTCTTGTACGGGCGGCCCTTTACCATAGTGACTGACCACAAGCCGTTGCTTGGCCTGTTTGCCCCCGAGAAGCAGACCCCCCAAGTGTTGTCTCCACGTGTCCTCAGGTGGTCAATTTTCCTTGCCGGCTACCAGTATGCACTAATCCACCGCCCTGGGAAGGCGATGGGCCACGCAGATGCCCTCAGCAGGCTACCACTACCAGAAACAGGCCCCGACCCAGCGCCTGCGCAAGAGGTTATGACCCTGGAGCTGCTTCCCGACCGACCCATTCAGGCACAAGAAGTTGCGCACCATTCCACAAAAGATAGGGTCATCTCCCGGGTCCTGGACTGGGTGTGGCGAGGATGGCCCAGCAGCAGCCCCGGGCCAGAATTCGCTGGCTACACAAACCGCAAACATGAACTGTCGGCCCACAAGGGGTGCCTGTTATGGGGAAGCAGGGTTGTTGTTCCCCAGCCCCTCCGCAAAAGGGTCCTCACAGCCCTACACGAGACACACCCAGGGGTAGTGAGGATGAAGGCCCTTGCCAGGAGTTATGTGTGGTGGCCGGGGATTGACAGAGAGATAGAGGCCTGGGTCCAACACTGCCAGACCTGCCAAGAATCCCGCCCGGATCCCCCAAGGGCCCCAGTCCAGCCCTGGGAGTCCGCCCGACATCCATGGTCACGCTTGCACGTGGACTTCGCTGGCCCCTTCCAGGGAAAAACATTCTTCATAGTGGTGGATTCCTACACCAAATGGCTGGAGGTCGCACTGGTACCGTCCACTTCTACGGCGGCAGCCATCCGGGTACTACGTAAGCTTTTTGCAACCCACGGGCTCCCTGACACCCTCGTCTCGGACAATGGAACCGCATTCACGTCAGAGGAGTTCCAGACCTTCACAGCGCAGAACGCCATCCGCCACATCCGCTCAGCACCATTCCACCCTGCCACCAATGGCCAAGCGGAGCGCATGGTGCGGACCACCAAGGACAGCCTCCGCCGCATGACACAAGGGGACTGGGAATACCGCCTTGCCGCATTTCTTCTAGCACAGCACAGCACCCCAAGCACAACGACGGGCCGGAGCCCAGCTGAACTACTAATGGGCCGGCGCCTTGCAACTAGACTGGACCGACTTCACCCCGACAGAGCTCAGGATGAGGTAGTGGTGGGGAAAGGCAGGAACCCCCGGACATTTGTGGCCCAGGACGCAGTGTACGCAAAGAATTTTGGGGCAGGCCCAGCATGGGTACCCGCCACAGTCACCAAGGTGACCGGTCCCGTGTCGTACGAGGTACTAACGGAAGGGGGGCAATGTTGGCGCCGCCACTGCGACCAGCTACGGCGACGATTCCCAGGAGGAACCCGGGAGGAGAGCGGGACAGAGGGGTCCCAAGGGGACAGCAGGGCAGTGAGGCCTGTAGAGCGAGAGGGGTGGGCAGGGGAAGCAGAAGCAGTAGGCACAGAGGGGCGCCCCGAGGCTGGAAGGACACCGGAACCAGAGCCACAACCTAGTGGTTCAGTGGCGCCAGACCAGACAGCCCCGGCACAGCCAGCAGCCTCGGAACACGAGCCAGAACCAGAACCCCTGACCAAGGAACACCCCAGGCCACAACGCACACGGAGGCGGCCAGCAGACCTTGGGGACTACGAATGCAACTTCCCGGGCAGGACTGGAACTTAGAGGGGAGGGGTGTTATGTACTGAGCTGAATCCTAGAACAATAGGATTCAGAAACAGCGGGAGCTACCCAATCCAACTCCAGGTGGAAGTGAATCCGCAACCTGATTGGCCTGCTGGAGCAGCCAATCAGGCGGCTGGCAGAAGTGAATCTGCTACCTGATTGGCCTGTAGGAGCAGCCAATCAGGCTGCAGGCAGAAGTCAATCCACAATATAATTGGCCCACAGGTGTAGCCCTGAAGTAGCCAATCACGCAAGGCCCATTGTGTAAATAATGTATATAAGCAGATGGTTTTGGGAAAAGAGCCATTCTTCTTCTCCTCTTCTCCTTGATGACTATGAGCTGAATAAAGAGCATGAAATTCACTCTCGACTCCGAGTACATTTCAGTTTTGTTTGCTGCAAGTGACATTGTCATGTAACCACATCTGATTCCCTACGTGGGATTGTGATTTCATCCCGCTGGTCACTGGATTCCTCATGGGCTTGGTGTTAGGCAGCCAGAAAGAATAATATGCAGTCGCAGAAAGGGGTGCTCCTGAAGCAGCAGCTCAACCAGGTAGCAAGGAAGATGAGCAAAGGTGTGTACGCTGGGGAACATATTGGACTCTCAAAAAAACCCTGTTCTTCAGGCAGGTTTGCTGGCAAAATATCCATTGCAGGAGTGACTGTAACATTTCAAATACCCTATTCTATGTCACGTGTATAACCGTATGGTTAAGTTAGTTGCAATATATCCCATTGGCATTCATAGTTCTTGCATAACATGGCCCGAATTCCTGTTTGTAAGAGCCCAAATAAGACAATTTATTGATGAGCTCAGTATATTTATGGCTATTGCCTTTGGAGGAGAAAATGGAGTCCAAGGAAATGATGTTGATGTTATTCAAAATAAACACACACATTTTTTCACCATCATCAAAAAGCCTGCAAGCACGGCACTCTTCCGTCAAGCAAATCTTTACCATTTAATTCACAAAAGTTCATGTAGCTTCCTTTGTAAGAAAAGTGATACAGAACTGTCAAACAGAGAAAGTATTACCATAGTACATAAGAGTTTACTGTGCAAAGGAAGGAAGCCGTTTATATTATACCCCTGCACTACAGCAGAATATTCCATACCCTTAATAGGTCAGCCCTTTGTATCCAATCTATCCAGTGCTATACAAAGCAGTAGGGCAAACTGGAATCATGCCAGAAGTACAGGAAGGAAAAAGTGAGGAAACAAACCTTATTGGCTGCTGAAAATTCCTGCCTACCAGCCACGAAGGCTATGTTTTCCCTCCACTGTTGGAAGGAATAGGCTTCTTAAAACCAGTTGCTGGGAATCACAAGTGGGGAGGGTGCTCAGGTTCTGCTTGTGGGCTTCCCATGGGCATCTAGCTGGCCACTGCGAGAACAGGATTCTGGACTAGATGGGCCATTAACCTGATCCATCAGGCACAACTTAGGTTGTTTTCTAAGCCCTAAAGAAGGAATGTGATCCTCCACCTACAAGCCAGTGTCTGATGTGAAAGGAAACTAGATGCTAGCAGAAGATATCTGAAACATCTCAAAAAATTATGACCGGGAAAGGGAGATATATAAACGTAATAAACAAGATTTTTTTTTCTGCAAACAATTACCGTAAAATGCACTTTCAAGACTTCTTACTAAACGCAAACCTTGCCACTATTTTGAGGCACCTGCCATAGAAATCTGACTTCTAACTCCATTAAAGTCAATGACAAAAACTCGTATTGATTTCAAGCATGATGGATTATGCGTCAATCCTTCTTGGTGGGTGAAGACTATCAATTGTGTTGAAGGAACAGGTTCCATTCACAGTTCAAGAAGCCCAATTATAAAGATTAAACTCAGGGGTGCAAATTGTACAAATAGTGCAATATTAATTTCTTGGAAATCAATACTAGATGTGCACACATCTCTTTTAGCACGGGAATCCTGCCTGCAAGCTGAGGGATGATACAAGGATTCCAGGGGGACATTTATATCCATAGCGCAATGCTCACTTCATGAGTCCCATCCCACTGAACTGGGCGAATGCATTTATTAGTGTATTTTACTATTTCTGTTGGAAGCCGCCCAGAGTGGCTGGGGAAACCCAGCCAGATGGGCGGGGTATAAATATTATTATTCTTATTCTTATTATTCTTATTATTCTTATTATTATTATTATTATTATGCAGGATTGGACTGTAGATCACTTGTTATCACATGACACTAGGATTTGGGTCACAGTAGTCACATTAAGATTCAACACTACACCATAATTTGCTTTCACCATGGGTTGTTGAAGAAGCTAGGATCCCAGTTGCAGACAAGTGATTGCAAATGATTGCAGCTAAGGAAGGGGAAGGTTCCAGGGCAAAGCACAATCCTAAAGCTCCTCTTTGTTAGCTCTCTCCTCCCCAATCCTACTGAACCAAAGTCCTTACTGCTGTGGGCATTCCTTCAATAAGGATTAAAGTCAGGATACTGGGTTTTACTGAAACACACAGATTTATTTGTTGGTCCCAAACGAACCATAGCTAGTTGGCTGGGGTGTGTTCTAAGCCAAACAAACCATGGTTTAGCACGATGTCCAAACCCAGCCAGTGTATATATAAAAAGCCATATAGTCATCAGTCAATCGATCTATGAGTTTATACTCAGGTATTCAAAAGCTTTGCAGATTTACCCTTCATACTATGGTGAAAATGAGGCACTGGACTGTTTAAATCAACAGCTGCAGTGGAAAACATTTGTTCTCTTTTTTTATAAAAAGATCATTTTCATTCTCTTTTAGAATGATAATGAGATTTGATTCTAAGGTATAATGTGCTTCAAAATACATTCAGAGCCCTGCAACAACAAACAAGTGTGCAAAATTTGTTTCCATGGTGGTACCATTGTTGTCTCTGCAATGGTTGTAGAAACACCTAAATTTCGAAATTTGCCACATCACTTCCCTCCAATTTCTTCATCTCTATAGCTGTCTTCAAAGGGGTCAGAAAGCCTTTTTGCACAGCTTCAGAATCACAGCACGTCTGTTTCTTATGCAGGAAACTGCGTTAAATACCTCAAGCATGCCCCGTGAACAAATATAAAAACAGCAGCATAACAAAATAGCCTGCAGCACCACTAGGTGGCATTGCTTCACCAGCGCTGCTGCAAAGAATACTTTGACGAAACCAAGGTTCACGTACCCATTTGTTTTCAGCTCTGACAGAATTTTCAATCAAGGAGGATTAGATACATATGATTTATGACCTTGTGAATTATTCTAAGGTTATCTGAATGCAGCTTAGTCTGGATTGCGAGTCTGGTTCACATCTACATATACTTGCTTTCTCTAGACTTGATTTCCATAGAGTTTATGAACTGGCAACCGAATGTGTGGACTGACTCAACAAAAGGAGCACTGCATTTGAGGTGATGCAGGCAGGGAGGAGATGCGAAAGCTCCTAATTGTGATACTGGTGCTGTGGCTTTCTAGCTTGTTGATAAATGATGTGGAGTTCGTTGGGAACAGTGAGGCGCCCAAGGGTGATGATGACACGGAATTATTTAGGGTGGGAACAGCCAAAAAAGGACAGTGCAGAGCTCTCCTTACAAGGACATTTCTAAACTCAGGGATGGTTATTAAAATGGCAAGTGCAGTTCAACATAAGCAAATTTCAAGCGATGAGCATCTATACCTGTTGGTCAGCACACAGGTGTATACTGATCTGCTCAGAAGACCAGGGCAACTAATGTAGATTTGAAGGGAGGCTATATTTCAGCAAGTGTTTTATTGCTCCTCAGTGAGGATGACAAAGGTGGTTCCAGCTTTCATCTTCAGACTAGAACTGGCTTCAGGGCAGGGATTGTCCTGAATGGTTCAGCCAGCTCAGCGTAATGATGGGGAATATTCCCACCTTGCTCACCAGCTCCAAGAGAAAGAGAGAGAGAGGACGGTTAGGGGAGGCTGCTTTGGAGGTGAGTGGCCATGATACTTTGGCTAAGCATTTCCAAAACAAGCCTCAGCCTCTCACTGCATTTCCAGAGAAGGTTGGGGAAGGCTGTTTTGGTGCAGGATGGTTGAAGCACCCCGAGATAAACAAACATAGGACTGCACCCCCAAGTCTTTGATCTTGTGCTACATCTTGCTGAGCTGGAGGAGGCTATTGCTGAGCTTAAGGTGATCAGCCCAGAAAGGATGAGATGGAAGAAAACTTGGGTCAAGAAACTTACCTGAAACATGCCTGAACGCCTGTCTTGGAGGGGGGGAAAGAGAAATGACCCCCCCCCCCTGCCTGGAGTGTGAGAAGCAGCAATGCTTACAAGGCCTTAGTCAAGCTGTGATGGTGCACTAGTTTGAAAAAAGATGGAAGAATTGCTGCTCCATGTGTCTAGCACCTCTGAGTGACCTTTGACAATGGAAAACTGTTTCTGGAGTTGCTTGTCCCACAACTTGTTCCCACACAGAACAAATTTTAGTTGTGAGTAAGAGGGGAATGGAAAAGGAACCTGTCCCCTATCATGTGCAAAATAAAAAAATTCCTTCAGTAGCACCTTAAAGACCAACTAAGTTTATATTTTGGTATGAGCTTTCGTGTGCATGCACACTTCTTCAGATACTATCATGTGGTTAGGGCAGCTGGGATAATGCTTTCGCTAGAGGGTTGGTGGAGTTTAGGTGCAGCAGTGTAGGATTAGGTAATGGTTAAGTTGTAGTTGATTTTAGTTTTGCTTATTGTTGTTCTGGGTAGAGTTTATTAATGATGTGATCATGACAGGTAGATTTATTTAAACCCAGACCTTCTCTCTCTCTCTCTCTCTCTCTCTCTCTCTCTCTCTCTCTCTCTCTCTCTCTCTCTCTCTCCGTGTGTGTGTGTGTGTGTGAGAGAGAGAGAGAGAGAGAGAGATTATTAAGGCTGAAGGGGCGTTCAAGGGAGTGGGAGGTGCAGCTCATTTGTCTGCCCCTTCACTCTCTTCTACTCAGCCAAGGTCCACTAGTGTGTAGGACTAGTGTAGTGTAGTGGTTAGAGTGTTGGATTAGGGCCTAGAAGGGCAGGGTTCAAATCCCCGCTGGGCCATGAAGCTCACTGGGTTACTTTGGACCGGTCACCAACTCTCACCTCAGGGTTGTTGTAAGGATAAAATGGGGAGGGAGAGAACCTTTGTAGCAACTTGAGCTCCTTGAAGGAAAGGCGGGATATAAATATAACAATAAAACAAATAGATAGTGAATGTGGGTTTGGCTGGACAAAAGCACTGGGAGCTTCAGGCGAGTCTTGTAGAGGATATGGGGTGGGTTCAGTTCCCTTTTGCAGTATCAGCTGTGCCCCTGCTGTATCTGTGTGCGGGACGCTTTTTTCCCTACTGGACTGAGAAGCTGCTTGGTGGGAGCTTCACATCAGTGTGCAAATGGATCCAGCGGTGTAGAGTAAACACCAGGCTGTGTATAAAAGAGTGGAGGGAGGAAGCGCATCATGAAAACAGTCCTGGCCTTGATTGGCAAGGTAAAAAAACGAAAGGCAGAGGAGAGAGGCCGCTCCTCAGGGGCCGCACTAATGTGTTTGCAGTGACATTAAAAGCAGGCATTACCTGTTCTAAGAGATTCTGAAGCCTCTCTATTTCACAATCTATTACGAATTTCTTTTCCTGTCTCCGGTCCAAGTCTTCTAAAAGCTGCCTGTAGCTTGCATCATTAAAATTCTCCACACATATGGCGCTGACTTGCCAGCTTTTTTCTCCTGCTGTTTCCATAATAGCTTGAAGTATTGAGTAACCTGAAAGAAAGGGACACAATACACTAATGACACAGTCCTTGCATTCTGTGGATCATAAGACTGTTTAATCAACATCAAGTTCCTTACGGAGCTGGTGAGGAGTTAAGATTTACAGTTACTATGTTGTGCTTTCTCTCCTCTCCTTATTATGTACACATACTGCGGCTGTCAATCCTTTAAAGACTCCTTAGTTCATTGTGTGGGCAATCCAGAGAAAGTCAGGCACACAAACCTAATTCCCACTGAAACCCGCAGGACCCAAAGGGCACTGTTACAGAAATAGTTACAGGTAGGTAGCCGTGTTGGTCTGGCATAGTCGAAACAAAATAAAATGTCTTCTTCTTCCAGTAGCACCTTAGAGACCAACTAAGTTTGTCAATGGTATGAGCTTTCGTGTGCATGTGAAAACTCATACCAATATGTGTGCATTTCATACCATTCAAGAAAGAAGATTCCACCTAAACATTAGGAAGAACTTCCTGACAGTAAGAGCTGTTCGGCAGTGGAATTTGCTCCCAAGGAGTGTGGTGGAGTCTCCTTCTTTGGAGGTCTTTAAGCAGAGGCTTGACAGGCATATGTCAAGAATGCTTTGATGGTGTTTCCTGCTTGGCAGGGGGTTGGACTGGATGGCCCTTGTGGTCTCTTCCAACTCTATGATTCATACCAATATACTCATACCATATCTAAAGAAGTGTGCATGCACACGAAAGCTCACACCAATGACAAACTTAGTTGGTCTCTAAGGTGCTACTGGAAGAATTTTTTTTAAAAAAACATTTTTTGTTACAGAAATGTTCTTTTGATTTCAGTGGGAGTTGGCACCCCTGATTTCACCTGCATTGCATCCTAAATCACAGGTAGCCTACCGATGTGTGTCCGGGCATAAAACTTTATCTGACCAAATTTTAGTCAATATGTAGTGAAAAAACAAGTTTCCATAGTTTGCTCACAATTCCCCTTGTAAGCAGGGGGGGGGGGGAGTGAGAGACCCCCACCTGTATTTTATATACATTTATAGTGTATTTTCTCTCCTGGAAAGACAGACCTCCGCTCTGCCACTCTGCCTTTGAGGGAGTTTAGAGGAATAACAGTTTATTCCTCTGCTCACTTTCTCCTCACCAATCGATGACCTCATTCCATCCAAGTGCATGTTCTTCATATCTGTGAAGTCCATGCCACTAAGTGACACCAACTTCATTTTACAGATCGTTCCAGGACCTGGACTAGTATTTGGAGAACAGAGTTGTCCTCAGGGGTACAGATATTCGCCATCCCCAATGCGCAGCTCAATCCTATAAATGTAATTTTATTCAGAAGTAAGTCTTATTAAAGTCAATGAAACTTACTCCGAGGTAAGCGTAAATCATACTATTAATAAAAAAGCCTCAACATCTGTATAACATTTTCAAGTGCCCAGGGACACTTCACGTACATTATCTAGTTGTACTGTAAATCTTACAGCAACCCTATAAAGTACTGTAATTCAGTATTATCATTTCTCATGCTGCATAGGAGTTCAGCCTGAATTCCTAAGTATTTCCCATATTTAAATAATGATTATAGCATCTCAATTTAGTGATATTTTGAGGATGTATTCCAATGGCAGCATTTCAGCTGGCTAAATACCATAAGTGATTTTAATGATCGAGGGGAAATTATGTTATATGTGACTCTCAAATTATACAGTGTACCTTTAGAAGATGCACAAAACTCTAATTCTCAGATTTAGGCAATGCTGGTTGCAGAATAAGACACTGTTTGCTACTTTCTTTATTTCTATAAAATTCCTCCTGTTGCGGAGGAATCTAAAAATGCCATATCATCTTTGGATAAAGGCCTTTCCCTCCTGGCACAGCTGCCTGAAGTACTCTTGTACGATTTTTGTGCACTTATTTATTTTGCTGCATCAAGCCATCTATCTTAAACCTGCTCATTAACAACTTAGTTTGCTAATATACCAAACGAACAGTTGATATCTTCCCCCCACACAATATGCACACTTGAAGCATCCATTGGCCATGTTCACACATAATGCTAAGCTAGACCATGACTTGCATGAATGTGCAAATGTATGGGTTCCAGGGGAGAACCCGCCCCCACCCCAAACTTTGCTTCTCTCTGGTTTTTTATCTCAGCATAGCATGACAGCTAAGCTAAACATTGGCCTAGCACAGGCATCCGCAAACTGCGGCCCTCCAGATGTTTTGGCCTACAACTCCCATGATCCCTAGCTAACAGGACCAGTGGTCGGGGAAGATGGGAATTGTAGTCTAAAACATCTGGAGGGCCGAAGTTTGGGGATGCCTGATCTAGTCCAACCCCCGACAATGGAGGAATATGCATCTGTCCCTTACAGGGACTGAACCTGCAACCTTGGTTTTATCAGCACAACACTCTAACCAACTGAACTATCCATCTACAACAGGCAACCCCAAACTTTGGCCCTCCAGATGTTTTGGACTACAATTCCCATCTTCCCTGACCACTGGTCCTGTTAGCTAGGGATCATGGGAGTTGTAGGCCAAAACATCTGGAGGGCCAAAGTTTGGGGATGCCTGGCCTAGCATGTCACCAGAACTCAGGCTCATGGTTAAGCTCTTTCCTCCTTAACCAAAAGGTGTAACCAAGGTTTTCTACAGTTTGTGGTTAAGGTTCAGACAACACACAAATCTAAAAATGACCAAAACAGTTCAAAAAATGGCATCTGAAGAAGTGTGCATGCACACGAAAGCTTATACCCAGAACACACTTAGCTGGTCTCTTATTTTGACTGCGTCACACCAACATGGCTACCTACCTGAATCTCAAAGAACCATGTGGGTGAGAGGATCCCAGAAAATGACAGGCCACTGGCTGTGATTGCACATAACATGAAACCATTATTTAGTGCTATGGAACAAGCCTGAGCAAAGCCTTGGTGGTCATAATACTCTTCTCCTCTCTCTTTGTCCCATGCTGCTAGGAGGAGAACTTCTGCCAGCAATTAGTTTCAGTTTCACAGAATCTTGTCGCTGCTTACAAACCAGAGATTGTGGTTTATAGCAAACCATGTGTTATAAAGCTGGCTTGGTTTGAAATGGACTAGAGTTTGTGATAAACTATGGCTCTGATTCATATGCAACAGCGAAGAAGCTTCTGCAAAAACAAAACTGAACATTGGCCAGGTCTTTTTTCTGACAGCACAGGATGAGGAGGAAGCGAGGGTTTGTCCCAGCTCATATATGTAGTGCCAAATCGTTATGTGCAAAATGGGCTATTTACTCAATGATGGGTCTGAGTAAAATATTTAACCCATATTTGTGCTATGTGTTATATAGTCATAAGATTAGTCATTAATAATATCACCATCATTATTATTTTAAAGAAATAAACAGGGATTACGCTTCTCTGGCTTAGGGGGAGATTTTGAGCTTTAATTAATTAATGTTTATAAAGGGTTTTGAGCTACATGAATACAAGGCATATTGAAACTGCTCCTCTTGTTCTCAGACGTAGTTAAAGCAGATGGATTATTAGCAATGGAATTAACCTGCCTTTCAATTGCAAAGCCCGTTTCGTTCCAAGTTCACGAGGCAAAAAACATTGTTAGAACTATTTGCTGCTGTTCGGCTTCCCTTTGTTATTTTTTATGCTTCTTTTATTCACTTAACCACCCCTGGCAAATTCTGAACTCCACAAATACTGGAATGTTCCTTTGAAAACAAAAACAAAAAGGTAATGTCTAATTAAGCCTCCAAATCAGAACTACGACAATGTATATTACTGGGCACAGCAGCATGGAAGAGGTAACTAAATGTTACGTGTGGTTCCACGTTGCATGCTCTTGTCTTGACGTTTCAACTCCCTCTCTTCTCAGGCTACTCATTCGCCCTACTTTGCACCCAGGGTGTTTATTGCTTGACTGGAACATGTCCTTGAACTCTGTTAATGCCTTTTGATTTTCCAGAAAGAGGACATAGAGGGGTGAGTGTGGAAACCGACCACCTAGCGTGGGCGCACTGAAGTATCACAGAATGCCCAGCATAAGCCTCTGCTGGTTCTCAGTTCCCTGTCATAAGCACAGCCATTTTTATAACTCCGTGCTCAGGAAATCTGATGGTCCCTAATTTAACAAGGGATGAAAGCCCAGCAATGCTGCTTTTTGCTACCGGCTTACTCCCTTGCAAACAGAGATGAGCAAAGGGTTCCTCAACCTTCTCCACTCAGAACCAACAGCAACAGAGGCTTAGGCAAAGGGTAGAAAAGCGCCATAGTTCAGTGGTACAATGTGTGATCTCCTTTGCCCTACTGGGCTGGAACCACCTGCTATGGTCAATGCATTGCTACTCTCCACTCTTTCTTGCCAATGCCTCATCATTCAGATCACAGGGTGGCATCAGGCCGCAAGTTCCCCTTGCCCCTGAAACCATTGGTTGCCATTTGCGAACAGGTATGTGGCAAGTTTTGCATTAAATGTTACTGGAGGAGAAGAAAAGGGACTCTTGATTTTAAACACTTGCCTTGTTCCAATGGCCTCAATTTTAGCCAGCAAAATTGGCTGAGCACGAGCCTCTGTGGATCCTCCAGGCAAAATGTTTTATAATGGTTTTCTACACATACTTCTGAGAACGCAAATATTTTAAAGCTTACAATCATTACAAGAACCCACAATCTCACCTCAAGTACATGAGTTAGATTACAGGTTAGCACTTCAGATCGTTTTACAAATGTAAATTTCTTGACATGACGGGTGAATATGTTTCCATAGTCAAGGTTAATTTTTAACCTGAAGTCGGGTTTTTTTTTTTTTTGCAGGGAAAGAATGAAGAATTCTTTTTAATTACTGCACAGTTATTCAGCTGCTTCTGTAGTTATATACTCCTTTTTTTTGTTCTGCTTCTCTATAATTATCTTTTCAAATCATGGCCAGATCCTTTCCAAATAATATATTCTTAGCCTCATTTCCTATTCACTTCCATATATAGCTCCGTAGTTAAAAGAACATCAGGATTTTATACATGCTCATGACTCACTGGTGGTGTTAACTTTGAATTGATCTTTGGTAGTGACCCAGTCAACATTTATTTAATCCTGTTTCTTGTCACAGATTTGCTTAGGTTCAGTGAGAGAGTCATTCAGAAAATCAGCTGGTCTTCTTTTCGAATTCAGACTTGGAACCTTGACTCCCATTAACAAATTATGGGAGACACGATGCTGGAATAGTCGGGTCCTTTTGCCTGATCTTCCTATATTTCTGACTTACAAATGCTTTATGAACAGGTGGCTCAGCCAGGAAGGAAGATAACAGGGCCAGCCAACAATGGCTAGTCAAAGATTTCTGGGAAAGTTCAACACATGACCACTCCATCCATTGTTTGTTCCAAGAATAAAATATTCAGAGACATACTGTCTCTCTTAACAGAGAAGTTCTATTTAGCAATCATGACTAATAGTGACTGATAAAAGTTATCTTCCACAAATTTATCCAACCCCCACTTTAAAGCTATCTAACTCAGCCATCAGAAACACCTTGTGGTAGTGAATTATATATGTCAATTATGCACTTTGTGACAAAGTACTTGCCTTGCCGGAACAGAATATACTGCCCATTAATTTCACTGGGTGACCTTGAATTCTAATACTATGAGAAAGAGAGGGAGGGAAAAGCTCTGTCTGCTTTCTCCATACCACATGCAGTTTTGCAAACCTTTATGGTGCTATTGATTGCATTCCTCCCCCAAACAAAGGCCTCAAAGGCTCCAGCCTTTCACCATAGCAAAGATACGGCAACCCCACTTTTCATTTTTGGTTTGCCCTTTCGCTCCTGCAACACCCACTTTGCACATTGGACATTCCAGGTTCGATCTCTGGCATCTCTAGATAGGGCTGGGAAACATCTTGCTTAAAACCCTGCTGCCGGTTAATGTAGACCAGCCTTCCTCAAAATGTTGTCCCCCCAGATGCTGCTGGACTCCAACTCCCATCATTCCTGAGTGTTGTTCATGCTGGTTGGGGATTATGGGAGTCAGGAGAGCAACAGGTTAGAGAAGTCTGGTGTGGTCAATACCATATTAGGTGGACGAATGGTCTAAACATAAGGTGATCTGTATGTGGCTTAACCTGCAGACATTTTGAAAGGCATTACTGCTCTATTTTTAAGATCCTGGGTTTTCCCCTCTAGTTACTTATGGTTGATTCAAACCCCATCACTCTGTAAGTGTTGTCTCACTGTGTGTCACTATTCTGAATCCCTCCCTGCTTCACAGGAGTTTTACTGCAACCTGCTCTGTGGCCCAGCAGACAAGAGACAAAGCCCATCCCAAGGCACAAAGGGACGCAAACATTACACAACGTTACGGTCAAATCAATATAAAGGGACTCACATCTTCCACTGCTCAGTAGTGTGACTACTACCAAATTAATGAACAGTCCTGAAGTCTAGTCAATTTTTATACCTTTGTTTTCCTTTATTATAAAACACGCCAGCAAGGAGTCTTCTTTTTTTACAAAGCATACTAATGGTGTGGGGAAATAGCTTAACTTTAGGACCCATTACACTGAAGTGGCGTAAGAAATTGACAAAAACAATAGAAGGAAAGGAAGAACGTTTATTTTCCTACTGCAAAGGTTTCTAAGAAGTAGTTAGTAGGGGGTGTGAGCAAGGAAGTTGGAGGATGACCAGGGCTGGAGTTAGGTTTGATGAAGCCCTAAGCTACTGAAGGTAATGGGGCCCTTTATATGTCACAGTTTTTTGTGTTGAATATATGCTATGGTAATTTATGGACCTAATAGGTATCTAAAGCCATTTGCACATAACAAACTATGTATTTTATCAAAGTAATTGTTTAACTGAAATACAATTAAGAAGTATCCAGGTTTTTTTCCTTTAATTTTTTGCCCCCCCCCCAAGAGTGGGGTCCCAAGCTATAGCTTGTTTAGCTTATATGTAAATCCGGCACTGGGGGTGACCCTCAACATTCTTCTAACATTGTGTATCCCATCAAATGCCAACAGTGCCCTTCAGCTCTCTATATTGGACAAGCAGACTAAACCCTACGGCAAAGGATAAATGGACATAAATCTGACATCAGGAATCACAAGACAGAGAAACCAGTAGGAAAAGACTTCAATCTTCCAGGACATTCTATACAAGATCTCAAAGTAGCTGTCATATTACAAAAGAATTTCAGAAATAGACTGGAAAGAGAAGTTGCTGAATTGCAACTTATTACCAAACTTAAAACCATGGAGAGACCTGGTCTGAATTGGATTCCTATCTCATTATACATGATGAAGCTATTTTTAGCCATCTCACCCCTTGCTTTTCCCTGTAAGACCAACTGCAGCCATTAACAGTCGTCAACAGGTTTACCACACCTATCAGCCAATCACCCATTCCCACCACCCTTCTGAGTAATACCCCTCCCCACCCTCTCACTATATATAAGGGTCTGCTGAGTTCTGTTTCAGTGTATCTGAAGAAGTGTGCATGCACACGAAAGCTCATACCAAAAACAAACTTAGTTGGTCTCTAAGGTGCTACTGGAAGGATTTTTTTTTTAATTATAACCCTAGCCAGCTTGGCCAGTGTTCAGGCACAATGGGAAAAGTAGCCTCAGAACATCTGGTGGGCTGCAGGCAGTTGCATAGCACGGGTTGCCAGCACCCGGGGCTGCATGGAAGGGACGGGAGGGAGGGAAACGTATGGAGTGCACATGCCCATTCAACTGCCTAACTGCATCCATGCCACCCAGGAGAGTGCAGCCTCGGAGATAAGAAAAGAAGAGTCATTCCATTGTCTGGAGAGGTCCCTTCCTGGTTTGTATGGAGAAGCTGTTTTCAAACGGAGCCACACGACAGAAGCACGCAGCTCTATTGAGGCAACACCAGGTGTTGAAATGTGTCCCTAAACAATTTTGTGCACGCTCCTCTGCCCCCCCCTCTCCCCACACTACGCCACTGACTGCAGGTCCCCCCCCCCTGCATGGAACATTGGCCCACAGTGCAAAATCTGAGACTTGGACGCAGAGTGAAGGTGAAGCAGTCACGTGATCACCGCACCAGAATCCCCAGACCCAGAAACTCTACCTTCAACATCTTCAAGCTGTTGCATGAGTGGCCCAAAGACCCCCTTGGCATGCTCAGTACAAAAGTGAAGCGGTTCTGGCCTTGCAAGCTCCCACCTGGGAATGTTGTTTTGAATCAGCCGCCGGAAGAGAAGGATGTAAAAGTGTAGTTAAACAAACAAGTTAGAAGGCCACAGAATTTAACCTACTTTTCGGGATCACTGTTCCTCGGGGATAGCAGAAAAGGAGCAAAGTGTAAGCACATTTGCTAAGCTGAAGTAATTATGAGCACAGGTACCGCAGCATGAATGTGTGCGAGAGAGATTCTGCTCATTCCTCATGAGTGGCTGTGTTGGACCTCCGTGCTTCTAACATAAAAGTGTGCAGGAATAGAAGAAATACGCGTGATGGACCTAGACAGACCAAGGTGTTCCAGGTATATATGTATATTGGACGACATTTCTCCAGTTCCTTTATTTATTTATAGTTCCTTTTCTGTTACAAGGAATCAAAGCAATTTGCTGTTAAAAACAAAATACGGTAAGCAATACGCTAAGAAGCAAAGCAGCTAAAAAAGTAGCTCCCCTTAAACAAAGCACCATCAATGATGGGGATATGGGATTTGCACACAGAAAGTCCCTGGTTCAACCTGTGACCTCTCCAAGCAGGGTAAGAAATCTCTCCTGCCTGAAGCCCTGGGGAATTGCTACCAGTCAGGCTAGACTATTAGGAGCAAGGACTGCTAAAGCTATGGGGAGCGTGGTTTGCACAACTACTTTTGTGCCTATTCATAGATAAAGTAATCTTTGGACTGAGGCTCTCCTGGCTTGGTTCATGTCTCCCCTCTTAGCTTTTATACTACAAGCTCACTACATTAAGAGTCTCCCTTCTGTCCCTATGCTGCATGTACAGATAAGCTGATACGTACATTTATGCATCAAGCAATAATGCAACCGTTGCAGTGTTCTTTGATGGATTAATTCTGAAAAGCCCCTGCTTCACTGAATTATTCATTCCCGTTACACTGTGCAATAGAACTGAACATCTAACTGGCAAATATGTTTCCTGCCTAAGACAATGATATCATTCTCACAGACAACTTACCGTTGGCAATCTTCTTCAAAAATTCCAGCAATCAATTACCTATGTTATAGTTAGGATTCCAATAACTCTCAGCGAAAGCATTTATTCTGTTAGCACCCCCTTCCATAAGGACATTTGCCTGTTTTCATTCAGTATCCCATTCTCATCACCCCCTCAGCCCCACCCCCAATGCATTAGCAGGACTTTGGTACTTAATCTGCCAGAAATGACACAGCCTACTTGTGCAAGAAAGAACCAGCTATGTTTGGGTTATGTACAAGCTAGGCAAAACAAACGGCTTCTTATACCAGTAAATCATCTGACTATCTTCCAAGGGTACCTGTTTATGGTACGCTTAGGCCTTAGGCCCCTGTGCTTCTTTTACTAGCAAAATACAATATGCCCACCTTAGAAAATTGGAACATGGATTGCATGTTTTCACTGTTTGTCTTGAACTTCAAAGTTCTGAATACTCTTCTTTTTTAGGATATATGCAGCAGCAGCAGCAACAAGGGACATTATTGCCACATAAATAAGCAGCACATATCATAATTGTGTTTATGCACTGGAAAAATCAATAAAACTTCTTATTTAAAAATATTCTGTGCTCCTTCCTATGAAGTTAGACAACACTGCAAGAGACTGGTTACTAGTTAACTCTGTTTGCCAAATGACATGAAGGATTTAAATACTTAGGTATTAACCTCACTGCTGACATAAGACAAGTGGGATGTAGAAACTACAGGGGACTGTACTATAAGGGCATTCAACAAGAACTTACGAAATGGCAACATCCCAGCTGGGCAAGTAGCCATAGTCAAAATGTCAGTGTTACCTAAATTATTTTTCTTTCTTTCAAGTTTTGCCTATTCCCATCCCAATACTTCAGGATAAACAACAGAACTCTCTATAGAGATAGAACGAAATGAGGGGTGGGAATGCCTGACTTAATGTTATATTGCGCTGCTTTTCACATAAAATCCACAATCTCATTGGTCAGGGGAAGGACAGACTAACAAAATGAATTTCAGAAGGGACAAATGTAAGGTTCTGCACTTAGGCAGGGATAATCAGCTGCACAGATATAAGTACATGTGAAAAGGATCTAGGGGACTTTGTAGACCACAGGCTGAACATGAATCAACAGTGTGATGCAGCAGCAAAAACAGTGAATGCTTTTCTAGGCTACATCAACAGAAGTCTAGTGCCCAGATCAAGGGAAGTAATAGTACCACTCTATTCTGCCTTGGTCAAACCACACCTGGAGTCTTGTGTCCAGCATGGGCAAACTTTGGGAATCTTTCATAATATGGCATCCTGTGCAAGGTCAAAATCTGACAGCCCCAAATGGATCTTCTCAATTTTGCGCCGTCTTGCCTCGGAGCTGGTCCTTTCTTGACCAAAGTGGAGTCTTCTTACAGCCCAGAGACAAAAGGTTTGTAAGAGATCCCAATACTGAGCTAGATGGACCAATGGTCTGACACAGGATAAGACAGCTTCCTGTGATTTTTCTGGACCCTGTGTTGTGAAACCTGAATAACTACTGTAGAGCTCTGCTACAGAGACTTAACAGTCCAAGGCATTTGACATCAGACAATTCTCTTTTCCTATTCTCTTCCTTGTCCTGGTTTTCTGAAATACGAAGATAAGAGCACATACTTTTGAGAGTCCCCCCCCCACCCCACATTTTATTTTATTTAAAGCTGTAGTCAGGCCTCTCTGCTGCTGGATTCATGATTAAAACTCCTAACAATGTCTGTTTCTGTTTCCACTGCAGATGTACTGCAGCACATTCCTGCCCTCCTCTCTCTTTTCATTTCTGAGGCTTCCCGACAGTCATGGGAATCACACTGTGAAGGTGAGCTATCAGACTAGAGAGTGACAAAGCCTGGTGGAAACCCGAGAAGACCCTGAGGACAGAGGCACGGTGGCAGAGATATCCACTCTCATTGTTTCACACGCATTTTGCTATTTATTCTTCTCAGACAGAATAATCCTTTCTACTTCATTATGTTTGGAATTTGAACTGAAACTACTGGATCAAAGAACCTTACTTTGCTCACTGGAAAAAAGGGGGGGTTTAGGATGAATAAACTGCCTGCTTTTGAAGGCAAGCAGTGAAATGACATTATTTCCATGCAGTATGTAGTATGGAAACAGTTTACTGTGCTTAAGAGGAAAGGAGAATTGGAGGCTGGATGCATGGGTTGGCATACCAAGTATTACTGGGTTTTAGGGAGTGCCCCCAGGGTTCATATGTGGGCCTGAGCACGTTCATTAATGGCATTCGTAACCCACCTTTCACCAACTGCTCATAGGGTGGGAACAATGCAATGCATCAAAATTAAAATAAACAAGCTCAGCAAATGACAAACAGTTCAAACTGGACAGATTGAAGGATACTGACAAACTGGGACGTGCCCAGAGGAGGGCAACCAAAATGGTCAAAGGCCTGGAAACGATGCCTTGAGGAACGGCTTAGGGAGCTGGGTATGTTTAGCCTGGAGAAGAGAAGGTTAAGGGGTGATATGGTGATATGATAGCCATGTTCAAAAATATGAAAGGATGTCATATGGAGGAGGGAGAAAGATTGTTTTCTGCTGCTCCAGAGAAGCGGACACGGAGCAATGGATTCAAACTACAAGAAAGAAGATCCCACCTAAACATTAGGAAGAACTTCCTGACAGTAAGAGCTGTTCAGCAGTGGAATTTGCTACCAAGGAGTGTGGTGGAGTCTCCTTCTTTGGAGGTCTTTAAGCAGAGGCTTGACAGGCATATGTCAAGAATGCTTTGATGGTGTTTCCTGCTTGGCAGGGGGTTGGACTGGATGACCCTTGTGGTCTCTTCCAACTCTATGATTCTATGATTGTTGCAGTTCCCACACCTTCACAAAGACCTGGACAGCACCAGAGTGTTGAAGACCGCTGTAACATAGCTGTCAAGTTTTCCCTTTTCTCGTGAGCCTATTCAGCATAAGGGAATTTCCCTTAAAAAGGGGGTGAACTTGACAGCTATGGGCTGTAACCTGTTGTTTGAAGTGTTTGCACAGTGGTCGGTTCATATGAAAGAAAAGAAAATATTATGCACTAAGAAACCATGAGAACTGAGCCCAGTTCTTTAAGATGTACTAGCAACTGGCATCACTCAGGGATTCTAAGAAACCAAACAATCAGTGCAGTTCTGAAAGGTTGAGTTTGCTGTCTTGATTCAAAGCTGTGTCCCATTGTCCCCCCAAAATAGATGAATACCTGCTCCCACATGCACCACCAGGGCCTGCATAATGCCACCCCACCCCGTTCTGCCCCCCACCCCATTTTGTGATGTTTTCGTGTCACTTCCAGGTTCAGCGTGATGCACGCATGCACAATCACACGCATATTGGGCGAGCCTAAAATGGTCACTGCCTGCAGTTCATGAGAGCTCAAAACCAAATGTCCTTCTCAGAAGGTATCTGTCTCTGAATAACAGACACAAGTGGGGAAGAGTGCTGTTGCACTGATGTGCTGCTTGTGGGCTTCCAACAGGCATCTGGTTAATCACTGTGAGAACTGATCTAGGAAGGCCATTCTTAAGTTGTACATGGCATGTAATACCCCCTTGCTGATGTTAACAGGCAAGCCGGGAGCAGCCCTCGCTACAGTTTCATGAGCTTCATAGGAACATAAGATATTGGCATATTGATATGCCCCATACCACACACAAAAATACCACTCTCTGTGTTGGGCTATATGTCCCCTAGGCACGGTCTGCTCAGAATACATACAACAGATTAAAAGCTGAGAGTCTCACATTACCAATGAATGCTGCTGAAAATTCCACAGGCGGAATGCAAAATGCCAGGGGTTGATCTTAAACCCAGCACTCTAAGGTTCCTGACCTTTAAATTTGATTGTTTTGTAACACTTTCCAATTGCTAATATCATCCATTTAATATACCAAACCCCATCTGACAGACTGAATGTTTCTAGCATGCACATCTAGCTACAGAGGATTTATTTGAAGGCAAAAGAAAGAGAAAATCTTGACGTGTCAAGCAACTTTTGTCTGTCTTCAAAATCGCTGATAACGATCACTTAGCCTCTTGATCTCCTTGATCTTTGATAAGTTAAGTAGACGGAGCTCTTGAAGGTTCCCTTTCCGAACCATCTTTTTCTGGCTTTACATAATATATTCCCCAGCCCCCCCCCCCGAATGCTTTCCAACCATTCACTAGAGACCCACAGCCAAACATTTATTCAGCACTACAGAACTACAAAACTTACTTTTAAACATCTGGCTATTTACTTCAAAACAGCATGTGACATTCAGCTCAGTCTTTTGGACAGGCAAACTCAGCCCTCCAGATGTTTTGGGGCTACAACTCCCATCATCCCTGACCACTGGTCCTGTTATCATCCAAAATGTTATAAAGACATTGAGCCTGCATAGCTCAGTTGGTTAGAGAATGGTGCTGATAATGCCAAGGTTGCAGGTCTCATCCCCATATGAGACAGCTGCATATTCCTGCATTGCAGGGGGTTGGACTAGATGATCCTCAGGGTTCCTTAAAAGGTAAAGGTAAAGGGACCCCTGACCATTAGGTCCAGTCGTGACTGACTCTGGGGTTGTGGCGCTGATCTTGCGTTATTGGCCGAGGGAGCCGGCGTACAGCTTCCAGGTCATGTGGCCAGCATGACAAAGCCGCTTCTGGCGAACCAGAGCCGCGCACGGAAACACCGTTTACCTTCCCGCCGGAGCGGTACCTATTTATCTACTTGCACTTTGACGTGCTTTCGAACTGCTAGGTTGGCAGGAGCTGGGACCGAGCAACAGGAGCTCACTCTGTCGCAGGGATGAGCGAGATGAGCATCGCCACCCCAGAGTCTTCCGTGACTGGACCTAATGGTCAGGGGTCCCTTTACCTTTTCTCAGATGAAAGTCCATTGAGTTGAACATGACTTGCTCCCCAGAAAATGTGTATAGCAGGGATGGGAAGCTCCCAGCCTGCAGGAAGACAGACAAATTATAAGCTGTCTGCACACACACACACACACACACACACACACACACACACACCAGCTGCTGAGGTGGGAGGGAAGAGGACTTTGATGTTGTGCAAAGTGTGCAATTGCCTATTCCTCCCCTGCAAAGGAGTGCGACAAGTTCAAAGGAAAGAGGCATGTGTTCTTTATACTACGCAAAAAGTAGTCTATGCATTTTGCAATTGCACGCATTCAATTTTCAGGATGCAATAGTGTGTTGAAGCTTGAGACTTTAAATAGTTGTTACGCAGGGCTTGCAGCTCCATTGTGCATTGACCTTATTTGCACTCTCCTGATGGATTCCTGAGTTCTTTTTGCCTTTTGCACAGTCAAGAAAGCTAAGGGATGTAGAGGGTGGTTTTTTAAAAAAGTCTATGAAGAAAGTGAAAGGCTCAAGTGGAGTTATTAAGAATGAAATATATGTCATGAGGAAATAAGTCTGTGTGGATCTTTGGCTGTATGAACACATGTGTGGTTCATACCCACCACTTGCATCTTTCCATGTGGATGATATGACCTTTGACTTGAAAAAGGCCCCCAATCCCTTGTGTACCGGATTTCAGCTTAACCTCTTAAAAACTAGTGAAGGAAAGGGAAGACGGGAGGGAGGCATCAGATGCATAAACAAAGAGGGGGGAGACTCCAAAGGTGCACAGCACAGAAGATAATTCATTGGACAATTCTTCTTCAGGGAGGGCTCTCACCCAGTTATTTCAAAGAGCTCTAAAGCTTCTTCCACATCATGTCATTTTAAATTATTTTCCATGGATCTCGGAGAATCCCTCACCTTTTCTTCCATAAAACCAACCAAAGTGAAAAACCCATTATTTCTGAATGTTATTTGTGTGGATACTGTTGACCCTGGGGGGGGGGGTTATACATAAAAGGCTTATTTGAATGTAGTGTATGCAAAGTATAGCCATTGTAGCTAGTAGTTATTATTCATCTTATTCCCTACTACGGTAGCTGTTCCCAGCCACATGTTGCTGTGGCTCAGTCTGTTAAATGGGAAAGTAACTCCCACACCCATGCACATTGTGGAAAGTCCCCCCACCCCGTCCTGACCCATTCATCCTCCCCAAACCCATGGCCCCCAAACCCATCAGCGCCCCCGTTCCCCACCCCAGCCGCATGACATCACAACATCCCTCTCTCTGGTCCCCCCACCACGTGACGTTATAATTCTCCCGCGTGACGGCATTCGCCACCTGACCCCTCTTTCTTGCATACCCCATGTGCATCTTGGGGAAGGCCAGGCTAGTTCCCCTTCCCCCGGCGGGTCCCAGTGGATGAAGGGACAGGATCCGACCCCCGCCCTCCCCGCCCGCCAGACATCCACTCCCAGCAGACTCTGCGCGCTCACACATTTATATTCAGTAGGTTACTATGTTTTCTGTGATGTCACAGATAGTCTTTAGCCAATGGCAGCAGCTGAGGCCTGAGATTATGATGCAGCATCCTCAGCTGTGTTGCTTTAACATCCAGCAGATGGCGCTGGTTTTCTAAAAAAGCATGTTTTTACCTGTTGCAGGTGTGACATCTATATAATCTATGTATATAAAAACACTCACATATGTGAATGCAACGTTGTGTCAAAATTTCAAAGCAATCGGTCAAGTACTTTTGGGAAGCATAGATTAGTAACAAATGGACAGTTACATTTTTATTTCTATAGATAAAATAAAATTTTGTCTCATCCATTTTAAAGGGTATAACATACCACATGGTTCAATGTCACCAGGATGGGGCAGATGAGAGGTTCATATAGGGTAGAAAGGCTAAGATTATCTTTCAGAGAAACCACAGCATGGATAGTGCTTAGACATGCAAGTTGTCCTACAAGAATTAAAAGCATAAATGTGATGAAAGAGGGTCTACTATGCATGACTGGGCTGGAAATACTTGAGAGAGCCTAATTTCTTACATGTTAGATCTAAGCACAGCAAAAAGCTACTTGTACAGCTATCCACATTTTTTAGCAAATACGTGGAATTCACTTCTGATTAATTAAGTGCAAATTGCTAAGGATTGAAGTATAATTGGCCCACAACAGCCAGGTGCGGATTATAGCTAAATCACGGTGGATAGGCTGTTTAACTCACATATTTGACGGAACCCACTGAGCATTTATTGGCAAGCCATACTACAGACGTTAGGATGCATGTTAACAGGTACCAATCATGCCTCAGAAGAAGAAAAAATGAACCTGCATTTATGTTACTTTCGCTTTGCAGTGCATTCCACCATGATCTAATATAACTTACCATTTGCTTAGCTATTATGTATATTTCTTTATTAAGCTATAATAAAGTGTAGTCCAAAGGAGAAAATAAAAGTGGGGTGGGGGGAGCTACATGACTAGGCAAAAAAGAAGATCTAGCCTGTGCCCCGGGACTTAAAACACATCTGAACCTTCTATCACTTATTTATTTGTTTACTTTTAAAATAAAACACAAAAAGCAAACTTTGAACTATTTTTCTTCAACATAATACAATACTGTACATCAAATCCTTAATTAATTAAAACACATACAAATTTAAAAAGTTTGGTTGAACAAAATTATTTTAGCCCAGTGCAGAAAAAAGACTGCAGCATGGGCCACAGGAGACATTCTGGGTTTCAAACTGCTCAAAAGTCTCCTGGCAGCATTTGATGGTGGTTTTTAAGGGGATGTGGATCCAGTGTTTTTGCACCATGACATTGTTGTACTTTTTATGGTTCAGAAAATGGAGGTGATTGTGATTGGTGCTGTGAAGGTGGTTTGGGGTGTAAAGGCCTGTGGGCACTCAGGGAAGTGCCACCCCCCCCCGGGACTGTGTTGAATACCCCAGAGCTACATGATGTGAATTAATAGGAAGCATACAAGATTGTGTAAGCGATGAAAAATAATTGTAGGGTCATTCAATAAGATTCTTATACAGTGGTATCCCGGGTTACAAACGCTTCGGGTTACAAACTCCGCTAACCCGGAAGTAGTTCCTCGGGTTACGAACTTTGCCCCAGGATGAGAACGGAAATTGCAATTGCATACTGGTGGCGCGGCGACAGCAGGAGGCCCCATTAGCGAAAGCGCGCCTCAGGTTAAGAACGGTTTCGGGTTAAGAATGGACCTCCGGAACTAATTAAGTTTGTAACCCAATGTACCACTGTATTAATTGTCACTTTAATTTTAGTTATGTGATATTACTTTAAGTGCAATGATAAACCAGAGAAGGGCCTTTTCACTGGTGGCACCCATGTTGTGAAATGCCCTCACTGTTGAAATAGGAGAGGCTTCATCAGTATCGGCATTCTGCCGGCTCCTGTGTAGGCAAGCATTCCCTTGCAGCTGAACTTCTGATCTTACTGTTTAAACTATTTTTTAAAAACTGTTTTAATTGTCCTGCTTTTTAACTGACTAATTGTTTTGTATATTTTAATTATTTCTTAATGCCCTGATGAAACCATTATTGTGTTTTTTAATTATGAATCGATTTTATAGTTATAAACTGCTTAGAAGCCATTTTGGCATATAAACTGTATACGGTATACATTAAATAATAACAACTTACAGAATGCATTTTCTCAAAGTGTATTTTATATTAATATGGATATATTTGAGTTGCATTGTGTCTTCTGTTTCTAATCAAATGATTTGGAAGGTTGACCATATTCAAGCTTCCACTTCTTTGTCCTTATGCAGAATCCTCCAGTTAACAACACACATTCTCTGCAACGTTTTAACCTGTATTTGTTATTTGTGGATAGTATTCTTCATGTGAAACATGAGGTTAGTGTAACTGCTAATAACTGTCTCTGCTTAGAAAACTAAGAAGTGTTATGTTTTCATATTAACACTACTTAAGCAAACAAGATTCAAACAAATTTATTTTCTTAACTTCAGCGTGTTTGGTAGTAAATAATATATTAAAAACATATCCTGGATTAAAACGCACACACACACTCCAAATTAAAAATTCAATGAAGTATGTAAATAATTTAACATAGCTGGGTGTTTTAGATCTCATGTAATAATAATCTACTACCAAATCTTGCAGGAAAGAGGATCAGTCAAATGCAGGCAATTCTCCAGTGGCCTGATTATTTCTGGAGTGTGATACTCCCCACAGCAGTTCTTTACAATAGTCCCACACGTTGGTTTTTTTAAAAGTATGAGCTAAGCAAAAAGAGGAAAAATATATATAGTCTAAACAGCATGGTTGCACACTATATTATGAACACATGACTGTGGGTTTTTATTCAATTAATATTCTAGTCCTTATTAAGCATGTATGGCACATAGAACACACTGCAAAATTGCACCCTGGCCATATGGTCTAAGGAGTTCATAAGAACATTTTCTGACTTCAGCAATTAATAGCGAAACAAACTTTTTTTAAAAAAAATAGTCTGAACCTTTAGTTGAGTTGAACTTTAATGGCAAAGAAATCAAATGATATATGCACAGACGGGGGAAAGAACCCAGTAGCTTCTGTTGGCCAATATTATTTCTTAAAAGTGAGCACCCAGTAATACCTAAAGCATGTCACCCCTGCAGAAGCTCGGTCATTTATTGAAAACCTCCAAAAGAGGTTCAAAAACCATCCCGGGCACTTTATTCTATTGTTGAACTGCATTTGTACGTAAGAAGCTTTTTCTTAATGCCTAATACAAATCTATATTCCAGTACTTGAAGCCCAAGTTTAGCAAGGTTGATAATCCCATGAATGTGTCTTATAATGCTTAAAGCTAGAAAGAAATGTGTTGGTGTCCTTCTGGGTAAGACCATGGCAAATCACCTTAAGGACTTGCACATCTGTGCTATGCTATTTGTATGTGTGTGTGTGTGTGTGTGTGTGTGTGTGTTTCTAGCTCAAACTGGAAACCAAAATAGCGATGTCGGCTATTGGAACACAAACGTGACCAAAGCTATTAGCATCTCTTTCTGTCTTTGTGTGAGCATGTGTGCGATAACTTAAAAATAGCCGCACAGATTTGGTTTACATTCTGGCATGCCTGTTCTCAAGCTGAAGCAAAAGCCTGGCGGCCAAATTTTAAACTCCTAAAAATAGCTCTAAAACCAGAATGCTTGCAGAAAACCAAGAATAGCAGCAGGAACAACAATGGAGGAGGATGACATGTTGGAACGACATCTATAGGAGGGAACCTTAACCATGCAATTGTCTATTAGTGTTTGTGTTAAATCTTTACAGGGAGGGAGGGGGAAAACCACATTTATTTCCATTCACTGACTCTCAAAATATGTCCAGTGACTCTTGCACAGAAGACAGAGGAGAGTATTGGAATTCACTGTTCATTAGCCTGGAATTTATCCCCTCCCTACACATAAGAAGGCTAATAATAGGGTGAGCCACAAAACATAAAACATAACAAAACCCTGCATTATTTATATTCCACTTTATTTATCCCCCCATTAATTTTCCCCTCTTCATTTCAGGGTACTAAATGTGGAGCGAAATTATCAGCAGTCAATGCGGCATGTTTCTGTTCTGGTTCTAGCTCATATAGTAGGCCTGGCAAATTGGCTCCGATTACAACACTTTTTATAGCTTGCATTATCTTTGCCGGCTATAAAACAAAAAGGCCTTTAGGAAAGTGGCATCTCTCGTTTTCTCATGCCTTGAAATGTAAAATATGAAACAACGATCCTGTCTTACCACTTGGACAATCACTCTCTTTAGAAAATAGCAATAGGCTATTCTTTTCTTCTATGTCTTTCAGGGACATCTAGGAAGATAACATGTACGTATTTAGTCTAGGCTCGCTAAATCCAGAATCCCCAAATCTAAGAATAATGTGCATATTATGAACATTTTATTTTCACACTACTAGAAAATCCATTTATGCAGCCGTTGTTTTCTCTGAATCATATTCACATCTTGTAATTGCAATGTGCTTATTACAGGTGCAAATAAATCTAAGAAACTTTATCCTGAGGTCACGTGCTATCACAAAAGCGATGCTCTCTTCTTCTCAGGAGAGGTTCCAGAAATTAAGGACCACGGCCCCATTTCTATGGTAGTCACAAGCAATGAGTTCTAGATAACCTTTCAGACAAGGATACACGTCCACGTCAAGATACACATCTTGTCATTTCAAAAGGACTCAGTTGGGTATCATGATGTGATTGTAGAGAAAGAAGTGTGTTGCTACTGACAACAGTTTTGGAAGGCTTACACCACACAGAGATCTCTCTAGCAGGATGGGTGGCTGGGATGGAGAGTCATAGAGCATGCATTTCTTTCTAACTATGTTATCTGGAAATAGTCCCCCTGATTTCTAAAGCTATTTCTTTTTCTGAGGTTCCTCAGTCATTGCCTGCTGATATTTCCAGTTTTGATCTTTCTCCTCAGATAGATAGTATTCCTTTCACTGCTATCAGCTGGGGGTAAATTGTGGCTGTTCTCGCGACAGCTGATGTTTGCTAATCTATGAGTCTGCCTATAGAAGTGACAGTGAATGTTACCGAAATGTTTATGCTACAAATCTTGTGTTTTTCCTTTGCCTATGAAGTCTGGACCACCTGCCCTCCATAGCTGTCAATCAGCCAACCTGAAAGACTTTGTCTTAAAATGCCTTTCCACAGAAGAATCATATTTAAAAGAGTTTCTCTGACACTTGTCATCCTTTCCTGACCTATTCCTCCCCCCCCAACCTTTCCCCCCCGCCTCTCCTGCTGCCAAATTTGGATCAAGAATATATTTGCTTTTAAAGAAGTAGTACTGCAGAGAGGCTGTCTTTTCCCTCTTTCAAGGACCCAATTTGTAATTGGGCTCTGCAAATAAAGCCACTACCACCCAAAACCTGGGAGTCACTCACCTTACTTCAAGCCTACCTGAAACGCCCCCCCCCCCCCGAGTCTCCAAATTCCTTCCCTTTCCCTCAAACACAATGTACCTCACCTGGAGTACTGTGTCCAGTTCTGGGCACCACAGTTCAAGAAGGATACTGTCAAACTGGAACGTGTCCAGAGGAGGGCAACCAAAATGGTCAAAGGCAAGGGAACGATGCCTTATGAGGAATGGCTTAGGGGGGAGCTGGGGATGTTTAGCCTGAAGAAGAGAAGGTTAAGGGGTGATATGATAGCCATGTTCAAATATATGAAAGGATGTCATATAGGGAGAAAGATTGTTTTCTGCTGCTCCAGAGAAGCGGACACGGAGCAATGGATTCAAACTTCAAGAAAGAAGATTCCACCTAAACATTAGGAAGAACTTCCTGACAGTAAGAGCTGTTCGGCAGTGGAATTTGCTACCAAGGAGTGTGGTGGAATCTCCTTCTTTGGAGGTCTTTAAGCAGAGGCTTGACAGGCATATGTCAAGAATGCTTTGATGGTGTTTCCTGCTTGGAAGGGGGTTGGACTGGATGGCCCTAGTGGTCTCTTCCAACTCTATGATTCTATGAATGTTGCTGCCTTTGATTTAAGTTTTGGTGGTCCTGGGGTGTGTAATTTTCCCGGGGTTACTGATGTTGCAAGGGCATCAAAGCCCTGGCTAGAACAGATCCCAAAATGTCTAGATATCTGATAGCAGTGCTTCAGCACAAAAGTGGTTAGACCTCCATCACTTTCTCCATCTTCCGCACCAAGGGAGCAGCAGCCCAGAAGTTGGTTTGAATTTAACCATCACCTTGTGATATGATAACTGGGTAACTGCGCTGCAGAAAGCAGGCTGAGGAGACTGCACGTTCCGAGTATAATTAGGAGAATGGTTTTAATTAAAGAAAATAACAGAAGTTACATTAATTCTACAAAAAGTTACAAAAGCATGACCCATCCACCCACCAGGGAACTGAGAGAGGTACACAAACCTCCTTATATACTATATCCGATTGCTGAAACAGTTTAATTAAATACAAACTTAACATCACCTGCTGTACTGCCCCACAGCTGCAAAACTAGGTCATGACATTTACTTTTGGCTTTTAAGGAGATATACATTCTTGCGAAACAATAATGAACCTCAAAACTTAAACCATTCAACAATGTGGAGTTCTTTGTTTGGGGTGCTTTGCTTGTTGTTCACGTGTTTCACAAGGGGGTGGTTGGGTCTCTGGCTTTCTACCTCAAAAATCCAACTCAGAAATCCCATGTCAGCTTCGCATGCTATGCAATGTGATGTGCAATGTTGACACGATATTCAAGTGGGACACAGTAAGTTATTTTCCTGACGAAGCAAGTTACCCAGAAGCCGGAATGGCTGCCCTTTCAGGGACAATCTAGCTCTTTTTGCCCTCTATAGTTTCAGTCAAAGTTCCGGCACAAAGGAGATAATACAATTGGCCTGAGCAAAATGGCAATATTTGTAAAGGGCAGACACAGCAGAAGTAGAAGTCTCGACTTGTATTTCACTGATAGCTATGCTCGATGAATGTGCTTCCTCGACATGGTTATAAAAAAAAAGCAAGAGAGCAGCAGAAAAAATAAATACATTACTATGCATAACTAGGGAGAGCCTGAATGCATGGGTGAATTGGAGTTTCAATTAGACCTCCCACGACCCCTCAAATTTTAAGCATGGAAATGGCATTTTAAATTCTCTTCCACTTCACTATGCAATGCTGCTGGTGTGGCTCGGAAGCAACAACATAACTCTTGACTGCTGTTATTCTTCCTTCCCGCCTGGCTGGCCATTGAGAGAACAAGATGCTGGACCAGGAAACTAGATTGAACCTGATCCAACAGGTTCTTCTTATGTTCCTTAGATGAATTATGGGAAGGAAGAATGGCAGCGGCCAGAGTTCTGCAGCTAAACCAGCAAAGCTGGAAGCTTTAAAAAGTTAAGTGAAAGAAAGGGAGGAGGAACTTTACAAAGATGAAAACAAGGGTGGAACCCCACCCTTCCCCTTCCCCGCATAATCAATAACACCTCCCATTTTGTTTCACTTAGGGGTTTCAGCCAAACTAGCTCCCCAAATTTGACCAAACCCAAAAATTGAAATGAAAGGAGATAGTCTTATGAATCATACAAGACCTATATAGAAGAAACAATGTAGCATCTAATGTAGCATCTAATTTTCCACATGTACCGACACAGTAAATGTAATGTTCCAGGGGCGTACCCAGAATCAAAACTGGGGGGGGGGGCAAGCCATGGTCATTCAGGGGCAGGGCCAAGGCATGGGAGGGGAGGGGCCACAAAGTGGGAACGTGGGTGGGGCTACGGAGCCCAGGTGAAACTGACTCTGGGAAGAAGTTTCATCCTGGGCGCCGCCCGGGGGGAGAGCGCGCGTGTGCGGCCAGGGGCGTCGCAATAGGGGGGCGGGGCCCCCCGGGCTCCACTTTGTGGGGGGAAGCGCGGTGCCCCTGCCACCTCCACCGATGGCTGCCCTGCCTGAGTAGGAGGAGGGAGGGAGAGAGGGAGGGCTGGCCGAGCAGCTGAGCAGCTGCACGCTCGAGTTGCCTCCGCTTCCCACAGACTCGGCGGGGGCACGAGCTGAGGTCTGCCCTCCTTTTCATCCGTCCCTCCCCGGGGGCAAGGCCTGGCTCTGCAGCTTAGAGCCCCTTCGCCTTCTCCGCCTCCTGCTGCAAAGCCCCCTCCCCTTTCCGTGGCTCCTGCTGCCGCTGCAGCCCAAGCAGAAGTGGTGGCGGCATCTGCTGCACGCTCCGAGGGCGCACCGACCCGGGAGCTGCTGAGGCGCTGCACCACCATGGGCTATTGTTGCAGCCGCCAGGAGCAGCCCATGTGCAGCCTTCGGAGTCGGGGCCAGCGGGGTTGGGCATGCCGCCGGGCCGCGGCTGGCGGGAGCAGTAAGTGGCGCCGCCGGGGGTTGGGCTGGGCTGGTTAGGGACGCGGCTCCCTCACTGCCCTCACTCTGGAGCTCGAGGAGGGGAGAGAGAAATGGAGAAGAGGAGGAAGCTGCTTCCCTGTCTCCATTGCTCCTCCTTTCCCTTCGCGTGGGTCCCTTCCTTCCACCAGTGTCGCTAGCCTTTATGCGCGTGACAGACGCCCTGCCCCCCGGCGGGGTGCCTTCTGATTTGCTGCCCCAGGCAGCCAGAAGGCTAGTGACGCCGCTGCGCCTTGCTGAGCCGCTTCAGGCTCTTCTTGCGGGTCCCCGACGCGTCTCCAGCTCAGCTGCAGCCACCGTGAAGCAGGACGATTTATTTATTTTTTGCTTCGGGGGAGGCAGCTGCCCCCCTGCCCCATGCTGGGTACACCTGTGTAATGTTCAGACTTGGTCCAGGTAAATGGGTGGGTGGAAAACAGGGAAGTAGCTGAGGCCTACTGTGTGACCGAGGCAAGTAAGAACTTGTGACTTATGAGACACAGTCTCTAGCCATCCCCCAGAAAGAAAGTTAGGAAGCAAAATGTGCAGGTACTCTACTAAGTGTTTTCTGTGAGGTAAGCCAGGCTGGCCACTCCTGCCTTTCCGTGTTTTTAGACAATGAGTGAAGTCAAAGCTACGATTGATAAGTGAGGTGCTTGGACACCAGGCAGTAGGAATCCCTGGGCTCCAACAGAGCTATTTCTCCTCCCTTTTGATACACTTTTACAGCTTTTATCTTATCTTCTAGTCCTTGGAATTTCCATCACCTGTCCTTAATTTTTCCCTAGCCACCGAAATGCTTCTTTGCTGTGGTGGGTTTGTCTGAGATCAGGGCTGGATCTAGACGCATCAAAGAAGCGTTTCAGTTTAAAGCACTGTAAATTTTAACAGGGGAAACAGGTAGAGAAAAACGGGACTATACTCTAGTGGCACAATGCTGTATCGCATATACAATGCATATAAATCACTTTTTCTTTACCAGTCCAGCTGAGTCCTATGTAGTCCCTCAAAGTTATTTTGTTGAAATACTAATGCACAATAACTTCTAGGAACTACCTGATCTCAGACAAACTCACCACAGGAAAGCTGCATCTTGGTGGGCAGATGCTAAAGAATCCCCCTCCCCACATAGGCAAATGTGAAAACTTTGCAACGAGGTTTAGGCATGTCTCCTGCTGTGCAGGAGCTGGTGTCTAGGCACTGATGAAGAATTCATTGTATACTTAACATACAGTACAATACTGTACGTGTCTAGTTCAGAAGTACTGTACTTTTCCATGTATAAGACAATGTTTTTTTTCTTTAAAAATCATGCTAAAAAAGTGGGGGGTTGTCTTATACATGGGTAGTGCATAGGGTAGACGTTCGATTGCTTGCTGCCGAGGCTGTCAGCGGCTATTGTGCATGTTATTGGTTGCTTCATCAATGGGTGGTGTTGATTGGCTAATGCTCTGGCAGTTGGGCGGGCAATTGGCAGTTCTGCCGGCGATGGGACAGACATGAGGTGGATTTAGTGATGTGTGGTTGAGCGATTTTCGGCAATCCGCCCCCTCCAAAAGCTCACCAACCCTGGGTAATCCTCCACAAAAAAAGCTCAAGAACTCTGGGCAATACTCCACAAAAGAAGAAGAAGAAGCTCTGTGCCATCTCCCCCCATTTTCTTAAATTTTAGTCTCCCAAAATAGGGGTCATCTTATACATGGGGGCGTCTTATAGACAGAAAAGTACGGTAAGTCTCTTACTGCCAGATAAGAGTGCAGAAATAGCAGTCTAAGCTTGGGTTTAGGATTGGCACCAGGGGAACCAGGGTTTGTGCCTTTCACAGCTGTATCATGATAAACAGGTCCAAGCAGGACATATCTGACTTCCCATGGTAAACATGAAGTTGTCTGTAGGAGGAGACACAGCAACAGCTGTAATCTCTCTTTTTGTGTTATGCCACATTCCCATGGCAGCCATTTTGTGACTGGCACCAACAGCACTCTCTCAACATTCATAAATGAGCCCACTGGTTCCAAAAGGTTGGCAACCCCTATTGCTGTTGATGAACCATACCACTCCAAGCTTCAGGTGGAATTCTCCTGACAACAGTCTATTTATTGAGATCTTGTAACTCTTTCATATAAAGTAGGAAATGTCCACCCCGGAACCGTTAAATATTGTAGATCTATATGCATTTTCCTGTCCTGATTCTCCTCCAACCAGCAAAGAAAACTTAACCAGCTATCAGTAACTTGTCAGGATCAGGAATAATTTGGCATGACAAGAGAAAACAATGTGCCAGGGGCAGAGGGTTACCTCCTGCTGACATAAATTGGTGCATCTCTGGAGAGGCCAAGAACACTTGTCCCTTTAAATTTGTGGAGTTATTCACTGTTGGAAATGTCACTGCAAGCATGGCATGTGTGTCTTTTTTCCATAATGATGTCTGCTCAGCCCTTCCATCTGAATACAGCAACATGCCCACATCCAAATAACAAGGCTCGCTCTCAGTTTTGAAAGCAGAAAAGCATAATGGGGGAGGGCAGTAACCGTGTTGGCTCCTCATAAAAATATCACAGAAATGAATGTTGACTGTCACTGACAAGGAACGATGTGTTGCAACCTGTGGGGCTGTAGCTCATGCAGAATAACAAATAACAACACTTAGGGCTGTCACCTGGCTAAAGAAATTGTAGTCAATTGATTTTGGCTTTTAATCTACTGAATGAATCTGCATACATTTGCATATGAGTAAGCACACAGAGGAGAGCATGGTTTCTTTCTTTTTAAGAATACCAAAATATGATGCAACAAGAAGCCTCTTAGACACATTCCCTGCTGTGTGAGAAGGAGAATGGACCTGCCTCTTTTAAGGTAGCATCTTCTATTTTGGCTTTTGTAGGTATTTGCATTAAACAATGTTGTTTTTTTTAAAAAAGGTAATCACCACTATAATTTATTAAGGATGAAATCCCAACTCCTTGGCCAGCACTGTAATGCTGAATGGAGCAGTTTAGCCGCTGCAGCATCCTTAGCCCTGGCGGTTGTGCTCCCTGGGGTGGAAACAGGGTTTTCTTTTCTTTTCACAGAATCAGAAAATTGTAGAGTTTGAAGGGACCACAAAGGTCATCTAGTCCAACCCCTTGCGATAAAAGAGTATTTTGTCCAATGTGGGGATTGAACCCATGATGCCAAGATTAAGTTTTTAAATAAGCCACCCTAAGGCCTTTTGGTGAATGGCAGAATACAAGCAATGAAAATTAAAACAACCAACAAATAACAGTGATGTATATCTCGATGTCTATTTAGTGGCCATTTTCATACACAGAGGGAATGCAGAGGTTGCAAATGCAACATTCTCAATCAGCGTTTAAAGAATTTGCACGTGTCCATCTCCTGTGCCCTTGAAACCCGAAGTTGTGATCTTGAAATCATTGGCTCACCTGCCATTCAGTTCACATCAATGGATCTAGATCAATGGAAGTAATAGTTCCACTGTATTCTGCTCTGGTCAGACCTCACCTGGAGTACTGTGTCCAGTTCTGGGCACCACAGTTCAAGAAGGATACTAACAAGCTGGAACGTGTCCAGAGGAGGGCAACCAAAATGGTCAAAGGCCTGGAAATGATGCCTTATGAGGAACGGCTCAGGGAGCTGGGTATGTTTAGCCTGGAGAAGAGAAGGTTAAGGGGTGATATGATAGCCATGTTCAAATATATAAAAGGATGTCATATAGAGGAGGGAGAAAGAATGTTTTCTGCTGCTCCAGAGAAACGGACATGGAGCAATGGATTCAAACTACAGAAGAAGATTCCACCTAAACATTAGGAAAAACTTCCTGACAGTAAGAGCTGTTCGGCAGTGGAATTTGCTACCAAGGTGTGTTGTGGAGTCTCCTTCTTTGAAGGTCTTTAAGCAGAGGCTTGACAGGCATATGTCAAGAATGCTTTGATGGTGTTTCCTGCTTGGCAGGGGGTTGGACTGGATGGCTCTTGTGGTCTCTTCCAACTCTATGATTCTATGATCCATCTCATAGCGAGAAACAAGCACAACAAGCAGCGAATGCGTATTTATTCTAGCTCGAAGTTCACGGACAGCATAGTAATTTACGGGAAATATATTTTTATGAGTTAAAATATATTTATGTTAAAAGTAAGCAAATTTGCACAGCTTTCTAAAATGGAAGTGCATGCTCCTTGCGAGCACTGCTTAGTAGTAGTGTTTGCAACGATAAAACTATGTTTTCACCTGCGCTTCTATTTATAAGACAGCAGTGAGTCCAGCCTCGCCAAGGAAACAAATATAAAGCAGCAGCGGATACATAAGTGTGCACCATGGAGTGAATAAATTATGCTAGACCCAGCAGGACTGTTGAACATAACAGCAGGGACTGTGGCATTTTAACAATGTAGGGTGTAATGGTCTCTCCCATAAAACGACGGAGAGCCTGAAAAGGGATAGTCCACGTGTCAAGCTAACAAATACCCTCCTTTCGACTTAACAGATGGTTGCACCTCTCCAGAGCCAAAGGACTCATTGCAGACTGCAGCAGGGATGTTTTTGTTCCCGAAATGATCTGGAGATGGTGGGTGATCTTTCATGTCGCACTGACGCACTTCTTCATCCTTCAGCAGACTCCTGTGCTTTTACATCAGCCCACTTTATCATGGCTGCAACCCATTAACATGGAGCTCTTCCAAAGCATTACTGCATTATTCCACACAGCAGGGGTTGTTGTGCTACCCTCTGGCTGACTTGGAATGGACCCTGCTCAGCAGTTCCCATTAGGAAGAAGACAATAGCACAGAGGGAGGGAGTTCTGTGCGAAGGGAGATCCCATTGCTACCGCGCAGGTCCAGAGCTGGGACGAAGGAGTCGCCTCTAAAACGTAGCCTTAGCCTGTGAAGTGTGCTTCTCCAGCAAACGTTTAAGCAAAGTGAAAGTCTCTCCCTCAGCCGATGGTACAAAAGATAAATATAAATAAATGTCCTCTCTCTTTCTCCTGGGCCAGTGTATCAGGTGCTAAGATACTTGCTCCTTCCTCAGTCTTGCCAGCTCCCCTCCTGACTTACAAGGAGGTGAGCTTGAGGTGTCCTGAACAGCTGGGACAAGAGACAGGGGACGAAATAAGGAATGCGAAGGAGGAGAAGCCACAGCTGTCTTGTCTAGCCATGCATCTAGGAATGTAAAGGTACAGGAGGTTCTTTGGATTGCAGCTGCATTGCCAAGTTACATTAGCTAGCGACTTTCTTTATTTCTCTCTGCAACACATGTTCTGGCTCCTTTGCCTGAGTTATGTGGAGCTGTTGTCTCCATAGGCACTGTTCCTGCACTGCTCTCCTCTTATGGAGCACTGTGAGTGGAAGGAAATGGCCTTTCTCCCTTTCAACTCAACAATTCCAAAGCAAAAAGGACACATGTGATCCAGCCCATCATCACAACTTGTGGCGCTGCTTTGGCATGGCAAATTAGCAACACAGAGTTCTGGTGTTGCTGCACGAGCAAGAGTCTCGCAAAGTTATGTGGAAACTGGGCTGCTTCGAGTATTTTAGAAACACACATTGGGGACAGGCTCCCAGACTTGGGAACTCCCTCCCTAGGGATGTTATCCTTTTTGTCCTTCAACCAGCAGGAGAAGGCTTTCTTGTTCCAACAGGCTTTTGAGAACCAACTGCTTTTAAAGAAAGGGCTGGTGCTATGCTGTTTTTATTGTAGATATTTGTATGGTTTTAATTTTTTTTAAAAAAAGTGTGTGCATGTGTAGTTTCAATTCTATCAGTGTTTAATTGTTCTCCAATTATTTTTCCAATATGTTTTTAGCTGTTCTTATTTTTTATCTGCAAGCCATTTTGAGTCCCTGGTAAGGGGGAAAGGTGGGATATATATGCATAACAAAATAATAATAATAATAATAACAACAATAATAATTTATTATTTATACCCCACCCATCTGGCTGGGTTTCCCCAGCCACTCTAGGTAGCTTTCAACCGAATATTAAAAACAATACAGCATCAAACATTAAAAACTTCCCTAAACAGGGCCGCCTTCAGTTGTCTTCTGAAAGTAAAATAGTTACTTATTGCCTTGACATCTGCTGGGAGGGCGTTCCACAGGGCAGGTGCCACTACCGAGAAGACCCTCTGTCTGGTTCCCTGTAACCTCACTTCTCGCAATGAGGGAACCACCAGAAGGCCCTCGGTGCTGGATCTCAGTGTCCGGGCTGAATGGTGGGGGTGGAGACGCTCCTTCAGGTATACAGGACCGAGGCCATTTAGGGCTTTAAAGGTGAGCACCAACACTTTGAACTGTGCTCGGAAACGTACTGGGAGCCAGTGTAGATCTCTCAGGACTGGTGTTATGTGGTCCTGGCGGCCACTCTCAGTCACTAGTCTAGCTGCCGCATTCTGGATTAATTGCAGTTTCTGGGTCACCTTCAAAGGTAGCCCCACGTAGAGCGCATTGCAGTAGTCCAAGCGGGAGATAACCAGAGCATGCACCACTCTGGCGAGACAGTCTGCGGGCAGGTAGGGTCTCAGCCTGCGTACCAGATGGAGCTGGTAGACAGCCGCCCTGGACACAGAATTAACCTGTGCCTCCATGGACAGCTGTGAGTCCAAAATGACTCCAAGGCTGTGCACCTGGTCCTTCAGGGGCACAGTTACCCCATTCAAGACCAGGGAGTCCTCCACACCTGCCCGCCTCCTGTCCCCCCAAAACAGTACTTCTGTCTTGTCAGGATTCAACCACAATCCGTTAGCTGCCATCCATCCTCCAACCGCCTCCAGGCACTCACACAGGACCTTCACCGCCTTCACTGGTTCTGATTTAAAAGAAAGGTAGAGCTGGGTGTCATCTGCATACTGATGAACACCCAGCCCAAACTCCCTGATGATCTCTCCCAGCGGCTTCATATAGATATTAAAAAGCATGGGGGAGAGAATGGAACCCTGAGGCACCCCACAAGTGAAAGCCCAGGGGTCGGAACACTCATCCCCCACCACCACTTTCTGAACACGGCCCAGGAGGAAGGAGCGGGACCACTGTATGACAGTGCCCCCAGCTCCCAGCCCCTCTAGACGGTCCAGAAGGATGTTATGGTTGATGGTGTCAAAGGCCGCTGAGAGATCCAGCAGAACTAGGAAACAGCTCTCACCTTTGTCCCTAGCCTGCCGGAGATCATCGACCAGCGCGACCAAGGCAGTTTTCAGTCCCATGATGAGGCCTGAATACCAATTGGAAGGGATCCAAATGGTCCGCTTCTTCCAGGAGTGCTTGGAGTTGTTCAGCAACCACCTGCTCAATCACCTTGCCCAAGAATGGTAGATTTGAGACTGGGCGATAGTTGGCCATAATGGCCGGGTCTAAAGATGTTTTTTTAAGAAGCGTTTTAATGACCGCCTCTTTCAGTGGGTCTGGAAAGCTCCCTCATAGAGGGAAGCATTCACTACCCCGCGGAGCCCATTACTCAGCCCTTCCCGGCTCGCTTTTATTAGCCAGGATGGGCAAGGATCAAGGAGGCAGGTGGTCGGTTTCACTCGTCCAAGCAGCCTGTCCACATCATCGGAGGTAACAGATTGGAATTGATCCCATAACATGACTAGACAGGGCTCTAGCACTCTCCCGCCCTGGCCCTGCTCTCACGGTGGAGTCTACCGCCTTCCGAATCTGAGCGACTTTATCTGCAAAAAACTTTGCAGGAGAAGCCTTGCAGGAGATCTTGGGGTCCCTACCAGGCCCCGATGATGAAGGTGGTTCCGATAGACTGCGAACCACCTGAAAAAGTCTCCTGCTGCTGTTTTCTGCAGATGCAATAGAAACGGTGAAGAAGGTCCTCTTCACCGTCGCGATTGTTTCATCACCCTCAGCTCCGGGGGAAACCACGGGGCTGTCCGGGCTCCATGCAATCGGAGAGGGCGCTTTGGAGCCAGACAGTCAATAGCCCTGGTTCATTCCACATTCCAGCAGACCACCAGGGAATCAGCTGAAAGGCCATCAACATGGGATAAAACATCCCCTACCACTCTCTGGAAGCCAATTGGATCCATTAAGAACAAGAACAACAGATACAATAATGACATATCTCCAAGAATGCAAAGTTTATCCACAGTCTCCTGATGAGCCTCTTCAACAGCAAATGCAGAAGAGGTATCATCAGAAAGCTTGGAGAGAAGGAAAAATAATCTGAAAGGACGTCCCACCCCTACCCTGCGCATGTCTCATTTGCTTAAGAAAAGCAGCGATAAGGCTCTCTCTGTATTACAGTATTCAGGGATACTGTAACACCACAGATGGAAAAAAGAGAGTTTTTGGGGGGATTGATAAACAGTCACTTGAAGCAGTTTCATGTGGTAAGCAAGAAGAACCTTGAGGCTTATAGGTAAGGGCATTTTTGTAGAACAAAGAGTAATTCCCCCTTGGGCCAGTCACACTTCTCTGAAGTCTCTCAGCCCCACTCACCTCACCTCAGTGTTTGTTGTGGGGGAAGAAGGGAAATGAGATTGTTAGCCGCTTTGAGACTCCTTCGGGTAGTGATAAAGCGGGATATAAAATCCAAACCCTTCTTCTTGCAGGCTATCAATGTCACACAAATGACTAACATTTGTGGGCAAGCAAGCTAGTGAAGAAATGCAGCCAGCTATTACCTTTTCTCAGGCTACCTGTAATGTTGCATTATACAGCACAGCAGGAGTTCAAAGAGAGGTCCTAACAGCAGCAGAACAGAAGGTAATTAACTTTGGCACCATTCTAAAAGCCTCCCATCCACCTTGGATCTCACAAACATTTGTCTTCCAAACATTATTTTTAAAAATGCTTCTTGTTTTCCTCTTAAGCTTCTAAACCAGATATTCAATTAAAGTAACATCCCACCTTTTTGTACATTGCAAATGGTTCCGAGAAACAAAACAGACCAAGTTCGCAGCCAAAAAGACAGCTTAATCTGAATAAATCTGAATTCGGTCTCAACGATTGGCAACTTCAAAGAATGTGTATTTCAGGAAGTCTCTGGTGTGCGTTTTGCCAATTTGTTTTCCATCAGGCTGTCTTTGTCAGATGCTTCACAGCCTTATGCGCTCCTTTGTAAAAAGGCAATCTACTGTGTTCCAATCACTAGACTGAAAATATCTTGGCAAAAATCTCGTCTAATATAGTCTTTCTCTCCCCCCCCCCCCCGGCAAAAAAAAATACAGATGCCGTTTTCAAAGTAGATAATATTTCTGCTTGAAGGACAGAAGCACATATCAAGAACAGGCCACAAATGATGCTTCCCTGAATCAGATTATGCAAAAGACTGGTAAAATCTCTTTTGATGCTTATTTCCTTTCCTCACTCCTGATTAGAGATGTGGCATATGTATAAGGGCAGGGCCTCTTGATTTGGTTTTGTGCTTCTGCAGTTGCTTCTAAGTTGAGCAAAAGTTGAAGAAAACCTGCATGCATCCTCTGCCACTATGACAAGCAACCACCATCCTATTATTAGTGTCAGAGGGATGAGTATTTAGGTACCTCAGGGCCTAGTTCCACATTTTCCCATCTATAAACAATGTGTGGGCTAACCAGCATGCTTGCACCTAATTAAAGCATGAAGGGGTTAATATAATAGAGTATTATAGACTCTATAGAGGACCCAGGTGGTGCTGTGGGTTAAACCACAGAGCTTAGGGCTTGCTGATCAGAACGTCGGCGGTTCAAATCCCTGTGACGGGGTGAGCTCCCGTTGCTCGGTCCCAGCTCCTGCCAACCTAGCAGTATGAAAGCACGTCAAAATGCAAGTAAATAAATAGGAACCGCTACAGCAGGAAGGTAAACGGTGTTTCCATGTGCTGCTCTGGTTTGCCAGAAGCAGCTTTGTCATGCTGGCCACATGACCTGGAAGCTATATGCCGGCTCCCTCGGCCAATAATGCGAGATGAGCGCCGCAACCCCAGAGTCGGTCACGACTGGACCTAATGGTCAGGGGTCCCTTTACCCTTTACCTTTAATATGTCCTATCATGCTTAAAGGTAAAGGTAAAGGACCCCTGACAGTTAATTCCAGTTCACAAACGACTCTGGGGTTGCGGTGCTCATCTCAATTTACTGGCTGAGGGAGCCGACGTTTGTCCACAGACAGTTTTTCTGGGTCATGTGGCCAGAATGACTAAACCGCTTCTGGCGAAACCAGAGCAGCCCACGGAAACACCATTTACCTTCCTGCTGAAACACCATTTACCTACCTATTTATCTACTTGCACTTGGACGTGTTTTCAAACTGCTAGGTTGGCAGGAGCTGGGACCGAGCAACAGGAGCTCACCCTGTCGTGGGGATTCAAACTGCTGACCTTCCGACCGGCAAGCCCTAGGCTCAGTGGTTTAGACCACACCGCCACCCGCGTCCCTCCCTATATAAACAGCATGCTTGAGCCTAATTAAAGCATGAAGGGGTTAATGTCATAGAGTAATATGTCCTGCCACGCTTAGTCTATATCATTTCCTCTCACCTTGGGAGGAAATGGACAACCAAACCTTTTGTTGTCTACATCCAGATTTGGTGTGTGAGGAGCTCTGAGCTGCTCCCTCCGGCCACATGGATTTAACCAACCTCAATTGTTTCAGACAAGAATGGAATCTGAAACTAACATTGTCCTATACCAATAGTTTAGGGTTGTTTTTTGTTTTTTTACCATTTTGCTATCAAGCAGTGTTTTACTGCCTCTGCAACTTTTTCTGACTGCTATATGGAAAAGCACATGAATCTGACATTTGAAGAGTTTTGTAAATTAACTTATAACTTACTAAATGTGAGGTCTAGCTGTGTGCTATGGAAGTGGAGTACTTTGGGAATCGCTGGAAAGGGCACATTTTAAAGGTTTTACAGCCTCTATTTCCTCACTTTTATTTGCTGCATGCTTTGCCATATTTAATCTTTGCTAGGGTTCTTTCACCAAAGAGTACTTGCCCCAAACTTGGGATTCTGACATCCAGGATTTCCAATGCAACGCCCAATTCTTTCATCTTCTCCTCAGGTCACATCAAGACAAGAGGTTGCAATGATTAGTCTCTGGTGAAACCTCATTTCTCCAAGAGGGAAATGACCATCACTAAGCTGTGATGGTCTTAATGAGCAACTTAATTGAAGTCAATGGGCATATTTCTTATCAATAGTAAAGGTAAAGGGACCCCTGACCGTTAGGTCCAGTTGCGGACAACTCTGGAGTTGTGCCGCTTATCTCGCTTTACTGGCCGAGGGAGGTGGCATACAGCTTCCGGGTCATCTTGCCAGCATGACTAAGCTGCTTCTGGTGAAACCAGAGCAGCGCATGGAAACGCCATTTACCTTCCCGCTGGAGTGGTACCTATTTATCTAATTGCGCTTTGATGTGCTTTCAAACTGCTAGGTTGGCATTAGCAGGGACCCATCAATGGGAGATCACCCCATTGCGGGGATTCAAACTGCCGACCATCTGATCAGCAAGCCCAAGAAGCTCAGTGGTTTAGAATATAGTCAGCTCTTAAAACAGTTCCTTATCATTTCAGTAAAAATCTGAATACTTGAAGTGTTTCAAGTGGCTTTTTAAGATGCTGTGTTCTACTGTTTCTCTTATACAGTGCCAAGATGATAGAGCTTAAAATGGCTCGAACCTATGGCAGATTACTAATTTTAAAAAGAAAGATCCTAGTGGAATGGGATCTTTGGACATCAATATTTATGAGCTTAGGCTTGCTGTTTTCTATTTTTATAAACCCATTAGGCCTCACCAGAGATCTTTAATACACCATTTTCCTTTCAAAGCCCTGCTTGAAAATTCAAATGAATGTAACCTTCAAATTAAGCCAATCTAAATTAATATGTTGTCATATATAATATAAGGTTCTGTTTTGGAACTGAGAATGAAAAGAAGATAGTTGATAGAATAAACGTGAATGTCAACATTCTAGTATTAAGTTGAGTTTATTATTATTTTTTAAAAATAAAACACAACGAAACAGGCAAATTGCTTTATATTTTCTACAAGGTCTAAGAGTAATGCTCTGAGTGGTATTCAGCTAAATAACTCAATGCACCCCCGCCATCCCGAAATCTGCTGCAGAGAGCTGAGCTGAGAAACCCAGAACAGATTTAGGTGGGGCGATGAGAGGGAGAGACTGTTCTGTTGTGCAAGGATGTGCACCCTTCCTCAGTCAACAAAGTGAATGTTTACCAGGCTGCTAAATCTGGTAACCTTACGCTAAGTGGAACTCTCATCCATATAGGGCATAGCTGCCAAGTCTCCCGTATTCCCCGGGAAATCCCCGTTTTTCCAGCTGTTCCGAGCTGAAAAAACAGATTCCCCCCCGGTTTATTCTGGCATGGTGGCCATTTTGGAACTGGGCGAAGCATGCTCAGAAGCGACTTTTGATGCTGCTCTGCCCAGTTCCAAAATGGCGGCAGCGCTACTTCCGGTCTGCTACTTCTGCCCGGTCCCTTATTTCTCTGACAGCAACTTGCATAGCTGCCAAGTTTTCCCTTTTCTCGCGAGGAAGCCTATTCAGCATAAGGGAAAATCCCTTTAAAAAAGGGATAACTTGGCAGCTATGGCAACTTGGCAGGTATGATATAGGGCTCATCTGCAATTTGCATGTATGACTCGGCAAATCTGATCTTTACTGGCCAACTATGCATGTGCTTATATCCTGATCTCCTATGCCACCCATGTTACAACAAGCAGGAGAAATAGAGCTGGTGGGAGTGACAGAATCTATACTAGGAAAGGTTGGCTAGAAACCCACATCATGGCTCTCCCTTTGCGGGCCAAATTAAATGATACACATAAACACATGTAACAACATTCTAAGGCAGGGATAATCAATGTAGTGCCTTCCAGATGGTATTTGACTCCAGCTCCCATCAGCCCCAGCCAGCTTGGCCAATAGTCAGGATTATGGGAGTTGTAGCCCAACAACATATGGAAGGCACCGCAATGGCTATCTCTGCTTTGAGATTTGGCAAAGAAATGGTGGGTGCTAGGTAAGGAATGTTTAGCAGAGGTCGGCAACCTCCAGCCCATGGGCGGAATGTGGCCCACAAAGGCCGTTTATCCAGCTCATGGGCTGCCCGTGAACCGAGCCGCCTGCTCAGCGAGCCCCCCGTGCGCTGTGCTAAACCGGCACAGTGTGGCGCGGGGACTTGCCAAGCAGCTCCAGAAATTGCATCTGCGCATGCCCAGACGCTGAAAATCGCTTTTGCACAGGCGCGATTTCCGGCGTCTGCGCAGCCGCAGAAGTGATTTCTGGCACTGCAGACATGCGTAGACGCCATTTCCGGCATCATGCTGCGCCCGTCCGGCCCACGGGCGATGTCCGTGGGAATGATCCGGCCCATGGCCAGATAACCTTGCCGACGCTTGCCCTAAACTGTTTCCCAAGTTCCTTGCCCCAAGAAGAATTTCAAAGGTTAAACAAACATTTTGAATAGAATGGGGTGTGGAGTAGTGGGAACAATTTGGAGCAAAGAAAGAACAGGTTCAGAAAAGGGTCAAGCACACACCACTGTTTCTTCATTGAAAATGACCCTTTCTGAAAGCAACTTTTATAACAGTTATGCACAGAAGCACAAGAAAACTGCTGGGTGGACCTGCTCTTAATACACCATCGCCAATGTAACTTTCCTCAGGTCAGAGGCTGCTTTATAAAATTTCTTCATTGTCCCACAGAAGAGAGTCACTAGCAAAAAATGGTGCTTTTGGGGTAGCTTTGTTGGAACTGCGGTTTTGGATTGGGGGTTCCCTGAAGTAATTTTAATATTCAACAGCAATGACTGCAGAATGATGACAATTGCACAATTGCTTAAACACTCTGCAGAGTTAAATCTCAGCCAATCAATTGTCCCGGGGGCTCCTCCTACTTTTTCCTATCTAAGTTTCCATTCTTTATACGGCCCTGAATGTCAGCAAGGAGTGTGGGCCGGGAAACAAAATAGTAAGAATGGCTCACAGGGGCATTGGGGCTATATTAAATACATTTTCAGACCTTGTTATTAATTCTCCCTGCTTGGCAGAATGTTTAAAAATTGGCAAGGGAGCATTAAGAGACAGGATGTCATTGCAGCCGCGCACAGGTGGAAAAAGAGAAATCGCCAAATGGTTCGCTGCAGGTTGGTGGACAGGCCCAAAGGGGTACAGGGAAAAATTATAAGTGACATGTATGATTGACACTCCACCACAACGCAGCATTGAAAAAAGAGAGAGAAAAACCTGCTGGTTTGAAAGGGAATACTTTGGCAGGCAACTCAAATGCATCGTACACTGTTATTTGGTCTCTAAAGAGGTACCCCATTCTGTTTCTCCTACCCATCAGGGAGAGAGGAGAGGCAATTTATATTAATGATCACGGATCTGCAGAGGAGAAGGGTGAAGAGGTCATATCTGAAAAACAGGGGTGGATATTCTTTCCATGGTTTTACTCCATGTGGGAAAATGAAACATTTAATCCTTCTACCCTATCAGAAAAATACAGCTCTTTGTGAAACTTAGCAGCTGCTGCCATTGCCCAGAAGCTGCTGTCCTTTCTCAGAATGTGTGATGATTCTATACTCCCCCTGCCAGTTCTTCCTTACTCTTTAATTGGCCCCTCTTCTATCCGCCCCCTTGATGCTGTCAGTCAAAATCAACATTTAGTTGCACTTCTTTCTTTGGGGGAATCACACAGTCATGCCTTTGTTACTGCATAGGGCTGGGTGATCCGGAGAGGTATCAGGGATCGTTCAGCTGGGGGGTGGGGTGGGAGCAGTTGAATGCTCACCTGGGGAACAGGAATCCCTCAGCCCCCAGCCCCTGTCTCCTCCCTGGCCCTGCGAGGCGCTGGGGTGAAACTGCCTCATCTCCCTTGGTGAGAGCGGTGGCAGTTTCACCCCGACACCCTGTGGTGCTGGGGCCAATGCGGCTTGTCCTTTCAACATTGCAGTGTACTGCCAGATCACGATGTTTGGCTGGTGATACATCACGATGCTGAAAACCTGACATAACCCAGCCCTAGTTTGAACATAAGAGGTAGTAAAGGTGTAGCTGACAAAGGTCCGTATAGTTAAAGCTATGGTTTTCCCAGTAGTGATGTATGGAAGTGAGAGCTGGACCATGAAGAAGGCTGATCGCCGAAGAATTGATGCTTTTGAATTATGGTGCTGGAGGAGACTCTTGAGAGTCCCATGGACTGCAAGAAGATCAAACCTATCCATTCTGAAGGAAATCAGCCCTGAGTGCTCACTGGAAGGACAGATCGTGAAGCTGAGGCTCCAATACTTTGGCCACCTCAGGAGAAGAGAAGACTCCCTGGAAAAGACCCTGATGTTGGGAAAGATTGAGGGCACAAGGAGAAGGGGATGACAGAGGACGAGATGGTTGGACAGTGTTCTCGAAGCTATGAACATGAGTCTGACCAAGCTGCAGGAGGCAGTGCAAGACAGGGGTGCCTGGCGTGCTATGGTCCATGGGGTCACGAAGAGTCGGACACGACTAAATGACTAAACAACAACAAAAGCGTAGCAGTGGCTCATATCTACAGATTCAATGCAGCAAATGCAAGCTTTAAATGCTGTTGAGGGCTTTAAACACAAGAAATGCACATGCTATAAAAGACATGCAGCCAAGAAAGATAACTAACATTGATTCCAATCATCCAAACTTGTTATGTATGCCACAGCCATCAGGAAGAGCTGTGTAAATAAAACAACATTACTTTCTGGCGTTTCTGATGAGCAGATGTTCTGGTTTTTGTCGATTCATTTATGGGACAACCATTTCTTCTCTACGACTCTCCCCGCCGCCACCCCTCCACCGCCGCTCATTCTGTACTTCCTGCATTCAGAATTGTCCAAGTGAAAGCCGAACGGCCCTGACTGCGCCTGATTGAACAACGTCCCGTTTTAACAGCTGTGTGTTGGTAACGCTGGAAATGTCTCTCTCTCAGAGGAGAAGAGGTTCTGGTAATCAGCATTTTAGCTTGGTCTTTCATACCTCTCAATGCACCCTCACGCTTGAAGCCCTCTTCACTCCTCATCACTTCCTTTGCATAACAGGGCAACAGTGAGAGTGCTTTAAGGTTTAGAGTTTTTAGCAATGAAGCAGATTTCCTCCTGAATTGGTCTATATGAAGTAAGCATTTCGGAAAACAATTTTGCAAATTAAAGTGAATAATGATATAGGAGTATCTTAGTCTTTTTGAAGCCTCACACACATTTTGCATTATCCTTATATTCTGAAATATCAGTTTAAATGAAGATAATTCAGTTATCTGAAGAAGTGTGCATGCACACGAAAACTCACACCTATGACAAACTTAGTTGGTCTCTAAGGTGCTACTGGAAGGATTTTTTATTTTATTTTTAATTCCTCAGAAACAGCCCTGCCTATTTTTATTATAAATCAGCCACAACACTCAAACATATATGATTTGCTGCAACTGGATTTTAAATATATCCAAGCACATCAATGGCTACTAGCCACGATGGGTATGCTTTGCCTCCCCAAGTGCAGACAAAGTACCTCTGAATACTGGTAGCTGGAAACCATAGGAGGGGTGATTTCTCCTGAGCTTCGGTCCAGCTTGTGGGTTTCCCACATGAATCTGGCTGGCCACCACGAGAGCAGGTTGCTAGATTACTTGTGGCATTGGCCTGATCCAGCAGACTCTAATTACATTCTCTACCTCTCTTTCAAATCAGAACCAGTGAAGGCGGTGAAGGTCCTATGTGAGTGCTTGGAGGCGGTTGGAGGATGGATGGCGGCTAACAGATTGAGGTTGAATCCCGACAAGACAGAAGTATTGTTCGTGGGGGACAGGAGGCGGGCAGGTGTGGAGGACTCCCTGGTCCTGAATGGGGTAACTGTGCCCTTGAAGGACCAGGTGCTCAGCCTGGGAGTCATTTTGGACTCACAGCTATCCATGGAGGCGCAGGTCAATTCTGTGTCCAGGGCAGCTGTTTATCAGCTCCATCTGGTATGCAGGCTGAGACCCTACCTGCCCGCGGACTGTCTCGCCAGAGTGGTGCATGCTCTAGTTATCTATCGCTTGGACTACTGCAATGCGCTCTACGTGGGGCTACCTTTGAAGGTGACCCGGAAACTACAACTAACCCAGAATGCGGCAGCTAGACTGGTGACTGGGAGCGGCCGCCGAGACCACATAACACCGGTCCTGAAAGACTTACATTGGCTCCCAGTACGTTTCCGAGCACAATTCAAAGTGTTGGTGCTGACCTTTAAAGCCCTAAACGGCCTCGGTCCAGTATACCTGAAGGAGCGTCTCCTCCCCCATCGTTCTGCCCGGACACTGAGGTCCAGCGCCGAGGGCCTTCTGGCGGTTCCCTCGCTACGAGAAGCCAAGTTACAGGGAACCAGGCAGAGGGCCTTCTTGGTAGTGGCACCCACCCTGTGGAATGCCCTCCCACCAGAGGTCAAAAAGAACAACAACTACCAGACCTTTAGAAGGCATCTCAAGGCAGCCCTGTTCAGGGAAGCTTTTAATGTCTGATGGATTTCTGTATTTTAATATTTTGTTGGAAGCCGCCCAGAGTGGCTGGGGGAACCCGGCCGGATGGGCGGGGTATAAATAATAAATTATTATTATTATTATTATTATTATTATTATTATTATTATTATTATTATTTTGACTTTAACCAGGGCTTTTCTTCTCAGCCAGAACTCACTTCCCGCACCTCTCAGGTGGGCACCATTGCCCTTATAAGATAATGAAGGAGGAGTTCATGGTGAATTCTGGCACCTCTTTTTCTAGGAAAAAAAATAGCACTGCTTTGAACCATGCTGTGAATTTTCTTCTCCATAAAATTCCTTCGCTCTCCCACCCATGTAAATGATTCCCCCTTCTTATTTTCTCCATATAAACTGGCAATCGAAGGATGTGGCTGATGGTGTGCTTTGAAATTTCAATTCCCACAATCATTTCAGGAAATGACAGACAAGCAGGTAAGGACAGCGAATCAGAACAGAAGCCTCCTGGCTTGTGTATTGAGCTGCTTCCTCCTGCTAGATTCCCCCCCCCCCCTGCAACCACTCCCTTCACCCCTTTTTAGCATGCAAGCGGAAAGCAATTGAGCTTTTTTTACAATCAGGTTATTGCATGCATTACCCTTGGGTTTTTCTTTTCTTTTCAGGAGCTCTCAAATTTTTGAGTACTTGAAGCAGGTTCTCATACAAAACTGAGCCAAACAGAATCCCATGCACCCCAACTTTAATTCCAACAGTCAGGCCGGATTTTTATTAAACTCCTCCCAAGTTACATAAATCTTAACATATGAAGTGCATAAAAATATTTATTCAATAAGAATATGTGACAGGTTTCACAAGTCTGGTGTTAGTGGTGAAGGAAATATGATATAAAACAGACTCAGTGGATCTTGCTAAACAGAATGAAAAATGCGAGCCAATGAGTTATGGATCTCTGCCAATTCGCTGTGTGTCTTTTAGTCAATCCAGACTGGATATATGTGTTGGGGAGTAGCAGACTGATAACCACATTACATTATGAAATTTGGCCAGTAACAAAGGTATGTACCCTGTTTCTCCAAAAATGAGACGTAGCCATAAAATAAGCCATAGCAGGATTTTTAAGCATTCAAGGAATATAAGCTATACCCCGAAAATAAGACATAGTGATAGGCAGCTTAACCTTGTAGGTTAAACTGTTCCATACTTAATAAAAAAAATAAGACATCCCCTGAAAATAAGCCATAGTGTTGTTGTTTTTAAGAAAAATAAATATAAGACTGTGTCTTATTTTCGGAGAAACACGGTATATGTTTCCTGACTACCACACCTTCATGCAATCTTATCTGAAAAAGGTTTTCTGTTTTGTTTTTAAACTGGTGATGAAAAAGAGAGAGAGAGAGAAATCTTCCCAATAATTGCTTTTCAAACCAGTTACCACTCAGTGCACCTAATCCTAACTGATCCCAACACAGATCACTGGGGATTAGGTGCAAAGTCGCCTTGTATCTGGTTGGTTCAATGGCCAGCTGTTATTGGTGCAGGTCTTTTAGGATACCTAGAAATTCTTCATCATTTGTTGTGACCTGAACACACATCTGTCGTAACACGTTTTTCTTTAGATAATTCTCTTGATTTCAACCTTAATCCCTAGCCATTTTGGCCATGTATATGTGATAGCATGCCCTAAGTACTACGGCAGGGGTCCCCAAACTAGGGCCGGGGCCGGATGCGGCCCGCATGAGCCAATTGTGTGGCCCCCGACGACCCCCGCCGCCCACTCTTACCAGCGCACCGTGGTGCAGTTGCCAATCTCCGGGTTGGCACAGCGCACAAGCTATTTCTGGCACTGCGCCGACCCAGAAGTATACCGGAAATGACGTCTGCGCATGCACAGAAGCCATTCCCAGCGCTGGCCTGCGCCAGAAAAAGTGAGTGTGCACGCATATGGCAACGTGTTTCCCCGCCCTCTGGCCCGCCGCGTGACTGGCGCCAGAGGAACTGGCCCAAAGCCAGGTAGGTTTGGGGACCCCTGTACTACGGTCAATTACTTTTGAGGCTAGCTCCTATCAGCTGCCTTGATTCTGTAGAGGAGTTTGTACCTTTTGAATGTTTGGCTCTCAAATACTCGAAAGGCATAAGGAGCTCCCAGCTGGCTCTTCCCTGCCCTTCCTATAAAGTTTGCGTCAAGAGATAACCATATACCACAGATTCTTTCCATCTGAGGTTTTCATTTCCCACCCACTTTATATCTGCTCTGGTTTAAAACTACATTCTCCACCTCCTCCATCTTGGCTCAGAAGCTTCTAACATTAGCATATAAAACACCTACACAATGCCCTATTCAAATGTAGCTCTGTGAAGCTAAGGAGGTGTAGACCTGACTGGTTCCTAAATGAAACCAGTTTGCTGCACTTAGTTTTCCCCAGTGAGGTCCAAGTACAAGGAAACAATTAACCCTCTGTTTATTTAATACACATATTTAAGCATCTGTGCCACAGCCAATTAATTTTACTTAACCACCTACATGTGCCCTGTTTATAATAGTTCTCCCAAGCTTTTGAACATTTGTTGACTTTATATAATCAAAACATATTATTGGTGATAAGTTTGAATTTAGGAAATGTAGCTGTGGATTTTTGTTTGTTTATATTGGTGGGTTCCCCCCCCCCCCATTTCTCAAATGATCTGCATTATTTGTTCTTTTTTCTCTAAGCCCCATGACCCTATTCAACTTTGCTAGTTTTTATCCATGCTGGATGTTATTTGCATTTATTCTGCCTTTTCTGTACTTTTTTTTTTAGTCACTTTTTTTTAGCTTAATAGGAAGCTGATTCATCTATACAGCCTCTCTTCCTTAGCTTCCTTATCTATTAAATTTGCTTTGTAGCATCCTCCTCTGAACATTTTATGCAAATTCCATGGGGAATTTACGATAAGCCACCTAAAGGAAATATCTCAAAAAAAGAGAAAGTGTCTTTTTAAAAAAAGAGAGAGAGAGAGAGCGAGCACACAATAAATACAACAGAAAGAAAGACAGAATTTACAGCAGTGGTCTCATCTTTTATCCACCCTACGCTTAAGTTTCAACCCCATAGCACCAAGAGTTGTTCTCACAGAGCCCCATGGGTCCAAAGGCTATTTGGTGGAGGCAGCCAGGGAGAAGTAAACACTTCCACTTGGTGGCAGTGAGAAGTTTGCAGGAAGGGAAGGACAAACAGAGGTGGACACTGGTTGGCCAGGTCTCCCTTCCTCACACAGGCCCGGGTGTAGCTAGGGACCCGTAAATGCATGTATTTCACCTTGGCATCACCAGATATCTAATCCTTTTAACTGGACGTGGTAGGGGTAGAATTTGGGATCTTTTGCATGGAAAGCATGTGGTCTTCCATTGAGCTATGCACCCTTTCTTTTTGGGATGAGAGGGTAAAGTCAAAGCCTTTAGAGAAAAGTGGATTTCACACACTCTTGAAATTCAGGAGACTTTCAGAAACAGGCTGGTAATATGGCCTAGAGGTCTGCTGCTCAAAGAAACCAAAGTCCTTTGGTGCAGATCTTTGGATCCTGGCCACAGAGAGAAAGTTTGTGATAAGTTCCTGGAGATGCAGCCCCTCCAGAAATTCTCACTGACTTAATGTTAGGTTTGCTTTATTCCAGTGAAGCAGCGGACATTAAACCCTTGATTAACTTGTCCCAATGTGTGTGCAAGAATGTGAAATAGTTTCAGGAAAGCTAGTAAGCTTCTGCTTTTGCAAAGCATGTGTCCCCCCCCTTTTTATTTGCTTTTTTATACACACACCCCATTTCAACAAAATGCGTGACTTGTACCTTGTAACAGCTTTGGATGTTCGTCTATAGTCCTCAGATAATGCTTCTCAAAAGACAAGTTAATTTTCCTGAACTAGAAACTCAATTTGGAGCCCAGTTGGCACATATATTTGTTTTACATTCAATGTTTATTTGGCACCACTGCCAGGCCCTGGCAGCTGCCACTATGCCTGCCTTTGTTTCCCACAACTATGTGTTCCAGCGCCGAAGCCAACACCTGTGGCTGCATAAAAGGCTAAATACAGCAGCTGCCGGACTCAGATGTCCACAGTGAAATAAAATTCTAAAGCATACGAGTTTGGATGTGTGGCTGGCTTCCTCCTTTGACTCTTTTCAAGGCTTCCTTGGATGCTTGCTCTGCAGGATACTTCATTTATCAACTGTCTGTCAGCCAGTGTTACTGACCTTAGGTTTATTAGTGGCCTTGAATACCCCCATTTTATTAATGATGCACCAAGACATGCCAAAGAGGTAACTCTGAAGGAACTTCCTGGAAACCAGTGCCTTGCTTTAAGAGATACTCTGGTGTAAGACAATGAAGTTGACTCCAGCTGTACTTCACAACCACTAAGGAGGGTATCTGGCACAACAGATGCTGCTTAAACAGGCTGTGTTTGGTATCCTGTCGAGAATATCACAGCACCTGTTTTCTCGGTGACAAATGCGGTTCCTATTCTGGAAACAAAAGGGTTTCTCCCTCACATTTGAGAATAATCCCAGCGTCTCCTTCACAATGAAAAATAAAAACAGCAGGAGACACCCTTGGGATGTGTGAAACCTGTCCCTTTATTTTCAAGGATATTTCCCCCCTGCCCACATGCTGGCATCAAATGTTTGAGACGCTTATCGTCAAAAGCAGGTACAAAGTTTTGCAAAGCAGATCTGAACCATTGTTGCTTGCTGCATACAGATCACTATCCATCCAGGAGCACAGACACCAAGACAGCCCTGAATCACTCTTGCGTACCGTATGCAAAATTGTACAAAATTCGGTCCACCCGCCAATCATATTAACCGTGAACCTGCTGTCTACTCAGGACACTTATATGAAAATTAATTATCTGTCCTGTTTTACTTTTAGAAGCTGTATTCAGAGCATCCTTAAATGCATCCAATATTTTGTCAAAAGTCTGAAATATAGGGCACATAAATCTGGCATAAATCTCGAAGCTACGAACATGAGTTTGACCAAACTGCGGGAGGCAGTGCAAGACAGGAGTGCCTGGCGTGCTATGGTCCATGGGGTCACGAAGAGTCGGACATGACTAAATGACTAAACAACAACAACAAATCTGGCATCAGCTTTGTTATACAGTGGTACCTCTACTTATGAATTTAATGTGTTCCGAACGCACATTCGTAAGTTGAAAAAAATTGTAAGTCGAATCCCATAGGAATGCATTGGGAGAAAAAATTCGTAAGTAGAAGCAACCCTATCTAAAAATTCATAAGTAGAAAAAAATCCTATCTAAACCGCATCCAAGATGGCGGACGGAGCTCCATTCTAAGTAGAAACATTCGTAAGTAGAGGTACCACTGTATATTTTAACCAGGGTATCCACACTAAATTGGGTTCTGGTTGTTACATGTACAGTCATTCATCATTCTGAACATGCACATGTCTGTTTCTAAATGCATATGTCATGGCTATATGCCTGTGTACCGGAAGGAGCATCTTCACCCACATCGTACAGCCCAGACACCGAGATCTGGCTCCGATGGCCTTCTGCCAGTTCCCTTACTGTGAGAAGTGAAGTTATAGGAAACCAGGCAGTGGGCCTTCTTGGTAGTGGCACCCTCCCTGTGGAACACCCTCCTGTCAAATGTCAAGGAGACAACTTTCAGAAAACATTTGAAGGCAGCCCTGTGTAGGGAAGTTTTTAATGTTTGATGTTTTACTGTGGTTTTATATTTGTTGGAAGCTATCCATAGTGGTTGGGGCCATCAATCAATGACATTAAACAACCTTGTCCAATCCACTAAGTATCCTGTCTCCATCAGTGACCTGATCCCAATGGTTCCAATAAAATATACAAAAGCACAGCATGGCAGTGGATTTCTGAACATTTTGAAAGCATGGAATAAATGTGGGGTCATTATTTCATGATACAGATAGTTTTCACCTCACAACTGAACTGCATGTTAATACCATCTGTTACAAAAGATTTGGTTTTCTTTTCGAGTATTCCAATACCGCACCCTTACCCACAGATATATATTTAAAAATATATTTTAAAAAAAACCTCTAAAAATTGGCACATTTACTAAAAAAGGGGGGGGGGTTACTCTGCTGCATATGCTTCCTGTATTTTTAATCTGACCTCAGCTGTATTTGCAGGGCCTCCCAGGTTGCTTGCCATTTGACGTATACAATACCAAAGGTTATGTAGGGGTTGCAACAAGCACTAAAGCTGCCAGCTCCTGTCTGAACAACTCACTCAAATGCATCAGATCGCCTTACGATCACAGTCTCCTGTTTATGGTTTGTGTTCAATATGACACTTTTTATCTGAGCAAATTTCAATTTACTCTTTGAAATAAAACCGCGCAGCACACTCTGCTAACTGCTCTGTGCACCCTAGCAATGCAGCTGTTCCCCAGAAAATCTACTCAAAGGTACCTTTCCAATGTAAAACAACGCTGCTTCCAACAAACATTGCTATGGTTTCCCAAACAAAACACTGCTTATTGTAATTATGATTAATCATTGTCATGGCACTTTTCATGCACAAGGTGCTTTCCAATCCCCCTCACAATGACACCTCCTAGAAGGTCACTTCTCAAGTACAGTGGTACCTTGACTTACGAACGACTCGACAACTGAATTTTTCGACCTACGAATGGGGCAAATGGCCGCATGCTTACTAATTTCTCGACATCCGAACGGAAGCCGCGGCAGTTTTAGATGGGGTTTTTCGACTTATAAATTTTTGATGAGGTTGCTTCGACTTATGAATTTTCCCATTTCTAATGCATTCCTAAGGGAAATTGCGTTTCCAATGGCGCTTTTCGACTTACGAATTTTTCGACCTACGAAGGTGCCTTCGGAACGGATTAAATTTGTAAGTCGAGGCACCACTGTAATGGAATGATAGGCGATGGTAACTTGCTCAAGACCACCCAGTTCTTGCAGGGGAAGAAAAATAAAACACTGTATTCAGTAAACTATACTGGCTCTCACTGGAAAACTCATACTTATGCACTTGCTTTGGAAGTATTTCTGTCAGAAAGCAAGCCCTGACTCAGAAGCTCAGCAGGTGAAATGCAACAGTCTGCAGGAAAGCGCACACCTGTCAACAGACCCACAGTTTAGTAAAGATTGTGTGGGCACGCTGAATGCGGTGAACTGGATTCTGCATATGGGGGCCTCAACACATGATTCCTGCAATTTCCAGTAGGGCTGACTTGGGTTGCAACTGCAGACCCAGTTTTAATATTGTTTAATTTTTTTCATATTTTGTTGAAACAATGGGCTTGTTCCCTACTCCTTCCCAAGTCTCCTCTCTCAGAATAATTATTTCCTTCATCCGCCAATATGGCCTAACAAAAAAAGTTTCATTCAATAATAGCGCGGCTGAAATTTCTCAGAAGATAATTTCTGAGAAAGACTGGTGGGTAATTTCTCAGTCCCCACCTGCCACCCCAAGCATCGGTTTTGCCACCCACAAAGAGCATGGAGAATTTTGGGAGGCCATTTTCACTCAACTCCTCATCTGTATGGTTACAGTGACTGTTTAAACAGCTGTAAGAAGGCAAGGTATGGCAGCCTCACATATAGGCGTCAAACTGCAGTGGTGGTTCATAAAACTGGACCTCTATGCAGTGAATGACGTGGTGTAGTGGTTAAAACATCAGCCTATGACCTGGGAGACCAGGGTTCAAACCCATTCAGTCATGAAGCTCACTAGGTGGCATGGGGCAAGTCACCAATTCTCAACCTAACCTACCTCACAGATTTGTTCCGAGGATGATATAGAGACGGGGAGGACAATGAGTGGGAGGAGCACTTTGAGCTCCTTGGAGGCAAGGTGAGAGACAAAGTGTAATAAAAAAAACTACGGACTCCTCAGTAGCCATGCGCTTCTGTGGAGCACTGCAAAGGTCCTTCTGAACTCATGTGGATGCTAACACTCAGAATCACAGGGTGAAAATCAGAGCATCAGATGAATTTTAAGCCAACAATTAGTTTAGCTTTGATTTGTTGCTGGCATCCATCTGTCTCAAGAGACAATGGAGTGCACCTTTAGGGTGCTGTCAGCAACAAAGTGACCTCCCCAGGGTGCTAGCCTGGGCAGTGTGTATGGGCAGTGTGTATGGACTGCCCAGACAATGTCCCTCCTCTTGACCTCATTGATGTGGTCCAAAGGAAAGCAGAGCAATACACTGGCACCAGCTTGGCTCCAGGAGTTGCCGAAAGGAGGCATACAAGGCGCCATCCAACCATCTTAGCGACTGCCAGATTTGTGTAGGGTTTACTCCTTGGCCTTTTCTTCTCCCGAAGATACCTCACAAGGCAGTGGAGGTTTAGGATCAGAGTTTTCCTTCTCCTAGATGGATGACCTTTCCAGGTTCATGAGCCCCACCTGCTCCTCACTTCTTTGACTAAAGCTTTTGAAAAGCAAACATTACTTCTAAAGGGGGGGGGGGGAAGATACCAATACCAATAAATATAGTTCAATAGTATTGAACTATATTTACCTTTGAGCACTCAGGAAATCTGCCCTGAGTGCTCACTAGAAGGACAGATCGTGAAGCTGAGGCTCCAATACTTTGGCCACCTCATGAGAAGAGAAGAATCCTTGGAAAAGACCCTGATGTTGGGAAAGATTGAGGGCACTAGGAGAAGGGGACGACAGAGGACGAGATGGTTGGACAGTGTTCTCAAAGCTACGAACATGAGTTTGACCAAACTGCGGGAGGCAGTGGAAGACAGGAGTGCCTGGCGTGCTCTGGTCCATGGGGTCACGAAGAGTCGGACATGACTAAACGACTAAACAACAACAATATTTACCTTTTTATAATATCACTTATGATATCAAAATGACTTTGTGGGGAAATACATTTATCTAACTTGTCTAGACTATTTCCTTATTTAACTCAAAACCTAATAATAAACTGATTTCTTTCCACTTACTGGCAGTGAAGCTTCCAGCCCTCTTTCTTTCAGCTCAGCCTTTGTCAATTGTGTCTGGGTGCTCTGCAACATTCTCTGTTCCTGCCTCATTCTTCTGATTTCCAACTCTTAATTTATCCTACATACTTCATGGTAAAATAAAGAAATTCCTTCAGTAGCACCTTAATTTTTAATTTTTTTAATTTTTTTTTATTTTGCTTCAACTCAGACCAACACGGCTACCTACCTGTAACTAGATACTTCATGGTAGTTTCCCTTTCCAACTTCGTAGCCAGTCAAAAGGGCTGTTCAGTTTTATAAAGTTTCAGGTTCCCATAGTAACTAGGCTTCCCCACACAAATTTGACCTTCCTAAGCTCGCCTGTTGCACCATTTATGAGTTTTCAAACCCCCTGGCAAGAACAGACTGAACTTTTCAACTACAAAAAAACACACAAAATTGGCTGAGAGTTTTATTCCTTTACACAACACATGCATTTAATTAAGTGTTTCTCAATGGCATTGCAAGTTGCATGGAAGTAAATGAGAAAGGAAGGGACAACTGTAATCGGCTGGCTAAACACTCTCAAGTGGGAACTACATTTTTTGGTGAAAAATAGCCAACCTCCCCCCCCCCCCAATTGGGCAACAACCCCTCTAATGTGTGGGGGAGGGGAGATGCTCATTTACATTTTCATTGTATTTTTTTCAACAGACAGCCTTGTGACACCTTCAAGAATAACAAGCATAGCATCATGGGCTAGAAGCCACTTCATCAGATGCATTTGACAAATTAGGTCTTGCCCCCATGAAATATTATGCCATTATAAAATTTTTAAGTCTTCACATTGCAAACGCTCTTCGCTGTTTATGCTGTCATGAAGGAACACACCTCCCATACTGATTTTTTTTTTCAAATGCAGAAAAATCCACCACATAATAACTATTTCATCTCCATTTCAAAAATGCATTGAAGATTTCAAAGTTTCTGAGATAAGTTCCTGAAGAAAGCTTTACAAAGTGTGCTGTCAGAAATGAGATTCTGAAGCCGTCCTTGGTGTGCATTGCATACTTCAATATGCTGCGCCTGTGATTAGCCTTTGAAATTTTGATGAGAAAAGGTGAATTCAGGCTAGGGATTGATTTGTTTTTTTTTGTTTTGGGTATTTTTTAAAATAAAAAACACTGCAAATGTTTTTGGCTTTGCATGAAGAAGTACAATTGTTTATTTGTTTTCCTACTTGATTCCTAATTACTTCAGTTTGATCACAGAACAGATTGCAAGCTAAAAAACGTCAACAGCTCAATAGGGTCCATAGATACTGTTTCAAAGCTTTCTTATCTGAACAGTTTAAAAACAAAGGGGGGGAAAGATTCAGTATAGACGTGAGCGGTACATGCAAAGGTGCACAAAGTCATCAGCGCAGCAAATCGTGCTAAGGGAGGGCTACAGTTAAACGGCATTGCTTGTTTAGAAAAATCGGCCATAATATTACACAGCGGATATTAAGCCACAGCTCAAGTTCGTATTGTAGATAATTCTATGATACAGGATGTGTTGCAGTTACAGAAACATAGGAAGCTGCATTTTCCTGAGTCAGACCAATGTTCCATTTGGCTCACTATCATCCACAATCACTGCCAGCAACTCTCTGGAGATGCAGACAGGGGACACTCCTAGCCTTACCAGGTACCGCCTGCATGCAAGACAGATGCTGTCCTGCCTCACTGCTATGTCCTTCAAGCCTTGAATCTCACCCACTGAAATTAATAAGGGTTAGAGGTGCTTACCTCTCTGCTGCTGGATTGTGTGTATATTTATTTCAGGATTATTAACCCTCAGTGCTGAACACTTTCAAACGGCCCATTAATAGGGTTGCCAGACTCAATAGAGGACAGGACTTCTGTGCCTTTAATTGCCCTGCTCTCTTTGGAGTCTGGAAACCTGAAAGAGAAACCAGCAGACCCTTTGTTTAATTTCCAAGCAAGGGGTCTGCTGGTTTCTCTTTAAGGTTTCCAGACTCAAAAGAGAGCAGGGCAATTAAAGGCGCAGAAGTCCTGTCCTCTATTGAGTCTGGCAACCCTACCCATCAAGAAGTTTGCAAACTTCATAATATTAAGCGAGTCTAAGAATCATGAAGGGTTTCTGTGTGCATGCTTTTAATGACAACCCCCCCCCCCTGCTTTTCATTTTGGAGCTCTTCAAACATATTGCTGTTATTCTGAAGCTAATTTTGGCACCTGCGAAAGCTAAAACCTAATGCAAAATAAAAGCCAGTAAGTCCCATTGAGTTCAATGCTGCTCACTCCCAGGGGGGTAGAACTGCAGCCTACATTAAGAATGTGAAGTCCCCCCCACCCCCCAAAAAACCAGGATCATCTTCTTTCTAAGGTGCATAAATGCATCTGGCTGTAAACAAATTGAGCAGAAAGCTGTTACACTACTTACCTCTGTCTGTGTCATAAAGAAAGACAAACCGGTTCCATTTAAAGTGGCCCAGCAAGCTTAGCAGTGCTCCCTGTAAGGAAGGCCTCAGTTGCAGCACAAACTGGCTCTCGCCCTCGGTGGGGAAACTCGGCGTGATGAGGGAGATGTGCAAGGCGCTGCAGAATGAGGTCAAGGTGTGTACTGATCTTTTATCGTACAGTCCAAAAATGGCAAAAACTCCTCTTGAATACTGGGAGCAGACTGGAAGAAAGCAAAACGGGGAAAAGGTGTGATTAAAAACAACAACAATAAAACACTTCCTGCTAATTAAGATAGCAAGTTCAGCATCACGACCATGGATTAGGAGGGGGCAGCTGAGAATATGCAGGAACAGTGTCATGCAATTCCGCAGCAGAGCTAGTGGCCGTTGAGACTTTCACAGAATGGTAGTATGAAATACATGATCCACACATCCACATCCTTTGAGAACAGAAGCCCAAGTAGGTCCATGTTAGGACATATGCTTTATAGGCCAAAGATTCCAGGTTCGATCCCGGACACCTCCAGAGCTAGGAAACATGCTGTGTGTCAATGGTAAAATCTTTATTACAGATAGCATAAGGCAGGGGTCAGCAAACTTTTTCAGCAGGGGGCCAGTCCACTGTCCCTCAGACCTTGTGGGGGGCCAGACTATATTTTTTTTGGGGGGGAAATGAACAAATTCCTATGCCCCACAAATAACCCAGGGATGCATTTTAAATAAAAGCACACATTCTACTCATGTAAAAACATGCTGATTCCTGGACCATTCGTGGGCCAGATTTAGAAGGTGATTGGGCCAGATCCGGTCCCCGGGCCTTAGTTTGCCTACCCATGACATAAGGCAGGTATCCCCAAACTTCGGCCCTCCAGATGTTTTGGACTACAATTCCCACCACCCCTGACCACTGGTCCTCTTAGCTAGGGATCATGGGAGTTGTAGGCCAAAACATCTGGAGGGCCGCAGTTTGGGGGTGCCTGGCATAAGGTAAAAGCATCTACATACATAAGCAGAGCATGCTGAATAGGCTATAGGGCAACTATAGAAGTAGGGGGTACACATACTAATTCTCTCGATTACAATAGACCAGGATATGATAAAAACACATAAGGAACAAAAATCAAGCAACAAATATATTTTTTTAGATGCAAACCTTTAGACCTGTTTTGGGGCACATACCACCCTTCAATGTATATCAATCACAGCAGCACAATATCTGGTGAGTGGTGTGTCCTGGAAATTTATGTATTATTGGCAGAACACTGCTGTGGGAAGCCCTGGAGAGGTGCTTGCCAGTGTGTAGACAACTCTGAGCTCGACCGGGAGCTCCCATCAGCTGTTTAAATGATAAACGCACTTGCTGCTTCTCCTCTGCTAGATAGCTGATCTGCTAGCGAGGAATATAACGTAGCCAAAGTAGATGTAACCAGATGTGAGGAGAGATAAATAAGCTGCTGTGAAAAAATAACAATAAAGTGGAACTTTGTTTCCCGTGTTTCAAGAACGTTCAATTTATATATAAAAAAAACTTTAAGCACAGGCTCAACGACACACATGGGAGGTCTTGGCACAGATGCAAAGTTAAGAATGCTTGGTGTTTACGGGAACTAATGCCCTGATAGGTACCTCATAAAACGTCATCTATGGATCCCCTGTTTCTTTCCACCAAATCTTTCAAGCCTCAGCAGTCCAAAATATCCATAAACCACAGCAATATCGCTCACATAACTCTAACTTCCAGAACTTTGAGACAATGACTTACACGTTCACTTAAATGTACTCTCTCCGAGGAACAGCGGAAAATGCCTGCTTAGTGTTACTAGATCATATGCCAAATTGGAAGCTTGCAGCTTTGTTTGCATAAGTGCCAACTAAAGAGCACATTGCAACTCAAAAGGCATTCTTGTTATATATTTTAATTAATTATTAGGTTTGCATTCCATGAATAATTCTTGGGAATTATCTCTAAAGGCTGTTTCAACCCAGGATAAGTTTTTTGAGATAATAGCTGAAGCTTGCAAAGCATTTTTTATGTAAACTAAATGGGAAGGGAAAATTAAATTAGCTGTAAATTAGCTATGCTGAAGTATATATATATATATATGTTTCTTTTACAATAAATTTGAATATCATAATGGGACAATTTGCAAATCATCTTCACAGACAACTGCTGCTGACAGCATACAACAATAATTTGAAAGATCTTCACTGGAAATAAAAAAGAATAGGAAAACCAGGACTTTGAAGGATTGGGTAATCCTCATAATGGTGCAATCTCTATTATCTTCTATGCAGCAAAGTTCATCCTTGTCTTAATTATAAGAAACTAAGGCAGATTAACACTACTTATAAAGCTGGCGCTACTTGACTAACATTTCCCCCCACTCTCCTGTAATTCAAAACATGCTCAATTTAAAAACTATTTATCAACTTATTTCTCAAACATGACAAGAAGGAAAGGTTTGTTAGCAGCTGCTGGAAACTAAAATACCATTTTCCAATACATCAGTGTTTTGCTAACAGATTTTTAACAGCCGTAAGAAAACCGAGGAAGCAATGTGTGAATGGAAAGATAAAACGAGTGGCACAAAATATGAGTGACATCCCCTTAAAAGTGAAAGTTGAAACCAATCCGTGTGACTGTGTTGATGCATTGGTGACTGCAAGCGGAGACCAGAGCTGCACCTTCACCCTGCAAATCACAGCAGAACTGACTTGGAGTAACCATGAACCCTACCATCCCTGATGAGGCCTGCATTTCATGAGACTCCCCCCCCCAAAAAAAATTCCCAGCCCTATCCTACCCATTGCCAAGCCACACAAACATATCAGGCTGACAACCTAGCTGCATGATTCTCCCTTCCAATGTGAGTAGTCTTAGGCTCAGTCAAGCCCATGCTGCAAGGGAAATGGGTACACACATTTCTGGAAGAGCAGCAGCTCAATGTCAGAGCCAACCTAGGAATGACACTAGACAACATCTGATGGTGGGATGCTAAGAAGTGCCTCTCCATCACCACAGATGATAGTGTTTGGTGCCATGTCTAGGTTGGCTCTAATACTGAGCTACCGTTCCTCCAGAAAGGAGGCAAGACTCTACAGTGGGAGGTAGTTAGGTCTTAAGTCATTCAGGGCTTATAAGTTATATGCCTCCAGCAAGCTGCCCCACTTCATTGCCCAAAATCCAAATTTTGCAATAGCTGAAGCTTTCCCATCATTATCAGGAGCAACCTCATGTAGAATGCATTACAGAAATCCAAGAACATATCATAACAACTTAAGAAAAGTCTGCTGGATCAGGCAAGTGGCCCACCTAGTCCAGCACCCTGTTCTCATGGTGGCCAGCCAGGTGTCTATAGGGAAACCTGGAAGAAGGACCTGAACACTCTTCCTACCTGCCATTTCCAGCAACTGGTATTCAGAAGCATGCTGTCTCTAACCGTGGAGGCAAAGCATATCATGGCTAGTAGCCACTGAATGCCCTGCCCTCTATGCACTTGTCTAATCCTCTTCCAAAACCATCCAAGTTGGTGGCCAGCACTGCCTCCTGTGGGAGCGAATTCATAGTTTCAACTGTGTGTGTGTGTGTGTGTGTGTGTGAAACAAACACTTTCTTTGGTACGTATTGGATTTTCTGACATTCAGCTTCATTGGATAACTCCAACCTCGAGTGTTATGAGAGAGCTCCAGCATGAATTACTGTGACCATGCTATCCAGGAAAAACCACCACTAGCAGGGGCGTAGGAAGATAGGGGCGGGGCGCCCTGAGTGGCACGATCTCAGGGATGCCATCGCGGCCGGGCGCCCCGCCCCGCCACTGTGCATGGTGCACCCCGCCCCCAGAACGCGTGCCACGTCCCTGGGGGCAGCGCGTCAGTTCTTCGCCCCTCGTGGCGGAGCATGAAGCTCCACCGCTGACCACTAGTGGACCTTCTGGCATCCTGCACCATTAAAGATTTAAGTGATTTGCTTGCATCCTGTTCCTTAACTGCAAACTTTTAGGAACTTCTAGGAAATTCAAATTACTTGTGAGAACAACTCAATAATCATGTACATCTAAGATTTATGGGAAACCTGACACAACCAGATTTCTTCCATAGTTTTCTTAGTCTTAACCAGAAGGAGCTTTAAAAGAGATAAATACCGTATGTATCCCCTGTCCTCCCTAACTCAAGCAGGAATGTGCTGCTACTGATTAGAATAACAGCATTTCTGTATACAATCAGTTTCCCAGAAATAAATCTCACAACCCCCTTATAAAATGTAGTCTCACATCTATTTAAATGAAAAAGGAGGTGGGCATAAGCTTCTCCCCCTTTTTAAGTAGCAAATACTTTGATTGTCCAATTTTACACCATCAGTATTCCACTTTCTTCTTTATCTTGAAAAGAAAGAAAACAGGCTCATTTATAAAGCTAGTATTTCTTTCCTCTCAAGAAAGTGCTTCTAATTTAAAAATGGGAGGGTTGTTATTAACTCAACTGTCTGTTCTAGTAAAAAATAGCATTTTAAACATAGTAACTCTTTGGAGACTAATCATATGTACCTCTTCCCCCTCCAACCACTTCAAACAAAAATACTATTAATTTTCAGGAAGGGAGGAAAGAATAACCTCAGCACTTTCTCTTTGTATTTATGAATTTTGTCAGCAAAGCTTTCGCTAAGTGGGATTCAACTAAAGTGGGTAGAAATACTTTCATTTGTAGACTGGGCAGCCAGACAGGTAAGGAAAAGAAAGGCTAAAATGTTTGTGGGATTCTACATGCAGCTGTGCAAGGTGCAATTAAGGATGTTCACCTACACATCCCAGAAAATTCTGACAGGAAATGAGAAGGGATACAGCTCTGCCTGTATAGGTGTGTCTTGCCAACAACACATCCAAGAGAACATCATCAGCTTTCACCAACGTGTAAAGGCCTCTCTGTACAAGTGTGGATTGGGTGTTCTTCCACTTCTTGGTTACCACAGTTGCAAGGAAGTCGTCCTCATATAGGGAGAACCCTAATCCGCAAAACAGAGATGATACAGGGACCTCTAGGGGGTCACTTTGTGCAGTGAAGATCTAGGGTTGCCAGACTCAATAGAGGACAGGACTTCTGTGCCTTTAATTGCCCTGCTCTCTTTTGAGTCTGGAAACCTTAAAAAGAAACCAGCAGACCCTTTGTTTAATTTCCAAGCAAAGGGTCTGCTGGTGTCTCTTTAAGGTTTCCAGACTCAAAAGAGAGCAGGGCAATTAAAGGCACAGAAGTCATGTCCTCTATTGAGTCTGGCAACCCTATGAAGATCACTGCCATGGTGTCCCTGCATAGACACATGCAGAGATGAGGAACAGGCTGCAAGTTCAGAGCTCAGAATAAAATGAAATGAAAATGAAACCACCCAGAATGAAAACAATATAAACTAAATCACATGCTGGATGGAAAACAAATTGACTAGAGCAGCATTTAAGCATCTACAGCCTCCACGACAGTCTCTTACTAAAGGATTGTCTGACATCACAAAATTCTCTCAAACGAATTGTGAAATTGTGCTTTCCCACACCACAGTCCGACATAATATTTGAAAATGAATGTCATGGGAGCTGTTGTTTACACAATCCCTCCATCCATGCCCCCCTCCGCCACCCACCCACCCAAACAACCTTGCATGAGAAGCATAGAAGAGGAGACATGACTCTCCTATCCTACGGCTTCAATAGAAAAGATAACAACAACAACAACAATTTATTTATTATTTATACCCCGCCCATCTGGCTGGGTTTCCCCAGCCACTCTGGGCGGCTTCCAACAGAAAAATAAAATACAGTAATCTATTAAACATTAAAAGCCTCCCTAAACAGCTACAAAGAACATGACAGTTTCAGAAAGGAAAACACATCTTCATGATATAGTGTCCTTAGGCTGCTCAGTTCACAGCTACAGGATTCCCTCCTTGTGGACACATACGCATGCAGGTATTCTACAAGGCATTTCAGTGGTTTGGACAAAGGTTATTCAGCTTCAAGAATTACACTGCAGAAAAATACAATGGGTTGCGTTCAATGCTGCTGTTACATGCACAACAGGCTTCTGCTTCCTCCTCCTCTTCTGACCTATAGAACCCTGTACACCCTCAACAACCCTCTCTCCATGGGGTAGGGGGCCCCTTTGGAAGAGATCAAGGAGGAAACTATGGGGAGAAAAGGAGAAATCCCTTTCTGCTCCTACAGCCTTGCGTAGAACCCAGTACACAGTTTTCCATGTTCCTGCCACCGTTTTCTATCTTGGTTTGCAACACACAAGGTTACATAATACAGCTACATATGTCAACTTGGTAAAATGATGGTATTAACAAATAAGAAGCATGTTTTTGATTAAGAAGTGTGTCATAACACGTTAACCAAAGGGTGCTTTGGTAAAGTCTCTCAACCATTTAAGCAGCTGAAAGAACAACTGTATTTATGTTGTCTTACCCACAAATATAACATGCACATGTTCTAATCAGCATTTTTGTATCTTTGCAAGCAGGGCTTCAGCTGGAGGCATCTTTGATTGTGCAGACATTAGCATCTCATGAGCTTGACAGAAACTGTCAGCTATGCATCCATCCTGTTGCCCTTTTCCCAGCAGTCTTGCGCTACTTTTGACGGCGACTGACAAACTAGCTCCACCCTAATTCACAGTCTTCTCACCAAGTTATGGATTTGATGTTGTAAAATTTGGTCAAAAGTCATTTGATTCTGAGATTTCATAATACCTTTTAAATCTGAACTTAGGGTAATATGTGGTGGTCCAATGACTTCTAAACTATTTTCTTCTTTGTATTCATTGAATTATAGAGTTGGGAGATGCTCTGAGAGTCATCTAATCAAATCCCCTGCAATTCAGGAATCTTCAACATCCTTAGAGGTAAAAGCCTGAGTGGCTGGCTATGAAGCACAGCCCCTGGTGCACATTTTCCAAAAACAGGGTAAGGAGTGCTCCTTACATTGCAGGAAATGTGAGCTGGAGCCAGAAACTGAAGCCAGGGACAGGGCAGGAGTATTAAGAGCAGGTCTCCAAAGATGCTGCTTTTTGAATCACGCCAGGGCACAAGGCCAACATTCCAGAAAGTTTCATCCTTTCAGTGGCACATGGCTGATTCTATCTGTGCCTGAAGAAAGATCCATGATGTGACTTCCTAAAGTCCTAGGTAGCAGCTTACTGTACTGGGCTTGGGGTAAGTTTCTGTCTTAGCCCATGAGGCTTACGCCCTGCAGTCCCTGATTCTCAGGTTGTCAGGAGTATGGGCAGGAGTCAGGCTCTGGGGCCTGTAGTGCTTTGCAGGACTGGGGCCTGCCTCAGCTTGTGCTGGAGAAGCAAGGAGTGGCCACTCAGGTTAGGCCACTTGATAACTCACTGCACCTGGTGGCAGGAGCTGGGAGGGATAAAAGCTCAGCATTTCCCTTCAGCTCTTTGCCACAGCAACACTATCCCTGCCTGGTTGCATCTGGCCTCTTGCTCCTTGCTCCTTGGACCCTTGCCTTGCCGACGCCTTGATCCTTGACCCTTGGACCCTTGCCTTGCCGACGCCTTGCTCCTTGGACCCTCGCCTTGCCAACACCTTGATCCTCGACCCTTGAACCTTTGCCTCGCCGACGCCTTGCTCCTCGTCCCCCCCAGACCTTCGCCTCTGCCCGGCTCCTTGACCCTGCAACTGCCTGCTGCTGGACCCTCAGCCCTGCACCTGTTCCTGCTTCTACACCACTATCTTGCCTCTGGTCCTGATGTCCTCAGCCAGGGCTTCAACCACCCGCTGACCGGACCGTGACACAGGTGACTTCCAGAAGCAAAAAAAAAAAAGGGGGGGGTAAGCAAGCTTTGGTACAACTGGAAAGCAACTATCTGAAATAACCCAAAGACATAAAAGCAGACCGGTTTTCTTTTGACAGATGCGGTGCAGTGTTATCATTTTGACAGAGTGAGTAAGGATTTGCTGGCAATAAAAGAAGCAATGCAATTCTGACTTCAGTGGCTAGCATGGTATGGATGTTTTTAGGACTACAGATAAAAGTGACATTCCCAAGGTCAGACGGAACAGCTAGATGCCTAGAGCAATTTTGTGTGACCGGACAGCCTTTTATCAGAATCATGAAAATCCCAGCCTGGTCAGCTTTGTGAAGTAGATTGCCAGTATTAGGGGAACAATTTACCTCTCATCCCCACCTGCTGCTTGCTAATCTTACTCTTTACTTCCTCCTGGTTTCCTTTGTGTAATGCTGAGTTGAAGAATGTGAGCTCCTGACCCACAAAGCTCCTGGGTTCAAATCTCAGTTCAGCTACAAGCATACTTAAACAAGTCACTCTTTCTCATCAGACTCAGGCCACCTTCTGCAATATGAGGCTAACAACACGGGCTGACGTTGTCAGAAAAGGCTTACAGAGATAATGAAGTACTTTGAGCACTTAGGGAAAAGTACAAAAGCCAACTGACATAAGCTACACTGAAGTTATGGCAAGGCAGGGTAAATCAAACTATAGAAATTGCTCCCCAAGGAGGCAGTGGTGACCACCAACTCGAATGGCTTTCAGTTGGTTCGATTGTGGTGCTGATAACATCATTTGCAGGTTTGATCCCCATATTGGGATAGCTGCATATTCCTGCGTTGCAGAGAGTTGGACTACATGATCCTCAAGGTTCCTTCCATCTGTACAATTCTGTGATTCTATTGCAGTGAGAGAAATTCATGGAGGAGAGGGCTACCAGTGGCTGCTAGCCATGATGGCTACTAGCCAATGCTTCTGAATACCAGATGCTGGAAACCACAAGATGGGAGTGTGCTCTTGTGCTCATATTCTGCTCACTAGTTTCCCACAGGCATTTGATTGGCCACTGTGATAACAGGATGCTGGACAAGAAGAGCCACTGGCCTGATCCAGCAAGGTATTTTTATGTTCCAGTTTATGTTTAAACTAGTCTCATTCAGCCCGTTAAGAAAACGGGCGCTAGAGGTGTGACGGGGCCACGGCCTTCCCTCCCTTTTTGCGCTCAGCCGCAGGGTGTGTCGGGAACGCAATTAAACAAAGTGCTCTCCTGTCGTGTCCCGCGGCCGAGCACAGAGAAGGAGGGAAGGCCGTGGCCCCGTCGCTCCTCTCACGGGCCAGGTAGGGTTGTCAGGAGGAGGAGGCGGCGGACCAAGATGACGGCATTGGGCTCCGGGGCCGCGGCCCGTGGCGGCGGCGGGAGCCGGACCGGGCTCCCGCCAACGCGGCCCCGGAGCCCGATGCTGCCATCTTGGTCCGCCGCCAAAGGGAAATGGGAGGCAGATGGTTGGGGGGGGGAGAGCACGCGCACGTGTGCCTCTTCGTCCAGTCCCTGTGTCCGTGGAGCACATGCGCATTAGCGCGGACACATGGACACAGGGACTGGACACAGAGACACAGGGACTTTATTATATAGGATACATATAAACATTAGCTATTGCCACTGTATATTGCAAGAAGTGCAATAAAAGGAAACCCATTGACATGTAGTCTATTCTCTTCAGGTAAGCCAGGAGCAAACAATATCTCTTTCTCACAGATGCCTATTTTATTAAAGAAAGATATCTGTAAAACAACCAGCTCAATCAAAGCAAACCATGTGAGGAAAAGGCGTCAAACACACTTGGACGGTATTTCCATACCAGCCCAGGGGAAATTGCTTCTTTACTTGAAATGCATTAGCCTTTCAATCTTATGCATGAAACAAAACTTATCAACTAAGCTTTCTAAAACTTTCCTGGCCAATGCCATCTAAAAGAGCATGCTTAATTCTTTTCGGAAAAAGGATCCACATCCAATTCAATTCTGCAACATATATGTTAAGGTCTCCTTTTTTTTCTTGCGGTTTGTGTCCTTTTGGCACAATTGAATTTTCCTCCCATTGCTACCCTCTTAAAATAAACTTTTAAAAATGTTCTTGTTATCATCAAAGGTCACCTTAGATTGGGGTCTTCCTCAGTTGTAAACAACTTGGAGATGGTAGAGATATATAAACTGTTAAATTAAATTAAATTATGAATTACTTCCTACGAAGCATCTGAAAGCATTTTCACAATAAAATTAAAAATGTATAAGAAACATTTATATATGCACACACAATTAAAACAACTGCATATATAAAACCACTTCAAATAAATTCATATACATTAAACAAACTATTATAATACCCTTCTCCTGACCTAAAAAATACAGGCTTATATCTTGAGTTTCTTGAGAAAGGCTCCTTCCGTTTATGGAAATATTAGTGATGCAGCAGTTAATCATGCTGATGGATAGAGTGGCACACTTTCACCAAGTCCCTCCTCCTGAAGCCCATCCACACTTTAACTAACAATTTTTCAGGCTAAAGGCATCTGAAGGAGGAAGGGAGGAATTACAGAAAGGTTCCTCAGCACTTCCACTGGCAGGTGAGTCTTGTAAGTGTAGCTCTGCTCAAAGGATGTTCACACCGGTAGAAATGGACTCAGGATCCAGCCTACTGCAAATTAAATTCAGAGATGACATTCAAGAGCTCAACAAATTAATAACACAACACTGACTGCTGGACCAAATCCTCTGGAACATACAATCAAGTCAGGATAGGTTATGAGCATTCTCCATTTTAGGTCAGCATATGACCTAAAATGATGGATAATATTGCCTCTCGAATATATGAAGATTTCATTTAATTATCATGGTTAGTTATGAGATGGCTAGAGTGCGATGATATCCTCCACTAATCTGCCCAATTATTTTTTAAAAAACCACCTGACCAGCAGCCATCTAACAATCTCTTCTATTTTATTTACTCTTAGCCTATTTGCTTGACACTAAAGCCACTTTGCTTAGTTTTGAAAGCAAAGAGAGAAACACAGTACGTAGTATTATAGGGGTTATCAAATATTACTAATTTTCTCGCGTTGTTGGCCGAGGGAGCCGGCATACAGCTTCCAGGTCATGTGGCCAGCATGACAAAGCCGCTTCTGGCGAACCAGAGTCTGGTAAATATTATACTATCATGGTTATCAAAAGGAAGGAGTTGTATCCAACTCATACCCAAAGTAAACCCAGTGAAATCAAATGGCTAACAAGTACATTCATTGCAATGGGTCAAACTCTGAATATTAAATAGTTGGAGACAACCCCTTATATCGAGTCAAGATTATTAGTTGATCTAGCTCAGTACTGTCTACAATGACTGGCCGCAGTTCTTCAGAGTTTAGGCAGCAGTCTCTCCCAGCCCTGTCAGGAATTGAACTTGTGACCTTCTACTGGTACGTGCAGAGCAAATACATGATCAGTGAGCTACAGCCTTTCCTTTAGCTTTTAGTTTCCTTTTACACCATTTTACTGATTTTTATTTCCCCATCCTTGTTATAACCCCGCCTCCTTCATTAAACCGGCTTTTTTGCTCTCTACCGCTAGCTCTAACTATGATCCAGCTTGCCTGTAGATTCAGTTGCTGCAGCAGGCCATTTCAATTGCATTGTTCAATTGTATTGTTCAAAAATACCTTGTCTATTTTCCCAAGGCAATGATACAATCACAGCTAAGGAAATCTTCAGACCTGTAGACTCCACTTACTGTAGACTCATCATATCAAACAGATATCGTGGGAATTGCTGCATGAGAGAGGTGAGAAGTCCAAGGCTTATGAACACCGATGTTGTGCTTCTTTCTTTTCCTCAAGTTTTCAAAATTCTCCAATCGCTTTCAAGTTAATACAGAACCATCTTCTACCACCGCGTACTGTTTCCTTTCCATTAGTAGTCATAGAATCATAGAGTTGGAAGGGACCCCAAGGATAATCCAGTCCAACCCCCTGCAGCTGTCCCATGTGGGGATAGAACCCGTGACCTTGGTGTCATCAGCACTATGGTCTAACCAACTGAGCTATCCAGTGCTCAGTTGTTTGTTTTTAAGGCTGCCCAAAGCAACAAATGCAAGCTGATCCAACATTAGGCCAAGTAGATGTTCCATTGGGAAGTTTAGATCTAATCATACGCCTAACATTTCCATTCATCCTATCTTGCAGATGGAGATAAAGCAAGGCATAGACAATATATTCTTTTCAGGCCAGTGTGGTTTAGCGGTTAGGTGTTGGAATATTACCAGAGAGGCCAGAGTTCAATTCACCACCCAGCCATGAACCTCATTAGATGCCCCTGGGCCAGTTGTGGAGTCTCATATTATCCTACCGCATGGGGTTGTTGTGAGGATAAAATGGATTGGGAGACAACAATGTGCGACACCAGTAAATTAATGGTACACAGTACAGTACTCCCAAATCTGCTATCTACTTGACCACATTTGGTTCTCAAATATGAACATTTGGGTGAAAGGCACCAGGCATACTCCTAGAAACAGAAGGAAGAACGAATGGGAAAGAAATCACTTCTGATGTCTCTAATTATAAAATCCATTACTCCAAGATGTCACATAGTCATGGAAAGAAGAAGGATAATGTCATTAACTGCAGATGCTGGGAGAGTGTCACGTAGAGAACCTGGCACGCCAAAGAAGTAAATAGAGAGGGATTTCTGCACTGCCGTGACCTCTCTCAAATATTACCAATTTGAAAAGGGCTGCCCTCTGCTGCGAAATGTTACTCGTTCATTTAGAAGCGACAGCTGCCTCTGAGCATTTAGGCAGGAGCATTAAAGGTATTCCTTAGATGTTCATGAGATGCAATGTGGATGAATACTGAAAATTCAGAAAACAGTGAGTTCTGAAAGTTTCAGCCAATTTTTTCATGAGGGTGAGCGAAATCTCTACTCCAAATTGGAGGAGAGAAATTGGAGGAAATTTCAGACAGACTGCAGGACAGGAGGAAGGCGCTGCCATTTACCATAAAGCTGCCATTGTGTCTTGTCGTTCCTGGTACCTTCCTTCCCCCCACCCCTTTTCCCTCTTGTAATCCTCAGAAATGGTGCTTTGCAGCTTCCCCAGCAAGTCATTCCTGCAATGGACACAGGAAGACATAAGACGGATGCAAGGCTTATCTAGTCCAATGTTCTGTTTCCCACAGTGGTCAACTTGAATGCCTATCGGAAGCCCACAAGCTAGAAATGAGGGCACCAGATTTCTCCATGGTCACTAGTGACTTGTAACCTGCTTTCCCTCCGCAAACCCATGAATAAACCCAGAGCTCTAGGGAGAAACAGTGGTTAAAAAGAACTGTAATTTTCCCTTCTTTCACCATCAATCCTGAGAATGCAAAGAAATTAAAAAAAGGGGGTGGGGTGGGTTGATTAAATAAGCAAGAGATTTAACATCCTGGATGTAAATAATGTAGGAGTGTGTCATTTGTAATAACGCTCAGAGATGCTTTAAATTATTTTTGCCATAAAGACTGCTTTTGAAATCAAAGTATATATATATTGTAAATTCTGCCTCAGGCATTGCATAAGGCTAGTAGATTTTTTGTGTGGCAGCATTTGCAGTGGGTGGAGGGGGAAAGGATCAGAATTAGTTAGCGCAGCTCACAGCTGCAATCGGGAGAGTAAAATTTCACAGAGGCTGCTAGCTCAGATTCGGAGCTGCAATTGCAGCTGTGCTTTTACTACTGCTCTGCTGGGCCTAATGCTAATACTATTTAAATGGCCTGTTAGTTACAGCCATGGCCTCAAGCTACCTCTTATTTCAAACCCTGTTTAATGCTCATGTTTTCTTTAAAATGTTTTATGATCTTAATTTACATATATTAATTTCTAATTCTCAAACAGCCTCCTTGTTAATAGTGGGGCATGCACAGGTGCACAAAATGCACACAGAGGCACCCACAATGCATCAGGACTGAGGCCAAAGAGCTGGTAATTTACATCCCAAACCAAATCAATCAGGCAAAATGGGTAAGTGCAGCCACGCTGCTTTGCGTGCGAATTCTCTCTGCAGCATCACACTGGCTGCCCTTAGAATAATGGATTGGTGTTGTTTGTAGGCACACAGAGGGAAAAACACAAAGCCTCTGCAATCCTAAGCAGATCTTTCCCATTTTGTTAACTACGGTACGTCTCGGGCTTAGCCATGCTTACTCCAAAGTAAGCCCCAATGAGCTTAATTGGATGCACTTCCACTTAAGCAGAATTGCAGCCCTGCACAGGAAAGGACTCGTGATCCTGCAAAAAAGGGCATTTGAACACGCACAGCTTTTCTGTTATTGGCAAATTATGTCACTTTTTTTTAAAAAAAATGTATGTAGTCAATACAAACAACAGCAAATCGAATGCCCCATTAATCAACCTCCTCGACTTTCAAGTTTCCTAAGCAGCTAACCCTACATGGCAAGCTAAATCTGCCTAACTCACCTCTTCCATATTCTACTAATTACAGGCCTAGTATTATAGCTATAAGAGCAAATCAAAACATTTATAGATTTTAGTGGGATTTTCTAATTGGTACTTGTTATACAAGGGAATGATCTTCGGCTAGTTCCTGGTGGCAGTGTGATCGTGCTTCTTGCAGTGATGTCAGTATTTATTTCTTTTTAATAACGGTAAGGTTGTAGAAATGTTGCATTCCTTTGGTCACTCCATCTTTCTTTTTTCTTTGATCTAGCTATCTCTTTCCTTCCTGAGCCCTTTTACTGAAGCAACACAGCTATTAGCTGCAATGAGAAAACTGGATGAAAATCGGGGGGGGGGGGGGAATCTACATATGCATGGCCTTTTTACCAATTCTGACGCTGAAATTCCTCATGGAGATGTTCTTTTCAAGTAAGACTTTACTGCTAATGGAAACCTATGAAATTAACGCCTGCACCTCAATATCTTCTCAATTACCCTCGTCACCTCTTTGCTCCAGAACAACAACAAAAAGTTTAAAGTAAGACGTTTTGAATGCCTGAGCGCGCGCGCGCGCACACACACACACACGTGCCTTCGTTAATTAATTAAAATGCATCCAACTTTAAAATTGCCTGTTGCCGAACACTGATGCTGAACAGGGAGCAAAAACGTCCAGGTGGTAAAAGCAAACACTATCAGGGCCACTTCAAAGCTGGCTAAAAGAAAACCCTGTCTGGCAATTAAATGATGCAGATCATAATTACAAATTAACTCCTTTCAGTCAACTCTTGCCAGCGATCAGCATGCCCTATATAGTGTAATCCCCACCCTCTAGCCAGCCATGTTTAAACATCAGAAATGCTTCGTAACCAAAAATATATATCTCAACCTGATAAATTGGGCAGCTACTGAATGTGGCACATTCCCTCTTCCACTTCAAGCTATATTACCGGGTAACTGTCCTTAGCATAATTAATGTGCTTTGCCAGGAATGTGGATGTAGTTTAACTATAACACTACACATTTTTTCGCCACTGGTCTGGAAGTGAACAGAAGGTGAGGGTTTGCCCATTCATTCACCTGTATGAAGCTGCCTTATGCAGGGTCCATGTATCTCAGTACTGTCTACTCTAGGGAGGGGGAACCAGCTGTTGCTAAGCTACAACTCCCATCATTTCTGCCCACCGTGTCTGGAAATGATGGGAGCTGGGATCCAGTAACATCTAAAGGGCTACAAACCTTGGTCTATGCTGACATACATGGACTCCTCAAGGTTCTCCCAAGCCCTGTTATCAAATCTCCATCTGAACTGGAGATACTTGTGATTTAATCTCAGACATTATGCTTGCAAACCATGTGATCTCCCACTGAGCTATGACCTCTTCTTCATCATCCACCTATTTAAAAATACAAGATTGCTAGACATACATCCTGTACTTCCTCTAGTCTGAAAAACAGGGAACTACTTCTTAAGTTTCAAGATCACTATTGGACATAGGGTTTATTCTACAATAGGTAAACAGCAAAGAATTCAAAAGCTGGCAGCATTTTATCATGTATCTATTGGGTTTCTAGCCCACCTTCTTCCAAGGTGTACAGAGTTCCCACATTTTAATCTCAAAAGAACCCTGCAATACCTCTAGATCAGACATCCCCAAACTTCGGCCCTCCAGATGTTTTGGACTACAATTCCCATCTTCCCCGACCAATGGACCTGTTAGCTAGGGATCATGGGAGTTGTAGGCCAAAACATCTGGAGGGCCGCAGTTTGGGGATGCCTGCTCTAGATCATGTGTGTGAGTGGGAGAGACTCAGCCAAGACCACACAGTAAGCTTCATTGCTAATTAGGGCTACGATTAGCCAGGTCTCCCCAATCCTAAATTCAACTGCAAAACACTAGTTATCCTATCTTGATGCTTTCACTGGGCCTGGATACTACATAATGCACATTGATTAAGAGATCTTGTCATAAACACTTTGGCTTAGAAATAAGGGCTACTTTCTCTTGCTATCAATTTAGTCAGAAGAGTTTCATGTTCTATTCCTGTAATCCACAATGAGTCACCTAGAAGTAATGTGACTTCCAGTTAGCAGTCTTTCTTCACTGGTTTGGACTGCCACCCTGCAATGTCTCTCATTCTGGAATTGTACTTCCTTTTCAGGTACAGGGCTCCAAAAGTGATACAGTGGTAGAAATTCAGTATGTGAAGCTTTTCTCGTCACTGTGCCCCCACGCCAAGAAAGCTACAACCTGTTTTTCCACAGATCATCCAACTCTACTGAAAGCTACATTGTTTCTTTTTGTTTTACACTTTCTTACCATTGCATGATCTTATTTTTAATCCCCACAAAGATTCCAGAAACATTATTAGCACGAGTGTACTTGTATCCAGGGAATTATACACAAATCCACCTCAAACAGTTCAATCTTTAACTGTGTCTCAGTAGTTCTCCATGAATAATACTAATACTTCTGGGAGGAAGGACATCTGAATGTAAAACATGTGAGGAGCAGTAGAGGGTCTTCAAGAAGAACCAGGGACAAGAAAAGACACGGCGAGACCCAAAACTAACCAACACACCTTGCAGAGCTGAAGCAGAGTTGCAAACAACCCCTGACTGAAAAAGTCGCAGGCAGTAAACATCAGGAAACCATGTACCAGATGTTAAGATACCACAATACATGCAGCAGCAATCCATTTGCATTTTAAGGGTGAAAAATATTGCATAAAAAGAGCCTTTGCCATTTCAACCAGCAGCCAGCTGAGTGACCCATAAAACAGCCAGTGTGGGGTCTGTCCAGGACAGTTTTCCATAACCTGGTTTCCTCCAGATGTTTTGGAGTACAACATTAGGAAGAACCTCCTGACAGTAAGAGCTGTTCGGCAGTGGAATTGGCTACCAAGGAGTGTGGTGGAGTCTCCTTCTTTGGAGGTCTTTAAGCAGAGGCTTGACGCATATGTCAAGAATGCTTTGATGGTGTTTCCTGCTCGGCAGGGGGTTGGACTGGATGGCCCTTGTGGTCTCTTCCAACTCTATGATTCTATGATCCTCCATATGTTTTGGAGTATACAACCAGTCCCAGCCAATGGTCATGGATGATGGGAATGGTAGTCCAAAGCATATGAAGGGCACCAGCTTGAGGAAGGCTGGTTTAGGACATGGGGGAGCCATGCTTAATGCCCCACTCATCCATGAAGTGATCATTGGGTGATCTGGGTATTCAGAAGTATACTATTTCTATACACAGAGGTTTCAGGTAGCCAGCATGGCTAATAACTGTTCCAAGGCTGTGTGCAGCCAGCACTCATGTATGTTCATATACACACTTCTGAGAAGTTTAGGATCTTTTGCTGGAGTTGTGATGTGCGCTATGGATGTGTGTAAAATCTCCACCCACCCAATGGTAAGGCGATTTGAAGGCAGGAAGCAGACAGGGATGCTTAGGTTCAGATAATGGCTTTTGCTAAGGAAAGAGGATGGCCAGTTTTAACTATTTCGCACTATTCTGGAAGGAATTGTGGAAATTGTAGAAATCACTCAGTTCACAGATTCAAAGGTTAGTTTCTTCCCGCTCCAACAGAACAGCACTCCGCAGGACTCAGCACACTTCTGCTTCATTTTAAGTCCAAATACTCTTCCCCACCCTTCTCTCCATGTCTAGTTTATGCCCACGTTGCTGTAAGACTTTTAGGAATAGTTAGGGAATCTTTTACTCTTTAATCAAGATGTCTCTGTACCTGCTTAAATGGTAACTTCGCTGTCTGAAGCAGCATGCATAGATCGATAGAGATCTATTTCATATAATATAAAAGCTTTCTTTCTTCCTTTGTGTGAGAGCTTCTTGTGGGCATAAGGTTAACGGTTAGCACACATCTATAGCAAGTGTGATGCTTGTTTGGAACTACATGCAGCAGTTATGTTGTTGTCGGTAGTGGCGCCCGCCCTGTGGAACGCCCTCCCATCGGAGGTCAAGGAGATACTGTAAACAACTACCTGACATTTAGAAAACACCTAAAGGCAGCCCTGTTTAGGGAAGTTTTTAATCTGTTATATTTTAATGTATTTGGATATTTGTTGGAAGCCGCCCAGAGTGGCGGGGGAAACCCAGCCAGATGGGCAGGGTATAAATAAATAAATAAATGTCAACCCAAAGGCAGCAGTAAACTGGCAAAGGGACACCACTATCTAATCCAACTCTCACCCTCTCCCCTCGCTCGGCCTGTCACCAGGCCACAGTAAGCAAAAGGAAAAAGCTACCTTGCAGAATTGAAGTATTTAACTACAAATGAAGCGCTTTTTTGGCTATAGGAGCACCTACATGTTATTTACCATGCTAGCCAAACATGCACAAATGAAGATGGGTGATTTCATTGCATCATCCAATCTGCATTCCACCACATTTTCAAGGCTAGCAGGAAGCAGGTGTAAGTCACACATAGGGTCACCTGCATCTCTGTGTCCATACTTGGCCTATCGAACTTGATACCATGTACCGTAAACACAATGGAGGGCCTGTCTTCCATTGCTTGCTATGCAGAATGGAAGTGCTGAGCAACCATTTTTTAAATGCAATCACTCCAAGTACAGGCACAAGTAAAACTGTCTGAATAAACAATTCTATTCCCATAACAGCTAAGGGACAAAATTCCAGGCCTTGCTGCATGCAGCTGGTTCCCCTCGGAAGGGTGCACTTTATGCAAAGCTCAGAGAAGATCCAGATAATTCCTGATGCTTCAGCACCTGTAATTAGCACCATAATAACAATACGCCGGGGGCAAGTGCTATGTTTGCTTGCTTTCTAGACAGAAACAATGGAACAAGGTCAAGGTTTACCTTGGTGCTTTCAATCTCTCATCCCTAAGTTTTTATCCAATGGTTAACTTATTTTAGGAAATGGGTCTTGTTCATTGCACCTTTCTGTAACAAATGAATGGTAAAACAGCTTGGTAGTGATGTTATTTTATCTTATCTCAACATCCTAATGTTGTCCCCAGAGACATGCTCCAATATCATGTCCATGTCAGATTTTGACATCATAATGTCATCCACATAGCTTTGTACTGACATTAGTTTTAAACACTTTGTGACAATTTGGGGGACCCAACAGGATGAACAATAAACTTGAGCTGTCACAAAAAATATACGAGGGATAAAACAGTAATTGAACCTGACTTGTAGCTAATTTCCTGATCAAATATTGAGCGTATTTATGCTGTCATCCATGAATCACTTGAACTGATATACATGCATTTAATCTGATTAACACACTATAACATTAATGACTTTAAAATGTGGTTATTTAGCTCACACAACTATTTCAGTTACAATTTTCAAAAGCATTTAAGTTATTAGAAGTATTAGCATTTATTCAACTTTGGCAGAGTCCCTATGCTTTTAACAGCTGCTTAACAAACAGAAATTTAGCAGGTGAAGCTTTTTCAAACACAGAGATGCAGGCAGAGATGCAGTAAGTTCTTCACTTACTAGATTTCTGCATGTTGTGAAGTAGTTAAAGGCACAGGGGCAAAGGTAGGAAATATACTGTCAGCACTATTCACTATAGAAACAAGCTAAATAATTAGATATCACCCCTGAACTGCCATCAAGATGTGCAAATTTCGTGTTGACTAAACGGTACACAGACCTCATTCATAAGTGCTTCCAGTCTTTAGAATGATCTTTAAAAAAATGCTTGCAAGGCCAAAGCATCATACATAGGTGGGAGAACAGGGTTTGCAGGCTTTTCCCATTTCCTATTCCTCAACATCTTTGTCTTATCGGAAACAAGTCTTTCATAATTTCCCTCCATCTCTGGAGTATTGTATATCAGGGGTTTCCCAGAAGGCAAGAACCGAAGTTCTTCTTTGGGCAACATGGAAAGCAGCAAGCTGACATGTGGGTCTTGACAGCCTCGGTCCTATATACCTGAAGGAGTGTCGCCACCCCCATCGTTCAGCCCAGACACTGAGGTCCAGCGCTGAGGGCCTTCTGATGGTTCCCTCACTGTGAGAAGTGAAGTTACAGAGAACCAGGCAGAGGGCCTTCTCGGTAGTAGCGCCCGCCCTGTGGAACACCCTCCCACCAGATGTCAAGGAAATAAACAACTATCTGACTTTTAGAAGATGTATGAAGGCAGCCCTGTTTAGGGAAGTTTTTAATGTTTAATGCTGTATTGTGTTTTTAATATTTGGTTGGGAGCCACCCAGATCGGCTGGGGAAACCCAGCCAGATGGCTGGGGTAGAAATAAATTGTTGTTGTTGTTGTTGTTGTTGTTGTTGTTGTTGTTGTTGTTGTTGTTGTTGTTGTTGTTAAGCAGTTTCTGAGAGGTTATTCTACTTATGCCAAGCTCCAGTTAGATTATAAATAAGAATTAGCTTTCAGAAGAGCTGTCTTCAAAGAGCATTTGAAAATAACAACAGGTTCAAAATCAGTATTATATATTTATTTATACGCCACACCTTTTCCCCTGATGGGATTTAAGGTGGTTTACAGATTTTTGAAAAAAGAAAAAGAAATGGAGCGTTGCAGATTTTATATCAACTTCCCTGGTTGCCAGTTTGTTCTGGGCTCAATTTAAAGTGCCACTTGTCACCTTTAAGGTTTTAAATGGTTTGGCCCTTGAAAAGCTTAACAACCTCTTCCTTGTCCTGTATACCTCTGCCCAGGTACGGTATGTAAGATTTCTGGAAATTGTTGAAGTTGTGAGAAGAGAAAATTTTCCCCTCAGTTTGCTACCTCACAAAAACCCCACCCCCACCCAAGAAATAACTTAAAATTTTAAGACAAACTAAAATATGTTTGGTACTTACTGTTTTACAAAAGAAATCAATGCAACATATTGTTTTACTACCTTAACTACATAGCATGCATCATTTATAGCTTAGTTAAAATAGAAAATTTTACTGTTTGGTATATTTATGAAACTTAAAACTGTTCCATACAAGCAAAATCATGAATAGAGGCAGCTCTCAACTTATGCTACAGTTATGTTCTGGGGATAGCACAGAAAGCAAAAATTGTGCATAGTCAAAACACATTAGGTTCAATGGTGGGTGGGATTGCCGAAGTATTTTTTCCTGGACATTCACCCCCCCCTTTCCTCCTTTTTTATTTTTATTAATTGCCAAGTGTGTAAAGCTGAATGTGTGTAAGTTAAATGTGCATAAGTTGCATGTTATCTGTATATCCAATTGCAACCCACTTCCTCCTGTAAACCTTGGTTAGAGCTTGGTTTTCCTCTAAGTTTTGCTACTTATAGCAGATTGCTTGCAGTTTCTGCCCCCTTTCCCACCTCCCCCTAACAATAAACTGCTTGCTTCCCAACCTTTAGTGGATGTTTGTATCACAGTTCCTTGAGGAGAAAGTGAAAAGCTTGAGTACAAAATAGAGGTGAGGTCGAAAGGACAACCCAAACAGGATACTTGCTTCTAGATCTCCAAGCTGGATAAAGGTCACCAGGAGAAGGAAGCAGCAATTCAAAGGCAACTAAGCTCTTGTATGTTTTCTTGAAGAATGGCAACACTCGCTCGTTGCAAAAATGCAGTTTGGATTTCTGTGTGGCACACACCACAATTATTATTTTCTAAAGTGAAAAATACTGAAAAACATTTCACTCATACTAAAAGATGAAGTGTCATGCCTAAATTAAGTCATACTCAAGAGTAGAGCCATCGAAATCAATAGCCTTAAGCTCATCGATTTCAGCGAGTTCACTCAGAGTATGATTTAACCAGGTATCACCCAAAGTATTTCATAGGAGGTTTTTTTTTCCAGCCCCTTGCCATTTTTTTTCTTGGAGAAATTGAAAAAAAGTCCTGAGGAGAAATATTTTTTCTCCTGAATATTTCCAAATCTCTATTTTAAAAACTAAGAAAACTGAAACGGAAACTGATGGATACACCCATCTCTACTTGGAAGTAAATCCCATTAAATTCAGTGGGGGGGTATTCCCAGATGTGTGGGCTTAAGATTGCAGCCTCAATATAATAATAATAATAATAATAATAATAATAATAATAATAATAATTTATTATTATTATTATTATTATTATTATTATTATTTATACCCCGCCCATCTGGCTGGGTTTCCCCAGCCACTCTGGGCGGCTTCCAACAGAAAAAATACAATACAATAATGGATTAAACATTAAAAGCCTCCCTAAACAGGGCTGCTTTCAGATGTCTTCTAAAAGTCTGGTAGTTGTTTTTCTCTTTGACATTCGATGGGAGGGCGTTCCACAGGGCGGGTGCCACTACCGAGAAGGTCCTCTGCCTGGTTCCCTGCAACTTGGCTTCTCGCAACGAGGGAACCGCCAGAAGGCCCTCAGTGCTGGACCTCAGTGTCCGGGCAGAACGATGGGGGTGGAGACGCTCCTTCAGGTATACTGGACCGAGGCCGTTTATAATAATAAATAATAATAAATAAATAAACATCATATGCAGCGTCAGTTAAAAAGTATCTGGGAGCCCATTTCAGGATGCTAGGAACACATGATGCTAGTATTCTTACATTTGCTGTAGATTTTAATCGTCTTCTGGGCACAAACACAGGTGGCACGTTTGACCTAAAAGCTTTGATGAAACAAATACAACTTATTTAAAACATTTATGGGGAAAAGGTCAAGATTACCCTTTCTTTCAGTGTTGACGCATAAGATCTCCAAAGGCTGCTGCGACATCATGGATGATTCATAGCTTACTATTATAGTACCCTAATTTGGTAGCAACATTCAAGGAGGAAGCAAGGAATTTCTCCCTCTGTGAAATGATAATACATCCACTCACCACTTTTAAAATTGAAATGTCATACTTTTTAGTGGGTGCAGGGAGCAGGTGTTACTAAAGTTAAATCAAATAAACATGCTAAACATTATCCAAATAGATTTTTAAACACTACTAGTGGATGGAACATGACACAGGAATTGGGGAGATCTGGGTTCAAATTTCTACTTTATTATAAAAGCACATTGGAGCTGGTCACTGACTGTCAGCCTGACAAAGTTGTTGTGAAGAGGAGATAGAGGAAAAGTTATTAATATCACCTTAAGCACCTTGGCGAAGGCTCGGGAAGTGTACAACAGGGACACGCAGACAATTATTTTCTTTTTTATAGTTCCTTACAAAAGGAAATATATACCAGTACCAAACACTTCCCTTAGAAATGGGAGTACAGCGGTGCCTCGCAAGACGAATTTAATTTGTCCCGCGAGTCGCTTCGTATAGCAAAAAAAATGTTTTGCGAAGCGGCTCTCATAGGAACGCATTGAAGTGCGGTTTCCCATAGGTGCCTTGCAGGACGAATAAAAATTTTTTGTCTTGAGAGGCACCCTATGGGATTAAAAAATTCGTCTTGCGAAGCGCGCCATAGGAAACTTCGTCTTGCAAGTCTCCATTGAAATCGCAAAACGCATTCGTCTTGTGAGGCATTCGTCTAGCGAGGTACCACTCTATCGTATCCCTTCCCCTTATAATAGAAATATCTCTTCAAAGTATCTCTTCAGGAATGAGGAGTGTTTTTCCAAGCAACATTAAAAAAGAAACCTATTATTGTCATTGAGAGAGAGAGAGAGAGAGCAAGTGTAGCAAAGCAGTTTGTTACATTTGCCTTGCTTACCTCTTTAATTAGGAAAGATCCATGCTCGTTGCACAGATTTTCTGCTATGCTAAAAAGGTTCTTTGCCTGCTTTGGTCCATGCACATAATGGCACAGTTCCCGTTGCACCAGTTTGCTTTTAAAATCCCATATCGTATATTATCAGAAAGTTGTTTCGTGTTACTATGGCAACAGAGACAGGCTGGTGGTCTGTGGGGGTAGGTCATTAGAATCACCTTAGGCTGCTTATCTGTCAGGTTCAAACAGTTTCACTCAGTCTAAGCAGCTAAAGCGGCACAAACTCCCCCTCCTGTCCTCTCTTCCCCCCTTGGTAGCATCAATGTCCGTTTATTTCATTTCTGTTTCTTTGATCTCTTTTCTCCATCTTATTGTGATACACGCCGCCAATTTTTCATTTTATACTCATATGGTTTTGTGTCTCATCTACCATACGCTCAGAAGAATACTAGTTTTCTTCTTCTTTCTCACCCTTTCCTAATAGTAGACTTGGGATGACGACGACGACGTTGCAGCAGTATGACAATGAAATGACGTCACCTGTAGACAATATAGGAGTTTCCTAAATATTCAGAAGACTCCTTGAGTATGCGGTAAAATGGTACTTAGCTTATGAAAAAATAAAAAGCCCAGAGGGGGAGAAAAAGGATAAGCAAGGCCGCCCTGTCGGAGTATGACTTTAGAAAACAATCTGTATCCCTAACATTATGAAAATGAAAGGGGGGAGGAAATTGATTGAATCAACTGGGAGGCAGTTCGTTTACAGACAGGAGTTAAAACCATACCCTCCAACATTTCTCTGATGAAAATAGGGACACCCTGTTCCATTGTGGTGATGATGATGACGACAACAACGACAACGACAATTATTTTATTTATACCCTGCCCTTCTGACTGGTTGCCCCAGCACCTCTGGGCAGCTTCCACCATACATATGTAAACATAACAAAACATTAAAAAGCTTCTCTACAGAAGGCTGCTTTCAGATAGCTCAGGGGTTGCATAACTCCATACCCTCCAAAATTTATCTAATGACATTAGGGACATTCTAAGGAAAAGCAGGGCATTCCAGGATCAAATCAGAAACCAGGATGGCTTCTGTAAATCCGGGACTGTCCCTGGAAAACAGGGACTCTTTGAAGGTCTGAAAAACTATTGTTCCTTGTTCCAAAATGCTGTAGATTTTGTTTGGTTAGCACACCACACTAAGGTCTTTTCCACACTTATCTTCTGGCACCACTCTTTCTGGGCCGTAAATGGCAAGTTGGGCTTTCTGTGGATTGCTGTTTGCTCAGATTCAGTTTTAAAGAGCTCGGGTGCCAAAAAAAAAGAGCACTTGGATACAGAGCTTTAAAGTGTGGACGGTATTGTTAGAAACTAAAACAAAAAACCTCTCAAAAATGTATAATTTATTGTTGGAATGGCATATGAAAGATGAACAAATGAAATCAGTAATGATTAAATGGGCAAATGATGTGGGACATAATATTATGGTGGAGGACTGGGAAAGGTTATGGAAGAAAAGTATTAAATTTACCGCGTGTAATACTTTAAGAGAAAATATGATGAAAATGATGTATAGATGGTATCTTACACCAGTAAAATTATCTAAGATTTATCATAAACATGATAATAAATGTTGGAAATGTAAAAAACAAGAAGGAACCTTTTACCATATGTGGTGGAGTTGCCCCCAAGTAAGAGACTTCTGGGAAAAGATTTATAATGAATTGAAACAAGTCTTGAAAAATACCTTTGTTAAAAAACCAGAAGCCTTCATACTTGAGATAGTTAGAGAGGAAATACCCAAGAAAGATGTTACATTTTTTCTGTATGCCACAACAGCAGCAAGAATATTATTAGCGAAGAATTGGAAGAATGAAGAATTACCAACGATAGATGAATGGCAGAAGAAGATGATAGAATTTATGGAACTGGCAGAGTTAACCGGGAGACTCCGAGACCAGAGGGGGGAAGAGGTGGAAGAAGATTGGAAAAAATTCAAAGTGTATTTAAGAAATAAACATATTATTGAAAAGAACTAATAGAAGTTTAGGAGGTACAGGGAGGTTGCAGAAATAATAAATGTTTAGATAAATATTGATATGGAGATGTAGTTATAAATAAGCAGTATGTGTGAGATTTTGTGTTATGATATAAGATAAGATTAGGAAAAGAATAGTTATAAAGTAAACAAGGTATAAGAATAAGATTTAGAAATTACTACAGAGGATTTACAATGTAACGCAGTTGAAAGGGACATGAGGAAGTCACAGCCACTAGAATTGATACAAGTTGAAGTTTTGGAATTTTTGTTTTGTCTTTTTGTCTTTTGTATTTTTTGTCTTTTGTATTTTGCCTATTTTTTTTGTCTTTGTTTGTTAAAAAGGTAAAGGTAAAGGGGCCCCTGACCATCAGGTCCAGTCGTGTCCGACTCTGGGGTTGCGGCGCTCATCCCGCTCTATAAATATATTTTTTCCGTAAAGTGTGGACGGTGTCCTGAAAGCACAGAGGAAAGGTAAGTGTGGATAAGCCTTAAGCGAAACCCATGGCTCAGTATGAAGACACAAGTGTGTGGGATGTCCATGTTCAGAGAATGTTAGAACAAAATAGCTGGAATTAAAAGGGGGGGGGGATATATGAATGTAAGTCCAAAAAGGGGAAGAAGAAAAACCCACAAGGGACAAAGCTGTCTCCAGCAAGGCCTATCTGAGAGAAAAGGAAGATCCAGAAATTTTGAAAATTAATAGAATAAACTCCATATAAAAAAAGGAAGAATAGTGTACTTGCATACCCCACTAAAAGGTAGCAGTATATAAAGTAGTAAGAAGGGGGAGAAAAGATGTTTGGTTTCAGTTTAGTTGCCAGGCACAAATATGCCCAATGAAGACAGAGGGGGGGGGAACCTGTGTGCTCAAAAGACGGCTTATTAGAAACGCTAATAATATTTGTAAAATAGATGCAAAATAGATTAAACTATCAGTAGCTATGCAGATTTATGCATTATAATAAAGGGGAGTAAAAGGAAGTGTTGTATAAATACACTGTTTAGAAAGAGGTGGAAGATTAGGGGTCAATCAAAGCATAAGCAAAATGAAGCAGGAACAGGGATGGGATGAAGTTGGGGGAATGACTTCTAAGTTCACACACAGTTAAGAAACTAGGAAGGTCACTTGAAACAAGTTAACTTTATATGTGACTAAAGGTAAAGGGACCCTTACCATTAGGTCCAGTCACGGACGACTCTGGGGTTGCGGCGCTCATCTCGCTTTACTGGCTGAGGGAGCCAGCATGCAGCTCCCGGGTCATGTGGCCAGCATGACAAAGCCACTTCTGGCGAACCAGAGCAGCACACAGAAACACCGTTTACCTTCCTGCCGGAGCAGTACCTATTTATCTACTTGCACTTTGGCGTGCTTTCGAACTGCTAGGTTGGCAGGAGCAGGGACCAAGCAACGGGAGCTCACCCCGTCACGGGGATTCAAACCGCCAACCTTCTGATCGGCAAGCCCTAGGCTCTGTGGTTTAATCCACAGCACCACCCGCATCCCAGGTAGATGTGACTAATGTTGTACTAATTGCAGTTGCCCAAATGTTTGTATTATATTCATCCAGTGTTTTACAAATTAATTTAATGAAGTTGCACTTCCACAATAAGAGTGAAATTCCACACCACATCACTTCTTTCTATTTTCTGGGTCAGTCATACTCAGAGTTGACCCATTAAAATCCATCAACCTGCCCAGTGATTCCAGTGGGTCTTCTATTTCACATATTTCAGGCATAACATTGAAAACTCTTCCTTTCCTTTCTTCCATATATCTCATTTGAAATCTTGCCACACACATCCCAGATCTGATTATTTTTCTTCTTCTTTCATCACAAAAATGTTCACATTGTCCACATTTTATAGTCCCTGTCACCACTCTTGATTCTACTGTGCCTGTTTAGCCTAGAGTTCTCTTACATCCGTCAAATCACACATACACTGCAATCTTACACCTACATATGCAATTTTTATTATAAGCAAGCTTGTCAGGGCTTGTCCTAAAAGTTGGGGTAGATTGATTTCCTTTTTTTAAAAGGAACTTCAGGACATCTGATCACTTTGGGATATCTCATCTGGCTTGGCCATGTGTATTCTTAGAACAGAAAACCGTTATTGCCCCCCCCCAAGGTGTCCAGTTAATAAGTCATTCCAATCTGTGAACAAGAAATGCTATCTATTTTGAACCACCAGAGCTTGGCAGAAATAACAAAGCTTTTGTTTGTTTCCAAGCCCAATTCAAAATGCTGGGTTGCTGTTTTTTAACTGCACGGTCCTAAATGGTTTAAGGCTAAGATATTGAAAGGTCTATCTACCTCCATATAAACCATATAAATTTTCACTCTCAAATATTCAGCAGAGGCTCTGCTCAGTGTGCTACCAACAAATGAGGTACAGCATGGGTGGGTGGTGAAGTTTTGCCTTAGTGGTGGTGCCCAGGAGTCTTGCATAGTTCTTTCTTTGCTAGCCTTAAAATGTCAGGTTAAAACTGTTTGGGTACATCTATATCTTAAGCAATAATGGCCTGGTTTGCACAACACTGTGACTTAATTAGACCATGCAATGCATGGGCTTCTGAAGAGGAGCACACCGTTGTTTTGCTCCTTTCGGCCCTGTTACTGCTGTGTCATTCAGAGCTATGCGAAGGCTTGGCTTAGTGTGCCAGATGAACCAGGACACATGGTCAAGGCTTGCTGATCAGAAGGTCGGCGGTTCGAATCCCTGTGATGGAGTGAGCTCCCGTTGCTCGGTCCCAGCTCCTGCCAACCTAGCAATTCGAAAGCACGTCAAAATGCAAGTAGATAATTAGGAACCGCTACAGCGGGAAGGTAAACTGTGTTTCCATGTGCTGCTCTGGTTTGCCAGAAGCGGCTTTGTCATGCTGGCCACATGATCTGGAAGCTATACGCCGGCTCCCTCGGCCAATAACGCGAGATGAGCGCACAACCCCAGAGTCGGTCACGACTGGACCTAATGGTCAGGGGTCCCTTTACCTTTACCTAACGTCCAAACTGCTCGACTTTCACACTCCCATTACTTCTGCATGTGATGTGAAGAAACTCTTATATTATATGGGTGAATACCAATCTGATGGACATTTTTGCTTAAAAAGGAATTTTAAGAAGCCTATTAAATGAATAAATAAGGACCAGACTTGCAACTGTCCTAGTCCATTCATCTATCTCTACCTTCACTTGCGTCCTGGCTTCTCAGTTTCCATAATGGACATTAGGTTACTCCAGATATGGATCACAGGCCTAAAGCCACAGCACAAAGAAAGTGTCAGTGTTTGAAATTTTCCTCAAAGATGCACTTCTCTGATATAGCTTAGATAAAAAGAAGCTAGTGGTCTATATATCGATTCAGCAAATTAGCTCTCTTACTGAACTGCACATCGGTCTGAGTTGAGGTTGTAAAGATGCTGAAAATGAAGCTGATTATCTGTTTGAAATTTGCTCTTGAAAGACATCCAGGCTTAAAGTAGGTAGAGTAATATGCATTATGGATCCATTGGCCACGGATGAAATAGAATACAAGCTTTGGGACTTTACAAAGCTCTTGTTCTGGTAGGAATAAAAAGCAGAGTGCAGTGAAAAAAATAATTAAAATGTTAAAAGCTTCTTCACATTCTGCTTTCCACTACTCTGCGTAATGTTATCTACACTGACTACTAATGTATTTGTAGTCAGTCAGAAAATTTGCCTCTCTAAATCATTCTTAAAACATTAGCCATAAGCAGGTAGCCTATTGTTTTGAAATATAGAGGAAAACTATTTTTTTATTATTCATTTTGCTGCTCCTGCTGCTGTCCAGGATCCCAGGACAATTTACAAATATTCCCTCCTCCTTCCCAATCCCTTTTGTTTTATCTTTTAGATGGAAAGCCTCGAGGCAGGGGCTGTCTTACCATTGACATTTATAAGTTGCCCTAGGTTGCTTTTTTGGCTGAAGAGTGGGATTAAAAATGCTTTAAATAAAATAAATGAGGGGAGGAATTCCGTGCCCACACACATTGTGGTTAGCACAAAACAACCCTTCAACATTTTTTAAAGGAACACCTTGCCAAGACTAAAAGCTAGCAGTTTCATCCTATTGATCAGCTGTGGAGCATCGAGGAGGCACAAAATGCATCTTGTACATTGCCATACATACGGTAACTCATGGTTCAATATTACTGAACTCTTGGAAACGGGCTGGTGGCAAAAGGGGACTCCAGTGTCCCTCAGGGCTGCCCACAGTGTGGATGCACCAACTTTAGACAGCATTCTAATAGATTTTCTGCAACAATAATAGTAGCAATAATAATTCACACCAATATAGAACTATAATGCCAAGAAGCATTTCACTTGTATTCTCAGTAATCCTTACAACCCTGCAAGATACTACAGTCGTACCTCAGTTTGGGGACAGCTTAGTTCCCAAACGTTTTGGCTCCCGAACGCTGCAAACCCGGAACTGACTGTTCCAGTTTGCGAACTATTTTTGGAAGCCGAATGTCCAACGGGGCTTCCTTGGCTTCCAATTGACTGCAACAGCTGCACTTTGGTTTCTGTTCAATTTCCAAGGTATGACTGTATTTTAAAAATATTTTTATTTACATATTTAATTTCTATATTGCCCTTCATCCAAGGATCACAGGGCGGTTTACAATACATACCATAGTAGCAAAGAATACCCCACCCCGCCACCCCCAGTTTAAAAGATCATAAATTGCTTAAATACCAAAAGGCCTGAGAGAAAAGGAATGTTTTTGCTTGGTGCCTGAAGATATGTAACGAATGTGCCAGGCAAGCCTCGCTGGGGAGAGCATTCCACAGGTGGGGGATGGTTGGCATCCGTCTGACTCGAGAGACAAAGGAAGAGACCAAAGTGGGTGAACCATGTGACTCCTACCTTTGTAAAATAGGCCTCATTGAAGCCATGCAAAAATATGAGGTTTCTATACTTTGTCCATCTCATGAGAAGAGAAGACTCTCTGGAAAAGACCCTGATGTTGGGAAAGATTGAGGGCACTAGGAGAAGGGGACGACAGAGGACGAGATGGTTGGACAGTGTTCTCGAAGCTACAAACATGAGTTTGACCAAACTGCGGGAGGCAGTGGAAGACAGGAGTGCCTGGCGTGCTCTGGTCCACGGGGTCATGAAGAGTTGGACACGACTAAACGACTAAACAGCAACAATGCATGCAAATACATTCACTTCTAGCCAGATAAGCAAAGAGACATTCACAGTTCAAGGACAAATACCAGCAGATCAAGATGCTAGAGGACATGGAGAAATGCCAGGATAGGGCAAGAAATGCCTCCTTAGCTTGCCAACAACAGAAACTAACAGCCCGGTGTCTAAAAGAGCACAGCTTTGTGTTCCCATGGACCTGCCTCTCTGCCATTGCCATTCTGCAAAGCGTTTAAGTCTGGATGATAAAGAAAGAACATACCACAGCTATGTTCATGTGAGCTCTTAAGTGTTTGGAATTAAGCACTGTGTTGTAACTGAGCAGCTCACATTCACTAGCAGACTCTGCAGAAACTGCTTTTTCTTCCCAGGGAGAGCAGACCAGTGAAGACTCAATGAAGTGAAACCGTGGTATGTAATAGCAACAGGTATCTTGAGACATAGCAAGTTGTGCTGATTGCCACTGCTGTGTCAAACATTGCTCCTCCTGGTACTGGACAACAGCTGCATTGCAAGGAAGAAAAGCATGCAGTACTTTCACCTGAAGAAGATGAATTTCACTCACCAATTCACATGCAGATCGTAACAGAAATAGGTTTCAAAAAAAGAGTTAAACCGAAGGATTTGCAATGTATCAGGGTTGCCATATGTCCGGAAGTTCCCAGACATACCCGGGATTCAGCCGTCGGGGACAGTGTCCAGGAAGAAATTGCTGGAATGTCCGGGAAAATCTGGACATGTGGCAACCCATATCAGAAGTGATGATTTTGATGATTTCTCGGGGGGGGGGCAACTTTTGTGTCCACATTTTCACTTTCTGAAGTATGGCAACCCTACAACGTATATTATCGGCAATAGCGGCTTGAGGGAAAAAAGACCTCTATGAACAAGGTGAGATGGAGCTGCTGCACACCGTAATTTAGGCCTGGGAAAGATCTGCCTGCTCTTAGGGTCTGACAAAGAGCAGCATCTTCAAAAACACTAATTCCAGGTATGTTGTTCCTGCAAAACGGCACCAAAGCCTTTCCTTCTCCCTTGTTAGTTTCTTCCATTTTTTGCAGGAAGTGAAATGAACATATAAATGTTTCAGTGGGCACCCACACAATCAAGGGGCATTTAACAGTTTAGATAAATAATTTTGAGCTACGTCAGTATTTTCAATAATATATTACATACTGAAATGGAGCAAGACAAAATAAAATAAATACACAAGTTCAGGAAAGCTAAGTAATTGAACATTTGTGTGCTCAGAAGCAAGTCCCACTGAGTTCAGTGGGGCTCAGTTCCAATTAAATGCTCATAGGACTGCAGCCTGCATGATGATGATGATGATATACCAAAACTAAGTGTATTTCCATTCCTTAATTACATTACACAAATGTTTATTTTTCTGAGCATTTCTCTAAAAAGGATGAATTTATGTTTCTGCATGATAATGCTTGTGCCTATATGCTATTTCTAGACTGAGATAATAAAAATAAAAATTGTTTACTATGTGAATGGTTTCATTTTTTAACTTTTAACTTTCATCTTACTTTGCCGATATATTTTTTAAGCTGGCAAAACCTAAAATATACTTAGTCTAGCCCTGAGTAATCACTGTCCGAATAAATTACACATTAACATATTAAGACTACGAAATGTATCACGTTTAACTTAAAAGTTCAGGATATTTCCTAAACTAAAACATCTTCGGAAAATTAACTACGGATTCAATTAAGGAGAGGCTTCAGCCACAGAATCAGATCATGTGCTTTACTACTTCTCTTTCTAATTATAGTTTCTTATTGCGCCCATACTTTGATTACTAGACATGGCAAGTTATGAAATTTCTTCAAACAATATAAATCTAGCACACGGCCTTAATATATTGTATCTTTTTTTTCATATCTCTCTGAAGTACTGTAGCAGGACTGCAGTATGTTATAACCTTGAGCCCTTCCAGTCTCATTTCAAGCTACTACTGAAGTTAATTCAGCTATATTTTGCTGACACTTTCCCCTCCATTTGGGAAGTATCTGAATGTAGTCACAGGGTGAAAGATTACCAAAAATGCAGTGTGTCCGACTGCACCTGAAAGAGCCTTGCGATGTGCAAGTGGAATGGGTGAGATGTCAGAGCGCAGTCTTCTGCTTCAAGCCCTGTCCGGTCCAAGTCTGTTTCACAGAACCGCCAAAAGGGAGTACAGGGGCCTTGAAGTGGCCCATCGACATCTAGAACCCTGGAGAGCAGACTGCGCAGTCACACAGGCACTCTGGTCCCAGTCCTCCCACAGTGAAGAGATGCACTGCATTTCTATTTAAATTTTAAAGTTTGTTTTCTTCATCAGGGCAATATGCACAGGGAAGCATAGGGCGCAAGGAGTGGGGCATGAAGACAGGACATGGTGTCCCTAGAGTGCTGCAAGATCTTTTAGTGTGCTTGTCATAGCAGGGGTGGAGGGGGATACAGTCATACCTCGGTTTAAGTACGCCTCCGTTTGAGTATTTTCAGTTTAAGTACTCCGCGGACCCGTCTGGAATGGATTAATCCACTTTCCATTACTTTCAATGAGAAAGTTTGCTTCAGGTTAAGTACAGACTTCTGGAACCAATTGTGTACTTAAACCAAGGTACCACTATATTACGGTCTGCTTCAGTAGCAAGATGTCTTGCACTATGTTCCATGTATATTATATCTTTACTGATTTCAGTGGACTCGCTCCCAAGTACAGGACTGGCATATAGGATGAGGCCTGCTTCATACTATGATAATGTTAAAGCTTATTGTTGGCATCTGTCTGTCTCGGGAGACAATGGAGGAGTGCTGTTAGATGGCTGTAGAGACATGTTTTCTTGCAGCTGGCGCAGGTGAAGGCATCTGGTTGTGCTGCTGCAGATGCACCTTGGCGTTTCTTCTCTCTGTGCTCCTCCCAGCAGCCACTCCTCCTCCGGTCACTGCTCTGGATACACAACTTGACTGCCTGTTTCCAGACACTGCGGTCATCTGCAAGGGATTCCCACATGGTTGATGTTGCCAGCCTTCATGCCACATTTGCAGACACCTTTGTAACACAGATTTGGTCTGCCAATTGGCCTGGTGCTGGTATTAAACCTAGGGCTTGCCGATTGGAAGGTTGGCAGTTCAAATCCCTGCGACGGGGTGAGCTCCCATTGCTCGGTCCCAGCTCCTTCCAACCTAGCAGTTTGAAAGCACGAAGTGCAAGTAGATAAATAGGTACTACTCCGGCGGGAAGGTAAATGGCATTTCGGTGTGTTGCTCTGGTTTCGCCAGAAGCGGCTTAGTCATGCTGGCCACATGACCCAGAAAAACTGTCTGCAGACAAACATTGGTTCCCTCGGTCAGTAAAGCAAGATGAGCGCCGCAACCCCAGAGTCATTCACCACTGGACTTAACTGTCAGGGGTCCTTTTACCTTTATTGCTAAACCTATCAGGAAGCGATAACCGACTAGGCTACCTTCACTCAATTTCCATGTCCACGGTGCATAAGCTATGCACAAAAGGGGAACTGAAAAATGGAAAGGGAGGATACTGACAACAAATGGTGTCATTCTTGCTGCAGTGGAACTTCAGGCATTTTTATAAGGGTCAAAATACACTGGCGCTGGGTTAGCCCACAACACAAGGCTCCTGCTTTGGGGCCACAGTACCCATTGCAGCCTCTTGCCCAGCTCCCCCTTAGCAGCAGCATCTGTGACTTAACTGAGTACTGGATTGTCTCATTTTAAGAGCATCAATAATTAAAGCTTCCCTAAGTGATAGCTGTCATACGGTCTAAGCATGAAAAGCTTTTTTTTTTTAAAAAAAGACTTAACAGTGCCCAAATGTCACAATTAGCTTATTTTGAAGTTGAAGTATATTTAATAATAAATGGAAACCCTCTGGTGGCATTAGCACCACATGCATAAATAAGATATGAGCAAACCAGCATGGATGAAATACAAAGCAGCTTAGTTATAGGCTAGGTTTATGGGACTCTGCTTCTTGCAAATGCCTCCTTGGACTCTTACTGACATTTTTAGGAGACTTGTTGTTTATTTCTGTTTTGCCAACACTGTGCTTTAGTCTGTTTGCTAAATCCAGAAGGACACCACTGTCTAGCCTTTTATTCATTAATGATATGTAAGCATACCTTTATGTATCAGTTTTGTCCAGGCATTTTCAAATGTCACCATCCTTAATAGCTGATATGACAAAGCAAGGAAGAGCAACTAGAGATTCTCATGCAATGTTAAGCAAACTTCTGCTGAAACTGCAGAGCCTAAGCAGTTTGGCTAATGCGTGCCAGACACACACAAAAATACAGGAAGCCTTTTTATTTTTTCCTGTTCAACATATAAAATCATCTAGCAACACTACAAAATAATTATGCAAGATCAAACAGTGGCACTTTTCAGGGGTTTGGAATTAGTGGCTTCCCTTGAGCAATGCAAAAAGTCACTTTGAAGGTTAATCCGCTGGTCACGTCTCACTCAAACACAAAAAGGTAAAAATGCTACCTTTGGAATTTTGCAAAAATAAATAAAAATGTTCTATTTCCTCCCCTGCTACTTCGTTTGGTCTACAAAGAGAATCTATCAACCTGTGATAGCAAATATATGCACTGTGTTCTGAAACATGGGAAGAAACACACTGTGAACCATAACACTTCAATCGCATTTGGAGCATATACAAAGAAAAATATGCATAGTATATTGGCCACAGAATACAGGCGTAAAGAAAGTACAACGTATTATGGGTAGCGATCAATTAATAGATTTATGAAAACAAAAGCCTCTGGGGAGTATTGCTGAATCCATGTAATGTCCTTGAATTTTAGAATATATATCTGAAGTGCTGAGCTAAAAGAATGACTATATGTAACCAGTAGCTTGTCATAACCTGATTATATCTATATATATACCACCCCAACAGATCAAGGCAGGTAATACAATATGAAAACAAACAAACAAAAGAATCAACACTTAAAATCAATCAACACATGAAAAGCAGCCATTTAATTTCCAATGGGTATGGATATTACACTTTTGTCACCTACTATGCTAATTTAAATCCAGCCACCGAAATCCAGACCAGATTTCAAGAAGTGTTCAGGGTGAATGTACCTTAAATAAGTGCTTCAATAAGTGTCAGGCACTCGTGTGTTTGTTTTCCCCCTAAACTGGGCTCCTCTGGTCCCAATAACACAAAATGTGTAGCTGGTTGTTACGTATTAGGCACACATCTAGTTTGGACCACAGATTCAGGAGTTTGTATTCTCCACAAGGCGGTACTCCAAAGTTGTGGGGCAGGACACTTGAACATAGCTGTTATATCCTGACCTGTTACACTGAGGGTATTAGTGGCATCCTTATCATATCTAAAAAGGAAAGATGGGAACATGCAGTCTCTTGCACCTGAACATTTAGGAACTTTACAAATCAAAACAAGTCCATATGTTATGTCCAATCAATGCAAAGGTGGAAGAGCAGTTACTGAAACACCATTTTTATATGCTGCAAATGATGCAATCATGTGGGGCTTTATCCTTCTTGCAAAGTAAAAAACACACACACACAACTTGTACAGTGGTACCTTGGTTTACGAACTTAATCCGTTCCGAAAGTCCGTTCTTAAACCAAAGCGTTCTTAAACCAAGGTGTGCTTTCCCATAGCAGCGGGAATTTACAAATGGAACACACTCAACAGGAAGTGGAACATGTTCTGCTTCCAAGGCAAAGTTCACAAACCAAAACACCTACTTCATAAGTTGTTCATAAACTAAGCTGTTCTTAAACTAAGGTGCCACTGTATTGTGCAATGTTTCAGATACATTTTATGCATCTCTTATATCAAGGGCATCTTGTTCAGAAGTGAACCTGAATATCGTGACCCAAGTTCTGTACTGAGTGTAATTACCATAATTTTATTGTTAAGACAGATATTATTCTTAAGCAGTTATTCTCCAATGTGAAAACTTTAGTGAGCCAGGAAAAAATATTGGTATGAGGGTGTTTGCAACTAGTGTTGCAGTGCTGAAAAACATAATGTGGGCTTTTAAAAAAATAATGTAAAAAAAGATTGTATGATTGTTACCAACTGTCTAGCATTTGTTGACTTTACATTTTCAAGTAACCATAAGGTCTAGAAACAAAGTTCAGTTTTCTGGGTAGAAACAGTATCATAAAAATGTACATTGAGGCTGCAGAAAGAAACAAGAGGGTTTCTGAGAAACAAGAGAGTTTGTCAATCATTTCCTTATTTCATTAACACAAATTTGTCATGGAAAGAATATGATTTTGAAATTATTTTGCTTGAAAACAGCTGTTAGCTTTTCAAAGGCAAGGAGGTTTGATTTTTTTGATGCTACAGACATGCACAACTAAGATAAAATAGACCGATTCAACCCTAAGCATGCTGTAAGCAGCTAGGCCAGATTTGGATATAAAGAACATAGATTTTTAAAAGAAACAAAAATATAAAACCTCCTAGACATTGAGATAAATTTTATTAAGGTTATATCCCAATGATCTGTGGAATATGAGATGCAACATGATGAGCAATATAAGACTTTATACAAGCAAAGGAGTTTATTTTCTTTCGGCCATAAATGAGAGAGGGGAAAAAACATTTCTTATATAAAAAGTGCTTTGCTTCCATATTCTTGAAAGCATCTCAGAGGAAAGCTGCAAAGAGATGTAAAGGAAATTATTGTGCAGAACAGTTTTACATTTATTTTCGACAACTTACAGCAGGTGTTTTTTAATAGGCATTTATGTAGAATAGACAAGAAAAATTCAAATAGCATCATTCACTGTATTCATGGGCTTGTGAATTCATAAATGATTAGGTTGATGGTGGGGTATTAAATAAATAATATAAATGTGGTGAAATTCACTTTACACTTCATAATTTCTTGGAACAAAAAGCAAAATACACTTGTAAATTCCTTTTTTTAACGGGTTGTTGGAAACGAGGAAAGATTACAGGGTAAGGAGCAAGGAAGCATAAAGTATAAAATATTGAGCCCAAGGAAAAACCTCTTCTTATATTATGATGCTAAGAGGCATTCTTTCTCCAGAGCCACAATGATGGTTGATTAAAAGCCTCTGGCTGCAACTTAAGCTTTAAATTTCATCTTAAAATTAACCCCACAGAAGAAACAAAGGAAATGAACTTGTGGATTCAAACTGAATCACTGACATAGGTAAAGGCAAAGGGACCCCTGACCACTAGGTCCAGTCGTGACCGACTCTGGGGTTGCGCGCTCATCTCGCGTTATTGGCCGAGGGAGCCGGCGTATAACTTCCAGGTCATGTGGCCAGCATGACAAAGCCGCTTCTGGCGAACCAGAGCAGCACACGGAAACACCGTTTACCTTCCCGCTGTAGCGGTACCTATTTATCTACTTGCACTTTGACGTGCTTTCGAACTGCAAGGTTGGCAGGAGCTGGGACCAAGCAATGGGAGCTCACCCTGTTGCGGGGATTCGAACCGCCGACCTTCTGATCGGCAAGCCCTAGGCTCTGTGGTTTAACCCACAGCGCCACCCGCATCCCAAAATCACTGGGAATCACTGACATAACAGTGTCTAAATCATTGTAGTCCAGCATTGCAAACCAAGGCCATGATAATCCATGCTTACAACACCGCCTGCCCAAATGTGCGGCAATATCCCTTGAAGTGAAATGAAAAGGCATGCAAAGTCTTAACTTCAGAAAGAAAAGAAAAATCAGACACTTAGGATCTACCCGATTACTCAACCAGGTATAATCCACCACATTTTGTATTAGGACTATGGCCCTAGAGATCATGTTGATGAGTTTCTCAGTAACAACCTTATACCCAAAGGATAGTTAAAGAGAGGTAAAATTAATACTTGCGCATTAAGAGCAGGTTCCGACCCAGGTTAATAAATGTAAGAATGGAATCAATGAACATGAATTGACAGCAATGGTAAGGGCCTACTTCACACATTACATTTTTGGGTGGACTGCTCAGCCATTCTAAATATGGAAAACATGGACGTTAACAAGCATTTGTTGCAAAAATTCAGCCTGAGGAAGATTCTTTGTGACTCAAAAGCTTACATGCCACATTTTTAACACTCTGAATATATTGTCCCACTTTCATGACCTCTCTGTTTGACAAAGTCCCCAGTCATTCTGAGTTTTGCCACCTTGAACAAGTGAGTTACATTTCAGGCTTGGGTCTGCATCTATATAAAGTGAGTGCAAGATTATAGCACAGAATGCATGGCTGAAATGAGATTTAGATGATGTCCCAGGAAGAAATCAGTGGGTATAGCGTGAAGGCTTATAAATGAACAGCTGTCCTGGATTAAAGGTGTCTGTCCTCAAACAGTATTTGAACACTTTAAAAGGGTTTCTGCCTCACAGAATCATAGAATTATAGAGTTGGAAGGGGCTCTGAATATCACCTAGTCCAACCAATGCAGGACACTCAACACATGTGATTTTTTTATTCTATACTGTCTTTCCAAAACTCAGTGACACTTCTTACATTCAGGCATTACAATTTCATGAACACAACAAGCAAACAAGTAAAAATCAAAGAAGAAATCCATATGCAGCTTTTTTAAAAAAAATGGTGGCAGCACTACAATATAATTAAAATAAAATTTTGATGCATCCAAAATGTCAGCACTCTTCTAATTTTTCATATCCTTAATGGAAAAAAGTCTCAAATACTGTAGCAGTCTAAACACCAGGAGACAGGTGTTGTTGGGGGTAATTTCACACTTCCAGGGGCAAAAATAGTGCTGTAATCAGGAGCGGCTAACCTGTGGCCTTCCTGGTGTTTTTAGATTCCCATCAGCCCCTGCCAGCATGCCATTGACCAGAGATTATGAGAGTTACAGTCCAGAACACCTGGAATGGCCCAGGTTTAGCCATCCCTGCTATAAAAGATCTGCAGTTCTCATATAGCCAGGAAAACAGCAGGACATTAGCTGGTCATGGTCATATGGGGAAAGGCAGACTCTAATCCAGTACTACGGAACCTGTGACCCTCCACGTGTAGCAAGAATACATCTCCCATTATTCCTGGTCATTGGCCATGCTGACTGGATTGCTGGCCAAAGCTTTAAAAAAAAATTCACTTTTGTGCCTTGTCTCCGCAAGTCACTCACTGGGAGCTCTCCATGGTGCTGAAGCAGCAGCCTTGGAACCTATAAAATGAGTGAGCATGTGCACAGTGCCTTCCCCAAAACATTATAGCAAGAGGAGTTGCCAACCTAGCAGTTCAAAAGCACGTCAAAGTGCAAGTAGATAAATAGGGAAGGTAAATGGCGTTTCCGTGCGCTGCTCTGGTTCACCAGAAGCGGCTTCGTCATGCTGGCCACATGACCTGGAAGCTGTACACTGGCTCCCTCGGCCAATAATGTGAGATGAGCGCCACAACCCCAGAGTCGGTCACGACTGGACCTAATGGTGAGGGGTCCCTTTACCTTTTACATGGTTAGTAAAGAGAGAGCTTAACTACAAATTCAGTTTTAGATGGCACATTAAGCCAGACCTTGACTGAGCTTAGTGCAACACGTGAATAAAAAAGATCCAATAAGTCAATTTGGCATACCATGTCATTTGAACCAGGCCATAGTTTGGCTTAGTTTCAAAAGGGCAATGGGTGTTCTACCTCCCTAGAAAAGGTGAGTTATGAGAAGAAAGTTGAAGGAAGTACGGTCACACAGAGGTATTCTAGTAGGCTGTTTCTGCCAACATATTGGGTCCAAAACAATCAAAGATTTGAAGTTCCAATTCCACAGAGAACCTACTGAATTCAATATGCATATTGTTATCTTTTTCCCATTAAAGGGGAGGAGGAGTGGAATGATCAATTCTCACTCCCACTGCTCCTGGGTATTTTGAAGCACTGAATGTTCTTATATAGAATTACCATCTAAAATGCTTTCTCTGACACACCTAGAACTGCACCCAGCCTTTGTTAATTCTATTTCATAGTTCTCTTGCTAATAGCACTAACAAATCGGTGAAGAAATATTCCATGAATTGTAGATAAGCCTTTGAATGGCTTTTACAGTTCAATCTTCATTCTCCTAGACTGCACACTTTACAGTTCATGCAAAAGGTTAATGATCATTCTTCCATCTATCACAAAAGATTTACTAGAAACACAAGACCTAACAGCCCTATGATTTCACTCCTTAGCTTTATGTACAGGACACTCCACTTCTACTACATATAATGATTTAAGCTGCAACCTATTTCCATTCTATGTTGTTCTGCATTCGTTCAATCATAGGTCAGTTCTGTTTTATTGCCATTGTTTCAAACCCAAGGGGGTGGGAATCACACTTAAATTATACTCATAAGTATTGCCATCCCAAAATATGTATACTGTATGTGTATATATATATATATATTTAACACATTTCCCTGTAAATTGCACATGTGTGTGTTTATTTTTTTGAACTGAAATCGCATCACAAAATTTGGGGAAATACATAATTTGATTTATAGCTGTATTCAGATCAGTTCACTTCAAAACTTGATCTGAATGAATTTACTCTCCGTCCCTAACTACACGCTCAATTCAGGTAATAAATAGCTGTTTTCCATAGTATTGTTTAATTAATATAAAAAATATTCTAGCTATGCCGAATAAATAATTAGATATTACAAGCATTTCCCCTTCTTTCTTGTCACATGTAGGTGCTCACCTCATGATGTGACCAACACTTTCCAAGACATCCCAACCCTCATAGCTGGAAGAATATCCAAAGTAGAACTCAATACAAGGAAGCAAATTTATGCCACATACAACATGAAGTTCAGGTTTTAAAAGGGCAGTAACTCTCCAGAAAAGGGAACTTGGGATCGTGGTACTGAAAATGTCAGTGTGAATAATACAAATTCAGTGTTAGAAATTATTTTGAAAGGTATTTTTAAAAAATTAAAAGCCATGGTGCCGCCAGATTCAGAATACTGTGAAAAAATGGATGATAACAACAACAACAACAACAACAACAAATAATAATAATAATAATAATAATAATACCCCGCCCATCTGGCTGGGTTTCCCCAGTGCCATCTCAAAAGGATTTCAAAGAGCTGGAAAGTGGTAATCAATATGATCAAGTGGTTGAATCAATTTCTGCCCAAGAAAATGCTAAATAAAGTTGAAAGTGTGTGTGTGGCCACAACTAACAGCACATCCTGCATATTTTGATTTGGCATTAAGTACAGATCCACTGTGTTTAATGGGGTTCTTAGCAAGTGTGCTCGGAATTGGGGTGGGGTGGGGGTAAGGTGCAAATTACAGAAGTTCGTAACATTATAATCTGTATGCACAGAGCATGTGTAGAGAGAAAACCCTTCATTTCCTACATATTGTTTTGTGTCCAATGTGAGTACAGTACACAGGAACTCACAAGGGAAAATCTAACAATAGATAAGATTCCTTTACCCGAGCTTGCGAATGTGGTATGAGAAAGCTAAATTAGCCTGCCTGAAATTAATTGTTCTTTCCCAATCACATTATAAACAAAGTTAGAAGCAGATTAGGAAGATGATAATTACCTAGCTGATCAATCAGGTGCACACCCGGGGTGTGTGTGATGTGGAACACACACACACACACACACACACCACCATTTGATTATCTTAATCCAGGGCTTTTTAATCAACATTAATGAAAAACAGTTTCTGGACACACTAAAAGGCTGCCCAAAAGAAGCAGGGATGATACTGAGTAGAAATTGCATTGTGCGAAGAACAAAAACACCTTACTAAATAAATAAGAATAGTGATAGGAAGTTTCCACCCCACCCCCCACTACCCTTGAAGTCTTTAGCTCACAGAACAATCCTGAGCTAACCTCTGGAGTTCCATTCCAGAAAACAAATTGTACCAATATACCTTTAGGTCTTTGGTGCACTCAAAGACATAATTAAAGGCATTTTGTATTTAAGCAGTAAACACCTGCCAGAAAAATGTGCTAGCATTTTGTTGTGAAAAGAAGTCATGACCTTGATTCCGCTCACACATTATACAAATATGTCACTGTATAGCTATTCCCTCCTAATGTCTCTGAGATTAGCTGCTGTGCTACTAAATCTATTCAGAAATGTTGTTTTAAATCAATATGCTGTGGTGGCAGGTCCTACTAAAGCGCACAGGGTTTTAGTATAGGGTCTGGGTTTATTTATCAATGTACGGAAACTGCCACATGCGCTGGTTTTCAATAGCTCACTTGTTAGGTTACTAGCAATTTTCTTATTGACTCCAGTTAAAAGTACTGTACTTGCGGGGCAAAGTTTTGCAATGTGCATAGAATTAAACCTCCAAAATAATAATAATGGCATTGTTTTATAGCCAAAGTTAAGTAAACCTGAAGTTGAGGATATCTGTTCAGTCAGCAGGCGTGATGACTCAGAATTTCTAATAAAAGAAATTCTTGCAACACATGTGGCGTTCACATAGTTCAGATTTGTCTTCTGCAATAAGAAATGCTGGGATGTTGATTATAGTATGGATGCATGTATCCCAAGAACACAGTACACATATCCCTTGACCTTCCACATGCTTTCCTTAAGCACACTGGCCCAATGCAGACATTACGCTGTCCAATCACAAAGATGAGAAGCGCCACACAGGCTTGCGCACTCAACACATCCCTCCTCCAACTTCCCTCCCAGGCTCTCACACACCTCCTTCTGGTTAGTGAAAAGGGTTAGGGTTTAAGGTGGTGGATGGTTTGAGTACATTACATGGATCCTGGTTTGACCGCACTAGCTGCCAATTAGTTTCTGGGCCCAATTGCTGGGTTTGACCTATCAAGCCCTAAAAAGCTCAGGACTTCAATACCTCAAGGACTGACTCTCCCCATATAGACCGACTCTGACCCTACGATCATAATCTGAGGCCCTTCTTTGTGTGCCTCCTCCATGAGAGGTCTGGAGCGTGGCAACATGAGGACGGGTCTTTTCTGCAGTGGCTCCCTGTTTGTGGAATGCTCTCCCCCAGGGAAGCTTGCCTGGTGCCTTCATTACATATCTTTAGGCACTAGGTGAAAATGTTTCTCTTCGACCAGGCATTCAGCAGATTAACATTCTATGGCTTTTTAGATATGTTTATTGGTTATTGGTTAGTTTTTGTTTTATTATGTATTTTACATTCTCATTTAGTATTTTCTGTTGTGAACCACCCTGGGATGTTCAGGTGATTATTAATCTAATGGAGTACCATATTAAATGCTTTGTACCAATGGTCCTGTGGCAGAAACACCCGACGAGGTAAAATGTCCTTATCGCCATGACTTTAAATAGGTTGTTTATTTATGCTAATATACTGATCTTTTGTAAACCAATCTGTCATCCTTCATCAGCCGAAGGATGAAAATACTTGAAGTAAGTAATAAGCAATACCACTCGATTTCACTTCTACCAATGTGAATTTTAACTTCTTTGGTTGTCAAAATTTATCTCTGGCTAAACTTCTCATTAAAAGATACAACTTGGCTGGCTGGGTTTGCAAATCTGTGTTTGCCTGGCTCAGGCCTGCCAAGCTCATGACACACCATGCTAAATATATATCAGATAAATAAACAGATAAAGAAGTGAGTATATGTGTGTCTTATCACGCCCCTGCATGTGTGGTCCCAAGCAGAGAACAGAGCCAAAAGATTTACCAAAGTCTAACAGACTATCATATACTGCTGGTGGACTATATTGGGTTTGGTAGCTCACAATCTGTGCAGGCCAAGCCTGGCCCATCAGAGCATAGTAACATCTGAACATTTTAGAGTAGTAGTTCTGTGCTACTCTAAACTGTATGCCACTTTTCTTCAGCCGGAACTCACTGGAACACAGTTCTGGTATCTCTCGGGTAGGCGCCACTACCCATTATAAGAGAAAAAGGTCATGGTGAGTCATCCCCGTCCCCCCGAAAATAGCACTGCATGTCATATAGACAAGATCATACAACTGTGGTCCACTTCCATTAAATCCGCATTTGCTTTTCCCAATGCTTTCCCTTCCCACACACCATCATGGTGAGAGCCAATGTGGTGTAGTAGTTAAGAGCAGTGGATTTGTAATCTGGTGAACTGGGTTCACTTCCCCTTTCCTCCACATGCAGCTGCTGGGTGACCTTGGGCTAGTCACACTTCTCTGAAGTCTCTCAGCCCCACTCACCTCACAAAGTGTTTGTTGTGGGGGAGGAAGGGAAAGGAGATTGTTAGGCGCTTTGAGACTCCTAAGGGATAAAGCGGGATATCAAATCCAAACTCTTCTTCTACATGGCAAATGCACATGAGGAAATCTCAGCTGGTGGGAAAGGTGCTAACAGCTATGGAAGAAAAGCTGCAGGTGGGGAAAGAGCTAAGCAGTTCTCTTCCCAGTCACTTCTGCCCCGCTTCCCTTGCTGCATTTCAGCTACCCACATTGCCCTAGATTAGCCACTGAACTATTTCAGCTCTCTGAGTAAAGTTTCAACTTTACACTAACGTCCCTAGCCTTAACAAGACCCCACACAAATGCACTTGAAAATTCTCTTTTATGTAAACAGAGCCACATCATCTTCTTGCGAGGGTAAATTATCTGCTTAGACACTTAATTGGCTAATGGGCTTGTTGAAATCGAAAACACTTCGGTCTCCAAAGATCAGCCTTTTTCTTTCACACACTCAACAGTGTAGCCTTCAAATCTCCATTATACAAGCCTCTGAAGATTACAAGGAGATTAATATTATAAGGTAGCTGGAGGAAAAGGAGGAGCCATACATTGCTGAATATTCACTTTTGCTCTTGAGTCTCCAGGCTATGTCAGTAACAGTTTTAGTTTAAAGGTTCATTTTATTCACCTCCATTGCTCCAAACTGATGAGAACTATACATTCCAGATGCCTCGTGGATGGCTTGCTTAAGAGGTTGAAAATGTATCTTCTTTGATAACTGTGCATAACTCTCAGTAGGATTAGAGGGAATTATATATGTGTCTCATAAGTCAAAGCCATGTATGAGGTCCAGGGAGACGAGGGGCACTGCACTCTCACGAAGCAAAACATAAAGGTCATGTGCCTGATTCACTGACTAGGCAAGACTGTTTTCCCTTTGGCATAAATTGAATGAGCCAAGCATATAGTTTCATTTTAGGATCTTGGAAACTGTGGAAGGGCAAAACTCCTTAAAACAGCCAAGTGTGCTAAATATTTAGAGACTAACATAGGACCATTGCTCCCTTTACATCCCAACCTTTTTGTGTGGTCGATTTCACATCACCTATTTATTACAGAATTATGAAGAGTGGAAACTTCATAACATGCAGAAGTAATTTGTTGTTGTTGTTGTTTAGTCGTTTCGTCGTGTCCGACTCTTCGTGACCCCATGGACCAGAGCACGCCAGGCACTCCTGTCTTCCACTGCCTCCTGCAGTTTGGTCAAACTCATGTTCGTAGCTTCGAGAACACTGTCCAACCATCTCATCCTCTGTTGTCCCCTTCTACTTGTGCCCTCAATCTTTCCCATCATCAGGGTCTTTTCCAGGGAATCTTCTCTTCTCATGAGGTGGCCAAAGTATTGGAGCCTCAGCTTCAGGTGGCCAAAGTATTGGAGCCTCAGTTTCAGCTTCAGAAGTAATTAGCCATGGTAATGTGGGAACCAAGGAATCATATTCCACAGCTGTCAAAGGGCACATTCACAGGGATGTGAGAACAGGGACAAGGGCACCGGAGCTTTGACTGAATGCAGAAATCACACCTGAGGGCTGTGGTCAGGCAAACCAAACATTCAAGATTGGGGTTTGAACTGATGCAAAGAAACTACATGAGACTCTCCAAGCCAATAAAAAAACAAACAAACATTGCCTTGAATACTCTGTAGAATGTCAAAGAACGATAAAGCAGAATAATTTTTATGAGAGCCAATGGGTTGAGGGTCCTATATTTGGACTCAGGGCCAAATCAACTTTTGTGTCGAGACTTTAAATACACAAGTTTTACATGCGTAATAGTTGAACTCTCCCCCACCTTAAGATCGCAATCTGTTTTCTGTGGGATTTTTTTTTTTTTGTTTAACTAAGCACTTGGAAAATCTTATGGTCTCCGAGCAGGCTTGAAAAACTCAGGGGCATTATCCCCTGCCTTCCTAGCCAGTGCCCCCTCAAACAATCTTCTCCTTGAAAAGTTGTGTGTTGGGGTGTGTATGAAGGGACAGCAAGGCAAGGGTGGCCAGTTATGCACTACCAAACACAAGTACTGTACAAAAGAAGACACAAACTTGCACCTGCTGATTTATTAATATAATGGCACATTTAGAAATAATTGCTATAATTTAAATGGGAAATGCTGCTGTCCTGGCACTAACTGTGGGTGGGCATTTCTCAAGGCCTTTGCTCCTTCCTTTGCTAGTGACAAGCCCGGGCCTTCTAGACCTCATCATTGAAGCCTACACTTCCCTGAGGCCTAAGCTCAATTCACTGCATTAAACGTCACTGGAAACAACAACTCCCATGCTGCCAAGCAAGAAAGAAGCTTCTTGAGCAAGCGCAGGATTGTCCAGACATTAAGGCTAATGCTTACAAAGCCTCTCCTGTCACTAACCAGCCCACCCTAACTAACCCTGACATCCCTCTTTTCAAGAGTAAGATCATTTGGAAATGGAGAGGGTTGCAGAGAGGTGTGGCTGACTAAGAACCCATTACTAGCCTGGCAGGAGTCATGACATCAGGCTGTAATAGAAGAGGGGTGAAAAGAGAATCAATATCATTACCAGCTCTGCTGAGAAGCCAGCTCCTCCTTCCATCAACTGTCACTTGGCAGCAGCCATTGCACCCGGCTGTAACAGAGGAAGGAAGAGAAGGCATGCAGAACTACTTTATTGGCACAGAGGAAAAATAATTAGCTTTTGACTCTTCCTCTCCTTTTCCATCCCCGCTGGTCATTAGAACTAGTAACTAATAACTGGTACCTAACTTGGCTTAGTTCCTCCTCCCTCCTAATCCATTTTCTTTTTGTGTCATGTCTTTCTGAATTTTAAGACCTGAGGGCAAATAATGCCTTGCTTTTATTGATTTGTAAGGCATTGTGGGATCCTGTGTGTGTGTGTGTGTGTGTGTGTGTGTGTGTGTGTGTGTGTAGGAGCAGGATAATAATCCTTTTAAATAAGTAAATAATAGTCAGCTCCAGATTTCAGAGTGAATTTGATCTCGGCTCTTAATTGAGCCAGCGTTTTAATACTGAATGAGCTTGGTTTCTAAATTTCCCCATCTTGAATTAACCGGAGCCATCAGTTTAAACAGTAAAACACATGTTTTATATACAGTGAAATAGGTGGTGCTCCTGAAATAAGCACAGAAGTGGCAAGCAGGATAGGTCTTGGCTCTAGGTCTGCTTCTCGCAATGAAACCTGACCCTTTGGTTTAAATATGCACTTAGTATTTGCAATCAATGAAGCCATGTGTGACTTTTGCCTTTTAAATTCAGGTGCTTTTTGCACTCAGGTACTAAAAGGCTCTCAAATGACTCTGCTTCTAGTTTTGTGTGTGTGTGTGTGTGTGTGTGTGTGTGTGTGTGTGTGTGTGTGTGTCTTCCTGCTTTTGGTACTAAAATCTGATGCAACAGTGAGAAAGCTTGGCAGAAGAAATGCCCTAAGGTGGTGGCTGCAAGTTGAGGGAAGGGATTTTTCTTTTCTTTTTCGTCAATTAACAGTGAAAGATCAAATAGCCATGTCCAAAGGACCTATGGTTGTCCTTGGACATTTTAAAAGTATACATATCTTTATATGTTTTTATATAAGGCAACAGAGAGAAACATGTTTCTGTGACATTAGATACTATTCTGTCATTTGGAAGTTTGCGTCAAGTGTCAAAAGGGTCCACAGTGAGATTCTTTGAAACAATTGTTATCTATTAAGAGGTGTACTGAAAAAGAAAGAAAGGGGAATTGGTTTGAGCGTAGTACATTTGTACCATCATTTAAAACTATTTTTTTTACTTTTTTTGTTTAAAGATCAAAGCAGACTGTCAAACAAAAAGTTACTCTGTAATTTCACTGAAGTATATTACAACCTAATAAATGTTTAACAACATAATAAAACAGACTCTATTGGAAAGTGGGAAATCAGAGAAAGGTCCATTGGACTCATCTGAAGTTTATATATCTATCCCAGCATCCTGGACCTAAGTGGAGATTAACACCACCCACTGGCTTGAGAAAGGAACATAGTCACCTCCTGGGGACATTTATTGTTGGTGGTCCTGGAAGCAGCTATGGTTTGCCATTTTGCCAAGCTAAGAGGAAAGCCATAAACAGAAATGGAATAGCTCAGAGGTAAGTGCAGTTGCTAAGGTGGGGTGTGTAATTGATAATCCTGCACTTTAGGGCATCCCATCCACATAGCAGGTCATGGTCTTGGAGGCTTGCCTTGTCTGAACACCTGTTGTTACGCTTGCACCATTGAAGGATAACTGTCCAGCTGCTTTGGCACAGCCAAAAAGTAGATGGCTGTAATGTCGATAGGATGATCCCCACTATGTTGGGGGACAGACCTGATTTTAAGAAGCATCTTTGTTTAATTGCCACGCAGTCAGATTGAGCCATTCTGGGTCTGGGTGAGTGTCCCTGTGTGAGGAGGTCTTGGGGACACCAGGAGATGTCAAGAGGTTATGTTGCAATGCATGTTATCTCAGAAACCAGGGTTCCTCGACCTGCAAGGAGCTACCATTACTACTTTGTTGTGTCCCTCCCATACCTTCTTGAGGGTCCTTGCTAGAGGGGTGTGGGAGGGAATGCAAAAATAAGTCCTTTGGGCCAGTTGGTGGTGGTGGTAGGGCATCTGTGGCCTCCGCCCATGGGTGGTACCGTAGTATCTGGAGAAGAACCTCAAAATTTGGTTGACGAGGTGTAAGGCAAATTAGTTCACTTCAATTAGCTTGGATTTTCTTTAGATTTGGTGGAATAGTTTTTTGAACAGGTTCCACTCCCTTTGGAGCTCTGTCCCTTTATATATCAGAAGGCACATTCTCTGCTGTCTTTTTGATGCCTGCTAAATATGTTTTTCTTTCAACAGCCTTCTAAAGTCTTTCTGTTGGTATCTCTCCTGGATCCAAATTGATTTGACGTATGTGCTGTTGTTTTAAACTGTTCTTTTATATCCATACTTGTTTTTTTTAAAATTGTTTTTATGTGTAACTGTTTTATATATGTTACTATATTATAAATCATTTTGGGGTGCCTCATGGGAAGCAATTCATAAATGGATTTTCCCTTTTTTCTTTATTAAAGCAAGAAAAGTATCTTACAGAAAGCACATCATAATTAATAACAAAAATAAACATCAGGCTGGTATAAATGTATTCATCACCATCAGCAACATCACCAAGCCTGCCTCAGTAAGAGGACCATACTCTTTTTCTCCACAGGGCAGCATAAAACAGAAAACGAGAACAGTCTTTTTCTGAGAAGGATATTTTGGGGGAAATCCATTCCCTACATCTCCTGGCTGTAAAATAAGAGTAGATGTTTTGTCATTACCTGTAGAATCGCTACTGCAATACTATAACATATTTATGCCAAAAAAGCAGATTTATTTTTGCAACAACTCCTATTGAATAAGATATAAATCTTGCTGAGGCTTCATCTTAGTTAAGTTGCATTCTACCTCCACCCCTCAAAAATACTGTGTGCTGTCATTTGTGTTTTACTCTCAGTCAATGAATAGAGATAGGCCCTGGTCTTCAATATCTGACATGAAAGAGAATCCCACTGAAATCAGTGGAAGCGAGAGGAAGAATAAGCAAGTAGTGAGTCCCCTTGCAGGGACCCAGGTGGCGCTGTGGGTTAAACCACTGAGTCTAGGGCTTGCTGATCAGAAGGTCAGCGGTTCGAATCCCTGTGAAGGGTTGAGCTCCTGTTGCTTGGTCCCAGCTCCTGCCAACCTAGCAGTTCGAAAGCACGTCAAAGTTCAAGTAGATAAATAGGAACCGCTACAGCGGGAAGGTAAACGGCGTTTCCGTGTGCTGCTCTGGTTTGCCAGAAGCGGCTTTGTCGTGCTGGCCGCATGACCTGGAAGTTATACGCCGGCTCCCTCGGCCAATAATGCGAGATGAGCGCGCAACCCCAGAGTCGGTCATGACTGGACCTAATGGTCAGGGGTCCCTTTACCTTTACCTAAGTCCCCTTGCATGCAGAAGATGGAGAAATGCTATTGGGATACAGAGACAACTGCTCAACACCTACTTTGCCTGTCTTTACCCAAAGGGCAAACAGAGTCCAACCTGGTGATAACAGAATTAACAATGCAAGGACAGAGTTGAAGCCCAAGCTTGGTGGATAAGGGGAATTCTGTAGATATAGTGTATCTTGATTTCAGTGAGGCTTTTTGACAAAGTCTTCCATTATATTCTTGTGGGGAAGTTGGTGAACTGGGTGAAGTTATGGCCATCTGCCATGTATGATCTAGTTGAGATTCCTGCATTGCAGGCATTTGGACTAGAGGGCCCTCAGAGTCCCTTACAACTCTACAAGTCTATGATTCCTCAGATGCAGAGTCCTTGTACAACAGTAGACTTGAGGCCTGAAGATGAATCCACCAGTCCTTGCCATGTCAATCGTCTGGCACTGGAACCCACATCTTGTCCCCTGAACAACAAAGGAGGCACCTCTACCACTGGACTCTGATGACTCAGCCAGTCTCCTTGAGGAATCATGAAAGAACCAATAAGCTTTCCACAAACCGGTCCCTAAAGTTTGAAATCACACTGCCTAGAACAGGGGTCAGCAAACTTTTTCAGCAGGGAGCCAGTCCACTTTCCCTCAGACCTTGTGGGAGGCCAGACTATATTTTTGGGGGGGAAATGAACAAATTCCTGTGCCCCACAAATAACCCAGAGATGCATTTTAAATAAAAGCACACATTCTATTCATGTAAAAACACCAGGCGGGCCCCACAAATAACCCAGAGATGCATTTTAAATAAAAGGACACATTCTACTCATGTAAAACCACACTGATTCCTGGACCGTCCATGGGCCAGATTTAGAAGGCAATTGGGCCGGATCCGGCCCCTGGGGCTTCGTTTGCCTACCCGTGGCCTAGAAAGTGCAGATGGCTGCAGGAAAATATACCAGCCTATTAGCTGTCCAGATGCAGTATTTAGGGGGCAGGTCTTTTGTATAAACTACTGCCAGCTGCTCCAAGAAACTGCTGAGACAACTTACTTTTCTTGCTTCAGCTGTAGTTCAGAAACAGCCCCTTGGTCCTTGTCCAGGGTCCTGACCCTAGCTTTCCCTTAAACTTCTAGTCTTCTTCAGAATTTCAGTCCTACTGGACTAGATCTTCCTAGACCAGGCATCCCCAAACTTTGGCCCTCCAGCTGTTTTAGACTACAATTCCCATCTTCCCCAACCACTGGTCCTGTTAGTTAGGGATCATGGGAGTTGTAGACCAAAACATCTGGAGGGCCGCAGTTTGGGGATGCCTGTCCTAGACTATCACCTTCCCTTGATGATGCACATCACAGTAGATTTTAGGAAAGAAAAGCCCACGCCCAGAATGTTTCTTTTGCATATACTGCCCTATCAGCCATGTATGCTGATCATGTGCACTCTCAGTGTTAGATGGGTGCAGAGAAAGAGGCACTCAATTTTTATTTTTATTTAATGTGATTTTTAGGCTGGCTTTTAAGGCATGTTCCTCATAAGATATCAAAACACAAAATACATAACATTTAAAATATATCATAAATCCCAACTGAACAGCAGCAGGAATCCATAACAAAACAAAAGCAATTAAGAACAGTCAGTCCGGCATATTATCATTAAAATCAGATAAATATATTGAAAATATTCTAGCAGGAATTCAGGGAGCAGCTAAGCAAGGATTTGAACTCGGCTCCATGCTGCTATAACACACTAGCACCAGTGATTGTCATTCAACACAACCTTTCGCTAACTGGTGTCATCTATAATGCCAAGCAGTTGCTGTCCTCTGTAAAATATGATCCCTAAATCAAAGTGCAAATCTAACTCATCAGCTCAAAGTAATGAATTCTCTCTGGGGACAAAGGGGTTTGATCTTTTTCACTACCTCTTAGTAAGCAAGAAACTTTTTGTGTATCTACAGAGTTTCTGACAATTATTTATCGCCTTGACCTTCTTGAGATTGCCTCGGCCACTCTAATAAAAACAGTTTTCTTCACCTGCGTACATTGCTCTGCAAAAATGCTATATATCTGAATGAGACAGAAATATTACAGTCATTTATAAGCCAGGCTTCTTCTACAGCCGCAACTCAAACCACAATGGTCAAAGATACAGCGCACAGGGTTTTATTATTAATTTTAAAAGGCTTCTAATTCTAAGCTTCTCAAGCTGTGTTCCAACAAAACCTGGAGTTCCTCAGAAGGGTATTAAGGATCTTCAGAAGATTCATGAATGAGAACCTTAGTCATGGTACCTGCATGTCTAGATAATGTCCTGAACGAATAGAGTGTATGCTGTAGAATGGGCTCCAGAATCTCCTGAAACAAGCTAGGGCATATATTGTAGAATATAGGAAACACCCCCCCCCCCAGTTCTAAACTTCTTTCTGAATTCAATTAGAATGGTCAGTCTTAGGAAAACCAGACTCTATCCCTCCCTCACTTTCATGCATGTGCACAAACGCACACACACACACAATTTTTTTTTTGCAGAATGAGTATAATTATACTTACCTACTTTGTGATCATTGTAAAGACACTAAGGTAATTACTGGCCTGGCTCACATGCAACATTAAGCAAAACCATAGTTTGCCACAAACATGCAGGGTCCTGGAAGGGGAATACCTGCTGCTTTGGCCCTCCTCTAGCCATATTGCAGCAGCGCTGAGCTAAGACATGGTTTGGCAAGGTATGCTATCCAAACTTGGGCTGATGGTTATTTAGATATTTAATTAATGCATATACTGCCCTTTGCACAAGCCACAGGGTGAGTCAGGTCTCTCCAGCAAACCATGCACAGTTGATATGGGATAGTGGGGCATTTTAAGCCAACCTACTGCTTAGGTGACAGTAGTCACAAAATTAAAAGACGCCTGCTTCTTGGGAGAAAAGCAATGACAAACTGAAATAGCTTCTTAAAAAGCAGAGACATGACCTTGCTGACAAAGGTCCGTATAGTTAAAGCTATGGTTTTCCCAGTAGTGATGTATGGAAGTGAGAGCTGGACCATAAAGAAGGCTGATCGCCGAAGAATTGATGCTTTTGAATTGTGGTGCTGGAGGAGACTCTTGAGAGTCCCATGGACTGCAAGAAGATCAAACCTATCCATTCTTAAGGAAATCAGCCCTGAGTGCTCCCTGGAAGGACAGATCGTGAAGCTGAGGCTCCAATACTTTGGCCACCTCATGAGAAGAGAAGAATCCTTGGAAAAGACCCTGATGTTGGGAAAGATTGAGGGCACTAGGAGAAGGGGACGTCAGAGGACAAGATGGTTGGACAGTATTCTCGAAGCTACCAACATGAGTTTGACCAAACTGCGGGAGGCAGTGGAAGACAGGAGTGCCTGGCGTGCTATGGTCCATGGGGTCACGAAGAGTCGGACACGACTAAACGACTAAACAACAACAAAAGGAAATCAGCCCTGAGTGCTCACTGGAAGGACAGATCCTGAAGCTGAGGCTCCAATACTCTGGCCACCTCATGAGAAGAGAAGACTCCCTGGAAAAGACCCTGATGTTGGGAAAGATTGAGGGCACAAGGAAAAGGGGACGACAGAGGACGAGATGGTTGGACAGTGTTCTCGAAGCTACAAACATGAGTCTGACCAAGCTGCGGGAGGCAGTGCAAGACAGGGGTGCCTGGCATGCTCTGGTCCACGAAGAGTCGGACACGACTAAATGACTAAACAACAACAACTGCTTAGGTCAGTGCAGCACCATGGCAGAACAACTGATGGAGGAGCAAAGCAGCCATAATCTCCTATCCTGGGTGCCTGCATGTTTCTCTGCCCATGATAAGCCAAGTTCTATCTTGGCATACTGTACAAACAACTGTACTGCCACACTATATAAGTTCTAAGTATTAAATTATGTACTGACAAATGTGACTTACTGAAGATTCAATGTGTACACTAGATCATTAAAGCACATTCTCATAATATACACTAACTCTGGCTTCATCCCCCCCCATTCCCCATTGCTGTTTTCTTCTCATTGCCTTGCATAATTGACTCAAGACATGACCACATATCAGTTGCAATTCTTCCTTCCAGTATTTCATGGGAGGAGATCATTCCCTCACTATATAACAGTAGTCCTGAAAGACCTACATTGGCTCCCAGTAAAGTTTCCAAGCACAATTCAAAGTGTTGGTGCTGACCTTTAAAGTCCTAAATGGCCTCGACCCAGTATACCTGAAGGAGCATCTCCATCCCCATTGTTCAGCCCAGACACTGAGGTCCAGTGCCGAGGGCCTTCTGGCAGTTCCCTCACTGCAAGAAATGAGGTTACAGGGAACCAGGCAGAGGGCCTTCTCAGTAGTGGCACGCGTCCAGTGGAATGCCCTCCCATAAGTTGTCAAGTAAAGAAACAACTATCTGACTTTTAGCCATCTACAGGTTTACCACTCCCATCAGCCCATCACCCATTCCTACCCACCCCCACCACCCTCTGTGTATATATATAAGGGTCTGACTCTTCTGTTTCAAGTGTATCTGAAGAAGTGTGTATGCACACGAAAGCTCATACCAAAAAAAAAAACTTAGTCGGTCTTTAAGGTGCTACTGAAGGAATTTTTTTCTATTTGACTTTTAGAAGACATCTGAAGGCAGCCCTGTTTAGGGAAGTTTTTAATGTTTAATGTTTTATTGTGTTTTTGATATTCTGTTGGGGGCCACCAAGAGTGGCTGGAGAGGCCCGGCCGGATGTATGTATGTATGTATAAATAAATAAATAAAATAATGATCATATACTACACACCCTCCCCCCACAAAGGGTCTGCCACACTTCTAATATGCTTCTGCAGAAATCAGGGTGAGTGCAAATACCAGTGGTTTCAGTAGTGATTTGATTAGGGTTCTGCTGTGCTCTCTGAGCCGATCACTTCACACTGTACATGCATGCACAGACACACACAGAGGCACATTTAAAACATATCTGATCTATTTTTTTCTATCATGGGATAATTCCTACCATAACTGCTATGATCAGTCTCCAGCACTTGAGCAGTTCCAAGATCCACCATGCTGACTGATTAGAGGGCCACTGACAATTGCTGCTCTATATGAACTAATAATTACTAAGGTTTGTGCATTTTGTGCTTTACAAATGTTTGTTTCCTGCCTACTGTGATTTACAGAATAGTTCCTCATGCTTTTATATTCGTCTCTGCCCTGGTTTAAGAAGCTAACAATAGTAAATGCCCACCAGGGCATAAAATGACAAGGTCAAATTTAGGACAGCAAGACATTTAAAAAGGTGTCTTTTACCGAAACTGACAGGCTGTGATGTGATCTTTCTATCTGCCTTCAACAGGGTGTCTTTTATTTTACCTGGGCAAACCAGTCCAGAGTTACAGGAAAATGTGAGGTAAAATCAGGCAAGATACAGCTTGATCATCACATGATGACTAAAGCATTAAGTGAGGCCCGAATAACAGATGGAAATTCCTTATATCCTCATATGCCTCAAACACAAAAGTTTTTTAGTGGGGCCCATTCACACATTTAAGCTTCAGGTCATGAAGTAGCAAGGAATCATAAGGTATAATAAGCATAAATGAAGCAGCTGTGCCAGAGCTAAATTTACTGCTATTAAAATTCAACAGGCCCAATATTTCACTGCATATTTCACCATTACTGGCTTCACTAACCACCACCACCCCCACAATTTTTTAAGGACGTAATATTTGTGAATATGCCTCTTTGACATCAGTAGCGTTTACTTATGAGTAAAGGCATCTTTGCATGGGGCAAGTGTGTCAAACTGTGCTACTACCAAATGTTATGGTCATGCTAAAGACAGAATATCAATTTATCATACATACTGTTTACCACTAAAGGCAACATGGTTCGGATTCAGGAATCCCAAGTCTTGACCAGCCTTCCAAAACCTTGAGCCTTTCAGATGTTTTGGATCACGTCATCCCAGAACTTCTAGAGGGCACCTGGTTGGGGAGTCTCTAGACAATTAATTCCCAAACTGGAGGCAAACCTTTTGAAAAAGCCTTTGTTTAGGTCTGAGGAAGAGCGTAATGTTGACCCTCTTCAAATATTTCAGCGAATTACCTTTGTTCTCTCTGCCTCTCACTACCGACAACCTGTATGCACATTTGTGTTACTTGATAGTTACTTGATAGCAACCAATGGACAGCAAAGGGAGAAATATAATTTTTTGTCTGACCTCTCACTTCATTGAAACCTAAAGCCCCAGGAATAGGCAATATGCTTTGGATTAAAACTCCCATTATCCCTGACCATTCGACATGCTGGCTGGGGCTGATGGGAGCTGAAGTCCAACATCATCAAGAGGGTGTCATGTTTGTTATCACTGCTCCAGCAGACAGAGCTTATCAGTCTGAACTTACACTATTAGTGCACCTGGCAGTATCACCGTTTCCAATTCCAGGACAAGAGTAAATTTAACCATGCGTTCTTCATACCTGAATCAAATGCATTTCCCATTACATAGGAGGGCATGGAGAAAGGCTGTGTATATGTCTGCCTGCGTTTTGTGCCTTCTGAAAGATTTATTGCAACCTCATTGCTGCCAGAGTGCTGCTAACGGCCCAAGTTTGAGGCCTTGCACTATTACTATGTTGCAGGCCTGTTTATCAGCAACTGCTTGGTGATAAGATTCAGAAAGGGGAGAGAAAGAAGACTGCTTTTAATATTTATAGCCAGGGCCTGGATCAGATAAATTCATTTTTGATTGGTCTGGGAAACAGCATGCTGCGGCTGAAGGTTCTAGTCGGTGAAAGATAGGCAGTTAACTGTCATTTGGGACTGTCAATTGGGAGTTAACTGTCAGTTGGGAAAGTTAGCAGATGACGGAGGTGTGAGGCAAGAGCAGAGAAGACTGAAGTGAAAGTAGACAAGAGCACGGAGTTGAATATTAAGCGAGCCATCCCCAGTGTGCATTAACAGTATTCTGCTGGTGAAGATAGGAAAAAGGGAGACAGTGACTGCATTGTTGTTGCTTTTGTTGTTATTTATTATGCAGTCTTCACCATAGCTGTCAAGTTTTCCCTTTTCTCGCGAGGAAGCCTATTCAGCATAAGGGAATTTCCCTTTAAAAAAGGGAGAACTTGACAGCTATGGTCTTCACCCTAAGGTCCAGGCAGTGGTGTCGCAACCGGGGGGGGGCGGTTCGCTCTGGGTGCCCTGTCTTGGGGGGGGGGGCGACAAGAAGGCACCCCACGTGTGGAGCAGACGATCCTGACACCGGCGGATGTTTATTCAAAACCTGCCAAGGAGTCCAAATCCTTTTGTTGTCTTTTTAAATCGTTTGTAAACAGTTCCCATTCTTCTTTGAAGTCACGGTTGTCCTTACATAGTTTGTATGCCAACTTTGCCAACTCCGCATAACTCATCAGTTTTTCTTGCCATTGTTCTTTCGTTGGGGTTTCCTCATTCTTCCATCTTTGTGCTAACAAGACTCTTGCCACCGTTGTAGCATACATAAATAACTTCTTTGTTTTCTTTGGTAGGTCTTGTCCTAGAATCCCTAACAAAAATGCTTCTGGGTTTTTTTTTTTTTACAAATGCCATTTTAAACATCTTTTTCAATCATCTCCCAGAATTTTTTGACTTCTCTATATTCCCACCACATATGAAATAAAGTACCTTCTTTTTCTTTACATTTCTAACATATGTTTGACCCGGTTTTATACATTTTTGCCATTTTTACTGGTGTAATATACCATCTGTAAATCATTTTCATATAGTTTTCCTTCAAAAGAGAACAATCTGTAAATTTCACATCTCCCTTCCATAGTTTCCCCCAATCCTCAAACTGTATGTTGTGTCCTATATCTTGCGCCCATTCGATCATAACTGATTTAACTTCCTCATCTTTCGTTTCCCTTTCCAGCAGAATACTATATGCTTTCTTCAGTAGCTTCACGTCTTCTTTTATAACCTCCTATGGAATCTAGAAATTGTATAGCTAAACCCTTTTTATTATCCCCCTTATACATCTCATTTAATTGCCTGCAATGTAACGAACTCTGAAAATGTTCTTTAATTTCATCATTCTCTTTTCATTTTCATTTTCCTTCTTGATCTCTCAATAGGTCTCTATATGTAGGCCACTTTTGCTTTTCACCAAGCGGTTTGAGTAACAAAGCTTTAATTGGTGATAACCACCAAGGTGTTTTTTGTTCGATTAAGTCTTTGTACCTCTCCCACCCTCTCATTAGTGATTTCCTGATTATATGATTGTAGAATCTTTCATGTACTTTCCCTTTCCCGTACCATAAGTAAGCATGCCATCCATATCTGTTATCGTGACCTTCCAAATCTAATGCTTCTTCCTTTTCCAGTTTTATCCAGTCCCTAATCCACACCAAACATGCAGCCTCGTAGTACAATTTAAAGTCTGGGAGGTCGAAGCCTCCTCTATCTTTTGTATCTGTAAGTATCTTTTGTTTAATCCTTGGCCTTTTGCGCACCCCCCCCGACAAATTTGGAAATATCATTTTGCCATCTTTTGAGGCAATCGTCCTTAACCATTTCCGGGACTGTCTGAAAAAGAAAGAGCATTTTCTGCAGCACATTCATTTTTATTGCCGCAATTCTTCCTAATAGAGAAAGGTTCATTCTACTCCAGATTTCTAAATTCCTTTTTATCTCACACCATACTTTTTCATAATTATCTTTATACACATTTATATTTCTTGTTGTTAACCATACCCCTAGATATTTTACTTTTGTATGGATTTCTATCTCAATACTTTGCACCAAATCTTTTTTCTCTTCCTTTTCTAAATTTTTAACTAATAATTTAGTTTTATTTCAATTTAATTTAAATCCTGCCAATTCAATTCTTGAATTTTCTCTATCACCTTAGGGAGAGAATTTTCGGGTCTTCTACCATAATTACTAAATCATCCGCAAAGGCTTTCAATTTAAATTCACTCTTACCAGTTTTTATGCATATAATTTCTTTTTATTTTTCTGTTGTGTTTTATTTTTCTGTTGGAAGCCGCCTAGAGTGGCTGGGGAAACCCAGCCAGATGAGCGGGGTATAAATAATAATTTTATTTATTTATTTATTTATTATTATTTTCTGCTCTTATATTTCCTGCAAGTACTTCCAGGACCAAGATGAACAACAGTGGTGATAACAGACATCCTTGCCTAGTTCCTTTTTGTATTTTACATTCCTTCATTATCACCTGATTTACAATTAATTTTGCATTCTGTTCTGAATATATTGCTTGTATTCCTTTTAAAAATGTATCTCCACAATTAATTTCTTCAAGCAATTTTTTCATGAAATCCCAGGACACATTGTCAAACGCTTTTTCAGCATCTATAAACACCATTGCCACTCCCCCCCCCATTTTTTACCTCCAGGTATTCTATCACATCTTAGATATTTCTTATATTCTCCTTCATTTGTCTACCAGGAAGAAACCCTGTGATCTTGATATATATATGTATATATTCACCTAGAATCTTTTTCATTCTATTAGCCAAAATATTTACAAATAATTTACAATCATTATTTAATAATGAAATAGGTCTGTAATTTTTTATTTGCATTAGATCTGAATCCTGTTTTGGAATCACTGTTATATAAGCTTACTTCCATGTTCCTGGGATTTCACCTGTCTTTAAAATCTCATTCATCACATCTTTCAATGGATTCACTAATTGTTAACTTAACTTTTTATAATATTTTTCAGTTAGTCCATCTGGCCCTGGAGACTTACCACTTTTTGACCAATTTATTGCCTCTAAAACTTCTTGAGCTATTATTTGGGTATTTAAAATCACTAATTGTTCCTCTTTTATTTTTGGCAGTTTAGCATTTTTTATATATTCCTCTATTTTGGGAAAAAATTTCATTTCCTTTTTTATACAAATCCAAGAAATATTTCACAAATACATTTCTTATTTCCTTCGTCTTATCTGTAATTTGTATCAGGATCCGCTTGTAAACAATTTTAGTTAATAGTTTCATCCCATCTCTAGTGCTGCTGTTTATGTCACACCTAACTATATAATATCAAGCTACTAGGGGGTTTCAAAGGCATTCTAAGGGAATGGGTGGCAGCAGAAAAGGGTCACGTTGAGAAGCTCTTTGAGTCATGGATAGGGAGACCCATGGAACCCTGTATTATAAAAAAAATAAGAAGCACAAATACTTGAATTGTGTTTGTAAAAAGTGAGACTGAGGTTTCAACAGAGGCATAGCTGCCAAGTTTTCCCTTTTCTCACAAGGAAGCCTATTCAGCATAAGGGAATTTCCCTTAAAAAATGGATAACTTGGCAGCTATGAACAGAGCTGGCGGCAGTGGAGACAAAATGAGAAATCGTGGTAAATTCTGCCTTCATATTATATGGCTCTCAAACAAACCAACAGAAACAGGTTAGTACCTGAGGACATAAGAATGTCTCTTTGATACACATCCTGAGACTGACCTGACATTGTCATCATTTCTGAACAATGATCCTACAAAACAACACTCTTGCAAGCATATCTATGTCACTTGCTTAATAACCATAGGAAGCTGCCTTATACAAGGTCACATACTTTGTGTCCACCTAGCCCAATATTGTCTATTCCGACAGGCAGCTGCTTTCCAGAGTCTTAGACAGAAGTTTTTTCCATCACCTGCTATCTAACAGGAGATGCCAGGAACCGAGTCTGCAACAGGCCTCAGATAAAGCATATCCTCTTCTATTTAGGATATGTTCAAGTCCCAGAGTCATTCCCTTTACTGTATCTCTTCCCAGAAATTATGTAAAGCACAGAGCATTTTAATAAAAAAAAATACAGCTACTCTTTTATCCTCCAACATATAGACCCCTTCCTTCTTTCCTTCTGGTCCTGAAGCAACAAGTTCCCATTTCCCCTCCGTTAAATAAATCAGAAGGCATGGGCCTAGTTGGGTGTTCAGTTGAGTGAGGGATTATCCTTGGGATCTAGTTTATGATCTTAATCTTTGTTTATTTCAGTGTCATGGGAAATGTCAATTTCTCACATCCTAGGGTGTCATCCCTGAGCCCACTGGATTTGTTTTGGGATTAAAATTTAAAACCCATCTCGGGACCCAGGTGGTGCTGTGGGTTAAACCACAGAGTCTAGGGCTTGCTGATCAGAAGGTCGGCGGTTCGAATCCCTGCAATGGGGTGAGCTCCTGTTGTTCGGTCCCAGCTCCTGCCCACCTAGCAGTTCAAAAGCACATCAAAGTGCAAGTAGATAAATAGGGACCGCTTCGGCGGGAAGGTAAACAGTGTTTCCGTGCACTGCTCTGGTTTGCCAGAAGCAGCTTTGTCATGCTGTCCGCTGTCTGCAGACAAAGCCAGCTCCCTCGGCCTATAGAGCGAGATGAGCGCCGCAACCCCAGAGTCGGACACGACTGGACCTAATGGTCAGGGACGCCTTTACCTTTACCAGCCTCCCTCTAGAAATGACAACAGTACAGCATTCAGATTCAGAGTCTAAGTATTAGTGAAAATGTCCAACCAATTTAAGAAATCTGCCATTAAAATTCTAGTCCATGAGTCCTACATGCACCTGTAGCTCACCTTACATGAGTGAATAATTACACAACATGGTATTTGTGAGTCGGAGAGCTTTTCCTTGAGGACTTTCATGTTCATGAGCAGAAGGCCTTTTGCTTCTACTTCACCTGCTTGTTGAGTGCTGATGTTTTATGCATTGCCTTCTCTTACCAGGTAATCTCTTGCTGATTATAGGTAGCAGTATGGTCAGAGCTGATTTTTCAGCATAAATAAAGCTTGAAAAAGACCCATCTACAACAGTTACACTGTCCCTTTTTGCGAAAAACCAAACGCAACAGAGAAGTACATGGCAATGAAGTCACTCACTCTTCCTTTACATGTATTTGGATGTTTAAAAGACGGCAGGGTTTATTCACAATCGCCAATATTTATTGACTATTAATCTTGAGATTACTGCTGGTAATGAACGCCTCTGCAGGTAAATGGATTTCTATTTCAAAGTAATATTTTCATTACCTTTGAAACAGAGCATGAAAGATCACTCTTTAATGCACTTATCTGTTCATCCAAACTGTAATTTAAATGGAAATATTTTTACAGGTCATATAGCCTGCTGTATAAGGCACAATAAATTCACTAAGCTTTAAATGCCTCTTCCTAGAAGAGAACAGAGTCCAAACCAATCTGAAACATTAAAGCATAACAAATATTGGCAAGGTACTATTTCCTTACTTAGCTTGACCTCAGCTGGTACAAAATGTAATAAACATATACTTAAGGGCTCATCTTTCCTCCTCTTGATCCTAATTCTGGCATATACTAATAGCTGATAATGCAGATTTTTTGTTGTTGTTCATTATTGCTCGGGAAGAGGGTCACATTGGAAAGGCCTCTTGCATTACTCATGCACTGCTTGTCAGCACACAGACTGGAGCAAGATTACCAATACAGCTGTCTAATTTTGCTGAGACAGTTGATGTAAGCACTTGAATATTCCCTGCCTGCACAACCAGAAGCCAGCATGTTGGAAAAAATAGCTTTTTCTTGTACACCCATGTGATTGTGAAAAAATGGGGGAAGAGATGCAGTATTCTTGCCCAAACATATGGTGGTAACATGCAAGAGTAATCTAGGACCTGCATGCTACAATTTATTACATAAGGGTGGTTTGCATATACGCACACAGGGACACTGTCTGAAACTGCACCGAGATTGTGGTACCCAGCACTGTGCCAACATAGGCTGAACATGAAACTATAGGCAGCTGCCTCAGAACCACAAGGAAGAAGCCAAGGACTGGTCCATGTAACTGGAATTTCAACAGTCCTCTTTCCAACCACCTGAATGTCCAAAGCGATGCTCCAGAGTCTTGTCCCACATCTTGCGCCTTCTTTCTCTAATGCACAGATGCTTCCTAAGCATTTAAGTCTCACAACCCACCGAACTGCTTATGTGAATATTCTGTTCCAGTTTTACCTGCTACCTGGTTGATTCTATCACCCCATCTATCAATTGTTTGTCCAGGCAATGTTATTATTATTGTAAGTACAAAAGTGAGCCAAAGTGACTTGCAGACACAATATAAACACTAAAACTAATTACAACAACACAACCAATAACAGAAGGTAAAGAAAATTGCTTAAGCCTCTGCATATGTTGGTGGACTAGTTGCATGATCAAATATTTGTCATGGGTGATGTAGGAAAAGCTGGGTGGGAAGTTTAGCATTGTCTATGAACTAAAGAACATTTTTATAAGGGCTGGATATACTGTATGTTTGTACCTACAATGCCATTTATGGAACTCAACAACATCTAAGTCAGGCATCCCCAAACTGCGGCTCTCCAGATGTTAGAACTCCCATGATCCCTAGCTAAGAGGACCAGTGGTCAGGGATGATGGGAATTGTACTCCAAAACATCCGGAGGGCCAAAGTTTGGGGATGCCTGATCTAAGCAATACAGGAGAGTTCAACAACTATAGACCCCCTGAGTCAAGCATGGTCCTCAGAGATGCCACCTAGCCTCTAATTAAGAGCAACAAAAGTGTGCACAGAGCAACAAAAGTGTGCACAAAGCTTTGTCATGTACCAATTTCGAGTGGTGTTCTGGCTGGCCACTGTTCTTATACTCTTCTCAAAATGGTGCTGTCAGAAGTCTACTTCCTAAATACAGTAATATAAAATAATCTATGATTAGCTTTAATCTTATATAGAAGGGGTGGCTACCTTCCCAGTTCAGGAGCCTAACCCAGCCTCCAAGCGAATTTTTTCTGGCCACCTATGACCCAACTGATTTTGGCAGCAAAAATGAAAACATAAATTAGATACAGCATTGGAGTGGGCAGAGCCCAGCAACCTAATGGTGATGCAAATCACCTCCCTCCTCAGTCATCAGCTCATTTAATGAGCAGATAGTGGGTGACAACACTCTTCCTCAGCTGATCTGCAGCTGTGTGTCTGTGTTCCTGTGTATCTCTTCTGCCATTGTGTCCATGACAGAGTTTGCATGTGTGAAGTGACCACATCCACTTTTGGCCACACACTGTTGGCGTGAGGCCCCTCAAGATTGGCCAAAGGTGAATGTAGACCACAGGCCAAAATAAGCTAGCCATCCTTGATTCAAAATATGCAGAGCTGAATGACATCTTGTTGCAAAACAGGATATGCGGATCACAAAATTTGGCATAACTTTGTATTATGTTGTGTTTACTAGCATATTTGCTCATTAAAGCTGCATTGTTTTATTTGTCTCAAAAGCTGGACCCAATTAACTGTCAGATACAACCCCAGGATACTTCTTATCTTGTGAAATTTAAATACAGAGGTGTACAGAAATCTATTATTTTATAAATTTCAGGAAAAAGCCTGCTGTGTTATGTCTGTCATGTAAATCTTTTTGAACAATGCATATCAATCAAAGATCATTAATGGTAGTAAATTGTGCATTTTGATTTTTTCAATTAAATAGCAGAATCAGATGAACCACAAACTACAAAGAGATGATTATTTAATGGCTTCATAATTGCATTAAGATTTTACAGCTGCGGTAAAAAAAATGAATTACTATAAGGCAAAGAAGCATAGAATCATAGGGATAATATGAAAATGGCTTCCAATTCGTTTTAAAGTAATTCCATTAGCCATTCCTTGCACAGATATTCACACATGAATTTGCAATCCCTGGAAGAGCCAAATATTAATCCATTGGTGTGTTTTTCATAATTCTAATTAATAATGAGGAAATCAAATTAATAATGAGTTTTCAATAACTGATGAAGCTCCCTCTGTGGGGGCTATTCCATAGTTTAGGTGCCACAATTGAAAAGATCATCTCTGTCTCTCAACCCAAAGTGTTGGTGCTGACCTTTAAAGCCCTAAATGGCCTCGGTGCAGTATACCTGAAGGAGCGTTTCCACCCCCATCATTCTGCCCAGTGTCAGGAGTATGGGCAGGAGTCAGGCTCTGGGGCCTATAGTGCTTTGCAGGACTGGGGCCTGCCTCAGCTTGTGCTGGAGAGGCAAGGAGTGGTCACTCAGGTGAGGCCACTTTATACCTCACTGCACCTGGTGGCAGGAGCTGGGAGGGATAAAAGCTCAGCATTTCCCTTCAGCTCTTTGCCACAGCAACACTATCCCTGCCTGGTTGCCTCTGGCCTCTTGCTCCTTGCTCCCTTGCTGATGCCTTGTTCCTTGGACCCTCGCCTTGCCGACGCCTTGATCCTCGAGCCTTGGACCTTTGCCTTGCCGATGCCTTGCTCCTTGACTCCCAGACCTTCGCCTCTGCCTTGCTCCTTGACCCTGCAACTGCCTGCTGCTGGACCCTCAGCCCTGCACCTGTTCCTGCTTCTACACCACCATCTTGCCTCTGGTCCTGACGTCCTCAGCCAGGGCTTCAACCGCCCGCTGACCGGACCGTGACACCCAGACACTGAGGTCCAGCGCTGAGGGCCTTCTGGCTTTCTCTCACTGTGAGAAGCCAAGTTACAGGGAACCAGGCAGAGGGCCTTCTCGGTAGTGGCACCCACCCTGTGACACGCTCTCCCACCAAATGTCAAAGAGAAAAACAACTACTACACTTTTATAAGACATCTGAAGGCAGCCCTGTTTAGGGAAGCTTTTAATGTTTAACAGACTATTGTATTTTAATATTTTGTTGGAAGCCGCCCAGAGTGACTGGGGGAACCCAGCCAGATGGGCGGGGTATAAATAATAAATTATTATTACTAATATTATTATTATTAAACCCCACCAGATACACTTCTGGCCTCAAAACTCAAATCTTGAACAGAAGCATACAGAATAAGATGGTTCCTGATAAAATTTTGATACCAGGCCAGTTAGGGATTTAAAAAGAAAAACCAGTTGCCTTCAATGAACCCCCCACAAAAAACCTGAAAGCCAGTGAATCTGGCAAAAAATGTAGTATGGTCTATTGTGGAGTTCGTAAACGGGATAGTTCGTTAACAGGACTGTTCTTAAACCGATGTACCACTGTACTGAAATTCTTGTAAGTACAGGGAGACCTTAGATTGAAATATTTTTTTCACTATGTTGAGCAGAACAGTATGCCTAATGGATAATGTTGGAAGCTTCAATAATTCAAAGCATCATTGGCAAACATTTCAAAGAAAATTTCAGCCCCATAAACAGGCACATTTCTTGCCAAATAACACATCAAAAGTTTCTTATAACTTCAAAATTCAGCAGTCTACTAATATGGTTAATGTTAATTTTTGAATAAAAACTCCTGATTGTTAATTATCTGTGTCTTTCCTATAAAAATGTTAGTTCATAATCAGCAATACTGAGGATTCTTTGATGTTCAGATATTTGAGCAGATATTTTCCTTTCAATTCACATACATAATTATTAAGTATAACAATGCAAAATGAAATGCAAATGTAGCTGTCTTGATCCATAAGTGCCAAAATCCACAGCCTTTCCTAATATAAAGACTGCCATGCAACTCTAGTTCTGCTCATTGCTTAACCAGAAACATGGTTAACTGCTGGAATTTGTTTCTAAAAAGTCAGAAGTCAGCCTTTGCTTTTTTGTTGCAGGATCCTAGGTATAACCAGCAACTTGCAACAAGCTGGTAGAAACTAATCCAATCTATTCTGTTGTCTTGATCTTGTGTTTGAGACTAAAGGCAGCATTTATGGCTATACTGAACCAAATTTTGTTATTTCTTTTCCCTCTTTCCTTCACTCCCATCAAGTCTGAGAAAGAGCTCTGGAAAGCTCTTTTATGTCTTCTGCTTGATGAAGATACTCTCCAGCTGCAGGACTTTAAATGGTTACCTTGAGCCATCGTCTACCAAACTTCTATTTTGGAAACATTTTTCAGCTGATGTTCATATTTTAGATGTTAAGCTATAACAAATGAAGCTAAACAGAATCAGAATGGTTAGAGACCATAGAATAATAAGAAATCCAAGAATTAAACATGAGTGTTCCTATGCACTGATATTAACTCAAAATTCTTTGTGCCCATCCTTTCAGATCTGAAGCAAAATTATAATAAAATTTATTTAAATGTAGCATTTTCAAAGACTGAAAGAAAGATGCTTGGATGGGCAGAACGTTTGTTATTTATCCCATTGTCAGCCTTCACTTCAGCACAGAAAAGCCTATGAGTGGAGTCATACTTGAAGATCTAGACCATGTAGATCAGATCAATGAAAAGGTCATTGATGGCCACAACCTCCACTTTACCAGAGTTCACTGCAGCTCTGGTGACCAGGCGGCCAATGCCACCAAATCCATTAACTCTGATTTTCACTATTTTCATCTCTGGAAATTGTGCTCCCAAAGGGTCCCTGGCCTAACTCCAGTTTGTTGATCATGCTCTGATTTTTTTAAAAAATGTGTCTTGTTAATTGTGTTCACATACAGTGCTGTGTTTTAATATTTATTGAATGGGCATGGCCCACCACAGCATTACAAAGTATGGTGTGGAATATCAGGATCATGTTCTAGATGCACCAGTGGCCCAGATTCTTCCAGGTTCATTTCAGGGTGCCAGTGCTTACTCAGAAAACCCACCACGGCCTGGGTTCTCCAAAGAGCGCCTCTCTTTATTTGGCTGGTTAAACAATCTATGGCCATTTAAATGTGCCTGTGGAAGAGGGGGTTATTGGTTGTTCCTGTTGTTATAATAGATATTTTGTATTTTCATGCTGTAAACCGCCCTGTGATCTTCAGATGAAGGGTGGTAGATAAATATAATAAGTTATGTTACGTTACATTACGTTACATAGAATCGTAGAGTTGGAAGAAACCACAAGGGTCATCCAGTCCAACCCCCTGCCAAGCAGGAAACACCATCAAAGCATTCTTGACATATGCCTGTCAAGCCTCTGCTTAAAGACCTCCAAAGAAGGAGACTCCACCACACTCCTTGGGAGCAAATTCCACTGTCGACCACCTCTTACTGTCAGGAAGTTCTTCCTAATGTTTAGGTGGAATCTTCTTTCTTGTAGTTTGAATCCATTGCTCCGTGTCTACTTCTCTGGAGCAGCAGAAAACAACCTTTCTCCCTCCTCTATATGACATCCTTTTATATATTTGAACATGGCTATCATATCACCCCTTAACCTTCTCCAGGCTAAACATACCCAGCTCCCTAAGCCGTTCCTCATAAGGCATCGTTTCCAGGCCTTTGACCATTTTGGTTACCCTCTTCTGGACACGTTCCAGCTTGTCAGTATCCTTCTCGAACTGTGGTGCCCAGAACTGGACACAGTACTCCAGGTGAGGTCTGACCAGAGCAGAATACAGTGGTACTATTACTTCCCTTGATCTAGATGCTATATACGTTACGTTACGTTGTTGTGTTGTGTTGTTATGATTTCAGTTTCAAGTTTCACCACCTCACTGCCATTGTTCCCCTGCCTAATTGCTACCACCTGCTTGCTTATCAGGAACAGCCGATGAGCAAGCAGACAGTGGCAGCTCCTTCTTCCTTTTCTCGCCAGCTTTGTTATTTGCTTGCTCGTTCCCTTTGGACCAGAGTGAGAGGCAAGTGAACAAACAGGATACAGTGGTGAAGAAGAAAAGCGGGCCCAGTGGGTTCTTGCTGGTGGGCACAAGACCGAGGGGAGGGCTCTCGACATGTGTCCAGCAATTCTGACCCTTGATGCCAACCCTGATTGCCAAGAGGAGGTGCAAGCATCCCAAGGCTGAAGAATGAACTTTACCCTGAGATATGCAGCACTCCTCCTTTACTGGTCTACTGAAGGCAGAGGAGAAACAAAATGAACAAGATCCAACTCTTCTGCATGGCCTTCAGATCAATTGGCTAGTCTTGTTTGCTTACAGTGGTCCTGTTTATTTTATGGTTTCACTGGAGGGATTTATTCACATTTGTTTACTTCGTCTTATTTGCTACTGTACAGTACCTTGAGCACTGGAAAAGCACGTAACAAGTTATTTAAATAGATCAGTAATGTATTAGTAACACTTTGACACAACACAATTATTTCAATATATGAAATCGTTGTAATTGGCTTTCTACATATATATATATTATTGTTGATGCTCTTGCTGTTAAATTGCTTTAAGATATTTCATGGGAAACCATTCATAAACGGAATTAAATAAACAGGACACTGCACCAGCTCACATTATACTGATGAGTTTTGCTTATTGCCGAGCAGGCCTCTGTGGCTTATGAACTCACCCTACCAGCCAGAAAATGTGGCCAGCTTGGCAACCCACCCACGTTTTGCGACCCCAGGAAGGCAACAAAAGCAGGATATTTTATGAAGCTTCCTTGCATATACTATGAATGGTGCAATAGTATATGAGTGACAACATTCTGCCTGCACCAAGACACCTTCTCCTCTCCAAGGCCCACAAACTTCTAATTTCATTTCAACAGACTTTCAGAGTCTTTCCCATAGCCCTGCTATTTTATGCTGTATTATAAAGTACAGAGCTTGTACTAATATGTCAAGTAATATTTGTAAATAAGGCAAAGATCCACTTGGTATCAGGAAGAATTCAGGGCCAGTCAGTATTTCTAATTAGCTACGTGTCATTTTCTTATAGTTGGCTGCTTTGCTGATGTCAGGCTGACAGTTAGGAAACTGAATGTTTCTCTACACAATCCCAGCCTCTGAAGAGGGAGGAAAGATTTCCTGCAAGAATTTGCTTTCAGCACATGCCAAGTCTACAGCTTTGCATTTTCATTTTAGACAGATTTCATACAGCAACTGCAGCTAATTGTTATATGGGGCGTGGGGTGATCATCACTGATATTGTATTGTGCTACTTTGCATTAAATTATGTTAGATAGATAGATGGATAGAGATATGTTGTTGTTGTTGTTTATCGTTTAGTCGTGTCCGACTCTTCGTGACCCCATGGACCATAGCACGCCAGGCACTCCTGTCTTCCACTGCCTCCCACAGTTTGGTCAAACTCATGTTCTCTTCTCATGAGGTGGCCAAAGTATTGGAGCCTCAGCTTCATGATCTGTCCTTCCAGTGAGCACTCAGGGCTGATTTCCTTCAGAATGGATAGGTTTGATCTTCTTGCAGTCCATGGGACTCTCAAGAGTCTCCTCCAGCACCATAATTCAAAAGCATCAATTCTTCGGTGATCAGCCTTCTTGATGGTCCAGCTCTCACTTCCATACATCACTACTGGGAAAACCATAGCTTTAACTATACGGACCTTTGTCGGCAAGGTAATGTCTCTGCTTTTTAAGATGCTGTCTAGGTTTGTCATTGCTTTTCTCCCAAGAAGCAGGCGTCTTTTAATTTCGTGACTGCTGTCACCATCTGCAGTGATCAAGGAGCCCAAGAAAGTAAAATCTCTCACTGCCTCCATTTCTTCCCCTCCTATTTGCCAGGAGGTGATGGGACCAGTGGCCATGATCTTGGTTTTTTTGATGTTGAGCTTCAGACCATATTTTGCGCTCTCCTCTTTCACCTTCATTAAAAGGTTCTTTAATTCCTCCTCACTTTCTGCCATCAAGGTTGTGTCATCTGCATATCTGAGGTTGTTGATATTTCTTCCTGCAATCTTGATTCCGGATTGGGATTCATTTTGTCCAGCCTTTCACATGATGAATTCTGCATATAAGTTAAATAAGCAGGGAGACAATATACAACCTTGTCGTACTCCTTTCCCCATTTTGAACCAATCAGTTGTTCCATATCCAGTTCTAACTGTAGTTTCTTGTCCCACATAGAGATTTCTCTATAGATAGATAGATTTTATATTTTCTAGACACACTTTGATGTAAACAGGCACACCTGGAGTACTGTGCCCACTTCCAGGCACCATAATTTAAGGAGGATATTGACAAGCTGGATGTTTCCTTCCTTCTCTCTTCTGGCACCCCCTTTAGATCTACTCTGGAGCCCCCCCCCCAACTCCTGCAGCAGACTTTGAGAGTGCATGGGGAGGAATGTTCTGTTGTGATAAAAAAGGAAACCTGTTGTGTGAGCAGAACAGACACGCTGGATTCAACCCTGTGCTGTTTTTGAACATATGGGCTTAATCGGACTAGAGAACTCTTCTGCAAAACTCCAGTTGCAAACATGCTAAATGTTAGATTTTCCAAAAATACAAAGCATGGCTTGTGGTTGTCTGTATTAAGGAAAGAACACCAACTCCTAGAGCTCAACATGATCCCCAAGCATGATTTTTCTGTCTCATTCTTTACAGCTACAATACACAGCTGAGCCTGCTTATTCACATAGAGCCAATCTGACTGCTGTTGAGTAAGTGGGTTGTAGACTATGGACTTAATGAATAACTGCAGCAAAGGAAAATGAAAGGGGAGAAATTTTCACCTTGAGTCTGCATCAATATTTTCCCATTTAATCTGTATAGCCTGCTATTTTCAATTTAGCCTCCCTCCATTCCAATCACAGCCTGACTGTTTATCTACTTCCCATTAATGAATTATAAATAAACTTGATAATTAAAAGCTGGTATTTACAATCCTTGCTACGCAGCCCTTGTGCAATAAATGGGTGATGTGAGTGAGGCTGTCGTTCTGCATTACATGCCCCTGTTTAAAACTCGGTGTTTTTTTGACAGCATTACCAAGGTTTTTTAGTAGCAATGGAAATTAAGGAATGGTAACATCATAATAATGCTTATAAATGACTTGCCCTCATCTGGTTACTCATGATTTTAAGTCCCTGTAATAAAACAGTAGATTATCAAGTACTGTACCATAAAGGCAATGTGGCACACACAAGTTCTACATTGAAGTAGCTTCCACTGTTGTACTATCATCTATCTCAGTGTTTCTCAACCAGTGTGCCTCCAGATGTTTTGGGACTACAACTCCCATCATCCCTAGCTAGCAAGACCAGTGGTCAGGAATGATGGGAGTTGTAGTCCCAAAACATCTGGAGGCACACTGGTTGAGAAACACTGATCTATCTATCTATCTATCTATCATCTATCTATCTATATCTATATCTATAGATATCTATATCTGATTGTGTGCTTGCGCACATGTAAGGGTCCCCTCCAACCCTACAATTCTATGGTTCTATGGTGCTCCCTGGAAGGACAGATCGTGAAGCTGAGGCTCCAATACTTTGGCCACCTCATGAGAAGAGAAGAATCCTTGGAAAAGACCTTGATGTTGGGAAAGATGGAGGGCACTAGGAGAAGGGGACGACAGAGGACGAGATGGTTGGACAGTGTTCTCGAAGCTAAGAACATGAGTCTGAACAAACTGCGGGAGGCAGTGGAAGACAGGAGTGCCTGGCGTGCTCTGGTCCATGGGGTCACAAAGAGTCGGACACGACTAAACGACTAAACAACAACAACATGACTGATTGATTGATTGATTTATTACGGTTCTTGACCAGCACACATAAATATGCAATACATAAAACAATAAAAGAAAAACAGTAATAATCTAAAAATAGGCAATAAATATAGGTTTTAACAATCGTTTAAAAGAGAACTGATTAAAAGGAGTGTTACTACTTAGGGAGGTAGACTACAGCAATTAATAACACTGGGTCCTCTTTAGCTAGTCCTGAAGATGTTCTGAAGATATTTGGACACTGCTAATTAGATTAGACCGAATTTTTATGACTCTAGCACAGAATTTGGCTACCTTCACTGACACATTAGAGTTAGCGTCAGAAAGAAGCCACTCTATATAGAAATTATCCGAGCGTCCAGGTAGCTCTGCCAGTATAGTGTGGATAAGCTCGCCTCGCACCTCCTCGTAGAAGCAGCATCACAATAGTATATGGCTTGATAGATTCCACTTCTCCTGATCTGCACAGGCACCATCTCTCACATAAAGGGATCCGTTTGTACTTCCCTTGGAGAACTGCTCAAGGCATTATGCGGTTACGGGCCAAAGTGAATGCTCTTCTATGAGAGGGTATTTCCAGGTGGAATAAATATCTGGCTGGGCGGGCCAAGTATCTCCTTTCCTCCTCAATTAGAAAGTGAGGTTGTTGTTGTTTAGTCGTTTAGTCGTGTCCGACTCTTCGTGACCCCATGGACCAGAGCACGCCAGGCACTCCTGTCTTGCACTGCCTCTCGCAGTTTGGTCAAACTCATGTTCGTAGCTTCAAGAACACTGTCCAACCATCTTGTCCTCTGTCGTCCCCTTCTCCTAGTGCCCTCAATCTTTCCCAACATCAGGGTCTTTTCCAAGGATTCTTCTCATGAGGTGGCCAAAGTATTGGAAAAAATACTTTGAAAGTGAGGTACTTTACTCAAATCCTTCTGTCTTTCTATATTTATAATCTTCTGTTTAATAAGGGTCTTTGCTGTATTAAGATCACGTGACATAAGGCTGGATGGATTGAGGCCTATACTCAGCATCTTATTCACTATGGTCTTGCTCCAGAGGGATTGATAGTTATCTTTCACTAGCAACAGAAGTAGGCCCTGGGGGTTCATGTTAAGTTTCAGCCATAGATTACAAGCCTGCATCCACACTCTGGCCTCCACACAGGTCAGGCCTGTTTCTAATCGTATGACAGCGTTTGACACACACGGGGGCATTTGTAAAGCCGCTCTAAGGAATTTGGACTGTATTCTTTTGGCTGTTGTCAGATTAGGTGGCGGGATGTTAAGGTTGGCCCCAAAGAGCAGCTGAGCCATCGCCTTAGCCTCATACAGTTTTAAAGCCGCAGGAATATACTGCCCCCCCTTGTTCTAAGAAAGCTTAGAATGGCTGTAGAGGATTTGTGGGCTGCTGTTACTGACTGTATTAAGTGGGCTTTCTTTAGCCCTTTATCATGAAAGACGACGCCTAGATATTTTAGGCAGTGGACCTGTTCTATTTTTTTTTTTACTATGGTTCTATGTATACTGATGACACTTCAGAGCAGGTGTTATGTATTGGTTTAATTTGTGTACATGAGTTTCTCTGCTAGTCCTGTAACTACCTTTCCCGCTCCAGGGTGATTCAAATGGGTGCGGTGACAGTTGCTATTGGTTAACTTGTTAGCACAATTTGGATCCTCACTCTGATAGGTTCCCGCCAACATCTAAATGTATCCTTTCCCCAACCCCTGCTCCTGAGAGTATAAAAGGAGCTCACCCTTTCCCTCCAGTCAGTCAAGATTCCTACTGCAATAAAGAAGACTGTTCTTGTGATACTTGACTCCTAGCAGTTACTTGCTAGTATGCTGAATCACTATTCTGAGCTGACTTCACGAAGAGCTGAAATCACACTCACGACATAACAGCAGGTATGATAAGTCCAGTGGATATTGTTAGTCTGTCAGCAACTATGAATTGATGGTGAAATTTTTGGAGAGGCGCCTTGCTGATTCCAAGGTTGCTGCCCAACTAAAAGTAGATTCAATAGGCAACGGAACATTTAAGCTTCCTTAAAAAGAGGCAAGCTATTGGCTCATTTAGTTCAGTACTTTCTAGCAATTATTTTTCAGGGTCTTAGTCAGAAAGCTTATCCAAGATAGCTAGATATGCCAATGGGTAGAACTTGGAACTTTCTACATGCAAAGCTTGTGGTCTGTCACTTAGTTATAGTGTTTCGAGTGCACCTGCAGAGCTCTGCTGGTGCCAATAGGCTTCATCAAACCAGAGGTGCTTAAACAGGCAAGCGCAGAACCAGACCATCTACTGTCCTAAGTGCCACTAACTTCATTTGCACAAGCACTGACTTGGCATGTATTCAAATTAAGTTTCTGTATACAGGAACAGTAGGAGGAAGCAGGCATAGCCCAGTCAAGACATAGAATTATAGAATCTCAGAACTGTAAAGTTGGAAGGGATCCTGAGAGTCATCTAGAGCAGTGTTTCCCAACCTTGGGTCACCAACTGTTTTTGGACTACAACTCCCATCATCCCTAGTTAGCAAGACCAGTGGTCAGGGATGATGGGAATTGTAGTCCGAAAACAGCTGGAGACCCAAGGTTGGGAAACACTGATCTAGAGCAACCCCCTGCTATGCAGGACCTCAACTAAATCACTGAATTATGTTCCTATTTGTTTAATAAGGTTTACTCACAAATAACCACGCAGGCTTATTCTGTAAATGGCTCATATGCGTGTTGAAAGCTGCCATATCTCAGGTGTGTGGCAGTTAATGATCCATGAAATGGCATTAATCCAGAACAAAACCCACCCTGGTGTGCTGCAGAGAAGTTAAGCTTGTCATGCTCTTCTCCGTAAGGCCTGTTGCAATTCCAATCATGCATAATGGGCCACTGGTGCATGATAACACCATTTTGTGGCTCTGGGTAAGCAGCAAAAACAAGAGGCGCAAGACCTGGCAGCTTTGCTTCATATATGCCCCAGGGGTTGCTCTACTTTCTTTCTTTCTTTGACTTTCTGCAGTGTATTCATATTACACTTTGCAGCCGGATTTCCTCTTCACTTTCACATGGGAATGACTGGGGAGTGCATCCTCCTTGGGGTGACTATTATAGGAGAATTCAGCATTTGAGGATTCCTGGTGTGACGGAGTGGGCTGTCTTGCAATAGAACTCCAGGGTGTTAAGCGTTAAACCCAACCTCCTAGTTGAGTGACGCATTCCATTCCTGAGGGGCGGGACTGCCACGAGTTTAAAGGGAATGGGGAGCAGTTATTTCAGTGGATAGAGTTGAGAGGGTTTTGGGAGCGGGAGCGTGTGGGTGATAGTGGATAGTAGAGTGTTTTGAGAATTTACCAGAACTATATTATCTAGCCAGAGTTATATGTAACTAAGAATATGATCTAAGCGATTATACGAATGAAACCATAAAGAATTTTACATGTCCTCTAGTTAAATAAAGCTTTCTTAAATGTTATGTTAAAAACGGATGTGCCTTATTATTCCAGCAACGTATCCTAACTCAAAAGGGTGGTGACTGAAGAGAGGAGGCTAGACTAAACCTGAGGAGCAGGGAAATAGTTTAAACCTCAAGGTCACACACAGGGGAGGCGAGTGCCAGAGAAAGGGTGCCACAAAGTAGCAAGGGTTGCTAGGGCAATCGGCTGCTGAGGTGAACCTTAGGTGAAAGGGAATCCTTACTGTGGGCCAAGTCTGTTTCTTGTTACACTTGCCGGGAGTTATGCAGGATACTGAGCCATGTTATTGTGAGAACTGGAACTGCACTTCAATTACTAGCAGACCCCATAAACAGGGAGTTTATTTGGGAGGAAGAAGGAATAGTGGGTTGTTTGTAAAATAACTAATTTCCTTTGACACTCTGCTAGTGATAGATAAGGGAGGTACATCACATTTTTGGTGGGATCCGCACATATTTAGGTGGGATCATCAAAAGCTTAGTGACAATGCCGGGATTGTCGCATTATTTGGTGGCAACACCTGGGTTCGTCGCACCTGGTATGAGGCCATGACAGTAGGCAAGAATCCATTTTCAGCAGAGATAGCTAGTTTGAGGTAGCGAGTTATGATGCAATCAGTGGGACTTGAACTGTTATGCTTACAACGTTTTCATATAAATCCTCAGTGGGGGTTACTTATCCTCAGCCCCACAATTTCCAGCAAAGTATCTTCTCTCTTTTACTACTTTTGTTCGCCATAAAAACCGCCCTCTTTCACTGCAGTTTGTCCTTTTTTTTTTTGCGTGTGCATAAGCAGATATCATTTCCGAGATTTCACAGTTTGGTCATGAAAAAGAGTGCTTTGTACTTTTAATTAGTGTGTAGCAGCACAGATTCAACACATGCAGCTTTTCATGTTAATGAGCTAGTACAATTGGAGAAGCTGCCCCTTCCATAATCTGCATGCTATTTAAAGGGGGAAGAGATATCTTTTCAGTCAAGATTTGGCAAACCTGGTCAAGATATGCATGTTGCCAACATCTTCTTGGCTGCAACTCCCCAGCCATGAATTATGCTCTGCATAAAAGGAATTAGAAACTGACTGAGCCAAGTAACAAAGGCAACATTTAGCATGATAAATAGGTGGACTTGGTCATCATTTAAGGATGCAGTTCCATCACAGGAAACAGCATCAATTGGGAACTATTACAGAATAAGGCCGCATCATTATCTGTAAATGATCCCCATTAAACAAAGAGGAACATACTTCAGTGTAAACATAAATAGGATTGCAGTATAAGGCTGCAACCATAATACAATAGGCTCAAATTCCATTGACTTCAATCAGATCTGTAAGATTGCGCACACAATGGCCACTGAAAGAAATCTATATCCTAATGTACTTGGGGATTTTTCAGTAGTGGTAAAACTGCTGACAATGATCGTCTGAGCTACCGTAACGTCTCGGAGGGCTGGAGCAGACAGAAGGATCTTTGGATGCCAGTAGCAAAGCTAATCAGAGGTAGAGGATAGGACGGAAAAGCCTTGAGAAAATGCAGCCAGCGATCTAAAATGGAGACAGGCCCAAGGAAGCAGAAGGGCTAAAATGTGGTATGATTCAGAGGAATGAAAGTGACATGAAAACAGCAGAGACAGGATTCAGAGATGAAGACAAGCTAGGGAGAGAATGGGTAAATGTTCACATGTGGATTTAAAACAATGACCTAAATCTTCAAAAGCAGGCTTAATGGAGCCTACCCTCCACCTGGACTATCTGACTACACTAATTTCCACAACTGAAGCATTTTAGATAAGCTGTCCTTATCTTTGTGGAATGCTGAGCAATGCTGAGAGTGACAGTAAAATTTCAGAACTGAAGAAAAGAAGCATCAATTTGCAGACATGTGGGCTGAGTCCAGATGTTGCAGAGACAAACCATCTGGATGCAGTCAAAACCATGGTTTCCAATCCTGGAGCAGAGACAAACTATGAGGTACAGTATGATGTAAGGGGAATCAGGGTGTGTAAGAACAGAAGGAAAGGGGAAGAGGGAGCCCTTTAGCTCACTGCAGTAAAGTGTTACCCACTCGCAATGTCCAATCCATGCTTTGGCCACTATAAGTGAATCAAGGCACTTGATTGAAACATGCCAAAATAAATTTATCTTAGCCATCTATTTCCATCCAATGCTAAAATGATTTTTCCTCTCTCTCAGGCATAAATATGTATGTAGAAAGCAGTGAAAGCAAGCAACAAGCTCTAACCTATATTTTGTCTAATATATGTTTCCTGCTTGGCAGGGGGTTGGACTGGGTGGCCCTTGTGGTTTCTTCCAACTCTATGATTCTATGGTTCTATGATATAATTTTTTTTCCTATCGCATATTGTGTTGCCAGGAAAAAGTAAAAGTAAATAAAGTTATTACAGAGTTATTCCTGAAGCCATTAAATTTTTTTATAAAAAAAACCCTGCCTCTATGAGTAAGTGAAATTTACAGTCCTTTAGGGATTATCATAAATCCACATTCTGTCCCCAAGTGCTAGATTTAGTATTTGAGCCTTTGAATTAGCTGAGGGGAGGGAGTGTAAAAAAGCTCATGCAGAGACACAGCTGCCTTTTGGCTACGCATCCAGACAGGCTTGTTGGCAACAGTATTTCCCCCTAAAAGGTGACAATTGACTTTCAAATGATAATCCACTGCCAGTTCAACTATTTTCTCCTCCAGAAATCAAAAGAATTTCTATCCAATGCACCTGCAGGAAGAAGGTCAGCCATGCTTTTAATCTCTTCATTTAAGGCACTTTTCCTTCAAACCGGTGGACTTACTTAAGCAAAATATGTATATAGGCTGTTCTCAATAATAATAATATAAAACAAAAAAACTCATCAAGGTATGCAACTTACCCAATATTTGACAACAAATATTCACTTGTTCAGCTATTAATCCTTTACAATGGCATTTCATTTCATAGAATCGTAGAGTTGTAGAGTTTGAAGTGACCCTGAGGGTCATCTAGTCCCACCCCCCGCAATGTAGGAATCTTCTTTGGCTTCCTTCTGCATGAATATACACAGAAAATCTCTTTACAGAGATCCCACAAAATATGCATTTTAATGGCAGGTCATTCTTAATTCCACCTCCTTATGAATAGTATCATCACTCAAAATATAATTTGTTTCTCCACTAAATTCATAGCTGCCAAGTTCTCCCTTTTTTTAAGGGAAATTCCCTTATGCTGAATAGGCTTCCTCGCGAGAAAAGGGAAAACTTGGCAGCTATGACTAAATTGCCTTTTTGTGGATGCTTATTCTAATATAAAAACAGTGAATAGGGCTGGACAGGCAGAAGCCACAGTCATCTGCTTGGCAGAGATCTCTTTATGTTTCCACCACACAATAAAAGCTAGCCACAGAAAAGAATGCAGCCCGATACACTCAGCCATTGACGCCGCACTTGTTCACAATGAGTTTGGCACTTCCTTTCCAAACATGCATTGCTGTTTACCCAGACTCTAGCACAATGGTGCTCAGTGGTAGTATTTACGCTTTGCACAGATGGCCCAGTATTTCAGACTGTGAGGCAGGACCCTCCTGCGTGCAAGATGTTTACAAGAGGGATCCAAGTGTAGGGACCCCCTCCCTGGGACAGTCATGTGATGGACTGCTGTCTTCATTCTCACTGTTTTGGACCACTAATATGCATTAAACAGAAAGACCGGAGCAACAATGTGCAAATCCTCCACTGTGTTGTTGGAACACAGCCATCGGGACAGCTCCAGTTCCAGTGGTTGTGTGCTGGTGGTGCTGCTGCTGTCACCACCACCTTATAATGAGCAGCAATGGACCAGTTCCAAAATTTGTGCTTCACTGAACTTCACCTACATTGCCAGCAAAGGGTCACTAAATGTGGAATAAGAGCATTCCTCTGACTGGCTGATTAAATATCAAAACTTGGCCATCTTCAGCTGAAGCCAGGTTGCTCCAGATGGCAATCTGTGTGCTAGAGGGCTACATACTAGGCCCGTCCTAGCCATAGAGGCTACTGGCGCAGAGAACCACGGCGTCGGGCGTTGGAAGGGCGCCAAGTGAGTGCAGGGTTCCGGCGATCTGGCCAGGACTGCGCTCCTTCTCCGAGGACTCCGCGCTGCGTCTCCTTCTCATTTCCCCAGTGCTGGGTTCCGCTCAGTCGAGCTTCGCTACCAGCGCGCGCACAGCGCCCAAGCAGCTCTTGCTGGTCCCGCGGTGCGCGCGCTGGTGGCGAAGCTTTACTGAGCGGAACCCAGCGCTGGGGAAACGAGAAGGAGGCGCAGCGCGGAGTCCTCGGAGGTGGCCTCCCGCTGCTGCCGCGGTCCGCTTGGCACTCCCGGGCCCTTGGAGAGGCGCTGGAGGGGGGCGCTGGAGGGACCTAGCGCCAGGGCGCTGGGTGGGCTTAAGACGTCCCTGCTACATACCATTTGAGACTTATTGTGAATAAGCCCAATGTCCCAGCACAGCAGCTCGCTCATGAATAAACACACATGACTTGAAATACCTTTACGAAGTTATCTCAAAGGAAACTATCGAATCAGTTAATTATGGGATTTGTTTGTTTGTTCCACTGTATATTTTAAAAGGTAGTTAACTGGTGGTGAGTTTGCAATTAACAGAAACAATCTTCTGAGAAAGCATTTGTTCTGTAATCAAAGGTAGATGCAAGTTTAACTTTCTTAATTTTAATTAATTGTGCAAAACATTTTTTTTTTTTTTTGCAGGAAAAGGGTCCCGGTGGAGAACATTGAACTAGATACAAACCACATCAATAAATCCTAACAGTCCTCCGACAATACTTTCGTAGCAAAAGACTCAGAGGGAAAGCAGTGCAACCTCTTTATTGCACTGCCTAATAAACCAACATTTTAATAGCTAATCCTTTGGGCTATAACTCATGGTGCAAAAACACTTAACTTGCATTAGAGCTAATGGGAACTATATGTGCCATTGAAAGAAGAATGCACTGCTGTAACATAGATTTCCTTTGTAAGGAAACATACCATAGATATACTGAGAATACCTCCCATGCTAATGGCCTCCCATATTTAAAAATCAGATAAAATGTTTTTTTAAAAATGAAAAATAAAAATAAAAATGGTGGACAGTTACTTTAATCACTAGTCATCCACAGTAGCAGGCTGTGGCTCAATTTTATTGTTCCATTTAGGGTTTTTTCCTCTAGGAGTCAGGAAATGCTGCAAATTGAACAATGTCAGTACTAAACCCAAATTTGCAAATAGAGAACCAACATATTTTTGCTAACTTTGTGTGTTTGCAGCTGGAGAGAAGGTATTTCCTTAAGTTTTGAAGAATAACACAGGAGAGAGGCTTCACAAGTAAATTGCCGTTGACGATACAGTCGTACCTTGGATCTCGAATGCCTTGGCTCCCAAACAAATCGGCTCCCAAATGATCAAAACCTGGAAGTGAGTGTTCCGTTTTTCAGGCCCGGGTCTAGAGGTAGTCTCGGTGGTGCGGGGCGCCAGGGCGCTGGGCCGGCAGGAGGGCGCTGTGCGGCGAAGCCACGGCGCCCGGGCGCCTGACCGGCTTGAGACGGCCCTGCCGGTTTTTGAACGATTTTCAGAAGCCGAATGTCCAAGGGGGCTTCCTGCAGCCAATCAGAAGCCATGCTTTGGTTTCCAAACATTTTGGAAGTCAAATGGACTTTCAGAACAGATTCCGTTCAGCTTCCAAGGTACAACTGTATTCCCTTTCTCCCTGATTGCTGCCCTAGCCACTGCTCATGTGCACAAACAAAAGTAACATCCAGTAGCATCAGAATCCATTCATTCTTCTCCCCCTCAACACCACGACGAACAAATATATGACCCAAAGTGATTTTTCCATTCCCATTTCGGAGCATATCGGAAACACAAAATTATGGCCTACCATCACCCACAGCAAACAAGGCAGACCAGCCTATTAAGGAGGTTTGTGGTAGCATGCAAAAATTAATTCATTTCATTCATCCATTCCTTAACTTTGTATACCACCCTACATCCGAAGATCACAAGGCGGTTCACAACATAAAAATACAAAACGAGAACACAAAATGCATAACAAAACAAGAAACAAACCAATAGCCCACCCAACTCTGCCAACACAGATACATTTAAAAGGCCATAGATTGTCTGATCAGCCAAAGGCCTGGTTTATAGAGCCTCCCTGAGGAGAGCCTACCACAAATGGGGAGCCACTGCAGAAAAGTCCTGTTCTTGTGTTGCCGCCCTCCAGACCTCTCATGGAGGAGGCAGACAAAGAAGGGCCTCAGAGGGTGATCTCAGGGTCCATTCATGTGGGGAGAAGCACTCCTTTAGGTACAGTATTGTGGTTCTGAACCATTTAAGATTTTATAGGACAAAATCAGCACTTTGAATTGGACAGCCAGTGCAGTTGGGCCAGGATTGGTGTTATATGCTCAAACATCTTGCCCCAGTGAGCACCCTCACCACCCAATTCTGCACCAGCTGAAGTTTCTGAACCATCTTCAGAGGCAGCCCCACGTATATTGCCGTAATTAACCTAGAGGTTACCAAAACAAAGACAACAGAAGTTAGGCTATCCCTGTCCAGATAGGGTGTAGCGGGACCACCAGCTGAAGCTGATGGAACGCACTCTGTGTCACCGAAGCCACTTGAGCCTCAAGTGACCACAGTGGATCCAGGAGTACCCCCCAAGCTACCTACCCACTCCTTCAGTGGGGGTGTAACCCCATCAAGCTTCAGCCTGCAACAAGTGAGTGATTCGTTTGCCATGAGCAGGCAATGCCTCCAGCACAGAAAAAGGTGCCATAGATAACTCCATATTCTGATGATATTCTATGTGTATCTTGCAGGTTAAATAGGTGAAAATATCATATTTAAGATACATAGAATCCAAGATACTTAATGCTCTTCTTTTGCAGACATTACATACATTTGCATACATGTATGCATTATTTTTTTACTACGTGGCACGAATATGTCTTAGGCTCTCATATAATTGTATAATTTATTCTATTCCTTCCTTCACATAGCTATTTTGTTGTGCAGTTTTTCTGGATTGTAGTTTGCAAAAGCTTGTTTCCTCATTCCCAGTGGAGTTTTGCAATTGTGTTGCTTGAAAAGCTGTCATCCACTTTGCACAGCAAACTGCTTTTGAACTTTATGATAATTTGCAATAACAGTTTGTGATATGGCATGCAGTGGTTTCTTGTCTTAAGAAACAAATCAAAACACCCGTGGATTTATGCAAGCTCCTAAGTGTGCTTAAAGTAACTCTCAAGTTAGGGATACAAAAATATTTGCTATTTTCATGGACCCAAACCGAAATTGCCTATTCACTGGTGCATATGAGTATTCCAAACAAGCAACAAGATTCAAAACATATTGTTAAGTGCACACATACACACACATACACAACCTGATCAGCAACTAACAGCCCAGCATGATGTAGACCCCAACATTGAAGGGGGTCCAATGATCAATGATTTTTAAAATGATTTTTAAAAGCTGGTTGGTGCTCTGAATAGAGCAATTGCAAAAAAATTGATATCTGTGAAAATTGTCCTGAACAAATCATTCCAATCCAGGAATAATTTGAATGGGTTTGCATATGCTTGTGCTATATGATGGCATTTATGTTTATGTATACAGCCCTATTACTAGCTTGCTACTGAAGTGTTCCATAGCTTAGTGACAGAGCAAATGTTTTGCATACATAACACTCCTGGCTAATTTCCTGGTAAATCCAGTCAAACTGATTTCAGGCAGCAAGAACTGGAAAACAAGAACTCTGGCTAAAACCTGGAAGGGTTGTTGCTTGTCGGAGCACACTGCAGTAGTCTAGATGGTCTGATTCAGTATAAGGCAGCTTTGCATACACAGTGGTACCTTAGTTTAAGAACAGCTTAATTTATGAACAACTTGGATTAAGAACGCTGCAAACCCGGAAGTAGGAGTTTTGGTTTGTGAACTTTGCCTTGGAAGCAGAACATGTTTCCCTTCCTGTTGAGTGTGTTCCATTTGTAAATTGAATCCCCCGCTGCTATGGGAAAGCACGCCTTGGTTTAAGAATGCTTTGGTTTAAGAACGGACTTCCCTGTTAAGGGGCTAGGCACCCACAAATTTCAGCACCAGGACCATTAACGCTGCATGGCACCCATGGCCCCGATTGCCCACAGTCACGGGGCCAAGCTCAAACCCTCCAACATTTCTCCAATGAAAATAGGGACATCCCATTCCATAATGATAATTTTACTATTTATATCCCACACATCTTACTGGTGTACCCCAGCACTCTAGGCAGCTTCCAACATATATAAAACATATATTAAGTTCGATTAAGTTCGTAAACCAAGGTACCACTGTACTGTGATTATTTTCACCACTTTGGTCTTACTTTTCTTTATCCTGGCAAGCAAAAGGCCTGCAAAGCAAATAGATGGCGGAGCCTTAGCGGCTGCCAGTAAAATCCTTTCTAGACAGCAACTGATCAGCATTCAGGTGTTTCAGCAGAAAATAGAAGTGCACAATTTCCCTCCATCTGTCAGACGTCAGAAGAGGAACACAGAATCTTATGGATACTACCAGCTCTCTTTTACACTTTAGAGGTCAAAGAGTACAGTGCCCGGTAGATACGAATGAAAATGAACTGAGGAGAGATGTAGAAGCAAGCAACTGACACTATTAATCTCAATCTGAGTTGTTAAGTGAAAGGAAACAAACAGTAATTTCTTAATATATTTCTTCAGTGCTCTGAAAAATGAGTGGAAGCTTTCTGCATGGTATAGCAAAATATTGACAATGGCAATTTCTGCTACTGTTGTGGCTAAAACTCTACTTTCTATCACATCAGTAATCCCCAGCCATGTTTCTAGCACATTAACATCCCCGCAGTGATTACTTTTAGAAAGATAGAATCAGAGGTCCAAAAAGTTTTAATTAAAATTAAGAGCCAGCTTTATAATTTTTAAATCCAAGGGAGACATCACCCTGAGAAAGAAGACTCAGCATCCACCTCTGTTTTGGAAGCCAGCAAGCCAGATCTCACAGTACAGCACACCAGCAATCCATAGCACCTGATTCTCTCCATCAGTGGAAAGTTTAAAGCAGCTACTGGGAGGCATCATAGTGCAACAATTTAAGTTGAAGCCCTATACCTTTAAGAAACTTCCAGCTCACAGTTGAGAGGTAGGACTTGGAGAATACCAAATCAGTTGTATTCTGGTACTTTAAGGGCTCAGTTTAGCTCAGGCTTCTTTCAGAATGTCTCTGCTCCCTGAGATCTATTAAGCACTGCAGACATTTCCTCTAACTCTTTGGTACCTTGCACTGGTCTCCTGACACCTGCTGCTTCCAAATCATCACCCAAACCCTTGGCAAGCATCTCCACAGTCTGCAGGAGACAAGTACAGGAAAGGGGAGCCTTTGGCATTTGCATTTACAATGCAGTTACACTGAGATTGCTTCATGGCAATATTGTGCATGAAGGGAATCACACAGAGAGGATAAAGGGGCTGGTTCACAAAAAGGATCCAGACCATAAAACATTGGCTTGCCTTTATCAAATATCAAAGTATTTCACTTTGGCCCAGTTTAGGCATTACTCTAAACAATGGTCTTGTGTTACTGAAATAAGCATGCATGAACCTCGGGCTCCACAATTCCACCCCTGCCCCAATTGCAAAGAGATTGAAGTGTTTTCCCCTTGTGATATATGAATGGGGTTTATTCAAACTACGTACTATTAGCTAACCAGAATCAAACCTTCCTAGCACTGAAACAGAATTTTGCTTATATCAAACCAGGAATGTAGCATAACACACTCCTTTGGCTGGCTAATGTGTGCCAAAACTTGAAGTCTGCTGTCACTCCCCCCATGCCATGAACCACTGCAAATCCTGACTCCCTAGTGAGTTGGGGGAACCTAAGAACTTTTAGAAAAAACAACATACCATATATTCCGGCGTATAAGACGACCCCCAAGTTTTCCAGTTAAAATATGGAGTTTGGGATATACTCTCCATATAAGAAATACAACCCGGCGTATAAGACAACCCCCGACTTTTGAGAAGATTTTCCTGGGTTAAAAAGTAGTCTTATATGCAGGAATATACAGTATTTCATTTTTTTTTTAAAAAAAATATTTTTATTAATTTTCCAATTAAAACCAATTATATCACATTCAATATTTCAAATTATACACATATATATATCAATCAAACCGAATGTTATGCCAAATCATCTAAATAATTTATTTTTGGGTTCCCATGCTTCAAGAAATTGGGAATTCCTCGCAACTGTCCACTGCCGTCTTATTTCTAAAGTTCAAATCGTCCTCCAAGCTCATAATATTCCAAATCTTCCCCTTACAGTCACCTAGATGTTTTCCACTTTCATCCGATTGTTCCAGCTGCTGAGATAAATGTCAAACGAAGTTTCACAGATGTTCTTTCTCCTGTGTGAGTTAATCAGTCCAGCCTCCCCATAAATCTTCTTAGTGGAGCTCCCTGTTGCGACGGAGTAGCAGCGCCATCTTAAAAGGCTCAAATCACTTTCATTTTCTCTCATAGCCATGAAGATTTACGATTTATTTATCTTTATAGAATTTACAGCTTTTTCAGGCAGGAGACCCAAACATCCAACCATGAACTCTTGGTAAATTAATGGATCTCCTTGCCCTATAGCTGAACTTAGCTTCAGGTCGCTGCTCCAATTTAAAGTGCGTCACAGCTCATAAATCCTCCGAACGCGTCCAGAACTCCTTCCGTCTGACTAGGGGGGGGCTTTTCTCATCGGCAACTTCACATCTTTAAGGAATATGCTCAGTAACAACAGCTATAAAGTTCAACTCACACAGTCTTTTGCTTCTCTTTCACTCCAAACAAGCCAGGACATCGCGTCCGGGAAGATACGAGGCAACAATATGAAGAAAAAATAAAAACTTGCTTCCCTTATCGCTCCGTCCCCATCAATCCTTCTTCCAGATGCCGTACATTCTTTGACTCCTCTCGCTCAGCAGCATAAAATTCTCAGCAGTAAACAGCGCTTCTTCCCCTCCTTCTGAAGTATGTCCATAGATTTAAGCCTAATTATCTTCTTTAACCATGGAAATCCCCGCCATGTAGATTAGCGTCCGGGAGTCCTGGCCGTCGTAAGTGCTCAGCCCAAGCTCCCCCCACTCCAAAAACAGTCGGAGTGGGTCTGGGGGCATCGCGGGCCAGCGGCCCCTCTCCGTAACCCCCGGAGAGGGTAGGGGGTTGCCATTTACTCCCCTAGCAACCGCCAAATTCCTTACGAAGGTCAGAGAGATGGAAAACAGGTCCGCCATTCCTGCAGGCGGAAACCGGAACCAGGAATATACAGTATTTCAAACTCCCCCCTTCCATAACCCAGTGCTTCAAAAGCATCTCTTTTTGTGACCAAAACCCAGCAGTTGGCAACCCTGCCAACTATTAAAGGGAAATGTTGCATTCCACAGCATATTGACCCAGATAAAGCCATATTAAAATAAATGAAACTATTCCAGAGTCAGTAGGTTGTTTAATTCATCCAAAGTTTCCACTTAAACAGCCGTTGCTGGTGCTGTGCCAGATTGTTATTTTTGGTGGTGGTGGCTGTTATTATTTAGCTTTCCACGCTTCTGCCTAGGTAGGCAAAAATATGCCACAGGGGACTAATGTTCCTGAGATGGCACAAAGTAGCCAAAAGAACTCTAAGCACGATGCACCCAGGGTGAAATATTATTGTAGAGCCCCCATGAACACTTCTCTCAGTGAGACAAGTAGCCACAATATGCTAAGAGTTACTCTGACAAAAGGACCTCTGAAATGAAAGGGCTGTGCTGAGTCAGAAGGAAAAGATGGCTGGAAACATTAAAACTGAGGCCTGTGCAGGAGGTGTCTGAATATTTTAACTGCAAAATACTTCGTAATACTTCCCCCCCCCCTTTTTGCTAACTTACTTTATTCATTCATTTATTTATTTTCTATACTGCCCTTTGTTCAAGGATCACAAGGCAGTTTACAATACAAAAACACAAAATACATAGTAACCAACAAAAACAATACCACACCCGAGTTGAAAAGGCCATATAGATTGTTTAATTAGCCAACGGCCTGGAAGAAGAGGAATGTTTTTGTCTGGTGGCTAAAGATATGTACCAAAGGCACCTGGTTGAGCCTCCCTGGGGAGAGCATTCCACAAATGGGGAACCACCACGGAAAAGACCCCTTCTCGTGTCGCCACACTCCGAGCCTCTCGTGGAGAAGGCCCACAAAGAAGGTCCTCAGGTGATGATTTTGCGGTCTGGGTTGGTTCATCTGAAGTGCTCCTGGAGGTATTGCAGTCATGAGCCATTTAAGGCTTTATAGTTCAAAATCAGCCCTTTGAATTGGACCCAGAAAACTAATTGGCGGCCAATGCCAGTCAGTCCAGGATTGACATTCTATTGTAAGCCAGCTTCAACCACAGAATAAACATGGACAAGTTAGAAGCTCTCCCACCAGGGCTGCTTTACTTTCAACATGCCTTACGTACCAGAGAGTAAGAAATGAACAGCTCCATCTGTTGATGGGCAAAGCAATTGTCACATAGTGGCTATCTCTGCACTTTAGCAGCTGTTCAATAAACTCCAGTGCACTATGAATGTACCTATGATATTTACACGGCACTATTTTATTTTTATACAAGTCTAAATGTGAGAATTTTCCCCTGTTAAAGTCCTGCGAAGTATAATTTGATGGAGGAGTTGGGAAATCCATGCCACAGATCACTAACTGCCCATCACAGAATTACTGTTCCCAGGATTTATTTAGAAGGAGGAATACCTGTTGAGCCATTTTAAGTCTGCAGTATAGATATGCCCACAGAGGCTGTAAAATGATGGCAACAGACAAGATTTAACTGGCGTAGTACATAAAGCCAATATAATGTCCTTTCGCACAAGTACCGGAAGTCTCACCCAGAGAATGTTGTAGGCATGTTAAAATCTGACTACATATACTTTAAACCAGAATCCAGTTACTGCTTTCCTTCCCTAAACCAAAACAGAATTAGTTTACATCAAACCAGGGATGTAGCATAACACAGCCCATTAATTTGGCTATCTCCTCTAATCAGCAGGGTGCAAACAAAACATTTTCTTACCAATGACTAGGCATTGCAACACAAGTGGGAAGCAATTAAGGAAACAAGCAAGTTTGAATAAAGAAAGAAGCATTAAAATATATATCTTAATCTATGATGTTCTGATCACCCATTTCCCTACATTTGCTAAACATTTGCTACTGCTCCTTTATTTGGCTGTAGAAAGAGTAAGTGCTGTTTTTTTAAAAGGTTATTTACACCCAAGAGGATGTCAGCAACAATAATCTCACCCAGTGTTTCTCAACCTTTTTTAGGCCAAGGCACACTTGTTCCATGAAAAAAATCACGAGGCACACCACCATTAAAAAAGTTAAAAAATTTAACTCTGTGCCGCCCTATATTGACTATATAATTATGACTGTAAGAAACACTTGCCAATTGCTGTGTTGGTTGCAATCTCCTGTAATAAGGCTTCACAAGCCGCTGATTTCTCTGCCAGCACAATCCTTTGCTCAGCAAGTTTCAGGTTGAGCTCATCCAGCCAGCTTCTTTAAGTTTGTCTAAAACCACCCTCCCGTGGTGGTGGCTGTTGAGAGCTGCGCTCGCCCCGCGTCGTGACCCGGCCGGCTTCCTTTCTGGCGGGTCAGTGTTGGTTATTGGCGGCCGCCAGGCACGTGACAATGCAAATCGCCCTTCTCGTCGCCGCACGTCGCGGCACACCAGCCAGCGTCTCGCGGCACACTAGTGTGCAGCGGAACAGCGGTTGAGAAACGCTGATCTCACCTCTCTAGAGTTCAACCTCATCTTGTAATTTAACTTCACCATAATTTATTATATAGCTCCATGCAAATTTGCTGCCCCAAGAAAGAACAAGAAACAGAAACTGCTAGCGGAACAATGCAAACTCAAACACTATTTGCATGCAGGTGTTGGCTATCACCCATAAAGCTAAGAACATCAAGGGAAATGATGGGGTGGAAGGAATCCTATTCAACAGTTCAGTCTCCAATAGTAAACCATTTCTGGATCCTATAGGTCAGGGGTGAGGGAACCTGTCTCCCTCCAGATGTTGATAGGACTTCAACTCCCATCACCCCCACCTAGAATGGTCCAATGGTTAGGGAACATGGAACTTGTAATTCAGCAACATCTAGAAGGCTACAGATACCCATCCCTTGCTTTAGGTAAAATGTATAGGGTGGCGCTGTGGTCTAAACCACAGAACCTAGGGCTTGCCGATCAGAAGGTCAGCGTGACGGGGTGAGCTCCCATTGCTCGGTCCCTGCTCCTGACAACCTAGCAGTTCGAAAGCATTGCTCCTTCGGCCTATAGAGTGAGATGAGTGCCACAACCTGAGTCGTAGGCGACTGGACCTAACGGTCAGGGGTACCTTTACCTTTATAGGGATGTAAGGCATAATAAAAATAAATTAAGGGAAATCTCCACAACAAAGGACACTGTATACTGAAAAGAGGCACCAAGCGGTTTTCTGAAGTTCTCTGTTGGAAGATGATGAAAAATGAGACAGCATTACAAACAGATGAATGAATTGTAAACCTTGTCTCCATCTGTTCAAATTTAATATATTTTTCTAACTAATGCAGTTTTACTATTTGAACTACAGAGATGAGAAACACAGAAAATGATTTAAGCTTCACATGTCCCGACATACAACCTCTACAGCAATGAGTTCTGGTTTTTGAGAAGTCCTCCACACACTCATCCATTTCAATGTGCACATGCACACCAACACACACACACACACACCAACACACCCCTCTATAAAAGGGGCAAGCATTTCCAGCATGGAAACGATGCTGAATTTTCAATAATTGAGAAGGACATAGTACGACCTGTAAGCATCTGAGGATCCTATGCCGCCTCAGAATTTTCAATTATTTTAACTGGGGTAGCTCCAGAATAAGAAGACTTGAGTACTGTACTAGACTTGGAAGGTTATGATAATGCATTTGGTTGGCATGCATATTTGTGGTATGACAAGGGCAAGGTTCACAAAGGCTTTAAGAATCATATAATTAGAAAATATTTGTTTAATGTGTGGAATAGATATAAAGAAATAGATATAAAGAAAGAAAAACACCTAAATGGATTTCACCATTAGAGGCTAAAGCTCATAAGAGATTGAATATGGAAACCAGTTGGTTGAAATATAGGGACATTCTGGTAGAAGAGGGTGATCAATTTAAGCTAAAACTATATGAACAGTTGAAGATTAAGCTTGATGATTGGCTCCAATACTATCAGATCAATGAAGTATTTAAATTGGATAGGAAAATTGGTTTCCAAACAGAGAAGTCAAAGTTGGAAACAGAATTGCTAGAACCAAAAATAAAAACACTTTCCAGAATGTATAAGTTATTACTTGAGTGGCATACAAAAGATGAGCAAACAAAAAACGTTATGATACTTTGGGCTAAGGATGTGAGTCATAATATTTTAATGGAAGATTGGGAAAGGTTATGGAAGCATTATATGAAATTTACTGTGTGTAATCTTTTGAGAGAAAATATAATGGAGATGATGTACAGATGTTATCTTACACCAGTTAAATTAGTTAAGATTTATCATAATCAGGATAATAAATGTTGGAAATGTAAGAAAGATGAAGGATCTTTTTATCATATGTGGTGGACTTGCCCACTAGTAAGGGATTTCTGGGAGATGATTTATAATGAAATTAAGAGAGTGCTGAAAAACACATTTATTAAGAAACCACAATCCTTTCTACTGGGCATAGTTGGAAAAGGGATTCCCAAGAAAGATGTAACCTTCTTTTTGTATGCTACGACGGTGGCAAGAGTATTGTTAGCGAAGAACTGGAAGACTCAAGAATTACCAACAGTGGAGGAGTGGCAGATGAAAGTGATGGAGTATATGGAACTGGCTGAAATGACCGGGAGGCTACGTGACCGGGGAGAAGAAGCGACAGAAGAAGATTGGAAAGATTTCAAAGTGTATTTTAAAAAATATGCTAAAATTGTATATTGAGATTAGATTTAGAAGTGAATAGAAACTGCGGGTATGTGAATGATGTTAATTAATTTGGTGAAATGAGATATTCAAAATAGGAAGGAGTTTTAAATAATGAATTGGAAATTGCTAAAGATGAATTTGAAATGAACCGCAGGCGGGGGAATTCGAGGAAGTCCCCCCTTTTACAATGTCAATGAAATAGGATGTATGGTATTTTGATCTTGGTGTTTGTTTGTTTGTTTTTATTAGTATTTTTCTTGTTCTCTTTTTTGTATGTTTGTATTATGTACATCTGCAAAATGAATAAAAATTATTTTTAAAAAAAAGAAAAAAAAGAAGAAGACTTGAGTACTGCAAACTCTCATATTTTACATCCGGTAGATTAATATAAATTAGATTAAAACAAACAAACACCTGACACAGTCTTTAAAAAGTTTGCAAGCTTGCTTGTTCATTGCCTGTTTTAAATCAGTGTAGCTTCATCGAGATGACCCATTCCTCCAGAAGATAGTTAAGCTGAAACAAATTGGTAAGCGCTCTGAGACCTGCAGGTATAGGACAGTATACTACTACTACTAAAGGTAAAGGGACCCCTGACCATTAGGTCCAGTCGTGACCAACTCTGGGGTTGCGCGCTCATCTCGCATTATTGGCCGTACAGCTTCCAGGTCATGTGGCCAGCATGACAAAGCCGCTTCTGGCAAACCAGAGCAGCACATGGAAACGCCGTTTACCTTCCCGCTGTAGCGGTTCCTATTTATCTACTTTCATTTTGACGTGCTTTCGAACTGCTAGGTTGGCAGGAGCTGGGACCAAGCAACAGGAGCTCACCCCGTCACAGGGATTCGAACTGCCGACCTTCTGATCAGCAAGCCCTAGGCTCGGTGGTTTAACCACAGCGCTACCTGGGTCCCTACTACTACTACTACTACTACTACTAATAATAATAATAATAATGGTGTTGGTTCACACACTATAATGCCATGAATACACACCTCCCACACTTTGTTTAGTGTCCTTTCTTCCTAAGAAGTGTACTTCTGTGTTAATGTTTCTAAAAGTTTCTTCAGTCACATTCATACATTACCTTTATCACATTCATGTTATCTATCTAAGCCTTCTCCAGCCCTCCAAATGTTTAGGACCATCAGCCCCAGCCAGCATAGCCAATGGTCAGGAATGATGGGGGAAATAGTCAAAAACATCTGGAAGGCACCAGGTTGGAAAGTCACTTTTACTTAAACACTCTGGTGCACAGAGTGATCTCTAACACTTGTACCAGCATATCAGCCAACAACACCAAGATACTATCCCCGCAAAGCCAGCAAAACATCACACTATATGATACAATACTGTACTGTGTCAATTTCCTACAACACATGTAATTGCTGGTGCAGCAGGTGTAGGCTCAGAAAGCAACAGCTCAGATACAGTCTTACTCAGTCAGAGAATCTTGATTTGGCTATAGAGAATGCCAAATCTTTCAGTTTTGGAGATTACCACGGTTAGTATTACATTCGCACCAACACTAGTGATAGCACCAAAACAAAGTTTGAAACTATGGGCAGAAGCAGTTTTGCAAACTGTGGAGAGGTGAGCTATCACTGGTGATATCCTCAGTGCAGATTAAATGCCAATCATAATTACTGGTATCTCCCAAACTGAAAAGGGAGGGATGCCCAAGCAAGAGAAGCAGGACCTAATCCAAAAAGTGGAAACACATCACCAAAAAAGAAGATATAGATCTGCATCGAATTTGTATTTGTTGATTTATATGTATGAATGAAAAATTAGAAATAAGTGTATTGTATTTTTATTTATACTATAGTAATTAACTATAGTGAAGAAAAATATGGCCAGGTGATCCATGCATCCACATTCTGCTGCCCAGGTGCTATCTAATGATGGGTAGCTTTTGATCCACTCTCTGTTTTTAGGACTATTGCTGACTAAGTAAAGGTAAAGGTAAAGGGACCCCTGACCATTAGGTTCAGTCATGACCGACTCTGGGGTTGCGGCGCTCATCTCGCGTTACTGGCCGAGGGAGCCGGCGTACAGCTTCCAGGTCATGTGGCCAGCATGACAAAGCCACTTCTGGCGAAACAGAGCAGTGCACGGAAACGTCGTTTACCTTCCCGCCGGAGTGGTACCTATTTATCTATTTGCACTTTGACGTGTTTTCGAACTGCTAGGTTGGCAGGAGCTGGGACCGAGCAATGGGAGCTCACCCTATTGTGGGGAATTGAACCGCCGACCTTCTGATCGGCAAGCCCTAGGCTCTGTGATTTAACCCACAGCGCCACCCGCATGTACTCAAAGTAGATCCATTTAAATCAATTGACCTAAGTAAGTCATTCCCATTGTTTCCAAGTGGGGCGCCAGGCTGCACTAAAGAGGAGGTATGAGAAGGGAAGTCCCCAACATGTTCCTGATCATCAAATCATGGTTTGGTGATTGCCAACATTATATCTGAATGGGGCAACAGCAATAAACTGGTTCCATCTGGTTTGGTTCAACTGGGTTATGCACTGGGTGACAAACTATTTATTTGTTCTGGGACAATGAAGCCGAAAATTTAACTCATTGATTATGAAGGGCAGTGACTGATTTCACAAACAATCAGCATCTGCCTAATTTATGTACATGGACCAATATGAACCAGGGAAGGACTAGGACTGTCAGGCTGCAAGGAAAGTGTTTTAAGGAGAAAAAAATGTTGACACAACAATTCTAGATTTATCCTTTCTAATTTTGCATTGTCCTCTGCGGGGGAACTGCAGGATTGCTTCTCAACAGCAGTTTTGTAACAGAATATCTGGGCCCATTGCAAAAGAAATGGTTACATCTGGAGGTCAACATGCTTTTTTTTGTCACACTTGTATCCATTAATTAATTTTCTAGAATAGGAAGTCTTCAGATGATTACTTATAAAAAAATATGTATGCAGAAGTGTGTTAATGCATTGTAATGGAACAAATATACTCCTATACAGGCCCTTAAAAACCAAATGACAGTTGGAGCTTAAAAAGTGCAATTGCAAATATATATATTTCTGCATATATTATGCCAATCACTATGGAACCCTGCTCTAATGATATGGATTTAAGTTTTATAAGACTCTAGCAATTAAAGTTATGCACAATCCATATTTACCCGTAAACTGTAGCCCAATTTCATTTAACACACATTTCTCTCACCTGCAAAATATGCACTACGAAAGCAATATATTGGGGGGGGGGAGGCTCAGCACATAAACAGGAGGAAATGAGAACTAAACTAGCATAAATCATGTCAGTTTTATTGAACCACAACAGAATCTATATGCTAAAATAACCTGTGTTTCTTAAGGTTTGGTGCCTGTATAAAGTCAGAACAAATAGAACATATATTCGGCTTTGTACAAAGCAAAACATAAGAGAATAGATTTAAGTCTGTATGTGTTTGTATTCAAATATCAAGGTGCCAGAGAAGCAGCCAATTCATCATGGCAGTCTACCAAAGAGAGAGAGAGAGAGAGAGAATCCAGTTCATTCCACATGCTTCTACTGTATCATTCCTGATTATGCTAGTTCATCTTTAAGACACAGATCCTTCAGGCTCCTTGTCCGTTGTTCCTAACCCACAAAATGGTCCTGGCACTGCAGCTTCAAAAAGTAACCTCTGCAGCGAAATGAAAAACGGGGAAAAAAGCGAACTGATCACGTATTAGATCTTTATGCTTGACCTCACATGAATATTCATTTCTGTCCAGTAGCTGAGAGGCATTTGTACCGTATCATTTTGGGACACACACACACACTTGTGTTCTAAACAGAATTGCTCTGAATTTTGCCGTCGTTTCCCCCACAAAAGCCACTCCAAAATAATCAGATTGGTCAGGCTTGCCACAGTATTAGTTACTGCATTCCCCCACCACCCTCCCCATAAAGATCTTTAATTAGGTTAGAACATCTCACACATCTGTGTTTTGGAAGCTTCTGTCAACCCAGCAAATGCAATCGCATGGAAACCAATGTCCTACAGCTATCAGACAATTGATTTTTCCCCCCTCTCTCCTGGATTCTGCTCATGTGTAGCTTAAGGGACATGTGATATGTTCATTCATTTGTCAGTCAGTTCTCCCATGCTTCATTAGCAGAGAGCAGTTTTTCTCCAAACACTGAAATAATTCCGACTGCCCCTCTCCAAAAATTACAAAACCCAACAACTTCAAGACACACACACAAAAGAAAGAAAAGCAACTGCCCTTAAAGGGTCCATCCAGCTCAATGAAGTTTCATCCATGTGAATGGGCAGAGTACATGCTGAAATTATCCATCAAAATAAATGAGACTTGATTCCAAGTGCACCATGCCCAGAGTATATAACTTTAGGACAAAGACACAGCTGAAAGTATGGCTTGAGCATGGTCTGTCAGAGTACTTTAAATTATGCACACAATTTCCCTTAAGATTCCACTGTGTGGGAGATAATGTGTCACCAATCGATTACTAAAATTGTTTAGAACTGCAACACTGTTTTAAAAGGTGGTGGTGGTGGTGGTGGGGAGAACCCAGGAGAAAAGATAGCATCACTTAAGAGCTTTGCCTGCATCACAGAAAATTAAAACTAGTTAATCGTTGAATCCAGAGAACTATAATTGCTGCTTCCAAAATCATTCTTCCATACATGTGTGATTCCATATATATCAGAATTGCCCCCAAAATCTCTTGATTAGCCGTGTGCTTATACAAAATACTTGATATCCTAAGCAAAGATGCTTGACAGTACCATATAGCATAATCTCTAAAACAATGTCAGAGGGCAGGATGCAAACTCAGGTTCTCAAACTCTTTGAATATAAGTACCCCAAAGCTGTAAACATGCAGTGTCAACTCGAGTTGGGAAACCCATGCCCGGTGCCTGCAAAAACCTGGAAGAGACTGCAACACTTGTCAATGAAGCGTACTTTGGCAGGAATCTTTCCTCCAGTACTATCAATACATAGCATAAGACTTCCCACTTATGTAGCATAAATCATTCTGCATAAGACGTCTTGGGAGGAGGAGAGCATACTGTGTGGATTTCGAAGCTTTCCTTGTTAAACAAGGTGCCAAGGTCATGTAAAACTTAAAAGAATCGCTCCAATTTTGCTTGACGGCTGCCCCGCAGGTTGTCTTTTGGAACAAGCTTATGAGATGTATCCTGATGTTTAGATATTAATGCGAGAAAGTTCAGGGTTTTTTTTTTGTAAGTACATACTCTAAGGGTATGCACTAAGAAAATCCTCTGCAATACATTTCTACCTCTGAAAGAAACAGTGTTTGGAACTGCTTGTTTAAGGACAAAGCAAACAAACAAACGATGCAATAAAGGGAGGGGGAGAAGGCATGTGGGAGAACTGGAAGTTGAAATGATGCACGTACATTTTTTCAAAATTCATAACTGAATTTAAAAGAAAGAGGTTTTTCACTGTGACACAGATAGCTCTGATTTTGCAGAGCTACCAAATCCACTGAAGCTGAATGGATGGAAACAAGAGGCATGATTTGCATGCCTTCCTGCTCTCAGTTTCACATATGTCCTGCTCAGTGTTTTAGCAGGCTGAAAATGGGGGTCTTCAGATATAGCCTTTAAAACAACAACAACAACAACAATCTATCATATCTGAAAAAACCCACCACCATTTAAAAAAATATGTGGCGAATGCACTAGCGCGTATACACAGGGGCACAGTTCCAGTTGGGGTGGTGTGTGCAATCAACTAGATCAGATACTAACTTGACTTGGCACCAATGTATGGATGCACGGAGACATATCCACAGGATGTATGCATTACGAGATGATAAGCGACATTTACAACCCAGAATATAGGAGCAGGGCAGCCTCAAGTGACATCACCAGATCAACTGCAGTGTCAAGCCACTCCAATATATTACCCTGCACACCACTGCTTTCACGGCCGCCTTTCTGCTCTAGCCATTAGAAAGCAGTTGTGATCACAAATATTAGGGGTTATTTCCAAACACAGACAAGGCATGCCATATCCTGTTGGCAGAGAGGAGAGATTGTGGAGGCTGCTAAATTCATCAAGACACACACACACACACACACACACACACACACACACACACACTTACAACTACAAAATGCATCACCATAGAAACCAGAAAGCAAGAAACTACAGTAATAATGCTAAAGTAAATGCCATATCCAGTTAGTCAGTACAAGGAAGCCTAAGGGATTTCACCAAGGATAGAAACTAACTAGGGTTTCGGTGCATTCAAAGAACGGGGACTTTGAAACTGAAGAGGAATGTAATTATGCTTCCTCTTCTTAATTTCACTGTCATTTGATGGCAACTTTACATAAATGACTTTTTTTTTTTACTTACAGGCATTTGTTACAGCGAAGCTGTTTGCTGTTTCAATGTTGTCTACATGAGGAACCAAATTAAAAGGTGCTTCAGATGCGTTGGGGCTGGTGTTGTGAAGAAAAATTGCTAATCGAAAAGCAGTATATTCCTGATCTGTGTTTCGGATGAAGAGGCCACCTACCAATAAATAAATAAATGATACCAAACAATAAAAAGTGTCACTGTTAATTGTTTCTATGTCAGGCAGCAGCTATAGTAAAAACAGCTCTACATTATTATTAAACAGCATCTTTAGGTCATCCTTGTAATAAATACATGTTTATGCACACGGAGATATGAGGTTTATGAGACTTTTAGGATCCCAGCTCCTGTTTTTCCATTAGTGGGGCTCCTGAGCTGCACTGGTCCTCCTTTTTCATGCCTTAAATAGCCATATCTCTTGTGATGAGAGCGACCTTTGAAACCATTTAGCATCCATCTCTGTTAACGTTGAACACATTGCTAAATTGGCCCTCCCTGGTATTCAGGGGCAAGGCAGATTGAAGAGTGGATCTTCTATCGAGACATATGTTGGGGGTATATGGGCACGTTCCCTTTCTATGTGCCTGTGCAGATGTACATTTACCTTGGGACACCAGAGAGAATAATCTATAGGGAAGTGGAGCACCACAAACTTTGTCCCTCTGCAGCCTATGGGCCGGCAGCCTTATTAGCAACACCTTTTGGAGTGCATGAGAAATGATGCAGTGATGGAGCTGCAACTGGAAGGGATTCAAGAGCTGCGTCCCATCCAAAGATGGGGGGGGGGAGCAATAAAGGGAAGGCAACCTGGACCAGGCAAAGAAGAGGCACAGACCCAAGCTGGTGCTAGGGAGGGGGAGGCCAGGGGGTTGGCAATATCAACATTGGCAGGGGGGGGGAATGCCCTAAGTTTCCAAGTAGTGCCCGGAAAGGCTCTGAAGCAAGAACAGCTATTCCCTCCTCCCGCTCCGTGGCAAATAGGTTACTGCAACGTGCAGTCTGTGCTAGACGAGGTACCACGGAGCATCCTGAAGAGGAGATGCAGGGCAGCTCAAGGGTGAGCCTTGCGGGGATGGGGGGGGGGGCTCAGAGAGCATCTTCCCAAGTTTGCCAACACGCCTATGCACAACACGCACGCATTCACATATGCATGACTCTCCCTACCCCGGAGGCATAAGCATCACCATCTCTCTCTCCCCCCCCCAACCCTTCCACGCCGCCCTGCTCCCCATCACGCAAACACGAGGGCAGGAAAGAGGGTATATGGAGGGGCTCTTCATCCCCTCGCCCCCCCAATTCCTGCGGCCCGCATTTGATCTCCCACCCTCTTCCTTTCTCCCCCTACCCTTCCCACTCTTCCTGCCCCCTCCATCCCGTCCCGTCCTCCCCCTCCCCGTCCGCCGCCGCCGCCACCCTCCTCTTCCTCCCAGCCCAATGCAGCGCTTACCTATTTGCACGCTGCTAGGAAAAGCGCCCATTGCGAGTCCCCAAAAGCCAGAAAACAACAAGACAAGCTGTCTGCAAATAATCCTCATCTTCTTCTTTCTCTTTTTGCCTCCCCGGGTCTCCTCCTCACGCTCTCTCCCTAGATGTTGTTCAGAGAGGCATTGAGGACGCGCTGGTGGTGGGGGGGCAGGACACAAAATTGAGAAAAGGGGGGAGGGAGGGAAAAAAATTAAAAATGGGGTAGGGAAGAAAAGAGAAGAGGGTGGGTGGTTTTCTCCCCCTCCCCCTCCCTTCTCTTTTTCTCCCCCCTTCTTCTTTCGTCCCTTTAGTCTCTGGATAAATCTCTCCCTTTCTCTCTCTTCCCTCCCGCCTTCCTTCTTCCCCTCAGCAAGCCATCCTGCTGAGGCGGATTTTTCCCGCAGTCTCCATAGCCCTGGCAGAGGTTTCTGTCCGGCTGCAAATGTTTCACATGCAAAAGATGGTGGAGAGTTTGGTGGTGCTGGGGAGAGAGGAGTCTAGTGGCTGCGCTCAGAAATAAAGACATGCGCTATTCCTCCCGCCTTCCTGCTCCGACCGCCGCTACCCTCCCTCCCTCCTTCCTTCCTTCCCGCCTTGGCGCCCCTCAGCAGATACACAAACACACACACAGACACACACTTGCACACACAACGGGGATGGCGGCGGCGGAGCGCGCGCTTCTCAGCGCCTTTGGCGCCATGGGTTACTTAACGCGCGCCACACAGATGATGGGTTCAGAAGAGAGATGGCCCTGCCGCAAATTCATGAGGGAGTGACAGCCCCTCAGGGCGCGCTCGTGTGCACGCGCCCTCTCTCAGTGCGGGGAAGGCGTTCTCTAGTCCACACGCGCAAAAGGCAGATGGATGGGTTTCCCCCTCAGTACACACGTGTGGACAGGCCCCTTGGGTCTCCTCCCTCCTTGCGCTTCCTTTACTAACCCTTTGTTTGTTTGAAGGGATAGTGGTACAGTCCGGTCAGCACTTTTGAGGCAGAACTCCCTCAGAGAGGGGTAAAACCAGTGCCATATCTTTATTTTTGTTTGAAAAAGAGGTGCCAGAGCTCACCATGAATGCTTCCTTTGTACTCTTAGAATGACAATGTCACCCATTTGAGAGGTGCCAAAGTTGAGCTCCCGTGAGCTCCAGCTGGAAAAAGCAAGCCCTGGATAAAATCATTAAATCCAAAGTCTATAATTGCCCTAAGCGCATCACTGTGAATGGACTCAGCTGAAGAACAAGTGGCTTGAGTAGGGCTGTGGCCCATGCACACATGCAAACCATCCCTTCAGGATCCAGGCCCAACTGCCACATTTTGAGAAAGGCATTGACAAGCTAGAGCAGCCTCCTCCCAAGCCTGGGTCTCCAAATGTTGCTGTACCACAACTTCCATCGTTGCTGAATGCTGATGGTGGTGGGATGATGGGATTTGTAGCCCAACTAGAGCATGTTCAGATGAAGTCAACAAAAATTATGCAGGGTGTCATGCCATGGAGAGCAGCTGAAAGAGCAGGGTACATTTAACATGGAAAATAGAAGATTGATTTATTCTATCATTTAAAACTATTTTTGGACCGCCTTTCCGGAAAATGCCTATGCAAGGTGTCTTACAATAATCTGAAAAGAAGAACTCAACAGTAGGAAAGCTAAACCCATCAGACCCTCCCCTTCCAAAGATAAGAGACAATAAACCCAAAAGCCAATAAATGGTGATATGATGTGAGTCTTCCTCAGATATCTGAAGACAGAGCAGACTTGTTTTCTGTTGCTCCAGAGGGTAGAACAATTTAATGGGTGGAATTTGCAGGGAAGCAGATTTTGGCTAAACATTAGGAGAAACTTCCTAATACTGCAAGCTGCTTAACAGTGGAACAGGCTGCCTCAGGAGGTGATGGGCCTCTTGATCCTTAGTGGTGTTCCAGAAGCCATATGCCAGGAGTTCTGCAGATTCCGGCTTTGAGCTATGAGTTGGACAGCTCCTTCCAACTCTAAAAAGTCTATGATTCAAACATCAAAGCCCTGATCTGTTGTTCAGTATCTGTGGGTGTGAATGCGTGTGTGCAGAAAACGTTCTGCCCCTGACAAGCAAGCATGGTTAATTTGATTGTCTGCACAGGGCTCCCTATGCAGCTGTTCAGATTCTCTGTTCAGGAGTGCAAATGAACCAGCTTCCACCACTACCACCATGAATGTCCAGTACCTGTTGCTGAATGACTGGACAGGGCTATTTTCCATTCCATTCCAAACCTTTATTGGCATCATTTACAAACATTTAAAAACAAACAGACAAACAAAACAAACCAAAAAGAGTCCAGTGCGATCCCGTCACCAACCCATCAGTACAAACACTCGCCAAAGGGAGGGGAGGCCAGCAATCTGTTTCATCTTAGTGGGTCTCCAACAGGGGCAGGATCCTGTAATGTACTTCAGCAGCAAAAGATCAAATAGAGGAATTCAGCTACAGTCCTCGTATGCTCCTGATCTCTCCCCTGTAATAGGAAGTGTATAACCTCTATCTCCGGTTTCCAATTTAGAATACACAGTTGGTCCAAGTATTGGTGACGGATATCATCGTACATTTCGCATTCAAGAACCATGTGAGCCAGAGTTTCAATCAAGTGGGCATCACATGGGCAGATCCTGTCTTCTTCTGCCGTCCCTGCAAACCTACCCCAGAGGAGGTTAGAGGGGTTAGCGTTGAACCTAGCCAGCATGAAAGCCCTTCTTTCTTGTGGGTTGTACAGGAATTGTAAATAATTGGGAGTAAATTCTTGCACCCAGGAGAGATGAAATTAAAGAGGGGAACATATTTTCCTTGCGGCTAAGGTCAGTTCCTGGACAGGACTAAAATAGTAAGCTAGGCTAGAGGGATGGTCTGGTATAGAGGAGCATGGTATGAACTATGAGCAAGAAAGTCCCTGGTTCAGATTTCACCTTGGCTATCAATTCATTTGTCAAGCACTATCGCAAAACCTCTTCCTTCCCATAAGGAAAGCCCTACTACTGGATCAAAAGCTCTTCTGGTCCAGCTTGCTGTTCCTACAGTGGCCAGCCAGACATCTAAGGAAAACACACGAGTAGGAAATGAGCACAGCAGCATTCTCCCGCTTGGGATCCCCAAAACCGGTACGCAGAGGCACGTCGTCTCTCATAGACATTAATGGGCTTATCTTCCATCATTTTGCCTATTCCGTTTTTTTTAAAACCATCCAAGTTGGTGGCCATCATTAGGTCTTGTGGTGATCCAAAGTTTATGCACCGTATGAAGAAATAGTTCCTTTTGCCTGTCCTGTATCTTTCGACATTGAATGAGCCCTGATTCTAGAATTAATGAGAGGGGAAAAAGAAATTCCTCACCTCTCCATCCACTTTTCCGCATCATGTGTAATTTCACGCACCTCTATCATTCCACCACTTACTCGCCTTTTCCCCAAACTAAAAAGCTGCAAATATTGTGACTCTATCATTGAAGTGGGAGTTGCTCCAGCCCCTCGAACATTTGGGTTGTCTTTTCCTGCCTCTTTTTAGCAGGTATGGAGAGCAGGGAGCAGGTGCGCTGGGTATAGGGGGCTGAGCGGGCTTCAGTTCTCCCAATATTTTTGGGCAGGGGGCAGTGTCCACCCAATATGGAGGGGGCTGCTATACCCCACCACTGGGTCCATTCCGCGTGCCCCAGTCCCAGCCTCTGCACAGCAGCCCAGCAGCCCAGGAGCTGGGCGGCAGCTGGGACAAGCGAGATCTTTACTTTGTGCATCCCAGCTTCTGCCTGGCAGCCCAGGAGCCCAGGAGCCAGGTGGTGTTGTGGCAGCCCCCTCTCAATGTCGGCGCCCCTAACACATGGCACCTTCATTATATGTCTTTAGGCGTGAGGCAAAAACATTTCTTTTCAACCAGGCTTTTTGGCTTATTAATATTCTGTTGTTTAGTCGTTTAGTCGTGTCCGACTCTTCGTGACCCCATGGACCAGAGCACGCCAGGCACTCCTGTCTTCCACTGCCTCCCGCAGCTTGGTCAAACTCATGTTCGTAGCTTCGAGAACACTGTCCAACCATCTCGTCCTCTGTTGTCCCCTTCTCCTTGTGCTCTCAATATTAATATTCTACACAGCTTTTAAAATGTGGGAGGGGGGTTCTTGTTTTGCTGTTTTTCTTTTAACTATTTATTTGTACTTTTGTATTTTTATCTTGTGAACCGCCCTGAGATCCTGTGATGAAGGGCAGTCTATAAATCTAATAAATAAAAGGATTCCAAGTGTGATCGCCCCTCACAGATTCGCATAACTGTTTCATTTATAGGTAGGTAGCCGTGTTGGTCTGAGTCGAAACAAAATTAAAAAATTCCTTCAGTAGCACCTTAAAGACCAACTAAGTTTTTATTTTGGTATGAGCTTTCATGCTCATACCAAAATAAAAACTTAGTTGGTCTTTAAGGTGCTACTGAAGGAATTTTTTTAATTTTGTTTCATTTATTTATTTAAAGCAATTACTTATTTTGTTAAGCCCACCCGTCGTCATAAAAGTTCTGCGGCACTTAGCAGGGTGCATGCGTAAAGGTACATCATGCAATGTAATAAAACTTTATCATAAGATAATGAGAGCAATAAAACGCTAAGTCCAATCACAATTCCTATATACACCAATGTTGCAGGCAAGATGTCTGATACGTAAGCCTATCCAATTACATAGCCGTAAATGAGCAGAGAAGCCCTGAGCAAATCTCTTGAGTTTGCAGCTGGTGCCAGAATGTACAGTAGGGTGGGTCATAAAAAACTTTTTTTAAAAAAATGTTTCCTCCCTTGATCTTATATCAGGCGTATGGTATAAACATAGTCAAATATCAGATTTGGGACAAATTGGTTAATATTTAGACCCTGCTCCTACAGATTGAAGTTTTGCCTCACTACAAGTGATGAAAACATAGGAATCTGACTCATTTATTCTCAGTATGTTAAATTGTGAACTAATAAACATAAATTTTAGGTTTTATGTAGAGCAATAATAGTTGCATACTATTATTTTCTGCAATATTTATTTATTTAAGATAAAACATGTTGATAATTCACATGAAAAACCAATGGTTTTGAACAAATAATATGGAACAATTAAGCAAACGGTGTACTAAACAAGTAAACATAAACAATAAACAATAAAACACCACTCATATTATGTGTTGCGTCAAAACATCACATTATACTTAATTACTTAGGTATAAATTGTACTAAATGCTTACATTTTGTGTAATTAATAAAATTTAACAGAGGAGCATATTTCAATTGTTTCATTGCCTGATGGAAATTACATTGGTGGTCATGTTACACCGGTTGATAGCAAGGTGAAATCTACTGCAAATTCTCTTATCTCATTTCTCAGAGAAAAAGACCTAGAGTGAGTCTACTTGCAGCAGTTGCTTTGATGGGACAAACACAAACATAGGTGCCCCGGGAGGAATTAACCATCTTATTGAAATAGACATTGGTCGGCCATTGCATGGAATATTTGCCTCCTTCCTGATCATGAACTGCCTCTACAACATCTCATCATTGAACTAGATGGACCCACATCTGGGGCTAACACCTTTTCAGGGCATATTGGGAAATTACTGCCCAGTGTCACTGATTTGCCAGTTGTTGAATATAAATGCTTTGCACGATCAGATTCGATCCCAGAAATGCCATAAGTAGTTTGGAAAAAATCTATCTACTGACAAAAAGTATTTGTGGCAAGTTACATCTGCACTCATCTCTGGAGAATTCAGCAGTGACTTACAGCTGCTCAGAATTGGCCCATGCAGCCATTGCTGGTGGCTCACTAGTGCCTGTCGTATCTGCCGGCTGTATGGAACAAATGATAAAATGGTCAGAAACAGAGACATATATGAGCCACCAATAATCAGGAACATGACAAACAATGAACTGTTAAATATTGTGACCACTCCATTAACAATTCCAAAATTCAAGTGCCATTCGCAAATGGTTGAACGTGCAGTGAAGGAGCTTACTAGAGCATCTAGGATAGTTATTGGAGAGAAAAGACGCGATGCTACCCTGTTTCTCATATTTTAAGGCATCCCCATAAAATAAGCCATAGCAGGATTTTTAAGCATTCAAGGAATATAAGCCATACCCCGTAAATAAGCCATAGTGATAGGAGCAGCAGCAATGCCGGCCGCGGCAGGAGGAGGAGGAAAAAAATAAGACATCCCTTGAAAATAAGCCATAGTGTGTTTTTTTGAGGAAAAAATAAATATAAGACGTGTCTTATAATATGAGAAACACGGTACCATCAAAACAACAATGAACAATCACTCTAAATTCCCCAAACAAGAGACAAATAAGGACTTCCTTAGACGTTTTGTGTAATGCATAAAAGCATATTTTTAGCATGATATAATATGGTGTACATGTACAATGTATAATATTGCATAAGGCATAATTTTATTAATTACACAAAATGTAAGCATTTAGTACAATTTATACCTAAGTAATTAAGTATAATGTGATGTTTTGACACAACACATAATATGAGTGGTGTTTTATTGTTTATTCTTTTCATCATATGTAGTGGTCTTCTAGTAAGGTTAGAGCTCACTGGGAAATGATATATAATGAATTGAAAATGATGTTTAAAATAACAGTTGTAAAAACAAAACAAAACAAAACCCAGAAGTTTTTCTTTTGGGAATAATAGGGACAAAACTACCTAAACTGTATAGAAACTTATTTATTTAAATTGGGTTTTATAAAACAAGAATAATGTTATGCAAACAAGTACACCAAGTTTTCTCAGGTCATTTGTATATCACAAAAATGGCATAATAAATGTGGGGAAAATATCTACAACATAGGTCTCATTATTAGTGGTCAATGTATAAGTTCTTGGTTTATGAATTGGTTTAAACAATTAAGAAGAAGAAGAAGAAGAAGAAGAAGAAGAAGAAGAAGAAGAAGAAGAAGAAGAAGAAGAAGAAGAAGAAGAAGAAGAAGAAAGAAAAGGGGGGGGAGAGAGGGAGTGGCAAGTGGGGTGGGGTGGTTATGCTTTTATTATTCCACTTTGTGTGTGTGAGGGGTTGTGTCAACGTTACTTGTATAACGTTACTATTCACTTGTATTTTCTTGGTGGTGAGAGAAGTTGGGGTGGCTTAGGGTGTGGTTGGTTGTCTTTGGTTGGCTGTAGTGATAATTGTTTTTTTGTGTGAGTGGGGTATATATGCTACTACTGCAGCAAGAATGTTACTTGCCCCAAAATGGAAAGAAGCAGAAGTCCCAGCAAAGGAAGAATGGATGCAAAAACTTATGGAATATGCAGAAATGGCGAAACTTACGGGAAGAATAAGGAATCAAGATAACAAATATTTTATAAAAGAATGGAAATGGTTTATTGAATATTTACAGATAAATTGTAATAACATTGGCAGGATTACTGCAATAACCTGCAGTTTCATTAGAGCATATACTTAAAGTAGATGAATAAATGAACAAATTAAGTTAATCTAGATATGCAGAAGATATTAAAAATATTTTTTTAGGAACCGCAGAAAGAGGGGGAAGGAAGTCAAGTTTCGAAATGCTAAAATGATTGTAAAATTGGTGAAATGTATAAACCTGAAAATCATAAATAAAAAAATCAACAATACGCAAAAGGCAGCTTCCACACCCTGCCCAATGGATGGGCCAGCCCTGATGCCAACAATTCTTCTCTGGGCAGGGCATTCCAAAGGTGGGGAGCAACTCCAGAGAAACCCTCTCCGATATTGCCACATCACAGATATTACCCAGAAGAAGATCTTAATGCAATCCAGCCCTCCAACCGGTGAACCTGTGTGGTCTTTCCCTCACTGCCACCCTGCCCCATCCCAGTGCAGTCTAGATAAGCAACAACACCACCACAATAATTCAACCCACCACCTACACAACTACTGGCCACAACAACATTTGCCACATTTGCCACCAGCAGTGTTCTCATTGGATGCAGAGAAGGCATTTCAGTACAGTCCTCTACAATCCCTTGCATCTACAGTGGTACCTCGCAAGACGAATGCCCTGCAAGACGAATTTTTTGCAAGGCGAATGCGTTTTGCAATTTCAATGGAGACTCGCAAGACAAAGTTTCCTATGGCACACTTCGCAAGGCGAATTTTTTTCGTCCCATAGGGTGCCTCACAAGATGAATTTTTTTCCGCCTTGCGAGGCACCCTATGGGAAACCGCACTTCAATGCGTTCCTATGGGAGCTGCTTCGCAAAATGAATTTTTCGCTATACGAAGCGACTCGCGGGACGAATTAAATTCGTCTAGCGAGGCACCACTGTAATTGCATCACACTGCATCCTAAAGAAAGCAGGCACCTTCCTAAAGAATTTGTGGAACTAATTAGCAGTGCAGCCCTAATTATGCCTACTCAACAGTGAACCCCATTGTCCTCTGTTCCTTCTTTTAATTTTAATTTCTACAAAGCCCTTAGTCTGGGTCATAAGGTAACACAAGGAAAACCAGGCACGAAGGTGCAAGCAACACTTCTCAAAATATGACTCTCCACATTAAAGCCCCATTATGTTAAACACTGTTATTGCAGCACAAAACAGAAAAGTCAGTCTCAAAAAAGGTGGTTTTAATCCAAGAATCTATCAGAATGCAAGACAAAATGGTCCAAGTCCAGTGGTCCAAGACATTTCCCCTGGCTGCCCCCCCCCAGCACAGATTATTACTGTGGGAGTTTGGATTGCAATAAAAAGTCATCAAATATTTAGGACTCTGGTTAGTCTTTAATCAAGTAGAAATCATGGTCAAATTAAAACTGGGAAGTAAATAGGAGGGAAATCTGTTGGGTCTTAGAAAGATGGACAGTTCTCCGATTAAGTCTATGGGTCACAGTTCATGTCCTTAAAATGAACATTACAAACACTACATTACACTTGGTGTACATGTTTAGATGCCTCATTATCCCTATTCTGCAATATTTATCATCTATCTATCTATCATCTATCTATCTATCTATCTATCTATCTATCTATCTATATCTAACTAACTAACTAACTAACTAAATAACTAAATAACTAAATAACTAAATAACTAAATAACTATATCTATCATCTCCTGCCAACTGGACACAATTTTCCTTTAAAATTGCTCTTGAACCAGGGGTGTAGGAAGATAGGGGGGGCGGGCGGATCGCCCCGAGCAACGCGATCCCAGGGGCACCATCACCACTGCCCACCCTGCCCCCAAAACATGCGCCCAGCCCCAAAACGCGGTGCACCCAGCCCCAAATCGCGCGCCACGTCATTGCGCATGGCGCGCCCCACCCCCAAAATGCACAGAGCGCCCTGTCCCCAGAATGTGCGTAACGTCACTGGGGGCAGCGTGCCTGCTCTCTGCCCCCAGTGGGGGAGCATGAAGCTCCGCCGCTGTCTTGAACTGCACTCCCTAAAATACAAATGGCACTGGGAGATGGAAGATTCCAACCAGCGGTGGAGCTTCATGCTCCGCCACCAGGGACAGAGAGCAGGCGTGCTGCCCCCAGTGATGTGACGTGCGTTCTGGAGGCGGCATGGGGCGTGGCACACATTTTGGGGCAGGGCATGCCGTGCGCAGTGACGTGGTGCACATTTTGGGGCGGGCAGCGATGATAGTGCCCCTGGGATCATGTCACTCGGGGCGCGCCGCCCCCACCGCCCCTATCTTCCTACACCCCTGATTCCAAAAAATAAAATAAAAATCATTTTCATAATGTTTTTCTTATATCACCATCTCAACACTGGTGTGTGGACTGAAGGCCACATTTTTATTATTATTATTATTATTTTTAGTGAAGATTGAAAAGATTTGGTTTACCCTACAAAAGAATACTACACTCAAAGCATGTCACTGCATTCCAGGAGAAAGCACCCATGAGTCATGCCGCTACAATAGCCCCACATTCAACTGCCGTACCCTTGCAGCACTTTGAATCATAGAATCATAGAATCTTTGAGTTGGAAGGGACCCCAGGGGTCGTCTAGTCCAACTCCCTGCAATGCAGGAATCTCAGCTAAAGCATCTATGACAGATGGCCATATTAGTTCCATGATCTAGTTGTCCTGAGTGGTGTCTGTTTTTATTGACTGATTGGTTGGTTGGTTGAATCCCCGCCCCCCCACTCTTCCTTGGAGGCAGAGACCTCCATAAACCACCACACACACTGATGTACATAGATGAATAGATAAGCAGACTTCTATTTAGAAATGCTTTGTAATTCTGCCCAGGATCCATTTTTGATGTGTCCTTAAGAGAAAGGAATTGCATGACTGCTAGGAAGCCACCCATAACATCCTTCTGTGCTTTCCTTATCCCCTCCAGAGTGGAATACACTTCCCCCATCCACTGAGTCCACAACACCCCACACAGATGCCAACATCACCCACAGCTGTGTCACCACCTCCCCACCATCATCACGGAGGGTGTGTAGCACCATGAATGAGGCAGTGGTGGTGGCTGGCTGTGTATGAGGCCGTGGTGGCATTTTGTCTCCCGACAAGCTGGAAACTTCAGAGGAATGGAGCGACAGCAGAAAAGTTACCACATTTAATAGGTCTGACAACATCCATCAGTATATTTCAGGAAATAATCCATTTATCAACCTTTTGTCAACTGGAGCTCATATGGAAACAGATGAGCCTTGCAAAATAGTTTCAGCATGAAGGCTCCCTAAAACAAACAAACAAACAAACAAACAAACAAACATATATGAATCTCTCAATTAAGGCAATTTACCAAAGACAATTGGCTAAATGCAAAAGGGCACATTCCTACTCTCAAATACATAGCTGCCAAGTCTCCTGTATTCCCCTGGAAATCCCTGTTTTTCCAGCTGTTCCTAGCTGAAAAAACGGATTTTTTTGTTTCCCCCGGTTTATTCTGGCGCGGTGGCCGTTTTGGAACTGGGCGGAGCATGCTCAGAAGTGACTTTTGATGCTGGTCTGCCCAGTTCCAAAATGGCTGCAGTGTGACTTCTGGCACGGCGGCCATTTTGGAACTGGGCAAAGCAGCATCAAAAGTCACTTCTGAGCATGCTCCACCCAGTTCCAAAATGGCGGCAGCGCTACTTCCGGTCTGCTACTTCCGCCCGGTCCCTTATTTCTCCGACAGCAACTTAGCAGGTATGCAAATATCTGTGGGTATCCCCTGCTGTTTTAAGTGGGATCCACACTTTGTGTGGCTGTCAAATTATCACAGTCTTGTATTATTCAAGGGAAAAGGAAGTTTGAGTCCCTTAACCATTCTCTGAATAACACCAAAGGTTTAGGATCCATGTTGGTCCTTCAGGACAAAGAGCTAGTGAACTGAAACCACTATTGGACCAACTCTATCGGATGAACAGAAGACAACAAAACTTCCAGTATGTCCGTATTTTATTGTGAAGAGTCATGATGAGGTCGCATTTTATAGCGTGATCCTACATGCACTTTTGCAAGAAAGTATGTTCACTTGATACCGACAAAATTGTGCGTTTTCTCTCTCTCTCATGCAGTGAGTGGCTCTGTGAGCTCTTTGTTTGAATTGACAGACTCTTAGATGAGTAATAAAATGTCAGGTGACGACTGCTTAGCTTGGAATGTTCTATTCAGTGGTAAATACAGTTCTGGAGATGTATAAGGCAGGAAAAAGTTTTGTGTGGAATATAAAGGGGAACGGGGACCTTATACACAACACCTCAATCTGTGTAAAATCCGGGGAGTTCCAGGTGCTCACCGATGACTCCTTTAGGAAATAGGGCACAGCAGAGATTGTGGTGTCGTTATGATATATAGTTTACTAGCTGGCCCTGCCACGTGTTGCTGTGACTAATCCTTGTGACTGCCACCACCCTGTGTCAATCCGTGACGTATCCTGCCCCCTCCCCCCACCCCCTGGCTTTTCCCTGTGATTCCCACCAACCTGTCCCCTCCCATGACGTATCACTCCCCCTCCCCCCCCACCCTGGGTCATCCCTGTGACTAGTCCCACTGTGTCCTGACCTATCCCGTCCCCTCCTCCCCCCAACCCCCACCCAGGCAAGTCAGTACCTCCATTCGGCCTAGTCTGTAAAGGCTTTGGTGCTGTTGAGAGGGAATGTTCTATAGGTGCAGTACCAGTGTAGCTGCCACTAGAGGGCGGTGGTTTGCAACCTGGTTCTTTTCCCAGCATGCACTTTTGGCTGAGTGGTGAGTTCTGGAACAGGGTTTTTGGGGGGTTTCACCTGGTGGAGGTGTGGCAGCTGTCTTTGAAACCCTTATAAGAGCCTTCAGACATTCGCTTTGGACGTTGTGTTCAAATTTGAACGGAATCGGTGAAGCGGTTTCGGAGAAAAGTGGATAGTAACCCACATGCCCAGTTTACATTTATATATATATACAGTATATAGATTTACACATATATACAACCTGAGCCCATGATGGAGGGATTCACAGTATCAACACTCCAAAAGTGTATTGTTTCTCCCATAGCTTTGGATTTAAGCAGAAATCAAATGTTGTGCACTCTCTCTGCCTTTTCCAGTCTGAACCCCCCCCCCCACATCAGAGCCTACTCTAAATGCTAAACTCTGGCTTTTATTCTTCTAAATGAGTTGAGAGATGGGCCTATGCTTTCTTAATGGACCATCACTTTTCATTTGGTCTCTTAATGGCTCATCTTCCAGGCAATTTCCTGAACACAGGAAACTGGGTGCAGGGATTAGGAGTCTGGCATCCAGTTTACCTTCCCAAGGCTTGATTAGAGTCCAGGAATTTAGGGGCGTCTGGCACCCACGAACTCATAACAGTATAGCCTGTAGTTCAAATAAGTAAGCACGGCTCTGCATTCTGGCATATTTGTGGCCCAATTGTATTTAAACCCAGAAAGTAATCTGAAGTAAAATGGCACGCTTAAGCAGGTCAGGTTGGGATGGGGGGGTCATAGAAAATATTTGAGCAAGCTACCTGACAACAAGATAGCCATGGATCGCTCTGCTCCCTTGCCAAGTGTGGGATTTGATGTGCTATCTTGATTCATACAAAACAATGTAATAACTTTTTTGATGCTCTTTGGACTGCACCTTGCCTGCTAATGTGGACATATAGGTTCAGGGGCCTGGAACTTTATAAGAAACCTCAAAATGACTGGGTTGAAATTCAAAATTGCACTGATTACATAGAGTGCTTTGTCCAATTTGAAAAAAGGCAGACCAGTGTATGTACCTGGTACATGCATGTTCCATGTATGGCACAGGAATTCTGTGCATGCAGGTTCTTCATCCCCTTCATGTGTGGAGAGTAGTTACTGGATCTGGGTGTCATTTTTCAGTTGAGACCGTCCCTAATGAAGGGGAAAGGTTGCTAAAGTAAGGAAAACCAGGAAATAAGGGGGAATAACTTTGTCCTGACCCTAATGGGCTTTAGAGGCACTACGAGAAGTCTGTTAAAACATTCCATTATCTCACTAACCAGGACTACCATATGATTTATCTGACATTATTTTCAGTCCATCTAAAATAACTACAGGCCTTCCACCACTATCAAAATTCCACCCCATCTGTTCCACTTTAATCCTAAAATTATTCCTTTCTCCTTCCTGATTCCTTATGAATTTTAAAAACAGCCGGTTACCCAGGCTTCTCTTTCAGCTTTAGTCTTTTATATCTTTCACTATCTTTTTCTTGTTTTCTGTGTTTGCTACATTGTTGGCCAACCACCATTAACTGCCGCACATCCCAGAGGCTTGTTCTGGTGATTATAGCCTTGATCTATCAATTGAGGTTCCGTAAAGGGCAATGTTTTCTTTTGGTTCATTCTCCTGAACCATGTAAGATAGGGAAACGGTCACAGGAAGTCTAACATACCTTCCAGATGGTGAAGGTAGCAGGCAAAGCTAAAAGCTAGAATTGGTACCACTTTATCCTGATTGGGCCCCATGATGTTCAGGCCCTGCCCTTCCACTCTAAATATATGCAGACCATCTCATCTCCAGTATTAGGTGTGGTGTGGCCACATTTACATCGCTAAAAATGAGAAAACGCATCACCGAAAAGGGAAATGCGAGGTGGCAAAGATTTGCATAAAACTGGCATTTGTTCATTTATAGGTAAATGTAGAAATAGTGGCCATAATTTATATAGAAAGGCAGTACGTCATAGCAAGAAAGACTGTGACCTGTGTGTGTCTGCTCATACATTGCTCATTGTTGATGGACAATTTCAACATCCTCTTGCTCCCCTTCCACGTGATTCTTTATCTTTAAGCCAGTTTCTATATTTTGCATACATTTAAATGCTAATTGAATTGCCGCAGAAAGTACTTTTCATATTCCATATCTGACAACTGAAGATTATAACCGGTCCACTGTAGTATGAAGTGGCCTCATGTCCACTGACTGATACCCAAATAAGTGGGCTCCCCCCCCCACTTTTTTGCTCTTCTTCCTGCAACCCTCTCAGGCAGAAATTTCTTAGGGACCTTCTCTTCCCTGCTCTTCCTCTACCATTCTGTTCCATCTTTGATCCTCCAAGCTCCACCCCCATTCCACAGACGGAGCACACTGGCAGTTGCTAGGCAACATATCTCCCTCCTCTTCTAATTCACATATAGCCTTCTTCCCATCTATCTACTAACTTGTTCACAACTCTTTGGGGCTTCCCTTTCAGGGATGAGATGCCAGAGGCGGTGCTTCAAGAGATTCTTTCCTCTTTCTGGGAAAATGAGTGGCAGCCTGGTATGGCTGCTCATTATGCTCTTGAGGAATCTTCTGAATGAGACTGGTGGCCAGACACCACCTCAGGGCTTTAGGTATGCATCTTATGAGGTGACCATCCCAAGGAAACTGAGCTTCAGGTATGGACTACAGGAAACTCAGGATGTCAGCTACCTGCTACAGATTGAGGGGAAGGGCCAGGTGGTGCACCTCAGGCGGAAGAGGGGCACGATCCCTAAGGACTTCCCCATCTTCACATACAATAAGGAAGGGGACCTACAGGTTGACTATCATTACATCAGGGATGATTGTTTCTACAGTGGCTTCATAGAGGACAAGCCTCTCTCTTCAGTCACTCTCAGCACTTGCTCAGAGGGACTCAGGGGCCTGTTACAACTTAACAATGAGACATATCAAATTGAACCTGTCCAGCCATCTGCTACCTTTCAACATGTGGTGTATCGGCTGGAAACAGTGGAGGGTGCCGTGCACATGAGGTGTGGGTTGACGGAGGAAGAGCAAAGGCGTCAAGAGGCCATGATCCAGGACGCAGAGCATGTGGCTGTCAAAAGTGCTCCAGCAGAACTCTGGCGGCCACACAAGAGACATGCAGAAGTGGCATTTGTGGTGGAGCATGAACGATATGTTAAGTTTAATAGAAATGAAACTTATATTGCTATGAAACTTATCGAGACCATCCATACGGTAAATTCATTTTTTGAGCCATTTTTAGTTGAAGTGTCTATAGCAGGACTGGAGATATGGTCAGAAAAGAACCTCATACATATTGGTGAAACCATAGGAAGCACACTTAGAGCTTTTACTGAATGGAGACACGACATTCTACTTAACCATCTAAAGAATGATGCTGCTCACTTAATTGTATATAGATCATACGGAAGGACTCTTGGACGAGCAAATTTAGGACAAATTTGTAAAAACAGGGCTACTGGTGTTGAAGTATCAAGAAATTTCAATTTGTTTGATTTTTCTGTACTTTTTGCCCATGAATTTGGACATAATCTTGGTATGAGACATGATGAATCAGACTGTAAATGTGACCGAAGTGCCTGCATTATGTCTGCTTTGTACTCACGGACTGATAAGTTCAGCAACTGCAGTTACCATAAGTATTTCAATCTAAAAGACTCACCTTGCTTGTTGATTCCGCCAGACCCTGATCAAATGTATAAACTCAAATACTGTGGGAACAAAGTAGTAGAAGAAGGAGAGCAATGCGACTGTGGTTCAGCTGCGCAGTGTAAATTGGATCGATGTTGTAGGCCAGATTGCACGTTGCGCCCATTTGCCAAATGTTCTTCTGGACCGTGCTGTTCCTGGTGCAAGTACCGTCCCCCTGGATCCATTTGCAGAAAGAGTATTAGCACCTGTGACCTGCCTGAGTTTTGCAATGGGACTTCAGGCGAGTGTCCGGAAGATGCTTATGTACAAGATGGTGCCCCTTGCGGTGATGGAGTCTATTGCTATCATGGCCGTTGTACTACTCCCAATGGGCAGTGCAAAAAGATATTTGGCAAGAAAACCGTACGAGCTTCAGAGGATTGTTTCAGAGGACTGAATGCTCGAGGTGATCGTTTTGGCAACTGTGGCCTTGAACATGGTATTTTTAAGAAATGCAATGCTGAAAATATTCTATGTGGCCGAATGCAGTGTAGTAATATCCACAAGTTACCTAATTTGGAGGAACACCAAACCATCATTCAAACCACTGTTGGCAAAAGTAACTGCTGGGCTACAGACTACCACAGTGGAATGGAGGTAGCTGATATTGGAGCAGTGGAAGACGGTACACCTTGTGGCTCTGGCATGATGTGTATTAGTAATGAATGCAAGAACGTTTCCCTCTTGCAATATGATTGTAATGCCACAAAGTGCCATAATAGGGGAATATGCAACAACTACAAACACTGCCATTGTTTTTATGGCTGGGCCCCTCCTGACTGTCGAGAGAAAGGATCTGGGGGCAGCATTGACAGTGGGCCAACTTCAAAAAAACGGAATGGTGTCATTGTAGTTAGTGTGTTGGTTCTTTGCATGGTGACTGCTGGTGTCGGCCTGGGTGCATATTACAGGTTTGTGCTAAGCAACAAGGTTAGAAGAATGAGTTTAAGAATCTCTCCATCAGAATCAACAGAGGAATGAAAACCACTCCAGATCACAGAAGCGAACAATGCAGAAAGTTTAAAAAGGTTATGATGGGTATTATGAGCACTATATATAACATATATTTGACTCTGTAAGCATTGGTTCAGTTCATCTCAAAGGGAAATATTCACATATGAAAATCTTTGGCAATACTTTCACAGTATGTTGAGAGTCTCTTTGTTGTTCAAGACAGAAGTCCTATCCTATGTTCAGTGGGAGAAATCTTTCCAGTGGAATCAAGTGTTATCATACAGGAGGATAGCATGCTACAGAAATGCATGGAACCAGTGGTATTTTGAATATCTCAGATTTTCTCCCAAAGTAACCTTGAGTGTACTGGGATAGAATCACAACCCAATCCTCTAATGACATTGAAATGCAATATTGGTATGTTTGTAAAGTGAATTCACATCAAGTCTAGAAAGCCATTGCAAGAATTGTACTGATAATTATGTCGACGCAAATGTAAATGTTGAAATGAGACAGTTTATCAAAAATATTACAAAACCACCAACACATAATATTTCAAAAAGCTATAATGGAAATTATGGTGAATGTTATGTAACATATTTGAGGGTGTAATCTTTTCATTTAAGTTTTATTTTTGTTTAGCACCTTGTTGATCAAATTTATCACACAGGATAATCTTTGATTTATCCACAAGGGGAAAGTATTTTCATATATTTAGAGCATCTCTGTGCTTTAACACAGAATCATGTCCTTTTAGCCATTGGAAGGTGGTCAGTGGGTGGGAATCTGTCTTTAAAAAGGAATACTACATGGTTAGAAGATCTTCTTTTTAGAGAAGCCAAAACACCTTTTCGATAAAACTAGCAGGTAAGGGTGTTCTCTGATAATGCTAGATCCCCTTTCTGAAATATTTCACATGCCTCTGAGAGTTTTTAACTTCTCTTACCTAGTTAGGACAGGAAGAGCCATAGTTCTGTGACAGAGCCCTTTTTTATGCAAGAAGGCCCAGGATGAATGTATTTCTGTGACTCCAGTCAAAAGGTTCTCAGGTAGCAGAATGGCTAGGAGAGCCACTGAGATCCCAGAGAGCCGGAGGGATCCTCCAGACGACCTGCTTATTGAGCATTCATCTTGATTTGTTTCTGCCGAGGTTCTGCATTTCCCCGTCACTCCTCTAATCACTAAAGAAAATCCATTTAAAAAACAAATTTGAATGTCAGAGCAAGAGTGCTTTTTAGTCCAGTTTAATTGCACAATCCCACTTGCAAAATACTGACAGTCGGAAAGTGACCTGTGTCCCTTGAGATCCTTTGCCGTATTGCACGTTATTGGTTTGGATAGATGACAGGTCTGACTCATTGTACGGTAGTTTTGCTATTACAGGTTCAAAATAATGAAAATGCAGATTAAATACATTAATGGAAACATTTATAATTTGCATCATTTATTCCAGTTACCAAATTGTGTTGCGTGTGTCCCAGCCTGTTCAGTCTTGAATCATTAAAAAAAAAACCCTGCTTCCCTAGAACACAGTGAATATCTTAAGATTTATTTTTCCATTCCAGGGATGAACATTTTTTGCAGGTAGACTGAACGCTTATCAAGGTTAACACGAAAGGTTATTGTATTCCTTTTGCAAGTTCTAGATTTTCTTACTCTGAGAAGCAAGCCCTTCTTAATACGTTAACTTGAAAGCTTAGGAGCTTAAATGTCAGTCCTTAATAACGTAGTCTCTATGTAGCATTCTATGGAGAATTCTGTGTTTTTGGGGAAGAATACAGGAAAGATAATGCTCCAGGTCAGCATATGCTGAATTAATTATTCCTTTAGAGAGTTGTTAGTAGAATATTCAGTGCAGTGTGTGTACCTACCACGCAGAACTTGTGTGAACCGAACTGAGATCTTTTCATATTCAAAGCAGGTAAACTTCACTTCTGAATATCACTGTAATTAATTCCCTCAAGGGGCATGTAGAAATGGTAGGTATAATTAGCTATGAAGGTACCTAACACTGCTGTCCTGTATCAGGGAAGTTAAATCGGTAAATGCTCCGTTTACTTTTTTAAAAAAATGACTTTGCATCAAACAATACTTTGAACTATCCTCTGATAGTCCGTGTGCAAAACTACGCTCGTGCCAAATACATTCCCCCCCCCCCGGCCAAACAAAAATAAATTCACTTGAAGTTGCCATGGCGTTTTCAGTCGTATCAGTGCTCGTTTCAACTGCCTGTGAAATGGTTTGTCAGGATGAAGTCACTCATGGTTTTAATTAGAGCTACCACTGATTTTTCACCTGTTAGACAAATTCCAAGGTGGATTTGATCAGCTGAAACATCTAAAGGAAGCTAGCTTATTGGGGAAGATTAGAAAGAGGCTCAACTCTCTTTTAGCTTTACAACTACTACTAATAGTAAACTTAAGTGGTGAGTCCCAACAGGACTGTATCCAAAGCAGAGGCAGGACGAAACAATTGGTGGGGTGAAGGTATCAGTGTGCTCAGTGAAGTCCCATGGACTTCAGAAATGCTTGTTGTTGTTTAGTCGTTTAGTCGTGTCCGACTCTTCGTGACCCCATGGACCATAGCACGCCAGGCACTCCTGTCTTGCACGGCCTCCCGCAGTTTGGTCAAACTCATGTTCGTAGCTTCGAGAACACTGTCCAACCATCTCGTCCTCTGTTGTCCCCTTCTCCTAGTGCCCTCAATCTTTCCCAACATCAGGGTCTTTTCCAAGGATTCTTCTCTTCTCATGAGGTGGCCAAAGTATTGGAGCCTCAGCTTCACGATCTGTCCTTCCAGTGAGCACTCAGGGCTGATTTCCTTCAGAATGGATAGGTTTGATCTTCTTGCAGTCCATGGGACTCTCAAGAGTCTCCTCCAGCACCATAATTCAAAAGCATCAATTCTTCGGTGATCAGCCTTCTTGATGGTCCAGCTCTCACTTCCATACATCTCTGCTTTTTAAGATGCTGTCTAGGTTTGTCATTGCTTTTCTCCCAAGAAGCAGGCGTCTTTTAATTTCATGACTGCTGTCACCATCTGCAATGATCAAGGAGCCCAAGAAAGTAAAGTCTCTCACTGCCTCCATTTCTTCCCCTTCTATTTGCCAGGAGGTGATGGGACCAGTGGCCATGATCTTGGTTTTTTTTATGTTGAGCTTCAGACCATATTTTGCGCTCTCCTCTTTCACCCTCATTAAAAGGTTCTTTAATTCCTCCTCACTTTCTGCCACCAGAAGTGCATTTCCGCCCAAAAGCAGGAACAGTGTTCTCAGAAGCAGCCCAATGAGGACTGGACATGTCTAGCAGCCTTGGATTATGGAGAAGACAGTTTACCCACTTCTGCCACTGGGATCTCAGGCGGCCTGATTGACCTAGAGCTCCTTTAACTAAGTTTGGCTGGTAAACCAGCTACAACAGGGTGGGGAGCCTCCAACCCACAGGCCAGAGTTGGCCCTCCGGGAGTTCAGATGTGGCCTATCAGGTCATTTCCCCCAAATCATGGCCACCTGCCCCACACCTGTTGCCATATATCACGCGTGGGGCAGCTTGAGACGTGGCTGGCAATGCACAACTGGGAGCTTTTCAGTTTTCAGTTTTGCACGTCTTTATAAATGACTTGAATGAAAGATCTGAGGGGATGCTCATCCAATATGCAGATGGCACAAAACTGGGAGGGGTGGCTATATTCTTGAGCTGCTGAAGGGGTGATGGAAAGAGTGAAGGAAGCCTCTGACTCCATCAGCAAACTTACTTCCCTGCACCTGAAGGCCTCCTTCCACTTTTTAATTCAGGCATAGGCAAACTCGGCCCTCCAGATGTTTTGGGACTACAACTCCCATCATCCCTGATCACTGGTCCTGTTAGCCAGGGATGATGGGAGTTGTAGTCCCAAAACATCTGGAGGGCCGAGTTTGCCTATGCCTGTTTTAATTGTTATTGGGAACAGAATGTTAAGCTAAGAAGATCTAGAATATAACCCAGAAAATAAACGAGTGCATACATACACCATTTGCAAAGCTGGGTTTTGCACATCTCTCAGCTGCCAGTAATTTAAAAGGTAAAGGTAAAGGGACCCCTGACCTTTAGGTCCAGTCACAGATGACTCTGGGGTTGCGGCGCTCATCTCGCTTTACTGGCTGAGGGAGCCAGCGTGCAGCTTCCAGGTTATGTGGCCAGAATGACAAAGCCGCTTCTAGTGAACCAGCGCAGCACACGGAAACACCATTTACCTTCCCGCTGCAAATATTTATCGACTTGCACATTGACGTGTTTTCGAACTGCTAGGTTGGCAGGAGCTGGGACTGAGTAACGGGAGCTCACCCCGTCACGGGGATTCAAACTGCCAACCTTCTGATTGGCAAGCCCTAGGCTCAGTGGTTTAGACCACAGTGCCACCCTCCATAGCAAAACTTGAGCCATATTTGAAAAGCCCTATCCTATGTCAATGAAAATCTCCAGGAGCCTCAGTAAGATGATATCACACAGGTAGGGTGGGGCAGGGTAATTGCACAACCCTAGATAAGAGTAAAAACCAGCCTAGTCAAGTACTCTCTCCCTCCCAGTTGAGGCTAACACCAGATGCTCACTGGATGATGAAAACTCACTGTTTTGCATGCCTGGTAGGACTTTGAAAGTCCATTGCTTGAAACTCCCAAAAGTTACTGCCATCCAGTAGCTATGGACCAATGATCTGATTAAATTTAAGGCAAAGGTTTACAGCCTGTGCCACTGCAGCAGACTTCAAGCAGGGAGATTTGCAAGAAGAAGAAAGAAAGCAGAAAACTAATATATCAAGAAGCAGACTGAGCCAGAAGTTCTCTCTGGTATATCTGTTTGCCTGTTAAGCTTGTGGCATTGCTCCTGTAGTCAGAACCTGGCCTACCCACTCTGCTATCTGACAATTTTACTACCTCAGCCTCCATACCCTGAGATTCAAAGGCAGAGCCTGAGAGCTCAAGTGTGGCACCAATTCTTCAAACAAACAAACAAACAAACAAACAAACAAACAAACAAAAATAAATTCTAGTTAAGATTCTAGTTTGTCTTGTTAACAGGTCCTACTGTGGGATTGTTGCCTCATTTTGACTGTGTTTACTCAAAGCATGCCTGTTTTTGGTGTTTACCTCTCTCAAAGAAACAGAGTGACACTAACTGTAAAAAGAAAAAAGCTGGAGAAAGGAGATAATTTAAATTTCAGAATGTGTGTGAAGGCTAGAGACAATAACTTGCCCCATTCTTGGAAAATAACTTGCCCCATCATGCTATGATTCCATGGCAGGGAGCTAAGTTCACTTTCCCCAGAGCCAAATCCAACACCTGCTTGCCGACAACTACAAAATTCCTGGCTTGGATGGCTCATTTTAGAAACCAACAAGTATTTGCTATTCCAGCTCAAAGCAGATTTAGAGAAAAGAATACAAAAGAGCACACTTATTTTTAGCATATTGGGTTTTGTTTTTGTGGCCAAGGTTTGTTTTGTGTGTGTGTGTGTGGGGGGGGGTTCTTTCATCTTTCATTCAACAAATTATCTCACCAGCAGTCTACACTTTTGCAGGCTTCCCAGGTGCCTCTATCTTACTCTTAGAATGGCAACGATGAGCACCCGAGAGGTGCCAGAACTGAGTTCTGGTGAGTTCCTGCTGGAAAAGAAAAATCCCTGGTTTTCGGGTCTCACACAGACACCTTTCCCAGTCCCGACCTGGCATCAGGAATTACAGGGGTTGTAATCCAGCAACAGCTAGAGAGCTGCAGGTTCCCTATGTCAGCTAGTCCAACCCTCCCACAATGAAAGAATATGCATCTGGCCCATATGGGGATGAACCCACCACCTTGCTGCTATCAGCACCATGCTCTAACCAACTGAGCCACTAGAAGCTTCTAGGTCCTCTTACAAGGAGAGCAGGGACATACAAAAAGCAAAGAATCTGCCCCCACCAACTGCAAGTGTAACCACGTTCTCCTTTGGCTTCTGGGCTGTTTTTGTGCCAGTAACCTTTCTTGGGAGAAAAGCAATGACAAACCTAGACAGCATCTTAAAAAGCAGAGACATCACCTTGCCGACAAAGGTCCGTATAGTTAAAGCTATGGTTTTCCCAGTAGTGATGTATGGAAGTGAGAGCTGGACCATAAAGAAGGCTGATCGCCGAAGAATTGATGCTTTTGAATTATGGTGCTGGAGGAGACTCTTGAGAGTCCCATGGACTGCAAGAAGATCAAACCTATCCATTCTGAAGGAAATCAGTCCTGAGTGCTCACTGGAAGGACAGATCCTGAAGCTGAGGCTGCAATACTTTGGCCACCTCATGAGAAGAGAAGACTCCCTGGGAAAGACCCTGATGTTGGGAAAGATGGAGGGCACTAGGAGAAGGGGACGACAGAGGACGAGATGGTTGGACAGTTTTCTTGAAGCTACGAACACGAGTTTGACCAAACTGCGGGAGGCAGTGCAAGACAGGAGTGCCTGGCGTGCTCTGGTCCATGGAGTCACGAAGAGTCGGACACGACTAAACGACTAAACAACAACAAACTATGAAAGATAAACTTGAAGCTTTCCCCTGATTATACAAAGTAGCACAAATGCTCCGAAGTGCAACAGCTGTCATGTGAATTTCTAGACACACCTCTCACACACACCCCGAGCTGTAGATAATGTTAATCTTGGCACATTACATCATGCTTGGATATTTGCTAGAGAGGAGGCTTCCCTCCATATAATATCCCACTAATGCAGCAATGAAACTGCCTTCATTAGGCAGAGATAAGGTAATGCATGTGATAATCTTTTTGGGAGAAAGTTAGCTTTTATGGAGTGAAAGGGAGCCCTGCTCGTTTCTATACAGGTACTTTATGATGCTGAATTGAGCTCCTCAATTAATAATTTCCCATATGGTGCTTGCTCATTAATGCTGGAAATGATTCTTTTTTGGTCTCTACTTTTGTTAGCTAATAAGGCTCGAGGGCATCTTCAATGATAGGCGATAGCTGAGGAAGAGAACAAGTTATTACTTATGTTGTTTTACACAAGTGCAAATACAGTAGTAATACATGAGTGCTTAGTGACAGCTATTCCACAGAGCCTAGGGCTTGCCGATCAGAAGGTCGGCGGTTTGAATCCCTGCGACGGGGTGAGCTCCCGTTGCTCAGTCCCCGCTCCTGCCAACCTAGTGGTTCGAAAGCACGTCAATGTGCACGTAGATAAGTACTTGCAGCGGGAAGGTAAATGGCGTTTCCGTGTGCTGCTCTGGTTCGCTAGAAGCGGCTTAGTCATGCTGGCCACATGACCTGGAAGTTGTACGCCGGCTCCCTTGGCCAATAACGCAAGATGAGTGCCGCAACCCCAGAGTCGGTCACGACTGGACCTAATGGTCAGGGGTCCCTTTAACTTTACCTTTAAGCGACATGGATGGGCATCAACTACATGGGAAACCAGCTGTTAATTGCAAACCTAAATGCAAAGGGGACTCTGAAAAGTACAAAAGACCCCATGCTTCAGAACATTGTATTTCAGAAGTAGGGAGGTGAATGGAACAGCAGTGTTGTGTGTGTGTGTGTGTTTACACTGCAGAGGTAGATCATTTGTCCTGCCTTTGTGTTAATTGAACATACTTTTGAACACTGGCATATCACTTGGGCCAAGGCTGAGTTCTACATCTTTTACCGTATCTGTGTCTTTTACTGTAACAACATGAGCAGTAAGTGAGCTATAGCATTGAGAGGTAAGAAAAGTCCCGAGAAGCCTTAGATTACCACCACTTCTGTCACCAATGTTGAGTTGAGTTGGCATCTGTCTGTGATGGCAAAGTCACTTTAAAAAGGCAAGGGGAGAAGGAGGCAATAGCTAAAGGTAAAGGTAAAGGGACCCCTGACCATTAGGTCCAGTCGTGACCGACTCTGGGGTTGCGCGCTCATCTCACATTATTGGCCGAGGGAGCCGGCGTACAGCTTCCAGGTCATGTGGCCAGCATGACAAAGCCGCTTCTGGCAAACCAGAGCAGCACATGGAAACACCGTTTACCTTCCCGCTATAGCGGTTCCTATTTATCTACTTGCATTTTGATGTGCTTTTGAACTGCTAGGTTGGCAGGAGCTGGGACCAAGCAACGGGAGCTCACCCCGTCACAGGGATTCGAACCGCCAACCTTCTGATCAGCAAGCCCTAGGCTCAGTGGTTTAACCACAGCGCCACCTGGGTCCCTCATTTGTGAGCCTGATGAAGCCATGAACATCGGTAGCAACCCAAAATATTTATGAGGAAAAAAGGGGGTAAGCAGATTCCAAGGGGACAGGCATCACTTCACGCATTAAACCAACTCTATTTCACAGTAATGCTCCAATCCTAAAACATATTTATTCGGAAGTAAGGAACACTGATTTCAATAAAATTTACATCCAAGTAAATATGTACAAGATTGAAGACTTAATCAACATTTTAATTTATTTTTTATTAGCCACACTCTCTTGGCGCTGCTAAAAATGCTTTGGTGCAATAATGAGAACAATAATGAGGATCCATCTCGATCTGATTTGTAGAAGTGGGTCTTGCGCAACTGAACACTTTTCTTTCACCAGCATTGGCTGGCGTTGAAATGCAGGGACAGAAAGCATTGCCTGTTGGGTTTCTGCCTGTGATGCTGCTGCGAAAAGTACAGGAGTCCTGAGGGAAATATATGGCAGTCACAGATACTGAGGTGTATGTCAAGAGGTCCCTTGAGAAATGGGTCATTCAATCCACACACACTGCAGGATAGTGAAGTAAATGTGGATAATATGGAGCCCTGGACACACAATATCAGTTCACAGAGAGGTGGTCATTTCTGGCTTAGGATAGAAAGGCCTGTCAATTTCTATTCTATTATTTTTCAATATAAATTTGGTTCTCAACATTACTGCATCAATTTGGCTATATATATCTATATATATAAAAATGTAAAAATCGTGAAATGCCATTTGCCACTTTTCTCCGTAACCGCTTGACCGACCGTCCTGAAATTTTGACACAATGATCCAGGCCACTCCTAGAGCGTTGTTGGGGGCAAAAATCCCTCAAATCGCACACCTGCCCAGGTACAGACCTGCTTTTCCACCAAGTCAAACAGCGCCCTCAAGTGGCGTAGTACCCTCCTCCACCCCCTCCCTTCCTGTGAAATATAAGCCACACCCACAAACCAAATGACATCATCATCAACCAAGCAAATCAAACCCCCAAGGCGGCCATTATCACACCACTAGGCTTTTCTTTTATGTAGGCCCCTGACAGGCCGGGGGGGGACCCACAGCAACCCAAGGCGTCCACTAGGCTTTTCTTTTATGTAGGCCCCTTACAGGCGGGGGGGGGGGGAACCCACAGCAACACACTTGGGGGCACAGCAAGGAGTTTTTACTTCACCATTTACCACCACTATTCCTCCCACAGTACACCCCCTCCCTTCCTGTAAAATCTAAGCCACCCCACAGACCCCGCCTCCGCCACGAGATCCAACACTAACGGATATCCATCTGTCAGAGCTATCCAGGACCTCCTCGGATATACCCAACACCAGCGTTGCAACCATTGAAAAAATATACCTTTCCCTCTCACACTCCCTCAAATGGCCAATCTCTGATCCATTCCCACTCAAAGTCACATCCCCCCACAGACCCTCAGATACTCTTTCATCTTGCTGCCCTCCTAACCACCATCCCCAAATCCTCTCCAACAGAGTCCTGCGACCCCTTCCCTCTCACCGTCCTCCGATCCTTTTCCACTCACAAACACACCTCCCCACAAGCCCTCACAGACTGCTTCCAACATCTTCCTACCCTCCGAAGCATCGTCCTTCAATCCTCTCCATCGTCCTCCGATCCGTTCACTCTCACCATCCTCCGAGCCTTTCCGTCTCAGAAACACACACCCGCACAGACCCTCAGATACTATTCCCTCCATCTTCCTACCCTCCTAACCAACTTCCTCAGAACCTCTGCAGCAGCGTCCTCCGATCCTTTCCCTCTCAAAATCAAACACCCCACAGGCCATTAGAGACGCTTTCCGCCATTTTGCCACCCTCATTAACAACATACTCCAAAAAGCTCCAGCAGCGTCGTCCGATCCATTCACTCTCACCATCCTCCAATCCTTTCCATGTCATAAAAACACACCCGCACAGACCCTCAGATAGCATTCCCTCCATCTTCCTCCCCTCCTAACCAACGTCCTCCGAACCTCTGCAACACCGTCCTCCGATCCATTCCCTCTCAAAACCACACACCCCACAGGCCGTTAGAGACGCTTTCCGCCATTTTGCCACCCTCATTAACAACATCCTCCAAAAAGCTCCAGCAGCGTCGTCCGATCCCATCCCACTCACAATCCTCCAAGCCCTCAAACATACTTTCCAACATCTTAATATCCTCCTAACCAACATCCTCCGAACCTCTACAGCAGCGTCCTCCGATCCTTTCCCTCTCAAAAACACCCCTCCACAGGCCCTCTCAGACTCTTTCCGCCATCTTCCTCCACTCTTAACCAACATCCAACTATACTCTCCACCAGTGTCCTCTTATCCGTTCCTTCTCACCGTTCTCCGATCCTTTCCCTCTCACAAACACCCGCCGAAAGAGCCTCAGAAAAGCTCCCTTCCATCTTCCTACCCTCCTAACCACATTTCTCTGATCCTTTCCCTCACACCATCCTCTGATCCGTCCCCTCTCTCAAATATCCCCCAAACCCTCCAATACACTTACCCCCAAATTCCTCCCCTCCTAACCACCTTCCACCAAAAATCTCCACCACCGTCCTCCGATCCGTTCCCTCTCACAATCTTCCCACCCACATAGAAACTTTCCGCCGTCTTGCTCGCCTTAAAAACAACATCCACAAACCCTCCCCACCAACATCTTTCAATTCATTCTCTCTCACCGTCCTCCTATCCATTTCCTTTCACAATCACACCCTCTTACCATCACTAAACACCCCTCACACCTCAATTCCATTATCCAAAAACTCAATCAAACGACCTGATAAACATAAAAAAAAAACCAAGGGAGGCAGACCACTCCAATAACCATTTGGACCTTCACAAGATCCAGCCTACACCATGAAAAACTTCTATCAACAAAACTACAACTCCTCCATTCAAAAGGACTCTAAAGGTAAGATAACACATCTCTACCCCCCCCCCAACATGACTTCTTAACTTCCTAATATTTACAATTCTTTCCATTTCTCATATCTATAGATAGCCACACAAAAAACCCTTCACAAACCTACCTCCCACCCTTTCATTACAGGCCACTCCAACATCCACTTACACCTTCCAGAGATTCAGGACAACCCCGGGATAAACTACATTCAACAAAAGCATGCTCAAGAGTTGGAAAACCAGATAATCTCTACATCTTCACAACAAATGGAACAACTAAAAATATTGTCTACCCACAAGTACTATCACATTTAAAAAAAAAAAAACCCAACCCAGAAACTAACAGTTCCTTCTCCAATGGTGGGGGCCAAGGTATGGAGATACATGGGGGAGGGGCCAACACTCCCCAGGGACAACAGAGGAAAGGGTATCCTACCGAAACACAGGAATGAGCCGGGGTGGAGGACGGAGGGGCAGGATACGTCATGGATCGGGACAGGATTGGGGGGGGGGGAATCACAGAAAAAAAACCACAGCAACGCGTGGCCGGGTATACTAGCTGACCCGGCCACGCGTTGCTGTGGTTTTTTTCCTGTGATTCCCCCCCCCAATCCTGTCCCGATCCATGACTTAATTTTCGTGAGGATATATATATATATATATATATATATATATATATATATATATATCCTCACGAAAATTCCTCAACATTTTAGTGTGAATTTCTCTGACTACATTTTTAATGCAGTTTTGACACAAGCACATTCCAAATATAATACATTTTCGTATGTTATTGAAACCAATATATTCATTTTTAGGCACACCTGGACCTTATATAATGCATTTTTGCAAACATTGGTTGCTTGGAGAACTGTGTTGCGAATTTCAGATGGCTACAAGGATGGCTACATTTCAGTTCTCATACTGTTTCAGAAAGTGTGAATTTGATCGATTCAGATTTAAATGTGAAGTGAATCGATTTTCTCCTCCATCCCTATTTCTGACGCGAAAAGGGAAAAGGCAGAAGAAGTGGATGAGAGTTAAGCATGCATTGCAAGAACAGAGAATCCGCCTCCATATGTAATCATATCATTTTCCTTTGCATTCAGCCTGGAATAACTAACTACCTAGTTAGTGAGACACATTCATGTCTCAATTATTTCTGCATCCAGACCTTTAGAGACTTTGAATTGCTTCGGAGATTGAAGGGATCCAGACCGGAGCATCTCGGCTTCGAAGACAAATTGCTTAAGGCAATCAGCAGAAGACAGGGGACGGGAAACATGAATTGCTGTAGGTTGTACACACGGAAGTCATCCCATTAGGGCAAAGACTTACATCTGCACAATGAGACTTCCTCTCCCTATTTTCTCCATATGTCACCCTCCCAATCTGCTCTGAACCCCCATAATTGAGAAACAATAAACAGCACAGTTTTCTGGGGTGGCATTTGCCCATCTTTGCTCCCCATACTGTCACTTCTGGCCAGGAACAGTACAGCTGGTCTAGCCTGACCTAGCTAGGCTGGCTAAGTGCTTTAAGCCAAAATGAATATTTGAGCCTTGGCCAATACTGGACCAGCACAATGCATTTGGGCTTTATCATGTCCACTTTTTCTTGGAGGGTAAGACTGCATCCTTATAGAATTGTAGAACTGAAAGGGACCATAAGGATCATGTAGTTAGTACAACCCAATGTGGGGCTCGAACCCACGACTCTGAGAATAAGAGTCTCATGCTCTACCAACTGAGATCACTGCACCTTGCTTGATTGCCCTGACCAGAGATGTATAAGTGAATGGTTAGTTAATGAGTCTTTCCTCCTATAGGCCACATTTCTTTTCGTATCTAATCTAATTATTATGAGACTGCTGATAGATTGGGGAAAGGAAGTTGATTAAATAAATTAATAAATTAATTAAGAAAAGCAAATAAAAAATGGCAACAAACGGTATTGATGGAATGATGTATTAAATGTAGACTTTGGGATGTGTGCATATTTTGCAAGGAAATGAAGGAAAATCTGTTGGTTTCACAGAACTTGCTTCTAAATTCTTCATTCTGGTGGAAACGAAACAAAAGGCTTGTGTGGGTTCGAGATAAGGACTTATTTGGGTAAGAGAATGCTCCAGAGCAGGTGTGGGGAAGTTTTGGCCCTCCAGATGTTGTTGAACTACAACTCCCATAATCTCTGGCCATTGGCCATTGACCATGCTTGCTGGGGCTGCTGGGAGTTGTAGTTCAGCAATAGGGCCAATACCTGATCTAGAAACCATGGTGGATTGGTCTAGTTCAGGTATCCCCAAACTGCGGCCCTCCAGATGTTTTGGCCTACAACTCCCATGATCCCTAGCTAACAGGACCAGTGATCAGGGAAGATGGGAATTGTAATCCAAAACATCTGGAGGGCCGAAGTTTGGGGATGCCTGGTCTAGCGGTTCTATAAGCCATGATGGCAAAATGGAGAGAGAAAGCATGTCACTGAATGGCTATTGCCATAATAGCTATATGGCCAGTGTGGTGCATTATTGATTGATTGTTGATTGATCAATCGTTTCCATAAAATTTATGATTGTTGGAACCTCAAAGCCATTTACAAAAAGAATAAAACAATAAAATTATCAGTAAAAAGGTTAAAACAACATTTAACATGGAGAAGAGAAGATTAAGGGGTGATATGATAGCCATGTTCAAATACATAAAAGTATGTCATATAGAGGAGGGAGAAAGGTTGTTTTCTGCTGCTCCAGAGAAGCAAACATGGAGCAATGGATTCAAACTACAAGAAAGAAGATTCCACCTATACATTAGGAAGAACTTCCTGACAGTAAGAGCTGTTCAGCAGTGGAATTTGCTACCAAGGAGTGTGGTGGAGTCTCCTTCTTTGGAGGTCTTTAAGCAGAGGCTTGACAGGCATATGTCAAGAATGCTTTGATGGTGTTTCCTGCTTGGCAGGGGGTTGGACTGGATGGCCCTTGTGGTCTCTTCCAACTCTATGATTCTATGATTCTATTTTTAAACATTAAAAAAAAGTAAAACCAGCAATTAACTAAAAACGGATGTGCTTTAGCACATCAACATTCCACACATCTGAATCACCTTGTCTAAACAAAAAAGTTTTTACAGGTGCCGAAAAGAGTTCTGTGAAGGTACCTGCCTGGTGCCAAGTGTAGGTGCTGCCTCACTAAAAAGACTGATTTCCTACAAATGTGGTAAAAGTAAGAGTGCCAGTTTCACCGATCAAAGCAGTGAAGTGGGTTGGTATGGGGTAAGCTGATCTCACAGGTAAGCTGCTCCCAAGCTGTTCAGGGCTTCATACACTAAAAGTAACAACTTGAAGCGGGCCCAGCAGCAAATCGGCAATTGTTGCAGGTCTCTGAGCACAGGTGTTATATACGTAGAAGATCTCACTCTTACCAGCAATTGTGCTGCAGCACTCTGCACTAACTGCAGCTTCTAGATCAAGCACAAGGAAATTCCCACATAGAGCACATATTGCAATAATCCAGTCTTAAAACAACCAGTGTATGAACTGACTGATGGACAAGTTTCCCTGGTCCAGGAATGTCCGTAGCTGTTGTACCAGTTGCAGTTGGTAAAAGACACTTCTAACCACTGAGGCTACCTGAATTCTGAAACAACCTCAGTGTTGTGGTTTAGTTAGAGTGTTGGATTAGGACCCAAGAGACTGGGATTCAAATTGCTCCCCATAAAGTCTAAAACATTCAAAAAAGTGGGCACCAGGTTGGTGAAGGCTGCCTTAGATAGTTTTTGCCTGCTCTTTATATAGCGCTATACTGTTTTCCTTTATGGCAAATATTTGCATGAACCAACATGTGAAACTAGGCTGTGTGCATCCAGCTCTGACAAAGGAAGGCTGACACAGAATTCCAACTTGCCAATGAGTGATCTAAAAATTGGACAGCCTGTAGGAGCACCACACCTATGCCCAGTCTGCTGTCACTAGCATAATCTCCTGCCTTCTCTCTCTTTGTTTTTAACCAACTTAAAAGCATTTCAGAAATGATACTGATAATGTAGCAATAATCCTTAAGGCTTGGCAACCCACTTCTTTTCATTCCAAGTGCGACCAGCAGCATTCATTAAATGAGCAACCTAGTTTTGATGGATTGCATAGTGTCCTAATGAGGGTTCATAAAATGCCCTGTTTTGCTAGGTTGTTACAGAAATTAGTATTTATTTATTTTGTTTTACTAAAAATAAAACCCAACCAAATGCTACTGTTATTAGAAAACATTTCCTGAATCTAGCGAACAGTGGCACAGTCTTCTTGACTTAAAAACAATATTTGAAAAGCAAAGCTCACCAAGGCCACTGGGCTTCGGCAAGTTAGCACCTTCCACTTTAAGAGCCCGGCACTTCCAATCATCTGTTACAAAGACCCACACCTGGGGATGAATAACAAAATGTCAGCATGGGGTCAGTGTGGGGATTGTACACTTCTACTTGCAAGGCAGGCATTCCTGATAGAATCCCCTTAATTACTGTCACCCACCCTGCCTCTTAGTGAATCAGATTCCCATTATTAAATATTCAAGGGAGGACTTCGGACTCAGCACAGCGGGACTATTCATTTTCTGGTGGAGGCAGTAATCATGGCAATCTTACTTTCCACTTCCAAAGGTGTAACCCAGACCCCTTTAGGGGTTTGTTTGTGTGTGTCAAGTAGCCTGCAGGGCCTCTGTACACAGCCAGAGGCCTGGATGTAGCTAAATAGGTCTCAAGTTAAACAGCTCTGGAACAGCTTCTGACACTGTGTGAGTGATCCAAGTAGGATTGCCACCCGTCCCGTATACAGAGGCGTAGCAAGCCCAGGTGGTACCCAGTGCAGAATTTTTTGTCACCCCCCCCCCACGCGGCTCTGGCTCTGCCCGTATAATACAGGATTGTCCTGTATTTCAATGTAAAATACTACATCCCCTATTGATTCAATACAAGACACAGTTTGTCCTGTAGTTCCACTCTGCTGTACTCTCTCTCTCTCTCTCTCTCTCTCTCTCTCTCTCTAGGCCAAGTTAGGGATGCTCTTCAAACGTCTGACCCTGCTCCAACAGGGAAGTCCACGCTGGCTTGGCTGGAGAAACTGTCTCTTCTTTCCTTTCCTGCCCCCCCTCACTCCCTCTCCTCATTCCAACCCCCCCCCCCGGAGGGGCAAACCAGGGCAAGGCTTTCATGTCATCACTTCCAGTTTTCTGCAGCTTTGGTGTGGGTTAAGCCGGCAGCCATCTGCAGAGCCACGCTGAGTATTTGACAGAAAAACCGGGTATGGATTTTGGTAAATGCTTATTTCCTGTTTTGTAGCAGTTTACATTAAGCGCAGGAGAACAGTGTTTTGAGTCAGGAGTTTCGGCTGTGTTCTAAAGTGCTTGAATCGGTTGACCAAATCTAGCCTGGCTCATGGCTTTGTGAGGTAAATAGCCCAGTGATATGTTGCCAAGGGAACAACGATGGCCCAAGAAAGTATAGTAATGGGCAGAGATTATTTATCATTATTCCCCCCCCTCCACTTCAGCTAGGTGCCCAGTGCTGCGCAAAGGGCGAGGACAAGGCTGCATTTTGGTTCAGTCAGAGAACCATGAGCTTTGCCAAAGGTGCAGCCTGTTCCACCAAGAAGACCTGGTGTGGAATCAATGGACTTTGGGTGTCTGTTGGAGTGTTTAATCTGCACCTCCACCTATGCTTGACCTGCATTTTTGGACTTGGTGGACAGTCACCCTGTATAATATTCAGGGGAGGCCTTGCCAGCCATGCCGTGGTCAGTGGAATGTCACCTCGTGTCATGGTGGAAGCCAGTCTTCTTGGTTGTGGCACTGAACATCTTCTTTTACACAATTCAGGTGATGTTGAACTCTGGTGCATCATAGAGATAATTGGCAATGCTGTCTCTCTGGCTGCTGGCATCCAACAACATCTGGATGACTCCATGTTGGCTAGCCACATCCCAAGTTTGTTTGTTTGTTTTGCAAAAGTCTGGCAAAGACCCAGATTCCTGGATAAGATAAAACAGGCAAATATTTATATGACAGGGTGGATCAGAGACATACACAGATGAATCAGTTTTTCTAGCCAAATCCACTTTCACCAGACATGTCTATGGCAAGGTGTAATGAAGTAACCCTAGGATGATATATTTGGTCACAGCCTGGATGTATAAGGGTTAATGCATCTCCTACCCTGAGTTACATCACATGCTTGTGGGGGCGGGGTTACGAACATTCTATGAGGAGAAAAGAGCAGTTATGACAGTTGGGAGAGAGAGGGAGATGAAGCAGGAGAGTGTGAGATTGGGTGATGGTAGAATAGGTTTATAGAGTAGTGTTAGGTGAGGAATTGGTGAGGTTTGAAGTTATATGTTTAACAAGAACAGTTCCATTGAAACCACATGCTTGTACACATGAACCTTGAATGCAACCGTTAAGTTCATAAGACATTAAATGTTAAATTAAAGTTCCATCCGTACCATCGTCTGTGTGATCTTTCCAGCAGAGGTATCTATTGCTCATCTGGTGGGGATACTCATTAAAAGGACAAAACCCCTTATCCAAGGCACAAACGATAGGTTGTTGTCCCTTGAGTGCACCGAGAGGAGGAGGAAGAGGGAGACTGGTTCAAGGGTGACACAGAGTTTCCTCAGGAGGGAGGAAAGCTTTGCAGTGGGGAAAGCCCAAGAGAGGAGAACCCCTTACTGGTGTGTACACTAGGAATAGTCTCATATCACCTCAGAGCTTTAAAAAAGGCTACGTTTTGGGCTGGAAGAGTACTTTCATTTAATCTTTAAACCCCAAGCGTTGTGAGGGGCTTTATAAGGAGAATAACTGGGATAGTGGGAGGTGAACTTTACCTCAGGACATCCCCATTAAAGCTTTGCACAATCTGAGAAGTAGGTTGTACAATAAAGACGGAAAGTAGAGGACTTTCGTCACACAAGGGCTACAGCTCAGTGGTAAAGCAGTTGGATTGCATACAGAAGGCCCTAGGTCCATGATGGGCAACCTTTTGAGCTTGGTGTGTCAAAATTCGCCAGAACACCAAGCATAAGTCAGTTGGTGTGTCACTTCGAGAAAAGACACCATAATTTCGTGATATTTATAGTTTAAATAACAAAAATGTATAATTGTAATATATAACTGTATTTAATAAACCGAAACCTAATCATTTAACCAAATCAAACCAAAAACTCCTTATTTATCACAAAGTGCCCAGAGTTGTTGAGATTTTTTGGGGGAGCTGCTGACCAAAGTTGGAGGTTTTTTGGGGGGTGCAAAAGTTGCTTTGCTATTTTTTTGGGGGGGGCAAAGCTGCTGCGTTTTTTTGGGGGGGGGAAGAGAACCAGAAATAAATGACGAATAATACCTTCGCTGGAACTAACACGCAGCACCGACGTAGTCTGCCAAAGCGCCAAAAAACCCAGCACAGAACGGGTTAAAAAATGAATGCTGTTACACCCAATCATCTGCCAAAGCGCCAGAAAAAACAGCACAGAAAGGGCTAAAAAACCTATCTCTGGCTACCAGCAGCAGCAACAACAAAAAAGGACCTGGGTTTTAACAGTGGAGACAAGCTCTAGCGGAGACAAGCTGTAGGAGGAGCGGGAGAACCAATGGGGGGGGGAAACAACAACAACAACAGCACGAATGGGCCAATGGGGCGCATGCCAGCAGTGAGGGCTCTGCGTGTCACGTCTGACACGCGTGTCATAGGTTCACCATCACTGCCCTAGGTTCTGCCCCCGCCATTCCACATAAGGCTGCAAAAGGCTCTAGTCTGAAATTCTGGGGAGTTTCTGCATGTCAGTGTAAACAATGCAGAGCTAGATGGTCTTATCCTGTATAAGGCAGATTCCTTTGCTCTTTTCTGCAGGCCAGCTATATTTAAAACAAAATGTAGCATAAGCAGTTGGGGTGTTTCTTGCACACAACCCCCACTAACTTACCTTTAAAAAAAAAAGAATGCATATATTGCTGGAAGAATGTGTCCATTTTGTATTTGCAGTTACTCTTGTAGTGGCAGGAAATAATATCACCCTTTTATTTGCACAACAGTGCATTCGTACTTCCTAACACTTTGCATGAAAGCTGGGGTTTGGGAGATGGTCTATTTCTATTATGTAAGAAAATGACACCCCCCCCCGGGGCAAACTGTTCCCGTCTTCTGTTATCAAGCTGTGCTGCCCTGCAAGCTCACAGGAAAGGCTACAATGTGGTTGCTATGTGAATTTTGTGGGTCGTGCAACCATCTGTGAATTTTAGCTGTTAAGAATATTAAAGAGAGCTGAGAAAGGAGGGGACTGCAATAGACCAACTGCTGGAAGTAAACATTTTGGCAAGGAAGAGTCTGCCATGGAAGATGGTACGTGTCAGAGGGCCTGATATGGCTACTCTAGAGTAACGACTCCAGCATGGTCTTTTAAGGCTTTTATTAAGTGCTGATTATTTACAGTGTGCAGAGCAGTAAAAATGCATCCTTAAGGTGAGGTGTCAGAACCTCCGAATGGCGATTGGCGCGTTTTCTTCCAGCACCAAAGCTTTGGCAGACCCAACCTCTTCCCCCTGCGTTTGCGTCGCAATTCGGGAGTTGGGGGGATTGGCCTCCCCCCCCCGTGCGTCCAACTTCCTGTCCCACCTGAGGCATGGGCTCCACAACCTTGCCTGAGCCTCGGACACCACTTCCTGACTCTCCGCTGGAGGCAGAGCTCTCCTTACTCTCTCCAGCGCTTGGGGATGGGCTGGAACTTAAGATGGGAGGGACTTCCCTGTATCCCTTGTCCCTCACAGTACGCCTTCTCTCTTATCCAAGGATTGTCAACGGGAAGTTATGGAGGTAAGAAGAGCCCTGGGGGGATGAGACCAAAGGCCCATCTATTCGGTTTTCTCAATGGCCAACCAGATGTTTGTGGGAAGCCTGCAAGCAGGACCATCACTCATGGTCCCCAGCAATGGAGGGATAATGCGAGGCATCAGAAGCATGGTGGGATGGTATCATGTAGGGCTGCCATATTTTGAAGAGCAAAAAAAAGGGGGACATATTTGCCGACTTCTACTTCAACTATGGATTGCTTATGATGACTCTACCCATGAAAAAGAGGACATATGGCAAACCTAATCATATTCATTCATGCTATGATTTCCCTCACACTTATATGGATCCAGTCATACAGAGTGGAAAACTGGGGAAATTACCAAAATGTCTTGAATTGGCTGCGTGCCTTTGGTTTGGTATTTCTAGCACTTTTACCAGTGCTAGAAATAGTACAGTTAATGAAGAACTAGAGCTCCTGTTTCTTTTTGGCAAATTTGCAAACTGGATATTAGATATTATTCCCCCCCATGCCGCTACATTGCCCGACAAGGAAACTTATAATAAATGTGTTAAGAACAAAAGAATTGAACATAAAGATGACATAAAAACAAAGCAATCAAAAAGGTGACATCAAATAAAATGTTTCTTTTTAAACAGTCTTTTGGTTGGTTTGATTGACATCCAATGCCCTTAAAAATTTTTTTGGGGAGGGGGGAATTATTGGGTTGTTGTTTTTGTTTTGATTATGTATTTTGTTGTTTTATATTTTGATTTTATTCTGTGAACCGTCCTGAGACCTCTGGGTATAAATAATAAATCAGCTGCAAAAAAAAAAAAAATCAACAAAAAGCTTGGAAGAATCAGAAAGCATTTAGGTTCCTCTTAAAGGCCCAAGGAGATACTGGGACAAGTGGGAACTTTGGAAGGAGTGGGAGGGAATTCCACAAGGATTGTGGAAAAATTTAGTGTGACTTTTGCTGGCTTGGGATGTGTGTGTCTGTGTGGATCCCATTTTTAGCATTCACAGTCCTTTTTAACGGTACCGGCACCTGGAGAACAACAGCATGCCCAGCTCACCCAAATTCACTAGGTGAAGATATTCCCATCACTGCATCTCCATGGCAAGAAAAGCTTTACCTGCACATTTTAAACATATGTTTATTTTTGTACATTGTGCAGGAGTAGTACATTAAGGAAAGTTTCCAATCCTAGACAAGTTGAACATTTCCTTCTGGAAAACTCAGTTTTAAAAAAACCTGTTGGAGAAGAAAACTGAACGCAAAACACACATATTCCATGCTTGTCTTCTGGTTCCGTCATTTCTTACTGAAACTGCCTTCTGTGACTATCTTAAGGCGTGCAGGCTTCAGACATCAGAAATAATGTACTGTAAGATAAGAATTTATTCTGCCAGAAATTCTTCCTTAAAGAAATAGCAGCCCCATGAGAGTGCACCATGGAGGATTTCATTTATTTTTGGCAGCATATACATATTTAGGTCTGATTCAAATAACCAGCTCGGGGACTTCTTTGAGATGGACTCTTAAAATAATGTCCCTAGGCCAGGAATTAGGAATGATCTTATTAATTTCTTGTCCATTGTAACAATTTTTGTCAACCTAGGTTGAGGGTGGCTGAACAGTTCACTAGTGGATTGAGATCCTGATTTAATGTGGCACGGCCAACAATCTCCCCCTTCCGAGCTTTTGCTGTGTGAAGCCTTCGAAGCTTTGGCAGGGAATTGGAATGCATCCCCTAGTACAGGGATGCCCAGCTTCAAGTAGGCTGAGATCTACTATTCAGCATTAAAAACTGGCAGGGATCTACCACCAGGGCTGGCTCGTCGTAGACCCCCAGTGGTGCAGGGCACCATGGCGCCGGCCCGCCAGGAGGGCACCACGAGCTGCGCCCGCCCGCTGGCCGGCCGGTCTGCCGGTCTGCTGCACGCGGCGCCCACCTGCCCACCGCGCTGAGAAACGGGGCGGGAGGGCGCCGGAGAGATCGCGCTGTGCCTGCCCGCCCGCCCGCCGTGCAGCAGCGCCGCGCCCACCCACCCACCCACCGCACTGGGAAACGGGGCGGGAGGGCGCCGGAGAGATCCAGCGCACCATGGCGACAGGGGCGCTTAAGACGGCGCTGTCTACCACACTACCCCATTGCCATTAGGCGCAAGGGGTAAGGTGTTGGTGGCCAGGAAAAACCCCTTTCTTTCATTAGCAGGGATTTGTGGTCGATTCCATCGCCTTCTTCCATGTATTGCCCAAATGGAGGCAACAGCTGATTAAACCACAGGTTGCTCTGTATGGAGGAGGAAGGAAAAGCACCCTTCTTTTATCCAGCCTCATCCTGAATGCGGAACATCGGGAGCCCCACACCCCACTTCCCTTTGCTCCTGAGGAGGAATGCTGCACCCTCCACATGAGCACGGCCCTGCAGCACCCAGTAAGGGCTGCCCAGCCAAGGACGGCAAAAGCAGAGGCAGAACTCTCTCCCTCCTGCAGCCGTCTCGCAAGCCCCATTCAGCCTGCCGGTGTGCACTGTGGAGCTCATGGGACCGTGGAAGCGGAGGCGCAGTTCCCTCCCTCCCACAGCCAAGCCCTGGCTGCGAGGGAGGAACAAAGGCTGCCTGGCCATAGTGCGACCGACGGAAATCCATCCATCTACCTGTCAATCATGATTGACACGTTGGACATGTCTGACCTTGTTGTTGTTGTTTAGTCGTTTAGTCGTGTCCGACTCTTCGTGATCCCATGGACCAGAGCACGCCAGGCACTCCTGTCTTCCACTGCCTCCCGCAGTTTGGTCAGACTCATGTTGGTGGCTTCGAGAACACTGCCCAACCATCTCATCCTCTGTCGCCCCCTTCTTCTTTCCCAACATCAGGGTCTTTTCCAGGGAGTTTTCTCTTCTCATGAGGTGGTCAAAGTATTGGAGCCTCAGCTTCAGGATCTGGCCTTCCAGTGAGCACTCAGGGCTGATTTCCTTCAGGATGGATAGGTTTGATCTTCTTGCAGTCCTTGGGACTCTCAAGAGTCTCCTCCAGCACCATAATTCAAAAGCATCAATTCTTCGGCGATCAGCCTTCTTTATGGTCCAGCTCTCACTTCCATACATCACTACTGGGAAAACCATAGCTTTAACTATACGGACTGACCTAGTATATTAAATTTGCGGCAACAATCCCTCGGGGGTGGAGTGGGGCTTGATATGCACCTAATGCAAATACAAACAATGGCTTAGTGCAAGCGCTGGAGTATAAAGGACCTCAGCAGAGAGAAGACTGCAGCCACTTTGCCTCTCCTCTGGCTCTGCTGCTGTTGAGAGCCAAGCCATGGTTTGGCTTCGTTCACAGCAGCATAGCAACAGCAGGACTGGAGGAGGAGGAGGAGAAAAGCAGTTGCAATATCTCACCAGAGAACCCACATGCTCAGGCGTGGTGCTAGGGCTTTTTTCGCCCTAAGCAAAACACTTTCTGGTGCCCCCCGGGCGCATGCATCATGACACATGCGTCATGACGCACACACACCCCAGCGCGCCTGCGGAGCTTTGCGTGGGGAGTGGGAGGCTGAGGCCGCCTCAACTGAACAGCTGAGAGGTGCAGCGAGGTGGCCCCAGGCTCACGCTCCCCCTGCACGCGTCCAGAGCGCGAGCTTGGGGTCTCGCTGCACCTCTCAGCTGTTCAGTTGAGGTGGCTCCAGGCTGCTGCTCCCTGCACGAAGCTCTGGAGGCGTGCGGGGATCGCTGGGAGCCCGAGCCTCGGGGCGGGGCTGCCTCCTCCCACTCTCTGCTCCGCTGCAGCCTGCAAGACCCTGCTGATCATGCTGGCTGGTGGGCCCCGCTCGCCCTTCTGCCGCTGCCGCTTCTCTGCCGCTCCCCACGCACCTCCGGAACTTCTCACCGGGAGCGCAAGCCTGGGGCCGCCTCGGCCACCTTTCAGCTGTTCAGAGGAGGCAGCCCCAGGCCCGCGCTCCCCGCGTGCCTCCGGATAGCAGCTTGAGGCAGCAGCGGTGGGCGGCGGGCGGCCTGGTCAGTGCCCCCTCCATTTTGGCACTCTAGGCCGTGGCCTAGTTCGCCTTAATGGAAGTGTAGGGGCTGCACACACTGATGCTTCTGCACTAGGCCATGAATTGCTTTAGCATTACATAGGAAGCACGTGTGTAGAGCTATCAACAATGGATTTGCCAGAAATCTAGCTACCTCCAGAATTAGTGATCCCATGTGAAACTGGAGGGGGGGGGCAACTTCTCCTGCACTCCTTTACACCTGTCTTCTAGGGTTCAAAAACTAAAGAACAGACCTGAGATGTGTTGGCTTGTCAGGAAAGAGAGAACCAAAGAAAAAGAATTGTGCTCTCACTTCGTAAATGTTCTGAGCCTGACACCTACCACACACCATTAGAAGATTCCCATCAAAGGAAAACACTTTAGTGCCTTGTTTTTGTCCTACCTCCAAGAAGAACTTACATCACAACACAAAGCAACACCTTCCTCTGCAACTTTGCTACCAAACTGATAAAAACTATGACATGCATTTAGAGAGCACATCTCTAGTCAAGAGGATGTTGAAGCACTGGAATAATATTAGAAATCACTTCACCTCTTTAGGGCAAAAAAAAGTTTAAATAGTTGACAGGGAAAAAATGGTAACAGCTAGACAGGGTGGAAAATGCCGTATTCTAATGTAGTCTGAAGAGTAGGCGGAGGTCGAATAAAGAAGGATGTGTGGTTTCTGTTTACTCTGTATGTAGGTAAATTGCATTTTGCAGTAAATGAAGAATTGCTATCTTGTCTGTTGGTCTAATAAAGTGGAAAGTCTGGTACCCTGGATTTGCCATTCTGTTGGCTAAGCTCTTGTATTGTCATGGAACATTTGTGAATGTTCTGAGTTGAATGGAAGGTTGAAAAGCACTGCCTGTCTTAGTGGGAAGTGGCAGGTTGCTTTTGATGGGGGGAATTCAAGGAACTTAGGTATGGGCTACGGGCTGTATACATGAAGAAGGGGTGTACCTAGGGGTTGACCAAGGCGGCCCCCACCAGAGACACAGGCCTGGGGTGTGCGTGCAAAAATTGTGCTTCTTGCTGCGTCGCCCTGGGCTGGCTCCTGGATGGAAGGGTTTTTTTTTCTGGGGTGGTATAGGCCACCCAGCAACACCCCTGGGCCAACAAGCAGTGTGGTGAGACTGTGAGTCAGAGGTGAACACAGCCCCTCCACCAGGTGCTGGAGCAGCTGCCAGAACGAAGCAAGTCAAACCGGAAATTGGGATAGAACTGAGGTGATGGTTGTGAATTTGTGTGGGGGACCTGGGTGCCCGTTTTATGCCACTGAGGTGCTTCACCTGGGGAAAGAAACTGTGGAAGATTTGGAACTCAAGGGCTGGAGGAGGGGCTCATGGAAGTTCCTGTTGAGGGCAGCTGCGTTTTGGTGTGCAAAAAAGGAAGATGCTGAGGGGATTGGGAGGGATTAGAGAAGCCATTCACGTTGGGTGGTTTTGACTGGGCACTCCCTGCTGGCTTCCCTTCTCTGAAGGAGGTGGACGAGTGAAAACCGTGGCCGGAAAAAGCACTAGGCACACCTGGGCTTCTGCAACTGGCCAAGTGAAGAGGAGGTGTTGCCTCAGAGCTGAAAAGGAACTCAGCAACAGGGCCGTCTTAACCATATCTGGCGCCCTGGTGCCAAGATCACTGCGGCACCCCCCCCCCCCGGTGAGTGAGGTGGGCAGGAGGGGCACGCGGGGAGCTGAGAGGCGTGGAGGAGGCAGCCCCAGGCTCCCGCACCCCACGCGAAGCTCTGGAGGCGTGCGGGGAGTGCGAGCCTGGGGGCGCCGCGCTGCGCCTCTCAGATGTTCAGGCGGCCCCAGGCCAGCGCTCCCCACATGCCTCTGGAGAGCTGCCTGAAGCCGCTCAACAGCAGAGGAGCGCGGAGGCAGACACCAGCGTTCGGCGCCCCTTCCGCGCCCCTGATGGCCAGGCACCCTGGCGCCTTGCGCCACCCAGCCCGGGCCTAGGGGCGGCCCTGATCAGCAATGCAAATATGATTGTTCTATCACCAGTAATTTCTATGTTTTGCATACATTTAAACTCTAATTGAATTGTCACAGAAAATACTTTTCATATTCCATACTTGAGAGCTAAGGATCATACCCCATAGTTTATAGGAAGTGGCCTCAAGTCAACAATTATTAATCCACAAGACTCTTTTTTGCTCTTCTTCCTGCAACAATCTCAGGCAGAAACTCCTTAGGGACCTTCTCTTCCCTGCTCTTCCTCTACCATTCTGTTCCATTTTTGATCCTGCAAGCTCCGCCCCCATTCCACAGACGGAGCACACTGGCAGTTGCTGGCAACATACCTTCCTCCTCTTCTAATTCACATATAGCCTTCTTCCCATCTATCTACTAACTTGTTCACAACTCTTTGGGGCTTCCCTTTGAGGGATGAGATGCCAGAGGCGGTGCTTCAAGAGATTCTTTCCTCTTTCTGGGAAAATGAGTGGGAGCCTGGCATGGCTGCTCATTTTGTTCATGAGGAATATCCTGAGTGAGACTGGTGGCCAGGCACCACCTCAGGGATTTAGGTATGCCTCTTATGAGGTGATCATCCCAAGGAAACTGAGCTTCAGGTATGGACTACAGGAAACCCAGGATGTCAGCTACCTGCTACAGATTGAGGGGAAGGCCCAGGTGGTGCACCTCAGGCGGAAGAGGGGCACGATCCCTAAGGACTTCCCCATCTTCACGTACAATAAGGAAGGGGACCTACAGGTTGACTATCATTACATTAGGGATGATTGTTTCTACAGTGGCTTCATAGAGGACAAGCCTCTCTCTTCAGTCACTCTCAGCACCTGCTCAGAGGGACTCAGGGGCCTGTTACAACTTAACAATGAGACATATCAAATTGAACCTGTCCAGCCATCTGCTACTTTTCAACATGTGGTGTATCGGCTGGAAACAGTGGAGGGTGCCGTGCACATGAGGTGTGGGTTGACGGAGGAAGAGCAAAGGCGTCAAGAGGCCATGATCCAGGACACAGAGCATGTGGCTGTCAAAAGTGCTCCAGCAGAACTCTGGTGGCCACACAAGAGACATGCAGAAGTGGCATTTGTGGTGGAGCATGAGCGATATGTTAAGTTTAATAAAAATGAAACTGATATAGCTAGGAAACTTATTGAGACCATCCATTTGGTAAATTCATTTTTTGAGCCATTTTTAGTTGAAGTGTCTATAGCAGGACTGGAGATATGGTCAGAAAAGAACCTCATAGATATTGGTGAAACTATAGGAAGCACACTTAGAGCTTTTAGTATATGGAGCCACAACAATCTACTTAACCATCTAAAGAATGATGCTGCTCACTTAATTCTATACAGGTCGTATGGAAGTACTATTGGACTAGCGTATGTAGGACAAATTTGTAGTAAGTACTGGGCCACTGCTCTTGAAGTATCAAGAGATTTCAATTTGTTTGATTTTTCTGTGCTTTTTGCCCATGAATTTGGACATAATCTTGGTATGAACCATGATAGTTTGGGCTGTTCATGTGATCGACGGGCCTGCATTATGGCTGCTTGGCACTCACAGACTGATAAGTTCAGCAACTGCAGTTACCATAGGTATTTCAATCGAAAGGACTCACCTTGCTTGTTGATTCCAGCAGACCCTGATCAAATGTATAAACTCAAATACTGTGGGAACAAAGTAGTAGAAGAAGGAGAGCAATGCGACTGTGGTACAGCTGCGCAGTGTGAATTTGATCGATGTTGTAGGCCAGATTGCACATTGCGCCCATGTGCCAATTGTTCTTCTGGACCGTGCTGTTCCTGGTGCACGTACCGCCCCCCTGGAGCCATTTGCAGACAGAGTATTAGCTACTGTGACCTGCCTGAGTTTTGCACTGGGACTTCAAGTGAGTGTCCGGAAGATGTTTATGTACAAGATGGTGCCCCTTGCGGTGATGGAGTCTATTGCTATCATGGTCGTTGTACTACTCCCAATGGGCAGTGCAAAAAGATATTTGGCAAGAAAACCGTACGAGCTTCAGAGGATTGTTTCAGAGGACTGAATGCTCGAGGTGATCGCTTTGGCAACTGTGGCCTTGAACATGGTATTTTTAAGAAATGCAATGCTGAAAATATTCTATGTGGCCGAATGCAGTGTAGTAATGTCCGCAGTTTACCTGATTTGGAGGAACACCAAACCATCATTCAAACCACCATTGGCAAAAGTAAATGCTGGGCTACAGACTACCACAGTGGAATGGAGGTAGCTGATATTGGAGCAGTGGAAGACGGTACACCTTGTGGCTCTGACATGATGTGTATTAGTAATGAATGCAAGAACGTTTCCCTCTTGCAGTATGATTGTAATGCCACCAAGTGCCATAATAGGGGAATATGCAACAACTACAAACACTGCCATTGTGCTTATGGCTGGGCCCCTCCTGACTGTCGAGAGAAAGGATTTGGGGGCAGCATTGACAGTGGGCCAACTTCAAAAAACTGGGAAGGTGTCATTGTAGGTCTTGTAGGAAGGGCGTTGGTCCTTTCAACAATGACTGCTACTGTTGTCATTGGTGTATATTACAGGTTTGTGCTAAGCAGGAGGGTTAGAAGAACGAGTTTAAGAATCTCTCCATCAGAATCAACAGAGGAATGAAAACCATTCAAATCACATAAGCGAACAATGCAGAAAGTTTCAAAAGGGTATGATGGGTATAATGAGAACTATATAACACATATATTTGACTCTGTAAGTATTGGTTCAGTTCATCCCAAAGGGAAATATTCACATATGAAAATCTTTGGTTATACTTTCACAGTATGTTGAGAGTCACTTTGTTGTTCAAATGGGAGAAATATGTCCAGTGGAATGGAATGTTATCATACAGGAGGATATCATGCTACAGAAATGCATAGAAGCAGTGCTGGTATTCTGAATATCTCAGATTTTCTCCCAAAGTAACCTTGGGTGTACAGGGATAGAATCACAACCCAATCCTCTAATGCCATTGAAATGCAATATTGGTATGTTTGTGAAGTGAATTCACATCTGTCTAGAAAGTCATTGCAAAAATTATACCGATAACTGTGTTGGCACGTATTTCCCCCCAGAAATATGTAATGGTCAGTATGGCTGCCTCTAATAAGTAGCTACTAATTAGAGCTTTGCTTTTTAGATCTTTGTAGCTTCGGGGAGAACATATTCCACTAGCTGAACATCCAGCTCTGTGTGCTGATTAGTTCTATCTTTCCATAAGATCTTCCGATTTTGAGGGAAGGTCTCAGAACATTTTCAAGTTAATCTGAAATGAGCTCAGAATAACTTGCCTATCTCTAATTGAAGTATTCAGACACAACACAACTGTGAGGGAGAATATTATGGGAAACCAGCTTTCACCTAAGTCAAAAGGTGGCTCTTCCTTGCCCTCTGAGTTTATACTGGGTTTACAAATGCTTCTGCAATAACTCCTATTGCACGTAAAATTTGCTCAAGACTTGTGTATTTAAAAGACCAGTGCATATAAATGCAAAATATTGTTTGCACTTCACACATTAAAGAGTTTATAAACCCATTACTAGGAAAGTAAGCAGGAGTCTATATCACAGTAGAACATAGACAATAAAAGGATTATTTACAATGAATATCAGTGAACATGGTAGATGCAGAGCAACATTTATTGGACTTGGCTTGATTACATTTACAGCATTACTCAAGTTGAGTGATTAGTATATACAGCCCTCTCATTTTATGTCTAAATATATGGAATATGGAAGGGCATGTTTCTGTACTGGAACAAGAGGAATGCAAAATGACGTTGAGAAAGTGGCTTGACCATCTAATATAAAATATAGAGGTTTATAAAAAGAGCTTTCAGGGCCTTAAATTCCGGAGGCTGCAAAACTGAGGCATAAAAGCATATAAATTCCCCCTTACCCAGCCACAACAACGTCATATAATTTATATAAAGACTCTCTACTGCACAGTTTAGGTTGTCTACTCATTCTGCACTATGAACAAGCATTACGTTCCTTGTACAAATATTAGGGAAATTAATGGAAGGACAGCCTAGTGAAGACTACTAGGTTGATAGCTAAATGGAACACCCATTGTAAGAAGACAAATCTCTCTAATTACCAGATGATGGGAAGACCATCCCCAAATGGCTGCATGTGTGAAGCGTGTGGGTGTGCCACTGGAGTATATCTGAGTTTTTGAAGTGCTGAAGTTCAAGGCAGCCATTCTGTGCCCATGTACCCTGGGAGAAAGCTACACTAAATTTGACGGGACTTGCTTCTGTATAGAATTGTTTGAGGAGCAGATATATGCTGCGAGAGGTCCACTTCATATACCTAGGGAATCGTAACTTCATTCTGCTCACCCAGTTGTTTTGAGCCCTGAACTTGATAAATTGGCTTGCAAAATCATCAGATCAAGAGAATTATCAGCTGCTTGGAATCACAAGTAGGGGGAATACAATGGCAGTTAGGTTCACTGTGAGAAGAGGGTGCTGGACTGTGCTGGGCCTTTGATCTCATCCAGCCAGGCTCTTCCTATGAGAAATGTAGGGAAATTCGAAGCTAATGTGTTACTGTAGCCTCACATTGGCCAGTCGCATGCCGACAGGAAGCCTGCAAGCAACACTTGAGTGCAACAGTGCTCTACCCCACATGTGATACCCTGCACCTGATATTGAAATGCATTTTATCTCCAGCAGTGTCCTGCTTCTGAACTTCCCAGAGGAGGTCATGGCGGCCTACATAGACTATTGCTCCTATCTAGCATGGTTCTCATTTTCTAAGCTTCGAGATTGATTGCTCTGCAATTCCTCCTTCTCTCACAGGACATTTTTGTTAAGATCAGGTGGTTGTTGCTCTTTTTAAAATGCCATTAAGATCCCCCAAATAAATTCAAGCACAGCATGCTTGCAGCTTTCATGATTACACATTTTATGCATGGTGTTATAATTAAAAACCAGGTTTTTTTAAAATGAAAAAAAAATGCAATTATAATATGTAGAACTGAAGCCCTGTGTAGGAGAGGGGAAAAAAAAGTTATTTTGCATGTTGAATCGAACAAATGGTTCAGAGAACGAAGATTGGACTACCTTCTGCCAAGTCGGTTTGTAACATATGTGCAGACAGACACCACTGGCTTCTCTAAATGTTTTGGCATAAAAAGGATTTGATTGGGAATATTAAGGATGAGGAAAATATTTCTGTGAGTCTAATAATAATAATAATAATTTATTATTTATACCCCGCCCATCTGGCCGGGTTCCCCCAGCCACTCTGGGCGGCTTCCAAAAAAAAACAGAAATTCTAAAATACAGAAATCCATCAAACATTAAAAGCTTCCCTAAACAGGGCTGCCTTGAGATGCCTTCTAAAGGTCTGGTAATTGTTCTCTAAGAAATATTTAACGTTGTGAGTCCTTGCTGGAGGAATAGTTGGGAAAAACGGCTTCATGGTACTGTTGGCAGGAGCATCAAAGCAGAAAATCAATAGAAATAACAGAAGTATATCCTCAGCAGTGACGGCGAGAGGACAAATGAGCAGGAGTGTACAAGTCAATATCACAGAGCTGGCCCCAGGCTTTTGGGACTTACTGGGCACTGTCCCAACTTCACTCTACTAAGTATTCAGTGACCTCCAGCACCTCAGGACTTCAGGGCATCCTAGACTGATGCTGCCATGCAAGCCTTTGGGAAGCAGAGATGTGAGAAGGCATCAGAGGAAGGGAGGGAAGGAAAGAGGGACAGAGGCAACTGTTGCCCGCAGCACCCCTGGCCATCCTTCAAGTCACCCCAGGGTGTCACAGCACACTGCTTGAAAACCACTGCTTTAAAGGGATACAACCTCCTAGGATCTGGGTATGCATATTAGGATAGGACTTCTACCCCACCCTCAAACAAGGGAACCCAGTACACCTGCCTGAGGATGGAAACCATTGGTTCAAATGGAAGACTTTCCATTCAGTGTTTGCTATGCCTGTTTCCACTTGCTGTTTCTGATCTATTTCCTTGGTTCTTTTAACATGGAGAGGAACATTCAGTGATACAATGCATTTATGAAAACGGAGGTCTTCCTGGGGAAATCTGATTAACTTCCTTGAGTAAGTGTCAATAAGAGACTACAGGGAAGGGAGCAGCGATATAATCTGGTTGGGCAACAGGTTTTTCATACAGAGCTATATAAAATAAAAGGGCAATATATGAGAGAGAGAGAATGTTTGGATTTGATATCCTGCTTTATCACTACCCGTAGGAGTCTCAAAGCGGCTAACATTCTCCTTTCCCTTCCTCCTCCACAACAAACACTCTGTGAGGTGAGTGGGGCTGAGAGACTTCAGAGAGGTGTGCCTAGCCCAAGGTCACCCAGCAGCTGCATGTGGAGGAGCGGAGACGCGAACCTGGTTCCCCAGATTACGAGTCTGCCGCTCTTAACCACTACACCACACTGGCTATGTTATCAGTGGTGAAATTCTCAGCTGGGTAAGCACTGTTTTAAGTGAGAAAGGTCTCTGTGCAGGAGGACAAAACATAAAAAAAATATAAAGTGAAGAGAAAAGACAGGTCAACTGCAAAATACCAGTGATGGTTATCAGGTCAGTTGGGTGGGAATTATGATGAAGGGAGGTCAAAAGTTCCTCACCCTTAATTGCGGAAAGGAAATCTGAGTGAGTCTGGAGATATTCCAAAATGATTGGTGAAATGTCTAAGAGCTCAGCAAGTGTGCTGTAACAATGGGAATTACTTTGCACTTATAGTGCTCATTTTTAATCCTTACAGCTCAAAGCTTTTTACAATGAAGCAGGCGACATTGGTCCACCACTCTTTATCCAGGCAGGCTGCCAATGCGCTTAAAAGAGGAATCATAAAATCATAGAGCTTTATGGGACCCCATGGGTCATCTAGACCAACCCCCTGCAATGCAGGAATCTCAACTAAAGCATGCAAGATTGGCCATCCAATCACATTAAGTTTACAAATAATAATAATTTTTTTGTAGGATCCCTAGGCTCAATGGTTTTCTCTTTTGCCAGGGATGGGGGATTTGTGGTCCATTGGATGTTGTCAGACTCCAGTTCCCATCAGCCAGCACAACCAATGATCAAAGATCAGCAACTCTGGAGGTCCAGAAGTTCCCCACCACTGATTTACACACTGGATTCCTATGTTTAACTGGAACTTAAGTCTGCAATCCTACATATGATTTCCTGGGAGTAAGCCCCATGGAATTAAACAGAATTGCTTCATTGTATTGTAAATTCCATTGATTCCTGCAGCACCTGCATAGGATTGGAGCCTCTTGGTTCATTTGGCATATCTGATACACTTCTTTTCCAAGTATTTCCTGGCAAACTGTAGCATGATGACATAATGTGAATGGTTCATAAGACAGAAGTAACAAATCAAACTTGCACTGATGCAAGGGTTTTATTTTAATTGCTTGTTCACTTTATTTGGTCATTTCCTACAAAATGCCTATGATAATAGTTCATGTGTAACACAGCATCAGAGTAGGCTTCTATGTCTGAAATATTTGCATCACCAAAAAAACCTCATATTGGAGATTCAATTAATATTGGTTGCTGTTTTAATTGGTGACCAGAAAATCCACTTTGTCTCTCTTTAAGACAGCTGGACTAATAAGTGAAAAATATGCACAGAGAGATTTGTCTTCTATGATATCATTCTTGCAGGACACTATTTTGCAGCAGGGGGAAATGTTGCAACTACAGTTCAAGGGCACCATTGTTCACAAATGCTTCTGCCCCATGGCTACCCTTTTCAGGAGCACATCAGCCTCACTCGGTCCACCACTCTGGGGTCTCTAGGCTTGTCTGGAAAGAAAGGTGATATATACACATAGAAAAGACAGTGCCCCACAATCGCATGCGCTGCCTCTGTTTTCAGGGTGGTCGGTCACATGACCACCTTTGTGAATTGCACCACCACAAAAAAGGTCTGGACATGGAATAGACCATGGCTGAAATTGCTGCTCTTCTGTAAAGCCATGTGGATTCCCTTGAGCAGCCTAAACAGCCCCACAAGAGAAGTGTGAGGATAGGATAGTCCACGCTGGTTAACTTCTGCACCTGGTATTTCATGTGTATGTTGTACTTCAATCCAGGAAGCAAAATGTATTGGGCCAGCCCTACTGCTCCCTAATATTCTTCTCTCCTGGAGGTGCTGGTGACTGAACCAGGGACTATATATGCTGGACTATTGAGCTATGACCCGTTGGACCACAGGATGGAAGCCTGTAACCATAGCAATATATAGCACCAATGGCATGAGCCCCCTTGCCCTTGAGAGGCAGGGATACAGTTGGTAGCGTTGTTGTTTAGTCGTTTAGTCGTGTCCGACTCTTCGTGACCCCATGGACCATAGCACGCCAGACACTCCTGTCTTGCACTGCCTCCCGCACTTTGGTCAAACTCATGTTTGTAGCTTCAAGAACACTGTCCAACCATCTCGTCCTCTGTCGCCCCCTTCTCCTAGTGCCATCAATCTTTCCCAGCATCAGGGTCTTTTCCAGGGAGTCTTCTCTTCTCATGAGGTGGCCAAAGTATTGGAGCCTCAGCTTCAGGATCTGTCCTTCCAGTGAGCACTCGGGGCTGATTTCCTTCAGAATGGATAGGTTTGATCTTCTTTCAGTCCATGGGACTCTCAAGAGTCTCCTCCAGCACCATAATTCAAAAGCATCAATTCAATCAATGGTAGCATTAGGCTTGTGGAAATAATCCTAGTGCCAAAAATGTCTACTTTGCCTCCTTCCAGATGTATAATAGAATAGGATGTTCAGGGGGGGGGGAAATAGAAGGTTTTCTTTTAGAATGTGAGTAATATAGAAAATGTTGAGGTAATGCTAATCAAGTTGGAGGGGAAATCATTTCTGCAAAAGATTGCACTCTATTTTTTTTTATTGAAGAAAGCTTTTATCCTGAGTAGCTTTGACTGGTGCTTTAAATCAAGGATTATATATTATTGCTTTCTGCCAGGGGAAATGGTATATGGATGTCTGCACTTTCAAAGATCTCAGGCCACCAAAGAAACATGCCCTGGAAATGGTCCCATTGTCTTTAATACCTGCACTTGACAGCATTGATTCTTTTTGAGGAACGAAGGAAGGAATAAGAAAAATGATGAGTCGCGTTTCTATAGTGCTTTAGGGTTTTCAAAGGACTTCACATACATTATCTCAGGATTCCTCGCAACAACCCAGTAGCTTCTGACACCATCACTACCATCTCCCCCACTTTTCCTCATATGCAATGCCCAGCGAAGGACTATAAATCAGTGGTAGAAACCATGGTTTGCAAGCAGAAAGTCATGCAATCACATTGTATGCAATGGGAAACACCTGTCTTCCTAAGACCCTGGAGAGGCTCCACCAATCAGAGTTTCCTAAAAGAAATGACTTGCTATTATATTATGACTTGTATACCCTCTGAGAATACTTTGCTGGAAAGGCGTGGTAGAAATCTTCAAAACAAACAAATGCACAGTATATGTTTGTGATTTCATGATGTTCTGTACTTAGGGACAAGACTGAGAAGTTGCACTTATTAGAGGCAGGGAGAAGCTTTTAGCTCCCACCTTAACAGTCTTCCTGAGCATATGCCTTTAGTTAGTCCCGCACGCCTGATTTATGTGTGGTTTCCATTGGTGCCAGCTTCAGAGAATACAGTAGTGAAGTTTCTGTTCCACCAAGTCCCTCTTCACTGCTGCTTCCATCCACTCAGTTCTTCTGAAATATAATTTTAGAGAGCCTAGTTCCAGTCGGCAGTAATAATACCAATGGCCACAAAGGGTCCTGCCCCGGCTAACAGCTAACAAGCTCGCTCTGGGTCTGATGCGCAGTCTGTGGAGCTGTTAGAGCACAGCTGCCAATCCCTGTATTTGTAGCTCAGGCAGTCAAGGTTTATGTTTTTAAATGTCGAAGTGCCAGGTTCATTCCCTCCTGAGGGAGTCTCAGAATGAGAATCCTTCAGGTTGAACTGCAATACGAAGCTTCCAAATGTAAATACAAAAAAATAGACAAGAACAGCTGGTGATTGCTCTCAGTGGTGGAATATCTGATGCTGTCGCCCCAGTGTTGCAAAGTGTCTGCATCCTTGTGCTTACAGAATGCCTCTAGAAATATTACAGAATTCCAAACTTGTCCCGGAAAACTCAGAGCCTTGGGGTTTGTTGAAATGTTAAAATGTGTACTTGAATGATGTGCTCCCAATGGATAAAGGGGAATTGATCAGGAATTTGTTAGTGCCAGCTAGAATGACTGCAGCGAAGTCATGGAAACAGAGGGTTGTAGATGGAATGCAAGAGTGGCTTAGCAACATTTACGCTAAAAATATTGCATTTAGGGATTGCAAGTTTCAGATTAAACTCAGTAAAAGAGTTTGATGAAAGGCCTCCTCGTATGAACATGGGGGGGGGAATACTTTTTTCTGGGTATTAACAACTTCTATAAGAAGAAAAAAAGATGACTGGTGGAGATCTAGGAGTCTTGGTAGACCACAAACTTGACAGGAGTCAGCAGTGTGATGCAGCAGCTTAAAAAGCCAATGCAATTCTGGGCTGCATCAATAGGAGTATAGCATCTAGATCAAGGGAAGTAATAGTACCACTGTATTCTGCTCTGGTCAGACCTCACCTGGAGTACTGTGTCCAGTTCTGTGCACCACAGTTCAAGAAGGATACTGACAAGCTGGAACGTGTCCAGAGGAGGGCAACGAAAATGGTCAAAGGCCTGGAAACGATGCTTTATGAGGAACGGCTTAGGGAGCTGGCTTTGTTTAGCCTGGAGAAGAGAAGGTTAAGGGGTGATATGATAGCCATGTTCAAATATATTAAAGGATGTCATATAGAGGAGGGAGAAAGGTTGTTTTCTGCTGCTCCAGAGAAGCGGACACGGAGCAATGGATTCAAACTACAAGAAAGAAGATTCCACTTAAACATTAGAAAGAACTTCCTGACAGTAAGAGCTGTTTGGCAGTGGAATTTGCTACCAAGGAGTGTGGTGGAGTCTCCTTCTTTGGAGGTCTTTAAGCAGAGGCTTGACAGGCATATGTTAAGAATGCTTTGATGGTGTTTCCTGCTCGGCAGGGGGTTGGACTGGATGGCCCTTGTGGTCTCTTCCAACTCTACGATTCTATGATTCTAGATCAATCAAATGTTGGCAGCCTTTAATTTGCTGGAATTTACCCCCAATTTTTTGTTGCAGACGTAGGGGTCTGCAACAAAAAATTGCAGCAATGAGTACTCCTGCTGTTTCGGATTGTAGCCACCCAATCATGCCCCTTTCCAGGGTACTCATTTCTCTTCCTCTCTTGTTTTCAGTTGTTCATTATTTTCTGAAAGATAGCTAACAAATTTATTAAATACTATTACTAAATAAATAGTCCAGAGGGTATGACCCAAACCAATGAATTCAAATTGCAAGAAAGGAGATTCTGACTAATCGTTAGGAAGAACTTTCTGATGGTAAGAGCTGTACAATGGTGAAGGGGATAGCCTCAGAAGGCGGTGGACTCTCATTCAATGTATATTTTTAAACAGAGGATGGGTGACCGTCTGCCAGGGATTCTTTAGCTGTGATTCTTACATTGCAGGGCATTGGATGACAGGACCCTTCGAGTCCCTTCTGACTCTACAATTCTATGATTCCAGGAAATAAGCCCCCAACAGTCACTCAGTATTTTATGCCTATTGTGTATTCTCAATTATCACTGGAGTTTTGGGGATCCCCAACAGTCAGGCAGCATTCACTGGACACCGAACATGTTCATTCCTTTTACACCTATCTTGAGGTTTTCCCCGTTGTCTAAAATGATAGTGCCAGGCAAAACCACTTTTATTCAACCGGGCCCTTGGCTCTTAATTTTCTGCTTACATTTTAGTGGGGTGCAATGGAGTTGGATATCTCTCTGTGTTTGTGTATAAAACTTCAATATATTACGTTGTTTTATTCTTGTTTAAGGGACCCAGGTGGCGCTGTGGGTTAAACCACTGAGCCTAGGGCTTGCTGATCAGAAGGCCAGCAGTTCGAATCCCTGTGACGGGGTGAGCTCCCGTTGCTCAGTCCCAGCTCCTGCCAAGCTAGCAGTTCGAAAGCACATCAAAAATGCAAGTAGATAAATAGGAAGGTAAATGGCGTTTCCGTGTGCTGCTCTGGTTCACCAGAAGTGGCTTTGTCATGCCGGCCACATGACCTGGAAGCTATACGCCGGCTCCCTCGGCCAATAATGCGAGATGAGCGCGCAACCCCAGAGTCGGTCACGACTGGACCTAATGGTCAGGGATCCCTTTACCTTTATCTTTATTCTTGTTTATATCCTTGCTTTTAATGTTCATTATTGTAAGTCACACTATAATTTTTAGATGAAAAAGCAGCTCATAAATATAATTAGCAATAATACTATTAATAATTGATTATATTATTAATATTGGGTGTAGTGGTGTAGTGCTTAGAGTGTTGGGCTAGGACCTGGGAGAACAGGGTTCAAATTCCCACTCAGCCCTGAAGCTCACTGGGTGACCTTGGGCCAGTTATTTCCCCTCAGTTTAATGTGCCTCACAGGGGTGTCATGAGGATAATACGGGGAGAGGGGAAAGCATATATACCACCTTGGGCTTCTTGGGGAAAATCTGGGATAAAAATGTAATAAATAAATAAATAAATATGCAAATACTGTAAATAATAACCTCTGCAAACCTCTAGGTTCCTTCCTCCTAAAAGCAAGCAAAAATTCAGATCTGAATTAGAATATAGGTTGATGCTTCATTGATTACTTTACCTTTTGACCTACTAAACATTTCTCTTGGATTTCTGGATGTAGTAGTGTGGTAAGAATGTAAGGAGATGATTTGAATCTTGCTGATGACAGACATTTTTTTTAAATAATTACAAGGAAATGGCTCAATCGTAAACTTCTTGTGCTTAAGGAATGGGTTACAAATGCCCACAATGGCAACTTGGACTGAATATGTGTGCTTAAGAGATGGCAAACAATGAACAGAGACATTCCATCATTTATGGTCACCCTTTATTAGGTTTACAAATTCAAGTCAGAATTTGGATATTAATACTTAGATGACATTTCCCCCTACTGATACATTAATTTTACTAATAAAGTTAAAAATGGAAAACGTCTATTTGCAGAAGTAGCTACAGAATCATTCTGACGATAGAAGGCTGTGAAAATATCTGGAGACCTTTCGCTATCTGTAAAGAATTGGCTGTATTTGGGACTTGGGTAGTAATTATTTTTTATTTGTTTTTGAAACAAGGCTGCATTTGAAAAGGATGGTGGGAGGAGAGGAGAACCGAAGGTGGAGGAGGCAACATTTCCAAATCCCTGATGGAACAGAAGTGCGGGAGGGCTAGCATTTTACATTTCCCCATCCTTTCTGCCAGCTCCAGGGCTGCATTGCGAAATCCAGAGATGTGCACAATACAATTGGGAGTTGCACTATGCTCCACAAGCAAGTTTGGGGTTGCCAAATTGGGTCGATCCACTGTGGAAAACGTACTGAATAAATTTGACCTTCATCCCTACTGAAAAGCCAGCACAAGCGCTTGTAGCAGAGGAACTGTTTGCTGTCCATGGTCCTGAAATTTCAAAGGCGGTCAGAGACAAGCATTTACTATGTTACAGGTGACTTTTTAAAAGCTATTAATCATGCTGCTATCCAACTTGTATTAAAATAATAATAATCTTATCTTGTTGGGGTCTTGGTTTAATTATGGACTTGAAAGAAAAAAAGAAAGAGACAGACAGAAAGAGAGAGGGGGAGAAATTAAATTAAAACAAATTAAATTAAATTCAGTGCATGTAGCAGGAAATATTTGGAAACATGCTTCAAACAGGCGTAAGTATGCAGAGGGACAAATAACAAAAATATGAAAAAGTGTGGCTTTGGTGTGGAAAATGCACACCTAAATCTGTCTTGACTTTACAAAAACACATTGGGCTTTTACTCATCCCATTACAGAAATTACTCAGAAATTTGACAAACCGAAACCCGTGTTTTAATGCAGGTATTATTTCATTGTCTTGCTAACAACCTTTCCACATTTGTCATTTTCAAATTTTATATTCATTGGGTCATTAATTGCCCTTGTCTTCCAGAAATATAAGTAAATCATTTAGATGATACACTACACATGTGCCCTGCAACTGAACTACATTGGTGGACCAGGAGGCAGCTTCATCTAAAGCAGGGATGGAAGACTTGTGAGTCTCCAACTGCATTGGGCTTCCCCTCCCACCAACCCCAGCCAGAACAGCCAATGGCCATTAATGAAGGGAGATGAAGACCATCAAACATCTGGACAGCCACATGTTTCCCAACCCTGATCTAGAGGCAACTTCCATTGGGACTACTATGCAGAGTGAAATGAAGCCACAAGAATCTCCACCCCGTATATTACGGTTTTGCTTTTTTGTATGTCATTATTTCTATAAGGGTTTTTTTTTTGTGTGTGTGTGTGTGTGTGTGTGTGTGTGTGTGTGAGAGAGAGAGAGAGAGAGAGAGAGAGAGAGAGAATGTATTTTAATTTAATTGTCCTCCCCATAAGTAAAAAGTTATGTTAAGTGGAACCATCAGGGGACTCTGAAGGCCCCCATAATCTGCCCAATGATAGAATTGGCATTGAAGCAGCATTAGAAACTGAAGTATTATCCAAGGTAGGAAAAGTTCCCTGAGTACAAAGTTACTCTTGTTCACCCAGGGTGGCAATTGATTTTTTTTCTTCAGGAAGGATTACACATTCTGGCGCTTTGCTTGTGAAAAAGTATTCTTCACTGGCTCTCGGCTTAGTATCTATTTTTCATCTCTCAGTTCTCATCTGATCTAGCTCTAGGTTTATGGCTCCTCAATTACACCTGCTGACTATTCACCGATGACTCAGTTCCTACAGAGAGCTGGTGTGGTGTAGTGGTTAAGATTGGGTTCGCGTCCCTGCTCCTCCACATGCAACTGCTGGGTGACCTTGGGCTAGTCACACTTCTCTGAAGTCTCTCAGCCTCACTCACCTCACAGGGTGTTTGTTGTGGGGGAGGAAGGGAAAGGAGAATGTTAGCTGCTTTGAGACTCCTTACGGTAGTGATAAAGTGGGATATCAAATCCAAACTTCTTCTTCTCTTCTACACCACCACCACCCATTTTAGCCCTTCCCCCCTGCCCAATAACTTTTGCCTGGTATTTTATGACTTGATTCTCCTAAACATCAAACTGATTTGACCATAACTGGGCTAGCTACGTTCCCTACCAGCTAGGTTCTGAGACACCCCCATTGCCTCTGAGTACACCAGATGGAATCTATCTTACTTAAACCAGCACTGTAGACGGTGCAGCCAGTGCTTGCAATTAAGCACTTGATTGTGCAAAGTGTCGAGTGCCTTCTATTGCCACAGAAGCCAATTTCCCACAGAGTGGAAGTAGATGCAGGTGGAATCTAAATGTAGGCTCATTGACAAATGAGTTATCGGGAACACCTACTCTGCACCGAAAGGAGCTCAATGGCCCTTTTATTGCAATTACAATGATAAATGCAAGGGGGGGGGCATTAGCCAGTGTTTATTGAGTGGTACTACCAACTCACATTGTAGGTGGCCAGTGTGAGAGCATCAGCATATTCAATACTGGAGGTGGAACTTAAACCATTCAGTATGCAGACAACTCCAGCAATCTTAGTAGTAGGAAAGAGGATCCTTCCTGCTTTATGCAAAGCTGCCCTGTATACATGTCTTGAGAAGGAAAGAAATTGTTTCCCCTACAGAAGAAAGAAAAAAACAGAGAGACAAAGGGAAGAGCCTGCTGCATCAGGCCAATGACCCAGCTAGTCCTGCATTTTGTTCTCACAGTGGCTAACCAGATGTCTATGTATAAGCCCGTAAACAGGGCCTGAGGACAACAGTACTCTCCTGTCCTGTGGTTTCCGGCAACAGGTAGTCAGAAGCACACCATGTCAATTATTTTCCTTTTTAACAAATTAACCAACAGAGACCAAAGAACTGAGTGAGGAATGGAATGGAGTATGGCCGGCTACTGGAATCCTGAACACTACCCTGCAACAGGGTTGATTACAGGTCCTATTTCTCTCCTCTAAAGAGCTAAGAGACTGTTCTGAAGATAAAAGATCTACTTGTAGGGAAAATATATCTCTGCAGGACGAGGACTGCTTGCAAGTGTTAGGATGTCAACCTAAAACTGGAGCCTGGTGGATGAGACTGTGTGGACTTCTGCATCTAAAATTGGCTGCCCATTTACGAGTTTGGCTTGTCTCTGAAGACTACGCTGCTTGAGCATGATTTGCTACTTTAAAAGCATGAGAGATTTTTCTATTAATACCGTCTGCATATTGGTGTACAGCACACCTGCTCAGATTTCATGGAGAGGGCATCAATGAATAAGCATGGCAACCGCAGGCTGTCACACGGTGCCCGCTCTCAGACAGCCAAAGGAGTGTCATCTCTGGTTCCACAAATGCCATTATTAGAATCTCCAGTCAACCATAATAAGCATACCTGAAAAAAGGCAGATAGTTAGAGAAGGGAGATCTTTATGCAGGACACGTAGGGCAATGGGAAATGAGCTAATATTTAGCTGCTAACGCTAGCTTGGTTTGGAATCCTGAAATAGTAATTCATCAGCTATGGAAGACTTCCCCAACCTGAAGCTGCCCAGATGTTTTGGACTATAGTTTCCTTCAGCCCTAGACAGCACTGTGCTCCTGGTGTCAGGAGTATGGGCAGGAGCCAGGCTCTGGGGCCTGTAGTGCTTTGCAGGACTGGGGCCTGCCTCAGCTTGTGCTGGAGAAGCAAGGAGTGGCCACTCAGGTGAGGCCACTTGATAACTCACTGCACCTGGTGGCAAGAGCCGGGAGGGATAAAAGCTCAGCATTTCCCTTCGGCTCTTTGCCACAGCAACGCGATCCCTGCCTTGTTGCATCCAGCCTCTTGCTCCTTATTCCTCGACCCTTGGACCTCTGCCTCGCCTTGCTCCTCGACCTTCAGACCTTTGCCTCGCCTTGTTCCTGGACCCTTGGACCCCCGCCTTCGCCTTGCTCCTTGACCCATGGACTTTCGCCCTTGTGACGCCCTGCTTCCTGGCCTTCGATTCCTCAACCTGCGCCTTCCTGCAGTTTGACCTTCAGCCCCGCACCGCCCGGACTTTAGTTCCAGCTTCCTCACCGCCATCTTGCCCCCGGCCCTGACATCCCTAGTCGGGACTGCTACCTCCCACAGACCAGACCGTAACACCTGGGGCTGATGGGAGATACAGTTCCAAATGGCTAGATGGCATCAGGATGAGAAAAGCTAAATTACGAGCCACAGTATCAAAGGCATTGGTGTGGCCAGTAACATGATCAGATTCATATGATGGTATAATTAAAGATGTTATATGGACTAAACTTAGTTAAGCCAAGTAAAACTGGAAAAATATATATGGGGTTGCCCTACTTCTTCCTTTCCCTGTAGCAGTTACCATCTCATAATCCTCAGCTATGACACCAGTCCAGTTAAGATCACTTTTATGTGGGTCTTCCTCTCCTGTAAAATAATAATAATAACAACAGATGTCTTCTAAAAATCTGGTAGCTGTTTTTTTCTTTGACATCTGATGGGAGGGCGTTCCACAGGGCAGGTGGCACCACCGAGAAAGCCCTCTGCCTGGTTCCCTGCAACTTGGCTTCTCGCAACGAGGGAACCACCAGAAGGCCCTCGTTACTGGACCTCAGTGTCCGGGCAGAATGATTGGGGTGGAGATGCTCCTTCAGGACCGAGGCCATTTAGGGCTTTAAAGGTCAGCACCAACACTTTGAACTGTGCTCGGAAACGTACTGGGAGCCAATGTAGATCTTTCAAGACCAGTGTTATGTGGAGAGTCTTCATCCTGGTCCTCAGCTATATGGGACATAAGAAAGTTAGCATGAGCCCCCTGCTACTCAACTCTCCACTACTCTGGGCCATGTGGGTTTTAGAAGAAGAGTGTGCATCAAACATTTGGGTCAAAACACCTTGGGTAGCAATGAGGAGGAAGACAGTCATAGAAGCAGCTGAGGGAAGGGAGGCATCATGGAGGGGACCTTACTCAAGGGCTCTGCAAAACCTGGAGTCAGCACTGAAATTGGGAGACACAGGACAGGGTGCTAACTTAAATAAAATATTGTGGAGCCCCAGGTATGACCCGCTCCACATAATTGATCACAAGATTCAGTGCACACACACCATTTGAATGGCAATACCCATTAACTTTTTTTGGGGGGGGGGCAGCCCCCTCAATTATTTTATTGCAGGAGCCTAAGAATAACTTTTACTAAGGAAAGAGATTTTTGAGTTCCATTTCAGGGGTAACAGAAGTCAATTAATCAATCAATTTATTAGAGTCAATCCACCAAAAATAAAAGAAGCATGCAGTATGCAATAATTTCAGAGCAAAACAGATTGTGAACTGCCCTTTTAGAACCATCTTACAAAACTAAAATAATCTTGAGTTAGTTCCTGCTCCAGTTTTTGGTGGCGAGTTATTCTGTTGCTCTCACTGCTGCCAATAGAAATTTAGCTACTGTCAGTGATGTTTTTCTCTTCCGTTAGATTTTTAACGTAAAATTGAACTGGCCTTCTTGGGAGTTTGGTTAGCAAGGGCTGCTGAACTCCAAGACAGAGGACATTGTTCTATAGATTCAATTATTACAGGGGCATGTCCTTAAGGAAAGCATACCTGTCCGAAGTCCAAAGTAACACCTGTGCATTCTTTCGAATTGTGATGGTGCTCTCAGTCATTCAGTCAAAACTGTACTACTGAAATCAAAGGTCCTCACAAAAAGGGGGAGGGTTTACTATAGCAAAATCAAACCCAAGTGGGGCTCAGCATGCATGTCTAAGATCAACATCACTATAAATAGATACCTCATGCCAAAGCCACACTAAGAGTGAATTCCTGCATGTACGCCCTCCATTTGACAACTGCCTAGTCAAAATGACGCCTTGCCAGCATGAAATAAATATCACAAATCAAACACATACAGACACAACGGTCAGATCAGCTCTCAACTTTTCAAGCAGGGTGCTTTTCAATGAAGGCAGCCCATATGTTCAGCTCTCAGTTGTTGAGTTGTGGCATGAGTGATGTGCATGCATGTGTGAATACTTTGATATCTTTTTTAAAAATTAATTAAATAATTCACAGAGCTTCCAGGACAGATTACAAAGACACGTTGTGTGTTTGCCTTCCGTTGTTCCACCCTGCCTCTCCCTTCTCCCGAAACTCTTGAAATGCTTGGATGTCAATCCATACAATCAAACCGCATGCTATATCTGCCTGTGAATTGCATTCCTTTTTGCCGACTTTAGGGGTAAATACCCTGTAGCTCCTATGGAGCCCACAAAATGTCTCAGCAAATATTCTCTCAAAAATCCACAATGCATATGAGACGGTTTGCTCTTCCTGCTCAGTTTCCCACCAGCAACGCCTCAGCCTCCCCTACACTGAAGCCATTAAGGAATGCTCTCACGGCAGCCATTTTGTGATATGTCACATGCCTCATGGCAGCCATTTTGGGACTGATGCCCATAATACTTTCTCAAATTCCAAGTGTGTCCACTGCCCCCAAAATGTTGACAACCCCTGCTCTCTCTCTCTCTCTCTCTCTCTCTCTCTCTCTCTCTCTCTCTCTCTCTCTCTCTCTGTGTGTGTGTGTGTGTGTGTGTGTGTGTGAAAGAATATACGAAGATGAGAGCCCTACTGAATCAGATCAAAGGCCTAGGCAGCGCAACATTCTGCTTCCACAATGGCCAACCAGATGCTTAGGAGAAGCCATGGCACTCTCCCAGTTTGGATCTGCAGCAACTGTTATGCAGGACTGTTATGGTTCTTATAGCTTTATAGCTATATTGGAGGCAATATAAACTATCATGTCAAGTACCCATTAACAGTCCTTTTCTCCACAGACTTCTCTAATCTGTTTTTAAAGCTACTCAAACTTCCTTTCATTTCTACTTCCTGTTGTGTATTGAGTCAAATGATTTTATATCTGTATTATTATTGTCTGTATTTGCATTAGGATAAAGTAACTGCCTTTTGGTTCCAGAGGGTACAGCTACTATTGGTTCATTTAAGCTGCTGTATTTGGATCCTCTGTCTTTTTGGTTTCCTCCAAAAGGCAGCACTGTGATTGCCTGATATTGTTCCCTCCAAAATGTATCCCTTTCTAGCTAGTTCCCTGTCCCTATAAACATAGCCTTCCTGCCCTCAGAGTCAGTCTTGTTTACTTTAATAAAGAAGTGTTACTAGAGAACTGTCTCCAGCATATTATGTCAAGAGAGCTGAAATCACAAACCCCACGTCACAACACTTCCTTTCCATTTCCATTCTACTTCCTTTCGCCTGTCCCATTTCTCCTAACATTCAACTTCATTGAATGACCCCTGGTTCTAGTATCATGAAAGGAGGAGAGAGAAAAACATATCTCCATCCACTTTCTTGACACTTTGCATAATTTTATAAACCTCTATTAGGGTTGCCAGACTCAGTAGAGGACAGGACTTCTGTGCCTTTAATTGCCCAGCTCTTTTGAATTGCAGGGCAATCAAAGGCACAGAAGTCCTGTCCTCTATAGAGTCTGGCAACCCTAACCTCTATCCTGTCCCCCACTTGCTCGTCTCCCCCCCAACCCCCCTAAAAAGCCACAAACATTGTCAACTTTCCACACAGAGGAATTTCTCCAGCCCCATGATCATTTTGATCCCACCCCTCCCCTATTATCAACAGCTCTCCTGACTAGCTATAGAACTGCAAGGCAATGATATTCCCTGTCACTGCTGCCATCACAGTGATGGCTCACATTTTGCTAATATGACAGCAAGCCCGACTTCCCAGCCTGTTATGTGTGGAAATATATGCTGCGACGCTGCTTGAAAAATATGTAATGCGCAAAGGCACTGTTACAGGGAAAGGTTATAATTTCAGCAGCAGCTTCTTTAATGGTGAATTTTCACCTACACGCCACAGCCTAATAGAAGTGGTAATTCAGATATAGGGAAGGAGGCAGGTCACATCTGACTATCTCAATATGCAGGGATTGCTTATTCGACTGCGTATTAAGCTGTTTACTTCTGGTCTCTTTGTATAACATGAAATCACTTGGGCAGGACAGGGCTTAGATGGCTCACCCTGTGATAGCTGAGCTTCGGATTTTGGCGAAATATCTGTGCACAGACAGACAGAGCTGGGACAAGATCTGAAGGGTTGGGAGGACCCACAGAATACATTTAAGGGGTGGGGAGGAGATGGGGGGAAATACTTTGCACAGGCAGAATCTTTGTGCTGGTGGGACAGATTCTTTGGAAAGTTAGATTACTTTCTTCTTCAAACTATTGAAGTGCCCCCTTTCCCAAAAATAAAAAATAAAAAAATCTGGTCATTGGTCTTCCCTCCCAGATCAGAGCTTTGCTTTTGCTTTTGGAGGGAGCCAGCTGAGTGCTTAGCTAACAGTCTGACAAGCCAAGGGAAGCAGATCACATTAGTCTCTCAGTGGGAATCTAAATTGGGCCAAACCTTAAAGGGACAGGGCGCACACATACCCTGTCTATGTATTTTCTGCTGAGGTGTTATCGATTCATTGGAGTTAACCACCTAGTGTTTGGAATGCCTCTTCATCTCAGGAATCATGGATTGGGAAAAGAATAAGAATCATGGATTGGGAATAAGAGATATGTATATGCACCTTCCTTTTTTATGGCCTTGCTTTGCTTCTCAGCTGCCATCCCATCAAGAATTGTCTGACTACTCTTTTTTCTTGTGGGCTACCCCATGCTTAAATCCTCTTGTATTTGTCCTATTGTGGGGGCCAGTTTCCTTGCAAGGAGTACAGGACTCTTGTGTTGTTGTTGTTGTTGAAATATCTGTTTAAGTTGAGGGTTTTGGATCAGGAAAGCGATCAGGTTGTACTAGTCTTTGAGCCAACCCTGGCTTTTCCATTACTTCCCCTGTGTTTTTGAAACATGTTAGAACTGCTGCACAGCTTGCAAACTTACCCAACCAAATGCTGTCCACTAGCTGTATATCCTTTCCTGCCAGGTACCTGTAACCTCTATGTTTCTGTAGCTTTGGGAAAGCAACAAAAATGGGCATATCAAGATCACCATTCATGCCTAGTGTGGATTTATTTGGATTGGTGGGTACGTGCTATGCAGACCTGAATTGGTACTTAATAATAATAATAATAATAATAATAATAATAATAATAATAATAATAAGGGAACCCGGCCAGATGGGTGGGGTAATAATAATAATAATAATAATAATAATTTATACCCCACCCATCTGGCTGGGTTTCCCCAGCCACTCTGGGTGGCTTCCAACCAAATATTAAAAACAGTACAGCATCAAACATTTAAAACTTCCCTAAACAGGGCCGCCTTCAGTTGTCCTTTAAAAGTAAAATAGTTGCTTATTGCTGGGAGGGCGTTCCACAGGGCGGGTGCCACTACCGAGAAGGCCCTCTGTCTGGTTCCCTGTAACCTCAGTTCTCGCAACGAGGGAACCGCCAGAAGGCCCTCGGCGCTGGACCTCAGTGTCCGGGCTGAACGATGGAGGTGGAGATGCTCCTTCAGGTATACAGGACCGAGGCCGTTTAGGGCTTTAAAGGTCAGCACCAATACTTTGAATTGTGCTCAGAAACATACTGGGAGCCACTGTAGATCTCTCAGGACTGGTGTTATGTGGTCCCGGTGGCCACATTAACTTTTACTTTGTTTTATTGCAATTCTATCCCAACCTTCCTCAAAGACTTACACCGCTGCTCTACTCATATTATCCATACATCCACCCTGTGAGGTAAGTTAAACAGAGGTCATGTTAAAGGCCACTCAAGGACTAGTGCTAGGCTGAACGGTTCTCCTGCCTCTGCCCGCCCCCTCCACTGTTCTCCATCAATTAATGAGAAAAGAAACAGCATTCTAAAGCACCAAAGGAGAGAGACAATTTTAGTGCCGTTCTCAAGCATGGGGTGAGGGGCTTTTGATGTGATTGCCTTACTTCTGAGGTGGTGAAGGGGGTACTCTGCAGCCTTGGCAGGTTCCCACACTCCAATTAAAAACCCAGTGGAAGACATTCTGAGGTAACTTCTCTCATGGGGCCTTTCCAAATCGGGAGATAAGTTGGAGAGGCTGCGGAGTGCTGAAGAAAAGTTTACTGGAAAGGAAAATGTGCACACCAGCCATGGCCACCTCACAAGCTCCAAGCCCCATGCCCACTGAAACTCTAAAGAGCCCCGAGAATGAGGTAGAAAAACAAAAGCCTCATTCTCAGAGGAAGAAGGGAAAAAAGAGAAACTGGAGGGCAGATTCTGGCACAGTGCTACCAAGCACACAAACACCATGGTTGAAGATGAATTTGAGCCCACTCAGGGTCTAATAGTCTATCTATTACACCAAGAATAACTTCAGCTGATTTCAGCTGAATTCTTTCTTTTCCCTTTCCTTGCTTCCCATTTTAATCACAGATCTCCCATTTCCCCCTCCAAAAACAAGAGTCTCTGACACACACAGACACCCCAAGTGTTTCTTGCTGCATGGCTATTTGATGATGGCATGCCTTATTTTTAGAATAGCTTTCATTTTCAGCACTGGCTTTCTAATAACTACCCAGGCTGGATATTTATCATTAAAGACACGCTTTATAGCTGAAGAGTTAGACAAAGCAGGGTTTTTTCTCCCTCCCCAATGCTGAAATTCTCACTTAGGTGGCGGTGGTGGGGCGGTGGGGACGCAGCAGGGACTTTTAGCTGGTAATTTTCACACATGGAGTAATAATGAGAAACTGTATGTTCTCACTTGAGTAATAAATGGCAATTTGGAAATAAAAAAAGCAAAAACTTGACAATATGAGGAGCTAACCTATGGCATTCCAGGTGTTTCTGGACTACAAATTCCTTGACCATTGGTCATGTTGTCCTGGGGATGAGGGGAGTTAGAAATCCAACAACATCTGGAAGGGACCTCAGTTTTGCTGCCATTTCTTTCCTTTGCGTTTCTCTTCACTGCCACCTCATCCCCAGTAAAAATTCATGGCTTCTCAAAATTAAACAAAATCAAAGCACCGGCCCAAAGCAGACTTGTGCAACAGGAGATCCATGCTCAATCTAGACCAGTGGTGGCCAAACCTGGCCCTCCAGCTGTTTTGGGACAACAACTCCCATCATCCCTGGCTAATGGGATGATGGGAAATGTAGTCCTAAAACAGCTGGAGGGCCGAGTTTGGCCACCACTGATCTACACTGTATATGGGCATCTGTTGTGTCATGTCTCATCTGAGGAAGTCCTCATCAGAGGAGAACCAGGAGGCCCCAGCCTTACACCATGGCCTGGGTCATGCTCCAGCTGGGGGGCAAGGAGCTGGGCTGCTGCAATGAGACTGAGGGGGGCCTGTCCATACCCAGTGTGAGTTCAGCTTCTGACATCAAGGCCAATTGGGTCCCTGGTCTGAGGGGAAGGGTACCTTAAACTCAGCCCATCTGGAGAAGTGTCCAACTAAAGATAAAGATTCCTGAGGACTAAGACCAGCCTCTCAAGGAGTCCTTCAGAGAGCTGCAATTATCAGAGTGATTTAACAATCAATCCTTCACAGGGAACTGTAGGAATTGTAGCCCTGTGAAAGGCATGGGGTCTCATAACAACTCTTGGCAGCCTTAAACTACAGCTCCCAGAAGTCTTTGTGGGAAAAAAAAACTATGGCTGTTTAAAGTGGTGTCATAGTGCTTTAAATGTATGGTGTACGGTATGTGGCCATAGCTGATAGGGAAGTCTTGTGCAGCAAATCCTCTTCTCCGAAAGATCTGACTTTGCTAAAGGAAAGCGATGGGAAGATACACTGGAAAGTGTGGGGGTAACACTTGCTTTGCTGCAATGTCATCTAACCTCCCTGCAAACAATTCAGAATAAATCAGTGCTTGGGATGAACAAATTCAGTTTAACAAAGGGAAAACAAGCTCATACACAAGAAGCTGGCATAAAGCAAGCTGTTGTAAATTACACCAGATCCAAACTCCCTTACTGCTACTGCTATAAGATTGCTCTCTAATTCACTGAATTTATTCAAAAATATCCAAATTTCACCTGAAAGTAGTTTCTGTCATTTCAGAGCAAACAGAACACAAATTAAGTTACATTTGGGCAATTCCTAATTCAATTCCATTTTAATTCAACAATTCCTGTGTGTGTGTGTGTGTGTGTGTGTGTGTGTGTGTGTGTGTGTGACATACCCACCAACATTTCTCCAATGAAAATAGGGACTTCCCATTCCATAATGATAATTTTACTATTTATACCCCACACATCTCACTGGGTTGCCCCAAACACTCTGGGCAGCGTCCAACATATATAAAGACATAATAAAACATCTTTTTAAAAAACCCCTTCCCTATACAGGATTGCCTTCAGACAGTTCAGGGGTCGGATAACTCCATACCCTCCAGCATTTCTCCAGTGAAAACAGGGACAACCTAAGGAAAAGAGGGACATTCCAGGATCAAATCAGAAACTAAGATGGCTTCTCTAAATCAGGGATGTCCCTGGAAAATAGGGACACTTGGAAAATCTGATGTGTGAGTGTGTGTACATTTATAGTTTATATGCAGACACACATTGCACTTAGCTCTGTGTTTGATTGTGATGGGAACAACTTCAGGTGTAGTTTTCAGATTTTGGAAATAATTCAGTAAATTTTGTTAAAGCAAACTAGCTCATTCCAATTGCTGCATCTGGAGGTCACCAGATTTGAGTAAAGCTGTACAGAGTCTTGTCCCTACCTTCCTCCCCCCCCCAATAAAATAAAATAAAACACAACCTCTTAGCTTTGACAGATGGCAACACATTCACTTGTACTACAAGAAATAGATTTTGAAGGGAGCTGCTTTGAAAGCACAGCCTTTCCTGCCATCTCTCCTATCTCTTCCTTCTTCACCCACTTCAGAAAGTCTAAGCTGTGAACATCAAGTGTCGGCACTTTGGTATAAAGCGCATCCACACATTGAGGTACATGTTGGCACATTTCCCATCAAGTTAAATATAACCTTAGAGCTCAAATGCTGTATTCCCATAACACTGGCAGAAGTTAGGGCTGATTTACTGTAAGGTACGGTAATACACGTGAATCAAGTCTGATTTTTAAGGTGATTTGATTTGGAGGCAAATGTTTTGTTACATGTCACCCCAATCTCCAAGCTTCCCCCAAAGTATTCTTGTTCCTAATGAATGGACTTCAGGAGAAGACATATTTGGGTTTCCCTATTGTTGGTTTTGATTGTATAAATCTTAGTTTCCAAAGTGCTCAGTTTTTATCTTTCTCCAGGGTGGTTTTTAAAGGCGCTCTTCTTTCAAAACAGATTTGCGAGCTGCAGCAGAATTCACACCATGGCAACTTGCTGTTCTATGAGCTAGACTGGGATGTTTAAAAGTCATTATATGCTAGTGTGAAAGACAGATATTTTGAATCTATCATTACACTGTGACCTGAAAAATGAAGCTCTCCCTCACCTTCCACTTGAACAAATTGTTATTTTGAAGTGGAGTTGTTGAGCCAGGTCTAGTGCCTCAACATCTAAGTAAGAACAGCATTCTGACTTTGTGGTAAGTGAAGACGAGATTATGTTACTTGGGAGGAATGTTCTTTAAAGGTGGCGGGGAGTTACAGTAGAACGTTGCTGTCTGCAGGAAAGTTTCTCCAGCAACGTCCTTTTTTTAAAATAACATGATCTTTATTAACTTTATGAAATAAACACTGTTACAAATCTGTTCATATTATTATCATTTCCAGTTATTTTCTTGTAATATATATAATATCAAATATATTTTCATGGTCTAAGAAAAATATAATGGACAGAGTAGATCACGGTCATAAAACAAACCTAAGGAAAAAGAAAAAGATAAAAGGAGAGAGAAAAAAAATAAAAATAAAAAAATAAAAATAAAAATTATGCGACTTCCCTTCATTCTTCTACTGTTTCTTACAGTCTTCCTTTTTTGGCGTTGCATTTTTCATTTTCCATATACAGTTTTTAATTCTTATTTAATGAATATGCCAAGTTAGAATATTTACCATATTTTAACATAAGTTTTCTTAAGGTCTTTATGACATTTGACATTGCTTTGGTCATACATCTTAAGTTTTCTACTTTCTCACATTGACTCTTAACGGTTCGTGGTGCGGTTTTGGTCTATTTTACTTCCAATTGATTTAAACACAAATTTTATCTATATAATTCATAAATTTGCTCCATTCTTTCAAATGGGTTTCATTGCTCTGGTATCTGATCCTTGCTGTTAATTTGGCTATTTCCAAGTATTCTATCTTTTTTGTTGCCATTCCTCTAGTGATGGCAGTTGCTTTTGTTTCCACAACCTTGCCAGGAGAATCCTAGCCCCGGTTGTTGCATAGAGAAAAAGATTGCAGTCGTTTTTGTCTATATCCTCCCCAACCATCCCCAATAAGAAGGCTTCTGGTGTTTTTTTTAAAGTATATCTTAAGATTCTTTTCAACTCGTTGTAGATCTCCAGCAACTTCCAAAGATCTCAGAAACCCACTGTGCAGCAACTTCTAGGCTTCCCTGGGAAGAGTGATTGACTGTTAAACTACTCTGGGTCTCCTAATAAAACTCCTAGAACCCTTAACAAATCAGAGCTCCCAAAACATACATCTAGGAACTCCTCTCCCCACATAAACCAACGCAGACTCTGCAGTCATCATCTGAGACTCTTCTATGTGTGCCTCTTCCACATGAGTGGCTGGGGAAACCCAGCCAGATGGGCGGGGTATAAATAATAAATTATTATTATAAATTATTATTATTATGAGGTCCGGAGGGTGGCAGCACAAGAGTGGGCATTTTCTCCAGTGGCTTCCCATCTGTGCAATGCTCTCCCCAGGGAGATTCGCCTGTCACCTTCATTAGATATCTTCAGGCACCAGGTAAAAAATGTTCCTCTTTAACCAGGCCTGATTAATATTCTACAGCATTTCAAATGTGTTTGTGGAAGGGGGAGGGTTATTGTTCTGTTGTTTTTGTTCAAGCTATTTATTTGTGATTTTACTTTGTGTTTTATCTTGTGAACCACCCTGAGATCTTATGATGAATGACGGTATATAAATCAAATAAATGATAGATGATAGATAGATAGATAGATAGATAGATAGATAGATAGATAGATAGATAGATACTTTGGGGGAAGCCATGATGGCTTAAAGTGGTATCATAGCACTTTAAACATATGGTGTGAATGTGGCACGAACAGAGAAATGAGCTGGAACTAGCTGTGTGGGCTGCAATCAAAAAGGCATTTCACATCTAGTTTGGTCCTGTTAGCATCCCACCAAGGGGAAAAGAGGATTTTACCACCCATCTGAAACACAGGAAACTCCCTTGTACTGAATCAGGTCGGTTGTTCATCTAGTTCTGTCCTGTCTACACACTGACTGGCAGCTCTGCGGGGGTCTCTCCCAGACCTACTAGGAGATGCCAGGGATAGAACCAGGGACCTTCTGCATGCAAGGGAGATGCTACACCACTAAGCTACAACCTTCCGCTGGGCCAGCTGTCTGTAAACCACAATGTAGACTGCAGTAAAATGGTCATCCGTCTCCAGCCTTGCCCATGCAAGACACACAGATGAAATATGCAACAGTTTGGCAACCTGACTCCTTTGGAATTGTTGGATGTCTGTTCAGCAGTATTATATGCTATTTCAGAAGGTATATTTATGTTAACCTCATTTCTAACTCTTACTCCTCCAAGCTGCATTCAATTTACCTTATATATAAGCTGAGCATGAGATATATTTCAGAGAATCCCTCCCTGCTTCATTTCCTTTGCAGAAAAGGTTGTGTATGCGGTTTGTTTGTTTGTTTGTGGGGTCTTTCCCCCCCCTACCATTCTTGATGGATGAATACATTTGTGTATAGATTGGGAACATGCACACTCTATGTGAGACGAATAAAGAAATACTCAGTTCTGGGATTCTGTTTCTTTCTGAACTGTCTGCTATTTCTGTGGCAGGATCCATGTCATTAAGTATTTCAACTCCAGCCCATCACACAGTCTTCAAGAGAGTCGCCTTTTACCTTCAAGTTATGGGCAACAAAGCAGAGGGTGGAGGTGGAGGTGGAGGGCAGAGAAACAGCAATGTGAAATTCTCTTTGAATGCTTGTCTGAAATAGTTTCCACTGCACTGGGAAGAAGAGCAGAATGACGAGGGCACTGAAATGTTACCAAGCAAATCAATTGTTCACCATACGAATGGGATGGGTGACGGTGGTCTATGCGCATGCTGACAAGAGATTCTGCCTGCCACAGTACCTGAGAAGCCTAAAAGCATAGTATGTCTCATATTTAATGAATGAAGCGGAAGTCCATTAAAAATACATAGAAACATTTTTGAAAACAAGAATAGGGATTGCATCAAGGGGGCCCATGACACGCCTCTGTGTGCGATGCTGGTGAGATCTTCACACGCTCAACAGAGTTTGGGGGGAACAGCTTCAGCTCAGCACTGGAGCATGTGTGCCAAGTTCTACAACTACCGGTAGTATCTTTAGGTAGGGCTGAGAATGTCCCCTGCCTGAAACCCTGGAGAGCTGCTACCATTCAGTGTAGACAATAATGCACCAATGTTCAGTCTCAATAGAAGACAGCTTCCTGTCTTCCAACAGATAAGATGCTTCAGGCATGTGAGAGTGACTTGATCTTCTCCAGCCCACTCTGCCCTGCAAAGTTTAGTCAAAAACGCTCCCGGGACCTCTCCTGTGGGCTGCCGAGAACACAGTGGGGCTAAAGCAATGAGCTGTTGGCAGGCTGGAGGGAAGATTCTGGATGAGTCCAGCAGAGCTTGAGAAGGCAGCCCAACCAAGACAGAGGAATTGGTTTGGACTGCTTTCCACAACCCATGAGTGGAGTTGTGCTGCAATGTAGGAAAACAACAGAATTGTTTTGGCCTTCTCCCTGAAGCCCCCCAGTACTAGACCCAGCCATTCCTGAAAGCCACAAGCACTGCAGTCACACTGACCTTCATTTGTGTCCCTTCAGGTGGGTTGCTAGTAAAGGGAGGAGCAGTATAATGTATCCATACACCGAAATCAAGGCCCGTTTCATAAACACCTCCAGTTTATCCCCTTCCATTTTGGTGTAAGTGGCTGCTGTTCCCTATCTGAGACTAGGACTTCCTGTTATGGGCCTATCTCCAGATCTAAGATAAGATGTTCCAATGATTGCTGGTACTGCTGATTGCCTGTATTCCTTACACAAAATGACTGAAAGGCTTAGTTTGTTCTGCAGTAAAGCTTTCTTGCTGAACGCCGGAAAAAGCCATCTGATTATAATGACACTGGATGCTACTCTCCAGGCTCATGGCTGACCCAGAAGTGAATGCTAATTGGAACGGAGCCTTTCTTCTCAACCATTAACCTTTATTCCAAAAATATTTTTTGCCTCCTCCTCAGTGCTACTCTTATCCTCGATATAGAAATTGGGAAGGTTGTCACTGAGCTGGAATTGCCCCCCCCCACCAACCTTGTCCATTTTTGCCTGTTTTGATTTCCTTAATTACAAGCTCCTTAGTGTGCGGAGAAGTGCCCCCACCCTTGCTTCACTTCTCCTTCCTTTGAACTACCAAGGATGTGTCATTAACATTTTCTTTCTCATCATCAGGGAAAAGATGACAATGCCAGCCTTGCTCCATTCATATTCAGAATCAGTTGCCAGAATTATCCATCTAACAAATTGCTGAAATAGTCTCTTATTATTTGGTCTTTGAAAATCATTGGGAGCAAAGCATTCTCTCCTGCAACTGTTACAGTTATAATTTTTCTACCTCCCATAAGATCATAAGAAAATGCCTATTGTGTGTGTGTATTCTAATTTTCCCTCTAATCCTCTAATTTTCTGTTTTATTCATTTTTATAAGATTTTATGTGTTTGCATACTGATTTTTATTGGTTTTAGTTTGTTTTTCTTCCTGTTTTAACATTTTAATGATATATTATTTTTAGGCAGTACATGGCTAAGGGATTTTTTGAAATGTTGTGGTTAATAAATGCTTTTAATATGTACTTTCATATGTACTACATAATATTGGGGGGGGGCTGTGCCCCTTCTCACATTGCTCTACTACCCCATCTACCTACACCCTCTGCCAACCCCCCCCTTTACAACTAGTTCAAATGGCAGCCACAAAAACTGCAGCATGATGACAACCTTACTATTTTATTATATACTAAGTTGTGCATGTGTGTGTAATCCTCACTGGGACCTCATGGTGAAGGGCAGTAATTATTATTATTATTATTATTATTATTATTATTATTATTATTACACACATTATATCATTATGCTCCTGAAATATGGGAGTGGCTATCTAGAGATGAGGAAGAAACTAATTGATCTCTGCCCCCCTCTCTTGTCATCAAATCCAAGTAGGGCAGGTATGTGGGGAAACTTTGGCTCTCCAGAATCATAGAATCATAGAGTTGGAAGCTACGAACATGAGTTTGACCAAACTACGGGAGGCAGTGCAAGACAGGAGTGCCTGGCGTGCTATGGTCCATGGGGTCACGAAGAGTCGGACACGACTAAACGACTAAACAACAACAACAAGAGTTGGAAGAGACCACAAGGGCCATCCATCCAGTGGAGGTTTAATACCTGTGACTCTTTGGAACTGCTGAGAGCTTTGTTTTATGGTGGTTATTCTCTATGGCTGGTTTCACGGTCCCTCTTATTTTATGGTTTCATTTTTGTATGCAACTGTTTTTTAACTTTTATGGTAAGCCACCCAGAGAATGTTAGTTATTGGGCAGCATATTCTGTAAATATGAGACCTTCGAGTACAGGGCGGTTTAGAAATTTAAAAAGAAGAAGAAGTAAATATTATCCCCAGGGATAATATTATCTTTCCAGGGGCAGGGAGAGCTGAGAAAAAGTGTCTTGTATACAGTTATCTTGCAAGTCCCTGGTAGAGTTGGGGTTTGAACTGAGGGCTTTCTGAGTTAAAGCTCAAAGTCTTAGTAACTGACACTATGGGAGCTCATGCTTCGTGGGGTGGGATAATTTTCTGGAAAATGTATTCAGGCATAGCTATTTGAGTCCAGCTTTTCGCAACAGGAGGTAGATTTCCCCCCCTCCTCAGTGAATGATACCAAAATGTTATTAATTTATTTTTGGGTAATAAATACTCAAAAAAAAAATATTGGGGACATGCCCTGTGGTGTTCTGTTTTGGTCAGAAATTATTGCTCCTACCAACTATGTCTGGGATAAAACTTTGATAATCTGTGGCTGATCACTCTTAAATTTTATTCCATGAGTGTGAGGACTAACACATGGACAACAAATGTGAATGCTGTAAGAATTTATGGTGGATAAAAGACTTAGGCCAATTCCAAGAATGGTTTAACAACCAATCCCTCCTCTCAGGGAACTCTGGGAATTGTAGCCCTGTGAGGGAAACAAGGCTCCCCTAACATAACAACTTGAAGCCTCCTTAAAGAACTATAGTTCCCAGGATTCTTTGAGGGAAGCCATGACTGTTTAAAGTGGTATGATACTGCTTTAAATTTATAGTACAGATGGGACCTTGTACTGAAATGATAGAAGAACAAACATCCATTATTTGTCTTCCACTATCTTCAATGATTTGAAGATGTCACTGCCCTTTCTACACATTGGGACATATGACTTATAATGGTCAATTTCATTTACACACCTCTTTGGACTTCCTATTTGATATAAATGCAGTGATTTTTTTTTTAAAAAAGGAATCTTGGTAGTAGATTGGTCCCAACATCTTGCTATTGAGCATTGAGTTTTGGACTCCCCTTACTATTGGTTGTGCAGAGGCTTTGCAAAGTCATTGCAGTTCCAAGCTTAGGGAAGTTTACATTTATTTACAATTTCTGAATTGAGTGATATTGATCTTTTCTGGGGTTGGCAAAAATGCCTTTTTGTTACTGTCTTCAGTTTATGGATTGGATGACCTTGCACCAAAATCTATAGAAGTGAAGTCCTAACGATAATTTGTAAGCAGACTCACACATTGCATTCACTTTAGTGTGGTACTGCAAATACAGCAATAGTGTGAATTTTTTATTATATTCTGATATATTGTTCTTTAAATAATTTGGTGGAGAGACTATGCATTGGTATTGATGTATGTTTTCCTGCGGAAGAAGACTTATGTAAGTGGAAGTGTGCTTGGGTTTTAGATATTATTTTATGTGTGTATATATATATACATTGTTATACTCTTTGGGTTTTTTCATTGTAATTTACTGCTGTGGACCACTGCTAGGCATTCTGTTTCTGTTTGTATATTTTGTTCATTTATATCAATACAAAATGCTATTTTGTGTTTGAAAGATTGTATTTGCAAGCAGCCTAGGCTGCAGGGAGTGGGATGGTCATGACTGTTCAGACTACAAAATGAGCAGGGAAAAGGATGAGTGGGATTAATTTTGTGTGTTGGTGTGTGTGTGTGTGTGTGTGTGTAAATTGTGAAACCTTTCACCTCCCCACCTGTGAGGAGCTTCCATTTCTGAGCTAAAGACTTATGTGGAAATGTTTTGGCTCTGTTCTAATAATTTTGTTAAAAAGATAGCATCATGCATTTCTATGGAAATACAGAACTTTTAGACTAAAGGCAACATCCTACCAGGATGAACAGCATATGATGCAACAGATCTCTGGCTCAGCCAGCTGAGTCCATGCTTAGCCAAGTAAGCTGGAGTTAAATCCCCAACCCTAGCTCAGCTGAAGATTGTTGTTGTTTAGTCGTTTAGTCATGTCCGATGCTTCATGACCCCATGGACCAGAGCACGCCAGGCACTCCTGTCTTCCACTGCCTCCCGCGGTTTGGTCAAACTCATGTTTGTAGCTTCGAGAACATTGTCCAACCATCTCATCCTCTGTCGTCCCCTTCTCCTAGTGCCCTCCATCTTTCCCAACATCAGGGTCTTTTCTAGGGAGTCTTCTCTTTTCATGAGGTGACCAAAGCATTGGAGCCTCAGCTTCAGGATCTGTCCTTCCAGTGAGCACTCAGGGCTGATTTCCTTCAGAATGGATAGGTTTGATCTTGTTGCAGTCCATGGGACTCTCAAGAGTCTCCTCCAGCACCAAAATTCAAAAGCATCAATTATTTGGCGATCAGCCTTCTTTATGGCCCAGGTCTCAGTTCCATACATCACTACTGGGAAAACCATAGCTTTAACTATACGGACCTCTGTTGGCAAGGTGATGTCTCTGCTTTTTAAGATGTTGTCTAGGTTTGTCATTGCTTTTCTCCCAAGAAGCAGGCGTCTTTTAATTTTGTGACTGCTGTCACCATCTGCAGTGATCAAGGAGCCCAGGAAAGTAAAATCTCTCAATGCCTCCATTTCTTCCCCTTCTATTTGCCAGGAGGTGATGGGACCAGTGCCCATGATATTAGTTTTTTTTTTATGTTGAGCTTCCGACCATATTTTGCACTCTCCTCTTTCACCTGGAGAAGGAACAGCAAGCCACCCCAGTATCCCTGCCAAGAAAACTCCATGGACAAAGACAACAGCTGAAGATACCTTGGTGTAATTTGCTCTTCCAGTCTCAGTCGGGAGTCAGCCATCTGAGCTGAATCTGGCTGAGTGAATGCCAGTGCATGTCTCCTAAAAGGGACCTTCTGAGGATGTTGTGAGGGTGAGACCAGGGTGGGAGGGAACTTAGTTTGGATCCTAAGCCTGTTCTGTCATGTGACCTAGCACAGAACACTACTTTAAAGCTTTGTTTTCCCTGCAACAGGCTTAGGCAGAGCAGCAGCAGCAGCAGCCCCATTGCTAAACAGGGGTTGATCTGGTGTAATGCCATCTTAATTTACTCCAGCTTCCTTTATGCCAGCTTCTTGGGCATAGGAGCACTTCTGAAAGCTGGCCATGGAAACAGGTTGGCTGGATGCAGAAAAAGGCAGGACTCCTGTGATCATAGCTGCCAAGTTATCCCTTTTTAAAAGGGATTTTCCCTTATGCTGAATAGGCTTCCTCGCGAGAAAAGGGAAAACTTGGCAGCTATGCCTGTGATTCTAAAGCAGCCTCATCAGTTTGCTACTTTCCAGGTGTCTTGGAATAATTTGGCCACCTCATGAGAAGAGAAGACTCTCTGGAAAAGACCCTGATGTTGGGAAAGACTGAGGGCCAAAGGAGAAGGGGATGACAGAGGACGAGATGGTTGGACAGTGTTCTTGAAGCTACCAACATGAGTTTGACCAAACTGTGGGAGGCAGTGGAAGACAGGAATGCCTGGCGTGCTCTGGTCCATGGGGTCATGAAGAGTCGGACACAACTAAATGATGAAACAACAACAGGTGTCTTGGACAATAACTCCCACTAACAATGGCAGAGCTGGCTAGGGTTGATGAGAGTGGTCATCCAAAACAACCAGAGGGCACCAGGTTGGCAAAACCCGCTTTAGCGGGTCTGTAGAAGAGAGAGTTACAGGTAGGTAGCTGTGTTGGTTTGACGTAGTAGAAACAAAATAAAAAAAAATCCTTCCAGTAGCACCTTAGAGACCAAATAAGTTTGTCGTTGGTATGAGCTTTCGTGTGCATGCACACTTCTTCAGATACACATTAGAAGAGAGAGTTTTTATATGACAAGCTATGCTGCTGGGCAAAATTTTCCTCTTCTAATCTATACAGGATCACAGCCTTTTATTGCCTCTCGTCATACTGAATGTAATGCTGTAGTGGATTGCCACCAAAAAAAGAAAGAAAGAAAGAAAGAAAGAGAGAGAGAAAGAAAGAAATTAAAAAGCAAACAAACCACTGCATGCCATTGATAGACTGATTCAGATCTCACAGTGTTTTGCTATGATTAGCTAACCATTAAATGACATCAGATATCCAATAAATAGTGTAATTCCACCCCCCATACCTATTGACATTAATTAATTGTTAATGACTGCTTCCTTCCCCCAAGACCCCACCCCCCGAGAACATACAGGCTTGCGAAGAAGTGAAACAAATTCAGAATGATTCCAGAGGGCATTTTAAACATTCATTCAAGAACATTTGTAGATCTCAGTCCTCCTGGACTAAGCTGCAGTCAGTGTAGGTTAGGTTAAATGTCAGAACAAATTAAGAAAAGGAGAAGTCTCTACTCCTGTATTTCTGTGCTTACATGTTTTTCTCTTAAATGCGGCAAACCCAATAGTATAATTCAGAAGGAACACAATGGGAAATGGACTAGCAAACATCTCAGGAAAGCTTGGCTGAGCTGGAACTTTGCACATGCCTTGAAACTATGTGTGCAGTGTATCTTTCGATCGATCAGAGAAAGCAGTTGCTGTGTAAGCCAAAAACTGATCCAAAACTACAGGCATCCAGGCACAAACATGAACAGCATGCATAAGCCTAATTAATCCCCTGGAACCCAGTGCCATATCTAATGCAGGTAATGCCTCTAATTTGGCTATTAATTATCCCTTGCGAGTAATGGATTCCCTCCAGTAAGCACATCTCATTAAAGTAAGTACCTTCATTTGTATATTCTGAGAAATTCAAGCTCAACTCCTGCAGCAGTCACATGATCTGATTGGCTAAGATACCCATGTGATTCTGCTGCAGCTCTGTGGTGGGAACTATAATGGCTGTGATTCATAATTATTTCCCATGACTGTTGGGTAAACTATAGGTGAACTAAATTCATTTTGGGGTAGAACTTTAAATGATTTCTAGTTCATCTTCATGACTATTGCCCCCCCCAACCCAGCAGGTGGCCTGGACTCATAACACACACACACACACACACACACACACACACACTCACACACACACACACATTTAAGGAAAGGTACAAAACAAAATGTGAAAGGAACATTCTAAGGCTTATTAGGCAGGTATGGAGGAGCTGCTGTTGCTCCTGTCAATAGTGATGGCTAACCAAACAAAAGGAAGGAATGTGAGGCATTTCCTGTGTCTTCTCTTCTGAAGAGATTCACTTTCTTCTAACAAGAACAGCTTGAAGTGAGATATAGAGTTCTAGGAACAAACCAAATTATGCTTTGTGCCTTTTAACAGCTGTATTGCTAACATAAATTAAACAGTGTAGACATGATCGAGTATAGAAATACAATTGTGAAGTAAGCTTCACCTGTTGAAATTCTGTCTGCCAGACATCTTATTACTTCCACGTCAACCCCAATATTTACTTTTGGACTCTGTATTCCAGTACAGTAGCTTGTGACATTCTGAATGCTGTGTTTTCTTTTGCAGAAGACAAACATTTTATAACTCAAATGCTTACTTGGATTACCTTGAAGTGAACTAGTTGGCTTTGTAAAAGAACTGGTTCTGTTTTGGACAGGAGGAACTTGAACTAGATCTACTTCCTTTTAAAAAGTAACTTTCCAAGCACTGCTTATGCCCATTCCAGACATTTGTGTGGCAATGTCCCTCCGTTCAGTGTAATAATGACTCGTGACACAGAGTTAAGATTTAAATTGGGTGGTTAAGGCCACAACTTTATTGATTATGCATGTTGAGCGGAATTGGCTTAGGCGTTGGAACCTATCAGACTAAATCCGACTCCAACCCGTGTGTTGAAGTCCGTGAGAAGTTAACCACCAGTAAGGAACCCGGCGATGCAGATCAACCGGAACTCCTCCTGTGGCCACCGTACGGGGCGTGCCTTACGGCCCTGGCGACTCCAGGCTCTGGACCAAGCCTCGCCCCCGGAATCCTTTAACGGAATACTTCTCCAAATTTGGGCAGGTGATGACGCAATCTGCCCCTCCTCCATCTTATTGTTATGCAAATTTCCAACGCCTAACCGCCACTCGAGCCCCCCCAGGCTCGCCGCCAATCCGCTCACATGGACTAATAACCCAAATTATTAATTTCTGTATAAACCTAATTAGTAATTAATTCGTTACACGAGATATCAATTCATTAATTATTTACCGGGGGAGTGTGACCCTACTCTCTTATTCGCCTAATTAAGCTCTACATTATCCAGGACATCTCTTATGCCAGCAATAACGTTCTGTAGCCAAGCGTCATTCCCGATAGGAGAAAGGTGGACACCGTCATCGCGGTAAAGGGCTGCTTCACTTCGTTTCAAGGTGGGATGCTGTATAACCCGGCCCTTCAAGGATAACACTCTGCGGGCCACGAATGAGTTCAGAAGCCTCCTGGATTTGTTCAAAGCTTTTGGGCAACGTCCATCACGCCAACAGCGCCTCTCCAGCAAAGAGGACCACAGTATCGTCATCCCCGGGAAACTATTAATCATAACGTCCAAATCCCTGCATATATGTAACTTCAGATCAACCGCGTTGCGGTAAGCTAGGTCGTTTTCACCGAGCTGCACAACCAAAAAATCTGGGGGGCCAAGTGAAGCAGCCCGGGCTTGGACGATCGGTAGCAACTCGCTCCAAAGCATGCCCCTTCTGGATATCCAGGATACCTCCACGTTCTCTGGGAGGCCGAGCCCGCTTCCCAGGCCAACTTCGATTGCCCTTCTCTGGGCCCAGTGCACGATACTGTGCCCCGCTATCCAAACCCGGATGGAATGGTAACCTGAAACGTAGAGATAAGAAGCCGGGGTCAGCACTGCCACCAGAGTCGGCCTACGTGCGAATGTACCTTTTGTAGGCGTTCGATTTCCACCTCCCCATCTCTTGGATCCTTTCTGATGACAGGCCCAAGTGCATAGCAGAAGTAGCAGCGCCTATTCTAAAGGAATGGGCGGAAAATTCAGTGGGGTTGTACCCGCAAGATGCAATGGCTTTGCGAAGTACCCTGGTAAATTGCTGACGGGTAAGCCTAGCACCATCATGGTGAATGAGTAAAGGGCCAGGTCCTGGCGGTCGGAGGTAAAGATACCGTCTGGTGTCCTTCACTGGACAAGGACCTGCAGCGCCCGTTGCCGGGAGGCGAATGGACGCGCCTTTCCCCTTCTGGTCCGTCTTTGAGTGGCGGACGTGAACAAGAGCTTGGGAGTCGGACAGTGATAAATCTTGTAATAATATACCCCGTGTGACCCCATCAGGGTGGTCTTCACAAACCACCTCACCAACCCTTAGGGCCCCGAAGTAAGCTAACGCAAAAGCCGCTGAAAATAGTCGCGCTTCGAATTTGGACCAACATAGGGTTCTCAATTGCTTATGAATTTGGGTAAGCATGTCGAACGTGATGGGCCGCCTGGAATCAGCAACGGGAGGCTGCAGCCTGCGCCAGCCTTCCATTGCTCTACGCAAATGGAAGTTATCGCAAGGGTCGGTGAGATAGAGAGATTTCGAGAAAAAGGTGATAGCTGCAGTGTGGATGCCCAGGGTCTTGGCGGCGCGCCCCAGCCCTCTGAGGTGCACCACGTATTGCATAACCTCCTCAGGGGTTGGTGGCCCTTCGAGGCGCACACCAGCGCCCTTCTGCCGGAAGGCAAGGAAGTCTGCCCACGCCCGCTTGTAGGAGCTGAGGGTGGCGGGGGCCACGGAAGCAAATACTCCCTTTAGGATTTCTCGTTCCCAAGGTTCCATAGATGTTCCGGGAACCTCTCTGGACACTGCTGCGCATCTGGTGCTAATGAGCGGAAGCGGTCCATCTGGAAACGAGACAAAGCATCTGCGATATTATTATTCTGCCCCGGCACAAATTTGGCTGAGAAGTGCATATTTAACTCGAGACTACGCAGCACAAAATGACGTAGGAGGGCCGACACCCTTCCCGAGCGCGACGATTGCCTGGTAAGTACACTGACTACTGCTTGATTGTCCGTGTTGAAGCAGACTCTCCGGTTCCTGAAGTCGTCCGACCAAAGATGCACTGCTACCACTATGGGAAAGAATTCTAAAAATGTTAAATCCCGAGTAATATCTGTGTTTTTCCAGCTGGGAGGCCAAGGTTCAGCACACCATCTCCCTTTGAAATATACCCCGAAACCCAATGCGCCTGATGCGTCTGAATGGATCTGAAAATCTGAGCGTAGAGTAATGCTATCCTGCCATAAAGATACGCCATTGTAGTGTTCTAGGAAGGTCAGCCAGCTCCCAAGGTCTGCTTTGACCCCTTTTGGCAGACGTGCCCTATGGAAAGGTCGGGTTAGCCCCACAGTGAGCCTGGCGACCCTCAGGCAAAAGGGGCGCCCAGGTGAGATTACTCTACAAGCGAAATTGAGATGCCCTAGCAGTGATTGGATTTGTCTCAACGTGACCTTTTTGCGGGGAATGAGCTGTCTAATTAACTCCTTGAGGGCTGCAAGTTTTTCTGCCGGTAAACGCGAGGTTTGCGCCACCGTATCCAATTCAATACCTAAGTACGTCAATCGAGAAACGGGTCCTTCCGTTTTATCAGCTGCTAGCGGTACCCCCAGTTCGCTTGTAAGTGAAGCAAAGGCCTCCATGAGGCCTGCGCAGTCGGCAGTGTGAGCTCCGCCCACGAAAAGGAAATCGTCCAGGTAATGCGTGACACCTGACAGACCAGTCCTAGCACGAAGGGCCCAATCTAGGAATGTGCTAAATGCTTCAAAGGCCGAACATGCGACGGAACATCCCATAGGCATAGCTTTGTCGATGAAATAAGCGCCCCCGAACCTAAAACCCAACCATTTGTAGTCGTGGGGGTGTACAGGAAGGAGGCGGAAGGCCGATTCAATATCGCACTTCGCCATCAGGGCCCCCTTGCCAAACTGGCGAACCAGCTTCACAGCGTGGTCAAAGGAGGCGTATTTCACCGTACAAAGCTCCTGTGGGATCCCGTCATTAACTGAGCTACCCTTAGGGTGGGAAAGATTATGAATCAACCTAAATTCCCCTGGGGTCTTTTTTGGAACTATGCCTAATGGGGAAATGTGAAGATCGGCTATAGGTGGAGTTAAAAATGGACCCGCGACCCGCCCTGCCGATAGTTCCTTATTTATTTTCCTAATGGCAACATCGGGGCGCTCCCTAACAGACTTCTGATTTGGTGGGTCGGACGTGGAAGGCGGGATCCGAACGGGGATGCGAAAACCTGAAGAAAATCCTTCCTCAAGGTACACTGCAGCAGGTCTGTTGGGATATAGGGCTAGCAATATTTTTAAGGGGCCGAGTTTTACCGGGGAATAAGCCATGGCAAGAGAACAGTTAGAATCTATTCTGTCCTGAGGTTGCTCCGTGGGAGGCACCGGAGGGGTATCTGGGGCCCTGGTGGGAATTGCCCTTGGCCCCCCGAAAGGACTGCTTGCCCTTGAAGCAGGATACCCCCGGATGTTGACCAAGGCACTTCTCACACTCGTGAGTGTATTTGCAGTTAGGCCTTTGGCAGAGGCCCTTATTGAACTCCCAACAAACCCTACGCCGCGGGTCCTTTTTGGGCTCGAACCTGCCTGCTTTCGGGGGGTCAGCTTTCGGGGGGTCAGCTTGTTTCTTCTCAACATACGGCACTACATGGTTACTCCAGTAGTGTTGGTGCCGTTGGTCCCAACGCGTTTTTGGATTTTTCGAAGCATTCCTGCGGAAGTCTTCGTCGTAGTTCAGAGCGGCCGTTTCCCCCGCCATCTTGTGAGCCAACCTGACGTCGGCCATGTAAGCAAATAGGTGCACCGCCCGCTTTGGATAAGCCGCGGAGATCACGGCCGCCCAAATGTGTATGCCCTCTAACCAATTTTCAAAAGTACGGTCGGCCCTAGGCGTCCTGTATCGCCGCCCCCTGTAATCACGGCGCTTTTCCCCTTTTCCCATCATCTGAGTCAGGGGAAGAATGGTGAAAACATCAATATAATCCCCATTTAAAATTTTCTCCCTCTTCTTGTCCGACAGGTGAGACCCCAAAAGGATATCTGTGTCCGAATTTGTGGCATACTTTTCGTCGGGGATTAACGCTCCATCGCGCCACTCCAACGTACCCCTAAAAGATTTACGGTGGGTGCTGGCCCTCCTCTTGTGTACCCAAAGAGGAAAACCCATCTGGTCTTCCCCCACACCCCAATAATCCTCCATTGGGATGTCGCACTCCGAATCCGAGGACGTACCTGTGTCGTCGTCCGAGTAGTCCCTTCTGCTCCTCTTACGTTTCTCAGACTTCTTCTTCGCCTTCCCTCCTTGGCGTCGGTCTTCTCCATCCCGCGACTCCGTGCTTCCGCCCACTGCACGCCCTGCCGCCTCGTCGTCCGTGGTTGAATCGTGCAGCCGCGTCCCCTGTTGTGCTGCAGCTGCAGCGGGCTGAGTCCCCTGCTGACCTGAAACAGACTGTGTCGCCCCACTGAGGGAGCCAGGCGCCTGAGACCCCGAAGACACCGGTTGCAGGTTGGGAGCGTTGGAACGTGCTTTTTGCAACCGGGTCCGCGGCTCCTGTGCCACGTCACTGGCTCCACCCGAGGCGGAGCTAGAGAACAAGGATGCTGACGTGGACGGCCCATCCTGGTCGTCGAATTGGGTATCCGCTATACAATCTTGGGAATTAGGTGGTGATTCCTCCTGCAGGCTCTCGGCCAGCGGAACCAGCGTACTGCAGAGAGGGCCCAACTGGCCGCAAATGGACTGCAGTGCATTAACTGCCTGGGCGAATGCCTTAGGATTTACCCTAGCTGCCAGGCTTTTGGCCGCGCTCTGCTTGCCCTTGGATGCCATAGTCGCAAGAAGCTGACTCAAGGTTATAAACAAACAAACCAATAAAGCTATCTCTATTTGTTGTATTATTACTGCTATTTATTTATTTATTTATTTATATATTATTATTATTGTTCTTATTTATTTATTTATTTATCTATGTATCTAAATGTATCACTGTATTATTTATTAATGATCTCTTTGCCAACCTCTTATTTATGTCTTTACCAGTTGCACTTAACAAAGTTATTATTATTATTATTATTATTATTATTATTAGTATTATTATTCTTTAAGCTTATAATTATTTATTCATGAGCTATGTTCAATGAATTAGCGGTTATTCGGCAGGCGCTGTATTCAAACCCTGGAAGGCGAAACCAGTATTGAGCTACCTCCAAATTCAGAGGGGGAAAAAACCCGATATAATCAACCACTTAATTTAATTCCAAGTTGTATGAACTCCAAGACCATAAACTGCGGTTGGACAGCTAATCAATAGCTACCATATAAACGCGAAAAATTAATTGGAAGGGCGGGACCAGTAATCCTCGCCAATCAATTAAACATTGAATTCCACCCCTACAACCGTAACTAAGAAACCTAGGAAAATGCGGTTTGTAAAATTACTCTATAATCATCACTGACGCATAACAGTATTTGAATAAAAGGAACACTTTAAAACCCCTAACCCAGGCAATATCACTCTGATCCAATAAGCTATCACAGTGTCATATGCTTTAACCAGTGACCTGGGTTGCTAAAGCCTAAGCAAAATGGCCACACACAAAATGGCGGCGGCCACGTGGGGAAACGACCTCACCAAGATGTCGCCGGCCTGGGCTGCTAATACACAGGCTAACGGCCACTCACAAAATGGCGGCGACCACGTGAGAATAGTCCTCACCAAGATGGCGCTGCACACATGCCCTGCCCTCCCCCCGATGGCGTGAAAGACCGCAGCTGCAAACAACCACGCTCACTAAGCCCCACCAGCGGTAATAGGGATAAATTGTAGCACGTGGCTTCCCAATAGAGGGGAGGTGAATCTGGCCGATCGCCTACTGCAGGCTGAAACTAAAGAGAATAGGGGAGCCGCTGCAAACAGCCGCAGGAACAGCCAGACGGGCGCTTAAGCCCGATCGCGCCACAAGCACCACGAAGGAACAAAAACCAAAGGGGAACACAAGGAAATACAGCCAAAGGAGAAGGGGGGGGTCCTGGAAATCTCTCACCCGGCTTCTCAGAAGGACCTTGTCGCAAAAGGAGCGGGGAGAGGAGGCAGCCGCCTCAACCCTGCACCCGGGTGGCCGGATCCTCTCTGCTCCGATCGGCACAAGCTGTTTAGTTGTGGAAACAGCTGACTGGCGCTTGGATGAGCGGCTGATACACCGCGCTCAGGCTCCGCCGCGGCTAAAAGGCTCCTGGAGGCAGCGGGAGCGTTGGACCCGGAAGCAGCTAGCTGGCGCCTCTCCGATGCTGTCGCTAAGGCTCTGCCGTGGCTGTGAGGCTCCTGGAAGCTACGGGAGCCTTGGACCCAGAAAAACAGCTGGGTGGCGCCTCTGCGATGCTGGCGCTAAGGCTCCGACGAGGCTGTGAGGCTCCTGGAGGCTGTGGGAGCCTCGGGCCCGAAAACAGCTGACTGGCGCTGAAGACGCGATCGCCAGGAACAGCTGATGAGCGGAGGAGGCAGTACCTCAAGCCTGCAACTAGCGACGTTCCTAAAGGCAAAACCTGAAAAACGAAGGGAGAAAAAAAAAGGGGGAAGGAACAAGGAAGGGGAAACAAAAGCAAGAACAGGGGGGGGACCTAAATAAGGCAAATCCAACAAGGCAAGAACGAGCTTCTGTTCGCTCCGGCGAACGGGAATAAAGAGGGTGAGTTCCGCAACGTGGAAGGGGTTTAAACGCCTCGGCCACGCCCCCCGCGTTCCTATTGGTCCGCGGGGCGGGTGACGCAGGCGGAATCTTCCATTGCGCGGGGGCTGCAACAGCAGCCCCCACGCAATGGGCACGTCGGGCTGCCCACAACTCCACCTCCGGCAAAGGCACGGAAGTGGTTTAATGAGATCATCTTGCAAATCTAGGTTAATGCCTGATGAAATATAACTAGACTATAACTAGACTTTTCTTAGATCCCCAAGTTGTTCAGCCTTTTGGAATATACCCAGAAGGCTGCTTCAGGCTTCTCTTTTCCAATACAGGACAAGGCTTCTCATTTTCCTCTTGCTTCAGCTAGTTAGTCCTCCTTCCTACCGTTTAGGAGCTCCTGAGATCCTAACTCTGAGAGAGCCACAAGAGATTTTTCATAAGGCTTGCTTCCCCCCCCCCCCGGGGGGGTTTGGCTTTTATGTATCCATAGCCTGCCCTAGACTAATCAGTCTTCAAAATAGCAATGGAATTAATGGGAGGAGGAAATAACATTGCATTCCTGTGTGTCCCCATTGTCTCTGAGCTTGCTTATCATCAAAAGGCAAACCTTAACCACTTTATCTGTTCAGTTTTACATCCTGTTCCGAAGGTACAACACAGTCTATGGCAGAAATATCACACAGAGGCTCACATGTTGCTTTAGATGAGTCAAAGTTAGAGCTCATCGCTCTGAAATTTCCCCGGTACATGTAACCACAGCAACCTTATTTTTGGCTCAGAAGAAGAAGCTGTGACATCATAGAGATTTAAAAAAGAAAGCAATTCATTGAGGAAAGGAAGCTTTGCAAGGATTTAACCAGAGCATCACATTCCTTAAGAGAGCAGTGGCAAATAACATGGAAAGCTCCTGTTCAAAAAGGAACTAGTTCCAGTTTATCCCTTTACAAAATGAACTAGTTTGGTTCATGTATGGCTCGGGATGTTACTGGCCTGAAATCTTGGAGAGGTACTGCCTGTCAATGTGGACAATACGGAGGTAGATAACTCAGAAAAGGCAGCTTCCTATGTTCAGTGACTCCAGGGGGTTGGAGGGGGGGGGATATGAATCCTGCCAAAATTGCCTCCCTTCCATTGGCAGGCTTCCTGAACATCTCTTCCACAACTCTGCTCACCGATTCTTAGGATCCAAACCAATGCACATAGGAGGTTGCCTTGCATGCACCAAGTCAGGACATTGGTCCATCTATCTCAGTAGTGTCAACACTGGCTGGCAGCATCTCCCCATGGTTTCCAGCAAGGGGCGCACCCAGCCCTACCTGGAGATGCCAGGGACTGAATATGAGTCCTTTTTCATGCAACACAGATGCTCTGCAACTGAGCTACACCCCTTGTTCTGAATGACTAATGACTTGATGTGTGTGTTCATACACACATGTATGGGAATGTCGAAGAATTGTAAAGCTGGAAGGGACCCAAATTGCCATCCATTCCAACCCCCTTCAATGCAGGTATTGTAGCAGGGGCCCCTGCTGCAGTATCACAGCTAACAGCCCACCAAGAGCCCACCAAGAGTGCATCTTTTGGACTCTTGCTTTTAATAGCTTGTGTTTGTTTGTTTAGGTTTCCAAACAGTTCACCTGCAGTGAATTTTCCTTTCTTCTCTCAGGGCAATTCATTCGGGACATGATAGCGACCCCCCCCCCCCCAGATCTCTTGAGAAACCAGAGCAGTTGGCAACCTGATTTCCATTAACTGCAGGTGAAATGACCGAGGTAGGGAAACATCAGTGCACAGAAGTCTTTGCAGAAAAAAAAGAAGGAAAGGAGGAAGGGCAGAGGCACAGATTTTCAATGACTCATCCAAATATCTGCAGCTCTCCAGAAAACTGGGTTTTCCTATAATCATATGCAGCATGGGTAATATGCATTTCCAAAAAGAGCAAGACTGCAAAGTGACAATGGAGGACGTCATGCAGCCTGACGTTCAAAGCTGTAAGCTGCTTAGACCAGCACAGTCTCAGCGACACAACTTTAAAGAGAAAGCTTGCTAATTCAGCAAATGACAATAGAACCAAACTGGCTCGGAATTTATGCAGTGTGTGTGTGTGTGTGTGTGTGTGTGTGTGTGTGTGTGTATCCAATGTCAGCCCATAATTTAATGTCTTAAAAAGATGGCAGGGGGCATATGATGGAAACAAAAAAAGGTCATGTCATAGGGAGATGTCAGCCTCACGGCAAATGACACATTACACCAGAAAAAGCATCTATTGCAGAACAAAAATGCAAGGCGATCATTTCCCACCACAGAGAGATCCTTGTAGGAATAATTTGCAAAAAACATACCGGGAACTGCTATTATTATAAATGTAGTAGTTTATGACGCATTTGCAACTTTGGAGAAATAGGCAGGCAAGAACTAGCTCGCAAATGGTGTCCTAGTTAACATCCTGTTAATCCACCTTTTAAGAAGCGTTTAGGAATAGCACAGGCTGTTTTTCAAAAGATCCATGCAAGTATAAAAAAAATAGCATGCAGCTATGGTCTTTGCTGTCAGGGGACAATTGGGGGTACACATATACCGAGTGTTATGTGCAATGCTATATTTAAGTGCCCCTCCTTAAAGGTGAAGCCATTAACTGCTTGATAGCACCAACTTGTTTGTGAGGCATGGCTACTTTGTGAGTTTATGTGACAAAACATACTGTAGTAGGTTTTTTGGGGGGGGGGCAGTCCAGATGGTATCTGTGAGTCCCTTCCAGACCTGTGATTCTGTACCAAAGAGTTTTGGGATTTAATAGAAGAGGCCACAGGGCTGGTCAGACAAGTTGCTTTGCAAAACAATGGCCCAAGCTGGCCAAAGTGGTTGGCCTGTTGCCATAGAAACAAATGGGCAAACCTTTCCCCACCTCAGCTTTCCCAACCGCACCCTTCTAGGATGGAGAACAGTAGGCTACGTTGGAGAGGGTGTTCTGTGCGTGAGAGAGCTCCTTTGGCTAACGTTGTAAGCTAGAGACACAGAGACATGTCTTGCCCTGTGCTGGAACCAAAGGTATGGCTTGGGGATCTCCCAGGGAACCTAATGGGGAGGCAAGTTCTGCTAGAGTGTCAAAGTTGTGAGCCCTTCCATCTTATTCTCAGGGGGTATCTAGTAAAGGTAAAGGGACCCCTGACCGTTAAGTCCAGTCACGGACGACTTTGGGGTTGCGGTGCTCATCTCGCTTTACTGGCCGAGGGAGCTGGCGTACAGCTTCTGGGTCATGTGGCCAGCATGACTAAGCCACTTCTGGTGAACCAGAGCAGTGCATGGAAATGCCATTTACCTTCCCACCACCTATTTATCTACTTGCACTTTGACGTGCTTTCGAACAGCTAGGTTGGCAGGAGCTGGGACCCAGCAACGGGAGCTCACCCCGTCGCGGGGATTCAAACCACAGACCTTCTGATCAGCAAGCCCTGTGGTTTTAGACCACAGCTGTACATAAAACTATTAATCCTAAAAGCACCACAGTCTCTACTGAGGGTCAGTCAAAGGAAACCAAACCCTTGGCAAGCACTGGAACATCTGGAGTCTCTTGCTGGGATGAACCCAACTTTTGACCCCAGGGCCATCGTCTGCAGAAAGTGTCCATCCCTTTCTTACAGTATCCTTAGCGTAAGAGTTAAACCTGCCCTAGGTATTAGCCATGCAGAGAACCAGCTGGAGTGAACTTGGAGGGATCACTTCTAAGTTCAAGTTAAGGTCATGGCAAGGTAAGACGAGAAAGGGCCCAGTGGAGACTCCTTCCCCCTTACCCTTCTGTTGGTATCCAGATGACTGGGGGATAAAAGGCTGATGGAAATGTCACAGAGGATGCATATTGGAGTTTGATTTTAAGGAAGCGCCCTTGAGGGAGAATGCACAATGAAGAGCAAAAAAAAGTGCAGATTTGCAGAGATTAAATCACCACAATATAGCATTGTAGGTAAAGGAGGGTGAATCTTTATTTTTCACAAGGTCAAAAGTTTCTTCATGGCAACTTGTTATTTTGTGCACAGGAACATTTTGGAATCCCCATGGAAGGCTTCAGATGATGAATAGGTGTGCGATAATCAAAATTGGCTGATTGTTTAAAAATTAAAAATACACACTGAATTTTATTTTGGGAATTATAGGGACAGAACTACCTAAAATGTATAGAAACTTATTTATGTATGCTACTACAGCGGCAAGAATGTTACTTGCCCCCAAACGGAAAGAACAGAAGTCCCAGCAAAGGAAGAAGGGATACAAAAACTTATTCGAATATGCAGAAAATGGCGAAACTTACCGGATGTCTTCTATTTTTTTTAAACATACTTTTTATTAATTTTACAAACAGCAAAAAAAGAGGAAACGGTACATACATAAACACCTTTTCCACCTCCTTCCCACCCACCCACATGGATCCTCCCCTGCCACAGAAGTATCTCATGTAGGTGAACAGTCAGAGATGGTCCATTTTATGCTTGGATTTCTGTCCTCCTCCCCCTCCCCTGACCCCAAAGGCCCCCCCCCCTGCCACCAGGGAGCTCCAGCAAACCAGGGCAGTACGCAGGAGGACATCCATCCAACCATCTATTGTCATACCAAAAAAAGAAAAAAATTAAAATAGGAAAAAAGAGAAAAAAGAAAGAGCAAAAAAGAGAAAAAGAACAGTACAAAACAGAATTTTTTTTCTTACATTCATAATTGTAAAACCATATTTTGTGGGCTTCCCCTCCCCCCCCTTCCCCGGTTTTCATCCCTTTTTTATCATCTTTAACAGTTTCTTACTTTATAAAAATAAACCTTTATATCTTATACAACTTATAAATCAATTATTATCATTTTCACCTAATGTTCAAATCACTGAAAAATCAAACTCCCATTTTATCTTCCCGTGCCTAATTTTTACTCCCTCTATAAGCCTCCATATTTTCACATTTTTCCAAAATCCATTCACTTTTAAAACTATAACTATTCTCAATTTAACCTTACATCCCCGATTACCGGCTCCACCCCCCCAATCCAGCAAATTCCATAATCAGCAGACCAGTTATAAACCTGTTAATCCATCCTTATAATCACAACATCACTTTCCCTTCACCCCACCCCCTGTTTATAGTCTTTTGCCATCCAGGCCACCATACAAGACCCCTGAATTTCTTCTCTTCTCTGCATATTTTTTCCTTCTTCCCTGTGGGTGTTCTGGAGTTCCAGTAATACCAATCGTGCCCCCCTCAAATGCAGGGCACTCCATCCAACTTTTTGTAGAGTAAAGTCATCATTTTTTTCGTGGTGTGCTTCATTTTGTGTTGAATCATCACAGTCCTCATCTTCATCTTTTTCTTCCAAATCACAGTCACCATCATTGTCATTCTCACATTCATCTTTTTCAGTTTCAAAAGCTTCATCTTCTAGAAAATCATATTCTGCCATCACCATCTGAAATTGTTGCTGTAACTCTTGCCGTTTTGTCTCCTCTTGACATAGTTCTATTCTTGTTTCCCACATTAAGGTCAAAACAGACCGCTGGAACTCAGGGGAACACTTTTTTGTTGACATAGTTCAATCCTGCCAAGGTCAAAACTTGTCACGTGGGGTGGAATATGATCACAGTTTATTTTCCCGACTCCATTTTAACAAGCTGGCTGCATTCTTCAAGTCTTATTGACAATAAAGTTCGAACTCACATTTCACAAACATTTAAACCAAAAAAAGAATTTCCACAAAGTTCAGAAATACAGTGAAATAAAAATTGACTTATAAATCCTGATCAACTCACTGGGTTGTCTGGGCTGCCGGCTCCCGAGGAAAAGAAAGGTTTTTCTTAGTCTTTACCTCTTGCTGCAGGGCACTCACAACCACAGTCTCTCTCCCCTTTCACCCTGCATTTAGGGGAGATTCTCTTTGATGCCTTTGAGGGATCCTTTTAAGTTAAGATCTTCTGTTTACGGCTTCGGGTTTCTGTTTACTGTCTCTTATGTTACCGTGGGGGGGGGGTGGCTTCCTCTTTTCCCCCTCTCTCCCAAATCCAAATTGCCTTAATTTAAATTCCAAACAATCCAAATTACTCACAGTCTATTCATTTGCTAATTATTCTTGGAAGAATTGGCCGCCTCCACTTCCCAGACTCGCAGAGCAGCAGTGTCAGCCTGTCCGCCGCGGTTCACCTCCTCGCTCTCGGGGGCTTAAACAAAGCCGATCCGGGGAGGAGAGAGCCCGCTTTTGGCGCCGCCAGGCAAAATCCGTCCCCAAAAAGCTCGATTTGGGGCTTTTAAGGAGGTTTTGCTTCGCTGGAGCAATTCCCTCCACCTCTGAAGCGCCGAGGTCCGCTCCGCTGATCGGACCCCCGTCTGAGCAAAGATGGCGCGGTCAACCGGAAGCCTTACCGGATGTCTTCTAAAAGTCTGGCAGGTGTTTTTCTCTTTGAGGGTGGGAGGGCGTTCCACAGGGCAGGTGCCAATACTGAGAAGGCCCTCTGCCTGGTTCCCTGTAACTTGGCTAATAACAGGTGAAAACATTGGCAGGATTATTGTAATAACCTGCAGTTTCATAAGAGTATATATTTAAAGAAGATGAGTAAAGGAGCAAATTAAGTTACGGCAATTTGGATATGCAGAAGATATTAAAAACAAATTTAAGGAACCACAGAAAGAGGGGGAAGGAAGACAAGTTTTGAAATGTCAAAGTGATTGTAAAATTAGTGAAATGTATAAAATTAGTGAAATATATTATTATTATTATTATTATTATTATTTATACACACTGAAAGTCCTTTGAGTACTTATTTGCAGTACCCTATACTACTCAAGGGAATCAATGATCTGTATATGAGATAATAAGGAAGAACGGCCAAGACAGTCACACATTCATTATTATTTTTTGGCATTTACAGTACCAATTTTCTTCAGAGCAAGGACAGTGTCACTGTCATAATCAGTTAATTTGAACATGTAAAGTCTGAGCAGTTATTAAGGACGCGCAGAAGCAAGCAGATAGACAGACTCTGTGCATTCCAAAAGCAGCAGCGGTTATCTTGGATATAGGGACGGGAAGAAATTAGGTTCAGATCACACTCAAAGGAAAACCTACCTAATTTTCCAAAATTACGTGAACTGAAACACAGCCACCCTTCAACATTTGTGCTTCTCCAAATTTTGCAGTCCATACTGCAGCCAAGTGATGTGTACGAAAATGCCTACACCTAGGGTGAACTTTGCATGTGAATATTCATGAAAATAACAGGCAAACGTATATTCAAAAAAATTGTCCAGTACCACCTTAGAGATCAACTAAGTTTCTTCTGGGTATAAGCTTTTGTGTGCATGCACACTTCTTCAGATACCCATGGTGTTTTCGTATCTGAAGAAGTGTGCATGCACACAAAAGCTTATACCCAGAAAAAACTTAGTTGGTCTCTAAGGTGCTACTGGACATTTTAATTTATTTATTTCGACTGTGTCAGACCAACACGGCTACCTACCTGAATCTAGAAACATATATTAGTGAATGTTGTTTTGCAAACGGGTTGATATTAGGCAATTGGTGTTGTTTAGTCGTTTAGTCGTGTCCGACTCTTCGTGACCCCATGGACCAGAGCACGCCAGACACTCCTGTCTTCCACTGCCTCCCGCGGTTTGGTCAGACTCATGTTCGTAGCTTCGAGAACACTGTCCAACCATCTTGTCCTCTGTCTGATGTGAATGTATCAGAAGAAATCCGCACTGAAATGTTGACGAACTTTCGTGAGGACTTAAAAAAGGACAAAGTGATGTGCAAAGGAGCAGAACTGAGATTGAGATTGGAAAAATTGGAAATGGAGAGGAGCCAAAATTGTTGGATTTGTCCATCCTGCCCTCACCATCTGAGGCTTTTCTCTGTGTGCCCCCTCCAAGAAGGGTGCAGAGGGTGCGACGAACCCCCTTGCCAATGTTGCCGATAGATTATGAGACGAAAGGGTACAGGGGTAAAGCAATCCCCACTCAATTCCTTATGCCTTAAAATAAACCCCTCAATTCTGGGCTTCTCAGTAAAGAGAGTCTAATTCCTGCTTTCGTGGCCTGATCTCACAAACACTCAGGGCTATTTGAATGAACAACCTCTTGCCTACAGAACAGGGACTCTCTCAACTCAGATCCCCTCTGTATCAGTCTGCCATATCACCCTGGCAAACCTGTGGCACTCTAGGTTTTCACCATACTGCCCTTCCTGTGTGACTCTAGGACACAAACTATCCCTTTTTCCTTAGGTAAGTTTTGCCCTTTTCTGAGTCTCCACCTCTGTGAGTTTTAATACGCTGCTGGAATAACCAAGACAATACTCTTTGGCACAAAAAGAAGATGAATTTTATTTTCTTGAGAACATAGGTTTTTCTTTTCTTAACGATGCATAAGTTTACAATCTTAATTACAGTTATACATTAACTCTGTCAGACTTTAACTCCAAGTTATCCTAAGCTTAACCTAAACCACCACTATCCTGGCTCCACACCCTTCTTCTCCCCTCTTCGTCACCAACCTCCCCCTCTTCCAACTGCGAAAATGGTTATTCCCTCCTTTTTAAACCGGGCACCATCCCGCCTCCTAAAGATGCGCTGTCAGTTAAACTGGAGGTGGATTAACTCTTTCTAATCCAGGGTGTAATAAATTTTCCATCCTGGGGCTAATCCGTTACTGTGAAGTGAGAATGGGCCTTCCCAGTGGTGGCTCCCCATTGTTGGAATACTCTCTCCAGGGGAGCATGGTTGGTTGCATCACTATCTGCTTTTAGGTGCCAAGCAAAATCATTCTTGTTTTCCAAGCTTTTAGGCTGTACTGCTCGTTTTCACACTTGGTTTTTTTAAAATGACATTTGTAAATTGCTCTGAGTTCTCCCCCCCCCCCGGCCGAAAACAGTGGCCAATATATATTTGTATTAATAACAAGAACAACTACTGCCAGTCCCCACCCTGGCAGATGTGATCCACAGAATCCCAGGCCAATTTCTCCCTGCTGACAATGAAGCTCTGACACTTCTCCGGTCTTTCAACAGGACTTGAGGGATCACAACAATATGTTAATTCAGAGACCCACAACTTTCCCAGCACATATAAAAAATAATTGGCATATCATTTTCACCAAGCTGGCAGATGACAAATTGAACTCCGCTCTTTGGTAGATGTGTTTTATTTATTTATTTCCCGCTCCTCCTCCCTAGGGAGAGCAGAGCCGTGCATTGTGTGACACTATAAAACATCATCTCATGATAGACAACAGTAAAACTCGCAGCAGGAGGGCAGAAAAAGCCCAATTAAAGAGAAATGTTCTAACAGCTCTCCTAAACACAGGCAGTAAAGAAACCAAAAGTTTTGACTTTTCCATGGCGTTCTTCATCCAAAAACAGGCAACCTCAAATGTGAAGATGTTGAGTCCAAGTTGTTAAAAGACAACACCTGAATTATGGTTATCAAAATGAGAAGAGGCCAAACGTTGGTGAATCCAGACATGGTGTGCATTGATGATTGCAGTTCACAGCTTTGATTTCCATGGTGTGTGTGTGTGTGTATGTGGCTTCAATGGTATAGCCCGGTGTTCTTCAACCTTGAGTCCCCATATATTGTTGGACTACAATGTCCATCATTCCCAGGCAGTTTGATAATGATTGGGAACGATGTGAGTTGTTGTCCAAGTACATCAGTTGAAGAACGCTGGAGCATTCCGTGATTCACCTAAGTGTTTTACCTGGTTATTTGGCTATAACATTTGATAGAATACAGATAATTGAACAAACCTTGTTGCATTACATTCTTCATTAAACTATCTTCCCATTGATATATAATTTTGAGGTATTACTCCAAAACAAAGTGGTGTTATGAGCCATCAAACCTCGAAAATTCACTTTCTCCAAAAGGTTTCCACAATTTTGGCCACTAGGGTAGTAATAATTCAAAAATGAGCATTTAAGGCAGGGACATCTTCATCCGGTAGGAAAAAGTGCTCAAAACGGAAATGTTTCTAATTGTTTCTGTAATGTGTGAAATGGTTCTGAATTATATGAATGTTTCGAGTCTGGAGTTTTCACCTTGCACGAACTGATCTGAATAGCTTGGCATAGCTAAATACCAGGAGCTCAATGGGCACTTTAAAAACTTGCCATGCTTTTGCTGTTGTGAAGCATAATCATTGTTGTTATTAATCTCTACAATCTTATGCATTAACATAATGAACATGTGGCCTTGGAAAAGATGTACTGCCTTCCTTTCCTTCATAAGCCTAACTAGCAAAGCAGCTATTAAGTGCTGTTGGCGACCAAACCTGCTGGGATTCCAGAGCCTCTTACAAATGAAGTTGAGAGCTGGAGCCATTCATTGCAGGGATAAGTAGGCTTGCAGCTGTAATTTATTCATGCAGTTTGGGCTTGCAGACCTGGTTGGTTCATTTAAAAGCTTATTCTTAATTATTATTATCACCACCAGGTTTCTGGCAGTGGTAATTGGGGTTAGAATAATAGAATCATAGAATTGCAGAGTTCAAAGGGACTCCAAGGGTCATCCAGTCAAATGCCCTGCAATGCAGGAATCTCAACTAGATCCTACATGCCGGGTGGCCATCCAACCTCTGTTTAAAAACCTCCAATTAAGGAGAGTCCATTACCTGCTGAGGAAGACCATTTCACTGTTGAACAGCTCCATTGGCAGAAAGTTCTTCCTGATGTATAGGTGGAACCTCCTTTCTTGTAACTTGAAGCCATTGGTCTGGGTCAGGCATCCCCAAACTGTTTTGGCCTACAACTCCCCTGATCCCTAGCTAACAGGACCAGTGGTCGGGGAAGATGGGAATTGTAGTCCAAAACATCTGGAGGGCCGAAGTTTTGGGATGCCTGGTCTGGGTCCTACTCTCTGGAGCAGGAGAAAACAAGCTTGCTCCATCTTCCATTTGAGAGCCCTTTAGACCAGGCATCCCCAAACTGTGGCCCTCCAGATGTTTTGGCCTACAACTCCCATGATCCCTAGCTAACAGGACCAGTGGCAGGGGAAGATGGGAATTGTAGTCCAAAACATCTGGAGGGCCGAAGTTTGGGGATGCCTGCTTTAGACATTTGAAGATGGCTATCCTATCTCCTCTCAGTCTCCTCTTTTCCAGGCTAAACATACCCAGCTCATAGAATCATAGAATCATAGAGTTGGAAGAGACCACAAGGGCCATCCAGTCCAACCCCCTGCCAAGCTCCCTCAACCGTTCCTCATAAGGCTTGGGTTTCCAGACCCTTGATCATCTTGGTCACCCACAGTCCAGCTTGTTAATACCATTCTTCAATTGTGGTGCCCAGAACTGGATACGGTACTCCAGGTATGGTCTGATGAAAGCAGAACAGAGCAAGACGATGATGTCCCTTGATTAGTGAGCATTCTTTGGATTCAATAGTCAATTAGTTACAAGCCCACCCAACAGTAACCTCATCCATCCCACATATAGGATGGAAGGAATGAAGACTGTCTCATAATGGCAGGGGCAGGGACAGGGAATCTTGTTCAGCCAGAGACCTGTATTCCATTCTGGGCAAACTTCTGAAGGCGACATTCCAGTTGCAGGTGGGGCTAAAGGCCGAAGGTGGTAGAGTGTGGGTGGCTTGAGGAAAGACCAAAGAACCAGGTAGAGAGGCCTGGAAGGCCACAATTGGCCCTTGGGCCTGAAGTTTCCTACCCTTGCTTAAAAGGGGAAGAAAGGCCTGGAAATGAGGGTGGAGGAGCCAGAGGAACAGATCTGGGCTGACCTGCATCCCTTCCAACATTTCTCTGATGAAAATAAGGATGTCCTAAGGAAAAGGGTGGCTTCTGTGAATCCAGGATTGACCCACTCAGAGGGTCTGCACCTGTGTTTCACAGCCCTGCATTTGAGCAGCACTGTGTTAGCCCTTAACCAGCTGTCATGATGCCATTTCCATTTGGAAATTCATTAAAAGTGCACAAAAACCTGCAGGCAGGTACATGAACCAAATGCTTAAACCCTTTGTCTGTAATGAAAGGGAATTAGGTTACCCATCCAGCAGCAGAGGCTCACACCTCAACGGCTGTGTATCAATTTGCTTCCTTCGCAACAGCAGCGGGGATTGCTAGCGCTAGGGCTGGATCTCTGCCAAACGATGATCATCAGGAAAGTGACATCTTCAATTAGCAATAGTGTGGTAATAGGTGAGGGGAAAGATTCTGCTTTAATATGCAGCTCTGCTTTAATATGCAGAAGGTATCTTTCAGAAATGTTCCAAGTAGCGTCATCTTATTTCTGCCTTCCTTTTAATCTGCTCATTGATTTATGACCTGTAGGCCAAAATACAGGTATAGACCCTTTTATATGCCAGCAGCTGCAAATGTAAATAATTACAACTGTAAATAGCAGGAATGTCACCCAGTTAAAGAAGTCTAACTCAATTGTCCTTTGAGTTTTAGTTGATTGATGAAAGCCTTAATTTGCACAACTAAAGGCTTAATTTGCATGACTAAAACAACAGCTCTAAGAGAAAAGGTAGAGGTTTCTTTCCTTTGACTGTGAGGACAACGCAGCCCCCTTGAACTACTAGCACCCCAAAATGCACAGAAACTCAGAATTGTGCAACCACCGACCACCACAATAATTTTTGTCTTACCCATTTTGTATATCTGCTTAAAAACTATGTAAGATAAACCCAACATGGCTTACAGAAAAAGCATAAAACGGTACAAGTTACAAAGCTGTTCCAATTGCAATAAATGCACTGCAGGTTACTCAAATAAATTACATACATTAAAACCAAGAACTGGGCAAAACAATTCAGCATGTCCACAGGGGCATGAAATAGGGACACAAGTAGCCCAGCCAAATGAAAAGGGTTTAGACACTTGCCTGAAGCTTAATAAGAGAGGGGGGCAACCAGTTTCTATAGGCAGAGAGATCCACAGCCTCCATGATGCCACAGAAAACACCTCACCTCACCTCTTGACCAATTGATCTTCTGAGAGTGGTGAGATGCTTTGCAGTGCCTACAACATTGAATGCAGTAGATGGACAGGGCCATATAAGAAAGGGAGGTCCTTCAAATATTCTGGTCCCAAACCACTTATAGAATACTATCTGGGCAACCATTTCCAGAAAGACATGGTTGCTAAAGCAGTCTCATAAAAGAAGCACAACTGGGATATTATCACTGGAGATCTATAGATACATCCTGCAAGCTTAATTAACACTCCGATGTTGCACTTTAGCAGCATCCTTTAATGCAAGAAACATTCAAATGTTGCTGAGTCACCATTATTATTCTGACCCATGGGTTACATCAGGCATCCCCAAACTTCGGCCCTCCAGATGTTTTGGACTACAATTCCCAGCTTCCCCAACCACTGGTCCTGTTAGCTAGGGATCATGGGAGTTGTAGGCCAAAACATCTGGAGGGCCGCAGTTTGGGGATGCTTGGGTTACATGGACAATCCATTTCAAACGCCCTTGTTCACTGGTTCAAAGCCATTCATAGGTTATACTTGGGTAGAAATGAATTCTGGATTCCATTCATCTTTCATACCAGATATAATGATTATTCTATACTTTTGCATGATCACTTATTTAAAGATTTTAACAAGATGTGAGGTGAGTCAAAGTCACATTTCTATCTTTCTTTCCTTTTCTTTTTCTAAAAAAACCAGGGACTCTTTTCTCCTTTTCTTTCAACTTGGCAGCCTCTAAGTAACCCCTCTGTACATGCAGTCAAAGCAGAAGCTGAAATGAGTTGAAACAGTCTTATCACAGGATAACTGGCTGTTCAAACAAGCTCTAATTGTTGGAACAAAAATATGATCAAAGTGCAGTAGAGCCTAACATATCTGTGTCAAATGATTTGGAGTGCGCATGGCATAGTGCGCTGTGCCCTTTCCCGGGTTTGTAACTTTCTTCTAATCTGAAACACTGAAAGGCAGACAGAATGAAAAAGCGTCTTTGCACTTCCACCATGTAATTTGGCCATTCAGATTTCCTGTAATGCTTCAGGGAAAATTCACACGTATGATAAAATAGTAATGGTTTACTGATGCAACAACAACAATAAAAAACCAACCCTCATGTAATATCAAAGTCTCTTTAAACTCACCCAGTGGAGCAACAAGAATTAAAACGTGCAAAAAGTGTTTCAGCCATAGCTTCCTTTGCTGGACTTTGTATTCAGTACACAATACCATCAGTGTTTCACAATTTTTTTTGAGCCAAGGCATGCATCTCTCGTCTCAGCACACAACTATGAACAGCAACAACAAACTGCCAAACCACATATTCCAGCCACACAAAGCCATTCTTGGTGATTTACAGTTAAAACAGGAGAGAAATCTACATTGACAGCCAGCCTCACAGTTTCTACAAATATCTCTTATTTTGACCTAGATGCATTTATATATCCTCTGCATCGGCTATATAGAAAGGTAAGAGCCTACCATTCAACTCTTGTAGGGGAAGCAGTTCCCCGTGGGTGTAGGCCCCCTTCAGACTGCCACTGATAAGGTATCAGCTGAGAGTTGTGGATGATCCATACATAACCATCTTTAGGCCAGGGGTAACCCATGGGTTCCAGAGAAATCCTTCATGCATTCCAAGTTCTCCCATCCCTTACAGCACGCTTTGCTTCCTAGATGTTCATTTATTTTCAAGTGTGTTTATATTCCACCTTTCCTCCAAGGAGCTCAAAATAGCATCCATGGTTCTCCCTCTCCCCATTTTGTCCTCAGAACAACCCTGTGAGGCAGAGGAAGCTGAGAAACAGCGACTGGCCCAAGGATGCTCAGTGAGCTTCATGACTGAGTGGCGATTTGAACCCTGGTCTCCCAGGCCTTAGCCAACTTCCTACCTACTTACTACACTTCTCTGACTCTCTACAGTTCCCATCACCCCTGGCCATTGGCCATGCTTGCTGAGACTGATGGGAGTTGTAGTTTAGCAGCATCAAGCCCAAGGTTCCTCGCACACCTGCCTTACAAACATACGGTTAAAATACTACTTGGATGTTTGCAAACCCAAGAGCATTCCCTGTAAATTGTCTAGCATATTTACAGACATCAGTTTAAGGACTATAAGCTGCGCAGTGGAAGGAAAGAAAAAGAAAACCGGCAACAATAAAAATTTATTCATAGGTTTCATTCATACACAAATAAGCACAGCATAAACACAATGGGGGAAAAGAAAGCTCATACAAATATATTTTGCTTCCCATTGTAAACATATTTCCACATTGTGGAAAGGAAGCATATCATCCCATGAATTGGATATGTTTATTGTAATAAAAACAAAATAATTGCAAATAAAAAGGATTTCTCGAGCATGCCAGTATGGCCAGACCACAGCAGCAAAGTCTTAAGATTCAATGTGGGTGTTGTTGTTTTTTGTTAATAAGAAAAAGCTGATTGAGAACTTTAATTATTTTTATAGTACTTATTACCCACCTATTACTCAAGGGACTCAGAGTGGTTTACATAAAAAAGATAAGTTTATGTATATAATTACAGTATCTAGAATCAGTCACTATAGTACAAAAAAATTCAACAACAAAACCGTTTATTGTGAGGACCATGCCTGTACACAAATATCAACACAACAATAATTAAAAATGTTAAAAATCATTACATACTATCCCAACAAAACCTTCATCCCACAAAACAGGAAGACAAGGAAAACAAGCAACGAGTTAAACAGATGATGAAGGGGTCTTTACTTTTTTTTTTTACAAAAAAACTGCAGCAGAGCAGAAGGGGGTGACAAAGACCAACTCACCCCATGTAGGGAATTGGCTCAGCAATGGTGCTTCTGCTTTGCAGTCAGAAGGTGCCACATTCAACATACTCGGAAGACGCTCTTTCTTCATAAAGGGGGCTAGTCATAGAAGTACAAAACTGAGAGTAACTCCAGCCCAGTTCAGGTGACCAGCTTCTCAAGCGGTTAAGTCTTTCTCCCATGGATTTGCTGCTTTCCCTGTATTAATGAAAGCACGGAGCGTTTTCTTCTTGCCATGCATTTTAAGATATGGTCAAGTCTGGCAGATTTTCCAAGTGCTACAGCTTCCCCACATTATTCATGGGTGAAGTTGGGTTGCCTGACCTCAGTTTTCTATTACGATGGTTGCTTACCATATATACGCGAGTATAAGCCTACTTTTTCAGCACCAAAAATGTGCTGAAAAAGCCGCCCTCGGCTTATATTCGAGTGAGGCAGGTGGTGGCGGAAAAGGCACAGGACTGGGGGTTCCGAAACCCCATCCTATGCCTGCTCTGTGCGAGGCAGCAGGGAGGGAGAAGTGGCAAGGAAGGGATCCTTCCTCACCGCTTCCCCCCACCCCACCCCACTGCCGACAGCTGGCAAAGGCATAGGATGGTATTTATTTTTATTTTTGAAATTTTCCAGTAGCTGCTGCATTTCCCACCCTCAGCTTATACTCAAGTCAATACGTTTTCCCAGGTTTTTGCCAGGAAGAATCGGGAACCTACTTGCATATTTGGTGGTACTGTAAAAAAAATAAAAGATTCTGGGATGAAATATATAATGAATTGGAAAAAAATTCTAAAATATCCTTTCAGGAAAGAACCGGAGATATTTTTACTAGGGTTGTTAAACGAGGAAATAAAGGCAAAGGATAGAGTATTAATGATGCATGCGACGGCAGCCAGCAGAATACTCATCGCAAAGAATTGGAAGAGCGAAACGATACAAAAAAAGAGAGGAACGGGTTGAAAAATTAATAAGTTATCAAATTTAACAATTAGAGCGGGGAGGGTGAAAGATGTAAAAGAAGAAAGTTTAGAGAAAAATTGGAGTATGTTTAAATAATACCGATATCAAAAAAATAAAATAACAGATAGAAAAAACCAATCTCTTAGCGGATGTATAAAAGGCACCAAAAAAAGAGAGAGAAAAGGAAAATAGAGGGGAAAGTATGTGTAATGATGTAGGAACATAGATAGACCAGAGTAAAGGGTTGATTGGAAGTCAATTTTGAGGGGGGAGGGGGAGAGGGGAGGATGAATAGGGGGCTTAGGATCTCTGATCCTTTTTTGTGGGTTTTCTTGAATGAGTTACATATATATGTTTTTGTGTTAATTTATGATTTACATATGATTTATTTATGATTTATTATATTTTGTGTTCAAGGGTGGGTTTTTTTGTATGTTTGTCTGTATGAATGGGTTGTTTTTCGGTTTAAATATGATTTTTATATGATTTAATTATGGTTTGCAATTTATTATGATTTATATATGTATTTAGGTTCAGGGCTCAGGCTTACGTTTTTTTTCTGTTTCTGTTGCTTTTTGTTATTATTGTTTTGTTTATTTGTTTATGTTGAATTTATGTATATTTTAAATCAAATAAAGTCTTATTAAAAAAAAGTTTTCCCAGTTTTTTTGAGGTAAAATTAGTTGCCTCGGCTTATATTTGGGTCGGCTTATACTCAAGTATATATGGTATAAACTTTTCCAAGACCATATGGGGTTGACATCTTGCTATAGCTCCATAATGATAGTAAGTTCCAAAATGAATCCCAGTTTGGTTAGATTAGTGACAGGTTTTGAATTTTTGTTTTGTTTTGAGAATTAAATGAGAAACTGTAATCACAGGCTAAGGTGGTATAGGGAACAGTTTCTCGACCCCACTTTTTATAAATGCTACTTTAGATATTTGTACTTAATTAATTAAATTCCCTGCCAGGATTGGGAGCACACCTAAGAGAAAGTAACTTGCACAAGTCCACTAAGTGAATAGTAACAATTTGAATTCAGCCCACCACTTTATGCACAATAGTACACCGACTCCTAGCATTGGAAATTAAAAATATATTAAATGGACATTGCTTTTTTTAAAAAAGTAATTGTATTGGCCTGTTGGACTAAATAATAAGAGAATGTCCCCAGTCCAAAGCCTTGGAGACCTGCTGGTGGCCAGTTTAGACAATACTGAGATAGATGGATCAGCGATCTGACTTGTGAGCAGTGATCTGCTTGTGAAACATGGACCACTTATAAACGCCATCTCCATCTCCTCAAAAGATTCCATCAATGGTGTCTCTGAAAATTTTTACACATCACTTGGGAAGACAGGTGAACTACTGCCAGTGTAGTAGAAGAAGCAAAATCACCAGTGTTGAAGCAATGATTCTTCAACATCAACTTCGTTGGACTGGTCATGTTGTGCAGATGCCTGATTATTGTCTTCCAAAGCAACTTCTCTATTCTGAACTTAAAAATGAAAAGCATAATGCTGGTGGTCAACCAAAGAGGTTTAAAGACTGTCTCAAGGCAATACTACATTTCAAAAAATGTAGTATACTACAGTTTTAAAAAATGTAGTATAAACACTGACAACTGGGAAGCACTGGTCTGTGAGTGCTCCAGTTGGAGAACAGCCTTTACCAAAGGTGTCATGGGCTTTGAAGACACTCAAACTCAGGATGCAAGGGAGAAACGTGCTAAGAGGAAGGCATGCTTGGCAAATACACACCGTGATCAACTCCCACCCAGAAACCAATGTCCCCACTGTGGAAGGACATGTGGATCCAGAATTGGCCTCCACAGTCACCTACAGACTCATTGTATGGAAGAAGAAGAAGAAGAAGAAGAAGAAGAAGAAGAAGAAGAAGAAGAAGAAGAAGAAGAAGAAGAAGAAGAAGAGGCATCTTCCTATGTTCCTATGCATCCTGACCTGCTGATGAAATCTATACAGCACCAGCACAACAAATGCACCTTGGAGTGCAGAGCATTGCAAAGTTTAAGGACACCAACTTCTCAAATGGCTCTCCCATGCAATGCTGCTTAGCAACTACTGGACTTATTTTATTAAACCAAATAATGTCCTGGACCATGGTGCACAACCTATAAGCTCCAAAGCTTCTGCCTCTCTGGCTTGTCTACTTTAGTATGTGCAACATGTTATTAGTTTGCTTCCTTACCTGCCTGATGGCCAGAGCCAATACCAGTCCAGTACCTGTGTGTCTCCAGGCTGATGGCCATAGAACTCATAGCAATTTGCTACGTGCCCTTGATGTTGGTCTCCACGACGAGACCGTGGTTTTCGTTAATTCTGCAAGCATTGCCCGTTTCATGGCACGGTGACATAAATTGTCAGTAGGGGGCTGAATAATACATAGGAGAATAAGCCATTTCTTGTGATTATCCTATTCAAACTATAATGGAACTAATTCACTTCTCCCTATCTTTACAGCACTGTTATTTGTATTTTATGTCTGTGTTTCAAACGCACCAGGCAAAGATAGGATCATTCGTACTTCCTCGAAATCAACCCTCTTCATCTACTCCAATGTAAATTAATATTTTGGAGCTGAATGCTCTTCCTCTTTCTTCCTTCTCTTTAGATTTCCCACACCACCAGAACCACAACACACTGGGGAAGAATGCAGGGATTCACGTCTTCTAGCATGAATTGTTGTTGTGCTTGCAGAGTTCTTCCCTCCCCAAACTGAGCAACACATTTCAGAAAACTACAGGAGGTCTTTTATAGTAACAAATTACTTGTAAAATAGTAATGCATTTTTACTGCCCATTCAGTTTTATCTTAAGCATTTAATCTCACTGGCTTTTGCTTGCTAGAGTTCCTCCAAAGTTGCATTTCCTCACTGCATAATAATCCATTTGGGAAGTTATTTGCATGATTTGCTGTTAATTAGGCTTGCCAATCTATTAAAGCTTTCCTCCCCACTGGACAATTAATTATTGTGCGGATTAATCAGTTAATTGATTATTGAATTAGGTAGACTAAGGATAACAGCAGATCAATATAAAATAATTAAGTCTTTGATCCTATGCTCCCTTACCCAGAAGTAAACCACATTGAACTCAATATAATTCATTTCTGCATATGACGTGTACACAGCTGCATTTTTAGTGACTTCCCTCCTCGTATAAATCATATCCTTCCTATTTGCAACACAGGGCAGAACACAGAGATTTATTGCATTTTATCTTCACAACAACCCTGTGGGCGGGGGGGGGGGGCAAACCTAAGAGAAAGTAACTTGCACAGGTCCAATAAGTGTATAGCAACAATTTGAATTCAGCCCAACACTTTATGCACAATAGTACACCGACTCCTAACACTGGAATTTAAAAATATATAAAATGGACATTGCTTTTTTTTTAAAAAAGTAACTGTATTGGTCTGTTGGACTTAATAAGAATAAGAATTGCGAGTAACCCCATCAAACCCAGCAGGGCTTGCTTCTGAGCAAACCTGCATAGGTCTGGGAATACTAACCTAATGTAGCCCTGGTGAAGAATGAAGTAGCTCCACCCACCATTAACTCTGGCACCGCCCTCCACCAGCATGTGGGCCTGGTAAATTACTCCTAAGGGATTGTGGCACTCAGTAGAAAAAGGTTGTCCATCACAGATCTGAAATTGCTCTCAGGTGTGCTATCCAGTAACACCCGTCTTGTGAGCTTCTCAGAGAAATCTGGTTAGACACAAAATACCTAACAAGAGATATCTTAGTCTTTGCCAGCCCTCTGGCTATTGTGCTAATATGTTATAATTGCCTAAACTTTTCACTCAACCCTTCCAACAGCCCTGGGGGCACATCTACAGTATACATTTAAATCACTATGATAGCACTGTAAACAGCTGTGGCTTCCTCCAAAGGATTCTGGGAGCTGTGGTTTGTTAAGGGTGCCTAAGAGTTCTTAGGCGACTATTTTTCATTTCCCTCACAGAGCTACAATTAATAATATAATAATATTTGTATTATTTATACCCCACCCATCTGTCTGGGTTTCCCCAGCCACATTGGGCGGCTTATAACACATCTAAAAACATAATACCAAGGAGGTTCCCTGTAACTTCGCTTATCTCTGTGAGGAAACCAGCAAAAGACCCTCAGAGGAGGATCTACGCGCCCCAGCTGAGCGATGGGGGTGGAGACGCTCCTTCAGGTACACTGGGCCAAGGCCATTTATGGCTTTAAAGGTCAGCACCAACACTCTGAATTGTGCTCGGAAATGTACCAGGAGCCAGTGAAGATCCTTTAGGTGTTTTATGGTCTCGATGACCAGTTCCAGTCACCAGTCTAGCTGCTGCATTCTGGATTAGTTGTAGTTTCCGAGTCACCTTCAAAGGTAGCCCCATGTAGAGCACATAGCAGTAGTCCAAGCAGGAGATAACCAGAGCATGTATCACTCAGGTGAGACAGTCTGTGGGCAGGTAGGGTCTCAGCCTGCGTACCAGATGGAGCTAGTAGACAGCTGCCGTGGACACAGAATTGACCTGCGCCTCCATGGACACCTGTGAGTCCAAAATGATTCCCAGGCCGTGCACCTGGTCTTTCAGGGGAACAGTTACCCCTTCAGGACCAGGGAGTCCCTCACCCCCACCTCCAGCCCCAAGAACAGGACTTCTGTCTTGTCAGGATTGACCCCTCTTCACAGGGAACTCTGAGGACTGTATCTCTGTGAGGAGAACAAGGGTCTCCTAACAACTCTCAGCATCTTTAACAAGCTACAGCTCCCAGAATTCTTTTGGGGAAGCTATGGCTGTTTTAAGTGGCATTATAGTGTTCTGCATGTCTGGTATGAATATGGCTTAGCTGAACTCTTCTATTAGAATGGATGGGGGCCGCCAACTTTGACTGCATTGTGCCCCATGATTTTATTGTGTATTTTATTATTTTAGGTGGTAACTTGGGCCACTTGCGGACCATAAATTTAAAGCACAAGACTTCTTCCTAATATCCTTGAAATGGTAGTTGAGGGGTGCTGGGAACTGTAGCACTCACTGCAAAGGGTAAACTACACTTTTTAGGATTCTTTGGGAGAAGCAATGAGATTAAAATGTATGCTGTGTGTGCAGCCTTAGTCTTCTCGAGATATATTCAGGGCAAAACTAATCACCACTTCTCCTGTGAATTGCATATTATCGAAATGGGGAGAAAAAGGAATGGTGTTATGGATTAAAGAAAGAGGAGAGATTAAAAGTATGTTACAACATGCTATATGTTTATCTAATGCTCTCAGTCCCTGTGTAATCTTATTACTGCAACCTTGATTATATCTCCATCACTCCCATTCTTTGATTTGCAACCCTGATACATTTGTGCCTTAAACGATAATGCTCACTTATTGCCTTAGTCCAGGGATGTTATCTTTTATTCATGCTTTATACATCTTTTAAATAACACAATTTGTTTGCCAAGCCCCAGACTGGCTTGGGTAGTTTATACATAAAAGTGTTTTGAGACTGAAGTGCAAAGCCTTGTTCTTTCCATTCACAAGGTCATATTTATAAAAGGTTCCCAGAAGTGTCGGCAAAGGATGTGAGCATCTGCTGAGACCGGGAGTTAAATCTGGAAAGAGCCACAGAATTTTGCAAGGCAGCAGAACGAGCACAATCACAAATGCGGGCCTTCAGCTATGAGCGTGAAGTAATGCAGGAGGTTGTTATACAGTAAGCTGAAAAGGAGCAGTGGAGGAAGCAAAGGGATTCGGCATTTGCATTTACTTTAAGGCGGAACTGAAACTTTGGCTCTTTTCAACAGATGCACCAGATAGCACATTCTGGCATCTGCCTTTGACCAGGGAACCAAGTCAAGTCAAGTCAATGTTTATTACGGCAAACAGCCAACATATTAAACCAGAAATTCTGCATAATTCTCTACATGAACAATAAAAGCAACTGGTATAGGGTTTTAACAGTCAATATACAATACTTAAAATACAGGTCCAGCGGAATAAAACACCATAAAAGAATAAGAAATTTAACTAAGAACTGTAGCCGCAATATCATCATCGGAGGACAGGACAAATTGTTATAATATGTTATTCAATAAAAGAGATTTACGTTTTTTAATAGCTAAGGTGCAGAATTTCGCCACAGCGTAGGATACTGAGCTCAAAGAGTCTTCCAGAAGGAATTTGCTTTTTGGGGGGAAATAATATTGCAAGGGTGTGAATTTTGATAATAGGGGTAAAATGAATCGCGATAGAATTCACAGAATAGAAGAATGTGAATAATAGATTCCACCTTGTTGGACATGCATGGACAGAGGTGCTCTTCGATTGGTTTACGCAAGAATTTGCCGTGTAAGACAGCTGAAGGCATTGCATCAAATCGGGCTCTGGAAAAGGCCCATCTATAAGATTCATAGATAATATTGGATAGGTACGGGGCAGCTGCCAGATTAGGCCAAGATTTTAGACACCTGTAGTTCTTAGGAAGTAAGGCATCTTCTTTTTGCAGTTCAATGTCAAAAAGCCTCTGAGTAATAATTGTTTTTGACCAGGGAACCAAAGGTCATTGGAGCAGCACCTCTTCCCTCAGTGGCAGCAGAAAGGGGCCAGTAAGCGTGTTGCATGCCACCTCCGCTCCAGCAGGGAACTGCCTCCTATATGCACAAGGGTTCACGAGGGTTGCACTGCGAGTGCCAGTGCTGGCTGCAAGCACTGACCGATCCACCTCCCCGCCCTTGGCGGCAACGCTGGAGGGAGGAAATGGGACAGGGGTGTACCCAGGATCAAAACTGGGGGAGGGGGAGCCATGGTCGTTCAGGTTGTGACATTTCAGCACGGAAAAGGTGAATGAAACCAAAATTTTAAGAAAATCATATATAATTATAGCAGTGCTTTATTACGGTAGTTAGTACAATTATTTGCTTGAATTTTTTTTTGAATTTTTTATTCTAGTTACATGTCTTATACTAATATCATTTTTCTTGGGTTTGAAGAAAACTTGTTCAAAACTTTCGTTTCAATCCAGTCCTGATTTTCCTTGAAGAATTTCCGATGGACGCTCATCAAACACAACCCAGTCAGTCTGTCCTCTCCCATTGTACTTCTGAGCCAGGTCTTTACCCTTTAAAATTTAATTTTCTACAGAAATTACTTAACTTTTTGGAACCAGTTTCTTATATCCATTTAGGCAGCCTCGATGTCTTCTAAATGTAAATAAGAAGGTAAACTAATAGCGGGCGGCTCAGTTTAGTGACGCGGAACTCACTAGACCCCTCTAGAAGATTCCCTCCTCTCTCTGCTAGAGCCCGCTAGAGACCTCTCCCTCCCTTGAATCCCAATGGCTGGCTGACATAGATTCCTCTACCAGTTGCTAGGTGGCTCTAGATACTTCTTGGTTTTTACACCATTTCAATGTGGTAAACAACTGATTATTCGCCATCACCCTACCTAATTTTGTTTCATTTCATCACTTTATAACCATTTATTTATTTTTTTGCTTCTAGGGGGGGGGCAGCTGCCCCCCACCCCTCGCTGGGTATGCCCATTAAATGGGACACTCCGGGATCAAAGCAGAAGCCAGGGTGGCTCCTGGAATTCAGGGATGTTCCCGGAAAAAATGGAACACATGAAGGGTATGTTATCAGTATGCACACTATGTGCGGAATCAGGGCCCCTTGAAGATGAAGGGACTCCAAATCAGTGGCGTAGCATGGTTTGCCAGTGCTCGAGGCCGCACAGAGGTGGGGGTGGGAGGGAGGGAAACGGATGGAGTACGCACGTGCATCCTACTGCTTAAAGGTGTCTGCATCACTTAGGAGATTGCATCCAGAGAGATAAGAAAATAAGAGACGTTCCATTGCATGGAGAGATCAGTTCCTGGTTCGCATGGAGAAGCAACACAGCTGTATTGAGGCTGCACCGGGTGTTTCCCTTTATGGGGCACTAATTCTGTCCCTCAAAACTGGGGAAACCCATGTGCTGCATCTTAAATCAGAGGACATTCCAATTATTTGGGAGCTCATTAATTTGTAATTGAATAAAGTGAACTATTTATACATTATTATTCCTTGTGGGAATCATGACACTGCTTAAAATGCACTCTGGCCATCGTGCACAGTTGATGAGAGCTTTGATCAGGAACATTTCCAGAAGGCCCTGTTTCTAATCCTGCTACTTTCAAACATACAATAAACTTTATTTTAATTGTGTGCCCATCCCAGGGGTTTATTACTTATGGGAGAGTTGCCAGAAAGCAGAGAAGAGATCTGAATGGGGCCAGGGATACCTACTCTTGAGTGAAGGCACTTGAGTGTGACCATTCCTGACTTTAGAAAGCTCCTTGTGGAAGGTGGCATGGGTAGATTTCTGATCAGGAACGACAGTAAATGTCCTACTGCCAGGGCTGTACCATCCTGTTCCATCACCTGAGGCAAAAATGTGCCCTCCCCCTGCTCCCAACTACCTTACTTCAGCAGCCAGCAGAATGCCCTCCTCACCGAACTTGACAAGTGACAGGGCATCCCTCAAGGTTTTGCTGCTTATCTTCTCCAGGGAAGATGAGTGGCAATTTCATGTGCCAGGATTCCTCCCTCTTGCCTGTGGCGGGATGGGGGTGGGGTGGGCATTCCAGCAGAAGAAGAAGCTGAAGGGCAGGTACAGCTCTTGTGCTTCTGCTGCCTGAAGTGGGTGCTTCACCCTGCCTTATCTGTGGACTGGCTCTGCCCACTGCAGAAGGGCCTTCTGGCGTTTCCCTCACTGCGAGATGCAAAGCTACAGGGAACCAGGCAGAGGGCCTTCTCGGTAGTGGCACCCACCTTGTGGAATGCGACGAAATCCTTTGCTTTCATCTTTTCTACTTCAATCTCTATATTACTTAAAGAGCTACTAGGGAATCCTGAGGTAAAACGAACCTCCCTCTCTCCCTTTCGCCTTGCTGTAAACCCTTCTACTCCATCGGCTTGATAGTAATGAGGTCTTTCTTCCAGCACACGCGGCCAGGTATCATTTGCACCTTTTGGACTATTTACAAGACTTTCCCTTTTGTCCACCGTAAAGGGGTTCACTCTCCCTGAACTTCCCCCACTGCAAAAGATTACCTCTCCACTGAGGCAACACTGCGACACTTTAGGTTTGTCCTCCTATTCAGCCCCCTCAGTGAGACTCAAAGACACAAACTACCCATTCTTCTCTTGTAGGAAGTTTTTTTTTTCCTTTTTGGTGTCTCCACCTAAACAAGTGTTGATACCTTGCTGGAAAATAATACAGACGACTCTTTACTTGGCACTTAAATGATGAATATTTATTTGCTTCTAGTCATAATGAATACTTTATGGTTTCATGTGTACAAGCTTGGTTTTCGTTATTTCCCCTTTGTCAAACATTCAATGTATATATCTTTTCCAACCTTTACCTAAACCTATCCTAACTATAAGACCTTTATTAACCACACACGATCCCGCTCCCCAAAACCCTCTACTAGCTGACAAACGGCTGCTCCTCCCTTTTAAACACGAGCATTCCTCCCCAACAGAATGTTCAGTCAGGCAGCCTTGAGTGTGGGTTAACCCTTGACAGGTCAGGTAAAAAACACACACATCACAAATAGTGTTAACCCGTTACACCCTCCCATCAGATGTCAAAGAGATAAATAATTACCTGACATTTAGAAGACATCTGAAGGTAGCCCTGTTCAGGGAAGTTTTTGTTGTTATTATTAAAGATTTTCTTGATTTACAAAAATATGTGCAATGTCTCTCATAACATTTTTACAAATTAGTTTCATTTGTTGAGACATTAGGAAGAAAAGGGGGAAAGAGGTAGATGGGGGAAAGATGGGTGGGGGTTGGGTTGGGTGACGATGTTTCTATTTTACTTAATATATGTGGGGTTTTTTGTCAGCGTCGCTTGTTGTGCAGGTTCTCTGTTGTTCGCTTGTGTTCCTTTGGTGGTGAGAGATGTTGGGGTTGACCTAGGGTATGATTGTTCCTTTGTGGTTGGCTGTGGTGGTGTTTGTTTCGTGTGTGAGTGGGGTGGGTGGGTGTTTTGGATCAGGTTAGCCATATTGATTTGTATGGGGAGCCATACCGGGATGAAGCCGTCTTCTTCTATTTGTCCCCGTGTCAGTTTCAGCTTATTGGTTAATTTTCCTAGTAAGGCTGTTTCCCATACTATTTGGTACCATTGGTCCATGCTTACTCCTGACAGGTCTCTCCAGTGTCTGGTTATGGTGTTTCTGGCAGCTGAGAGTAAGTGGGTTATGAGTTCTTTGTGGCTTAAGTGGGCATTATTGTCTTGGAAGATGTTTTGTAAGGCCAATTCTGGGGTTATTTCTAATGTCTGCTTGGTTATTTTACATATTTCTCGTATGCTTGTTGTCCAGAATAGTTGGATTTTGGGGCACTCCCACCACATGTGGAAATATGTGCCTGTTGAGGTGTTGAGGGAAGTTTTTAATGTGCGACATTTTAGTGTATTTTGGATTTTTGTTGGAAGCCGCCCAGAGTGGCTGCGGAAACCCAGCCAGATGGGTGGTGTACAAATTAATTATTATCATTATTATCATTATCATTATCATTATTATTGGTGTAGAAGTTGGTGTACGCGAGGGGTTTGATAGTTATGGGTTAGTGGCTTATTCATCTGCTTTTGCCACTGGGGTTGTAAAGAAAGCAAAAGGCATAAGAGTCCTGGCCCAGAGGATTGCTTTGTGACCTCAGGTCTGCGGCTGGACCCTCACGAACGACAAAGCTCTAGTCTGTTTAATCTAATTTGGAACCACACCTTCTAGAATGGCCTCTGTCAGCAACCATTGCAGTTGGCTGCAGGTGAGACAGAGGCCTTCTCTATCAGTCCAGCTGCTTGGCTCCTCCCCTCCTGGACGTGTCTCAATTATCAGTTTTTCCACTCAGGTGCAGCAGAAGGAGATGAGAGACAGTGAGGCCCTTTCCATAAGGCCAGCATGGACAAAACACCAGTTGACCCCTCTTTTCCTAGATGTGTCTCCATCAGCAGTCATGCCACCCAGTTGAGTGAGCTGAGACAGCGAGGCCCCCTCAGCCAGCCTGGCTAACATACTTGGCTACTTCACAGAACGAACTAGATCAGCAGTGGTCATGCTTATTATTTCCTTCCTTCCTCCCTGTCCTTTCCCTCTTCGGTCTCTTATCCGATAAATTGGAAACCGTTGCTGAAAGTTGTGAACTGCCCTGAGTGCACTGGCAGAATGTAAGTGGAGCAAGTAAATAAATAGCAGAGAATCTTGATCCTCTGCCCAATCCTGGTCCTGATCCTGGCAGAAGTTCAGAAAAACACCCAGGAATACAGGACCCTTTAATTTATACTGTACGTTTTACCACCCCCACTATTGCATCCCATATGGGCTGGTGGGCAAGATGGACCTTTATTCTGACCCCACAGGGCTATTTGTATATTAATTGCCTCTTTGCAGATCCCCACCATGGCTTGACCTTCAGAAAGACACCTCTAGCCTAATTATATAATATTGTTGAATGCCTGCAGCTGGCGAGGACTTCAGCGGGATTTGTGGGTGTTCAGCACTTCATAAACGTTAAGGCTGTAATTAATCTCTCAGTGCCTCAGTTTCCATTCTTGCGGGTGTGTGGCAAGGTGAGCATTCATTAAGGGTTGCAGAGGGCATTGTGAGCCTTGATAGAAACTGCTAATGTGTGCAAGTAGAAGGGAATATTATAATTCGTGTAAATAGATAGACAAAGCACTCTCAGCATTTTGGGTGCCAATTTTCATTTGCAAACCAAGTGGTACGGAGGAGGTTTGGTGAGAAAACTTTAACTGTCTGAAGAAGATTCATGCCCTCTGATGAGACCAGCTCTACCTACTTGAATAGGCAAAAGGTAATATTCTGTCTTATCATTATGTTCTGTGCTAATGTGGTTTTCAAAATATGTGGTGCAGCTGCAAGATTGAGCATAGATGGTATTATAATGTTTACGGGTTGTAGCTCAGTAGTAGAGTACCTTCTTTGCATGCAGAAAATCACAGGTTCAATCCCTGGCATCTCCACGTAGGGGTAGGAGAGACCCTTGTCTGAAAAGAACTGCACCCAGTCATTGTAGGCACTTCTGCACTAGATAAACCAATGGTCTGTCTCAAGATAGACCTCACCAAGTGGAAATGGTGCATGACATGGGACCTTAACACTCAGGAATGTAAAATAAAAAAATTCCTTCAGTAGCACCTTAAAGACCAACTAAGTTTATATTTTGGTATGAGCTTTCGTGTGCATGCACACTTCTTCAGATACACTTGAAACAGAAGTGACACTTCTGTTTCTAGTGTATCTGAAAAAGTGTGCATGCACACGAAAGCTCATACCAAAATATAAACTTAGTTGGTCTTTAAGGTGCTACTGAAGGAATTTTTTTATTTTGCTTCGACTCAGACCAACACGGCTACCTACCTGTACTCAGGAATGTGCATGTTCATTCATGGAATGTGCACGGATGCAAATAATTCAGTTTATTATTTATTTCATTAATTTCAAGAGGTATCTCTAAGCAGTTTACATATCAAAATGAAAAAAGAATATGCATACACACACACACATATTCCACATATAAAACAAAACAATGCTTTCCCTCCTCCTCTTAACAACATTTTAAGAAACACAATTAAGCAACAAAAATATCAAATATCTCAAAACAATGTACATCAATAAGAGCCACAAAATCAAATTGTACACAAAATGTCAAGATACAATATCAAAAGGGAACATAATTACAGTGTGTGTGTGTGTGTGTATGTGTGTACACACACACACACCACCTGGAAAATCCCACAAATATTACAAAAAAACAATCACCAAAACTATTCACATACTCCTCAAAACTAATCTGAACACACAACCCCCACTTACCGTATTACTCAACAGTCTCCTTCCAGTGACAAGATCCATCTGCTTCCCATCTTGCTCGAGTCAAAGTAAGGAAACCTGAAACCTGAAAGAGGACAAAGGCCGAGCCCTACCATTAGGTGAAGTGAGGCAGCAGCCCCAGGCAGCAGTTTCTGAGATGTTTGACAGAAAAGCAGCAGCAGCCTGCCAAGTTGTCTCTCTTGATCCATGTGCGACAAAAAAAAGCCTGTTGTGCACCTCCTAAACTAGCCTGTTGCCCTCAGGGTGCTAACATGTCACCAGTGTGCAAATAAGATTTCCCTTCCAGTCTGGCTGGGTTCTATATGTAGAATGGAGAGAGAGAGAGAGAGAGAGAGAGAGAGAGAGAGAGAGAGAGAGAGAGAGAGAGAGAGAGAGAGAATATATTGGTCTGACTCTGATAGACAACTCTACCAACTGCACACATGCACACACACAAAAAACCCCTTTCAAAGCAAATACAGGGCCAAAGTCCCCCCAAAACAGATACTCTCCTTAGTAGCTCTAGGGACAATCAGAACACATTTTTTATCTTGGCTTTGACTTGAGAAACTAACACCTCATTAACTATCATCTCTTGATGGCTCTTAAATGGCTGGGATTTGTACATTGCTAGAAATTCATTATAGCTAAATGGCAGCAAGAGAGAGTGCAGTTAAACACAGCAGGAAGGCCAGCCTTGCCAGTGGGATGTCACTGCCTTATATGATGCTACAGGAGAAGGGTAGGGAAGGCTGTCTGGCAATGGCTTCCTATCTCACAGAGTGTGACAAACCCACCTTAGGCCTTAGGCATGGTAGAGACCCCGTCATCAGAGTTGTGCAGTTAATAGCAGTGGAGGCTGGTGTGTTAGGTAGAATGGGACATCTGTCTCCCCAATTTCAATCTTCCCCCACCTATCTGCCCTCTTACTTACAACCAATACCTGCCAGCTTCCTCTTCCTTAGTCCAGAGTTGCCCTTGCAGAAGTCAGAAGGGAGAAGGAGGAGGAGGAGGACAAAACTAGAATTAGTTGCCTTATACCTTTCAGTAGTATAAGAGTACTACCTCCTGTCAAAAGCTTTAGCCCTGCCCTCTTATATGCCCTTTCCCTGATAGTTACCCACATCACTTCATTTATTGGGAGCACACAGAGCAAGATCTTCAAAGAGGGAGTTAAGGTTTTAGGTAGATACATATTGGAGAAGACAAGCTTTCAGACAGATTAACAGTGGAGACTAGGTTAAGCATGAAGGCTCATAGGAGTTGGTTTCAAAGGGTTGCTTATGATATAAAAGGGGGTTGTAATCTAGGTACAACAACAGTGTGTGTGTTATATGGGTGTGCACATTATTTTATTATGATCCTGCATTTCTGGAAAATAAAGCCTCCTGGGAAATACAGTAACATGAAAATAACTGAACAAAACCTAAGTCATTAGGATTCTTCTTACAAGATAGCACAGGCATCGCATCCCAAAACTGCGGCCCTCCAGATGTTTTGGCCTACAACTCCCATGATCCCTAGCTAACAGGACCAGTGGTCGGGGAAGATGGGAATTGTAGTCCAAAACATCTGGAGAGCCGAAGTTTGGGGATGCCTGAGATAGCAGGTAGTAGGTGACCTTGGTCCACATAGCTTAAAAACCTCATCCTATTGATCCATGCTGGTCTAATGTCACCATAGAGGGGTCCATGGGCCCATAAAGCCAATCAGGTACTCTGTTTTGACTGATGCCCAGTTTCCCCCTTCCCTGGTTGGCTGGGGGGTTCAAAACCACATCTTATTGGTCCACGAGGGCTTGCTGTCACCATACAGGACCCTATAAAGCAAAATACCCTGCTTGGCAGTTCCAAACATTGCCCTATATGTCCACATAGTTAAGGGTTTCAAAACTTCATCCTATTGATCCACAATGGTCTACTTGTCAGTGTAGAAGAGTCCCATGACTCTTATCCGTTTATTGACTCATGCCCAGATTCCCCTTTTCCAGATTGATTGAAGAATTTTCATGAGGAGTTGTTTTTTTTAAAAAAAATGCAAACTGATGTGGAAATATGGAGAACTGAACTTAAGACTGCAAAAATGAGAAACTGAGAGGAACTGAGATTGACAGATATGCTCACCCCAAAGGGCACTGCAGGGTTTTATATTGTCTCCCAGGCATTTTAACATGTATATGAGCCTGCAGGAGCACGTCACCCAGAGGGTTTTTTTTACCTGATCCAAGCTCATGTGTATCACATGAATTTTAAATCAATCAACCAATGGCAAAAGATGCCTCCACAAGGTGTGTTAGCAATAGATCCCTCTCTCCTAAATCAGAGCCATTCCTGTTCATAAACCATTCCTATTTGTGTGATAACTTGGTACATTCTGGTTATCTATAAAGCAAGATTTAGATACCACATTCCTCTCCCTGCTCCAAGCCTCTTGACTATTCTGCCACCTATCCCACACTGCTTCTCGGGGCTCTTCCAGTGTGGCAGGAGTCAAAGCTTGCTTGCTGCAACACGCAAACCTTCTACTCCCAGCAGCCCAGCCGGTGAAGAGGTCAGGCATGAGAAGCCAAAACAACAAGCAAAGGAATTGTGAGTCTCAGAGGTATTTGGTTGACTTAGTGTGACGAGTTGCAAAGCCCAGGGAAAGGCCCAGGCAGAGAGCTATGATTGCAAATAATCTGATTTACAGCCCCAATGGTTCACATCAAAAGGGAGGGGGGAGCGAGGGAGATCAGTGTGATTTCACTTGGGGGGAAAGCCAGTGGGAGATTTATGCTGAATCTTCAGGTCTTCAGCTCAACCTTTTGTGATGAGGAGCTCTAAGAGAGCAGGGAACCATTGGCAAACAGTTACAACAGGCATACAGATAATAATAATGTTTAATGTTGCTTAATTTGATTAAATATGAATATATGTCATTTAATCAGATTTTAAAAGAAGGAACTATTTTCTGACAATGGCACCCTGTAGCTTTGTACTCATTGGACAGAGCACTGGTTGGTGGGAGCGAGTTTACATTTCAGTGAACAATTGGCTAGAATACGCTCTTTATTACATATCCAGAAGTAGAAAAGAAAAGAGGCTAAGGACTCAAGTTTCTAGCTATCAAAATTCTGCTCAAAGCAGACCCATAGAAGTAAATGGGCATAAGTTAGACATGCATATTAAGTTCAATGGGTCTACTCTAAGTAGGATTCATGTTACATACAACCCTTAATTATTATAATGAAAATTCAGGGATAGGACCTAAAATATCTCCGAGGAGCTGTCCACCAGATATTCATGAGATATCACAATGAATTCAGGTGACAAGCCTCTTTGAAGGACCACTCCCAGTGTGCCTGCAAAGAGGCTCGCTCGATAATTAAGAGGGGATTTGCAATTAAACCCCTGCTAAAATAGTTCCCCCTCTTCATTTTACAAGGGTTTCAATGCAAATCCCTTCATGATCCTAGAGTCCCAGGAACGTCCACCAGGTAGTTTGTGATCTACCAGTAGATCACTGGGTGTCTGTGGTAGGTCACTGGTAGATGACTGGCTCCCCTCAAAGAAGCTCAACATTTTCACCCTTCACCCCCCCCCAAAAACAGGGCTTTCCTTCCTAAAAAAGCTCAACAACTTTGACCTGAACCCCCCCCCCCCGCAAAAGGTGGTAGGTCACTTCCAGTCTTTAACTCTGTGAGTAGATCACAGTCTCTTGGGAGTTGGCCACCCCTGGACCTAGACCAATCAATGTATGCTGCTTGGTGCTATGAGCACAGATTACTCCAGAAGAGGAACAAGTGGGAACTTACTTTAAGCTCCCAATTGTTCCTTTGAAACCATATTGGTGCTTGCCCCACACCTGATGTTCCTCACTAGGCTTACATAGTTGCCCCCAGCCCTCTGATCCTTCGCTTCTGTTTTTGATTAACCAGCTTGTTGTTTTATCTGAATATGGCAAACTGTTAAATCTTAACCATCTTAACCATGATTAACTATGAAACTATGTTTTATGAAGCTGGTTTGTTTCAAAAAGCTGCGATTCAGCATTTAGAGTTCAGAATACATTGTGGTTAATCAAAACAAGGGACAAAATCTTCAGATCTCCTGCTAATGGCCATGCCAGAGGAGTTTATCATGACTGTAGCTCACAATGACATCCAAAGGCAGTCAGAGTTTATTATGCATCCTACAGTGCAACTGTGACAAAAATGCACAGAAACATCTGGAGCCTTCACCAAAAGTGAGCAGTTTTTCAAGAAATGACAGTGTAGATGGAACCAGAGAGAATTCTAACAGGAAGATGGATTTTCCATGCACATAGCCTACTTGGAACCTGAGAAATGTATTTGCAAGTGGAATTCCTTCTTTGCATGCCAACATAAAGTACTGTTGAAGTCACAAAGACTTCTGAGGTTCCCCCCCCCCAGACTCCAAATTCTTAACTGCTTTTAATCAGGAGAGGCAAAGTGGGGCTCAACCCTGCCAAGATTCTGAATTTCCCCAAATTTCCAAAGCCATATTCCCATCTTTCTCCTGTCCCTACACAATTATATCAATACATTTCCAATCACTAGGAGGCTTCTGTCCACCTTCTCTGCCTAGCCAGTCACAGAAAACCACTGGTAGTAAATTCCCACTCCCATTTCCAAGGGGAGGAAACAAACAAACAAACAAACAAACAAACAAACAAACAAACAAAGCAACTACCTCACATATGATGGGCTACTGAGGGCGGATGGGAAGATTGTTCTCCTTTTCTCTCTGTCATGGTCCGGTCGGTGGGCGGTTGAAGCCCTGGCTGAGGACGTCAGGACCAGAGGCAAGATGGTGGTGTAGAAGCAGGAACAGGTGCAGGGTTGAGGGTCCAGCAGCAGGCAGTCGCAGGGTCAAGGAGCAAGGCAGAGGCAAAGGTCTGGGAGTCAAGGAGCAAGGCGTCGGCAAGGCAAAGGTCCAAGGGTCGAGGATCAAGGCGTCGGCAAAGGCGAGGGTCCAAGGAGCAAGAGGCCAGATACAACCAGGCAGGGATAGCGTTGCTGTGGCAAAGAGCTGAAGGGAAATGCTGAGCTTTTATCCCTCCCAGCTCCTGCCACCAGGTGCAGTGAGGTATCAAGTGGTCTCACCTGAATGGTCACTCCTTGCCTCTCCAGCACAAGCTGAGGCCTCACCTGAGTGGCCACTCCCTGCTTCTCCAGCACAAGCTGAGGCAGGCCCCAGTCCTGCAAAGCATTACAGGCCCCAGAGCCTGACTCCTGCCCATACTCCTGACACTCCCACTGTGTTCTCTCTCAGAAGCCACACTTCACCATGAACATAAGCTGGGAGAGAAGCAGCCAGGGAGAGCAGAATTCTGTTGGCCCATCATAGGTCACAATGGGGTTGTTTGCTCTTAGCATTTGCGCACATCATTTGCACAGCAGTGTGTGTGTGTGTGTGCATGTGTCAGGGGGACAGACCGCTGATGTGGCAAGGTGACCCCCCCCCGAGTGTTGGAAGATCATCACACAGGCCCCCCCCCCACCTGTCCTATTGCCTCCAGAGAAGCAGAGCTGGAAGCAGCCCTGGTTTCCGGCAAGATCTTGTATGATCTCACCAAAAGCTGGTGCCATTGGTACTTCACAGGTGCCACCCGCGACACAGGTAAGGAGAACGGGGGGGGGGGGGGACAGGACAATGCCAGTGCAGCATGTTCCACAATTGCCTCAAGCGGAAAAATGGGACACATCACCTCAGTGTGTGTGGAGGCTTTTGTTTGTATTCTGTATCTGGGAGAACACGTGTGTCCCCCTGTGGGAGTGTTACGTTCTTGCCTTACCTTTTTAAAATCCTTAAAGAAACTCAACACATTTATTTTGTGAGAAACTAAGGTGTGAACTCCAGAGTCAACCCCACCAGGCTTACTCAGTAGAGGTCAGGAGGGAAAAAAATCCCTTCTTGGTCCTTGAAGGCCTTTGTTTTGTTTTTAAAAGTGTTGGCTCCTCATGCAGCAAAGGTTGCAATCTTGATCTCAATGGAACTTACTTCCAGGTAGTTATGTATAGGATGACATTGTAAAGAAGTTCATTAAATAAAAATAAATAAAAATCCCACATGTTTTAACCCAATTTGCTAACTGTTTTCTGGCCAAATCAGTATTTTCTTTCTTTCTTTCTTTCTTTCTTTCTTTCTTTCTTTCTTTCTTTCTTTCTTTCTTTCTTTCTTTCTTTCTGAATTCCATTTTCTTTGATTTTTATATAACTGGAATACTCAAATGCTGTGTTGTTTTTAATTTTATTTTCCAGGGGAAAATATCCTCTTTTGAGTTGTTGTTTATATGATAACTGCAATTATGTGCTTTTGCAGAAAAACCACCTGGAACCATGCTGGGGGACAGGGCAGCAGTGTGGGCATGGGGCTCGACTGCTGCCTACGCATTCGTTTAAAACTGCCAAATTATTTGCTTCATTTTAACTACAGAGCCCTTAGAGTTCTTAGATTAAAAGCTGAATAAAATGATGTTATATCCAACTGAAAGTCTGTTTTTCATTTTTCAGATAGCAACAACAATAACAACTGAACAGATTTTTTACAACTTTAAAACAACAAAAAGTGCCCTGGCAAATGTACAGACAACTCAAAGTCTGCTGAATGCCAAATAACTTCTTCTCTTTTGTTTGGAAGTCCTAACCTACTGGCGGCTGGCAGATATAATGGTGAGCCTGCTAAACTGCAGCTACAAAATGCCTTGCCATAGTGGTTCCACACAGAATGGTTGCATCTCTCTGTCCCTCTGTCATCACACAGACCTTTCTTAGTGATCAGAACAACAGTAGTTCTCAAGTACAACTAGCTCCAGCAGGTGTCTTCCTTTAAACACGTGATGTAAAATTTCCTTCTCAGAATACTGCTGCTTTTTGCAGAACTATATGACCAGTAGTGTTTGCTGCAGCCTTGTTCTCTGTATATAAAATATATAGACTCTGTAGCCGGTTTTGCTTGCAAAGTGGTGTAAGACTGAAGACTTGAGGCTGGAACTACACGTTTGGCAGAATCACGGGTCTTTGACATACAGCGGCAAACGTTTTGAAAGGAGGGAGTGATTTTCAAAGGGAAACGAGGGAGAAGAGAGGTGGTGCTTAGGTTTCCTCAAATGCTTTCACTCTAACTGGGGTTCCAGAAATGGGACTGCAAGTGTGACAGAAGGGGGCCCTTCGGAACCAAAGTCAGAAACTTTTAAGTGCTAAGCATTTGTACAACTGTACTGTTTAAGTTTAAGAAATTTAAAAGATGCCTTCTTCTTGGGAGAAAAGCGATGACAAACCTAGACAGCATCTGAAAAAGCAGAGCCATCACCTTGCCAACAGTTAAAGCTATGGTTTTCCCAGTAGTGATGTATGGAAGTGAGAGCTAGACCATAAAGAAGGCTGGTCGCCGAAGAATTGATGCTTTTGAATTATGGTGTGGAGGAGACTCTTGAGAGTCCCATGGACTGCAAGAAGATCAAACCTATCCATCCTGAAGGAAAGCAGCCCTGAGTGCTCACTGGAAGGACAGATCCAGAAGCTGAGGCTCCAATACTTTGGCCACCTCATGAGAAGAGAAGACTCCCTGGAAAAGACCCTGATGTTGGGAAAGATGGAGGGCACTAGGAGAAGGGGACGACAGAGGACAAGATGGTTGGACAGTGTTCTCAAAGCTACCAACATGAGTTTGACCAAACTGTGGGAGGCAGTGCAAGACAGGAGTACCTGGCATTCTATGGTCCATGGGGTCATGAAGAGTCAGACACGACTAAACGACTAAATAACAACTATTTAAGTACCCACTAATTTTTTTTGCAAGCGAAGAGGACCTCACAAGAAGTCATCTCCTAGTTTTCACCCAAGTGACCTCCAGGCTCTGCCTAGGCACCCAACTAGGTATAGGTGCTATCAGCCTCAACAGCTTTTAATACTGATGTTCCAGTGTACCCCCAAATATACAAATTACATCTAAAAAAATTTCTACTATTTGAAACTAAATTCTTCCACAGGAGTACAAGCCACAGACACTTCAAGGTCAATCTGTCCCTCATCAGCCGCTATTTACTGACCCATAATGGACACGTGTTCACACATCTGGCTTAGCTAATTCACTCTTTTAATACCGTGAAACTAATGCCTTAATCTCATTAGCAAGGCTTGACCATTTCATTTCAGTTCCAGCACTGGGCGAGAAACTGATAAGCAATACCTTGCTCATCTCGGATACAGAGTCAGACTTTCCAGCCCACTTGTGAATGCCCATTAATCACATCATCATCATCATTATCATCATCATCAACATTTTAAATGCCTAATCCATAATTCTCATTGTTTCAGAATCCGTGGTGAGCTGCCATTTGTGCTTGCAAACAAATAAAAACCACAGTAAGGAATAGTTAGCAGCACCCGTACGACTGCAATGTTTATAATTCTTGCTCTGTATTCTACTGCTATTTAATGTTTATGCAATGCCAATGATTTAGCAGGAAAGTACACAACCTGAAGTGACTACCATCCTTTCTTTCTATAGGGAATACAGCCAAGTCACCTGATTCTCTGAGCTGCTCACACTGAGTAGTAGTAGTAGTAATAATAATAATAATAATAATAATAATAATAATAATAATAATAATTTATTTATACCCCACCCATCTGGTTGGGTTTCCCCATCCACTGTGGGCAGCTTCCAACAAAATATTAAAATACAATAATCTATCAAACATTAAAAGCTTCCCTAAACAGGGCTGCCTTCAAATGTCTTCTAAAAGTCTGATAGTTGTTTATTTCTTTGACATCTGATGGGAGGGCATTCCACAGGGCGGGTGTCACTACTGAGAACAAGTGGGACCTGCAACAAAATGTTGCAGTGTGGATGGCTCTCTTCAGGATGCCAGCTGGCCATGCCCTTATTTATGTTAATGGGTATGCTGTAATTGGTTTCGTTTTCCACCGGCAACATGGAGTGCTGTTCGCCAGGAGCGACTGATTTATGTTATGTTAATGCATCCCCCACTCACTTCTTGTTTTCCATGTTGCCCATGTTCTCCATTGGGCTGTTTTATGGGTCTTTCCTTAGGGTGTTTTTTCTAAAGTTTTTTTTGTACTTCTGAAAACTTTGGGGTTACCCAAAGACAGCTGATACCTCCCTCTAGAGCTGGGTTATGAGGATTTCTCCCCTTCTGTTCCTTTATTGCAGGGTTGGGGAACTGTAGGCCCATTGGCCGAATTGGCCCACCAAGCTTCTCCATTGGGCCTACAAGGCCATTTAATCCAAGCCACACCCACTTGCCCTGCCCCAAGCCACAAAGAGATCAAAGAGAATTAATAGGATCACACTCCTGCATCCAGAGGCGCCAGCTTACAAGGGCGATGGGGGGGGGGAACGGGACGATGACATCGTGCACATGTGGTTGTGACATCATGAATGCGAAGTCCCCACGTCGCACACCTGAAGCCAGACTGAAAGGAAGTGAGTGATAATCAGTAACCTTGTCTATAGGTTTGCTTTTTACTTTTATATTTGTTATTTGTCATTTGTCATTGTAATGTTTGTATGTATAATATATGTATATAATGTGTTTGTTTTATAAGTTTTAAACAATAAAGATACATTATTATTATTTTTAAAAAAGGTAATCAGTAACCTTGAGGAGAGGAGAAAAATGCAAAGATGAAATGAAGCGGTGACTTCAGCTTCTTCGGCGAGCACAGGACCCAGAAATAAAACTGGCCTGAGAGAGACTTCCTAACACATTGGTTCTGCTTTGTAAACAAGACCATTTAATTTGGGATTCTAAAATGTGGGATGTAAAACTGCAGTCAAGTACAACATTCCTACAGTGGACGTTAGTACCGCTCAGGAGAAGACTTCCTGTTTCCTTCTGAGCTGGGTCAGACGTCCACTACATGTGACTTGAAGTGGGTACGGTCTGTTGTACTAGCATGGAGGAACACCCGGCTCCATGTTCTGATCAGTGTGTGTGTTCTCCGTTTTGTATGTTGCTGTGTGTTTGGAGAAGTGACTGCTTAGTCGCAGTCACTCAGGACTCACTTCTTTATGGAATAGTTCTAGTTGTTATGTAACCCAAGCCTGCCTTCAGGGATATGTCTGTGAACCTGAATGAATCTGTGAGTAAACGACTTTTATATTAACGTTAATCAGATTCTTGTGTTTATTCTTTTTAAGAGGGATTAGAAGGGATTTTACAAGGAAGGAATCTTTAATAGTAAGACTCAGATGAGTCAGCAATAAGCTGATCGCTGCGTAATTTAAAAAGGGGGATGTTTGGAACTCTGCGAGAATATGGAACTTGCTAGCGCAAGTTAGGAAGGATATCATTAAATAATATATCTTCTCCTGCCTCCCTAATCATCCCCACATAAAAGCCAGGAAGAAATCTGGATACAAATCTTGAAAGCCAGCCTATGCTAGAATGGTTCACTTGGGCTATGTCATCCCACCACAAATCAGAGATGAACACGGCTGGCTAGACATGCAGGACAACCCCAAATCCAAATCCAAATTGTTTAGGTTTATTTTTTCGGTTTGGAAATATGTTGAATCTTATATTATTATAATTTTATTTTTATTGTTTACTTTCTTTATCTTTTCTGTTCATGTTTTTTGCTTCTTGTGATGATTTGTAAATGCTGAAATAATAAATAAAACCTTTATTTTAAAAAAAAGGACAATCCCTATCCACATTTTCTTGCCAGTAAATCCCATTGAGTTCAATGGAGCTTATATCCATTAAGCTTACGTATGACTGCAGCTTCAGTTAACGTGATACATTCAAAATCCTGCGTCGAAAAATGCTTAATTAACCATGCCAAACTGAGCAAGAATGCAGCGAGTCCTACACGGTAGCATTCACCACCTTCATTCTTGCCAACCACTCTGGAATCTTGTGTGTCACAACTCCTAATAGATGTGCATCACTTCTTCTTTTTTTAAAAATGTGATTTATCACCTGAAGCAGCTGTCAGGGTTAAGACAAAATAAATTGCACCCTTCATAGTCCTTTGAGCCACCAACCACTTGAATGAGATTCCATTGGGAACGTATTGGATACAATATTAATAGCATCTTTCGCTGCCCTGCAATTACTGCCTGATTGAACAGAAGAGTGTCCTTAGGAAGCATTGGACCCCTACTGTTCATTAAGACAGCTTTAAAAGAGGATGATAAATGTTGGTGCTTTGCTTGGTGTATACATTTTTCCTGAGACTCTCCTACTGAAAGGGCTTTACATAGATCAGAGGTGGCCAACTGTTGCCCCATGGCTAATTCAGGGTCCAGGAAGCAATTTTATCAAGCCCCCTGCAGCTCACCCAATTATAAATCATGCTGCCGTAAAACATTTTGTGCCAAAGGAAGAGAAACAGCGACTTCACATTCAGAGCTTTTGATTCAGATTCATACAATGGTACGGAGTAATGATTTGAAGACTGGAGCCAAAATGAGGTACCCATTTCCCCCCTACTATAAGAGAAGTAAAGGGAGTTTTCCAGTGACTACTGGTCTGTTTCAAATATTTCTCTAAGTTTGCCAATGATAGTTGTGATGAATTGTCAAAATTTTGTAAAATAAAAAACCCACAGAACACACACACACACACACGAGGATGGATACCTGCAGAAAGAGAATGCTTGTTCACACTTTCAAATTGTACTTTCCCCAGCTCTAGTCCTGATCTCCCTGGGTGTGAGCTCATATGGGAATATGTAATGTGTGGACTGGCAGACAGAGTCATCGGTACGGAGGTAAGAAGGCATCATTTTCCATTTTGTACTGTATTAATTGTGTGCAACACTGCTTCCATTCTGCTGCAGTTTGCCTTCAGCCCCAAGCTCTGCCACTCACCTTGCTGTCCACTGTAATGGAATCATGACAATAGTGGGAGGAATTCAATGCACCACTACAGCAATCATTCTATTAGTGTAAGCTTTTCAGTTTGCCAGATGGAACAACACCCCTTCCTTGTTCTGTTCTGGGGGTTCCTGGACCCTCTCTGAGCCAATTTCAGTGGGCACACGAGATGCACGTAAGGAAGAGGGAGGGATAAGCCTCATTGTGCTAGCACACAACCTTATCTGGACTTCTGCTAGTGGGACTAGTTGAATCCGGCCCTACTTTAATTAATTATGTAAATTAACTAAGTAAATTAACCAAATCCAAGTGCCATTATGCGTACCACCCTGTTCATTTCAATGCAAAGGAAATGCAATGCAAATGGTGGGTGAAAATTGTAATCAATTACGTATTGTTATTATTCTCATTTGCAAACTGAGTACAAGTCATATTCCTTTGATTGATTTCCATTCTGGAAATGGGATGAATAAGCAAACACTGGTGGTTCCCACTCCTGCTTCTCCAACATCCTTGAGCCACATTCACACCATACATTTAAAGCTCCATGGTTCTACTTCCCTCAAAGAATTCTGGGAGCTGAAGTTGGTTAAAGGTGACGAGTTTTCCCTGAGTTCCCCGTGAAGAGGGATTGCCTGCTAAACCACTCTGGGAATTATGACTCTGGGAGGTGAACAGGAGTCTCAGCACCCTTAGCAAACTACAGTTCAGAACTATGACTACTTATAGTCGCACCATATTGTGAACATGACTCTAGTCATCAGCAATTTCTTTGCTTGCAGAGTGAGTTTGCATACCTGCTAGTGACCATCACACACACACACACACACACACACACACACACACACACACACACACTTCAGAAGCTTGTATAAGCAGTGGTGGGCTTGCAGCTGTAATATGCTCATGCTGGGCCACCATTTATGTGGGTTGAGGGCTGCCTACTTGGCTGCCATCATTTCTGCCCTCACAGCAATTCTCAAGGCATTGTTTAGATTTTATGAAGAACAGCAGCCTGATGGTGCTGCAAAGCACAGCCTCACATGGATATTCCAGTTCACACTCTCAGCATCTCTATGCACCTTTATTTTTCAGACATCTAGCCGCTGCTCCACAAGCTTCTGAGGTGCTTCCCTGAAGGACTGCTGGGAAGTATGAAGCATTTTGCATTGGCTGGAAAAATATCTCTCTCTGTGTGTGTGTGTTGTGCTGCTGTGTTAGGCCTTGATTCTTTATCCTCGCAGGAGCAGGTGAAAAGGATTCTCCTCTGGTGAGAGAAAATAAAACGGTTCAAAAAGCCAGCCCTCTTTTGCTGTCTTTCCTTTTCCAAAGGAGGATTCTTAGAAGCACAGGTGTCTCTCATGTCAGCCGAGAGAGAAAAAGCAAAAGAACAAAGTGGTGATTATTTCTTTTGAGTGCTTTTGAAGCTTCCTTGGCTACCAACACACAGGCGTCCTTTTGTGTGTGTGTGCATGTGTGAGCACACCCACACACCCACACCTGCATATTTATCCACAGTTTGTTTTACAGAAATGAACTATCATTTACAGGCCCTTTCTCAATTTCCCTCCTTCATTTTTGACACATGTTTAAGGCTCTCAAACAGATCTGGCTCCATCTCACTTTCAACGCAGCCAATTATTAAAACCCATATTCTGCATCACGGAAGTTCATGTGCTGGAATAAGTTATTTGGGTTGAAGGAATTGATCGCCTTCAGGGGGCGAGACTCCTGCATTTCTCTCTCCTCATTCTTTACTGTTCCATATTTGACAGTGGGTAATGATTCATAATAAGCAAAGCACTAATGAGCCTGACAGAAGCAGATTAATTTGATAATGTTATCTGCTTGTGTTATGATAAGTGTTGATATACGAAAGGCAATGGGTATGGTGAGTATCAGATGCTACTGCCTCACCCTGAGGTTTTGCCTCAATTCAAAGTATAAGGACACTACAGCCTGGAACACAATATTTAAATATGCCCAACAACTTTCCATCCCAAGGAAGGACATCGGTCCAACACTCGGATCTCTTCCTAAGTGATAGCAATGAAGAGGAAGAGCCTGGCGACCATGATAACTCCATGTTAACATCTCCCAAAGAACTTCAGGTTGCTGATAGACTCTTGATCCAAAATACTCAGGCTGGTCCTTTGCTTAATACTCCCAAAACCCACGAAGACAACCGTTCCTCCCCGTTCCATCTTTGGCAAGATAGGACAGATGGAGTTCCTCAGCAGGAAGCTGGCTCTCTGTTGGCGAATGATCCCCATTTTACAGCACATGCTTCTTTAATATTCCCAAAGGCCCAGAAAGAGTTAGCAGCCCCTCGGTCATCCCATGAGCAAGAAAGGGATTGACAGCTAGTGGGCCATTGTGGGGCCGCCCTCCTTACATGGGGTGCTGCGGGATGGGCCATACCTAGTGGGGATGTTTGTCCAGCTGATTCCATACTCCATCATTATACCCCTCCGACCCAAGAGACCTGGCCCAGGGATGACTGGTTAGTGAGGGGATACCAGTCCTTTATAGATGAGACCAACATGGGGTTTGGGATCACCACCATGGAAGGGCGAGGGAGGTATGGCGGTGGGGGTAGATTTTACAGGCGAAGGGTTTTGAGATGTGGTGATGCTCGAATCCCTTCCAATCTTCGCCCCATCCCGAGGGACGAGGGTAGGGCGAGCAGGGATTACCCACTTCCGTCACTGGTGTTGTGCAATGCCAGGTCTATAGGCAATAAAACCGCCACTATGAGAGACTTTTTCATCTCACTGGAGGTCGACCTGGCTTGCGTGACTGAGACCTGGGTGCGTGAGGGCGAAGTAGTTGCCCTGCATGAAATAACACCCCCGGGCTTCTCCGTCCTCCACCAGTCGCGGACTGTGGGTCGGGGGGGAGGGGTAGCGCTGTTAATCCGGGAGGATTGCTCTTTCAGGGCTCTGCCATCACCATCAATCACCGGCATTGAATGTGTTGGCCTAGTGTGGGGCACCAAGGGGGGCTTGGCTGTCTGGCTGGTGTACCGACCACCTAGCGCACCAGCAGCCACCCTGTCGGACCTGCTGGAGGTGGTGGCAGGCTGGGCCTTGGAGTTCCCTAACCTACTGGTTTTGGGGGACTTCAACGTCCATGCAGATGCCACCCCCTCCTCACGGCTTCCGGATCTGGTGTCTTCCATGGCGACACTAGGGCTCTCCCAGTTTGTTTTGGGTCCCACACATCAAGCAGGCCACACGCTGGATTTGATCTTTGGTGCGGGTATAGACGTGATCATGTCCCCAACTGTGGAAGTGCCATGGTCTGATCACTACGCTCTGAAAGCCAGGATTGACTTCCCGCCCCTCCCCTGCTTGGGTGGCGAGCCTATTTGGGCTCGCCCGCATAGGCTGATGGATCCTGATGGATTCCGTCAGGCCTTGCGGGACCCTGCTCCCCCTGGCGGCTCATTAGAAGAGCTGGTCGAGAACTGGAACAACCGGCTCTTGGCGGCCATCGATGAGATCGCACCTAAGCGCCCTCTGCGACCCCGCCAAAACCGGGCCCCTTGGTTTACCGAGGAGCTTCGGAAAATGAAGCGGGACCTTAGACGGCTAGAGCGAGTATGGCGGCGTGCTCACGACGGAGCCTCAAGAACATCTTACAGGAAACTTATGAAAGCCTATGAGATGGCGGTGAAAGCTGCAAAAAAGTCTTACTTCTTAGCTTCCATTGCATCCGCTAGCTCTCGCCCAGCACAACTTTTTAGAATAATCAGGTCTTTAACAACCCTAGAGGAACAGCCAAATTTAAATACAAATTTGACCCATAGCTGTGAGGCATTTGCGAGCTTTTTTGCGGAGAAAGTCTTGACACTCCGCCGTGACCTCCCTGCCACTTTGGATACAATAACGGAACTGGAGGCCCCTCGACTGTCTTCGAGTTCAGTATTGGACCAATTCGATCAGATACTCCCTGCCGATGTAGACAGATTCCTCCGGGCTGGAAGGCCCACCACTTGCTCCCTGGACCCGTGCCCGTCTTGGCTGATTAGAGCGTGTCCAGATGAGGTACGGGCCCCCCTGGGTGAGATCATCAACTTGTCCCTGGGCACAGGGACTTTCCCAGAGGAGTTGAAGGAGGCAGTGGTGCGTCCACTCTTAAAGAAAACATCTCTAGATCCTTTAGATCTATCCAATTATCGCCCGGTTTCGAATCTTCCATACCTGGGTAAGATAATTGAGAGAGTGGTTGCCGAACAGCTTGGTAGGTTTCTGGATGAAACATCGGCTCTAGATCCATTTCAGTCCGGCTTTCGCCCTGGTCATGGGACCGAGACAGCTCTGGTAGCCTTAACAGATGATCTCCGTAGACAGCTGGATCGAGGTGGGTCGGGACTGCTGATTCTTTTAGACCTGTCAGCAGCCTTCGATATGGTCGATCATGACCTTTTAGACCACCGCCTTGCCGACGTGGGGATTCAGGGCACAGTCCAACAATGGCTGCGTTCCTTCATCTCAGGTCGGGGACAGAGAGTGGCGCTAGGGAGGGAGTTGTCGCCGCGGCACCCCTTGGTGTGTGGAGTCCCGCAAGGCGCAATCCTTTCCCCAATGCTTTTTAATATCTTTATGCGCCCCCTTGCCCAGATTGTCCGGAGTTTTGGGCTGGGTTGTCATCAATATGCTGATGACACCCAGATCTATCTGTTGATGGACGGCTGCCCTGCCTCGGCCCCGGACACACTCACCAGGTGCTTGGAAGCTGTGGCTGGATGGCTACATGGGAGCCGACTGAAGTTAAATCCTTCGAAGACAGAGGTCCTCTGGCTAGGTCGGGGCGACATGGGGTTGGGGGGCCAACTCCCATCTTTTGCAGGGGCTCAATTGGTACCAGCGCCTTCTGTCAAGAGTTTGGGTGTAACCTTTGACGCCCCCCTTTCCAAGGAGGCGCAGGTTGCATCCACAGCAAAGGTGGCATTTTTCCATCTCCGCCGCATCAAGCAGTTGGTCCCTTACCTCTCTCGCCCCGATCTGGCCACAGTGATCCATGCGACGATCACCTCCAGGCTTGACTATTGTAACTCGCCCTACGCAGGGTTGCCCTTAAAGCTGACCCAGAAACTCCAGCGGGTACAGAATGCCGCGGCGAGGCTCCTTACAGGGTCCCGGCCGCGGGATCACATTCATCCAGTGCTTTATCAGCTGCACTGGCTCCCGGTGGAGTACAGGATCAGGTTTAAGGTGCTGGTTTTGACCTTTAAAGCCCTATGCGACTTGGGACCCTCGTACCTACGGGACCGCCTCTCCTGGTATGCCCCGCGGAGGACCTTAAGGTCCACAAACAATAATATTCTGGAGATCCCGAGTCACAAGATGGCTAGATTGGCCTCTACTAGAGCCAGGGCCTTTTCAGTACTGGCCCCAACCTGGTGGAACGCTCTTTCACAGGAGACCAGGGCCCTGCGGGATTTGTCATCTTTCCGCAGGGCCTGCAAGACAGAGCTGTTCCGCCTGGCCTTTGGGTTAGACTCAGCCTGACCCCTGTGTTTTTCTCCCTCATGGCTTGGATTTATGGCCTACTTGAAATGAGGCTGCACTTTAAATTTTAATACTGTATTTTAATCTGTATTTTAACTAATTGTTTTTATGTTTTATTGTGGTTCTGTTGGTGTCAGCCACTTATGGCCTACTTGAAATGAGGCTGCACTTTAAATTTTAATACTGTATTTTAATCTGTATTTTAATTAATTGTTTTTATGTTTTATTGTGGTTCTGTTGGTGTCAGCCGCCCTGAGCCCGGTTTTTGACTGGGGAGGGCGGGGTATAAATAAAAATTTATTATTATTATTATTTATTATTGCCCAGGCTGACTTGGGGGTGGCACTTAACCCTGCTACAATTTGTGTTCCTTTATTTATCCCTTTGTTTTTACTAGAGATAGAGATTCTTGAGGAATGCATTCCTTGCAAATTGCGATATGAATGAACTTGATCTCTGTTCTACCTTGACTAGTGCATAGATCAGTGTGTGTGTGTGTGTGTGTGTGTGTGTGTGTGTGTGTGTGTGTGTTTCATGCATCCATAGCACTGACCAGAGGAGGAATGACCACTGGGAGGAGCTCAGAGAGAAGAAACGCCTTGGTGCATCTGCAGCAGAACACCCAGACACCTTCATCTGCCCCAGCTGCAACAAAACATGTCTCTCCTGCATTGGTCTCTGCAGCCACAAGCAGGCGCTGTAGCCTTCCAACAGGTGCAGTCCTTCACTGTCTCCTAAGATAGATGGGTGAAACATCCTTAGCTATAGCTATAGCTACCTGTGGTTAACAAAACAGAGTTTTTATTTATGTGGCAAAACATTTCAACTTCCACTTCCATCAGCTGCTCTGATAGTCAGAAATGAAATAATGAGGTGGCAGTTATAGAGCATAGAGGATGCTGTTTGATGTGCATACAAACACACACACACACACACACACACACGTGTGTGTGTGTGTGTGTGTGTGTGCATACAGCCACATTTGTAGTTCACCTTTCCTCCAAGGAGCCCAAGGTGGTGTGACATCATTGTCCCCGTTCCCATTGTATCCTCACAACAACCCTGTGGGGTAGGTTAGGTACAAGGCAATGACGTCTACAAATTTTTGCTGTGCATGTATTGACTCCAAAATTTTTAGAAATGTGTATTTTTAAGAGAGTGTCATTTAGAACTGTATATTTTGTGAGAAAATACGTTCAAAACACATATTTAAATGAAAAATTTCATGTAGCTTGAAAGCAAAATTCAGAGTAATGTGAAGGGACTGAACACATTTGAAAGAGGCATGGGACTTTCTTTTCAAATTTGAAGGCTGTGCAACAACCATAATATTTGACTTGTACCTACAGAATTTGGAAGTGGCCCATCTGTTCATAGCTGCCAAGTTATCCCTTTTTTTAAGGGATTTTCCCTTATGCTGAATAGGCTTCCTCGCGAGAAAAGGGAAAGCTTGGCAGCTATGCATCTGTTTCAAATCCACTCTGTGCCATTCCAATTTGATTCATTATCTGGGCCCAAATCTGATTAGTAAAATCTGAAGCTCAGTTTTGTTCCCATTGACTATAACAGAAAGTCTAGCTACAGTGGTACCTTTGGTTCGAACACGTCTGGTTATGAACGCTTTAGGTGACGAGCTCCGCTAACCCAGAAGTAGCTGCTCCTGGTTGTGAACTTTGCCTCAGGATGCAAATGGATATCGCGCGCCAGAGGCGTACGCGCAGCGGGAGGCCCCATTAGTGAAAGCGCGCCTCAGGATAAGAACGGTTTCAGCTTAAGAACGGACCTCCGGAACAAATTAAGTTTGTAACCAGAGGTACCACTGTGTATAACTTCATTTTCCTTTCCACATAGGAGTTATATAAGCCTGCCCAATTTCAGGAAAACCCTGAAATTTATCTCGCAGGTGATGAAAGAGATGGAGCAGAGTAACAAATACCCCTCCTTCCTACTTAAAAGTCAGGACATTCTAAGGAAGATAGGACTTCTGTTTACTGAACAGATGAGCTGGAGTGTGTTAGTGTGAGGCCAAATAGATATTAGGCTTTGAGTGAAGCATTGGACATCAATAAACCAATAGATTTGTTTCAGTTACCAATTTGAGCCCGATGCCTTTTATCACTGCCCATGCTTTACTCCAGGTCTCACAGAGTTGCTAATGTGCAAATGTGAAACATGATTAAATCACCACATTAGAAAGCTCTATGTTTTTAATTCCTCGTCTGCTTTGATACTCTTTTCGTATAAGACCACTAATTCATGTTTGATTTTCATACTGAGCCAACAGCTGACAGAGCCTATTTTGACAGAGATGAATAATTAGAATATCCTGTAACAAGAGTGATTAGAGGAATAAATGGACAAGAAAGGGCTAATAGTTTACAATTATTTCCCGAGATCATTATTTTTCCCCCTTGAAGTGCAGCCGAAGCATTGTCCTATCTGCACACAAGTTATAATTGAACCCTGGAAATCACAGGAACCTAAATTGGTAGGCTTTCACAAGTCTCCTAAGAACAAAAAAATTCAGAAGATGGTTTAATTTCTCATATATATGCAGTTCGCAAAAGTGGAATGAAACAAGTGCAAAATGCCCTTCTGAAAAAATAGAATTGTGCAGAATTGGAGCACCCTCCATCAGCTTGAATGCAACCCATGAGCCATCTATGGTCACCCATCAGGTACCCCACAAATCAGCATCTTCTTTTTTGTATTGTGCATCAGAGCTGCAGCAATAGCCACCTGATAGCAGTGTTGCTTACCAGGGAGGTTAAGGATGAGGTGGCAGCAAGATCGAGGTTCTGTGGATGCATCTCTCTACATCAGAGGAGTAGATCCAATCTACCCAGGAGCAAGGGGATCGCACCTTTAACATACGGCATAGTTGACAGCTTGTTGTCTTTGTCCATGGAGTTTTCTTGGCAGGGATACTGGAGTGGCTTGCCAGTTCCTTCTCCAGGTGGATCACGTTTAGTCAAAACTCCCCACTATGACCTGTCCATCTTGGGTGGCCCTGCATGGCATAGCTCATAGCTTCTCTGAGTTATTCAAGCCCCTTCGCCACGACAAGGCATTGATCCCTGCTTATTTAACTTATATGCAGAATTCATCATGCGAAAGGCTGGACTAGATGAATCCCAAACCGGAATTAAGATTGCCGGAAGAAATATCAACAACCTCAGATATGCAGATGACACAACCTTGATGGCAGAAAGCGAGGAGGAATTAAGGAACCTTTTAATGAGGGTGAAAGAGGAGAGCGCAAAATATGGTCTGAAGCTCAACATCAAAAAAAACCAAGATCATGGCCACTGGTCCCATCACCTCCTGGCAAATAGAAGGGGAAGAAATGGAGGCAGTGAGAGATTTTACTTTCTTTGGCTCCTTGATCACTGCAGATGGTGACAGCAGTCACGAAATTAAAAGATGCCTGCTTCTTGGGAGAAAAGCAATGACAAACCTAGACAGCATCTTAAAAAGCAGAGACATCACCTTGCTGACAAAGGTCCGTATAGTTAAAGCTATGGTTTTCCCAGTAGTGATGTATGGAAGTGAGAGCTGGACCATAAAGAAGGCTGATCGCCGAAGAATTGATGCTTTTGAATTATGGTGCTGGAGGAGACTCTTGAGAGTCCCCTGGACTGCAAGAAGATCAAACCTATCCATTCTTAAGGAAATCAGCCCTGAGTGCTCCCTGGAAGGACAGATCGTGAAGCTGAGGCTCCAATACTTTGGCCACCTCATGAGAAGAGAAGAATCCTTGGAAAAGACCCTGATGTTGGGAAAGATTGAGGGCACTAGGAGAAGGGGACGACAGAGGACAAGATGGTTGGACAGTGTTCTCGAAGCTACGAACATGAGTTTGACCAAACTGCGGGAGGCAGTGCAAGACAGGAGTGCCTGGCGTGCTATGGTCCATGGGGTCACGAAGAGTCGGACACGACTAAACGACTAAACAACAACAACATAGTTGACAGCTTAATACATACCTATTTGCCCAGGCTGAGAGTTGAATCAAATGGTTTCAACTGAAACCAATGGAAATTATTTCCAAGATTGTGCTTAGAATAAGGATGGAGTGTTTCATGTGTACTTAATGATGTATCATCCTCCCTACAGAAATTGTAAACCAAATGATAGTGACCTCCCTGTGCTGACAAAACAAACAAAATATGAAGTGCTCCCTGCTTTTGTATTGGCACTAGCTTAAAATCCTAGCCGCAGATATAGATCACTATTGATTTCCTTGAATGGTTAACTATCCTCCTTAGTTCTCTCTACAGTCTGGTTCCTATAAACTTGGCCTGGTGACAAATTTCGTGTGATGGCGGAGTGACATTCTAGACGTTCTTTGATTACAGCTCCAATCAGCTTCAGCCAGCCGGGCCAGTAGTCAGGGATAATGGGAGCTGTAGTTGGGCTACACCTGGAAGGCCAAAGATTCTTCCTCCCTCCCTTAGAGGAGAATGGAAGATAGCATGAAGAGAGTTTCTCCACAACTGGAGAGCAACAAGCCAAGCATGATTGCATGGAGTACCAAACCAGCTCTATGATCGGTTTGGTGATGGGAAGATCCACACTGCTCTGGCACCCCCTGAAGACCAACAGGAGGTCCTGTTGGTGTTGCTACCTCTGGCTGCTGTCCAGTTGGCCTGGACCCGTGGCAGGGCTTTTTTGGTGGTGGTTCCCCATTTGTGGAATGCCTTCCCTGGTTGGGTGCAGCCCTCATTACTGACTTTCAGGAGAAATATGAATACATTCCTTTTCACCCAGGCATTTAATGAATGACACTGACTATGGCCACTTTGAAATTAGCAACAGTGAGGGTATGTGACTGTTGTTGGTTTTTTTATAATAAATTTTAATCCAATAATAGCCTCATTATAACAATGCCAAATTATAATACAAATAATAATGTCAATCATTGAAATGCCAAAATGTCTGTGTTTTACTGCTGTTTGTTGCTCAAAATGTTTTGATTTTTTAATGTTTATTTTATTTTATATTGTATGGTTTAAACTTTTTGAGTCTTATATATGTTTTATATCTGGATTACCAATGTTTTATGGGTGCTCCTCTTTCTTTTTTATGATTTTATTGTCTTAAAGGCTGAATGAATGAACTTTTTGATGTTTGCTGCACTGGGCTCCTTTGGGAGGGATAGACGATTGATTAATTAATTAATTAATTAAAATGTGTTGGGCCAGATGTGTTTCAATGGGCTCTGTTGCTTAGAAGAGCAGTTTTTCTATGCTGTTTTGGCTGTGGTTTTATATTACCCTTCATTTTGAAGGCTCCAGGTCTGCAATGAAAATCAAGCATAAGGGAGTCCAAGCAAGTTTGTTGGTTGCGTTTTGTTTACAGGAACACCCTCTCAGTGATTAATGCCTGCACCCTGCGAAAGTAGAGTTTTAAATCTGCCCTTGAAAACCTGGATCACGCAGCACTGCCGTGCATTTCCTAAAGAGCTTAAGAGTTATGTGTTCTGCCAATGTTACTAAATCAATGTCTCCTTTGCTGTCAAAATCAGTTTGCATTTGCTCAATCAAGAGGTGCAGATCTCCAATATTAGGGCAGCACCTGGTGTAGAGGTATGGGAGTAAAAATTGAATTGCTGTATAATGGTTGGAAATGGGCAGGCCACGGGAAGCAAGTTAATCCCAAAATTCCATCTAAAGGAGATGATCTGTTTTATCTGCCTTGTGTTCAACACTGTTTAGACTTTGTCTTCTTCTGTGAGAAAAATCCCAAAGAGATGCATAGTAAAAAGCATGCTTATACCATCAGGCCCTTATGCAAAGCTAGACTTCTAAGGGTCAGTTTATACCACAGGCCAGAGATGCCAGCTTCTCCAGAGGATTGGGGGGGGCACACAATGTTGCATGATGTCCTGGTGTCAACATGGCGCTGCGAGGAGCCAGGGGGCAGAGATTTGCATTGCCAGCACTGAGATTCACTTTGCATCATATCCCTATATTATATTATCGATGTGGCTTTTTTTCAGCCAGAACTCACCGGAACTCAGTTCCAGCACCTCTCAGGTACCCTTATAAGAGAACAAAGGAGGCCTTCATGGTGAGTTCTGGCACCTCTTTTTCTAGAAAAATAGCACTGATTATCAATGATAACAAGTTCAAAGGGGTTCCTGGACCTTCAAACTGCGTGGAACATAGTATTGTGAAATAATATTGGGGAAAACTGGGTATTAAGAGTGCTAACATAAATCATATACCCCAGTTTCCCAGTGGCCCTTCAAAGTACGCTTCACACAGAGTTTGTAGAAAAACAAAATACGCAAACAGAAGTTGACTTGGCTAAAATACACCACCAAGCGTTTAAAGATTTTCCCCAACCTAGCATGAAACCCCTGACTAGCAGTATACCGTTTAAAGTATACAGAAGAAAAACAAAAGGTTGGCTTTTTTAAAAACAGAAAAGCAAACTGACTCGGAAGAGACTTTAAACTCTCTCTCCCAGCAACTTTACATACCCACATTCCAAACCTCCCACCATACTCCCACACAACTACCACACAAAATGCTTTCCAACAGAGCCTTATATACATGGAGTAGAACCCATGCCTGTGAGCAATTATACAGAAATTACCGGCGCCTGTTTTTCTTAAACAGACAGTATTGACATTAGACCGGCTCAAAAGCAACTCTGATTATTCAAGAAAACCCAACACATAGGATATGTAGGAACACTAGCCCAAGAATGGTTTTTTGGATTTACAGCGGTAACTCTGGTTACAAACTTAATTTGTTCTTAACCTGAAGGTCCATTCTTAACCTGAGGTACCACTTTAGCTAATGGGGCCTCCTGCTGCTGCCATGCCACCGGCGCACAATTTCTGTTCTTGTTCTGAGGTAAAGTTCTTAACCCGAGGTACTACTTCCGGGTTAACAGAGTCTGTAACCCAAAGTGTTTGTAACCCGAGGTGTTTGTAACCCGAGGTACCACTGTATATGTTCATTTTCTCCACATTTATCTGTCGTATGCTCATGACAACATATGTGAGTCTTTCCCCTCGCAACAATTCTGTGAGGTGCGTTAGGCTGAGGCATGGTGATTGACCCCAGATCATTTGAACCTTGATTTCCCCTAGCCCTTGTCTACCATTCTTAACCACTACAGAGCTACACATCAGGAAGCTGTTGTATACAAGCATGCCTTGAATAGCTTTCCATCTCTGCAGAGGAGTGTCAGTTCTCATGGGCAGCATTCGCTTCTGAAAGTGCACTTGATCGAATATATAAATTCATGAATGTGAGCTTTAAGTACTTTTGAACAGAATCTCCTGCTGTATTATAAGCACTGATTTCGATAGTTTGCACAAAATATTAGGTAGTATTGAAGTCACAGTACAAATGGAGCATATGAAAGAAATATATTACTACCTCTTTACTCATCATTAGAATAAATCAATCTTTGTAAACAGCTTCCATAAACTGGTTATGTGCTTTAAAAAGGCAAATCGGTGTGAGATGGAAAGGAGACCGTCTCATTGAGCATTGCTGATTTTGCAAGAGCTGTAAATGCAAATCAAAGTTAAAACCAAATGTCTTTTGAATTTTTTTGTGCCATCATTTGTTAGTAAACACACTTTTAAACAATGAAGGCTTCCGATTCCTTTTCATGAACTTCAACACTGAGGCCCACTGTGAATTTGCTGGAATTGATTTCGATATGAGTTATGATCAGACAGGGAAATACAATACTTCTGTTGCATTGCTGGAAGAAACCAAGTGAGAGGTTTGTATGATTAAAAACCACATCATACAGCCAGCCTCCAATGTATTATACCTGTATTTATAAGACTTATTTACCCATAAATCTTCTGCATTTTTTAGTTGCCTCCTACAGACAGTAAAAGCTCCTGGGTTTAAGTCGCAGTAACTGCTTAATTTATCTCATTTCAACCTCCGCGATGAAAAATTGTCAAGGTGCACGGTGGTCTCCCACAAACATTTGTTTTCTTCAGCTATTTGGTTATGTTCAAATTCCACGAATTGGAGAAGGTAGCTTGTTAGTTTGGTTGAACTTATTTAAAAGTGAGAATCTAAAAGGCAGAACTGTGTAACAGTTCAGTACCTAGTCTTAGTAAGTAGCTCATGGTGTACAAAATTGGCAGAAAAATTTCCACTCAACTTAATAATGTCCTATGGGCTTCTTGTTAAGCCACTGTGCTGCTAAGGAGGGCAGTTTGTACAGAGCTAGATAATGAGGGTGTTGGATCCACCCCACCCACAAAACAGCCATCACAGGCAGCTACCAATACTAGCGTAGAACTTGGGTGTTTGAAACTGATCAGTGTACAATTGTCTCTGTGATGTTCCTCAATTTGACAGTGTTGTGCCCAGCACTGCTGTTCTGCTTTTGCAACAGACTCCTGCTAGCTCACAGTGGAACTCTCTCTTCAAGTCATCTCCCTTGAGCCCCCCCACCCCCACATACCCTGAAAATAGACCTATGAAGGTTTCCCTCCACATACCAAGCTAAAACAGAGCAGGAAAGCAGCCTGCATTCTTAGAAGGAAGGGAAGGAAGTGGAGAAGAAGAAACTGGGGCTCTGGCGTGGCTGTGTGCAGATTCCTGACCCACCCAATGGCCCCTAAATAAGGACATCTGCCCTGTGCTGCCCGTCCTTGACACAGGCTACCTGAGTAAAAAAATAAGCAAACTTAAGAGTCATTTCACTACGGTTTGGGGAAGTGATCAAAACTGCTCATGAAATTCCGTCATGCTTGTTGGTAATTCATGTTTAAGGGGCCCACTTTGAGACATGGACAATTGTTCAAATGGGTGTGTGTGTGTGTGTGTGTGTGTGTGTGTGTGTGTGTGCTTGATTGCCTTGGTAACCAGCCAAATATGGTCCTTCCACACAGATTGGCTCAGTAACTTCCTCAGGTAGCCAAATTTTATTAGCGCTGTGGCATTGTCTCGCCAGAGTGGTGCATGCTCTAGTTATCTCCCGCTTGGACTACTGCAATGCGCTCTACGTGGGGCTACCTTTGAAGGTGACCCGGAAACTACAACTGATCCAGAATGCGGCAGCTAGACTGGTGACTGGGAGTGACCGCCGAGACCATATAACACTGGTCTTGAAAGACCTACATTGGCTCCCAGTACGTTTTCGAAGTACACAATTCAAAGTGTTGCTGCTGACCTTTAAAGCCCTAAATGGCCTTGGCCCAGTATACCTGAAGGCAGTGGCGGAGCTTCATGCTTCGGCACCAGGGGCAGAGAGCAGGCAGGGGCAGGGCTGCCACGTGTTCTGGGTCCATGGCACGCTACCATGGGGCATGGCGTGCATTCTGTGGGCGTGGCACGCCACCCGTAGGGGCGTGGCGTGCATTCTGGGGGCAGGGACTACCACCTGTGGAGGCGGGTCACCCAGCGCAGGGAGGGGGACAGCCATGATGGCGCCCTCGGGGTCGCGCTGCCCAGGGCGGAGCACCTCTATTGCCCCCCCCTTCCTACACCCCTGCCTGAAGGAACGTCTTTACCCCCATCGTTCTGCCCGGACACTGAGGTCCACCGCCGAGGGCCTTCTGGCGGTTCCCTTGCTGCGAGAAGCCAAGTTACAGGGAACCAGGCAGAGGGCCTTCTTGGTAGTGGCACCCGCCCTGTGGAATGCCCTCCCACCAGATGTCAAAGAGAAAAACATCTACCAGACTTTTAGAAGACACCTGAAGGCAGCCCTGTTTAGGGAAGCTTTTTATGTTTACCATTGTATTTTAATATTTTGTTGGAAGCCGCCCAGAGTGGCTGGGGAAACCCAGCCAGATGGGTGGGGTATAAATAATAAATAATTAAATTATTAAATAATAATTATTATTGTGGTGCCATGATGTGGTCCCTAACCAGGTGGGATCATATCATGGAGGAGAAAGAAGAAGGAGGGAGATCTTTCAAGTTAAAGAACGGTGCGCTAACAACAGCAGATTAAAGTAACAGTGCAAATAGGAATGGGGGGGATGTGTAGAAAAGTGGAAGGTAGGTATTCTTTAGGGACCCTTTAGGGACCTCAAATAATGTTGAAGGGTTTTTGCCCTGAGAATGTTTGTGAGTGACAATTAAATACAAGGCAAACATCCACAGACCTGAAATGGCTTAAGCATTCAGCATAAGTCTAGAGAAATCAGTTGGATTATGAGTGGCATACTGCTTTTTAATTCATAATTTTGGTATATACATTAACAAGCTATTTTCAAATAGCACATTGAAGCATGCTCAAGAAATGTGTGATCAAACTGTTGCCAAATGAGACCTGATTAAAAAGCATTTGTTCCTTCCAGATGGAAAGGGGAGCTTTTAATTCGGTACGAATTAATTTCTGTTTGCAAACAATTTATGCTGCAAATTCACACATAAACTGAGTAAATTATTAAATTGTCTATATTTTAAAAACAATCACCCAAACAAATCAAGGAAGAAATTATCTCCCCCCTCCCCTTAATCTTCTAGAGAACAAATTGATTACTTTTACACCACAATTGGAGATTTGGGTTGGTGTTATGGCTCCAGCCTTGAGCTCTGAATCAAAGAAGACATCCAATTTTCAGGCTGCTGTAGCTGGTGGCTCATAGTCACCAGAAGTTCGTGATCTAGAGCTTGCAGAGCCTGAGGTGGGATCCTTCACAAATGCCATCCCCCAAGCCTGATCTGCTGGAGGACTTTTAAGTGAATCCAGGGGCGTTGGAAGATAGGGGCGGTGGGGGCGGGCCGCCCCGAGCGGTGGGCTCCAAGGGGAGCCATCGCGGGCATCTGCCCTGCCCCCCCAAAACGCACCCTGCCCCTGGAATGTGTGTCTCGCCCCTCCAGGAGACGCGCCACACCCCGGGAGGCACGCCGCGCCCCCAGAACAGGAACCAGCCCCGCCCCTACCCCCGGTGCCAGAGCATGAAGCTCCGCCACTGAGTGAATCTCATGCTACCATGCCTACATAACTGTGCAGGGAGCACACAGGTGGTAGGTCACAGGCAAAGAAATGCTCATCTTCAGACCAGGCAGGTGGCCTGTTAAGTCTCCAGCTTAAGCGGTGGAGCTTGAGAAGCCCTCAGTTCAGATCTGGCTTTGTTTGCGGTGGGTGGCTCACTTGGATAGCTATCCATGGGGCTGCAACCATTAGTCTGCCTCACAGGTACCTGATATGGATGGAACTGTTGATAAAAAGGAGTCACGAGTTTTAAATTCACTTGAGCTCAGGAACAAATTGCAGGATCCAACCACTGTAGTGGTTGTAACTGCACCATGGTATGGTAACATCTGGTTGCAGTTGTCAAAAGAGAGAAAAACCGAGAACTTCTAATGAAATTTGGAGCCTCATTTGAGAGGCAGGGCAGGATATAAACATAATAATAAATAAATGTAACATACTGTGGTGGCATGTGCAGGTTCTTCTCTGAACTGCCCAGCCTCACATACTGCTTTCTTTATCTCTTCTTGCTTCACCAGAGCCCACCTTCCTCATGATGGACCTGAGGCAGCTGGTGAAATGAGGAGGGAGCTGGCTTTTTTGGGAAGAGCTGCGGCAGACATAGATCAGTGGCAATGGGCCTGTGGGACGGGTAGCAGAAGCAGGATGGTGGTAGCAGCAGCAGTGGGGAGATGAGAGGTGAAAGCGTCGGCAGAGGCATTAATCAAAATGGGAGCAATGAGCAGCATATATGATGGGCCATTGCTGACCTAAGTTGGGAACTGTATAAAATCAAGCTCCGAGTTAAATGTCAGGTGCAAAAGAGTGGGAAGGCCCAAACAAAGTACCAAATATGAACTGTTATGTACTGCTGATTGGTCCGCAGGAGCCACCCAATCCAGCTCCAGGTGGAAGTGAATCAGCAACCTGATTGGCCTGCAGGAGCAGCCAATCAAGCTGCTGGCAGAAGTCAACCCGTAACCTGATTGGCCTGCAGGAGCAACCAATTAGGCTGCTGGCAGAAGTCAATCTGCAACCTGATTGGCCCACAGGTGCAGCCCTGACGTAGCCAATCACGCAAGGCCCATTGTGTAAATAATGTATATAAGCAGACGTTTTGGGGAAAGAGCCATTCTTCTCTTCTTCTTCTATTGCCGAATAAAGAGCCAAATAAAGAGCATGAAATTCACTCTCGACCCCGAGTATATTTCACTGCTTAACATGAACACATAGTTGGCTCAGAGCTTCAAAGCATACTGGGTGTAAATGATCTCTGGCTGAGGTTGCCAAGGTCTTGGGAAATGGGGGTATAGATTGGCAGATGGACAAAAAATATATAAAAAAATGGGGATGAGCACAAGAGTGACTCTGGTGGCACCAATGGTCATCATAAGGGGCTTATTATAAATCAGCATGATAAGGTGATGCAATGGTGAGGTTGTGATTTTGAATCTCACTGGGCTGTGTCCAATAGTTAGAACACAATTAAAGCCTGTTGGATCAGGCCAATGACCCTTGTAGCCTAGCACCCTCACTGGGAATACCCAAGATGCCCACGGGAAGCCCACAAGCAGGACGAGCACAAGAGCATTCTTCCCCGCCGTGGCTTCCAGCAACTGGTATTCAGAAACATTGCCACCTCTGAGCATGGAAGTAGAGCATAGCCACTGGTAGACTTATCCATATCTAGTAGCCATGGACAGACTTACCCTCCATGAGTTTCTCCAATCCTCTTTTAAAGCCATCCAAGTTGGTGGCCATCACTGCCTTGAGTGGGAGCATCTAGCATCGCGTGGGAAGAGTCAAGGATGAAAACTGAGTTGTATCCAACATTAAGTCATTCAGAGAAAACCCACTGAAATGAATGGATCTAAGTTAGCTATGCTTCACAGCAAGTGATTCATTAATCATAATAATCATAATACCATCCATTATTTTCAATGGGTATACTCTGAGCAGGACTAATGTATGCCTCTCACTTTTCATTCTAGACTCTTCCCCCAAGGGAAGATGGGTAAAAGTATCTAATTTCACCTGAGGGCTTTGTACGCCTGCAGAGATAAATGCATACTCCACTGCCTATAGTTTTGCCTATGCTTATTCTGTAAGTGCAGAACATTTCATTTTTAATGAGAAGAGAAAAATGATAGTAGGGCAATATCATTAAGATTATTAGAATTGCAGTAGCAATAAGCACAAATTGCATTGATTTCAGTATAATGAAATCGCAAAAGCCTGTGCTAAGAGTGTGACTCAAATTCACAATGCGTAGCCAGTGAGTCATTCAGCACCATGGGCAAAAGAGGGTTGCGGGGAGAAGAGAGAAGAAAATCTCAATCTGTATCCAGTGGCATAGCTAGCCTCCTGGCTGCCCGGGGCGGCAAACCCGAAGGCACCCTGCTGGGGCCGGGGTGTCCATCATGCGCATACGTCACGTGCCATGACGCATGCACGCACAGGAGGCATGTGCCGCGCCATCGCGGCAAACCCCATGAGCAAACCATGGAGTGAGGCAGTCTCGCTTGCATCGGGGTTTCTCCTCCATGGTGGCCGTGTCGCGCGGCAGCGGTGGCCGTCGGAGGTGATCAGCCCCGCCCAGCCTGTTGCCCGGGGTGGGGCGCCCCCACCCCCCCATTACTATGCCACCGTCTGTATCCTTTACCTGCAAAGGTGCCCCAGGTGGGCCAGCAGTGGACATTTCTGACACATTTGGATGGAAGCAGGAAATATCATGGTCCAGTCTCTAGATCAGGAGTTCCCAAATGGCGGTCTATGAACCCCCAGTGGTTGATAAGCTTTACTCAGGTGGTCCACAGTACATCCATGGATTTGTGGATAAAGACGGGAGAAAGCACATCATATTAAGTATTTGTATTCATTTTTAATTGTCTTTTAATTGCTTCTTTTGAATCTGAATACAATAGAATACGAGGCAGAAGAGAAGCAACAAAAATACAATTAAAAACCTCACAGCATCTAGCGCAGTGCATTACAATTGCTGCAACAGTCAGAAATAATAATAATTATGCAGAAGTAATAATAAGCACCCTACTTTCTCCCATGAAGACACATCAGAGGGGGACTTAGGGGCGTGTGACCGCTTCGCCTGCAGTGGGTGCCAAGCTGAGGGGGCTGCAGGGGGCATTGCAACAATGACTTAGAATGGAAAGTGAGAGATAGGGGGCCCTGAACTTTTGGTTACACAGGCCACCGCTCAAATTTGAAAGCCCAAAGTCCGCCACTGGATGCAGCCACTCTGTAGGTCTCTCCTTTTTGTGGTTTCTGCTTCTTCTCACTCACACCTGCTTCTCTGTCAAACCTGAATTTACTCCACCTGACAGCCATGGATACCTCTGGTCCACTCAACCCAACCTGCAGTGATCCGGGGCTGTTTGAATCTGTTTGATTCAAGCAAGGTTCAGGTCCCTCCAATTGGTCCAATTCAACCCTCGTATTTAACCAATATCAACCAAATCCTGCTATTCGGGTTTGCACATGGAAGAAGCTGGTTCTTGCTACTGTGCATCTCTCATGAATGCAAGATCTTTTTGCCCGATCAGTACGTTCTGATGCTTCCTATGATGACAAATTCTGTTTGCCTGGGAAGCAGATGCTAGTGTTTACCTAGACGCAATTTACAATGATGAGCTGTGATGATGACTGAGCTAGCCTTTTTCTGCCAGAGCAACATGGTGTACAAAAGAAGACTGCAAACCATTCCCAACAGAAGTGCTTAAGTCTAAGCAAGGCCTGCACAAATTGTGACCCACCACTCTGAACAGAACCCAACAGCCATGCATGGTAACCTATCATGACTTGGGTAACCTTAAGCTTTTGTGGGTGGCCTGGAACAGCAAACACAGGGTGGTTGACCATCACCCAGCTGCCCACAATACATGGTCGATAAGCTGCATTTAGCTTAGGCTGCATTCATACCACACATTTAAAGTATGATGATACCGCTCTGAATAGTCACAGCTTCCCCCAAAGAATTTTAAGGGCGCTGAGAGTTGTTACGAGACTCTATGCCCCTCTGAGAGTTGCAGTTGCCTCTCTGTTGCTTTTCCATGGCCTCTCTATGGCTGCCGCTGCCAGCCTCCTCCCTTGGGCAGCTCGCAGTGGCTACTGGAGGGTGGGCGAGGAGGAGGAGGAGAGGCCAGTCTCATGAGACACACCGGCTCTGAGGAGCAGGCAGAGGGCAGGGCCACCCAGGGTGGGAAGAAACGGGGAGTGGAACAGAGTGCAATGAGCCTTGATTTATTTATTTTGAAAAAAATGCTTTGGGTGCCTGCGTCTAATCTTGCCCCTTTCTAAAATTTATTTCTTGGAGCGTGTTTTTCTTTTTCTAAATCTCCCAAAGAATAAAATAAAATTGGGGTTTTCTCGGGATGGTGGAGGGCATGTGTGCTGTGTCCCATTTGTGTAGTGGTGGTAGAAATGCTCTGCGGGGCAGTGGGGGAGTCAAGGCTGTAAAGTATGAGTTGGGGGAGGAGTGAGAAATGTCCCTATTATTATCTGAGGGTTTGTTCCCAGGATGGCCTAACAATCCATCCATTCTTTTCGTTGTTGTTCATTTCAATGTGAAGTATGCTGTGATTAATGTGTACAAGAATACACACAGGTGCGCCATTTGTACACATTCCATGAAAATCTGTCCATAGAATTGCAAAGACTTTTGATGGTTGATCAAGGCCCATCTTGCAATATCAAGCTGCACAGCGCAGACCTCTCCCTTTCAGCATTTCAAACATTGCTGGCTGCACTTAGGCCTATGAGGAGCATTTTCATAGTCTAAGAAATCTCACCCTCCTCACCAACATCAGTGTTGTTTCTTCCTTCTCTATTATCAACAAATAGATCCTCTTGTATCAACATTTCCCATTTTCCTTGGTGTTTAGATCTGCCTAATATTTATACATTGTTGTCGTCTCTCCTTTAGTAATTTCTGGGCCAAGCTGTGAATATTTAACACTTTTTAATCACTCCTCATGCATCAGTCATACCAGGCGCCTAATTGGTTATGCGGTGTGTCTCAGATCTTGCTCCAGTTTGTGACTGCACTTCAGATAATGTGAGGCCCAGAACTGAGCCCAACATGCATGGATCTTAGCTAGAGTTAATTTACATAAGCTCTGATCACTACACGACATTGCTGGATGCGAGCAACACTGGCGATATAGATGTGATTGTATAAAGAACTGTACAAAGTGGGATTATACCAGCCAAACTTTGCTTATTCAGATTGCTTGGTTATTTAAATCAGAGCTGAGCTGAAAGTACCCACAATTTTAGGACATTTCTAGTGGTGCTGAACAACTTCAGTTTTTAGTTTCTTTTTCTTTTTCTAGCAATCCTGCAAAAATTAATCTTGCCCTCAGCATCAGTTACCCTTGCTTGCCATCAGTGATGTCATCAGATAACCAAAGCTGGTTGATTACATCATGTTGTCAAATGATTCCACAAAGTGTGTCATCCATGGTTGGGTGGAATCACATATGTGATTAACTGAGGGCAGAGAGAGGAAGAAGCAGCACAGGTGTGTGTGCCTAACAAACTTGAAAGGTGAATATCTGTGAGGAGGATCACCATTCCATTGTGCACACAGAATAATGTATTTACTAGTAGCCTTCTCCTGTGTGCACACAGAGCACAAGAGAGGGATTGTAGGCTTCTTAAAACCAGTCTTTGCCAAATAAGTGCCTTCCAAATATTATGGAATACAACTCCCATCATCTGGGGCTGTTGGAATTATAATCTAGCAATTTCTGGAGGTTATCAGGATGGTGAAAGCTACCTGAAGCATTTGTTTTGTGGGGGGAACGTTGAATTTTATTACACTTTGCTTAGATCCAATGTAACGTAATGTGTTCCATCAGTGCAATATTTCCACTTGCACAATGAAATTTCCCTCCCGTCCTACCTCTAAATTTGTTCTGGGGTTTTCACCAACCCTCCGGAGCAGATTTGGGGTGTGGGGCATGTGGAAAAGAAAGGGATTGGGAAATTCCATTGTGCAAGCAAAAATCTTTGCACTGATGGGACACGTTAGTTGGATACCACCCCTTGTTCCCACTGAAAAATTGAAAATGGGGTGTGTCATGGAATAAGCAATATGATGTATATATGGTAGATTAAACCTTGGTTCACTGCGGTGCATACTGGGAAGTTCTGCAGAGGAGCCTGGGAGTGGGCTGGAGAAACCTGCGTTCCTGAGAAGCTGTCCTTTTGCCCTTTAAGTGGATGTAAGGACATGCGCTCTCGCCGTGCCCTGCCATGCTGGAGAGGGCCCGGCCCCGGCTTTTCTGTTAGCTTCCATACGTATGTATAAGTTAATTAGTTTATACCTTTGTTATTTTTAATTGTAACCTTTTTGTTGAGAACTGCATAACCATTCTTGTTTAACCTTACTTTTGAATACAGTGGTACCTCGGTTTATGAACACAATTGGTTCCGGAAGTCTGTTCATAAACTGAAGCGTTCATAAACTGAAGCGAACTTTCCCATTGAAAGTAATGGAAAGTGGATTAATCCGTTCCAGATGGGTCCACGGAGTACTCAACCTGAAGCGTACTTAACCCGAAGCATGGGTGTAATTGGTTCCGGAAGTCTGTTCATAAACTGAAGTGAACTTTCCCATTGAAAGTAATGGAAAGTGAATTAATCCATTCCAGATGGGTCCGCGGCGTTCGTAAACCGAAAATTCGTAAACTGAGGTGTTCATAAACCGAGGTTCCACTGTAAATAGTTAAAAGACGTTTGTCTGGGTTTTGTTCCTTTGGCTGCTTAGCTGAATCTGGTCCTAGACTGCTCGCACCCTACCAAGCCAACTTTTGTCTGAACTACGCTAGGGGTGTTCAGTGGTGGCAGCGATACCGAGAATTCTGTGTATTTTAAAATAGAAGTGTGGGAGAGTGTGCTTCGTCCTGCCTGTGGGGTCCAGCGGCACCTTGGATGAGGGGCTGGAGTAGGGAGAGACAAGAGAGGTGACTCCCCAACTTCATGACAGGGTGTATTTATCAGAACTCCAATATCTCTGGCTCAGCTGGCATTAAATCCCAGCTGAAGATACATATTTTGTTCATCCTGGTTGAGCCAGGGTTCAGCTGCCTGAACCAAGGCTAGTATAAGTCCCTCCAAAAAGGGCGTCCAGGGGAGGCATGGGAGAACCAGAAAAGAGGGGGTGGGAACTTAGGCTAGATCCTAAGCCTTTTGTTCTCAGTCATGTGACCTGGCAACCCAGTGTAGAACACTATTTTAATGGCTTCTTTTCACTCTGCTAGGCTTAGGCAGAGCAGCAACAGCCCTTCTGTAGAATGGGCATTGTGTCTGGTATAATTTTTTTGCTATATGAATTTACCCTGGCTTGCTTTACACCAGCTTCTTGTGCATAAAATTGCTCCTTAAGATATTATCCCCCCTCAAAGGCTTGCACACACATGACATCACTGATCCATCTGCAAAAAGTTTTTTCCTTGTTAGAAGTGGCTTGTCCAGATTGGGGTGACTTTGTTCTTTTCTTGCAGCCCTTTGTCAATGTACAGCAGCATGGGAAGCTGCCCAAAACCAGGTGCCTGGTTTAATTTACTGATGTCTATTTTTTAAAAAAGCAAAAATGTTTTGCAGCCTACCCTTTTAGAACAGAGCCCTCTCAAGATAGCTTACATAAAAAGGGCAAAATGTATTATAATAAAAGTTAAAGTGGCAGATAGAGCATTGCAAAAGCCAGCCCCATGCTCGTATTAATTTAAAACGCTATCGAGAGCAATTTAAAACCGAGACTTTAAAACCAGCAGTAATATAAAACATTAAAAAGTTCAGCATCTTAATTAAAAGCAGATCAGGATGAATGGGATTTTAAGGCTCCAGTTCAAAGCCAGCAGGGAAGCGACCAAAAGTACATTCTTTTGGTGTACATCTCTGAAAATTGGTGTCTTAAGACACTGTTGATGCCTGTTGTCTTTGTCCATAGAGTTTTCTTGGCAGGGATACTGGAGTGGCTTGCCAGTTCCTTCTCCAGGGACACCCCAGGTCTTGTACACCCCAGGTAGTGTGGTTGCTGACCTTGAGCCAGACATCTTGGAGAGTGAAGTCAAATGGGCCTTAGAAAGCACTGCTAATAACACGGCCAGTGGAAGTGATGATATTCCAGCTGAACTATTTAAAATTTTAAAAGATGATGCTGTTAAGGTGCTACACCCAATATGCCAGCAAGTTTGGAAAACTCAGCAATGGCCAGAGGATTGGAGAAGATCAGTCTACATCCCAATCCCAAAGAAGGGCAGTGCCAAAGAATGCTCCAACTACTGCTGCTTATGTTTTATTTCTGAGACAATTCAGTATCAGAGGAGGTCTACATAAATATTTTTAACCCCTTGTAGCTGGTAAAATTGCAAGTTGAGAATGATACCAGTGTTCTTATGTATCACAGAGCCAAATTAAACAGTAGGGTTTGCTGCCTATACAATCCTTCCGCTGATAAAACAGGCCATACAAATAATTTTTAAAAAACCACAGGTAACAAGAAACAGATAACTGAGCAAAAATCATTCCAGATGTGATTGTTTCAATGAGTAGACATTTGTTTACAAATGCAAAACAAACAATTTTGGAAAGGTAGTAATGTGATCAATAAAAATAATTCTTAAAGCGCAATAGCAATTATTACCCAGAAACTACATTATGCTTCCCAGTAATTTTTTTTACACAGAATGACAATGGTATAATTATATGTGCACATCCCCTGAGTTTTATTATTACGACTTTATGTAGCCCTTTTCTCTTAAACATTGCATTCTTGATGTGCTGAAATGGCACAACTGGAAAAGAATATCTTATACAGTTCTTTAAAGTGAAGTAAGTACATATAAGAGCCATGTGGTGCATTTCTTGCAAAATGCATATAGCCTGTCCTTTGTTTCAATTCTTTTAGAAATGCACACTCTCTTTTGCCTCCATCCTTGTCATTGCAGATGAGTGTTTTCTGCTTGATCTCCTTCAAAACTGCTCAGCGGTACTTGTGTGACTTCTGATTCCACTGGGAAGAGTAAACCAAATTCCACATGAGCCATGAGCCATATGTCAAAATGTCGTTGTGCTCTGTTCCAAGGGAATCCCATAACTGTATGGGTGCCACACATGATTGTATTTGTTCAGGTAGTCATAAAATTTGGATGGGGGAAAGAAAGCTTATCTCTTAACTGTAAAGCACATAAAATGAGAAAGCCTTCAAAAGTGCCACATTGATCTGGGCATATAAATTCGCTATCGGCTTTTTAACAGCCATGGAAATAATCAAAGTGCCTCTTTGAAATCCTTTCCTTGGTAATGCAATTCCTAATTTAGATGGGTCAGTCTTGCATCACTGGAATGTCACAGTCATGGCTACCAAGGCAGAGCAGTGACAGTCGGTTAAAATGGCAGATCAGGAATGGCGATGGAGAACTGGGTCAGTCTGTTGAAATAGGGCTGCTCTCCTCTTGGACTCTCCTTTCTCCTGTTTTCAGTGCTGTTTGTTCTAAAAGAGCTCACTGTTTGAGCTTTCCTTGTTTCCCTCAAGAGATTCTTCAACTATTTTTGTAGACACATTATCCACTTGCCTGTTGTCAGGAATGAGCCAGCTCCAAGCGAATGTTTGCAGCCAACTGCAGAAAGCAGTCAGGAACAGGGAGGCTTTGATGTTAGTCAGGCAGGGGAGAGGCGGCAGTTGCATGTCGAGACCCCGTAACCACCCCTATGTTGAAGAATAAAACACCAGGACACAGATATTAGGTTAAAGTAACTGGGGCAAATATTGGCTACAACTTTATTGGTTACAGAATGTGAGTGGTATTGGCTTAGGCATTGGTTTGACCCGACTATATCTGACTTCTGCCCGTCATGCAGGGAGTAAACCACCAGGTGGGGGAGCCTTGTCGATGCAAACCAACTTGAGCTCCCCCAGGGTTCTCAGTGGGGTCGTGGCATGGCCCTAGCCCCACCCCAGGCTTTGGACAAGATCCACACCTCTGGATTCCTTTAACGGAATACCCTTAACCTTGGAGGGGCAGGTGATGCCCACACCTCCCCTCCCCCATCCTAAGAGCAACCAATGCCTAACCGCAAAACCTTACAAAGTTGTGACGATTGCTACGAGGTAGGCAAAAACCAAATGGCTCACGCCAATTTGCCAAGTGGAAAAATTTCTACCAGGCCCCTCAACGACGACCAGCCGAGGTCCATAGCAAGGCCAGAAAAGAAAACCTGCAATTAGGGAGGGAGGGAGGGAGATTGAGGAAGCGAGCTGAGAGGAAGCTCTCCGGCTCGTGCCTCTGTTTAAATGGGTCCTGGCCATGCCTCCCCAGCCAGCGGATTGGCTGGCTGGTTGATGACGTGGTCGGGATCCCCCGGGCAACACACAACTCTGTTCCCCACCCCCCGGGGGAGTGGGTGGCCACGTGGTCCACCGCTACTCCTCCCCACAAGTAAGTGGAGTGGATCTTCAGAATTCGGCTCTTCTTGACTTTGACGGGTATGCTGATAAGGCTGTAGCTGAGAGCAGTCTCCAACACAGTCAAAGCTCTCCGGAAGCTCAAATAGGCAAGAATAGACACACAGAGAGTCTCGGAAAAGGATGAGAAGGGAGATGATCCAATAAGTCCTTGGAGTCGGCAAATGGGAGGGCTGCTAGACAGGAAACAAAACAAGAGATGTAAGGTGTGAAAGTTTAATATATTATGTAGATACAGGAAGCAGTCTTCAGAAGGGTAATCTTGAGTGATAATGCCGGTGGCTGCGATAGAGCTCTCCAGAGTTATCAAGTTGTTTTTGCAATAAATCCTCATTTTTAATTAGCTACGCTTACTGTGTTATGAAGCTGGGAACCTGGACTCCTGACAGCTGTATATTCGTGTTGATTTTGCCAAGGAATCACATGGAGACCTGTCCTTCAAGTTATCAAACATGGTTTTCCTTTTCCTGGACAGCCATTCAAATTCTCATAGAATCGTAGAGTTGGAAGGGGTCATGAGGATCTTCTCGTCTAACCCCTTGCAATGCAGAAATATGTTGCTTTCCCATATGGGGATCAAACCTGCAACCTTGGCGAGACTCTGCCTTCTCAGATAGGTGTGCACGATGGCCAGAGTCATGTAAGAAATTCTTAACTGGAAGCACAGAGAACAAAGTCATAAATGAGCCAGCCATGCTCATTGGACTGCAGATGAAAACAGTGTCCAGCAACTGGCACCCCATGAGTGAGAACTGGCTGCTCATTAAATTGCAGCTAATCCCTCGCTTTCCATCCACATCTCTATTTCCTTCTCATCCATTCCTTCTGAGGCTTCTGGGCTATTCAGAAGCAATGGTGTTTTTTGTGTGTGTGTGTGTGTGTGTGTGTGTGTGCACGCGCGCCTGCCTGCCTGCCTGCTAGCAACCATTCTGTGTACAATTTCCAGTGTTTCCTGTAATTGCTGAATTGATATGGGAACTTCATTGCCAGAATATAAACCTAATCAGGAAACTTCAGCCATTTTCCTGTAATGCTGATTTATGTAGCCATCTGGTTGGGGAAAAGCTTTACTCTCTTCAGCTTACCATAAACAGTAAAACAAACAAACAAACAAACAACCTCCCCCTCCCCACAACAACAGCAAATAGAAACAAACATTTAAAAACCTGGCTTATCCAGAAATGTTACACCAGACATATTATACCGAAGCAGGAATTAGGGAAATGGCCTGAATTTAGGGAAATGGCCTGAATTTGCGAAATACAAATTAACCAGTTACAGGTAGGTAGCTGGTAGGTGTTGGTCTGAGTCGAAGCAAAATAAAAAAAATCCTTCAGTAGCACCTTAAAGACCAACTATACCAAAATATAAACTTAGTTGGTCTTTAAGGTGCTACTGAAGGAATTTTTTTATTTTACAAATTAACCAGCTAGCCTGAAGTGAAGTTCATTCATTTCTGCAAATATTAATTATCCGTTAGCAAAAGATCTCTATCTAGCACACGCAAGGCGACATTTTCTTTGTTGTCAAGTTCAAGCCATCAAATATCAAGCCCAGATCTGCTGATTGAACCATTAGGAGTTGCGGCTGTCTCCAGGGCCAGCCCTACCATTACGGGGAGTGAGCGGGCCAGTCACTTCAGGCTGTTTATGCTAGGGAATGGGCAGCATCAGTGAGATGTCGGGGGAACATACATGTCTGTTGTATGTTGGAGGCAGCAATGCTTCTACACATCAGCGTAGAAGTATGAAGAAAATCAGGGTGGGGAAGATGTCATCTTGGCGTCTTAGCCCTACCCTGGAGGTTTCTGATTCTGTGGGGAGCGGGGAGGAAAACAATATGGGATTCAACAGGCTTTGGATGCATGCCTGCCCACAAATGGACCAATGATGGGCGGGCCTGGAAAGCAGCAGGCACCTCCCTGTGGAAGGGCTCTCTATTTACTCTGCCTTTTATTCTTTTGCATGACCTTGCTGTGAACAAGGGGCCTTATTCGGGGCCAGGCAGGAATTTCCCCACTAGGCAAATTGACTCATGCCTCATGGTTTCACCTACCTCATAGCAATTGTCACAACTTTGGCAGTTTAGGCATTGGGCAAGCCTTAGTCTTGGCTGGAGGGGAGTAACAGGTATCCAGTTAAAGGGATCTGGGAGGAGTTGCTTCTATCCAAATGCCCAGGCAGGGTCTAGGGCCACAGCTTTCCTGAAGATGGGGATCCCACAGGGGGCACTCCTATTTGATTGAAGTCATAGGACCCCTCGCTGATGGCTTGACCCAGGGTTTACTTTTGGCAGGTAGGCTGGAAGTCAATGGCAGTACCCAATGCCTATACCTCTGATGTCTGTAATCAATAAAGTTGTGGCCTTATTTGATCCCAAAACATTGTGTTATGTCTAGTTATTCTGTGGATGGGGCTGGCTTGTTGTTTGTGGGAGTATGCTGACCAAAATGCATTTCCTTCTTAATGTGTTTTCGGCTGCAATCCCATACGTACACTAAGCTGGGGGCGTAAACTCACTTCTGCATAAGATTTCACTGTTAAAAATGTGGTGTAGTTGTTAGAGTGTTAGGCTGGGGTTTAAATCCCCACTCCACTGTGGAGCTCGTGGGTATCTTTGGACCAGTCACAGTCTTTTAGGCTAACCTACCTCACATGGTTGCTGTGAGGATGAAACTGGGAAGGGAAGGAGAGAAGAGAGAAGAGAGAAGAGAGGAGAAGAGAGAAGAGAGAAGAGAGAAGAGAGAAGAGAGAGAGAGAGAGAGAGAGAGAGAGAGAGAGAGAGAGAGAGAGAGAGAGAGAGAGAGAGAGAGAGCTATGTCTACCACCTTGAGCTCCTTGGAGGAAAGGTGTGTCAAAAATAGAACAATAAGTAAACAAATAGATAAAATCTCTGCTCCGTGCTGCTGGCATGGAACCTCCTTATTACAGCTCTATTACGGATGCAAGTAATTTCTAGCATTATAAAACCTACCAAAGAGTTGGTTCTGCGGTTGATAAGGGAAGTCTGCCAGAAGAAACTGTGGTATCTGCTGTAACAATAATGGCTCTTACAATATCCGAAAGATTCCATTACAGTATAGAGTAAATGGCAAAAGACTGTGAATCCAGGGCCACTTGGGTACTGTGCACCAGAATAGCACACTTTTGAAATGAGTCCAGAGGGGCTATTTTTGGTTACAGCGATGGGGGAGCAACCATTATGCTGCAGAACAACTACAGAAGAGGGTCTCGGTACAGAGCTATTAAAAGGGGGGGGAGCAGTAAACAAAGGAATGTAAAACAAGTAGTTCAATGACAACTGGAGGGCACCATGTTGGGTAGTTCTGGAGTGTACAGTAAGTACCCCAATCTCTGGTTTGGTGTGCTGTCTGTATTTTCAGACCACAACTCCCATCCTTCCTGACCATTGGCCATGCTGGCTGAGGATGATGGGAGTCCAACAATGTCTAGGGGGGTGCTGGTTCCCCATCACTGTTCTGGGTGAATGATTGGAACACCAAGATGGTTCAGATCATGTTACATTCTTAGATAGATGATAGATACGTAGATAAATAAAAAAATTCCTTCAGTAGCACCTTAAAGACCAACTAAGTTTATATTTTGGTATGAGCTTTCGTGTGCATGCACACTTCTTCAGATACACTAGAAACAGAAGTGTCAGACCCTATATATATACAGAGGGTGGTGGGGTGGGTGGGAATGGGTGATGGGCTGATGGGAGTGGTTTGGATAAAGTGTGGCAAAGTTTCCTGGCATATTCTGTGGGATACGTTGATTGAAGGGGGTTCTTAATTCTAAGACCCTTAGGAACAATATCCAGGTTCTTGCATTTGGTCAGAAATATTATGTCAGTTTGTACCTGTGCCAGTTTCTTGGTGAGGTTGATGGACTTCCATTTCATGCGGCTCAATGTGGTGCCTTCCATAGTTCTAGTTACAGGTAGGTAGCCGTTACACGGCTACCTACCTGTAACTAGATACGTAGATAGATAGATGATAGATAGATAGATAGATAGATAGATAGATAGATAGATAGATAGATTCTTTATTGTCATTGTACATAGTACAACGAAATTGAATGCCATCCCATAAAAACAAAAACACAGTTACAGCCACACATACACACACATCGCAACTCCTCAAGATCATATTATTTAGTTACAGCATTTAAGATAGTTATAGCTCTTGGATAAAAACTGTTTTTTAATCTATTTGTTCTTGATTTAATTGTTCTGTATCTCTTGCCCGAAGGCAACAGTGCAAAAAAACTATATCCAGGATGAGATGAATCCTGCAAAATATTATTTGCTTTTTTTAAGGCAACGGGAACTGTATAGTTCTTCCAGAGATGGGAGGGGATGACCAATAATCTTTCGGGCTGTGGTTATGACCTTCTGGAGCACTTTCCTATCCTTGACTGTGCAGCTGGAAAACCAAGCACAGATACGGTATGTAAGAATGCTCAATATTGGCTGAAGATCTGTGGAGAGGAGCAGGTTAGTTAGCATCTGTTTGTACCCCTTGACCCCAGTCATTCCTTTGCCTGCATTCAGTCAATGCTGAAAATAATGTCAGTATAGTCAATGCTGAACATAATGTCAAGACAATGTCCTACCTAGGGACTAGGAAGGAAACGGATGCCTTTTGTAGGGCAAATGGGCAGATTTGCCAATAACACCTACTATACGCCACCTGTGAATTCTTCCATTAAACCAATGTCTAATACAACAGCACAGTCTAGAATTATCAGAGTAGAAATGGATCACTGTTACTGCTTTCACATCAGTCGGTTTTCTTTTAATATATACACCTTTGCAAACTGGAACTGTAATGATGGGAGTTGAAGTGTTCATCTGAAAATTGCACACAGCCTGGATCAAAATAGCATGGGGCTGTGTGAGAGTAGAACTTTGCTTGCTGTGCCTTTGAGCACATGCTCTGCCTGTGTTTCAGGTGGCTTAACTACTTGATAAGTGTGATTAAAGTACCTGTGGCTTGAAGACAATTACTACGTGAAGTGTATTACTAAAAAATAAGGAACTGATTTTGATTAAATGAAAATCATTATCTGCCGCACAAACAAATAGCTGGAGAATAAGCCATATTGATTTTCTCCTTATTGGACAGATGGCAGGATAGCTATATCGCTTAGTGCATTTAATAACTCTACGCTAGTTCTCATGGAAGCCCATGAACGAAGCTCCATGCGGCAAGAGGCCTCTAGGTCACTGTGGCCACTAGTCCTTCCAGCGACTGTTACAGGCATCAGTGGTGAGCCCACTCTCAGGACTGTGTCACTGACCCCCACTGCTTAGTCAGTTGTTTTCATTTCTCTTAAGTCCAGTTCACGGCATTTCTCCATTTCTGTCTCTGTGTTGTTGCTTTTTTAAAAAAAAGTTGGATGAACCTTTGTATACATTTTTTGGCATGTATTTCCCCTAATATACACATTTTATATGCTATTTTGCCTAATGCAATGCACTTTTGAATATTATTTTCATGATTATGCATGTTTTTTGTGTGTGTGTGTGTAGATAGATAGATAGATAGATAGATAGATAGATAGATAGATAGATAGATAGATAGATAGATAGATAATGTGCATTTTTGGGTTGGAGAACTGCATTCCAAAGTTCAGAGATCTGTGAATTTTGAAGGATGGCTACATTTAAAGCACAAGCTAGGAACTTGCCTTTTATGCCTTTCATTTGCTGCCCCCTCCATTCAGCACTTCTTGGTTTCCTTCTATAAACCCTAATAAAATTTAGTTTTTTTAAAAAAAAAGCCAGAAAAGAGCACTTCCTGGTTTCTTCTTGGACTCGAAGCCGTTGGGAGAGGCTGAGTAGGCTAGCTGAGATGTTTAAGACTGAATCAGAACAAAATAAAAAAAATCCTTCCAGTAGCACCTTAGAGACCAACTAAGTTTGTCATTGGTATGATCTCTAAGGTGCTACTGGAAGGAATTTTTTTATTTTGTTTTGACTATGGCAGACCAACACGGCTACCTATCTGTAACTAAGACTGAATCAGGTAAGTGCTGGAGATGCAATGAAAAAGGGTAAAAGAGTATTGGAAAGTAACCCATAATGAATTGGGAAAAAATGTTTAAAAGTACCTTCCCCCCAAAAAACAGAGTCCTTTTTGTTGGGGATAATACAGACTGAAATTCCCAGGTGTCTAAAAAAAGGTTGTTTATGTATGCCACTACTGTGGCCCATGTTTTGTTAGCTCCAAAATGGAAAACAAGCAAGGTCCCAACTAAAGAAGAATGGCAACTTAAGCTGGCAGAATATGCAGATTGGAAAACGTTTATTGAATATATGGGAAAATTGTGTACACTTGAAAACGTTGGCAGCATTAAGACAAATTCAAGAGTGCAAATTAGTTTTGATGAATGTAATAATGGAATATTGAAAAGTTTCATTTTTGTAAAATGCAAGGATTTATGATATGAAACATGAACCATGGAAAGAGAAGAAGGGAAGTCATTGATATTTTAAGGATGTTTAAATGAGTATTCTAAATTGTAAAACAAAAAGATTATATATATAATCTTCAGTTTGCTTGTGTAGCTTTTGATGTTTTATTCATTGTTGATTACTACTTTTGTTATGTTTTATATATAGAGAGAGGGGGGGGGGAATGAATGAATTCTTTCCTTTCCTCAAAGAGAATCATGGAACTGCTGATAATAATAATAATAATAATAATAATAATAATAATAATAATAATAATACCGTGTATCTCATATTTTAAGGCATCCCCAAAAAATAAGCCATGACAGGATTTCAAAGGGTTGGTGAAAAATAAGACATACCCCGAAAATGAGCACTATCGCAAAGCCCCGACCGAGCGAGAGGCGAAGGCGCGGGACCCAGCAGGAGCTCCCTGCCTGCTTCCCCGAGCCGTAGCGCATCGGGGGACAGAGCCGAAGATCGGCGGGCGCTCCTTGCTGGGCTTGACAAGCCCGGGAAACAGCGCCCGCCGATCTTCGGACCTGTGCTGTGTGACAGGCGGGGGTGGGGGGAAGCGGAGATCGTTCTCCACTCTCCCCCCACCCCCGCCTGTCACCGAAGATCGGCGAGCACTGTTTGCTGGGCTTGACAAGCCCGGCAAACAGCGCCCGCCGATCTTCGGCCCTGTGCTGTGTGACGGACGGGGGTGGGGGGGAAGCGGAGATCGTTCTCCGCTCTCCCCCCACCCCCGCCTGTCACCGAAGATCGGCGGGCGCTCCTTGCTGGGCTTGACAAGCCCGGCAAACAGCGCCCGCCGATCTTCGGACCTGTGCTGTGTGAAAGGCGGGGGTGGGGAGGAAGCGGAGATCGTTCTCCGCTCTCCCCCCACCCCCGCCTGTCATCAAAGATCGGCGAGCACTGTTTGCTGGGCTTGACAAGCCCGGCAAACAGCGCCCGCCGATCTTCGGCCCTGTGCTGTGTGACGGGCGGGGGTGGGGGGGAAGCGGAGATCGTTCTCCGCTCTCCCCCCCACCCCCGCCTGTCACCGAAGATCGGCGGGCGCTGTTTGCTGGGCTTGACAAGCCCGGCAAACAGCGCCCGCCGATCTTCGGACCTGTGCTGTGTGACGGGCGGGGGTGGGGGGGAAGCGGAGATCGTTCTCCGCTCTCCCCCCACCCCGCCTGTCACCGAAGATCGGCGGGCGCTGTTTGCTGGGCTTGACAAGCCTGGCAAACAGCGCCCGCCGATCTTCGGCCCTGTGCTGTGTGACGGGCGGGGTGGGGGGAAAGCGGAGATCGTTCTCCACTCTCCCCCCACCCCCGCCTGTCACCGAAGATCGGCGGGCGCTGTTTGCTGGGCTTGACAAGCCCGGCAAACAGCGCCCGCCGATCTTCGGCCCTGTGCTGTGTGACGGGCGGGGTGGGGGGAAAAGCGGAGACCGTGCTCCGCTCTCCCCCCACCCCCGCCTGTCACCGAAGATCGGCGGGCGCTGTGTGCTGGGCTTGACAAGCCCGGCAAACAGCGCCCGCCGATCTTCGGCCCTGTGCTGTGTGACAGGCGGGGGTGGGGGGGAAGCGGAGATCGTTCGCCGCTCTCCCCCCACCCCCGCCTGTCACCGAAGATTGGCGGGCGCTCCTTGCTGGGCTTGACAAGCCCGGCAAACAGCGCCCTCCGATCTTCGGACCTGTGCTGTGTGACAGGCGGGGGTGGGGGGAAGCGGAGATCGTTCTCCGCTCTCCCCCCACCCCCGCCTGTCACCGAAGATCGGCGGGCGCTCCTTGCTGGGCTTGACAAGCCCGGCAAACAGCGCCCGCCGATCTTCGGACCTGTGCTGTGTGACAGGCGGGGGTGGGGGGGAAGCGGAGATCGTTCTCTGCTCTCCCCCCACCCCCGCCTGTCACCGAAGATCGGCGGGTGCTTCTTGCTGGGCTTGACAAGCCCGGCAAACAGCGCCCGCATACACTTTATTAAAAAATAAGACATCCCTTGAAAATAAGCCATGTCGTGTTTTTTTGAGGAAAAAATTAATATAAGACATGTCTTATAATATGAGAAACACGGTAAGAACAACAACAACAATTTATTACTTTTACCCTGCCCATCTGACTGGGTTGTCCCAGCCATCCTGGGCAACGTCCCACAAAATAATAATAATAATAATAATAATAATAATAATAATAATAAAGTAACAAAATATCAAACATTAAAAATGCAGGGCTGCGTTCAGGTGTCTCCTGAAAGTCATATAGTTGCTTATCTCTTTGACATCTGATGGAAGGGTGTTCCACAGCAGGTGGTGCTGAAACATGGTTGGAAAGGAGGTCTATGAAAGCAGCTGTTCAAAGAGGATGGGTCATAGCTCAATGATACATCACCTGCTTTGCATGCAGAAGGTCCCAGGTTCAATCCCCAGAATTTCTAGGTCGGGCCGGGGGAGACTCTTGACTGCAACCCACTGCCTCTCTTGGGGGTGTGTGTTGCTATGATTTATATTAATTTTCCGTATCTTTATTTTAGATCTTACTATGATTTATGTGGAAATTCTTCAGTTTGCTTGTGTAGTTTTTGATGTTTTATTCATTGTTGATTACTACTTTTGTCATGTCTTCCATAAAACACAGTTTTAACAGTGAGTCCGTAAGTGACTGTGGAGGTCAATTCTGGATCCACATGTTCTTCCACAGTAGGGACATTGGTTTCTGGGTGGGAGTTGATCACAGTGAGGGTCTGCCAAACATGCCTTCCTCTTAGCACATTTCTCTCTTTCATCCTGAGTTTGAGCATCTTCAAAGCCCATGACACCTTTGGTAAAGGCTGTTATCTAATTGGAGCGCTCTCAGGCCAGTGTTTCCCAGTTGACAATGTTTATACTACATTTTTAAAAATTTGCCTTGAGAAAGTCTTTAAACCTTTTCTGTTGACCACCGGCATTACGCTTTCCATTTTTAAGTTCGGATAGAGTAGTTGCTTTGGAAGACGATAATCAGGCATCCGCACAACATGAACAGTCCAGCAAAGTTGATGTTGAAGAATCATTGCTTCAACACTGGTGATCTTTGCTTCTTCCAATACACTGGCATTAGTTCACCTGCCTTCCCAAGTGATGTGTAAAAATTTTCAGAGATGGAATCTTTCGAGGAGTTGGAGATGGCATTTATAAGTGTTCCATGTTTCACAAGCATACTGTAAGGTTAGTTCTCGAGGACCTATTTTCGATTCCAGAAGAATGATCTTCACTCATTAGATTCCCCCTCCCCCGAATCTCAAAATTGGGTGTTTAAAGCATAGAAAACTCCAGATATAATTGCAAATAGTCCAATGAATATCTCAGGCTACAAAGGATCAAACCAGTGACCCATTTCCAAAGGCAGTTTCAGAAATGTATCAACGCTCCCTTGAAACCTAATTTCTTAATTACACAGAACGATAAATCTCTTTTGCAGTGCCTTCAAAATTATACCCCCTGGGCCCAGTCCTTCACACTTCCAGAGCACCGTTGTAACTTTAAATACATGCAAAGTATTGTCAGGCTGAATAGCAAGGGTATAGTTAACTTTGTGGCTTGGGGTAAAGTTTCAGAAATTGCCTACACAACTTAGCAGATGGGCAGTGTAATGTGCCGTGTGCTTCACTGAAGCAAGTCGGCATGGTGTGAGCAAAAGGCTTTGGGGATCAGGTTGAAACTCTGGTATTGAGGCAGCTTTGAGAGCAAAGAACCTCATCAGTTTATTATTTGTTTTTATTTATTAACTTTCTATACCGCCCTTCATCCGAGGACCACAAGGTGGTTTATAACATAAAACACACAAAAAATGCATACCATAGTAACAAGTGGAAACAACACACACACACACACACACACACACACACACACACACACGTTTAAAAGGGCATAGATTAGCCAAAGGCCTGGGAGGAGACAAATGGACAAATGTTTTTGCCTGGCACCAGGCAAGCCTCCTTGTTTGAGCACAATTCAAAGTGTTGGTGCTTACCTTTAAAACCTTAAATGGCCTCTGTCCAGTATACCTGAAGGAGCGTCTCCACCTCCATCATTCTGCCCGGACACTGAGGCCCAGCACCGAGGGCCTTCTGGCGGTTCCCTCGTTGCGAGAAGCCAAGTTGCAGGGAACTAGGCAGAGGGCCTTCTCGGTGGTGGCGCCTGCCCTGTGGAATGCCCTCCCAACAGATGTCAAAGAGGAAAACAACTACCAGACCTTTAGAGGACACCTGAAGGCAGCCCTGTTCAGGGAGGCTTTTAATGTTTAATAGATTATTGTGTTTTAATTTTCTGTTGGAAGCCGCCCAGAGTGGCTGGGTGAAGCCCAGCCAGATGGTCGGGGTATAAATAATAATAATAATTTATTATTATTATTATTATTATTATTATTATTATTATTATTATTATTATTATTGCTGAATGTTTTTATGAAAAGTGACACCTGTTAAAGTTTGCCACTGCGAAAACATTTTTTTTATGAAAAAAGAGGAAAATGCTAATCCTACCCACTTACCCAAAGCTAGACTTAATGGATTCAGATTGCTCGAGTTTGTTTCTTGAAATAGCCCACAAGCCAGCCTAAGTGAGCTTCATGTCTGGGGGCTGAGAAGCTGAAAGGGATTCCTGAAAGGCTGAATGGCATAACCCAAACTTCTTTAAGTCATTCCAGCAAATCATGGATTTGTAGAGCTGCTGATTGTCGGGTAGATGACCCTGTTAAATTGGCCCAGTAAATTAATCCTGTTAAAGATCTGCTTGTTGAGCCGAAAAGGTTTCTCAGATGGTAGAATACCCCTTTGAAGGTGACTTGGAAACTACAGTTAATCCTGAATGTGGCAACAAGTCTGGTGACTAGGAGTGGCCGCCAGGACCATATAACACCAGTCTTAAAGGATCTTCACTGGCTCCCAGTACGTTTCCAAGCACAATTCAAAGTGTTGGTGCTGACCTTTAAAGCCCTAAACGGCCTTGGCCCAGTATACCTGAAGGAGCGTCTCCACCCCCATCATCCAGCCCAGACACTGAGGTCCAGCTCCAAAGGTCTTCTGGTGGTTCCCTCACTTTGCGATGTGAGGTTACAGGGAACCAGGCAGAGGGCCTTCTCGGTTGTGGCGCCTGCCCTGTGGATCGCCCTCCCATCACATGTCAAGGAAATAAACAACTACACAACTTTCTGAAGACATCTGAAGGCAGCCCTGTATCAGGAAGTTTTTAATGTTTGATGTTTTATCGTGTATTTATATGTGTTGGAAGACACCCAGAGTGGCTGGGGCAACCCTGCCAGATACCGTGTTTCCCCGAAAATAAGACACTGTCTTATATTTATTTTTCCTCAAGAAGACACACTGTGGCTTATTTTCGGGGATGTCTTATTTTTTAATTACGCGTCCAGCCTCGCCTCTTCCTTGGAGCCCTCCAGAACTGCGCCTATCACTATGTCTTATTTTCGGGGTTTGGCTTATATTGCGCAAATGCTTAGAAATCCTGCTATGGCTTATTTTATGGGTATGTCTTATTTTAGGAGAAACAAGGTAGGTGGGGTAATAAATAACCACAACAACAACAACAACAACAATAATAATACAGTGTTGGGATTCCAGAGCATACCTCTTGATGTAGCATGGGGTAGTGTGGGAAGATATTTTTGAGTGCCTCTCATTTTAAAAATTCTCTGGCTGCATGCAGAGGCTAGCCAAACCTTTCTCCTGGCATATTCCCTTGAGGGCTATTCAGAAGTATGAAAATGCCACCTGCAGTCTGTAGTAACATAGTTCAAAAATTAGATCTTATCGCTGTGTCTTTTCTTACCGGCTACTTACAGGCTACTGCTCCCCCTCTCCCTAAAGACTTTGAGGTATTCCTCAAGTCTTAGAGACAGAGATATCTCTTGACAGAACATCAGGAGAGATGAGGATCAAGATCTGCTATCATTAGCTCGATGGTTAAGAGAATATTATTTTGTGGGTGTGTGATATACCAAAATATGCCTATCTTGTCACCATATTTGTACTGAGGAAGGATTGCAACTCAATTTGTCATAGGTAGTCAATTTGTTTAGGTAGTTAATTTGTATTTCTCAAACTTAAGTCATTTCCCCTATCCAACCCCCACCCCAGTGATATTTAAATGGGGCTTATTGCTGCTGCTAAATTTGTTGAGTGGAGAATCTTGCCCCAGGAACATCAACTCCATAACTCCAGGCCTGCTGCTTCAATCCTATTTTTGCAGAGTTCTTAGGAGGGGGAGCATCTTAAACCTCACATTTCATTGAAAACATGCTTTATGCAGTTTACTATGTACTATCCTCACCAGCTCAGAGTAGATAAAAGCATATATCAAATAGGATAAAAAGGATAAATCCTAGGCCGTGTTCAGATAGCACTTTGTTCCATTTTCCTGATGTTTCCTTACCTGATAATTTACACATTTTATGTCATGTTTTGCAAGACATAAAAACCATTTCTGGAAAGCTAGCAGAATATGTGTGTGTGTGTGTGTGTGTGTGTGTGTGTGTGTGTGTGTGTGTGTGTGTGTGTTTAGTGCTTGTTTTCCATGTTAATTGCTTCCAGAAAGAAAGAAAAATCTATTTGCGTGTGTATACCTTTTAACCACCCCCAAATAAATTCAGACAAGACTCATATTTTTGGTTTGGTTTTTGGCAGGATTTAGGCCACAACTTTATTGATTAAAATCAAGTGAGTGGTTGCATAGGCTCTGGTTCGACTAGCTCCCTGCACCGTTGCAGGTAGCACTGACCCAGGGCACACCATAGGTCAGCCTTGGGTGAACACCCGGCACAGTGGAAAGCAGGCACAACCCCTGACAGGGAAGACCAACCAATGAGTCCGTGGATTCCTTTCAGAGGAATACCCATCGCATAGGGATGGCAAGACGCTTCTGCCACCCCTATCACCTGAACCAGAGCCTATCTGCAACCTTACAAGTTGTGGCGATTTGCTACGTGGCACGCGAAACCCAAATGGCACCAGCCAATCCGCCAAGTGGGGGAAATTCCTGCCATGCCCCTGTCCCAACGACAGATGACAGCATAGCAAGGTCATGCGTGCAAGCCCTAAATATAGGGAGAGGTGGGCGGGTGTTCCGATGCACTGGCCCAAAAGAGGAAGCTCAGGGACATGGGCTTAAATAGAGATCCCTCGATAGCATTTAGCTGGCATCCCATTGGTCAAATTGCACCCAGCATCCAATAGGGGTTTTGTGGCCATCCACACATTCCCACCCACAACACAGGGTTGGGTTGCCAGGCCACATCCCAACACGTGCCCTCTTGTTAGGGAGGACCCGACTTGCAACCCTGCTAACTTGGAAAACCCTGGGAGTTTTGGGCTCATGGGGATTGCTTCTCCTTAGGGACGTGTTTGGATTCCATTTGACTTTTAAGCAAACGGGACCAATACACAGAATGCTGCAGAAATGGTATGGGCGTGTGAATCCCTTCGTCTCTGATTCTCCCAAGTACTGCAACCAGTACTGCAGTGTCAAGGAACATTAGAAAACAAGACAGGAACACTAGCATCCCAAGCATGAAAACTATCACAATATTCCCCCGCATCTGAGTGCACCCTTAATTATTGCAGCCATCTCCCACCTAACCATGATGGGACTGGGGGCAACCCATCACTCACAAGCTGCTCGTTGCACAGTGTTACAGAACAGGCTGCCGTTGCTTGCATTTCTTCAACCGACAAATAATCCAAGAGGGCTGTGATTGATTTAAGGCACTGTGATGAATGAGTTTGAGAATTCTCAGATTAGCAGACAGGGTGGCAGGCACACTGCTCCAGTTAGAAGAAGTCTGTCCAGATTGCCGAGAAAAATAGGCAGAATGTTTTGTATGTGGCAAGCAACAAAGTGCTCAAAATTACTTCTGTGACCTAAGCTGCGCCTGCACCCAATTCACTCATGGTAGAGGTGTGGTGGTAAATTTTTGAAGCGCCAGAGCTCATAAGGGCAGCCCCCAAGGGCAGCCCAGAAAGACAGGCAGATAGATTGATAGAATATACACCACCCCAAGATTTGAACGCTCCATTTCTTGGGGTCAGCTGGAAGTGATAGAAAATGTGAGCAGGGAAAGGGTGGTCTATTGGTTAGAATGTTAGGATTTGGCTTGGAGGGCCTGTGTCTCTGCAATCATTGCAATCCTGTACATAGAGTGGCTGGGGAAACCCAGCCAGATGGGCGGGGTGTAAATAATAAATTCTTATTCTTATTTCTGACTGTATAGGTTCAACTTGCAAAATACATTGAGCTTCACAAAAAATCTTCAGCCAGCTAAAGTGCAACCTTTGGCTTTTAATTAAAAATGCAAACAAATGTGCAAAGAAGTTTTATTATTTAGATTGCTAGCGTGAAGTAGGAACCCCTTTAAAGGAAAGGAAAGGGGTACCCATCCTTTGCTTCAGAGGTTTTCAACCTTTTGGGGTCCACAGCTCCCTTGACCAACTACATTCTTTCTGCAGCACCCCTGTGGGGCTCAGGACCCCAGTTATGTCCCTCCTTGCCTGCAGAGCTGGCAGCCCCTCACCCTTTTTTGAACACCCTCTCTTGTGGAGTGTTCCCTCAGCCTTCTCTCCTTAGGAGTCCTCTGAGCAACCGCAGCTGCAGCCCCTGGTCTCAGAGCTGCCCCTAGGGTTGCCAGACTCAATAGAGGACAGGACTTCTGTGCCTTTAATTGCCCTACTCTCTTTTGAGTCTGGAAACCTCAAAGAGAAACCAGCAGACCCTTTGTTTAATTTCCAAGCAAAGGGTCTGCTGGTTTCTCTTTAAGGTTTCCAGACTCCAAAGAGAGCAGGGCAATTAAAGGCACAGAAGTCCTGTCCTCTATTGAGTCTGGCAACCCTAGCTGCCCCCCACCCCCACCCCAAAGAAAGGTTCCTCCTCATACTGCCCCACAGGGGGCCAGGGACTTGTCTGTCCATTCCCAACAGCAAGGCCTGGCGGACTGGCTGGCTGGGCTCAGTTTAAAAGTTCACAGCATATACAGCAGTAGCAAGAAGAGGATGGAAATAAAATGCATGGTAATACTGTTAGGGATTCAGAAATAAAAGAGCTTGTCAAAGACATTTCATTGTAAAAGTAATACTGAAAAATGCAAGATATTAGCTGTTTCCCCAGTACAGGTTTACAGTACCAGCCTTATGGTAAACATATTGGCATATCCTCCTGCTGAGCTCAGTGGGACTCACCTCCTTGCATTAGGCTTGCAGCCTTCCTTAATTACATTTCCTACCAATAGGTGGCACTAATAATTTCTGCATTAACTGCACAGCATTGCAGTTCCCAGTGGGATCCTTCTCCTCCTCTGTCTGGTTCATGCTTCAGTTTGAAACCATTTTCACTCAAATGGATTCCTCTATAAAAGGGGCCCCGCACGAAGATGAAATATATCACATATAGATTTCCTCCAGAGAGATACATCAGTGAATAAGTAATTTCCAGGCTCTGCACTGATAAAGTCTAACTAAATAATAGCTTTTAAATGAATGGATGCTTGCTGAATACAAAAGCCAAGCTACGGTTTGTTTAAAAAGCGGGAAAGGGAGGATAAAGGGAAAACATGAGATGGAAAACACGGCACAAAGATCATGAGATCCTTTTATTTGACAGGGGGATAAAAGACTTTAAGATCAGCCTTCAGGTGGACCACAGCTCCCATCATCCCTTTCTAGCATGGCCAATAGTCAAGAATGATGGGAGTTGTAGTCTAACAAAGAGATTATCTACCATACCATGCATTATCTGCCATACCCAAAACATCAGGGTGGCGAAGGTTGTTCACTCTAGATCAGGGTTTCCCAAACTTAGGTCTCCAGCTGTTTTTTTGGACTACAATTCCCATCATCCCCGACCACTAGTCTGCTAGGTAGGGATGGTGGGGGGTTGTAGTCCCAAAACAGCTGGAGAGTTTGAGAAACCCTGATCTAGATCATCCACACAAGATCTCTTCTAAGTAGGTTCAGTACTTGAGTGGTAATTATTGCATCTTCTATATGCAGAATCCTAAACTCTAGGGATAGAACAAAGTAGTGAGACAAAAGGGGAGTGAGCTGGCAGAGGAACCACAAAATGTTGTGCTGCCATTTTGCTGCAGGCAGGAAGGTAGCCACAGGCAGTGAGGCAGCACAGCTGAGACACTATATAGTCAGACCTCACCTGGAGTACTGTGTCCAGTTCTGGGCACCACAATTCAAGAAGGATACTGACAAGCTGGAACATGTCCAGAGGAGGGCAACCAAAATGGTCAAAGGCCTGGAAACAATGCCTTATGAGGAACGGCTTAGGGAGCTGGGTATGTTTAGCCTGGAGAAGAGAAGATTAAGGGGTGATATGATAGCCATGTTCAAATATATAAAAGGATGTCATATAGAGGAGGGAGAAAGGTTGTTTTCTGCTGCTCCAGAGAAGCGGACACGGAGCAATGGATTCAAACTTCAAGAAAGAAGATTCCACCTAAACATTAGGAAGAACTTCCTGACAGTAAGAGCTGTTCAGCAGTGGACTTTGCTACCAGGGAGTGTGGTGGAGTCTCCTTCTTTGGAGGTCTTTAAGCAGAGGCTTGACAGGCATATGTCAAGAATGCTTTGATGGTGTTTCCTGCTTGGCAGGGGGTTGGACTGGATGGCCCTTGTGGTCTCTTCCAACTCTACAATTCTATGATTCTATAGTTAGATTGTAGAATTTGCTCCTATGTGATGGCCACGAACTTGGACGGCTTTATGGAAGAGGATTAGAAACATCCATGGATGAAGAGCCTTTCAGTGGCTACTAACCTTGATGGCTATGTTCTACCCTCACTGTCTGATCTAGGATGCTTCTGAATGCCAGTTGCTGGAAACCACAGGAGGGGAGAGGGCTCTTGAGCACAGGTTCTGCTTGCGGATTTCCAACAGGCGATCTGTTTGGCCACTGTGAGAATAGGTTTCTGGACTAGCTGTGCCATCTAACAGGAACATTCAAAGCAGACAAGGTCAAAATATTTAGAGAACAGTTTCCACATTAATTAAAAACATCAAAATCCAATGCAGAAGAAACACTTATCTAAACAAACCTGGATCATTATCTCTGCATCTGATGTATATATATTCTCAAAGGACTCCTCGCGCCACCAATATATCTGAACGTTGCTCTGAAGTCACCATATATTTTATAATCCCTGCATAAAATTTGTTTTACGAGGAAATGTTCCATCCTTTTAGAACTGGTTGTCTTTGATCTTAACTTAGCACAAGATTAATTGAACAAATCTCTCTCTGCAGTGGAAATTATTTTTCCAACACGGTGCCCAGTCTTGCTTTATGAGAACTATTACTTGGGGAACTCAGAGACGATCTGTTATTGGCCAGGGCTTTCTGAGACGGAGGGTGTGGACCCCTATCTTATGCCTCATTCTTTTCAATGGGACCAACTAGCTAAGCTTATCTAAATAATGTAGGAAGTGATCTTTCTGCTCCCAAAACAGTGGACAGCTCACATAGAATGTAACATATAATTTATCATAAAAGGAAAGCAAAATGCTGGGGGTCAATCTTAATAAATGAAGGTTGCTCACCCATGCTGCTGGAGGCTAGATCTGGTCTACTGTACATGTGAAGCACAAGAAAGCAGAATTTTGAAGGAGTTTTCAGTTTGCAGGACGGCCTAGTCAAGATCTATTAAAAAATGGAAGTGCAGGGGCTTTTACCAGTTAGCATCCAGAATGCAGACCAAGATCACAGGTCCCACAGTCACAGCTTTCCGTAGGGTGATATGTATTGCATTCCTCTTTAAATTATCATAGGATTTCTGGGCACCACAGTTCAAGAAGGATACTGACAAGCTGGAACGTGTCCAGAAGAGGGCAACCAAAATGGTCAAAGGCCTGGAAACGATGCCTTATGAGGAACGGCTTAGGGAACTGGGCATGTTTAGCCTGGAGAAGAGAAGGTTAAGGGGTGATATGATAGCTATGTTCAAATATATAAAAGGATGTCATATAGAGGAGGGAGAAAAGTTGTTTTCTGCTGCTCCAGAGAAGCGGACATGGAGCAATGGATTCAAACTACAAGAAAGAAGATTCCACCTAAATATTAGGAAGAACTTCCTGATAGTAAGAGCTGTTCGACAGTGGAATTTGCTGCCAAGAAGTTTGGTGGAGTCTCCTTCTTTGGAGGTCTTTAAGCGGAGGCTTGAAAGACATATGCCAAGAATGCTTTGATGGTGTTTCCTGTTTGGCAGGGGGTTGGACTGGATGGCCCTTGTGGTCTCTTTCAACTCTATGATTCTATGATTTACCTGCCTAAATCTACATATAAATTGGCAAACCCAAATTATAACAAAATCTGTTTAGTTTCCTTTGTCTTCATTTTTCTCTCTCTTTTGGCAACCTTTAAGTGGCAAATTGGGTCCTTCTCACAGAGGGCACATGTTGCGGTGAGATAATCAGGACTGACCTCATTGTTGTGTGGGTGGGAGCGATTGGATAATAATAATAATAATAATAATAATAATAATAATAATAATAATAATAATAATAATTTATTGTTTATACCCCGCCCATCTGGCCGGGTTCCTCCATCCACTCTGGGCGGCTCCCAACAAAATATTAAAATACAGAAATCCATCAAACATTAAAAGCTTCCCTAAACAGGGCTACCTTAAGATGCCTTCTAAAGGTCTGGTAATTGTTATTCTCTTTGACCTCTGGTAGGAGGGCATTGCACAGGGTGGGTGCTACTACCGGGAAGGCCCTCTGCCTGGTTCCCTGTAACTTGGCTTCTCGTAGCGAGGGAACCGCCAGAAGGCCCTCGGCGCTGGACCTCAGTGTCCGGGCAGAACGATGGGGGTGGAGATGCTCCTTCAGGTATACTGGACCGAGGCCATTTAGGGCTTTAAAGGTCAGCACCAACACTTTGAATTCTGCTCAGAAACATATTGGAAGCCAATGTAGGTCATTCAGGACCGGTGTTATGTGGTCTCGGTGTCCGCACCCAGTCACCAGTCTAGCTGCCACATTCTGGATTAGTTGTAGTTCCCGGGTCACCTTCAAAGGTAGCCCCACGTAGAGCGCATTACAGTAGTCCAAGTGAGAGACTAGAGCATGCACCACCCTGGCAAGACAGTCTGCAGGCAGGTAGGGTCTCAGCCTGTGTACCAGATGGAGCTGATAGACGGCTGCCCTGGACACAGAATTGACCTGCGCCTCCATGGAGAGCTGTGAGTCCAAAATGACTCCCAGGCTGCGCACCTGGTCCTTCAGGGGCACAGTTACCCCATTCAGGATCAGGGAGTCCTCCACACCTGCCTGCCTCCTGTCCCCCACAAACAGTACTTCTGTCTTGTCAGGATTCAACCTCAATCTGTTAGCCGCCATCCATCCTCCAACCGCCTCCAGGCACTCACATGGATAGCTACAACAACCCGATTGGTGGTCCCTTGGTTGCTGGGTAGATCTGGCCAATGGGATTTTTTGTGTATTAACCAAGGGACCTTTATATATACCGCTGCACCCTGCGTAGAGCTTCCTCTTTTCAATTTGTGCACTGGATCACCCTCCCACCCTTCCTATATTGAGGGTCTTGCCTAATTTTCCCATTTGGTTGATTGGCTGGTGCCACTTGGGTTTCGCCTGCCGCATAGCAAATCGTCACAACTTTGTATGGTTTGGCGGTTAGGCATTGGTTCAAGGTGGTCTGGGGGGGGGGTTGGAGCACCTGTCCCCTCCAATGCACAAAGGTATTCTGTTAAAGGAATTCAGGGACTCACCATGGTTTTGTCGACCCCTTTCGTGGGGTAGGGCCATGCAAGAGTCCCTGGGAGCATTTGGGGTGAGCTTGAGTCTGATCCTGGAGCATTGCTCCCCCATGATGTTTACCTGTACTGATGATATGGTGGGACCCAGTCATCAGTGCTGTCCTGCTGTCCTGCAGCTAGTCGGGAACCAATGCCTAAACAAACCACTCACTATCTGTAATCAGTAAAGTGTTGTGGCCAAAATTATGTCAATAACCTAAAACTAAATTCCGTGCCAATTGTGTCTTTATTATTGGGAAGCTCCTGGGGGATCTTAACACGCAATTTTCAGTGCTAGAACACTGAGATTATTGTTATTTATTAATTCTATTTATACCCCACTCTTCCTACAAAAGGAGCCCAAGGCAACATTCTGCAAGTAAGTTGCCACCATTGTGGGTTTCTATTCCATTGCTCCTCCAAGGAATTTAGGTTACTTTGCAGCAGTCTTTGTTTACTGTTTGCCCTTAAATGTAAACTGAACCAAATTGTATCCCACCATCCCCTGCCACAGCCTCTCTTATCTTACTCCCACATTAACCGATCTCACAATCTTCCATGAAGCTCTTCTCTGCCTCTGTCCTCTATCCCCCCCCTTCCTCTGCAGCTTATAAAGCAGAAACAACTCCCCCCAGCCCATGCCTTTGTTTCAAAATTATGCAGGGTGTGGAGAAAATGAAGAGAGAGAAAATGTCCCTCCCGCTATCATAGCACTAGAATGCATGGGCATCCATTGACGCTGAATGTTGGGGTGCTGCTTTCAGTCTATGCAGCAGCTAGACTGGTGACCGGGAGTGGCTGCCGAGACCACATAGCACCAGTCCTGAAAGACATACATTGGCTCCCTTTACGTTTCTGAGCACAATGTGTTGGTGCTGACCTAAACGGCCTTGGTCCAGTATACCTGAAGGAGCATCTCCACCCCCATCATTCAGCCCAGACACTAAGGTCCATCTCCGAAGGCCTTCTGGCAGTTCCCTCACTGCAAGAAGTGAAGTCACAGGGAACCAGGCAGAGGGCCTTCTCAGTAGTGGCGCCCGCCCTGTGGAACGCCCTCCCATCAGATGTCAAGGAGATAAACAACTACCTGACTTTTAGAAAACATATGAAGGCAGCCCTGTTTAGGGAAGCTTTTAATGTTTGATGTTTTATCGTGTTTTTAATATTCTGTTAGTAGCTGCCCAGAGTGGCTGGGGAGGCCCAGCCAGATGGGTGGGGTATTATTATTATTATTATTATTATTATTATTATTATTATTATTCCATGGGCATCTGGTTGGTCACTGTGAGAACAGGATGTTTATCAAAGGTGTCATGGGCAGTCACTTACGGGCCCATTGTTAATACCGTGTTCATGGAAGACAATCTTACTCGGATACGAGTGATCACCAAAGAAGAAGTATTTATTATTATTATTATTATTATTATTATTATTATTATTATTATTATTATTATTCCATAGGCATCTGGTTGGTCACTGTGAGAACAGGATGCAGGACTTGGTGGGCCATTGATCTGATCCTGCACGCTCATCTTATGTTCTCTCTGCCCCAACCTCCAACTGTATATCTGGACTTGATTTCAAACAACTAGCATGGAAGAGGAGCCCATTGGTGGGCTGGTTATGAAGGAATTAGACTTGTATGATGTGCTATTGTTTGATGTGGATGTATCTTCGAATCAGTCCTCCATCTGTTTTTAACTTAACTTGGTACTTGTTTTCAAACCGAGATGCAGCGGACTTGTGTAGAAATCCTCCCCACCCTCCTGCCAGTGGCCTGAAGACTGAGAAAGAGGGAAGAATAAGTATTAGAGAAAACCATTTCCCCTAGAAGTCCAAATCCATTCTCTCTACCTAGGCTCATCCTCTGGCAGAATGAAGACGTATCTGAAAGGTTTAGAGTGCAGGGTGTTCCATTGTGGCATGCCAGATACAGCTGCAGAAATATAACTGAAGGCACAGAGGAGGAAGGGAAAAGATGCCTTTTTCTCATGGCGCACTAACTCTTATTGACAACTTTATATAACAAGTTGACAGTCTGCTTATATACAGTATCCCACCCCTTCAGCCCTTCTCCTCCTGACACCTTCTTTAAGTTAAAAAAAAACACCAGGACTTGAAAAGCATATAAAATGTGACAGAGAAGGACTCCTATTCTCCTGTTTGATTTTTTTAGAAAGGAACAGGATTATAGCACTAACCCAGAGTTAGTCAGCGTCAAGCATGGTCCATCCATTAGGCTAGGTGAAGACAAATTTGCTTCAGGTGGTGGATCCAACCCCCCCCCCGCCATTGTACTGCCACCAGCCCTGCCAGGGCTTTGCCCATGCCACCACTGCTCCATCATGGTGGCAGTGTGGAAACAGCTGCACAACAGCAAAACGTCTCTCTGCCAACACTTGTTGACATGGTGCCCTCCAGATGTTCTGAACTACAACTTCCATCATCACCATTGGCCTCCCTGTAAAAATGCACGCAGGTTCACACCACAATCCTACACATCGGAAGTAATTCCCGTTGGGTCTGAGCCGCAAGGAGAGATATATAGGTAAGCTTTATTTTCCCACTTCTCTGTGTGCTTGATAAAGCTAGAAGATAGATTTACTGAAGGCTTTGACCTCTCGTGATGTGTGTGTCAGCCCTCTCTGAGCAAAGGCCAAGGCTGGGAGATATTTAACTCATTTCTGGACTGCAGAAATGTTAGGTACGCCCTTAGTGCCTGGAGGCGTTTGGAGGATGGATGGTGGCTAACAGATTGAGGTTGAATCCAGACAAGACAGAAGTACTGTTCGTGGGGGACAGGAGGCAGGCAGGTGTGGAGGATTCCCTGGTTCTGAATGGGGTAACTGTGCCCCTGAAGGACCAGGTGTGCAGCCTGGGAGTCATTCTGGACTCACAGCTGTCCATGGAGGCACAGGTCAATTCTGTGTCCAGGGCAGCTGTCTATCAGCTCCATCTGGTACGCAGGCTGAGACCCTACCTGCCTGCAGACTGTCTCGCCAGAGTGGTGCATGCTCTGGTTATCTCCCACTTGGACTACTGCAATGCGCGGACTACTGCAATGCGCTCTATGTGGGGCTACCTTTGAAGGTGACTCGGAAACTACAACTAATCCAGAATGCGGCAGCTGGACTGGTGACTGGGAGCGGCCGCAAAGACCACATAACACCGGTCTTGAAAGATCTACAATGGCTCCCAGTACGTTTTCGAGCACAATTCAAAGTGTTGGTGATGACCTTTAAAGCCCTAAATGGCCTCATTCCAGTATAACTGAAGCAGCGTCTCCACCCCCATTGTTCTGCCCAGACACTGAGGTCCAGCACTGCGGGCCTTCTGGCGGTTCCCTCGTTGCGAGATGCCAAGTTGCAGGGAACTAGGCAGAGGGCCTTCTCGGTGGTGGTGCCTGCCCTTTGGAACACCCTCCCAACAGATGTCAAAGAGGAAAACAACTACCAGACTTTTAGAAGACATCTGAAGGCAGCCCTGTTCAGGGAGGCTTTCAATGTTTAATAGATTATTGTGTTTTATTTTTCTGTTGGAAGCCGCCCAGAGTGGCTGGGGAAACCCAGCCAGATGGGCGGGGTATGAATAATATATTATTATTATTATTATTATTATTATTATTATTATTATTATTATTATAGTGATATTATCAGAAAGGCATCTTCCCGCAGATATAAGTATGTTTGCTCATTCGCCCATCTTTTCTTGCTTGTGCTGGACATAGAGAGAGGCAGAGGAGCTATGTGGAGATCTTCCCACATAGCCCCTTCCCTTAAACACTGGAAACTCTCCTGACCATCCTCTCTGGCTTTGGACCTCCCCACATCCCCTTGCTATTATTACAGCAGCCTTGTTATCCTCCTTTGCATCTGGTCACCCTAATTTCATCCCTCCAATTCCTAGGCATCAGTTATATTTTTAGCCTCTGGAATCAGACACCTGTGGCCACGAGAAAAGACGATGCAAATCACTAGAGGTGAGGAAGAGCTGAAGCAGTTGGGGGGGGGCAGAAAATCAATGAATGCTGCTCCGAAGCGGACGGTACAATGTCAGTGAATGCAGAGGAGTTATCCAAGGACAGGTGTGTCATGCCTCCACTCGTTTATATCAGCGGAAAGTGCTCAGCACCCACAGCCCATTTTCTGGGTCCTTGAGGAAAATGGATCACATCTGATGAAGGAATGGGCAACCTTTTCCAGCTAAGGGCCACACTCCCTTCTGTGCAAGGTTGTAGGGGCCATGTGCCATGGTGGGAAGAGCCAAAGTATAACAGGCTAATTTATACACAGACGAGGGAGGGAGAGGGGGAGGGGAGGGAGAGGGAGAGGGAGAGGGAGAGGGAGAGGGAGAGGGAGAGGGAGAGGGAGAGGGAGAGGGAGAGGGAGAGGGAGAGGGAGAGGGAGAGGGAGAGGGAGAGGGAGAGGGAGAGGGACCTCTCTATCCTCCATCAGGTAAGCAAGAGCCATTATCAGAGTTCAAGGATATATTCCAGTCAGGCAAAAATTCTCAAGGAGGAATAAAGCCCAGCACAAGAGACCCATCTTCTCGGGAAGCCTATCAACACAGGAACATAATACATAGATGCCAGGGTTGGGAAAAAACCATGCGCTTTCAAGGTCAGGGTCATTGCCCCACTTCTCCTGGATCATGTAGAGCACTCTTCCTTGATATCAAATGTCAAGAGGCCTTTTGCTCCCTTCTATATTTGGGCTGCCTTGTGCAGCACACAAACCTCATTTGTTTCCTATTTATCCAAATGGGATAATCTAATACATTGCCTGGAGGCTAAATTAGTGCTGCAAATTGTGGTATATATATATATATATATATATATATATATATATATATATATATATTAAACCACCACTTCTGCTTGTTCCTCAGAGTGATGGTAACTCATTTAAGGCACTTTGACCAGATTAATAAATAAATAAAGAGAGAGATGCGATAGTTCTGCTTACATTACCAATCATTTCAAGCAGGAGGACAAATCCTGTTCTCTCCTTGCCAGGGTTGGCTCAGCGAAGAATGCAGTGTGTTTTATAATTCATGAATTGTAAGGAGGCGTCACTGAGTTTCTTTCCAGATCTCGCTTGACTCTGGAATATTGCGACAGAACAGCATTTCTAGGCCCCATTAACACAGGCGACTCCAGCCTTAGCCAATCTGAGCTCCCCTCGTTGTGTTACCTTGCTGCAGAAGCTCAAGACTACGGGTGACACAGGTGCAAAAGCAGTGTGAATTTGCAGCATGCCAGGATAGGGATAGGTGGACCCCTACTAAGAGGCAGAGAGACAGCTTTTTTCAAGCAGCTGATTTTGTGCGGCGTGAGAGGGCAGTAAGTGGACAGTAATTTATGATTATGGCTTTTTTTTTTCCCATCAGGGAGATGTGTTTGTGGGATTTTCTGCCTCAAGGCGCCAAAATAACATGACTAGCCTCAGGTACTCTTTGATATGTAATGCAAGGTGAGGGGGGGCACATTAGCTGCTCTGCCTCTGGCCGTCAAGAGTCTTGAGCTGACTTTGAGGGAGGCTTAGGATAGTGACATGCAATCAGGCCTAAATTTAGTCCAGAATGGCATTGATACGTACTTCAGGCTTGACTTGCAGTTAAGGTTTGTGCAAAATTGTGAACGTCAGGTTTTTTATTTCTTTCAGTTTCTAGCCCCCCCCCCACATTCCTATGTTCAGGTCTCCGCATTTCCACATCACTTGGCATTTTAAAAAAAGCTATCATGAAAATTCATCAACATTTTGGTGCGAATTTCTCCCAGCGTACACATTTTTTCCAAACCAATTTCCTTGAATATAATGCATTTCTGTACATCCCTATCAATGATAATATGTCCTTTAATGCACACTTTGCATTTTTGTACACCTTACAAAAGTTTCAAAGTTCAGAGGAGTGCAAAATTCAAAGGATGGCTGTGTTTTGGTTTGCGTATGGTTTCAGAAAGGGAAAATTAAGTAGTTTTACCTTTCAGTGCAATGGGGGAATCAAATTTGTTCCTCATCCCTACTTGTAGCACACATGGGGGGGGGAGAGATTCGTCCAACTTTCCTCATAATGTGATAAGCTAGGGGAAAGCTGTCTCCTCTTTGGGCTGAAGAAGGCCTGTATGATTGCTTTGCCCTTTCCCCTCTCCCCTTTCCATTGTACGTCTCAGAATTATATTTCGTATAGATGGTTTATATGATTTTATTGCATATATATATGCCAATAAAGGTGTTGAGTTGAACTGATTGCTTTGCGGGGAACGCCTTGGTAGAACTGAGGAAAGGCATAGGTGTCTTTTTTACACAACCCACAACCAATTCATAATAAAAGGAGCTTCACCATAGACATCCGTCGGGCATGAATTATACCTTTAGTCCCTCGGTCCTCTGTACCAGCTCCATAAAAACCATTGGCATGATTCACTGCTGAATACCTCCTCTGACAGTCAACGAAGGCCTTTGGGAGGAGAAAGTAAACAGGTCTAAAATATTGTAGGTGTTTTCCTCTCTCTCTCCCTTAGTCACTTGCTTCTCCTACTTCAGATTACTTGTTTTTATCTGTTTGAGGGAAAGGCATCTTTGCCACCCAAGGACCCCCAAACCCTCGGGTTATTTTTTCATGAAGTCCACAGCTCCACCTTTGGATAATAAAAATGTAGCACTTTCTGAAGAAATGTGGTTTTCATTACAGGGCTCTGAGGAGACATGAGTAAATAAAAAGGAGGCCAAAGCGCTACAGTGAAGTAAGGTGGTGGTGTTATGTTTGCTGGGCACGTATAAGAAATATTGTGCTGTGGAAACAGCACAATGGGAAGGGAAGCATCAAGGGAAGATGGCAGAGGTGACCCCATCTACTGCCTTCTCAGAGGACATCCCATCCTCCAGGAGGTAGTGATGGCCACCATCTTGGATGGCATTAAGAGAGGATTAGACAAATTCATGGAGGATAAGACCACCATTGTTACCAGGGTATGTTCTCCCTCTACTGCTGGAGGTGGTGTGCCACTGAGAAAACATCATTAACATTAAAAACTTCCTGATACAGGGCTGCCTTCAGATGTCTTTGGAAAGTCGTATAATTGTTTATCTCTCTCTTTTTTAAAAAAATAAAAGGCACTTAATTTATATACGTTATAAAAATTACAAAGGCAAATCTAGAAAAAAAATACAAAGAAGCAAAAAAAAAGAATCACAATACGTATAAAGAAAAAGCTTACAAAAAACAAAGGAAAAAACATACAAAAAACAGATATACAAACAATTTTTTTAAAAAATGACTTCCAATTGTTTGAACATCACTTTCCTTTATCAGTTTTTATTTTGTCCTACTTTATCTTACTTAATTTCTTATGAATTTCCTTATTTACCTAATATCAGCATATAAATATAGCATATTTTCCTCTAATCTCTTCATTAAATAATAATAATAATAATATTTTCCATATACATTTCAATCAAAGTATATCACCAAATTTGTATTTACATTTTCTTTAATTAAATAATTTTCTACATATTTCCATTCTGCTTTACATTTTTGTTTCAATATATTTCTAATCGCCGCTGTCATCTTGGCCAAATTAATAAATTCTACTAGTTTTACTCGCCATTCATGAATCGTTGGTACCCTCTCTCCTTTCCAGTTGTTTGTTATAAGAAGGTGGGCCGCTGCACAGGCATATAATTGTTTATCTCTTTGACATCTGACAGGAGGGCATTCCACAGGGTGGGCTAAGAAGGCCCTCTGCCTGGTTCCCTGTAACTTCGCTTCTCACAGTGAGGGAACCGCCAGAAAGGTGGGATATTTTAGCCACCTCAAGGGTGGTGATGAGGCCCTGTACTGATAACATTGTCACCAGCTAGCTTCCATGGCTTCCAAGTACGTACACTCAGGTGGTGGACTGCCTCTAACAACATAGCCATCATCCCTAGTAGCTAGTAGCCTAGTACCTAGTAGCCATGATAGCTTTATCCTTTTAAAAAAGAACAAACAAACCTAGGTTTGGTGGCCATCAATACCTCTTCTGAGAGTGACTTCCATATTTTCAACCAGGAGCTTTGTGAAGATGAACTTTGTTGCCTCTCCTGAATTTTCCAGCGTTCGGCTTCATTGAATGCCCCCCGGTTCTAGGATTGGGAAAATACCTTCCCCCAATTTTAACTACATCCCTGACACTTAAGGAGCGGGAGGGCATAGAGCAGGGCATGAACGGGATCATGATTTCTTGTGAGGAAAGTAGGATACAAGAAGGAAGAAATACAAGAAATAATCTGTTAGGGACTGGATGGCACGATAACGGCCTTTCACAGTGTTTACTTGTGCACACAGGTAATTTAAAAATGGGAGAGAGCAAGCGGCATGTGTAGCAATGAAAGCTGAGGGGCAAGAACAAATGGAGTTTTCCCAGGATAACTTAATTATTGTCCTCAGTGGAGAATGCAACTTTACCCTCCGAAAGCTGCAGGCGGTTTGTCGCATAACAACATTAGTAGCATGAATTTCAAATCAACCACGAGGAGTCAAAGGCTTTGGGCTGGCTTGGGTACATACTTATATCCAGTGACAGAATCACTTCAGAACCTGAGGCTAGAATAAACCTGGAGATAATACAATGTTTTCTAATGAGAATGCGGGGAATCATATTTAAAATGTGTCATTCAAGAGGATGTGCTGCGCGGCGCCTTTTATGCTCCTGCCAGTCTGGCTAGGCCTGCACTCGCTCAGAAATGGGTTTGGGGGTGATTTCTCTGGAGGTTTTATTTCCAAAAATGAACTTACTGCTGTATTGTGTACTCTTTCATAAGAGGTAGCTGAAATGGGAAGACAGGCAGACAATGTTGTATGAAAGCGAAAGACAATAGCTATCTCAGCTGGATGAATAGCCAGGGTATTTCTTTGTTAAAAAAGAATTCATATCCCCCCTTTGCATTATTATTATTATTATTATTATTATTATTATTATTATTATTCCCTTCATCTGAGGATCTCAGGACACTTTACAGCTTATAAAACAACAACAACAACACATAACATAATAACAAACAAAACAACATCCTCTCCGAGTTTAAAAGGCCACAGATTGTTTATATACCGTCCAACATTTATCTGATGAAAATAGGGGCTTCCCATTCCATAATAATAATTTATACCCCAAACATCTTACTGGGTTGTCACAGCTACTCTGGGCAGCTTCCAACACATATAAAAACATAATAAAAACAAGCATTAAAAAGCTTCCCTACACAGACTGCTCAGGGGTCAGATAACACCACACCCTCCAACATTTCTCAAATGAAAACAGAGGCATCCTAAAGAAAAGTGGGACATTCTGGGATCAAATAAAAAACCAGGACGGCTTCACTAAATCAGGGACGCCCCTGGAAAATAGGGAGACTTGGAGGGTCTGTGTTTAAATAGCCAAAGGCCTGGGAGAAATGTTGTTGTTGTTTTTTGCCTAGCACCTAAAGATATGTAATGAAGGTGCCAGGTGAGCCTCCCTGGAAAGAGCATTCAACAGACATTTCCCCCTGTTTTCAGTTGTTCTTATCATCTTCTCACATTGAAGGCAAAATACACACGTGGAAGGTGAAATAACTGTGATGACTGTTGCTGCTGCTGCGATTCCTGTCGCATGGCATCCGATTTTTATCCAGGTGCTATCCTTCAAGTTACCACAAGGGTTTATCAAATGGGAGGGGAAGCTACTTACCTGGGGAGGGGGAACTTGTTTCCCCCTCCCACTCTTTGGCAAGTGCTACATATGTGCAAGCTCTGTCTTGGCAGAACAACATCTTAGGGGTGGTAGAACATCTGCTTTGCATACAGAAGGTCCCGGGTTCAATCCGCAGCATCTCCAGTAGGGATGGGAGTGTCTCTTGCTGGAAAGCTGCTGCCAGTCAGTGTAGGTAATATTGAGCTAGATGGACCAATGGTCTGACTCAGTACAAGACAGCTTCCAATATTCATTGTTCTCTTTCTCTCTTTCTCCGGTGTCTCAGCACACTACCACTGTTCTGCTCTTTCTGCTCTTTTCCCTCCACCTTTCTGCCTCTTGGAGGGGCTTCCTCGCTGCACCCAGCCACACTCATTTCCACCACAGGGAAGAAGTGGGGGGGATTATCAGGGAGGGAGCCTCAAGTGGGATGACGACTGAAGGGGGCTATCAGCGGACAGAGACAGAGAGATGCAAAATGTTGGTGGGAAAGGGTCCTATAGCCAAGGTGGCCATGATTTTCAGAACGGTTATGAGAAGGGCTGCCGCAATTGCAGAAAAGATTGCTGGCTAGGCTTAATCTCTGCTGTATCTGTGCCCAGCTCAGTTAGATAAGATAAGATAAGATATCTTTATTGTCATTGTCCCCTTGCGGGAACAACGAAATTACTCGGTTGCTACATCCACTCAGATAAAGCATTCCGCATAATCCAAAATTACAAAAGCTAATTAAAAACAGTAAATATACTACAAAATAACAAGTAAAATAAGATGACTTCAAAGTCCGGGCTTTCCATTTAAGGCCAAAATTGCTCTAGAGAAGAAACTGTTCCTGAGACGGCTCGTTCTTGCCTGCATTGTTCTATATCTCCGTCCCGATGGCAGGAGCTGAAAGAAATGGTGACCAGGGTGCGTTGGATCTCTTGATATATCTAGTGCTTTTCTATGGCACCTGGTGGTGTAAATTTGTTCTAAGGTGGTGAGTGAGCAGCCAATAATGCTCTCTGCTGTTTTAATAATTCTACACAGCTCTGCTCTGTCCTGGGAAGTACAGCTTCCGTACCACACACATAAACCGTACGTGAGCACGCTCTGTATGGCACAGTGATAGAAGGCAAGCAGCAGCTTTTGTGGAAGATGGTTTTTCCTTAAAATTCTCAAAAAATACAGTCTCTGCTGCGCCTTCTTCACAAGCCCCCTTGTATTAACACTCCAGGACAGATCCTCCTGTAACTCAATGCCTAGAAATCTAAACGTTGTTACCCTCTCCACACAAATTCCGTCAATCAAGAGTGGCTGGACCTCGTTCTTCTGTCTCCTAAAGTCCACCACAAGCTCCTTAGTTCACAGTCTCTGCAGTTAGAAACAAAATAAAAAAATTCCTTCAGTAGCACCTTAAAGACCAACTAAGTTTATATTTTGGTATGAGCTTTCGTGTGCATGCACACTTCTTCAGATACACTAGAAACAGAAGTGTCAGACCCTATATATATACAGAGGGTGGTGGGGGTGGGTGGGAATGGGTGATGGGCTGATGGGAGAGGTAAATCTGTAGATGGCTGTTAATGGCTGCTGAAGGCTGCAATTAGTCCTGGGCTGAGATGGCTGTAAATGGCTGCTGATGGCTGCAATTAGTCCTGGGCAGAGGTGCTAAAGAAAGCTTGATCATGCATAATGAGATAAGAATCCGATGTCTCTATTCATCCCAGGTGCTTCCATGGTTTTAAGCTTGGTAATGATTTCCAATTCAGCAACTTCTCTTTCCAGTCTGTTCCTGAAATTTCTCTGTAATAAAACAGCTGCTTTGAGATCTTGTATAGAATGTCCTGGGAGATTGAAGTGTTCTCCTACTGGTTTTTCAGTCTTATGGTTCCTGATGTCAGATTTATGTCCATTTATCCTTTGGCGTAGGGTTTGGCCTGTTTGTCCAATATAGAGAGCTGAAGGGCACCGTTGGCATTTGATGGCATACACAATGTTAGAAGATGAGCAATTAAATAGTCCTGAGATGGTATGTTGGATGTTGTTGGGTCCAGTAATGATGTTGTCCGGGTGTATGTGGCAGCAAAGTTGGCATCTGGGTTTATTGCAGGCTCTGGTACCGGTGTCCATGTTAAGTCTGGTGGTTGTATTATTGTGGGTGAGGAGTTGTTTAAGATTGGGTGGCTGTCTGTAGGCAATGAAAGGTCTTCCTCCCAGAGCTTGAGAAAGGGAGCTGTCATTGTCCAGGAGAGGCTGTAGATCTCTGATGATGCGTTGTACTGTTTTAACTTGGGAGCTGTATGTGATGACTAGTGGTGTTCTGTTATTTCCTTTTTTGGGTCTGTCTTGCAGCAGGTTCTCCCTAGGTATCAGTCTGGCTCTGTTGATCTGTTGTTTAACTTCATCAGGTGGATATTTTAGTTCTAAAAAGGTTTGCTGTAGATCTCTTAGGTGAGATTCTCTGTCTGTAGAGTTGGAACAGATACGGTTGTAACGTAGGGCCTGGCTGTATACGATGGATTGTTTGGTATGTTTGGGATGGTAGCTAGAAGCATGTAGATATGTTTGTCGGTCAGTTGGTTTTCTGTATAAGGTGGTGTCTATACGTCCATCCTGTATTTTTATAGTAGTGTCCAAAAAATGTATTTCTTGCATGGATTGGTTCATTGTTAGGTTGATGGTGGGGTGAAAGTCATTGAATGTCTGGTGGAAGGTTTCCAGGGTCTGTTGTCCATGTGTCCAGATAATAAAAATATCATCAATGTATCGTAGGTACAAGAGAGGTTTGAGTGGGTAGGAGTCTAGGAAACGATGTTCTAAATCTGCCATGAAGATGTTGGCATACTGTGGGGCCATGCGGGTGCCCATGGCTGTGCCGCTGATCTGGAGGAACAGGTCATCACCAAATTTGAAGTGGTTGTGGGTAAGGACAAAGTGGCAGAGTTTGGCAGCAAAGTCCACTGTGGTTTTATCTGAAATGGTGTTCCTTATGGCTTGTAAACCATCATTGTGTGGGATGTTGGTGTATAGAGATTCCACATCCATAGTGGCTAGTATAGTATTGTTAGGAAGATTGTTCAAAGATTGTATTTTCCTCAGAAAATCTGTGGTGTCACGTACGTAGCTGGGACCAGTAATGATGCAGTTAGAAAGTTATGGGAAATGCCTTTTATGCAACTTTGCCTCACACCACCTTGGAGAGGTATGCTCTTAGAAAGTCTATGAGGAGGGGGTCTTTACTCTTTGATCCCCATCCTGCAATGTTCCAGGACATAAAGTGGAATAATGGGTGTCGTGGTGGCTGGAGTATCTCCAACCATGTCCATCGCATGGTCATATGATGAGACCACTAATGGGCATATCATTCCGGGAGGTACTGTAAGTGTGCTATACGTTGTATCTGTTTTTTGCGTATTAACTGATATTGGCGAGTTGGTTTCCGCTGCAATTGTGGAATGATTACTCAGTCCACTGTTTTGTTGACTATGCTTCGGTGTGTGTCATTCTCTCGTGTGGATAGAATCCGGTAGACCATGTTTATCTGTAAAAATTGAACCATTCCTCGTGCTTGGGGTCACTAATTCAACTTGATGCTTTTTGGTTTGGAGACTTGGTGTGGGGGTGGGGGTACCCAGTTCGTGAGGCGACAGATATAAGCATTTTAACCATTCTTCATTGGTCAGAGGTTTTGAGGAGTTACTTGGATGCTCAAGTTTCAAACGTATTTGTAACATAAAAAGCCTTCCTTGATCTGGCCCATCTAGTCCAGCATCCTGTTCTCACAGTGGCCAACCAGATTCTAAGCCCACAAGCAGGACCTGAATGCGAGAGCACTCTACCCTCCTGCTGTGGAGGTGCAGAATAGTCAACATGGTTAGTAGCCATCAATAAACTCCTCCTTCCTGAATGTATCTAATCTTCTTTTAAAAGCCAAATCAGTGGCCTTTGCTGCCTCCTGTGGCAAAGAGTTCCATAGTTTAAGTATGCACTCCCCTACCAGAGACTGGGTTTGGTGTACAATATATACGGCGTGAAGTACTTTTTAAAGGTAAAGGTAAAGGGACCCCTGACCATTAGGTCCAGTCATGACCGACTCTGGGGTTGCGCGCTCATCTCGCATTATTGGCCGAGGGAGCCGGCGTATAACTTCCAGGTCATGTGGCCAGCATGACAAAGCCACTTCTGGCAAACCAGAGCAGCACATGGAAACGCCGTTTACCTTCCCGCTGTAGCGGTTCCTATTTATCTACTTGCATTTTGACGTGCTTTCGAACTGCTAGGTTGGCAGGAGCTGGGACCAAGCAACGGGAGCTCACCCCATCACAGGGATTCGAACCACCGACCTTCTGATTGGCAAGCCCTAGGCTCAGGGGTTTAGCCACCTGGGTCCCTTTTTAAAATCACTTTTTAAAATCTGCCCTAAATATTTAGCCCAATGCAGCCTATCTAACACATCAGGCAAAAACTATCTCTTCAATGTTATTACTCAGTACCAGAATATACAAAACCTTTTCTGGCTTCTGCGCAGTACATGTTTCAGCTACAGGGTAGTCTCAAAGTACGATGTATGAAGTCTATTTTCTCCTTCCTACAATCTCAGTTGACATTGTTATTGCTGATCCCATTTTTATATATCGAGCGAGGTAGGCGACTAGTAAATCCTGCAAATCACTTGTTACCGAAACAAATGAAGATTCCCAGGTAGGGATGCCTGATCCTTTGATACATTCTCCATCAGCTGCTGTTATGAGCGGGTTGACATATATCTTTAGCAGCTTCCCCCCCACTTCATCTCACGTTTTCAACACATGCTAGATTTTTTATTTCTGACAAACATTTGCAAGCTTGATACGTAGCCAAAGGTTTGACTGCTGCTTTCTATTTATTTTTTTTTAAAAAAAATACCATTTTCCCCAGGGCTTTCCTCACACTGCCTTGGGTATTTTCTGATTCCTGATTGGGAAAAATCAGAAAGGTTCCTCCCATGGCCCTCTCCAGATATCCACTGCCTTCCTTCCCCCAAGTCATCTCCATCAATACCCAGTTGCTCCAAACACACGTCTCTTTTTCTTCCCCATTTAAGTGCATGCTGGATTTTCCCAGGGCTCTCCATTTTTTATTCTTGGACTCGACACTAGGTGCCTTCAGATCAGGGGCATAGCAATGGGGGTGCGTTGGGGGCGGGCCACCCAGGAGGGGGGTGACACTCAGCGCCCCCCGACTCCCAAGCTTAGCCCCTCCCTGGCCCGCCCCTCACCTCCACAGCTCTGCCCAGCAGGAAGGAAGAAGTAAAGTGCATGCTGGCCAAGCAGGTGAGTGAGGCGCACCGAGTGAGGCTTTTTACCAGGAGGCTAGAGGCTGGCGGGGAGAAGAGTCCCCTCCCACCCACCCACCACTCCCAGCTCCGTCCTTTTTTGGTGGGGGCTGGTGTGCAGTGTAGCGTGCATGTGCAGCATCGCCACACATGCGTCAATGTGTCATGCGTAGCAGCACTGTGCATGTTTGCTGCTCTGGGTGTCTGAGCGGCTTCCTAAGCCAGTGCTTCAGATGTCAGCATGCCAAAACCTGTCACCCAATGGCAACAACAACAACAACAACAACAACAACAACAACAACATGTCCATGAAAAGGACATTTGTTTCAATGCCTTATTCACGGGGCACTCTATATCTATATCTATATCTATATCTATATCTATATCTATATCTATATCTATATCTATATCTATATCTATATCTATATCTATATCTAATCTATATCTATATCTATATCTACATCTATCTATCTATCTATCTATCTATCTATCTATCTATCTATATCTATCTGTCTATCTATCTATCTATCTATCTATCTATCTATCTATCTATCTATCATCTATCATCTATATCTGTATATCTTAGTGTTTCAGTGAGTGCAGAGATGCACTTAACCTTATCAATGTGAAGTGGCTGTGCTTGGATCATGTGGTTTTTCATTCCATCAAATGTTCCAGCAGCTGCCCTGGTTTCCTGATATGCAAGAATCACAGCTAATTGAACCACAGGAAGCTGGGAAAGTTAACTACTGATTGCCTGAGATTAGTGGAGTTTCTGATGTTTGCTTTAAGGGAAATCCTTGCTTTTATCTTCTTCTTTTTTAATTCACACCTGCTTTCTTTAAATGTAAAAAAGACTTCCCCTTCTTCTTCTTCTTCTTCTTCTTCTTCTTCTTCTTCTTCTTCTTCTTCTTCTTCTTCTTCTTCTTCTTCTTCTTCTATTTTGCAACAGCACAGTTGTCAAGAGCATGGTGTGCAGCCTCCTTGGTTTCCTGTGAAACCTGAACTTTGTACATAAGGGAATGAGGTCCTCAGTCTGCAGAATAAATGAAAGGATGCTTGCCAAAACCCCTCGGCTAACTGGAAAGTCAGATGAGTGCAACAAAACCCCTGCAACGCAGGCATGAGAATTTCACTAACATTTTCTTTCCCCTTTGATAATTTTTGAATTAATTGATGGAGAAGGACCGTGGGGATGGAGAAAGAAAATCCCAGCATTGCACAAGTAGACGAGAAGTAGTGAGAAAAGGGCCTGGGTTTTCTGTGACTTTTCTAAATTCTGCAAATATCAGTCCCTATCTCACAAGGGTAAGCCTCCATTAAGGAATGGTAGCACAGAGAACGATGCCAAAATGTTGCAGGAGGAGGAGTTTACATCAAAAGTCATTGATAACTGATGTGGAATTTGGGGCAGGGGGTACAGCTTCCTTGCATCCCTGATGATTCTGGGGTATAACCATCCAACTTCATGTCGGTGACATAATTGCTTCCCCCGCCCCCAGTTGGCAGAAGGTAAGAGAAGATTGAAGTTCCATCTGTTTCCATGCATCAGCTGTTTGCTGCTCCAGGCAAGGGGCAGGCTGTTGCTAATTTTAGTTCACTTCTTTTCTCTCTCTCTCTCTCTCTTTTTTGCTCAGCTCCATTTGCCTGTGTGATTCACCTAGTTCTTGTCATTAGTAAATTCAATTATTTCAGCTTTGCTGAACTGTATGCATGACATTCCCCTGCACACAAGGGACCAGCTAGGAATCACAGCTGCTTATTACAATGTCATGTTAACGGAGAAGCGTGTTGGTGTCTGTGAGTTATTTCTAGTGCATTGCGGACATACATGGCATTATATGACGAAAGGAACCATGCCAAGCAAATAAATCACTGCTTTGCATTGCACAGGTGGAGATAATATGACAAACGATGGTCAAGCAGCTGTACCTTTTGCTTCCAAAGGCTGTCACATGGAAGAAGGAACAAGCTTGTTTTCTCCTGATCTGGAGGGTAGGACTTGGACCAATGGCTTCAATTTACAGTGGTACCTCGGTTTATGAACACAATTGGTTCTGGAAGTCTGTTCATAAACTGAAGCGTTCATAAACTGAAGCGAACTTTCCCATTGAAAGTAATGGAAAGTGGATTAATCCGTTCCAGACGGGTCCGCGGAGTACTCAACCTGAAGCGTACTTAACCCGAAGCATGGGTGTAATTGGTTCCGGAAGTCTGTTCATAAACTGAAGTGTTCATAAACTGAAGCGAACTTTCCCATTGAAAGTAATGGAAAGTGAATTAATCCGTTCCAGATGGGTCCACGGCATTTGTAAACCGAAAATTCGTAAACCGAGGTGTTCATAAACCGAGGTTCCACTGTACAAGAAAGGAGATTCTGATCAAAGATCAGGAAGAAATTTCTGACAGTAAGAGCTGTTTGACAGTGGAACAATCTCCCTTGGGAAGGTAGTAGACTCTCCTTCCTTGGAGTTTTTAAGCAGAGGTTGGATGGCCATCTAAATGGCCTCGGCCCAGTACACCTGAAGGAGCGTCTCCACCCCCATCATTCTGCCCGGACACTGAGGTCCAGCACTGAGGGCCTTCTGGCGGTTCCCTCACTGCGAGAAGCCAAGTTGCAGGGAACCAGGCAGAGGGCCTTCTTAGTAGTGGCGCCCTCCCTGTGGAATGCCCTCCCATCAGATGTCAAAGAAATAAACAACTACCGGAAGTTTAGAAGACATCTCATGGCAGCCCTGTTTAGGGAAGTTTTTTTTTTTTTTTTAATGACTGATGTTTTAATGTATTTTAAATCTCCTGTTGGAAGCTGCCCAGAGTGGCTGGGGAAACCCAGCCAGATGGGCGGGGTATAAGTAAATCATAACAACAATAGTAATAGTAATAGTAATAATTATCTGACATGGATGCTTTAGCTGAGATTCCTGCATTGCAGGGGGCTGGACTAGATGACCCTTGGGGTCCCTTCCAACTCTACAATGAGATTTCCCAGGCCACACCTCCTTTCCTTAGGCCACACCCCTTGCCACCCCTACTTTGCAGCCTCTTTGAGTGTTTTAGCCTAGGTGGAAAGGCGTCTTTGACCTCTGATAATGTCTCTCGGTTGGCTGGATGGAGAACAACAACAACAACAACAACAACCAACAACAACAATTTATTTATACCCGCCCATCTGGCCGGGTTCCCCCAGCCACTCTGGGCGGCTTCCAACATACCAACAGAATGGCATGTGAGTATGTGCAAAATTTGCCTACTTTACCAAAGTAAATTTTACATTTCTTTTTCTGCCCACTTTTGTCTCTGGCCCCACCCATCTCACTGGCATGTAGCCAACAGAAGTTTGTACATAAGAGAATGAGGTCCTCAGCCTGGAAAATGTTCCCTGCCCCTTTTATAGATCTATAACTGCAGTAAGTTCATGGCAGTATAGAGCTTTGAACCGGACACTCTCTAGTCATAAGCTGTTTAAATTAATTCACAGTTCCGTCGCCAGTGGAAAAGATGCTCTTCCAGGGCTCTGGGGCTGTTTGCTGCCATCTCTGCCTCCTTCACCTTCTGGAACAGCGAGAGTAAAATCTTGGCCTTTGGGATGCAATGGAGATGGGTACTTTGGATGAAAAAGTTGCAGGCGTTTTCATGCATGCACACCACTGCTTGCAAAATCTTTTCTAGTTTCAGCTTGGACTGTTGAGTGGTGGGGTGTTGTTGTTTTTTGGAGGGGGGATGACCCTATTAGGCCACGAATTGCCCTGACTCTTGATATCTCCCCAGGTGATAAAACTCCAGCAGGGAAAATATTTTTGGAATGCAGGGAAATCTGTAACTGGAGGACAACTAGCTGCAAGGCTAGCCTTTTCCAGCTGCCTTGAGACTCTGCTTTTCTCTAGCATTACAGCTCAGGAAAGAAATGCTAAATATAATCTGATTCATCTTACATGCTAGGTTGTCAGATTCTGCTTGTCTTGAGGGATGTATGTTCTGGTTCGTCATTTTTCCTTTCTCTCTTCAGCCCGTAGTACTCCTCAGAGGGCAGTTTTAAAAATGAATAAATCTATATCTGTAAGGCTCTGGGTGTGTTAGAAATCTGGATATGCTATAAAGCAGGTTGGCTATCCAGTGGCCTTCCATGTATTGTTGGATGGATTCTAGCTTCCACCAGCCCCAGCCGGGATTGACAATGGTAGGGGCAATGTGTATTGAAGCCCCACAACTGGAGGGCCACAGGTTCCCCACACCTGCGGTTGTTGGGGTTGAGCAACTCCCATGGCCGGTTGCCAGGAACGTGCAAGACAAGGAAAAGTTCTTACCACCTGCTTTTTATTCAATATTTACAAAGAGAAGCTTGGAATACAGCCTCTTGGGATAATGGCGTGGTCCCAAGTGAATCTCCTCACACACCCACACCCACACTGTCTCTCCCACTCACTCATTCATCATGCTCAGCACCTGCATGGGCCCTCTGCCTTTGAGCTCTTTGCTCTCCTACTTTCAAGGCTCGCCAGGTTCTGGGAGAGGTTGGGTCTGGAATGCGTTCTAATGACACTCTCCACCTTAGAACAAATCTACACCACCAGGTGCCATAGAAAAGCACTAGACATATCAAGAGATCCAACACACCCTGGTCACCATTTTTTTGAGCTCCTGCCATCGGGACGGAGATATAGAACTATGCAGGCAAGAACGAGCCGTCTCAGGAACAGTTTCTTCTCTAGAGCGATTTTGGCCTTAAATGGAAAGCCTGGACTTTGAAGTCATCTTATTTTATTTGTTATTTGTATTATATTTACTGTTTTTAATTAGGTTTTGTAATTTTGGATTATGTGGAATGCTTTATCTGAGTGGATGTAGCAACCGAGTAATTTTGTTGTTCCCGCAAGGGGACAATGACAATAAAGATATCTTATCTTGTCTTGTCTTATCTTATCTTATCTTATCTTATCATCTTATCTTATCATATCTTATTAGCTGTCACCCCCCTGGTTCTCCCTCTTCCTCCTCCTCCTCTCCCATTATTTCCCAGATTTCCCTTCATCTGCTTCTGAGCAGTGACCTCCCTCAAACCCCTGTTGTAATTCTGAACTGTCTTCTCCTTCTCTGGAAGTCTCAGGGTGGGGAGGTGGTCTCTACCATTCCTCCTCTGCCCAGTTCCTGACAGTGGTACAGGTTAAGGTTCAAATCTTCATAACAATACATGCCAAACTAGTAATTATTCCCTAAAAATAGTGACAAGTAAGCTCTCCCTGGGCCTAGCAAACATAGCTGCCAAGTTTTCCCTTTTCTCACGAGGAAGCCTATTCAGCATAAGGGAAAATCCCTTAAAAAAAGGGATAACTTGGCAGCTATGCTAGCAAACCAACCTTCCTGTCCTTACTTGAAACTTAAACCAATAAGAACAAGCAGCTGGATTTTTATAGTTCTTTATAGGAGAACAGCTCGGTTACTACAACTAATCCAGAATGTGGCAGCTAGACTGGTGACTGGGAGCGGCCACCGAGACCACATAACACCGGTCCTGAAAGATCTACATTGGCTCCCAGTACGTTTCTGAGCACAATTCAAAGTGTTGGTGCTGACCTTTAAAGCCCTAAATGGCCTCGGTCCAGTATACCTGAAGGAGTGTCTCCACCTCCGTCGTTCTGCCCGGACACTGAGGTCCAGCGCCGAAGGCCTTCTGGCGGTTCCCTCACTACGAGAAGCCAAGTTACAGGGAACCAGGCAGAGGGCCTTCTCGGTAGTGGCACCCACCCTGTGGAATGCCCTCCCACCAGAGGTTAAAGAGAACAATAATTACCAGACCTTTAGAATGCATCTCAAGGCAGCCCTGTTTAGGGAAGCTTTTTAATGTTTTATGGATTTCTGTATTTTAATATTTTGTTGGAAGCCGCCCAGAGTGGCTGGGGGCACCCAGCCAAATGGGCGGGGTATAAACAATAAATTACTACTACTACTACTACTACTACTACTACTACCACTACTACTACATTAGCTTCTAATGTGTAACTGATATACGACAAAGCTTCTCACTAATTAACGGTGTAAGCAAACTACTACAGAAGATCTGCGCAAGTGGAACAGACTCCCTTGGGAGGTGGTGGACTATCCTTCCTTGGGGCTTTTATAGCAGTGATTGGATGGCCATCGGTTATGGGTGCTTTAGTTGAAATTCCTGCATTGGACTAGATGACCCTTGGGGTCCCTTCCAACTCTACAAATCTATGATTCTATATGCATATTCCCGTAGCATGTGCATTTTTGTACATATTACTTGACTAGAGATCAGCACTGCAAAATCTGGAGAAAGAAATTTTGAAGGATGGCTGTTCTTGAAAGTTTGGATTTGATATCCCGCTTTATCACTACCGAAGGAGTCTCAAAGCAGCTAACATTCTCCTTTCCCTTCCTCCCCCACAACAAACACTCTGTGAGGTGAGTGGGGCTGAGAGACTTCAAAGAAGTGTGACTAGACCAAGGTCACCCAGCAGCTGCATGTGGAGGAGCGGAGACGTGAACCCGGTCCCCCAGATTACGAGTCTACCGCTCTTAAGCACTATACCACACTGGCTCTCTATTAGGAATTAGGAAAGTTCATGTTTAAATCTGACCTGATTTAAATCCCGCCATCTCTATTTCCATATGGAGGAAGATTGTTAAGTGGGACTGCTTCCTGAAGGGGTTTCATAATCCAAATCTATGTTGTTCATTGACTTTGGCTAGAATTACCCCTTGATTTCACTTAAAGCAAAATTTTGAGGTAAAATTGGATGTATGGGGGACGTCAAAAGGAGTTTTGGAGGGGAGTCAATAAGTCCAGCAACTTTCCTCAAAGGAAAAGCCAACTATGACCTACAAGAGTGAAAGAGTTGAGGTGCATTAAGCAAGCAGCACGTGCAGGCTCACCCTTCCCTGCCACAGCAGTGTACATTTTAATGGCTGAGTCTTCCACTACTAGGTGGAGAATTGCCATTGATCTTTAGCTAGGCTGTCATTCTGCAGGGTGGGCTGTTAGCATTCCTCATCATTAAATCTCCTCTCAACCATTCTGGAGAGCTGCAGTGTCAAACCATCCTTGCTTGAGAATATCGCTCAGGCCTAGCATACAGAAGCACTGAACATTACCTTGTCAATCAGCTGAATGGTTTTGAGTGTGCCCATTGCTCTGGCAGAGCAGCTGTTGACCTGGTCAGTACCTTGATGAGAGATCACTGAGCATCCTGTGTAAGTTGCTCTGGAAGGTCCAATGGATGAGCAGGACATAAGCAATTACAGGTGCCAAAGCAGGGCTACTTGGGGTGTGTGTGTGTTGAAGGGTACTGTCTTTCCCACCCCCAAGTTGGCCATACAGATGGGCACAGTTTACTTGGAGGTCATGTTTGCAACGCCATCTTTATTTTCTTAAAATGCAATGCACCCGAAGTTCTGGTTCCATCACAATCTGTATGAAAAACTTGGATGCCACCACAAAAATGTGTGGCATCTGTTGTGTGTGTGTGTTATCTCCTTGGCACCAGAACAATTGTAGAGCCCCACCCCCCAATTCCTGATGTCACGGTCCGGTCGGCGGGCGGTTGAAGCCCTAGCTGGGGATGTCAGGACCAGAGGCAAGATGGAGGTGTAGAAGCAGGAGCAGGTGCAGGGCTGAGGGTCCAGTAGCAGGCAGTCGCAGGGTCAAGGAGCAAGGCAGAGGCGAAGGTCTGGGAGTCAAGGATCAAGGCGTCGGCAAGGCAAGGGTTCGAGGAGCAAGGATCAAGGCGTCAGCAAGGCAGAGGTCCAAGGGTCGAGGATCAAGGCGTCGGCAAGGCGAGGGTCCAAGGAGCAAGGCGTCGGCAAGGCAAGGGCCCAAGGGTCGAGGATCAAGGCGTCGGCAAGGCAAGGGTCCAAGGAGCAAGAAGCCAGCGGCAACCAGGCAGGGATAGTGTTGCTGTGGCCAAGAGCTGAAGGGAAATACTGAGCTTTTATCCTTCCCAGCTCCTGCCACCAGGTGCAGTGAGGTATCAAGTGGCCTCACCTGAGTGACTACTCCTTGCCTCTCCAGCACAAGCTGAGGTCTTCACCTGAGTGGCCACTCCTTGCTTCTCCAGCACAAGCTGAGGCAGGCCCCACTCCTGCAAAGCACTACAGGCCCCAGAGCCTGACTCCTGCCCATACTCCTGACACCTGATGATCCTTGTCACCCACAAAATACTTCCCAGGCAGCCCCCCGCTCTTCAAAACAACTTCCCCTCTTTCCCATTGAAGCTGCAGTGGTGATGGTGCACAGTAGATCAGTGGAAGTTTCCTCCCTACTCTCTATTTTGATGCTCACGCCTGGGGTATCATAGGAGAGAGAGAGGCCTCCATTTTTGGAGGAGGAGAAAGCCATCAATGGTTACTAGCCATGATGGCAGTGCTCTGCCTCCACAGTTGGAGGCCACAATGCTTCTGAATACCAGTTGCTGGAAACCGCAGGAGGCGAAGAGTGCATTTGTGCTTGGCTCCTGCTTGTGGGTTTTCCATAGTCACCTGGTTGGCCACTGTGAGAACAGGATGCTAGACTCGATGGGTATCTCACTTGATCCACCTGGGCTCTTCTAATGTTCTTAGGTTCTTATTATGGGTCACTGAAGGACTTTAGGACTTCAAAGGCTCTTCTCTTGTTTGAAGTGAGTGTTTAAGAGCCCATTTCCGAGACTGGTTTAAGAGAACATGACCAACATCTCTAACTACTCCTGGGGCAGAGGAGCATGGTCTCACTCGGCAGAAAAGGTTGGAGGGACCTCAAATTCAGCAAGTTCATCATATTTGGAAGCAAGTGAAGTATTGCACATTGTCACTGAAACAGGAGGTACCCCATGTTTAGTGTGGGGAAATCTGTGGCCTTCCCTATGTTATTGAATATACCGGACCCCATTATGTTTGTTTTAAAAAGGGCTATTTAAGGTATCTAACCATTGGAGATGCAATAGGGATAATGCTTCTCTAAAACATTTTTGTTTTCATTGTCCTATTTTGAAAGATTTTGGGGCAGAAGGTAACTGAAACATCAACAGAATTGTACAACACAACCTTACATTTACAGAGCAAAATATCCTCTTGAATTACATACCCAGCACATGGAACCTTACGAAAGGACAATACGCGTGGACTCCCTTCTATGATTGGACTGAAGACTTATACGAACTCACAACATATGAACAACTTGCATATAAACGCAGACTTGCAGATTCAAGGATATTTGGAATCGATTCTTACAAATACCCTAATAGGTTAAGAGCTGGTGAAGTAGAATAACAACCTTGGAAAATATACCGTTTTGGGTCTTTCCACACCCCACTTTGTTTTCCCTTCTGCACGGGTTCTGTTTCTCTTTTTCTGTTTTTTTGGAGACATAGGATTCTTATCTCATTATACATGATCAAGCTTTCCTTTGCACCTCAGTCCTTGCTCCCCCCCCCCGCAAGACCAATTGCAGTCATTAACAGTCGTTAACAGTCATCAACAGGTTTACCACTACTATCAGCCCATCACCCATTCCCATCACCCCCACCCCACCCTCTGAATATACATAAGGGTCTGGTGACTTCTATTTCAGTGTATCTGATGAAGTGTGCATGCACACGAAAGTTCATACCAAAATAAAAACTTACTTGGTCTTTAAGGTGCTACTGAAGGAATTTTTTTATTTTGTTCTCTCTCTCTCTCTCTCTCTCTCTCTCTCTCTCTCTCTCTCTCTCTCTTTTGCATCTCACCATGTCCGGTGCACATATAGTTATGCACGGTACCTTTTGAGCTCTCAATAAAGATGCTAGTTAGTTATTTATTTTAAGCAATGTCCACAAACCAACTGTAGCATATGTTTCTCCTTTTGTGGCAGAAATTGCTTCCTGGTCCAGGCCCCTCGTACCTCCCACCTGCCGCTCAGCGCGGGGTCATTTAGACTGGAAGCTCTTTGGGGACAGGGGCTCACTCTGGCTTGAACTCGGCATTGGTGCAGCTGCCGTCACAGGAACGTCAATAGCAGATACCAGCAAACAAATCAGACAAGCACAGAGAGCCTACGCGCCGAGCAGGCTCCGAGATATTTGCTTCTGCTGTCAGTTTGGCTTTTATACCTCGAGAGCTCTTGCAAAATGTACATATTTCAAATGGCGAGATGGTGATGGGAAGCGAAAGCTGCATTTCTTAGACACAAATAAGGCTGTGATGGAACTCCGTCCCCCGCTCCTGCTGGTTACTAGCCCTAAATTCTATTAGGCATTTCCCATGCATTCAAGCAGCACCAGCCGTAGTTGCGAGGTTTTCAATTTTTAAACACACATCCACAATTCAAATTGGAAGGCTAGAAAAGCAATCCTGGAGAAATTAATGGCCTGGCTGAATGTTTCTGATGAGCTGGTGCCTTGCTCTCTGGTTGCATGCAGGTGTAATATTTTGATTGCTATTTTTAAAATGGAAAAAGTTGGTGACATCTTTTAAAATAAGGTGTGTGTGTGTGTGATTTTTTTTTTAAAAAAAGAACAAGCTGGCTAGATCTGTCAAGGCCATAGATGAGAAAGTCCTCAAATCAGCTTTTTTCTCCTGGATTGATCAGGTGGTGGCAGCTGTGAGCACTGGCTTATACATAACCATGAGAAGGCAGATGCAGCCACTGTTAGGCATGTATTGATCATATTCTGTTTAGATGAGAGGTCCCCAAGCATTCAGAATTTTCCAAAATGTGCCATAAGCACCAGTCACAAAATGGCTGCCATGGGGGTGTGGCTGGCCTAAGCATCAGGTAATGTCTTAGCTGCCAAGTATCCCGTTTTTCACAGGAAACCCCTGGATTTTAATCTGTTTCCCGCTGTTCTCCCGAATGGAGAAAAATCCCGCCTGGAGAAAAATTCCTGCCTGCCAGGGAGCCTCCATTTTGGGTGCTGCTCTGCCCATGTGCGGGCACTGGAAATAGGGCAGAGCGCCACCGGAAGTCGCTTCTACGCATGCCTGGCGGCCATCTTGGTGGTGGCCATCACCAAGATGGCCGCCGGGCATGTGTAGAAGCAACTTCCGGTGCCGCTCTGCCCCATTTCCGGTGCCCACACATGGGCAGAGCGGCCCTGGAAGATGCTTCTACACAACTTCTGGTGCCGCGCCGCTGCTGATTCCGCATTTTTCAGCGGGAGACTTGGCAGGTATGGGTAATGTGCATTGGCCATATGCTGTTTAGATGGTTGCAATGCCACCCCTGCCCTTCAGCAGGTTTGAATTGGCCACACACACTTTCTTGGGGAGAGGAGACGAGTTGGTCTCTTCTTCCACAGGGAGGGAGACTTGGGGATCACATGGGCAGGAGAGCCCAATCGGACGGAAGCAATCAGACTGCTATTTAAGTCTCATCCACCCTTTCAACCGATGTCTTCTCCTTTGCAGCATGATGAGTGTGAGGGTGGTTTTGAGTAGGATTTTTGGGACCCTGCGATCATCCCCTCAGGCCCTTCTTGTATCCACTCCATGAGAGGTCCTAAGTGTGGCAACACGAGAACTGGCCATTTCTCTGGTGGCTCCCCATTTGTAGAATGCTCTCCTCTATAACCAGGCCTTTGAGCTTTAACTATCTGAGGTCTTTTAAAACACAGTGGGATGTTTTCAATGTATATATTCCTCCCCCCCCCTCGTTTTAATGTATCTATGTGAGGTTTTTTTTGTATGGTTGGTTGGTTGGCTGTAAGTCGCTTTGGGTTGCCCAGGGCAAGATAAAACGACCAACAGATTTAATAAATAAATAATTTGCATAACTTGATCATTGTTCGGCAGATTCGGCTGTTGTTATATTTCAGCAAATCTGACCTTTCCACCATAACTCCGTGTCTTTAGTCTTCTTTCATGGTACACGTGGAGATGTTTTTGAAATGTGTAGGAAATTGCAATTGATAGCCAAGAGCTTCTCTCCATTTTTCTTCTCTGCATTTGGCTTCCAAGCAATTACTGACACCAGTTCAAAAATCCTGCTTGTCTTCTTCAAAGCTCTTAAATGGTTTGGGTCCCAGACACTTAAAGGACCATCTGCTGCTACATGATTCTGCTCTCCTTTTGAAACCCGTCAGGGAGATTCTGTTCTGCCTCCTTCCTCCATCAGAAAAGCAGCACTCGTATAAAAATGCATTGGATCGGCTATGGAGTGAAAATGTAGAAAAATGGAACACTGTTCCAATTTAGTCCCTCAAAGACTCTCACAGCTTAGCCTCAGGACCAAACTCCATGTTATGATAGGCATGCCTGTTAAAATGCACGCTTAAACCAGTGGCTTTTATTTGGGTGGTTGTGGTGAGGACAGTCGCAGGAAGGTGCTCCTGATCTAGATTAGAACCCCAGACCAGTTTCAGGACTTTTTAAAATAAAAAATGCTGCTATTTTCCCATGAAGGTGCTCTTTTTAGTAAACAAAACTTGGGGGGCGCAAAAACATCAGGGCACATGTTTGAAATGGGAGACCAAAGCTTTAGTAAGCTTTTTTATTTTATTTTAAGTGTGCTTATCATATTGTGCCATCAACCTTGATGGCAGAAAGTGAGGAGGAATTAAAGAACCTTTTAATGAGGTTGAAAGAGGAGAGCGCAAAATATGGTCTGAAGCTCAACATCAAAAAAAAACCAAGATCATGGCCACTGGTCCCATCACCTCCTGGCAAATAGAAGGGGAAGAAATGGAGGCAGTGAGAGATTTTACTTTCTTGGGCTCCTTGATCACTGCAGATGGTGACAGCAGTCACGAAATTAAAAGACGCCTGCTTCTCGGGAGAAAAGCAATGACAAACCTAGACAGCATCTTAAAAAGCATAGACATCACCTTGCTGACAAAGGTCCGTATAGTTAAAGCTATGGTTTTCCCAGTAGTGATGTATGGAAGTGAGAGCTGGACCATCAAGAAGGCTGATCGCCAAAGAATTGATGCTTTTGAATTATGGTGCTGGAGGAGACTCTTGAGAGTCCCATGGACTGCAAGAAGATCAAACCTATCCATTCTTAAGGAAATCAGCCCTGAGTGCTCACTGGAAGGACAGATTGTGAAGCTGAGGCTCCAATACTTTGGCCACCTCATGAGAAGAGAAGAATCCTTGGAAAAGATCCTGATGTTGGGAAAGATTGAGGGCACTAGGAGAAGGGGACGACAGAGATGGTTGGACAGTGTTCTCGAAGCTACGGACATGAGTTTGACCAAACTGCGGGAGGCAGTGCAAGACAGGAGTGCCTGGCGTGCTATGGTCCATGGGGTCACGAAGAGTCGGACACGACTAAACGACTAAGCAACAACAACATCATGATGTGCAGCTTGGCCCTTCAGATATTTTGGACTACAACTCCCATTAGCAGCAGCCAACACAAAAGAAAGCACACTATGAGCAATCAACCTATGGAACTCACTCCCACAGGAGGTAGTGATGGCCACCAACTTTGATGGCTTTAGAAAATTATTCGACAAAGTCACAGAGGAGCAGGCTGTAGATGGCGACTAGCCACTATGGCTATGTTATGTACCTCCACAGCTGAAGGCAGCAATGCACCCCTGGCTATGTGAATTGGCATAACTCATGTGAATGTTGCTGCAGCTATTTTTTTCCACCACAGAAGATGCTCTTATTAATAGCGTATAGAGACGCAGAAATGTACTTCGTTCACACAGACAGCGCCTGCAGCAATGCGCACAGCCTTCGTATGAGCCGAGCCAATTTATTTGAATTTCCTCTGACATTTCTGCATTCTAATTCCCCCCCCCCTGAAGAATTGCAAGACCGAGCTCATATTACTCTATATGTGTATACCCCCCTCTCTTTTTTTGCTATGCTCAACTGGACAAGGAAGATGAAAACACATTTAGCAGACCATGAACCAAGTCCAGAGAACTTGAGGGCTCTATAAAATTCTAATGAACTGCTTACAGCATTCCAAACAAAACCTGTGTGTTTTTCTAATTACGTTTTTTATGACATGCTTTTTAATGTGGCCGCACAGTTCACAGGGACACAGTGTGCCTTCTGTCCGACACCAAAGTCGGCGATAAGCAGAGTTTTGGCATAGAATCGTGTCAGTTCAGATGCTTGTTTTTGCCTCATTTGGTTACGATAATGCCATGGAGCACCATCCTCTCAGTTCTCCTGTACAATCCCCAATGAAATGAGTGGGGCATGTGCAAGAGTGGGCTGGTGCAATTGCAAATCTACTGCACATGTATCAGAATATAATAAGAACCTGCTGGATGAGGCCAATGGCCCATCATGTCCAGCATCCTGTTCTCACAGTGGCTGACCATGTGACCTGTGAGAAGCCTGCAAGCTGAACATGAGAGCAGCAGCTCTCTGCCCACCTGCAATTCCCAGCAACTGTGCTTACATGTATGTGCAGCACATGCTATTATTTTCCTAAAGAATTTCCAAAAAACCAACTCAGAGATGATTATTTCCCAGGGACTGTTCCAGAAAACAGAAAAATAATTGGCATGCACATGGATCCTTACAACTAGGACGCAAGGCAGGCTGCATAAATGGACCACCATTCCGCATATGAACCTGCCCAGACTCTGAGATCATCATCCGATGCCTTTTTCTGTGTGCTCACCTCCAAGGGAGATTGGGTGGATGGTGACAAGATAACTGGTCCTCTCTGCAGTAGCCCATGAAGTTCTCCCTCCAGGGAGGCCTACTGTATACCATCATTGTCATAGTTTTGGAACCAGGCAAATATGTTTTTGTTTGGGGGAATATTTGGGCCAGTGATGTTATACTGTGCTGTTAAATCTGTTTTTAAGAATGACCGTTCCCCACGTAAAAGGAGAAGCACATTTTGCGCGGTCGCGCGCAGCCCCCTGGGATCCCTGAGGCAGCCCTGGAAGTTCGGAGGCCGGCACTGCCTTCCCGGGCTGGATACTGGTGGACTCCACCCATGCAGTTACCTGTCCTATCCAGCTCGGGGAGGCGTTGCCGGGGGGGGGGGGTTGGCCAGGTAGGAGGAGGTAACCTTACTGTGCACACGGCTGAAGCGGAATCATTTCCGGGAAGCAGTCAACGGCTCCTGAGCTTTCCCACCCTCCACTCCCAAGAATTAATGATTGCATTACATGTTATTTCCTTCCACAGGCGTACACACACGCAGGTGCTGCTACGACAAGGCTGCCGTTGAAGGGCTGGAAAGGAATTTCCCTGCATTGGCAGGTTTCGCCTTTCCCGTAGCAATTCGTCACAACTTTGGCGGGTGCAGGCCTTGGGCGGAATCCTTTAGTCATCTACATAAATGGGGGGCGTTGGGGCGGCAATAACAGGGTTCCTGTAAATGGGGCTGGGGGAGGCATTGACCATGTGCAATAGGCTGTCATTGCCCTCCCCCTCCAGCAGCTGCGATCAAAGGGGGGTGGGCTATCTGCTTGAACATATGTTCTCCAGAGCTAGCCCAACCCCCACACATGCTGGATAACCCTAAAATTACCCAGATCCCCGGCTGGGGGCTGGGAAGGATATACGCCCAATGCCTGCGCCAATGTCTCCCTACATCTGAATTTTAATAAAGTTGTGGCCAATTTTAATCCCATAGAACATGGTCTTGTGTCATCATTCCGCTCGGGGGCTGCCTGGGGGCTTTGGGGGATTCGGCCTGACCGCACAATGCTTATATGATTTTATTATTGTATTTGAGCTTTGTTGTTGAGTTTTGAGGTCAGGGACACAGAACATAGGTGAAGTCTACATTTGCTAAATGATGAGCTTTACGACCAATCACAATCAGAAATCCTCCTCATGCTTCTGCTCGTCTAGGTACATAAGCCCAAGACTTGTTTCACCCTCTTCACATATGGGAAACCATGGTTTCTCATTATGTTTGAACCTGAACTAGAAAACAGGAAAACTACAGGACACTGTATTTTTTAGTTAATGGGAGAGAAGGGAGAATCTTGAATAGGATTTATTATTATTATTGGTATTATTTATTTATTGTATTTTCCTGCGTATAAGACTACTTTTTAACCCAGGGAAATCTTCTCAAAAGTTGGGGGTCGTTTTATACGCTGGGTCGTCTTATACACAGCTGCAGAAGCGACATTTTGGAAATGAGCAGCGCGGCACCAAAAAACGCTTCTGCGCATGTTCAGATGTGATTTTCGGCTTCCAGGCATGCACAGAAGCGATTTCTGGCACTGCGGACATTTTGGATATGGGCAGCGCGGGCATGTCCAGCCCACGGACGATCGTAGGAAGAGGGGTAGTCTTATACGGCGAGTATATCCCAAACTCTATATTTTAACTATAAAAGTTGGGGGTCATCTTACACGCCCAGTCGTCGTATACGCCGGAAAATACGGGTACTACATTTCTATCCCGCCTTTCCTCTATGGAGGTCAAGGTGGTATACATGACTCACTTCCTCCCCATTTTATCCTCATAACAACCCTGTGAGGTAGGTCAGACCAAGAGCAACTGTGACTGGACCAAAGCCACCCAGTCAGATTCATAGCTGAGCAGGCATTTGAACCCTGGTCTCCCAGGCCCCAATCCATCACTCTAACCACTGCACCACACTGGCTACATTACGCTATGTGCATATAAGTTTGCTGCTGCCTTATTGTCAGAACAAACTCTCTGTTTCTGTGTTTGTGGGAAGGAGCACATACTGTGTTAGAAGGAGAGCAAGTGCAGGCTGCATAGCTGCCAAGTCTCCCGTATTCCCCGGGAAACCCCCGTTTTTCCAGCTGTCCCCAGCCGAAAAAAAATTGATTTTTTTGTTTTTTCCCGTTTTATTCTGCTGTTTATTCCTGGTTTATTCCTGGTTTACTTCCGGTCTGCTACTTCTGGTCCAGTCCCTTATTTGTCAGGCCGGAACTTGGCAGCTATGGCAGGCTGGCTCGGGGCAGGGAAGACTGTGTTGGACAGGTAAGGATGTTGATAAATACACAAAACAACTAGGCTAAGATGGCAAGAGAAACTATGAAGAGCAGCCCTGGCAGAGCTGCATTAGGCAGAGAAGGCATTTCTAGAATTAAATACGTTGATTTGGGCAGCAGTTGGAGCAGAAACAATGCAATCTCCTTCGGCTGCCGGAAAACACGAGAGGAGTGACATAACAAAAAATCTTATCCGAAAACCTTGAATTTAGACAAAGCATTACAATGGGGGAAGCAGTGACCCTTCTCTCCCATGTCGATCAATCAGACCAAGATTGGTAGCTGACTGAATCAAAGCAAGAAAGCCTTGCGAGGTGTCAGTAAGAAAGAAATATGTTTTAAGCTAGATGGAGAGGTAGTTTTCTTCAGCTGATTCAGCTGACAATTTCAAGAATAATAAGTGAACATTAAACTATTATGTTGACTTTAGTCCTTAACCCCCTATCCTTTATCATTTCCCTGAGTAAGACAAGGATGGCCTGAATCCAGGAAGAAAAGGTCCAAGCCAATGTACAAGAGCGATGGAGCAACTCAACTATGAAGAAAGGTGACCAGGTTTTCGTGTAGAGAAAAGGCAGTAAGAGGAGATATGACAGAAAGTGTATAAAATCATGCATGTTGTGGAGGAGCTGGGTAGATTAAAGCTTTTCTCCTGCTATCATAACACTGAAACTCAGGGACATCCAACTAAGCCAAATATTGGAAGATTTGTTAGTATTTGTACTGCATTTGTTAGAAAATGTAAAGAATAATATGTACTTGGGGGGGGGGAGAAAACCTATGTAATGTAATTTAACAGCTGCAATATCTTGTGACTCTAATTAAGGTCACAGAAACGCTGAATCATTCATTGCTCTGCCAATTTGTTAAACTCACTTTAAAATTGTGTGTATGTGTGTTAGATTGGAGGGGTGGGAGTTGGTGGTTGGCTGGTTGTTTTGCTGTTGTTCACTGCATGTGGAAACTTCAGGCAGATGCTGTCTCCGCAGGAGTTTGTGAGTACAGGCAAGCAATGGGCTGATAACTTCCGCACTGCTACGAAGGAGTTTTGGAAGCAAAAAGACCCTCTCTTGGGCTCAAGGGAGAGAAACACATTGCATTGGACTTGATATGCCTAAACTAAACTGCTTGTTAATTGTTGACATCCTACAAGTAAAGCGCTATCTCCAAAGTCTTATGTGTGGAGTCTACTTCATCACGAGGGCTTTGAGGGTGAAACCGCTTCATCACTCTGCGTGACTCAGGAAAAAGAGAGCACTTCTTCACTATGAAAAACTATGAAATTTCTTCCCACAAGAGGCAATGATTTCCACCAACTTGGATGGCTTCAAAAGAGGATTAGACAACTTCGTGAAGAATAAGGCTATCTGAGGCTACCTCCCCTGTTGGAGGCATTACGTCTTTGAATACGTTTAGTTGCTGAAACTAGTTGCTGGACTAGATGAATCCCAAGCCGGAATTAAGATTGCCGGAAGAAATATCAACAACCTCAGATATGCAGATGACACAACCTTGATGGCAGAAAGTGAGGAGGAATTAAAGAACCTTTTAATGAGGGTGAAAGAGGAGAGTGCAAAATATGGTCTGAAGCTCAACATCAAAAAAACCAAGATCATGGCCACTGGTCCCATCACCTCCTGGCAAATAGAAGGGGAAGAAATGGAGGCAGTGAGAGATTTTACCTTCTTGGGCTCCTTGATCACTGCAGATGGTGACAGCAGTCACGAAATTAAAAGACACCTGCTTCTTGGGAGAAAAGCAATGACAAACCTAGACAGCATCTTAAAAAGCAGAGACATCACCTTGCCGACAAAGGTCCGTATAGTTAAAGCTATGGTTTTCCCAGTAGTGATGTATGGAAGTGAGAGCTGGACCATGAAGAAGGCTGATCGCCGAAGAATTGATGCTTTTGAATTATGGTGCTGGAGGAGATTCTTGAGAGTCCCATGGACTGCAAGACGATCAAACCTATCAATTCTGAAGGAAATCAGCCCTGAGTGCTCACGGGAAGGACAGATCGCGAAACTGAGGCTCCAATACTTTGGCCACCTCATGAGAAGAGAAGAATCCTTGGAAAAGACCCTGATGTTGGGAAAGATTGAGGGCACTAGGAGAAGGGGACGACAGAGGACGAGATGGCTGGACAGTGTTCTCGAAGCTACGAACATGAGTTTGACCAAACTGCGGGAGGCAGTGCAAGACAGGAGTGCCTGGCGTGCTATGGTCCATGGGGTCACAAAGAGTCGGACACGTCTAAACGACTAAACAACAACAGTTGCTGAAAACCGCAAGGGGAGAGAGCACTTATTATGGCAGGTCCTGGTTGGTCATTGTGAAAGCAGAATGCTGGGCTAGATGGGCCATTGGCCTGATCCAGCAGGATCTTCTTATGGTCTACCTCCAGCATGAGTAGATGTGTGGAGAATGTGTTTATCAGGGATGGTTACCGCTGCACCTTGCAAGTAAATGAATATCACTGGGAGCTAAATTATTATACCCTTTAGAAGACGAGGCAATCCAGCATTGCACAGGAATGAGGTTTAGAAGTTATACATTGTTGAAGGTCAGAAATGGACAAATAAATCTCTGCCTTCAGTGGAAATATTTCATACCCTATTAAGTGGAACTGAAAGGGTAAATTAATATTAATAATAAGTAATAAGGGAAACCATGCCCTGAAGGGACACCTTTTGATTTGTGCACAGTTGTTATGTTGAACAGTATAATAAGCTAGATGTTCTGAAAGACACAAAACCAAATCCCCTGGCTGCTTTTTTTTATGATTCCTGCACTCCACAGAGCACTGTGCAGCTCAGTCCTTTTATTTGTGCAGCCCCAGATACACACAGCCTATAAATTTGAACAAAAATTGTATAGTTCTCTATATTTTTATGATTATGCTGATAAGACATTTCAGTCATTCTCTGCTGGGTATTTGAGCTTTCTCAATAAAATTGTCAAAGTTCTTAAATCCATTATTTTACATGCGCAAAAGGCACGTGTTCAAAAAGCATGGCAAAGTTCAATACCCACTAAAGACCTCAAGTTGGAACATTTTCCAGTGTCCATTATCCACCCCACCCCACCCCATTCGCATTTTCCTGTTGGAAGCTGCCCAGAGTGGGTGGGGAAACCCAGCCAGATGGGCAGGCTATAAATAATATATTATTATTATTATTATTATTATTATTATTATTATTATTCCTTGTGATAGGTAACCTTCTAATTCAGGAGTCTCCAACGTGGTGCCCACTAGAAGTAGAAGAAGAAGAAGAAGAAGAAGAAGAAGAAGAAGAAGAAGAAGAAGAAGAAGAAGAAGAAGAAGAAGAGGAGGAGGAGGAAGAAGAGTTTGGATTTGATATCCCGCTTTATCACTACCCGAAGGAGTCTCAAAGCGGCTAACAGTCTCCTTTCCCCTCCTCCCCCACCAACAGACACCCTGTGAGGTGGGTGGGGCTGAGAAACTTCAGAGAAGTGTGACTGGCCCAAGGTCACCCAGCAGCTGCATGTGGAGGAGCGGAGACACGAACCCGGTTCCCCAGATTACAAGTCTACCACTCTTAACCACTACACCACACCGGCCTACATGTGCCCATAAAGGCCTTCCCTGGTGGTCACAGCTTCCCCTCCATCACTGAAATCAGCATAACAGTATAATACACACCATACCTTTAAAGCAAATTTATAGCATATGACTTCCACCAAAGAATTCTGAGAACTGTAGCTTATCCCAAACAGAACAACAACTTCCAACACCCATAACAATTTGCAGTTCCCAGGATTCTTTGGGGGAAGCTATGAATGTTGAACGTTTGGTGTGCGTGCAGCTTTTGCTTGGTATGCATGTGATGCCCACAATAATTTTGCAGTTTGCAAATGTGCCTAAGGGCCCTGAGAAGTTGACGACCCCTATTCTGACCTCCCTCCTCCATCATTTCACTGGATGGCCAGTCAGTTTCTGTGTTCCATCACAACTGATCTTTCACAGGAGCCCCCCAAAACTGCTTCATGATATATTTAGGATTGACTGAAACATTGCATCTCTAAACATGATTAAATAAATATTAACCTGCAATACCACCCCCTCAGGTAACATGTTGACCTCAGGTATGCTGTCCTGTCCACAGCATTCAAGTAAAACTCGAGTGACAATGCCGTCCACTTTTGCATATGAAATTGAGGAAACATCTTGTTCTTCACCTCTGGTGGCAAAATGTCTTGAGCAGGCCTTGCTTTACCAAGCTCAAGTGATGAAACCTTAGAAGCTGATTTATACCTACCCAACACCTCCTCAAGGAAGCTACTCACAGCCCTTGGGCTGTTTCACAGACTTACCCAAGGGCTCCCATTTCTACATCAATAAAAGTTAGGAATTCTTTGTGGGGAATTAAAAATAGCATTTTGTCTACTCAACTAAAGGAGGCATTGGATAATTCAGCTTTTTTCTTTCTTTCTTCACATGCAACAAACCTATAAGCTAACAAGAACCCCAAAGTCCCTTGAAGTGTCATTTTTGTTCTTCTAACCATGTAGATACAAAATTGCACTGCACGGATTTTCCTTATCTTTTTAGCACACTCTTCATATATAATGCAATTGGATCCATTCCAATTTTGACTTAAGTTTTAACTCTACTTAGTCCAGAGAGCTACTTAATAGGAAGGAGAAATCAACCATGTCCTACTTTTCTGGACATGAAGGGGGAGGGGGAATGCATAGTTTCAGCTACGGTAATTCGGATTCTGTTGGTTAACAATTGGCATTATTTAGAAGTGTAACCCACAAGAGTGTTTTGTCCAGTTCCCCAAATGCTACTGCAGTGTAGTATACAATCTGTTTCTGTCCTTAGAGAACCTGAAGTCCAGAGACATGGCCATACTCAATCCAGAGGAGAATGAGGGTAGTTGCATAAGGTGGTGGTGGGGAGAAGGGAATAAAAGAGCCTGCTGGTTCAGACCAAAGGACCATCTACTTCCCAGAGTAGCTAACTAGATATCCTTTGAGAAACTCAGAAGCAGAGAATTTTGTCTATCCTGAATCAATGGCTTAACAAAGACATTCGCTTGACCCAGGCATCCCCAAACTGCGGCCCTCCAGATGTTTTGGCCTATAACTCCCATGATCCCTAGCTAACAGGACCAGTGGTTGGGGAAGATGGGAATTGTAATCCAAAACATCTGGAGGGCCGAAGTTTGGGGATGCCTGGCTTGACCCAAGTCTCCTGTTTTAACTGGTGTGCCATTCTAATGGGATTCTTTTCCTGTACAGGTAGTGACCATTTTAGGTGTACCCAATTGGACCCAGAAGAAGGCAGAATGTGGGTGGAACAGGTCACCGACACGCATGGGAACCGAAAATGGAACCGCCCCACAAAATGGTTGCTGCCTGTATATTTTAATAGGATTGTTTTCGGAGAATTTTCCTTGTTGTCTATTTTGAATTATTCTGTATGCTGTGCGATTGGCTTTGATGTTTTATATACCACGTAGAAGCCATCCTTGCATTAAGAAATATAAGAATTCTACAACGGCTGCTACTATCAATCAGTTTCATTGGTTGATCTTTAGTTCTAGAATTATGAGAGAGTGAGAGAAACATCTCCACTCCATACATAATTTTATAACCCTTTACCATCTCCTCCGCAGTTCGGCTTTTTCATAAACTGTAAAAAGCCCCAAATGCTTCATTGAGTCTGCAGTGAAAATGGTCCAGACTAAATGGATTGATGTTTGTTGCCTGAAAAAATAGGGATGTTGTTGCTGGCTTTTTACATAAGGCCCATTCTGATGATGCCTTTAGGGTGCAGAAGCAACTGCAACCTGTGGTTCTCTTGCACATATAATATTGTCAAAATATGTTGCTCGTGCATATGATAATGTCAAACCATCTTATCAGTCCACTTTGATGTGTTCAGTTTTCAGACAATGCCAAAATTCAAATCTTTGTGTGAACCAAGTCTGGGTTGAATATTCATAGGAGCTTTTCATGTGGCAAGAGTCAAAGGCAAACAAGAATCCTCTTTTGAACTGTCGTTCCTTTTCTACTACGAGTAGGTAACCTGTGGCCCTCCAGATGCTCTCGGACTGCAACTCCCATCAGCCCCAGCCTATGCTACTGCTTTTGTTCCTACCAGTATTGTTTGGGTTTCTATGCAGGACAATGCTAACATGAGAAAGAGCTAAGTCAGTGTGGTGTAGGGGTTAAGAGCGGTAGACTCATAATCTGGGGAACCGGGTTCACGTCTCCGCTCCTCCACATGCAGCTGCTGGATGACCTTGGGCTAGTCACACTTCTTTGAAGTCTCTCAGCCCCACCCACTTCACAGAGTGTTTGTTGTGGGGGAGGAAGGGAAAGGAGAATGTTTGCTGCTTTGAGACTCCTTAGGGTAGTGATAAAGCGGGATATCAAATTCAAACTCTTCTTCTTCTTCTTCTTCTTCTTCTTCTTCTTCTTCTTCTTCTTCTTCTTCTTCTTCTTCTTCTTCTTCTGTCAAAGGCTCTTCCAAGGTGGCCCAAGTCTTCTGATGCCACTGGCCTGATGTTGGATGAGAACATGATGATTTCCAAGCTCAAATGATGCTGAGGGTACCTATGAGTTTGTCCTACAGCTGATTCTTCTAGTCCAGTGGTGCCTGTGTGTTCTCTGACTAAAAGTAGTTCTCCATGAACATAGGTAGAGGACTTTGCTAGCCCTGATTATGGAGATCTTTAGGAAACAAAACCAAAAGATGCCAAGCATCGAAGTCCTGGGACCTCTTTGTGCAATACAGGAGCACTATTCTTCTCCATGCCTTTCCAGAAATTGCAAGAAATATGGTGAGAAAGTCAGTATCTTTTTAATGAGGCGCTAGCTTTCCTTGCAACAAATCTGGAAGTGGGACACTCTTCAGGGATAGCACTGCATCTGCTTGTTGCGTCCTGGGAAATACTGCTGGTGAAGACATGTTTTAATTCTAAAAACTCTTAACCAATAACACATTACATTACACCACACGATATATTGCAAGAGGGGTTTTTTTTTTAATGCACTCCTTACAATAAACACTAGAAAATCTCATTATCTCAGACATTGCATTTTCGGCAAAAAGCATGGCAGTAAATAAATCATATAAGCTTTAATGGCAAATGCTGGATTCCTGTAAAACTCCCAACAACTGGTGTGTGAGAATCGATGAAGTTCATTTACATGACCCATGCTATCAAAGCAGATGTCCAGTGAATCATGCCAAGGCTCATTTTATGCTCTCCTGCAATTCTATCCATTCATATTAACCCTAGCTCCCTGATCTTAGGCACACTGCATGAAAGTAAAACACATCGATTACGGTGGAAGTTGCTTTTGCATTGTGTGCTTAGAAACAGGATGTCAAGAGAATGAAGTGTGTGCAAAGTCAAGAAAAGAAATGTAAAGTGTGTGCACGGTTCCGTCTCTGGTAATGCACGACACGAGTGGCACACATAGTGGCCACCATCCAGAGCACATCTATATGTGCTTGCGTCCCACTGAAATCAATTTGGAATAAAACACACATAAGTGGATGTGAGCATGTAAAAAATAAAAGCTAAAGGGCCCCTGGGGGCAGTTAAGTTCAGTCAAAGGCGACTATGGGGTTGTGGCGCTCATCTTGCTTTCAGACCAAGGGAGCCAGCATTTGCCCAACAACCTGCTTTCCGGGTCATGTGGCCAGCATGACTAAATTGCTTCTGGCACAACGAGACACTGTGACAAAAACCAGAGTGCACAGAAATGCCGTTTATCTTCCCACCAGAGTGGTACCTATTTATCTACATGCACTGGCGTGCTTTCGAACTGCTAGGTTGGCAGGAGTTGGGACAGAGCAATGGGAGCTCACCCGGTCATGGGGATTTGAACTGCTGAACTTCTGATCAGCAAGCTCAAGAGGCTCAGTGGTTTAGACCACAGCACCACCCGCACTGGGGGCAGATCACAGCTCAGGGCAAGCTGTTGCTTTGCATGTAGAATGCCTAAGGTTCAAGCTCTGGTAAATTCTGTAGAACCTCAGGCTGAATATGGCCCTCCAGTTTTCTCTATCTGGCCCTATGGATCTTCCCCCAGGCTACACTCCCTCCTCAGTCCACATCCTTCACTGGTCCTGCTCTTTTGCCTGGATTTAATGTGTCTTTGAATGGTGATCATGCCTCTTGCTTACCTAGATGGATGGTGGAGAAATGCGGGTGTTTGTAGAAACTTCTGGAATGTACCTTACTGTACAACTTCAGTCACTGCTGTTGTTATTTGAATGATTTATATACTGCCTACTCTCCCTGTCAGAGGTTCTTGCGGCTACTCTTGAGTAACAATGCTCCACATCTGCTTGTCTTTAAGGCAGGGGTCAGCAAACTTCTTCAACAGGGGGCCGGTCCACTGTCCCTCAGACCTTGTGGGGGGCCAGACTATATTTTGGAAAAAATATGAACAAATCCCTATGCCCCAAAATAACCCTCCCATTTTAAATAGGACACATTCTACTCATGTAAAGGCACCAGGCAGGCCTCACAAATAACCCAGAGATGCATTTTAAATAAAAGGACACATTCTACTCATGTAAAAACATGCTGACCATCCGTGGGCCAGATTTAGAAGGCAATTGGGCCGCATCCGGTCCCCGGGCCTTAGTTTGGGAACCCCTGCTTTAAGGTGTCTTTTATTGTGCATTCTATTTACAGTGCAAAGAGTGTGGAAAACATGTCTGCTTAGTTTGAGTCAGAACCTCGCAATGGCTTCTTTCTGTTTTGCACCCAACATAACAGCTTGGGAACCCAAAGCACCTCCCTCTCGTCCTATGGGGGGCCGTCCTTCTAACTGCTCTCCCATCATTTCCTCCCCAGCTGCCTCCCTCTCTACTCAGTGTTGAGGCTCTTTGACGCTGCTAGAGCCTTGTCCCTCCCTCTCTGCTTCCTGCTTCCTGACTCCTGACTCCTGTAATCTGATCCGCTACTGGACTTACTGCTCTGAGAGGAACTCGACCTGATTGGGGGGGGGCTGTTCCCTATAAGCCCTCCCCCTTACAATCCCCAAATGGCTTCTATTGTCCTTCCCTGCCCTCTGGCTCTGCTCACCACTAGCACACATCCCTTGGAAGGTTGCCCCAAAGGGTATGTGGTTCACACCACCTTTTTGCCAGCTCAAGTTCCTCCAGGTTCTTAGATCGCATGAATGAGCTAAATGGAGTTAGGAGCTTATGACACCCCTGCCAAGTCCCTCCCCTGCCACTCCCCCAGAACACCCATTTATTCAGGGATTAACCCCAGAATAAGATCCACTAGTCTTGGCTTAGTTGACTGAACCCATATTCCTCTCAAAGGGCTTCCATTCACAGAGTTCCCTGAGATGAGGTACTGACTGTTAAACCACTCTCAATTATGGTGAGGTGACTAGGGAGCTCCTAACAATACACAGCACCCTTAACAAACTACAGCTCCGTGGGGAAAACTATGACTCTGGTATGATACTGCTTTAAGTGTACAGTGCAAATGGGGCCTAAGTCTAACCTTTGCTTAAGCTTTCTGCAAGCAAATTGGAATGAATGCTCAATAAACATGTCATCTGAAGCAACCCCTCAGTTGGCTCCTGGTTTCACATTATCCCTGCCTTCAGTAGCTGTCCACCTCTACAGCTAGTTTTATTCTCTTGCTCACAGAATGATTCTTTCTTTTCCTTCCCCCCTTTTCTTTTAAAACAGTACAATGACCAAGGAAACAACACTTGTAAAGACACAGGGGGGAAAATATGTCAGAATGGAGACCTGGGATGAAGACAAACTAGGAGCCGGGGGATTGGTTTCCTTCACACTGGCGCTGAGATTTGCTAGCATTGCGCCATGTGAAGTGAACTGCTATCGTTTTATATAGAGACATGGAAAGGACAGAAATGTCATCCCTCAACGAGCCCAGGGCCACAGGGGGGATTTGTTTGACGTTGCGTTTCGGACGTTTCAGCTTCAAAAGGCTTTGCCGATTCAACATCCCATTTGTTCAAGACAAGGCAAAGCTTCTTGAGAAGATGTCTGTGAAAAGAGCAAAGGGAAAACGAATGTTTTCCCCCCTCCCAACCCCGCCAGATGGCCATTCATTTAAAGAGACGCTTTTGAGAATGATTTATATTAAGCTTGCTGACCACATAAGGGTTGATTCAGACTAGCAGAAAATTATAACTCCATCCCAAACATGTCAATCTATATACGCCATTAATCTTTTGCCCAGATATTGTCCAAGGCCAACTAGCAGGAAAATGCTTCTATGTTAGAGAGTGGCTCTTGGAAACTCTCCCAGCCCTTATGGAACAGAGGAAGATGGAGTCTCTCACCTGTCCATCATCTGACATACCAACAAGATCAGGTGACCATCCCTCCCAATGGGTTTTGCAGAGCTCTCTGCAAAGCATTCCACATGGTAGCGGTTTGCAAGGGGCTGCTTGAGACCCGACAATCAGCTGATTGTTGGGCCTTGTGATCAGCCAGACTGCTGGTTGATGGTGCCTACAAAGCCTTTTGCAGATGAGTCAATTTTTTTTTATCTGCCCCACATCTGATGTCATATATGATGTTAGGTGTAGAGCAGATGAGCATATTTTGGTTGAAATGGTCTTGCAAGCCAAATGGGGGTGTTTGATGGGCTTAATTAGCCCCACATGCTGGGATGGGAGGTGGGGGTCCCCTCTCTGTTCTATACTGACTGGCAGCAGCTGTCCAGGATATCAGACAGGAGAATTTTTCCAGGTCTACACCTGAAGATGTTGGGGGGTTTAAACAGGGATGACTGCATGCAAGACAGATGCTCTATCTCTGAGCAGCATAATAGCTCAGTGGACTAGATGAAGTTTTCACACTAAACATAATTTCAGGGCTGCCAGTCTTTAGCAGATTTTTTTTTTAAAAAAAGTTAAGTCTCTTTCTTTTTAACAAATTCATCTATTAATCCTACTGATTAAAATCAATATTCCAGTAACTCAGAACACATGAAATTATTGGGCTATGTAATGATAATAACAGTTTCTTGAGTACCCAATAACGTGAGAGGCAAATCATTCATTGTTTGCAGAATGACCTGTTCGGGCCTGATCCTGTGCAGGGATTGAAAAACAAGGGTTCAAATCACAAATACACAATGGCGTGCAGTTTGCTGTTCCTGAACAATATCTGCCAGATAAGCATCTGCACTCTCTCCTGAAATTAATTATATCCCGCCCAGGCAAATCCTACACATTTTATTTTTTGCATTTGTGACTTAGTTTGCATATTATTATTTTTTAAAAAAGGCATGAAAATCTGACAACTTCCCTCCCCCACCAACACATTATGTGCAAAGTGGGGAAAAGGGAGAGAGATACCAACAGAAATCTCTTTTATCACTGCTTGCCTTTCATCTCTATTCCATATGTTTCCCAGGGCCTGCCTTTGCGTTCCAGCAGTGGTGCTGAATTTTAATGATAGAAAAGGTTTGGCCACAGCCCAGCACTTTTGGGTAATAGGATTAGTTGCATAAATGCTTGTCCACAAGCTCCGTGAGTACTGCAGAAACTAGTCCTGCCATCTCTGGCCCTGACAGACATGTTCTCTGCATTTTTAGCAAGGCAACAAAGTGTTCTGGCTGGAAGTGTTTCATACTGGCAGGGTGTTGTAACTATGACATAGCGAATTGAGAGGCAGGGAGCACCGGATTTTGGCCTTGCACAGGGGGCCGCTGAATTTTGAAAGATGAAAGCCTACCCCTGAACAGGCTGAAAGGGGAGGAGAGAGAAGGTTTTTTTTTCCCCATCTGGCAAGCTGACACTTTAGTGTGATACTGAATTCTACCCAGTGTGATTTTCACCCCTCCAAGACTTTCATATTCCTCATCTGATCAGTTCTATTACTTTTCCATTATGTTCATTTATTAATACAGTTTGGCTTTTATCTTTATCACTTTATCTTTCTCAAAGCTTATTTTGCTTTCCTTACTTAGCTTGTTGGATTGTGGAGTTCTTGCAAGGAGACCTGATTTAGCACAAAGCTCTGCAACTTGTGGGAATGTTCAGGGAGGCAGGAAAGGATATATTGTTTAACGATATCCTTCCTAACTTGTGTTAGAAAGTTATATATCTTAGCAGAGTTTAGACATTCCCCTTTAAACGCACAGCGGTTTGCTTGTTGCAGGCTCGTCTGAGCCTCTCTCTATAAGATTCCTGGTAAGATCCCTTCTTGTCCCTCTTAAAAAGAATAGACATGACAATCTTATTAAAGTCTATATAAAAGTAATTTACTCACATTCATTCAGTTCACAGCTGGATCCCTGAAGGCAGACTTAGGTATACAGTATATACATCTGGAACTATCCCATAAGGGAGTTAGTCCCAACACATAGTGTTAACACATAGAAAAACAAAATGGAGAAGAAGGAGCAAAAGAGAAACATGTGCTCCCCTACCCAGATTAGGCCACACCCACATCTAGTCACATGCAGAAGAAGTTTGTCCCAGCTCAGGAGGAAACAGGAAGTTTTCTCCTGGCTGCTAGAAAGCATGTCCATTCTAGGAACGTTGTACTTGACTGCTATGTGTTTCACATCCCACACAACTGAAACAGACTACCTTAGAAGATGGTGGACTCTCTTTTATTGGAGAGTGTTAAACAGAGTTTGGATGGCCACCTGTCAAGGATTTTTTAGCTCCAATCCCTGCATTGCAAGGGGTTAGGCTAGATAATCCTCAGGATCCCTTCCAACCATACAATTCCATGCTTGTGTGAAAGGCACGTACAAGGCCCATTCAAACCTTTGTGCTGAAGAAGTGAAGATTTACACACTCTGTAACAAGGTGTGGGTCCCCCCTCCCCTGGATAGTCAACTGATGTCCACTTTAATGGTGACCCCAGTGAGTAGCAATTTCGCTGTGGTAGCAATTTCACAAAGGTGGTAGCAATTTCACTGTGGTGGTCATTTTTATTTTCCTAAAAAGCATCAAAACAAAATGGCAGCCACCATCTTGTTTCAACTCCTTTTCTTTTCTTTCTCAAACAAATATTTTCCCTCCAAAACACAAACACACAGAGATAAAAAGGATTGCTCTAAACTGCTCACTTTGAGGTAAGGGAAATGATTTTGATTCCATCCCCCAGTCATTTCCAGCCAGCTCTGTATATAGCCTCTTGCAATAATATTGTATTTAAATATTTAGGCTGTGAGGTAGTGTGAGGGAAATAGGACATGAAGTGCCAAGGCCAGAACTTTTAAGAGTCTGCTGAAGGTGCAAGATGTATTTAGGGGCCCCCCTTCCTTGCAGCAAATTCCAGTGGCCCAGTTTTGTCGCAGGAGCTTAGGTGTAGCAGCAACAGGTGTTGAGAAAATTGTGTAGAGGGGAAATGCTGACTTCTGCTCTTTGTGGCTTTTACTCTTGAAACTGCACTCTGGGTTAAAATATGCAACTCTACCAGAAAGCCACAGGAGGAGCTTTGAAAGCAGATGGCACAGAGACATTCCTTCGGTATAACGATTGACGACTGACACACAGGTTGTGGTCTCCAAAGAACCATAAGGTGATCAATTTTTCTTTCATTACATTGCAGTGTTGCTACTAAATTTCACCTACAGAGAAATGTCATAACAGATTTTGAGGTTCCTGCTTGGATGAAACTTCGGAGGAATTTTGAGGAAGGTAAAAGTAGCACCAAGAAGATTTCGAAAATTTCACATCTGTATCAGGGACACACAAGTAATGCAAATGGGTAATGCTCATAGCTGTCAAGTCTCCCGTATTCCCTGGGAAACTCCCGTTTTTCCAGCTGTTCCCAGCTGAAAAAATGATTTATTTTTTTTGTTTTCCCCTGGTTTATTCTGGTGCGGTGGCCATTTTGGAACTGGGCGGAGCATGTTCAGAAGCAACTTTTGATGCTGCTCTGCCCAGTTCCAAAATGGCTGCAGCGCGACTTCTGGTGTGGTGGCCATTTTGGAACTGGGCAGAGCAGCATCAAAAGTCACTTCTGAGCATGCTCCGCCCAGTTCCAAAATGGTGGCAGTGCTACTTCCGGTCTGCTACTTCCAGTCCGATCTCTTATTTTTCAGGCAGGAACTTGGCAGGTATGGTAATGCTGTAGGTGTAAATGTTGCTGACTTCCTTACTACTGGTTGCCATAAGAACAAATGAGTCACACCATTGATCCTTCTAACAGTAATCTCTAAAGCAGTCTTCTCCATGCTGTGGCTGATGGGAGTTGTAGCTGAAAGCATCTGCAAGAAATGCTTTCTCCAGTTGGAGAAAGCTGCTCTACAGGCACTAGCAGCAGCTCTTCAGGGTATTGTGACAAAGGTCTTCTATAGCCCTACCTAGTCCTTACCCACAAACCTATATTGACTTCTTGTCATGGCTTCCTTTATGAATTGCTGAGATTTCCGCTTGGAATTTCTGATCCCTCACCCTATTGCAGAATTAAAAATAGTTAAACTGCTTCTTTGGGGAATAAGGCCTAAATAGTTTAAGTCTGCAGTGTTGGTAGGCACCTAGAGATGCTGGCGGTTGAACCTGAGATATCCTGCATTCAAAGTATGGACTCCACTGCTGAGCTACTGCCTTGCCGCTAATGTCCTGTTAAGGGTCTACTGTGCCATTAGCTCAGGGACTCTTGCAGGAGGCAGGTTGTCCCTCGGGAGGAAGAGAAGTCAGACTCTTTGGATGAATCTCTACTGCAGGGCTGCTCATAACCAACATATATTTGGGAGTACAATTTTCAGATGATTAAAACCAGAATTCATTATACCTATCAATAACCTTTTAGCCATCACCTACCTGACTTCTTTCTTACAACCAGTTGGTGTGTGTGTGTGTGTGTGTGTGTGTGTGTGTGTGTGTGACTCTAGCTCCACCTACTGTTGGCCTCCCTGTCTTCTGCCTTTCCCAATAGGCACCAGCCACCACTACTGCTGTCAGTTCAATATATGAAGATGACTGTCTCATGTATTGCTGCATTGGCTCTAAGGACCAGCACCACATTATGCCAATGATGTGTTTTTGGTATGAAATTCTATCCCATCCAAATTGCTAGTTTTTAACCTACAGGGTAGTATTTGATGCAGCTCAAGTTGGAATTCCATAATTTGTTTCCAATAGGAGAGAGAAGCAGGAAACGGTTTGGCAGAGTGTTTATCTGCACTTACAGAAATTGAAGAAAGAGGATTGAATTAGATATGACAATGGATTCCTGATACTCTAGTAATGGTGGAGTGGATTATAAACATGTGAGCGTCACTTTTGTGACATATGCTCAAGCAACTTCCAACAAGCCAAGTAAGAATAGAAAGGAGCTATTTACAGGTAGGTAGCCGTGTTGGTCTGCCGTAGTCAAAACAAAATAAAAAATTCCTTCCAGTAGCACCTTAGAGACCAACTAAGTTTGTCATTGGTATGAGCTTTTGTGTGCATGCACACTTCTTCAGATACACTGAAACAGAAGTCACCAGACCCTTATATATAGTGAGATGGTGGGGAGGGGTATTATTCAGAAGGGTGGTGGGAATGGGTGATTGGCTGAGTGAACCTGTTGACAACTGTTAATGACTGCAATTGGTCTTACAGGAAAAAGCAAGGGGTGAGATGGCTAAAAAAAAGCTATCACGGGAAAAATGACAGAAGTGGATGAAATTATGCACAGTGCCAGGGAGAATGTTTTCCCTAGGAACATAGTAAGATTCTGCCTGATAAGGCCAGTGGCCCATCCAGCATCTTGTTCTTACCATGAGGGGATGCAGGTGGCGCTGTGGTCTAAACCACTGAGCCTCTTGGGCTTGCCGATCAGAAGGTCAGCTGTTCGAATCTGTGTGGTGGGGTGAGCTCCTGTTGCTTTGTCCCAGCCATACCTGCCAAGTTGCTGTCAGAGAAATAAGGGACCGGGCCGGAAATAGCAGACCGGAAGTAGTACTGCTGCCATTTTGGAACTGGGCGGAGCATGGTCAGAAGTGACTTTTGATGCTGCTTTGCCCAGTTCCAAAATGGCCGCCCTGCCAGAAGTCGCACTGCAGCCATTTTGGAACTGGGCAGAGCAGCATCAAAAGTCGCTTCTGAGCATGCTCCGCCCAGTTCCAAAATGGCCGCCACGCCAGAATAAACCGGGGGAAAACAAAAAATTCTGTTTTTTCAGCTAGGAACAGCTGGAAAAACAGGGATTTCCCGGGAAAACGAGAGACTTGGCAGCTGTGGTCCCAGCTTCTGCCAACCTAGCAATTCGAAAGCATACCAGTGCAAGTATATAAATAGGTACGGCTATGACAGGAATGAAAATGGCATTTCTGTGCGTTCTGGCACATGTCAAGGTGTCCCATTGTGCCAGAAGTGGTTTAGTAATGCTGGCCACAAACTGTGTGGACAAAATTTCAGGCTCTCTCGGCCTGAAATGCGAGATGAGCGCCGTACCCCATAGTCACCTTTGACTAGACTTAGCCATCCAGGGGTCCTTTACCTTTACCTCTCACCATGACCAACCAAAAGAATATAGGAAGCCAGCAAGCAGCACTCTCCCCTCCTGCTGTTTCCAGCAGCCAGTATTCAGAAGCACATTGCCTCTGTCTAGAACGCAGGACTAAAACCCAAAGTTATCCAGGGAAACTGAATACAGTCATACCTCGGTTTAAGTACGCCTCGGTTTGAGTATTTTCAGTTTAAGTACTCCGCGGACCTGTCTGGAATGGATTAATCCACTTTCTGTTACTTTCAATGGGAAAGTTCGCTTCAAGTTAAGTACACATCAGGTTAAGTACGGACTTCCGGAACCAATTACACTCATACTTCGGGTTAAGTACGCTTCAGGTTGAATACTCCGCGGACCCGTCTGGAACAGATTAATCCACTTTCCATTACTTTCAATGGGAAAGTTCGCTTCAGGTTAAGTACGCTTCAGGTTAAGTACAGACTTCTGGAACCAATTGTGTTTGTAAACCGAGGTACCACTGTATTGGAAGATTCAGGACAGACAAAAGAAATTACATCTTCCCATAGTTCAACGATGTGATTGACCATCACAAGATGTAATGATGGCTTCCAGTTTGGATGGCTTTAAAGGGGGTTTAGATAGCTCAATTTCCGAGCACAATTCAAAGTGTTGGTGTTGACCTTTAAAGCCCTAAACGGCCTCGGTCCGGTATACCTGAAGGAGCGTCTCCACCCCCATCGTTCTGCCCGGACACTGAGGTCCAGCTCCGAGGGCCTTCTGGCGGTTCCCTCACTACGAGAAGCCAAGTTACAGGGAACCAGGCAGAGGGCCTTCTCGGTAGTGGCACCCACCCTGTGGAATGCCCTCCCACTAGAGGTCAAAGAGAACAACAATTACCAGACCTTTAGAAGGCATCTCAAGGCAGCCCTGTTTAGGGAAGCTTTTAATGTTTGATGGATTTCTGTATTTTAATGTTTGATGGATCTCTGTATTTTAGAATTTCTGTTTTGTTGGAAGCCGCCCAGAGTGGCTGGGGGAACCCGGCCAGATGGGCGGGGTATAAATAATAAATTATTATTATTATTATTACTATATGTAGGATAAAGCTATCAATGGCTACTGGTCATGCTGGCTGTGTACTATCAGTATCAAGTAACCCCAACCAACCAGGAAAGCAACTCTCTTTCTTCTCTCCACTTCTTGCATAAGGATGCCATGAAACTATCCCAAGCCATCTTTGTGAATATGAAGTAACTGTAAGTAAAGAGCCCTTTTTTTTTGCTTTAGTAATCAGATTCCTGTATAATTTATTTTACCTTTTTAAGCAATGCTAGCGATGTGTGAAAACGAGACAGAATGGATAGGGTGCTGGCAGCTCCAGGCAGCTCCAGCCTCCAAGTTTTTAAAATCTGATACACACACACACACACACACACACACACACACACACACTGTAAGCCAACCAATTTCTATTTTTAAAGCCTACATTATGATGAAGCAGATGTGGGAAGAAAGAAAGCATCCATTTCCATTCTGACCCATGTTCGTCACACGCAGCCTTGTTTCCGTACTGCTGCAGTTCAGCTTCCAACAGAACTGTGTTGTTCCTCTCACTGCCCGCTGTGGTGGGATTTTATGTAATCAGTTACATTACTTACTCCACACCATTCGTTTCAATGCAAAGTTTCAACTCAAGGAAAGTATGTCTGTGTGCATAGGAAGGGGAGTGATCAATTATGTATTGTTTGTGGACTGAAAAATACATCAATGAATACAAATCATATTTGCTGGATTGATTTCCATTCCAGACATAGGATGAATAAGGGAAAATCAGCAATTTCCACTAGAATTCTCTAAGGTCCTTAAGTCAGGTATGCCCAGATCAAACAAATACACTGAGCACGAGGCAGCGCATCACATTGAGCCACATGACAATGTGTTCATAACCTTGTGTTTTATCCAGGACTAGCCTTGCATGTTGAGGTACCAAGACTTCCCACCAATAACTCACACTTCACACAGAATTTAAGTTTAAGGTTTTTGGCATTAATTTTGGCCACAACTTTATTTAAATACAACTAATGTGAGTGGTTGCTTAGGCATTGGTTCCCCCAGCCATCTGTCCCCCGCCTGGGACAGATCTGACTCCCCTAGCATACTAGGGAAGCCAGGATAGGTAAGCACCCTCTGAGAGAGGCCGGGGCAGGGCCACCAAGCCCTTGACCTCTCCCCCAGATGCTCCCCGAGGCTCATGCGCGGTCCTAGCCCCTACCGGGGGTACGGACAAACATGTGGAGCCCCAGGATTCCTTTAATGGAATACCCCTAAAGGCAGCAGCGATTTTGAGGGGCAGGCCCAGCCAAATCCGTACCCCTCCGCCATCCAATTTGAACCAATGCCTAACCACAACCTTACAAGTTGTGACATTTTGCTATGTAGTAGGCAAAAACCACAAGGCACCAGCCAATCAGCCAAGTGGCAAAATCCCTACTAGCCCCCCGCCGCAAAACGGACGACCCCATGACAGGCACAGCAATGTCATGCACAAACAAAACCCCTAAATATAGGGAGGGAGGGCGGGAGATCCATTGCAAGCACCAAAAGTGAAACCGCAAGCTGCTTGCTCAGTATATATAGGCTGTGGCTGTCAATTAAATAATTGCAACATAACATTCTCCCCAGCAACAACACCCCAGTGGCCATCCAGACTGACTCGCCCAACAAACCAGGGAATGTCTTGTTAACCCTTCCGCAACCCATGCTCTCCTGAAGGGGGGAACCTGCTTTAACAACCTGCATGGTGAGGCTACATGCGTTAAGCAGAAGATTTTGGGACACACTAAAAGGCAACCATTTGTCCCTAGTGGCATTAATTGTGCTATTTCTGGCATCATGGGTTTTCCTCGTCAGGCATCAAAACATTGGGGCCATCTCTAGCATTACTCCATACATTTTAAATCAATTTTATTTATTTATCAAGACTGTAATTCACAAGAGCTGCAGAGCGAGCCATAAGCATGAAAAGAAGTCACAGTTCAATAAGTCACAGTATCATACATCGCAAAAAACAATCAATTTCACGTTCCACTTCAATAAATAAATAAATAAATGCTTGGCTCCTGTGTACCTAAAAAAAGCAACTTTTTGTACATGTCCATATTTTTCTTAGCAAGCAACATCTTTCATAACCCATTTGGATATCCAGAAGAAAGAAACTAGGCATTGTCTGTCCAATCTCCTCCTTCCGATGTTCTGTAGATTGACTGATAGGGACACAGCCGATCAGGGAGAAAGCTTGCCTGTCAGAACCACAATTTCCACTGACAAGGTGGAATTCCCAGCAACTGGTATTCAGAGGAAGTATGCCTCTGGCAGTGAGGGTAGAACATAGCCATTGTGGCAAGTAGCCATGTATGTGTTCAGGGCTCTTGGCCTGGGAACAGCAACTATGATTGGCCAAGATTCTTCATTATATACCTTTGACTTCCTGCTTCTCTCTCTCTCTCCTTGGACCATGTTAAGCCGGTACAGAAGAACTGAGATGACCATGGAAGAGAATGTTCTCTGTTTTATTGACAGGCATCAAACTACATTCCGTAACTCCACTGACAGTATAAAACCTCTTTGAAACCATTTGCCTTTCCCTCAAAAGCCTCCAGGAGCACAAAGATTTCTGGAGTGGACAGAGAAATGAGCTACAAGCTAAGGTTTTCAAACTCAAAACAGCATCAGCCACCCCAGATTAATATAAACCAGGAGATAAGAAACAAGAGTTGACCAGCTTGAACTACAGAGAAAGAAAGGTTTGATGTGAGGCAAGGCTTATTAGATTCTAAATGCAGTTTTCAAAAAAAGCCCACTACTGAGCGTGTTGTTAGCCTCTGCCTGGGTTGGATATTGCATTCCTTATGTGAACTAGTGCCCTGAAATGAAAACAGCATGCACTGTCATCATCTATTCTGCCTCCTGTATTTCATACCATGTAATTTTTGGAGATCCTAAACCGGGATGCACGTCTTCCAGGACAAGCTTTTGGGCGAGTCACATGACATTCACCCTGAAAATGATTTTTTTCCTGAGCTAGATCTTGTGTGGCACCCAAAAATATACCCCAAAATTAGATATATTTTTTTGCCCTGGGGAAAGTGCTTTTTCAGGGCAAGGGCATGGGGTTTGACCACAGCACCCAAAAAGGCCACTACGATCTTGCATGAAAAAAACAGGATGCTCCCTTTTCCCCCGGGGACACTTGGCAGGTATTATATTTGTGCACAACCACCACATTTGCAGACATATATAGTTTACATGCAGAAGCACCTGTTCACACAACCGGTGCCTCCTTGAGAATGTAAACACTCCATGAGTGTTACAGGTAGGTAGCCGTGTTGGTCTGATGCAGTAAAAACAAAATTAAAAAAATCCTTCCAGTAGCACCTTAGAGACCAACTAAGTTTGTCATTGGTATGAGCTTTCGTGTGCATGCACACTTCTTCAGATACACTGAAACAGAAGTCAACAGACCCTTATGTATAGTCAGAGGGTGTGGAGGGGTATTACTCAGAAGGGTGGTGGGAATGGGTGATTGGCTGATAGGAGTGGTAAACCTGTTGATGACTGTTAACGACTGCAATTGGTCTTGCAGGAAAAGCAAGGGCTGAGGTGCTAAAGAAAGCTTGATCATGTATAATGAGATAGGAATCCAGTGTCTTTATTCAGACCAGGTCTCTCCATGGTTTTAAGCTTGGTAATGAGTTGCAATTCAGCAACTTCTCTTTCCAGTCTGTTTCTGAAATTTTTCTGTAATAAAACAGCTACTTTGAGATCTTGTATAGAATGTCCATTACCAAGCTTAAAACCATGGAGAGACCTGGTCTGAATAAGGACACTGGATTCTTATCTCATTATACATAATCAAGTTTTCTTTAGCACCTCAGCCCTTGCTTTCTCCTGCAAGACCAATTGCAGTCGTTAACAGTCATCAACAGGTTTACCACTCCTACCGTGTTTCTCCAAAAATAAGCCATACCCCGAAAATATGCTATACTCTGAAAATAAGCCATATCCCGAAAATAAGCCATAGTGATAGGCAGTTTAACCTTGTAGATTAAACTGTACCATACTTAATAATAATAAAAAAGACATCCCCTGAAAATAAGCCACCGTGGGGTTGTTTTTTTGAGGAAAAATAAATATAAGACGGTGTCTTAATTTTGGAGAAACACGGTATCAGCCAATCACCCATTCCCACCACCCTTCTGAGTAATACTCCCACCCCCACCCTCTGACTATACATAAGGGTTTGGTGACTTCTGTTTCAGTGTATCTGAAGAAGTGTGCATGCACACAAAAGCTCATACCTATGACAAACTTAGTTGGTCTCTAAGGTGCTACTGGAAGGATTTTTTTATTTTGTTTTGTCTTCATGAATGTGTTAGTGTCTGCCTGTGCTCTCAATATATTTGTGCTGAGACATCTGTCAAACATGCACCAGATGATAGACTGATAAATAGGCAAACAGATAGATTTGTTGTTGTTGTTTAGTCGTCTTAGTCGTGTTCGACTCTCCATGACCCCATGAACTAGAGCATGCCTTGGAAACTCTCACTTTCTTCTCAAAGCGTCTCCTTTTCTACGTCCATGGAATTTTCTTGGCAAAATGGTTTGCCAGTTCCTTCTCCAGGTGGATCACATTTAGTCTAGACTCTCAGTTATGACCTGTCCGTCTTGGGTGGCCCTGCATGGCATAGCTCAGAGCTTCTTGGAGTTACTCAAGCCCCTTCGCCACAACAAGGCAGTGATCTGTGAAGGGGAATAGATCGATACCTCTTTCCTTAATCTCAGTGCCTGTTTCCACAGCGCCTTCATTTCTGAGCCCCTATGAATGTTCCTCGCTTGCCTCACTGTAAATACAGCTGATGCGCTGTTATACAAATACTTCTTTCCTAAAACGAAGGAATCACAACTGCCAATAACAGCCAACGGATACGATGTGTGCACTTTCAGAATCAGGAACGAAAATGACGTCCTGAAATTTATAACCCACTGGGATGTGATAGTGCACAACAATGAGGCAAAAACGATCCATGGTATGTGACATCATTAGCCCAAGGTGAGGAAGTGACATTCTCAGTTTCTTTTCAAAGCTCACGACTGGAGGATGATTTTATGTCAAGTCATTACTCTAAACAAGATACACGATGCATACCGAATACAGTTAAAAAACCCCCCAAAAAACCCACCACCCCTTGTGGAAGGATAATGCATTTCGATATCACCAGCCTGAAAAGACGGATGAACTCTGACTTCATGTGCCCAAAGAAAAGGAGAGTGAAGGATTGGAGCAATAACCTATATACAATGAGTAATGCATTTTTTTACATCATTAGCAAAAGCAAAATGAATGTTCTATTTTCGTAAGCCCAGGAACAGTCCGGGGAATCTGTGTTCATATCACATCCATCATACTCCATCTCCCCTGAATCATTGTATCCAACATGAAAAGCCTTCCTGCGACAGATTTGGCTGCCACTCAGAAAGCAATTGCTCTGCTCGCTTCATAAAGGATGCAGCCAGCCGTCTGGATTTGCTTTCTAATACCAAGACCTGTACAATTCTATAATCGAAATAAAGAGGCAAAATAATAAGCCTACCTACAGAAGCAGCTGTTCATAAGAATTTGTTGTTATAATATTGTTGTACACCATCCCAACCTCCAACCAGAGCAAGATTCCAGGGGTTGCAGGCATATACCTAGGCTTCATGTTTCCATTGGAATGAGGTGCATTGGAGACCGTGGTGTCTTTATGATATATGGTTTATTTACACATCTTCTCCTTCTTTGGCAATCACTTGTAGCCGAGTAAGATTGTCTTCCATGAACACGGTCTTCACAATGAGTCCCTAAGTAATTGTGGAGGCCAATTCTGGATCCACACACCCTTCCACAGTGAGGACATAAGTTTCCGGATGAGAGTTGATCATGGTGAGGGTTTGCCAACCATGCCTTCCTCTTACTGCGTTTCTCCCTTTCGCCCTGAGTTCAAGCATCTTCAAAGCCCATGACACCTTTGGAAAGGCTGTTCTCCAATTGGAGCACTCGCAGGCCAGTGTTTCCCAGTTGTCAGTGTTTATACTACATTTTTAAAGATTTGCCTTGAGAGTGTCTTTAAACCCCTTTTGTTGACCACCAGCATTATGCTTTCCATTTTTAAGTTCGGAGAGAGTAGTTCCTTTGGAAGACGATAATCAGGCATCCGCACAACATGACCAGTCCAACGAAGTTGATGTTGAAGAATCATTGCTTCGACACTGGTGATCTTTGCTTCTTTCAGTACACTAGCATTAGTTCGCCTATCTTCCCAAGTGATGTGTACATTTTTTCAGAGAGGAGACACCGTTGATGGAATCTTTCAAGCAGTTGGAGATGGCATTTATAAGTGGGCCATATTTTACAAGCATACAGTAAGGTTGGTAGTAAATAGCTTTGTAAACAAGCACTTTGACAACCTGAGCCTACAATGGAAGGCTTCACAGCCTCAACACCCCAAAATGGCCTTGCTTCTTTCATAACTGTAGCCTTTGTACGTGATTTGAACATTTCCTATGTGTACATATAGGCATGCTGATTAAAACACAGCACCGAAAATAACCCTGATGAGATATTGTAGCCACATTATGAACCCTTTAAAAAGTGTCTTAATCAATGGAAGGGATAGAAGATACAGTCTTAAAACTTCAGCAGACTGCACAGGCTTAAATTACAGAATTAGAAAAGTTTAACTGTGAATTATGCAGAGCATAACACAGTAGAGAGTGAATCAGTGGAACAATATGGGAACAGAAATGGGGAAATTGTCTCACCCCACTTTAAAACAGTTGACTAATTTAAAGCGAAAGACACAGATTAATGTTGGCTAGGAGTATAGAATTACATTTGCAATTCCTAAAACTGCACCACTGGAAGCTCATTACTCATGGCCAATCATTTTATTCTGAAACAGTCATTTGCTGTACCAGAAATGAACCCTAGACCTCATTTTCATCCTGCTGTTAAGAAGGAAATTCATATTTCATGTTCTTCCATGCATTACATACCCAGTGTAGGTTTAGGGGAATATAGATACCATGATTGATTACAAATCACTAGGCAATGAACTTGAATCCAGTCATGTTTGAATGCAATACACCAAAAAGTTATACAGCATAGTGAAAAGTTTTTCTCTATAATTATTCCCAGATCTTTTAATTGCTTTAAGACAAAAGCCACATAAATAAAACACATTGCCACTAAATCTAAGATATTGTGAATAAGGACATTTTCCCAATTTTAATAATAATAATAATAATAATAATTTATTTATAACCCCCCCCAGTCAAAACCGGGCTCAGGGCGGCTAACACCAATAAAATTACAATAAAACATAATAAGCAATTAATTAAAATACAGATTAAAATACAATATTAAAATTTAAAATGCAGCCTCACCTCATTTTAAGTAGTCCATAAATCCAAACCATGAGGAAGGAAAAACACAGGGGTCAGACTAAGCCTAGCCCAAATGCCAGGCAGAACAGCTCTGTCTTGCAGGCCCTGCGGAAAGATGACAAATCCCGCAGGGCCCTGGTCTCCTGTGAAAGAGCGTTCCACCAAGTTGGGCCAATACTGAAAAGGCCCTGGCCCTAGTAGAGGCTAATTTGTACTTGGAGGAGCACAGATTTTTGATTCAAAACTGGAGCTGCCAGGGCAGTCTTGAGCAGGTCAGGTGCCCTGGCGCTGAGGGGCGGAGATTGCTCCAGCGCCCCCGCCCTCACAGGGCGCAGCATGGTTTCCCCGCGGCTTTGCCGCGCAGCGCCCTGCCTACTGGCCCGGCGCCCTGGCGCACCACGCCACCGGGAGTCTACTTAGAGCTGGCCCTGGGAGCTGCACTTCTATCTTATCCTCAAGAAGAAGCGAAAAGATTTTCTCATCTAGCTCCAGAAAAATAGGCACCCCTCACCCCTGCAGCAGAGGATTAAGTCAACTGATGGAAGGCACTATGTCTCTGAATACCAGTTGATTGTTTTCAAGTTGGGAGAGGGCTGTGTTGCTCTCAATTCCTGCTTGTAGGCTTCCCATTATGGATGGAAGAGAAATTAATTCAGTTTGCATTTTAATGTGGACTCGCTTGATTCACATTTCCTGAGCCTGTGAGTCAAAAGGCACCTGTCCTTTTCACTTCTCCAGATTTTGTAATGCAGTTTTCCAACCACCGAAAGGGTATATGCTAGTGAAAATAATATACAAAACTACATTCTGTCAGGGAAATTTGCTTGCCCAAAATGTATATTTTAGGCAAAACTGTGTGCAAAAACTCATACGCAGGAGATACGTAAACAAAAGTGCATACCAATTTCAATGCAGACTTTTAAGAGAGAGAGAGAGAGAAATCACAAATTGCTGTGGCAACAGGGTGACCAGAATAATTATTTAAGGCTTACCATAGGCAACAGATTATCTATAGTGGTAACAGACTACTGGACTAAATAGGCTTCCGGTATGATCCAACATGGCTTTTCTTAAGTACAGTTTAGCATTCTACCTTCCAGTTGCTAGTTCAGTAGGGCTAAGACATGAAACCATGTTTGCTCAGCAGCAATGAAGCTTCTTACAAATCCGCCAGCTCTGTCCATATCTTGGCATAAACAGAGGGATGCATCCCACATGGCACCATGTGGCAGGGATTGGACTCAAGGGGACAAGATAAAGGAGGGGGAGGAATGGTGGAGATCCCTCACCCATCCTGTTCTCCTGACACTGCAGGAGAAGAGGAATGCAGCCTTGATTTACAGCAGGGGTTTGAGGAAAGTCAGTGTCATGAATGAGCCAGCCCCCAGGGAAGGTTGGCAGCTGGCTCCCAGTGAAGGAAGCAGTCAGGAACAGAGAGGGTTAATTGCCAGGCAGGTTGTGGACTCTCTTTCTTTGGAAGTTTTTAAACAGAGGTTGGATGGCCATCTGTCATGGATGCTTTAGCAGATAACCCTGCATTGCAGGGGGTTGGACTTGATGACCCTTGGGGTCCCTTCCAACTCTAGAATTCTATGATTCTATGTGCATTGTCACCAGGGGGCACTAGCTGTTGTATTCCATAATAATAATAATAATAATAATAATAATAATAATAATAATAATAATTTATTTATACCCCACCCATCTGGCTGGGTTTCCCCAGCCACTCTGGGCGGCTTCCAACAGAAAAATGAAATAAAATAATCAATAAAACATTAAAAGCCTCCCTAAACAGGGCTGCCTTCAGATGTCTTCTAAAAATCTGGTAGCTGTTTTTCTCTTTGACATCTGATGGGAGGGCGTTCCACAGGGTGGGCACCACCACCGAGAAGGCCCTCTGCCTGGTTCCCTGCAACTTGGCTGCTCGCAACGAGGAAACCGCCAGAAGGCCCTCGGTACTGCACCTCAGTGTCCGGGCAGAACGATGGGGGTGGAGACGCTCCTTCAGGTATACTGGACCGAGGCCATTTAGGGCTTTAAAGGTCAGCACCAACACTTTGAACTGTGCTTGGAAACGTACTGGGAGCCAATGTAGATCTTTCAAGACCGGTGTTATGTGGTCTCGGCGGCTGCTAGAGGTGAACTGGGCCTCAAGTGCCTAGGACACTAACCACTACACCCAAATGCCTGCATCCAAACATCCTCTCATAGCCTGGTGGTACTGCATGGCTGCGAGTGTGTCGTGAGTCCTGTCATATTTGAGGCTGATCTTGTTTTGCTCTGAAAGCACAAACATTACCATTTTGCTACATAGGAAGAACACAGCATTCCCTCATTTGCAAATAGAAGGCCTTTCTCTTTGAGCATAGAAAAAATTCCCTGGAGTTTACAAGTGCATCAGCTACACAGAAATTCTTCTTTAAATGAGGCATGTAGGAAATTCAGTCAAAGATGTCAGTCATCCTTGGTCCCCGGAAGATCTTAAAGAATAACACAGATGCCTCACATTTCCTATGGGGCTTAACTTTCTAAAATCTTTTTGAACAAGCTATCTTTGAAGGGGAGGGGGAAGCTGGCGAATTAGCAATCCGTGATCCTCCCCAGAACAGCCTCTTGGTCGCTCAACAGAATCTGAGTTGTGACACTTCAACATAATCATGTTTGATTACACACAGGATGTCATCCTAGATATCAGCAAATGGAACAGAAATAGCATCTTAGCTCCATTTTGCCAGAAAATTGCCATATGTTCCTTCGTATCAAAATTTTTTAAAAAGAAAAAAGGAAGATTACTTTAGTGGCAATAGAATGCTCTCTCCATGCAATTGCTCAGGTGTTTCAATCCTGACCATGCCTACTCAGAAGAATAAGGCTACTGTGGCTTGGCCTCAGCCCAGTATATCTGAAGGAGCGTCTCCACCCCCATCGTTCAGCCCGGACAAACTGGGAAAACCATAGCTTTAACTATACGGACCTTTGTCGGCAAGGAGATGTCTCTGCTTTTTAAGATGCTGTCTAGGTTTGTCATTGCTTTTCTCCTAAGAAGCAGGCATCTTTTAATTTCGTGACTGCTGTCACCATCTGCAGTAATCAAGGAGCCCAAGAAAGTAAAATCTCTCACTGCCTCCATTTCTTCCCCTTCTATTTGCCAGGAGGTGATGGGACCAGTGGCCATGATCTTGGTTTTTTTGATGTTGAGCTTCAGACCATATTTTGCGCTCTCCTCTTTCACCCTCATTAAAAGGTTCTTTAATTCCTCCTCACTTTCTGCCATCAAGGTTGTGTCATCTGCATATCTGAGGTTGTTGATATTTCTTCTGGCAATCTTAATTCCGGTTTGGGATTCATCTAGTCCAGCCTTTCGCATGATGAATTCTGCATATAAGTTAAATAAGCAGGGAGACAATATACAACCTTGTCGTACTCCTTTCCCAATTTTGAACCAATCAGTTGTTCCATATCCAGTTTTAACTGTAGCTTCTTTTCCCACATAGAGACTTCTCAGGAGACAGATGAGATCATATTCTTTAGAAAAATGTGTGCTAGCCAGGAGCAGGCATAGCAAACATTACTGGACTCTGAATGTGTGGAAAGGGGCTATCAGTCTGCCAACTACACCACCCTGGCTCTCATTCCTTGAGGCTTGTGAAATAATGTTAAAGAACTGCATTCTTAACAGGATTTAACATTCAGCGTGATTGCAGCCTGCATTTCTGTCACAATCGCTCGACAAAGTGATATTAATTAGTGTTGAGAAGCTTAATTTGTGTCAGTTTAATGTGTGCTGCAGAGCCTCGTCCTTTATTTCCCTTTCAAACTGCGGTTTTGTCAGGCTGCAGTTTCACAAGGTTATTCAGAGAAGAATGAAACCCATGCTTCTTGTTTCTTGCCTTGGTCTCTTTGATGACCCTCTGTTCCCAACCCTTAACTTCTGACCCAAGCGTTAGAAATATTTTCGGCTATGATCTTTCCCAACCTTTCCCCCTTTGCCAACCTCTTCTTGCTAATGCAAGTCTTAACAACAGTGAATTAAGAACAAGTTCACATAATTTCCCTCATAATGGTGACATTCTGGACCCAAATCATACCTTGGCCTTTTCTGCTATTGACTGCATCAATTATTTCTCCTTTTGATTTGCCAATCACTAATCACAGCTGACTTTGAGAGCTGCAAAGTTCTCCTGGGAGACCACTAGCTTACATTAGTCACTACATTACTCATAGGTTATAGCTTCATGCTCAATACTCCGGGCTAAGGTTTGGCATTGAATTGTTCCTTTGGGATGTGCTGTTATACTTGGGACATGGTGTGATGACTTTTGTCTAAATTTAAAGGGTTAATATCTTGACTAATTTTAAATCTGCAGGTGACATTAAGAACTCAAGACATGAAAAATGCAACTAACAGATTTTGTGGTGGCAGTGAGGCCCCAACCTGTGATTGGCTGAACTGCTCCGATGTCAAGGAGTGCTGGGGTAGCAGATAATATTTGGCTGCCACTTGCTGGACTCTTCTGAGTTCAGTAGATTTCCTTTTCCTGACACAGTTCCCTTCTCAATGCTTGCTTTGGATCTCTCCCCCCCCCCAAGTTTATTTCTGAAGATTCCTTTTCATGCCTTTGCAAACCTCAGGGTTCACCCAAGTCTATTGATCCCTTTCTCTTGTGTGTGGCTGTGGCTGTTTAGGCTTCGTAAGTGACGACTGTCAAAAAAAATTAATTGGAAGCAGAAAGTGTGGCAGAGGTGGGCAACCTGTAGCTGATAGGCACATCAAGCATTGAGGAGCCCTTGTCAGTTCAATTGCCCAGCTCATCAGCCACCAGCTTGGCAATGGGCAAAAGGCTGCTATTCCCTTGCTGCTAACAGTAGCAAATGAACTATGATTTTTTTCTGCTCCTGAGTACTGGAAGCATGGAAGTGGGAGACTGAAGCATGCATGTGTGTGTTACTAGTAGGGATGTCAGAGAATTCCATTGGAGAAGAAATTGCTATGGTGTGCATGTTCATCCAAGGCCAGCAAGATAAATGACTCAAGTGAATACAAATGTTATTTGCGAACATATTTTTAGTCCATGAACGTTGCATAAATAATTATGTTATTTCTGGCATTGTTTCCCTTCCCCTGAAATACATCGGAGTTAATTGCATAAAGCATTGAAGTTAACTACATAAATGGCATAATCCGTTACGTTGGGTTTGGCCGTAGTGGATAGCAAGACAAATAATGAAGAATTCAGCAGAAGCGGAAACGTAGCAGAACGGAAACAGCACCGATGGCAGCAAAGGCAGAGCAGGTTGGAAATGGCTGCCTCCTTCGCTGGCGGAGGAAGAGGAGTGCGGGGGAGCGCACCGCCCCCGGCAGCACGATCCCAGTGGGGTGCCATCGCGGCTGTCCCCCAAGCCCGTACTGGGCACCACGCCCCCAAGGACGTGCACTTGCCCCGTCCCCACCTGCTCTCCACCCCCCCCTGGTGCCGGAGCATGATGCTCTGCCGCTGACCTCCTTACATCCCTGCTGATCACCATACTCTTCATCAGCCATGTCCAGTGGCCTTGGAGTGCCTACCTGCTGCTACCTATGGCCCTCAGGTGGATAAAAAAAATTGTCATCCCGGATATTTGATGTTCAGTGGAGAAGGGTGCCTGAGTCCAAAGCTTGCAGCCACATCCCATGGTACACAGAGCCTGCATGCTTGAGCCCTGTGCGGAAAGAACATTACACAGGTGTCATTTGGAGAGGAAGGCAGTGTCTGTAATAGAGAAGCGTGGTCAATTATCATTTTAGGAACGGGACCCCAAATGCAATGCCAGCTCTCCTTCCCCCACATCCAACGTGCTCTCAGTGTGCCTTCCCACCCACCGCTTCTGATGATACATGCGCTCCCTAGAATTTTAAACAAGGGGTGTGCATTCAGCTAGAAAAGCTGTAGCATTTCATTTCAGATTCTCGTCATAGAGTGCCTGCTGATGTGTTTATATAGCTGTCACAAGGCATGGAGAGGCTTAATTAACATTTAAGATCTGTATAGCAGAAGAAGATATTAGGACTCTTGTTCCCCCATCTTCCACAAGAATGCTCAGCCAGTGGGCTGGGCAAGGAATAAGCGTTAGGCTGAATGCGTGATTTCAGATCCATCATTATTGTCAGTGGAGGAGCTGAAAGACACGTGGCAATTTGCAACTTGCTCACGTGGAAAGTTTTCCAAATGAAAACTTTGCATCCTAATTCCCAAACGTTGGTGGGGGCAGTAGGCAGGTGGTTGGGCTGAGCTTGCTTAGGGATGAAATAGAATCATAGAATCGTAGAGTTGGAAGAGACCACAAGGGCCATCCAGTCCAACCCCCTGCCGAGCAGGAAACACCATCAAAGCATTCTTGACATATGGCTGTCAAGCCTCTGCTTAAAGACCTCCAAAGAAGGAGACTCCACCACACTCCTTGGTAGCAAATTCCACTGCCGAACAGCTCTTACTGTCAGGAAGTTCTTTCTAATGTTTAGGTGGAATCTTCTTTCTTGTAGTTTGAATCCATTTCTCTGTGTCCGCTTCTCTGGAGCAGCAGAAAACAACCTTTCTCCCTCCTCTATATGACATCCTTTTATATATTTGAACATGGCTATCATATCACCCCTTAACCTTCTCTTCTCCAGGCTAAACATACCCAGCTCCCTAAGCCGTTCCTCATAAGGCATTGTTTCGAGGCCTTTGACCATTTTGATTGCCCTCCTCTGGACACGTTCCAGCTTGTCAGTATCCTTCTTGAACTGTGCTGCCCAGAACTGGACACAGTACTCCAGGTGAGGTCTGACCAGAGCAGAATACAGTGGTACTATTACTTCCCTTGATCTAGATGCTATACTGCTATTGATGCAGGCCAGAATTGCATTGGCTTTTTTAGCTGCTGCATCGCACTTCTGAAATAAAGATTTTTATGTACTAAAGCACCAGATTTGGCCCAGGTCCAGTCCTGAGACAAATTGCACCTATGGGGAGAGAGCTGGGCTTCGTTCAAGTCAGGTTGAGATAGCCTTGAGATAGGTCCGGAGCCATTCAGGGCTGTCAGGGTCGCAGGGCATCAAGCAGAAAGGAGAGGGATGGAAGATGGATAAGGAAGTGACCTACCATAAGATGCTGGTGGAGGTGTTAGCAGGGAGAGGGGCCTTGAGCCTTGAGTTCAAATCTTATGCTCCAGCTCCATCTTTCGCACCTCTCTGGCAGATCAGACAAATATGGACTTCCTGTCCTGCTCTAAGCTCACTCTTAATTGAACCAATTTTTTTTGGGGGGGGAGGGTTGGGGGGGGGGAGATCTGCCCAGATGGCCTGTTTAGATTCTGTGCTGAGTTTCCTAAGAAGGCAATTAGGAAGGGGAGGGAAGGGGGAAACAGGGGACAGAATGAGCCAAATTGTTGCGGAGTTATTGTGTTGTGTGTGTCCCCCCCCCCTCCAGCCATGTGTGTTCTTTGCTTTAATTCACTGCTCCAATCTTAATCAACAGCGAATTGACAAAGGAAGTGCTATTTGTTGTCCTTAACAATTTCCTGATTGGTAATTAAACTTCCCCCAATCAACACATGCGGGTCTGGATCTCGGCAATGACGCTATTGATGATCTGCTGCGCAAATTCTCTTATTCTCATCAGGCTCCCTATTTGCTTCATTTTCTGTCTGAGGCAGAGCTCATTGAACCCGTTTCTTCCAATTGCCTATTGTACAGGAAAGTGTTAACTGTCATTATCAATCTAGACCCTTGCCGGTGGCCAGAAAAGCATTCTCCCCTTTCTTCGTCCAGAATATGCATTATTTGTGTCAAGTCCCCCACCCCCCACCCTCCCCACATTTTTGTGTATTCAGCAGATACATTTCTGGGTGTGTTCTCTCCCAAATAGTGATAGATGGCAAAAACGATTTTCTTTTTAATCACACTTTACTACCCACACTGGGGGGAAATGACTTTTTTTTTTCCGGTAGCAGCTTGGTCAATAAGAAAAACAAAACGAAAAGAGATATACAGTCCTAGGTCCTCATGGTGTATTTTCTTCCCCTGAATAAAATTGGTTTCTTTCCTCGTTTCTATTTAGCTTACCTTATATTTGTGAAGCTTGCATTTACTCCCCACAAACTCTCCTTGGCTACTGATGTCAAATATTTTTACATTTAGACTGTAAATAAGCCTTAGCGCCTTGGACAATGGAGTATAATTGCAAATTTTATCTGTCAATGTAAAGAAAAGAGAGCAATGTTGTCTTGCTACACATCCAATCTACAGTATAAGTTTAGTGGGTGGGGAGTGGGGAGGATGCAGCATAATTTTTCCAGGTTTGTGCCATTCAGAAGGATACAGTGGGTGTTACCAATCATCAAATTGACTTGGGAAATAAATAACTTTATCAAGGAGAAATGTTCCAGCCCAGCTTTCGCCCACATGTGTTATTCTTAGAACATTGAAACACACAGACTCCTCCAATCAGAATGGTAGAAACCAGAAGAAGCTGCTCTACTAGGGCACACTGATATACCAACCTCATTCTGCCTTCAGTTATCCCCCACCTGTGTATCTTCTTACTTACAACCAGTCCAGGATGGGTAACTTTGCTTATCAGCTTCCTCCTTCTTAGGTGTCAGGGAATTCCCCCTGAAAAAAAAACCTTTGTTGTTGAAGGCAGTATGCCTTTGAACATTTGCTGGGAACCACAGGGGGGGAGTGCTTTTTCACTCAGATCCTACTCGTGGACTTCCTGTGAGCATAGTATTGACTGAGCCCCCTCCCAGTTGGAAAATCGCTTGGCTTATTCCAAGCCAAATTCTAACCCAAACACAACACTGTCAAATTCCACTGTGATGGAGTTTGGAGGGGCACATGCACTTGGGAGCCAGGCAGGAAACACAGACAAAATTTATTCCCCCACTTGTATTAAAATCCAAGCCAGAGAACAACTTTCAGACCAATAATGCTCAACCTCGCATTTGGGGTGAGCACTGAAAGCAACTGAGATTCAAATTTCCGAGCCAGCAAATATGAAATTCAAAAACATCCATAGTTTTAGCATGGTATTTTGTAGCTTTTCACTCTGTTTCCTTGAAACATTTTCAATGTCGTAGGGTATGGTTCATGAAATCATGACCATTGCAGTAGCTCTACTATAGTAAAAGGAACTTGGTTACGGAGTATGGCCTGGGAATTGCCTCCTCACTTTTAAAATATTTTCTGATGATGGAATCCTAATGATGTGCTCTCTGTTGTGCATTCAGTGGCACTGGAACACTACGCTGCATACCTTTCATGCACTAAGTGATGAAGCTTTATCATACAACCAAACGTTCAGTACTTCTTTCTTTAATAGCTGTTGTCACAACCTTTCAGCTGCTGAGCTGTGAATTACATTTTTATCCTTTTAGGTATGCTGCTTGTAACCCCAGAATAGCTGCAGCACATTTTGTTCCAGCTGACAGCCGGATGAACGACGACTCACAGAAACAGCACACACAAACAGGGAACTTGGTGCAGGAAATAGAGATTGTTTTAAAAAATCCCCTTTCCTTATTTGCTACCGGGTGGTTTTCAGCGGAGCTTTGCAATTGCTTCCTACTGTGATGTCATAGAATTAAAAGCACCAGGTGTCTTCTTACCCATTCTTATCATTGGCCATGAGCTATGAATGGGATCCAGCTAGTCCAACGATCCTGTTTTGTTGGAGAAAACAAGCGGATGTATTTGGTTGACAGGCAGTTGCATAAATGGTTAAGAATGTGGATGCAACTTCATGTAAGGCAGGGATGGAGAGCCTTTGGCCCTCTGGATGTTGTTGGACATAGCCAATCGTTAGGGATGATGATGAGAGCTATTGTCCAGAAACATCTGGAGAATCACAGCTTCCCCACTTCTGATGCACGGTCAGAAGTAAAATCTTAAAAATTGCTGAAAAGATTGGCTTCACAATCCCCCCTTTCCTTTGGAGTGAGAATATTAAGCAACTAAAAATATGTGTGTGCATTTATTGGTGTGCATTTATGTGTGTGTCTCTCAGGTAGACATAACTAAACCATCCACCCAGAAGTACAACAGCTGCCTGACCCTCTGGGGGCCTTTTCAGATGTGGTGCTGAGCAAAATGAACAGGACGTTTCTGCACTGTCTGAAGATGAATTTTCACAACCCTCTCAGTAGGGACATAGACAAGCAAATTCTACCAGATATATAAGGGAAAGGTTTAGGGGACATATAGGACACAGCAACTATACTTCCTGTGCTTCCCCTCACCGGCGCACAAAGTCAAAACAGCTCAAGGTCTTTCAGGCAATCCTGGCCATGAACATGATTGACCGAGCAAGAGATTTGTCAACAGACCCTTGACTGTCTCTCAAGTTGGCATAGCAAAGCAGATAAAAAATTATCCACCCAGCAGCCTGATGGGTGGATCATTGGTAAAGTGCCCTGTTATGCTTTTGAAAGCTTTCCCAGCAGGCATAACAGACCTGACTATCACTCATCCTCCCACCAGGCTAGCAGCCTCTTGAAGAGCATCAAGGATTTCCTCCCAATGAGAATTGCATCTTCAGAGGAGGGACAATTGTCAGACCTACAGAAGGGCAGCAAATGGTTAAATCCATTCTCTTGGTCTGATGTTATCTCAATCGTTATCACCTCCACCCCCATCTCATAATTTTTCCTGTTGCATGCAAATATGTATTTAATGCCATAGGCAGATGGCTGTAATTTTCTTTTGTCTATACATTTGAGTGGATGAACTCCCAGTATTTTGACCCAGAAAAAGAGAGAAATTATCTAGACATTTGCTGGCTATCTTATTTCAAGAACTGCCAATGTTTGAAACAGAAAATTATGGCACCTCAGAGATCAAGATGGGGTGTTATCTGAGTCAGGTGACATAGCCCTGCAGATCAATTGGTGTAATGTCACTTTTGGTTTTTTGCCAGTCTACAGGTGGAGCTCAATGGTTTGGGGACTGATGATAGCCCAACAATATCTGAACGACCTCAGGTTCCTTGTACCTGCCCCAGCTCATGCCTGATACTACTAGATTACTGAGTTGTATACTCATCCTCTCCATTTCACAGGATCACACAGAGGAGGGAAGCCATGGCAAAAGGAAGTGCTATGCCCAGCTGGTGGAGATATTGTGGAGACTTCAAGACCACATCATGGTTTCAGGTTCTTTAACTGCATTGTCATCAATGCACTTGCCTACATTGGTCATGTAGAAAGCAGGGGGAGATGCAAATGAGCTGAAGAAATTGAAAATTGCCACAAGCTGTGAATCCTACAGTTCTGAAATTAATTTTCAAAAATTTCCAGGTGAAACCTGAAATGATGATGAGTGAAACACAAGGTACAACACACCCACAGAACAAAAGTTGATAAAATGGAAGAGATCTGCTGATCCCTTCTTGAAACCCCTGTGAACATCACGTAGCCTGCATTCCCCTTTCTAGCTTGTTTATTGAGTAATACCATCACAAATACTCTGATTTAGTCTTTTAATCTTACTGCCATCATTCCTCCTCCTCCAATTCCCCTTCCCCCCCTATGCCCTGTTTGCCCTTGCTGACTGGGGAATTTTATTACATGTGGAAAAACAATAATTATTTCTCCTAAGACCGATATTATGCTCAGCAGTGGGCCTGTTTTCTTGGTGCAATTCAATCTCGATGTGTAACCAATTTACCAAAATATAATTATCCGAGTTATATCATCTAAAGGCAAGAAAGAAAACAGCTGCGTCTAAAAGGTTTGAGCATGATAGTTAAATGTGAGACATGGTTTAAGCAACCATAAATTATATCCCTAAACATGAACTGCACCACAACCATTCCTAGACAAAAGCCTTTCTAGCTGGTTCAACATTTCGGGAATATGAAGCAATTATTTCAGGCTGGTAGATCTTGAAAACTAGTGTGATGTAGTTGAAAATTTAAGAAGACATTGTTTTCCATTCCACTCTGTGTTTGTCTCACACAGCACTGTTTCCATTCCATTGCAGGTTATCTTCCACCCAAAAATATGTAACTCAACTCGCTGTCGAATTGTGCTGAAACTGCATAACTGTTTAAGCAATTAATTGCATAAATTGTGTAAGTTGCCATTGTGTTAGTCCATCCCATTCATTTCAATGCAAAAGGAAAAGTATTGCAAACTGCCGGGGGGGGGGGGGCATAACCAATTGTGTATTATTTGTGAACTGAAAGCAACGATAACAAGAATTACCATTTGCATTCACTGGGTTGATTTATGTTCTATATATATATGGGGCAAATAAGCAAGCCCCAGCAATTCCCCCCACATTCTTGGGTGTAGTTTATGGAGTATTGGACATCCTTCATCCCATCCTCCCAGAGGATCGTGAGGTCCCTTTTGCAAGGTGTGTGGGACAACTATTGTGCTTCCTAGCTGTTCCAAGTAGCTAGGAGCTGGACAGGGTAGGTGACTGTATAAAGGAAGTCCCTGGAGCACCTCATAAGCTCAGGGGGGAAATTAGGTGTTGTGTTTAATTGTTTTCTGCACTGAAGTTCAAATTCCATAGCCGAACAATGTTCCAATCCACACATTGCTCCAGGAGGTGTGAATAGTTCAGTTCAGAATTCAACCCCAACTGATAGCTCAGTTGGCAGAGAGTGAGACTCTTAATCTCAGGGTTGTGGGTTCGAGCCTCATGTTGGGCAAAACGATTCCAGCGCTGCAACTCTGCAGTTCTATGATGCTTAGTGCATGGATCTTTATCTTTGTTTTAGCAAAAAAAGGATTAACGCTATGTTGTATACTTACAAAATAAATAAATGTGACCCTACCCATAAAATTTCTTTGCAGTTTCGTCGCTCCTCCATCTCTCCAAAACAGCAGAAATTTGCTCCCTAGTTTTCCCTAGGAGAGAAAACCGGGGAGAAATTTTCAGCCCACCTTTCTTTTCAAGCACTGAGGAGTGAGGAAGAGAGCAGGGAACAGATTCCCGAGCTTCCTCTCTCAGCCTTTGAATCCACAGCAGAAACAAGAGATACCCAATATAGTTCCAGTCTTGGTCAAAATGTTAACAGCCAGAAGCATGGTTAGGGCAGCTGACAACTGAAATAAGCATGTAAAGCTAATATCTCTGCTTCACTGGGGAGGCCTAGTGCATTAATGTAAGCCTCACACATTCAATATCAGGCAAACGTATTTTGACAGGGGACATGTAAATAATATATAAAGGATTGCATCTAATCTCCTCTTCCAAATTAATTTGCACTCCAGTTAAAGAGATCAATTGCTGGGAGAGGACGGGGAGGTGGATTGTCAGCATTACAACTGTTTCTCTGAGCGAAATAGAAACCAGGGTTCTTTGGCTTGCTCTCATTTCATTCTTGACTTTCATTTGGATTCCTATCAACGGCCCTGTCCGCCGGTGGACCATTACACATTGTTCCTCCTGGGTGAAGAATTCATTCTGGCTAAAGCTCTGATAGCACCAGCCAGTTCTCTGCTCAGGGTTATTAGTCACTTTCTGAGATCATTCCTTGGGGTGGTGGTAAGGCTTAATAGCATTTCTGGGCTTCCAAACAAGAAGTCAAAATATCCAGCAAAGTCGAGATTTCACAAATTGCATTTCCCCATCCCCATAATCTTGTGAAGGAACAGGCGGGTCCTGGAAGCATTTCTAACCTGGAGGTGGAACGGCGCTTCCTTCTCCAGTGAAATTCATGCGACTCCACGCTTTGACTGCCAGCAAAGAAAGTTCTGACATATGAGTCTGTAGGCTGCTTTTTAAAATAGCTTTCCTTCACCAAATACACTTTGATAGTTTAATAAGCATCTAAGCTACCCTTAAGGTGGATATTTCTCTCATATTTGGAGTCTATGATAAACCAGGGACATGTTTCAGAACAGGGGGTGGGAAACCTCAGGACTAGAGTCTAAATGTTACCCTGCAGAATGTTCAATTTGACCCCCAGGACTAGGGATGGTGACAAAGTTAGCAAAAAAGGAACTAAAAAGGGAATTTCACTAATACTGCACTTTGGCGAATCAGACCAATTTCCCCCTCTGGATCCCATGAACAGCCAGTGAACCTGAAGACCTTTAACTCTTAATTTATCTGTGCGTAGGGAAGAGCAATATCGTCCCAGAGAGATAGGGGCAAGGCCAGAAGCCTGCAAGCAGTTCAGGAGGAACCCCCGTCATGGCTGCCACATCACTGGTAGTGGTAGACAGAAGAAGGCCAGCAGAAAAATGTCCTCCACTCTTCACGGACAATCTAGTTCCTCACCATTGTGTCAACTTTCAGAGGACACTCTTCTGCCTCCACAGCACTGGTTGGGGAAGAGAGTGCGGAGGTCTACTGTTGTTGTTGTTTTTGAACTGGAATGGATTAGAGTAAACCAGGGCCATCCAAGGAAGCTGAATGTTGGAAGATTCATGACAGACCCAGCACATAGTTAATCTATGGAGCTTGCTTCCCACAGAATGAAGGGTTGGCCCCAAACTGTGATGGCTTTAAAAGAAGGTTAGACAATTCATGGAGGCTACGACTCCTGATATCCATGGTCTACCTCAATTGTTAGAGGCCACATGCTTCTAAATACCAGTTGAGGGGAACCACAGGAGGGGAGAGTGCTCTTGTGCTTGAATCCTGCTTGCGGGCTTCCCTTAAGCATCCAATAGGCCACCAACAGGATGTTAAATTAGATCAGGCATCCCCAAACTGCAGCTCTCCAGATGTTTTGGCTTACAACTCCCATGATCCCTAGCTAACAGGACCAGTGGTCAGGGAAGATGGGAATTGGAGTCCAAAACATTTGGAGGGCTGAAGTTTGGGGATGCCTGGATTAGATGGACCTCTGGCCCGATCCAGCAGGCTGCTCTCACATTCTTATGTGTGAACAAGAACTGTGTAAAGAATTTTTTTGGTGACATTCTCACAACTATTGCACTTGCCTTACTTCTGAGGTGGTCAAGGGGTGTTCATGGCATGAGGTGGAAGGGACACCGAGAGTCATCTAGTTCAACTCCCTGCAATGTAGGAATCCTGCCCACAGGCTCAAACCACTAACCTTCTGGTTAGCAGCCAGACACACTGCGTGCCCTGAGAATGTGGCAAAGAAATGGAAGCCCTTTTGCAAACTTTTGCATAGCACTCCTTTTGAGTGTTCTGTCTCCTCCCTCCATTCCTTTCTCATTCATGCTTATATTTTGCTTTCTTTCCTGAGACAGCTTAGACTCACTTTCCCCGGCCTGCCAACTAGTCTCCCTTCCAGGCACTTATCAGGTCTAAAACCATTTGCCTTCAATAATGCTACAGCTTCAATGCACTCCCATTTGCCAGTCTCATTCCTGGGAGCAAATATGCCTAAGGCATGTTCGGGTTGCATATCTCTACAACCTGCATTTCAAACTCCTCCTGCCCTCTATTTGAATGTATCCCAAGCAGATCAAATAGGCGGTCCTCACATTATCTTTAAATACCCTTGAGATGAATTGGAAGGACAGAATAATAATTATTTTTTGTAGAATAAAGAGGAGAGAGAGGGAGTTACTTTATATACTTTTATATACTGCTCAGCTAAGTGTTCTTTCTTTTCTTTTCCTAATACGCAAGACCTATTCCCATCTCTGCAGCTGTTCGTCTGATTGGATGATTTCCTGTTTGAAATGCAGAGTAATTTAAAGCGACTAACAGTTGTTCAGGGAACCTCCCTCTCTAGGACATAACATCCTATGACATTGTCAACACTGTTTAGAGCAGCATCTTTTCGAAATGATTGCAGCTTCCTCCATCACCAGGTTCTCTGACTTCCCTTTAAGTGCACCAATTCAGAGAACTTGATTATTCAAATGTATAAAATTAAGAATAAAAAAATCAAGCCCTGTTTTTTTTAAAAAAAAGGAAAGAAAAGAAAATGGCTTCATCTGATGTTACATATAAGATGCAGTTGTTTACTGGATTTTGCATCAACCAAAGGGCTACAGAATCTCACTATATTTCTAGCCTGAAATCTGCTGAACTTTCAAGGGGATGATTTGCACAAACCCAGTGTAGCATAAAGTTAATAGCGTCAGAATTCATTGAGTAGAAACAGAGTTGTGTTTTTGTGTGTTTTTTTAAGAACCATGCAATGTTTTGAGCCAAAGCTAATGAATGATATAAATAATTATTGGTAGCATCCAATGGAGTTATACCTCAGAGTAGACCCATAGAGATCAATGGGCCTAATTTAGTTATGCCCACTAATTTCTGTGGGTCTGCTCTAAGTAAGCCTAGCATTAGATTCAAACCTGTGTGATGCAGCAGCTAAAAAAGCCAATGCAATTCTGGGCTGCATCAATAGGAGTATAGCATCTAGATCAAGGGGAGTAATAGTACCACTGTATTCTGCTCTGGTCAGACCTCACCTGGAATACTGTGTCCAGTTCTGGGCACCACAGTTCAAGAAGGATGCTGACAAGCTGGAACGTGTTCAGAAGAGGGCCTGGAAACGATGCCTTATGAGGAACGGCTTAGGGAGCTGGGTATGTTTAGCCTGGAGAAGAGACGGTAAAGGGGTGATATGATAGCCATGTTCAAATATATAAAAGGATGCCATACAGAGGAGGGAGAAAGGTTGTTTTCTGCTGCTCCAGAGAAGCGGACACGGAGCAATGGATTCAAACTTCAAGAAAGAAGATTCCACCTAAACATTAGGAAGAACTTCCTGACAGTAAGAGCTGTTCAGCAGTGGAATTTGCTACCAAGGAGTGTGGTGGAGTCTCCTTCCTTGGGGGTCTTTAAGCAGAGGCTTGACAGCCGTATGTCAAGAATGCTTTGATGGTGTTTCCTGCTTGGCAGGGGGTTGGACTGGATGGCCCTTGTGGTCTCTTCCAACTCTACGATTCTATGATTCTATGAAACTGCAACTGTAGGAGTTTGCAAAGTCTGTTTATCAATGGACTTGGTGTATATTTAGTTTCCTGCGTCTGACAGTGAGTGTTTAGCGCAGAGGGAGAATATCTGTGGATTCAACCTGTCTGCAAAATTAGAAAATTTGCAGAAATCTGCTCAGTTTTCACAGGTTGCAGAAAGCAGACATTCCAGGTTCAGAACCTTTAAATTCTTTAGCACAGAGAATGCACAATTAAAACTCTAATTTCAATTTGAAACCAATCAAAATGCAAAATTTCCCCAAGTGCTTAATAAGGTAAGAGGAATGCCCTATGTACTGCTTTGAATAACCAAACAGTAGAATGTCTGGGACTCAAAACTGCTCCTTCATACACATTGCTGGAACCTGTATGTCTCCAGATACAATGAAGGACACCTTCAAATTGGCACATTAGCAGCACCAAAGTAACTTCCCCAGGGCGCAAGCCTGAGCAGCATGTATGAAAGTCCTGGGCTGCCCAGACAACAAGACCTGCCTCTCGGCCTCACTGATGTGGTCCAAAGGAAAGCAGAGCAATACGTTTGCCACCAGTTTGGCGGCAGGAGCTGCTAGAAGGAGGCATACAAGGCACCATCCAACCGCCTTAGGGACTCCCCTCTGGACTGGTGTAGGGTATACTCCTTGATTCTATGATTCTATGAAACCTCAGTCTTGGGAAGGCACATGTTTCCTAACAAGGTTCTCTCAACTGCTTGTGATGAATAGGGCTGGTTCACACTTCCATACATTGTGGGATTCATCATCACTCATCACTTGATAGCAAGCCATTCACTCCATGCAAAGTTTTCAATTTTGTATTATTGTTTATTTAATTTGTATACCGCCTTATACCTGTAGATCTCAGGGCGGTTCACAACATAAAATCACAATACAAACAACATAAAATAGATAATAAAAACAAAAGCAAAGACAACCCAATAATCCCCCCGCCACCACAACACATTTTAAAAGGGCATCAGATGTCAATCAGCCAAAGCCCTGATGAAAGAGGTACGTTTTCACCTAATGCCTAAAACTGTATAATGAAGGCATCAGATGAACCTCCCTGGGCAGAGCTTTCCACAAACGGGGAGCCACTGCAAAAAAGGCCCGTTCTCATGTTGTCATGGACCTCTCGTTGAGGAGGCACATGAAGAAAGGCTCCAGAAGATGATCTCAGGGTCTGGGTAGGTTCAACATGGAGAGAGGCGGTCCTTGAGGTATTGCGGTCCCAAGCCATTTAAGGCTTTCAAATTTAAGGCTTTTCTGTTTCAGGTGACACACATGCAGAAGAATTGGAGCATTAGCTGTTGTGTTTGATGATTCATTCACACATGTGGGTCACAATCTGATGCTACAGCCACTGCATGTGTGGAGAAGATATTTGGCCAGTACAGGCACACAGGGCAATTTCATAGATCTCATAGACTAGAGCAGGCATCCCCAAACTGCGGCCCTCCAGATGTTTTGGCCTACAACTCCCATGATTCCTAGCTAACAGGACCAGTTGTCAGGGATGATAGGAATTGTAGTCCAAAACATCTGGAGGGCCGAAGTTTGGGGATGCCTGGACTAGAGGTTTTTTTTAAAAAAAAGTTTCTAGCCCTCATGACCACAGATCACAAGAATTCTAATGGAAGAGAAGCAAGGAAACAATTGCATACCATATTTACTGTGCCATCATCATCTTCGCTATATTGTCAGTTAGCAAGCTTGCTTTCTAGTGCCTGCCTGCCATTTAGAGGTTTAGTCTATTCCCGTTATCAGTAAGTGTGGGTATAAAAACTGGGTAACACTCTCATTAGCATTAATTAGAATTACTTCTGCAAATCCCTTGGCTATCTACTTGAGAATATAAAACTCAGTGTTTTCAAGGAGATAAAGAAAATGCATTACAGATTCACTTGACAAAGTGGAAACCATCAGAAGGATGAGGGGAGAAGAAGGAAACCACAATAAACAGCAGATACAAAGAGATATTCCTTCTAGGCACCGGTTGCAAACACATCCCTTAGAGAGTTTTGCATTCAAAAACACGGCTTAGCAAGCTTTTGCTGAAATTAGTTTTGCGTTCAAAAATGTGGCTTGGTGAGTTTTTGCTAAAATAATTGCTCGGTATCTGACGTCTTCACAAACAGAACTTCAGAGTTAAGAACACCTCAAGGATGTAGCATTGTTCACTGGTCTGAAAAGTGTGTGCAACTCTAAACAGTTTGCCCTGGAACTTCCAAAGCATCCTGACAACTCCCAGAAACCATTATATCCCTGTTATCTCAACGGCTAGATATCAATGACTAATGCTAGTCCTCCATGCTTGGAGGCAGTAATGCAGCTGAATACCAATTGCTGGAGGCCACAGGAGGGCAGAGTGCTCTTGTTCCCAAATCCTGTTTGCAGGCTTCCCACGGGCATCTGGCTGGCCACTGTGAGAAAAGGATGCTGGAGTATATGAGTCCTGGGCCTGATCCAGCAGGCTCATCTTATGTTCCCTGCATATCTTAGCATTCACTCCCTTTTCACAACATCTTTAAAAATATGGAGGATATCCAAAATCCAAGCCATGCTTCATCTCTGACTTGTAGAATCGTGGAATTGTAGAATTGGAAGGGACCCCAAGAATGATCTAGTCCAACCCCCTAGGGATCTCAGCTGAGGGATCTCAGCTAGAGCATCCATGACTGATGGCCATCCAACCATTGCATAAAAACCTCCAAGGAAGGTGCATTTTGTGCACATGTCCCCCTAATATACATTCTATATCTGTATCTAAATCTGTATCTATATCTATATCTAGGTTTTACACCTGTACTCTCTTAATAAGTCACCTCGGCAATTAAGTAGAATATACAGTGGTACCTCGACTTACGAAGGCGATCCGTTCCGCGGCGCTCTTCAGAAGTCGAAAACTTTGGAAGCTGAAGCGTCCATTTTGTGCATGCGCAGACTGCGCACGACGCTTCTGCTGTGCATGCGAAGACCCAGGGCCGGTGCGTCCATTTAGGCAAACTAGGCCATCGCCTAGGGTGCCAAAATGGAGGGGGCGCTGCCCAGCCTGCCCCCAAACCCCCCAGCCACCGCCCGCCACCACCGCCCTCGCCTGTGGCTTCCTTTCTTATTTTTTTCTTCTTCCGACGTTCCCGGGCGAGGGGCGGGCTAGCGAGGCGCCACACTAGTGGCTGACTGGCGTGGCGCCCCTCCTCGCTGGCCCGCCCTTCGCCCGGCAATGTCGGGAGAAGAAAAAATAAAAAAGGAAGCTGCCTGCCGAGCGAGGCTGCTGGCTGCAGCTTCCTCTTTTATTTTTTCTTCTCCCGACGTTGCCGGGCGAGGGGCGGGCTAGCGAGGTGCCACAATAGTGGCTGACTGACGTGACGCCCCTCCTCGCTGGCCCGCCCCCCGCCCGGCAACGTCGGGAGAAGAAAAAATAAAAAAGAAGCTGCTGGACGAGCGAGGCTGCAGCTTCCTTTTTTTCTTCTTCTCCCACCGTTGCCGGGTGAGGGGCGGGCTAGCTATTCACATGGGGGAGGGGGTGCCAGAAGGTGACCTCACCTAGGGCACCAAAAACCCTAGCACCGGCCCTGCGAAGACCACACGCGCTGCAAAAACACTTCCGGGTTAGTGGACTTCGGAAGACGAAACCTTTGGAAGTCGAGGCATTCGGAAGTTGAGGTACCACTGTAAAAAACAAACTACCTTACCATGTTTGGGAAAGTACACATTTTGAAGGATAGCATAGTGTTTCAGAAACTGCGAATTAGGTCGGTTTGTGTGGAAATCGAACCAAACTTCTTCCCCATCCCAACCTGAAGTTGACCTGAGTAGAAGTCCAGCAACATCTAAACAGCCGTAACAACATAAAAAGGGCCTTGTAGGATCAAGCCAACAGCATCCTGTTCTCACCCTGGCCAATCAGATACCCACAGGAAGCTCGCGGGCAGGACCTGAGTGGAACAGCCCAGCCATTATGGCCAGCAACCATTGATAGCTCTCTACTGGGTGGATTTGTTTAGTCAACCAAGGTGTGGTAGCAATCACTACCTCCCGAGGGAGCAAATTTCAAAGTTTAGCTATGCACTGTATTGCATGCCTCAGGGTTTTAGCATTATGAGGCTGTGGGCAGGGAAGAGAAACTCCATATTCACCTTCTCCACATCATACATAGTTGCAAAAACTTCTGTCATGTGCCCTCCTCTCTTATTAACCTCTTCATTCTCTCAGAAACACCTTATCAGCTAATATGCCCAGAGGATAGGTCTTTTTTCCTTTTCCTTTGCCCTATTCAATCCTAGCATTGCACAGGAAACTACATTATAGTGGGCTGAAATCATTAGCCCATCTAGCCGTCTATTGTCTATAGCACCTGGCAGTGGCTCTCTGGGGTTTGGGACCTGAGTCTCTCCAATGGCATCTACCTGGAGATGCCATTGATTCATCACCAAGATCATTTATTCTTCATGAATATCTTCCCCCCGACTATTAATTTATTTAAAGTCATTTTTCCAGGGGATTACATTGAAGCAATAGGCAAGAGATTTGAAGGGCTATGATGTCTGCATTCAAATGCTGCTGAAGAATGGAGAAAGAGCCTCATGTGACTTCTGCGCAATGGAATTGTATTAAGTGTCCCTCCTCAAGGAAGAATTTAACATGAACCACTTTGGTCTCAGGTAGACATGGGGGAAGAATTTGATTCAGTTTGCATTTAAAGGTTGAACCTACTGAATAATTTCAGGAACCATATGCAAATCGAAATACAGCCATCCTTCGAAACCCACATGTCTCTGAATTTTGCAGTGCACTTCTCTGGCCAAGTAATTTGTAAAGTTGCATAGAAATATATATATATATATATATATATATATATATATATATATATATATATATATATATATATGTATGTATGTATATATGTATGTATATATGTGTGTGTATATGTATATGTGTATATATATATGTGTGTGTGTGTGTGTGTGTGTGTGTGTGTGTGTGTATAGGTGAATCTGCACTAAGTTGCTGGGGGATTTTCATGAACAGTTCTGAAAAGAAAGAAAAATATCTGATGTGGAATGTGGAAAAATGGAGAACGAAAATAGAGAGAAACTGAAATTGACAGATTTGCCCATCCTCAGTCTCAGTTACAGTATCACCCTGAGAGTAACATTCTAGGGAGATTGGGCAGAAATGCAATGTAGAAATAGCTGTTAAAGCTCAGTAGCAGTCCATGACTCACCTTAGGCAAATCATTATGACTTTGCAATGCCAGTTTCCGGTATAATGGAGGCAACCATGGTTATAGTTGGGTTTCTTTAAACAACCAACCACTTGTAACAAAGTCTGAGCTTTCATGTGCAAAAACCTTATTCTGTTTGATGCATCTAGTGAAGTAGGGCTGTTGCCTATGAAAGTTCACATCGCAATAATTGTGTTCAGCCCCGAATGTGCCACAGAACTCTCCTTTTTTTCCTTTTGTTGCAAGAAACTAAGGCTGCAGCTTTATGCTCACTGATAATAAACGCTATCAAACTCACTGGATGGAATTTGGCTTATTTTTATTTAGAGTAGACTCATTGAAAGTAATGGACGTTAGGTCCATCAATTCAAAGGAGTTGAATACAATCCCTTGGGGCTTGTGTGCAGATATGCTTAGGGTCATGCTGAACCACACCTGTGTGGAAATCAATAGATGCAAGTTTTGAACATGAATGGTATAAGCATGCATAATAGGATGATGCAATTGCAGTGGCTGATAGGTCTACCAACTGATTTCAGTTTACCTGTCTGATCTATTTAGGAATAAGTGCTGAACAGCTTACACTGTATCAAATGCTTGTGTAACAGAAGGCCTTTATAGGCAACCATAGAGTCAGGTTGCAAGTCAAGTGGTAGTTTAATTTTCAGCAGAATATCAATGTCTCCCTCCTGTGACCTTTAATTTTAAAAGCCTTGGTTTTGGAAATTTGACCAAAAATAAATAAATAAATTAGACACACCGTCTGCCATGGAGGAAGATTTTGTGGAACAAAGGAGCTGTAAAAGTATATAAATTTGATGGAACATTCCCAGCACCTAATAATAAACCTGGCGTTCAGATTAAATATGGCCATAACAAATCCACCCCCCACTTCGTCTCTGTCCTGCTTGGTCCTATCCAGACTGAGAGCAGTAGATCTTGTAAACTGGATATTCGGATTTTTAGAAAAAGGTATTTCCTTTAGTAATCAGGTATAACAACCACACATGCTGTTGACCAGAACTTTAGAACCCTGAATTGCATGGTTGGTTGAGGGTGGTATTCATGGCCATTTATTTCAATAGGTCTACTCTGAGTAATAGGTCTACTCTGAAACCCAGTTCTGCTAATACTGGTTTATTTTTGTTCTTTTTTTATTGTGTATTTCATGTTTTTTCACCTTGTATTTTTATGTTGTGAACCACCCAGAGATCATAGAAGATGTCATAGAGTTGTAAGGGACCCCAAGGGTCCTCTAGAACCAACCCTGCAATGCAAGAATCCCTTCTAAAGCATCCATGACAGATGGCCACCCAACCTCCAGTTAAAAACCTCCAAGCCAGGAGAGTCTGTTCTACTGTTGAACAGCTCTTATTGTCAGAAAGTTCTTCCTGATGTTTAGCCAGAACATAGGAGCCAACTCTTAGGGGCTGTGGGGGCTTCAACCCCCCACAATAAAATATTTGAGGGGGCAGGGTCTCCACAAAGTTGATGGGTATTCCCATTCACATGGTTTGCGTGCACTGTGTCATGTGATCAATTATGAGGGGTGGAACTTACCTGGGTCCCCACAATATTTTATTCAAGCTTGTACCCCCGAGTCAGAATTCCCTTTCTTGTAACTTGAAGCCACTGGTTCAAATCCTACCCTCCAGAGCAGAAGAAATCAAGTTTGTTTTCTCTTCCATGTGACAGCCCTTTAGATATTTGAAGATGTCTATCAAATCACGGCTCAGTCTCCTCTTTTCCAGGTTCTTTTAGCCTAAAACGCCTAAACAGATGGAGAACGGTGTACAAATTAAACAAACAAACAAACAAGCTACAGATATCATGCCATGAGAACAGAGGGCAACGTTCCTTGTTGCTGCTTTACTCTTGAAGGTAAGGAAATGGTGCTTTGGACCGGTAGCACAAAAGAGCAAGACTGAATTGTTTAATTGATCCACTTGGATTGGCTCGGTATACAGTACTTCCCACTCTCCCTTGGTGGGCACAAATGGATAATCTGGAGCCAAACAGGAAGTAGTCTCTGAAGATTCACCAGTCTCTGAAGATTCACCAATCCCCGATTCCAAACCATGGCAAAACAGATTGAGTTGAAATCAGCAAAATGGCTCTTTCAGCCCAGTTTTGTCAACTCCACCTTTCAGCAGCTCACGCTGGTCTCAAACAGAGAACATGCTTCCTGGGACGGCAGGGACTGAGCAGGTTCCCTGCTGCTGAGCTTGTATTCAGTGGCGGAGCTTCATGCTCCGGCACCGGGGGGGGGGGCGGAGAGCAGGCGGGGGCGGGACTGGCACGCATCCTGGGGGCGGGGCACGCCACCTGCAGGGTGGAGGGGCAGCCGCAATGGCACCCTACTGGGATCGCGCTGCCAGGGACGGTGTGCTTCCCCGCACTCCTCTTCCTCCGCCAGTGCTTGTATTCTCTCTCTCCTGTGTCAGTGAGTGTCCTCCCGAGCACCATAATTTGCAGCACATGTGCTAGATTTGGAAGTTGTCTGCTGTTTTTTTTAAAAAAACAACAACAAAGAAACAAACATTGGAATCGAAATGAAACCCCAGCCCATGGTTCAAAGGTCACCAAAATAGGAAGGCCCCCTCAATACTTGAGCTGGCCCTTTTATTTATTACCCCTCACCTGGGACGTGGGTGGCACTGTGGTCTAAACCACTGAGCCTAGGGCTTGCCGATCGGAAGGTCGGCGGTTCGAATCCCCGCGACGGGGTGAGCTCCCATTGTTTGGTGCCTGCTCCTGCCCACCTTGCAGTTTGAAAGCATGTCAAAGTACAAGTAGATAAATAGGTAGTGCTCCGGCGGGAAGGTAAACGGCGTTTCCGTGCGCTGCTCTGGTTTCGCCAGAAGCAGCTTTGTCATGCTGGCCACATGACCTGGAAGCTGTCTGCGGACAAACGCTAGCTCCCTCAGCCTATAGAGTGAGATGAGCACGCAACCCCAGAGTCGTCCACGACTGGACCTAATGGTCAGGGGTACATTTACCTTTTCCTTTATACCCCTCACAGAGCTCCAATTCTCAGCACCTTTAACAACTATGTTTTGCAGGATTCTTTAAAGCAAGCATCCCCAAACTTCGGCCCTCCAGATGTTTTGGACTACAATTCCCATCACCCCTGACCACCGGTCCTGTTAGCTAGGGATCATGGGAGTTGTAGGCCAAAACATCTGGAGGGCCGCAGTTTGGGGATGCCTGCTTTAAAGTGTGCGTGAAGTGGGTCTGCCATATTGTAGCAAGTGACGTCATCCTTCGCTTTGTCACTGAATGATCCAGGTTCTATCACCAATTCTTCTCTCCTTAGATTTACTGTCAAAAATAAAGGGAAGGCAAAGAGCCAAGAGAGAACAAAGGGCATGAGCTAAGAAGTGTTTCGTTCCTGCTATTGGACAGATTTTTTTTGGGGGGGGAATAAAAAATAAAATCTTCCTCAAGGAGAATAGAGTAGGTTCATAGGTCTTTTTTTTAAGGTTTAAAAATCCACTTCAAAGGGTAAGTCATATTGCTGAGTTGGTGAGTTTTCCCCCCTAATTCACTCAACATGCGTCGTTTTAAAAATTATAATGGCTTCGTTTATTTCATTTCATTTTTTTAAAAGGTAGATATGCCAAGAATCAGATAGGTCTCTCTTCATCTCCTTGCATTTTCTTTGAACTACTTTTTTTAAAAAAGGACTTAATTCAATAGTATTCATCTACCAGTAGATGAATTAAATTAAATCCTTGATAGTTGGATTTTTAAAGATGAATATGTATGTATGTGGATTGTAACTTTTTAAAGGGGGTTGATGAAAGGCACCAGGATAGAACTTTGCCCTGATCCATCCATCTCTGTCTGTCTGTGTTGGAGCAGGATGCTGTGAGCGTTCACCCCCATATTCATATCTTGGAATGAGGGTTAATACAGGCATGTTTTCCAGCATTCCCCTTAATATCTCCCCATGTTTGCCAGCAATTTCCCTTCGTTGCACATTATTTTCAGTAATATAAGCATTTTAGTGTGCACCTCCCCGTCATGAATGCTTTTCTGCATGCACTTTTCAAGGGTTTGCTTCTTTGTTTTCAAGAACGGCACCACAGATTTCATAGAAGTGTCAATTTTGAAGTACAGTGGTACCTCTACTTACGAATAACTCTACTTATGAATGTTTCTACTTACGAACGGAGCTCCGTCCACCATCTTGGATGCAGTTTAGATAGGATTTTTTCTACTTACGAATTTTTAGATAGGGTTGCTTCGACTTATGAATTTTTTCTCCCAATGCATTCCTATGGGATTCGACTTGCAATTTTTTTTTCTACTTACGAATGTGCGTTCGGAAGGCATTAAATTCATAAGTAGAGGTACCATTGTATTGCTGTGTTTCCGTATTGCTTCTGGAAGTTCAAATTGGGTAGGTGAGCAGTTACAAACCAAGTGAAATGAACTTCTCCCCTATCTCTAGCTCCACTCTATGTTGTGATTTTCATGTTGTTGTTGTTGTTGTTGTTGTTGTTGTTGTTGTTGTTGTTGTTTACCTTCCTCCAGCAGTTGGAGGAAGCAGGGATCTTGTTTTACAGGGGTACCTCGGTTTACAAAATACAATTGGTTCTGGAAGTCTGTACTTAACCTGAAGCGTACTTAACCTGAAGCGAACTTTCCCATTGAAAGTAAGTGGATTAATCCGTTCCAGACAGGTCCGCGGAGTACTTAAACTGAAAATACTCGAGGCGTCCTTAAACCGAGGTAGAACTGTATTCACATAGGCTCCCCGAACATTTTAGAACCCTCATATTCTAGGGCTCTAAAATATGCAGGGAGTCTTCACGAGTACAGGGCATTCCTCACTTCACACAGTCACCCTCCAACTCACCACCATGGGGCAGTAATGCTACACCACCATTACGGCTAACTGTGGAAGGAAGAGGGATCTTCTTGGGACTCTGGTTGGCCACTGTAAGAACAGGATGCTGAATTAGATGCACCCCAGGCAAGACCCAGTAGGCTCCTCTCATGTTCTCAAACACAGCCCACCACGCATAACAGCTTCTCCTCCCACATATTTTTTTTGCAGTCCTAGGCAACAGCTTTTTAAGAAACCCATACTCTTCAACATTTCTCTGATGAAAATAGGGACGCCCTGTTTAATAATAATAATAATAATAATAATAATAATAATAATTTTATTATTTATACTCCACCCATCTGACTGGGATGCCTCGGCCTCTCTAGGCAGCTTCCAACACACACACACACACACACACACACACACACACACACACACACACACAATGAAACATTAAACATTTTAAAACTTATCTATACAGGGCTGCCTTCAGATGTCTTCTAAAGGTTATATAGTTATTTATCTCCTTAGCTCAGGGGTGGTGGTGGTGGTGTCACATAACTCCATACCCTCCAATGAAAATAGGGGTGTCCTACTGCACCCTCCAACATTTCTCTGATGTAAATAGGGATGTCCTAAGGAAAAGCGGGACATTCTGGAATCAAATCAGAAACTGGGATGGCTTCTGAAAACCCAGGGCGGTCCCTGGAAAATAGCAACACTTGGAGGGTCTGGGAGAGCAGTACTGCCATACATAATCACAAATTTGTGCAGTTTTGACCATGAATTCCATTTGATGGGTCTGAGCAAGTGAATATCTCTCAGTTTAACATGTTATTTTTAGGACCTTAACAGATAAAGCAAAACAAAACTGGGCAGAACAGGGAGTGATGCTTTATGATGTTCCTACTGAGCCACTGGCATTTGGCCCCCAGAAATCTATTGGAAGGGAATGTGGCCCTTGGGTTGGGGGGGGGGAATCCCTGCACCTGATCCATCTAGCCGTGTATCCTATTCCCCTCTATGAAGCTCAAGAGCAGGACAGAGATTAAGGGAAGAGAAATGTTAGTGCTGAAGAAAATGTTATTGGACAAGGAGAAAAAGCCTTTCTAAGATGGAATGGAGGAGGTATTTTTCAGATTCTGAGTACAAAGGAGAGCTAAGATTGCACCGGGGAGAGTCAAGAATCCCTTTCACTCTCTGTCTTTGACAGCATGAACCCTAACAGTTATTTGGATACGTCTCTGAATAACTTGTCAGTGTTATTGTGTACTACTCAGATTAAATATCTACTTAGGAAGAGGACACTTTCAACTCCTTGGTGGTCTGCACGACGGTGAGCAGGTTTCAAGGCTGGATTTTAAACATAACCAGGCTCAGTTTCCTTTTTATTATTGTTCTATCCCCTTTCATCCTAAGTTCTTGCATTTGCCTGGTGTGGTTTGAACTTTAAAGGCTTCTTCTTTAAGCATCACTCCTCAAATGTAATTGAAGACACTAAACATCTGTTGTATGGGATGTCCTCCAGTTGCCACGACTGTCTAAACCACCACTGTTCCCCGCAGAGGAATTCTGATATTCTCTTGTACCTCTTTGATGTTTCAAGCCCAGGAAAAGAAACTCCCATCTGTTATTAATACTGAACCGAATGATTGTATACTAGCAAAGATTTGATAATTAATTATATAACATGGGCATCCGTGAGTACACTTGGAGGAAACAATCATAGCTGCCAAGTTATCCCTTTTTTTCAGGGATTTTCCATTATGCTGAATAGGCTTCCTCGCGAGAAAAGGGAAAACTTGGCAGCTATGGAAACAATACCTCCTTCTGTGCAGATTGATGCGGGTGGTTAGCATCAAGACTGTTTTTCAAAGGAATCTCTTGCTATTTTTTACTTACAGGTAACCACGCTTGCTCTTGAAAGTACTATTTTCCTTTGCACCATCTTCTTATTTTTCTTCACAGCTCTATATTGGCCTCTGATAATTGTTTGCTTTGCTTGTGCCTCTGGTCAGGCTGATTTCCAATAAAATCCCACTTGTCCTCTCATCCTAATAGGTTTGTTTTTCCAATTCCTTTCTTTAGTTTTTATTTTCACTCTGAATGTGGAGGTTTTCATTACGGTTGCCATTGACTTTACAGCCTTTTTCAAATCCCCCCCGAAAGCAGCAACTAGCAGGGAAGAAAAACAAAAGGGGAGAGTTTTGGAGTTGTTTAATTTTTTTATTTAAAAAAATAGCCTATTTATATCCTGCCCTTAATCCAAAGGCAGAAAACTATTTCAATAAAATAATAATATCAACAACCATAAAATGATTTTTTAAAAAAACCATGACATTCTATATGTCACAAATTTACCAGCTGAATACCAGTGTTATCTTGAAAATGCTTGTATGGAAAGCAATGTTTTGTGCTGATGACAAAATAACAGCAGTGACTATACCAGCTGAATTTCATGGGGCAGGAAGTTCCAAAGTTGGGGTGCCACCGCAGAGAAGCCCATTTGTACATTGCCACAAAAAATATGCATCGCTTGTTGGATTTTGTATTGATTCTGATGACTGTAATATAGCTGCATTCATATGTTAGGAGAAACCATGGTTGATTGTGATGGGAATGGGCTTAGCCTGGACTGAATTAAATGATTTAAAAGAGTGAACTGCATTGCCTGCTACTTAAGTGCAATGAGTTACTCTTTTTTTTGTTTTTTGTTTTGTATGTAACAAGTTTCAGTGGATCATGGAACAATGCAACCTCTCCTCACCTTCAGAACATCCCATTGGGGAGCCTTTCACTGGCTATGGCCAGGGGGAATCCTGCCAGCAGTGCTACCAGGGGGCAGAGACGGCGATAATCTGCACCAACAAAATGACCGTTGCACCACTGTGTTGGTGGCAGCAGACCAGAGGCTGGCAAAGCTGGTACAGTTGGGTAAGGGGGTACCTCTGCCCAATTCACACAGACCCCACAGCTTGGTGCAAGGGGGCTTTGGGTCACTCTGCAACTAATTAAAATGTGGAATCGTAGTAGGAGTATGCAGCAATCACAGGATTCAGTTTAGCCTCTGATTTAGCACTTTGGCAAATTATCCAATTCAGCTCAAACTGGGGTCCAAATCAGACCCCCAGTCCGAAAAAATCTGATGCTTCATTGTCCCTCCACTAGTCATCAAGTGATGAATAAACAGAATAATTATAACACTTACCAGTGGATAATTGTACACTGCTTCTCCTTTGCATATCTGGCTAAACAGATCCTGCTTCTCTTTACAGTAGATTTACTAAATCTGGAACACTTCACAATGGAGTAAACTAACCAAAAAGAATGTGGCTCAGTACTACAAATTAAAGAAATGTTCCAGAATTCATTTCCTAAGGAAAAGTCTGTGTGTCAGGGGCATAAAATAAATCTTGGTGAAGCAAATATTAAAATGGAACAAGTTAATAATCATAATTATATTTGTAATTATGGAATTTAGATATGTAAAGTAGCCCAGGAGTTAGCAGCTGCAAAAATTCATTACTGTGCCACATTACACATCTCATTTTATGGATGCTGTTCTTGAGTGGCTGCAAGATTAGCAATTGTAAAGTTCATGAGCTTTACAAATGCAGGTCATTTGCTCATTTGTTGAAGATATTAAGAACTGTCCACCAATTCCAATAGAGGTTGCAAACCAAGTTTTAATTAGTGGTTATATTTGGTGATTATAACGTCACCAAGTGTATTAATACTAATAGCAGGGTTGCATACATAAGAGAGTTTATCATATCTTCATTCTTAATCCAAATAAATCCTTCATGATTTGTTTGTTTTGCTTTGTTTTTTTCAGTTTGGGAAACAATTAACTAACCAAACAGGCACAGTTATTTGTTAGGCTAGGTGTGTCACATAGTAGCTCCAATACCAAACTGGGATTCATAATTTAGTGCATTGAGTTGTTGTTGTTGTTGTTGTTGTTGTTGTTGTTGTTGTTGTTGTTGTTTTGTTTTGTTTTGTTTTGTTTTGTTTTGTTTTGTTTTGTTGTTAGAATACAGGGAAGTCCCAAGGTGACTTACACTCATGTTGAAAAACATGAAAGTATTATAGCACCCTGGATGTGGAACTCCCTCCCACTAGAGATATGGCTGTCCCCCATGTTATCTCTCATAAATACATATTTCTTCCTTCAGGCCAATGCAGATGACTGGTTAAAGAATTGGTTTCTTCTGCCACTGGAGTGCTAATTTACTATGTGTCCTGGGGTTTTTTTTTTTGTAATAAATTACGTATTTTGTGCTTTAACATGTTATCTGTGTAGAGCCTTGGGAATGTTCAGGGCTGGCCTAGGTCCTTTCAACTCCACAATTCTTTGGTTTTGTAATAGCAACAGTCATTACTTTTTTAGCAAGCATATTCCTCAGTGATGCCTCCTAATGAAAAGTATTTCCCAGAGAGAACACATTTGGATTGTAGGCAACAAATGAACGGCGACGTCACGTTTCTTGAAATATAAATTGACTGTCTGGGAGAAGGCCCATGAGCTATCTTTCAGAAACGGTTGTAAGTGCTTTTAGATTTTCTAGAACAAGAGCATAAGGAAGCCATTAGCTGTGGTTGACTGAAGTGCAGTAGCAGCAAAATGGGACACAGCCACAAAATTTACTGAATCCAAAAACAAATTGCTCATTCCAGCCTTGTCCTTAATAGAAACCCGAAGAAGCCATTTGGCCTACCATCACCTGGCTGTTAATAGCTTGGATGTCCTCCCAGCCTTGAACTGTTTGAAAGTATAAATCAAGAAGAAACATAGACTCATCACACAGGTGAATTCATGCTGAAATCTAGACTCAATAGAGCATATTGTCTTTCTCAGAGTTAATCTGCTTATGCCTGATTTAAAACACTCATCTTAATACAGGAGTACCATCCAGACTTAATGATTACACAAGATCATTGTTCCCCAGTCTTCTCAGTGCATCATTTTTATTGTGCAGGAGAATCGCCACCACTTGGCTTGAAGAAGCAGTACGGAGAGAGGGGTGGGTGGACTGGAACAATTTTACAAAGCTCTCAAGTTCTAAGGGAGAGGGAAGGGTGTAGCGGGGTATCTGAGATTCAGGTCAGATTGTCACTGTAATAATTTGTGGTGTTAAAAGTAGAGGTTCCAAATCGTGCCCTCCCTCAAAGAGGGTGAGACCTGGCAACCAAACCCTTGTGTTGTGGGTGGGTACGATTGGATAGCCACAACACCCGATTGGTAGGTCCCTTGATGCTGGGTTCAATCTGACCAATGGGACGCTAGTCAAAATGGATCAAGGGACCTATATATGCCAATGCAAGTGACCCTGAGCTTTCTCTCTTGGACAGTGCATCGGAACACCAGCATCGTGTCCGCTGCGAGCCGAAAAGAGAGACCATTCTACCTTCGTTGATTACGGTGATCTGTTCTCGTTATCCCTCGACCTTTCCCCATTTCCCTTTTATTCCTTTAATTTTTCACCCCAGTTAATTCCCTCCCGCCTTCCCCTCCGCCTTCCCCCCCTCCAAAGGGCTTTGGCCCCTAGAGTTCCTGGAGCTTGCCGCTGCAGCTACTCGCTGGAAGGCTGCGTGCAGTGGCTCGCTTTCTATAGCTGCGGTTGCGGCCTCGGGGCTTCAATAGCAAGCCGGCTTTTTAAAGCGGAGAGTCCCCTCACATAGCGGTTGCTGCGAATTTGATTTCAGGGGTGGGTCCGTGGGCGATTTTGCCGACCTTGGGAATACCCCCTCCTCCCCCTGATTGGTTCCAACTAGATCACCATTGTACCTCTTCTTCTAGAGGACGCTGCTGGTCGCGTTTTGGAGGGAGCACCATCTTAATTTGGCGCGGCTGCCATCTTGTTTTGGCGGGAGCACCAGTTAAGCTGCACAGTGCAATTGAATTTGCTTTGCAGTCTTGCCAATTTTAATTACTTTAAGTCGTTATGCCTGTTAAACGCAAGGAAGTCCGGCACTTCCTTCCAAGAGGGTAATTAGAGGCCCCTCCAAGGCCTTGCGCTCAGCGCCTTCCTCAGCGTTGCCCCCGCAAATGCTGGATCGCTTGTCTACAATTGTGGCTGATCTGGGTTCGGATCCTGCAGCACTGGCCAGATTTAATGCTGAAATGGAGTCCCTTGCTCAAGACTGCGCAAGGCATATTGTTTTGCAGCCTGGCCCCTCCACATCTTCTACTGTTTTTGAGGCCTGTGGATGGTCTCAATGATGGCTTTCTGCACAACTGTCAGGTCAGCAGCCTTTCCCATGATTGTGATTCCTACTGAAGCAGACTGAGAGACCATTTAAAGCAGGCATCCCCAAACTGCGGCCCTCCAGATGTTTTGGCCTACAACTCCCATGATCCCTAGCTAACAGGCCCAGTGGTCGGGGAAGATGGGAATTGTAGTCCAAAACATCTGGAGGACTGAAGTTCGGGGATGCCTGATTTAAAGGCTCAGGAACCCTTTGCAGGTGTTATGGATTGAGTAGCTAAACGCTATTCTAATTATCTGAGATTGTGAATTTGGGGTTTTCTTCAGCTGTACGCCATAAGCATCACAATTACAACAAATAAGGGCTTGACTTATCTCGCTTTGCATGCCATGAGTCTATCTCCTATATTGGTTTCACCTTTTAAGTTGAATTACTGAAATAAATGAACTTTTTGACGATATTCTAATTTTTCGAGTTTCACCTGAATCTCAGCTAACATACCCTATGTGAGTTGTTGTGAAATGGGGGAAGAAACGAGATTGTGTCAAGTAGACCACCTTGAATCATTTGAAAGAAGAGTGGGCTACAAATGTAATAAACGGCAAGCATGTTAAAAGTGAAATTAATTAAACAAATAAACAAAATAAAAGAGAAGAGGGTCTGATTAACAGAATACCAACTGTATAATTAATTCAATAGCATGAATATGGAAGCATCTATTTCTGAGATTTTCATATTGAAGCTTTCAAGGCTATGGGTAGGAAAATAAAAAACTCTAAGCAACTCTAAGCAAATGCATATTAATAAAGGAGACACCTACTGTGCATTTTTACAACAGCTTGAAACTTATTTGCATTTTACAAGAGGGATTTTTAAAAATAAATGTAGCTGACAAAAAGGGCAAGGGTTTTTGGATGCTATTATTACAGTGGTACCTGGTTGTGAACAGGATCCGTTCTAGAGACCCGTTCGCAACCTGAAAAGGCCACATCCTGAAGCGCTGCGTCTGCGCAGTCGCGTGATGTAATTCGGCGCTTCTGCGCATGCACAAAGCACAATTTAGTGCTTCTGCGCATGTGCGCTCGCCGAACCCGGAAGTTACCCGTTCCGGAACTTCCGGGTTCGGCACGCCCGTATTCCGAAAAGGCGCATCCTGAAGCGGACGTAACATGAGGTGTGACGGTTACAGATAATTCCAGGCTTCTGAAATTTTTACCATCCCATCCTCACCAGAGAAGGATATCCCTTGCCCACATCCCACCCATTTTTAACCTTCACTAATTGCATTCCTTACTTTGTTTTCCCACCAGACCACTTTCCCACCAACCTTGCCATCTGGTCTTACTCCATTCTCTTCTATCTGATACCTGATTCGTACATGCAAATAGATTCTTTTTGCACTGTACACTTGATAACTGTCAGGTGAGTGATTGTATGAGCTGACTGTTAAGAGTATACACATTTTTGCACGGAATTTTCCCCAAGATATGCATTTTTTAAATAAATATTTCATTTAAGAACTGCACCACAAAATTTTAAAAAGTTTGCATTTCAAAGGATAGCTGTATTTCAGTTCACATACTGCATATCAACTAAGTTTATCATTGGTATGAGCTTTCGTGTACATGCACACGAAAGCTCATACCAGTGACAAACTTAGTTGGTCTCTAAGGTGCTACTGGAAGGAATTTTTTTATTTTGTTTCAACTATGGCAGACTGTGAGGGACAGGGGATACCGGGAGGCCCCTCCCATCTTAAGCTCCAGCCCATCCCCAAGCGCTGGGGAAAGCAGGGAGAGTTCCGCCTCAAGCGGAGAATCAGGAAGTGGTGTCCGAGGCTCAGGCAAGGTAGCGGAGCCACTGTCCAAGGTGGGACAGGAAGGGGGGAGCAAGGGGGGAAGGCCGATCCCGCCGACCCCGGAATTGCGCAAGAAACGTCGTGGGAAGAGGTTGGGTCTCCCCAAGCTTCTTTGCTGGAGGAAAACGCGCCAACCTCCATTCGGAGGTACTGACACCTGACTGACAACATGTACATAGATCGCTCTGAGCACTGTAAATAATCAGCACTTAATAAAAGCCTAAAAGGACTATGCTGTGAGGAGTCGTTACTCTAGAGTAGCCGCATCAGCATCTATGACATGGCTACCTGTTGGTCAGTGTGGTGTAGTGGTTAAGAGCGGCAGACTCATAATCTGGGGAACCGGGTTCACGTCTCCGCTCCTCCACATGCAGCTGCTGGGTGACCTTGGGCTAGTCACACTTCTTTGAAGTCTCTCAGCCCCACTCACCTCGCAGAGTGTTTGTTGTGGGGGAGGAAGGGAAAGGAGAATGTTAGCCGCTTTGAGACTCCTTAGGGTAGTGATAAAGCGGGATATCAAATCCAAACTCTTCTTCTACCTAGCTGTATACTGCAGATCAGTTAGCTTTGCACTAAAAATATGAACTGAAACTCATTTCTCCCCCATTTGCGCTGGTCACTTAGCTAACAAATTTGTTTCTGGTCTTTACTTAGCTACAAACGAAACCTTTAGAACAAAAGCATTCTGTGTCTTGCTTTTTCATCTGGCTGTTCCCACTAATCCTCGCAGAAAGAATATATCCATTTAAGAAATAAACAACTGATGGAATTGGGGCGGGGGAGGTTTGATTTTGCAAGAAGCACAGCAGCAGCAACAACAACAACAACTACAACAACAAGAACTAGTTGGCTTTCTCAAAGTAGAATTTATAGGAACAAAAATCCACAAATAATGAGCCGGATGGCTGCTGGCCTTAATATGCATATTTATCAGTCTCAATAAAGCTGGCAGCTTGCCAGGTTTAAACTTAGTTCTGTCATTCATATCCCCCTCAGCAGATGAATAGGCTTTGTTTGATTCAGCCGAATCCATTTCAGCACCTTCGCTCCTTAGAATGCAGGTTGAAGGGTTTCTTCATTATTAAAAACAGCAACACCGTTTTCACTCCTTTTTCATCTTAATGTCGAAGACGCTAATCCACATTCTTCCCGGCTCATAATATGTGCTAAAAAATCCATTATCCAAAGAATGATGAAGAAACTGTTTCGATCAGATAGGACAGTTGAAGGTCAGGTTTAAATAGATGTACAACATTATCCATGCTTGATTGAGTGTGGTTCTGGCCTGTATCACTGTACGACTGCTTAAATTTCAATGTTTTGCAAACTGAATAGACCCTTAGAGATAGAAGTGGGCATAAAATAAAGGATAATAAAGAAGACCCTCTACGGCCTGTTGTATAGGGTGTCGGGGGGGGGCATGTCGTACTCCTTCTGGGACAGTTTGTCCACCTTTCAACCTACCCTGCACTCTCACCTGTGGCTCCTAGAAGCTGCCAGCATGCGACAGCAGCCACACCGTGGGAACGGTTTCAACTGGCTGACTAAACCAGGTGAGGGTAGCCGATGGGTCTCACAGATGGGTCTCAAATACACAACACACACTTCAAAAATGTCTAAATCTGTTAGTGACATAAGGAAGAGCCCTACTAGATCAAGCCAAAGGGCCATCCTATCTAGTATCCTATCCTCACAATGGCGAAACAGATATTCTTTTGGTGCCAGTGATTTGAATGGGCCTGAATTTGGGAAGGGCTCAGTTTTCAGAAGGGCAGTGTTCCAGCGGTAGAGCACCTGTTTTTGTATATAGAAGGTTCCAGGTTCTATCCCTGACATCTCTATCCTTGTCATCAACTAACTTGCACTGGTGTGCTTAGAAATCTGGGACACAGGTGGTGCTGTGGTCTAAACCACAGAGCCCCTTAGGCTTGCCGATCAGGAGGTCGTCGGTTCAAATGTGAGCTGCCGTTGCTCTGTCCCAGCTCCTGCCAACCTAGCAGTTCAAAAGCACACCAGTGCAAGTAGATATAAATAGGTACTGCTGTGACGGGAAGGTAAACGGCGTTTCCATGAGCTCTGGCTTCCGTCACGGTGTTCTGCTGCACCAGAAGCGGCTTAGACATGCTGGCCACATAACCCGGAAATCTGTCTGTGGACAAATGCTGGCTCCATCGCCCTGAAAGCGAGATGAGACCGCAACCCTATAGTCACATTTGACTGGACTTAACCATCCAGGAGTCCTTTACCTTTTCACCTTAGAGATCTGCACTGGTTGCCAATTTCTTCAAGTTCAAGATTGTTGCTATTAGTGTATATAAAGCCCATAACAACTTGGTGCCAGTTTACCTGCAAAATCACCTTGCTCCATGTATGTTAGAAATTGATCTGTTAGTGCGACAGCACCTAAACTTTGGAACTCCCTGCTTGGTGGGGTCAGGCAGGCACCTTTACTCTACTGTACTCTTTTTGGTGCCTACGAAAACAATTTATTTATTTTTTTAGATAAGGCTATCCAGGTCTATCCAGGGACCCAGGTGGCGCTGTGGGTTAAACCACTGAGCCTAGGGCTTGCTGATCAGAAGGTCGGCGGTTTGAATCCCTGTGAAGGGGTGAGCTCCCGTTCCTTGGTCCCAGCTCCTGCCAACCTAGCAGTTCGAAAGCACGTCAAATTGCAAGTAGATAAATAGGAACCGCTTCGGCGGGAAGGTAAACGGCGTTTCCATGTGCTGCTCTGGTTTGCCAGAAGCGGCTTTGTCATGCTGGCTACATGACCTGGAAGCTATACGCCGGCTCCCTCAGCCAATAATGCGAGATGAGCGCGCAACCCCAGAGTCGGTCACGACTGGACCTAATGGTCAGGGGTCCCTTTACCTTTACCCTATCCAGGTCTATAGAACATTGATGTGTGTTTTAATCTGTTTCTAGTTTATTGCTTACATGGTTTTTCAATTGTCTTAAATAACTGTTTTAACTGTTTAATCTTTACTGTTAATTTTATTGTTTCATTCTCTTTGAAGCCACTTTGACTGCTTCTTTGTTTCTTTACAATCAAGCAGTGTTTAAATTTCATGAAATAAATGAAATCTCCAGAAGGATGAGAGAGACCCCTCTCTAAACCCCTAAAACTCTCTGCTAGTCAGTGTAGACAATACTAGCTATTAGCTAGGTGGAACATTGGAACATTGGTCTGATTCAGCGTCCAGCATCTTCCTATGTTCCTAAGCCTTGAAGGTCACTTAATGGTTCAATAGTTTGAATTGATCCCCCACCCCACGCCGATGCTCTTGCAGCTTGGCATTGTCTTCTCAAGGACAGTTTTCAATTGTTAGGTACTCACGTCGCGGTGTTTGGCAGTCCCCATAAACCTCATTTACGAACCAGGGGCTGAGTCTGGAGTGATATATAAATATCAATATGATTCATGCCGATTTGATAAATGACAGAGGCTTGATATATCAGTGCAATTCCACATGTCCTACAGCTTTATCTTTCTCCCCTCCCATGTAGTGTTGAAATAATATCCTCCCTGGTTCCCAAGCAGTGAGGACACAAAGAATTGCCACAGGGGTTGTCTGTGTAAACAACTGTACAAAGAAGAGTCCGCACAATATGATGCAATAAGGAAGTGCACTTGAAAAACTGAAACAGCAAAGGGCCTTTATTAAATCTTAAAAATAAAAAAATGAACATTAAAAAGTAGGGTGCAAGCTTTTGTGGACCTGAGCCCACTTCTTCAGGGGTGCAAAGTGTTCATCTAAGCTGGAAGCTATATATACATATGGAGTGGAGAGAGTAAGAGAGAGAGGAAAGCAGTGAGGTCAGAGGGAAAGAAAATGTGTACACACACACACACACACACACACATATTGGCAAATAAAAATATGTAAAATGATTGCACTGACTATTCAAAACCATGATTGACGTTCAAGGGTCCTGCTTCCATTTTCTGTTCAACCCACAAGACACTCAGTATTCCCTGGCCACTAAATACGCTGTCACAGATGGGGTGTTGGCTACTCCCGAGTAAGCACTCCACACATCCTCTGGATTTTCATAGTTTTATTGTGCATGCTATATACAGTGGTGAGATGTCTCAAATCATGTCTGCTCTGCATGGGGCAGAAGCCCACAATGGCGTCTCGTGGGCTCTGACCCCCCTTTTAAGACTCCAAACGCCCCTCCTCCTTGCTCTATGGGTCCTCCGTGGTCCCAAACCAGGCTCCTGAGGTGCCGTTCTCTCTCCTCCCTCCTTTCCAGCCCCTGCTGAAGCTAGCTCCTCCCCTGCTTCCCTGCTACCAACCTGGAGCTGAGCCACCAGGACTCTGCAGAGCCCTGGACCCGTCTTAACCCTTCCTGTTCCTGATTTGAACTCCCAGACTTGCTGCTGCTCTCCCATCTGGTGGAAGTAAGCAGAGTGGGCTGCTCTCTGCAAGCCCTCTCTCTTACATCCACCCCCCCTCCAGGCTCCCCCCCCCCTTTCTGAGGCCTGGTTTGCCTGGTCTGATGTCTGTAAAGAGGGCTGGAAGCCTGACAGGTCTTCCTCCTCTGTAGTGTGTGTAAAATCCTGTTCCCCGTCGGTGCTGGGTGGCTGGTCCGTGTAGTTCCTTCCGTTGTCATCCTCCTCCTCCCTCTGGAAAATTGCTTCCGATTCCCGGAGGGCTCCTTGGGTCTGCGTCTCCCCTGCTCCCCACCTGGGATCGCCCTCCCCCTCTGTGTTCCCTGTGCTACTGACGTGTGGTGGTTTGGGTCTGTGGGAGAAAGGAGCGTGCAGTTCCAGTGTGCGGTCCTCCCCTTGCATGGTGTGCGTGGTTGCCTCCGCGTTTTGGGAAGCAGGAGTGCCCTGCCTGGCCATCAGACATTTTAACCCCCCCTCCCCCCACCGGGAGCCCGGGCTCGCTGTGGCACTGTAGACCTCCTCCTCTTCCTTTCTTTCTGGACCCTCTTGGCTGCCTTCTCCCTCCACCCTTCTATCTAGTGTCTTTTGTGTGATTTCCTCCCCCTCCCTCCTGTCAGCGTCTTGTGTTGGATGTGTGTCACGTCCTCTGAACCTTGGGCTTTCCCTAAAGTGTGAGAGCAAAGACCTGTGACCCACGGGATGGACCTTTCTCGCTGTAGGTGCTTCCCCCCTGAAGGTGACAGGGTTGATCTGTGTCAGAACCTTGAAGGGCCCCAGCCTTCTGGGTGCCAGCTTCTTCCCCCTTCCCCCCATGGGAAGGCCTTCTGACCACAGCCAGACCCTGTCCCCTCCGTGGAAGACCTTCTCCAGTCCCCTGTGATGGTCTGCCCCCTCCTTGTAAGCCTCATTGCCCCTTGCCACGTCTCCATCCAGTTGTTGGTGTACTGTCTCCCTCCTCTCACCCCATGCCTCAATAGGTGGTCCCCCAATCTCCCCCTCCCCCTGCTCTGGGAAGGCTCTGGGGTTTCGCCCAAGACTGGCCTTACTGGGTGTGAGCCTCGTGAAGACATGTACTGCATGCCCCTCCGTGGGGTTGTCATGATATTGCTTGAGAATCTTCCCTCTGAGGGAGTCCTGGGGCATATACCGGGCATCATTGCTAAAGAGTAACCCCTCTTTCTCGGCAAGCCCTTCCCCTGCCCCCTTTTTCTCCCTCAAGTCCCTCCGTATGTTCTGGGTAAAAGTGTCCTCTTTGGTGAGTTGGCTCAGTTTCTCTTCCTGCATCCCCGCCTCTGCGTCGTTCCATCCGCCTGGGGAGCTGATGTGGTGCGATCCTGAGGATTCTCCTTCTTTCCTGCAGTGCTCCTTGCCGTCTGCATCTCCAAAGGTGAGATCTCCCCGGCGCTGGCTGCCCACAGGGTCATTGTCCATTAAGTCCAAAGCTAGCACTTCTGCGTGCTTGTTCACTGTCATCTTCCGAGAGGGGGTCTGTTGCGTGACCTCACCCTCCTGCAATTCCCGGCCGCCTACGGTCAAGACGCTCATGGGCAGCTCCCTTGGGAAAATGGGAATCTGATCCTGCTTAGCCAAGTGCACCGATAGGAAATCGTTGCTGCTGCCCCTGCGGAGAAGCCCGACTGTCTCCTGGGTCTGGCCTCTTGGCAGCTGCAGACTCACTTCCATCTCTTTGTCGTGCTGTGGGGTGTTACAGGAGGGCTCAGTTGTTGGTGCTCTGCCTGGCCCCTCCCCTCCTGATCTGGCATCCAGGCTTGTGTCTGTGCCTGCCTGCTCTCGCCATTCCTTCCTCTGGGGGCAGTGTTCCACCCAGTGGCTGGGTGCATTGTAAAGGCATCTCCCGCCTTTCTCTTCCCTCTGTTTTCCCGCGTCAGCGTTTGAAAGTACCCGCGCGCGGGCTTTGTCCCTCTGCATCACATCTGGCTGGAGGGGGCTGTGCTGTGCTGCAGCTGCCTCCCCGGGACTGTATGGGAACTTGTGGCCGCTGCCTTTCCCCTCCGTCTGTCCCCTCTGCCCGGACTCGCCTCTCAGCCTCCTGCACTTCCACGCCACCATGCCTCTCAGTCTTAGAGCCAGCTTGTGCTGAGGGTCGCCCTACAAAGTGCTGGCCCGTCCCGAGTGTCCTCTCTGCTTGTCCAGCCTCCGCTCCTCTGGCTTGGCTGTGTTCCGAGCTGCTCGGTTCACTAAGCTTGGCTTCCCCTGTGCCCGGGTGCCTACCTGGTGCTTGAGCCGTTCCATAGTTGCAGGGTGCTGGCAACTCATGCCAATCCTCCCTCGGCATCTCTCTCTTCTGCTTTAGATGCTGCCAACTTCATGCCGGCTGCTACATTTGCAGCCCTCTTCCCTCGGGGTAGCCATCAAGAGATTGTGGGCTTGCTCAGCGATCTGCCGCCACTTCTCCGCCTCTGACACGCTCATCCCGGCAACTCCAAAGTAGCCCAAAAATGATTAGGAGGTTGCTGTCACAGATGGGGTGTTGGCTACTCCCGAGTAAGCACTCCACACATCCTCTGGATTTTCATAGTTTTATTGTGCATGCTATATACAGTGGTGAGATGTCTCAAATCATGTCTGCTCTGCATGGGGCAGAAGCCCACAATGGCGTCTCGTGGGCTCTGACCCCCCTTTTAAGACTCCAAACGCCCCTCCTCCTTGCTCTATGGGTCCTCCGTGGTCCCAAACCAGGCTCCTGAGGTGCCGTTCTCTCTCCTCCCTCCTTTCCAGCCCCTGCTGAAGCTAGCTCCTCCCCTGCTTCCCTGCTACCAACCTGGAGCTGAGCCACCAGGACTCTGCAGAGCCCTGGACCCGTCTTAACCCTTCCTGTTCCTGATTTGAACTCCCAGACTTGCTGCTGCTCTCCCATCTGGTGGAAGTAAGCAGAGTGGGCTGCTCTCTGCAAGCCCTCTCTCTTACATACGCCCTCATTGGGCTGTATATTTTGGAGAGGGATTTATTTCTCTAAATAGAATCATAGAATCATAGAGTTGGAAGAGACCACAAGGGCCATCCAGTCCAACCCCCTGCCAGTCCAACCCCCTGCCAAGCATCAAAGCATTCCTGACAGATGGCTTTCAAACCTCCACTTAAAGACCTACAAAGAAGGGGACTCCCCCACACTCCTTGGCAGCAAGTTCCACTGCCGAACAGCTCTTACTGTCAGGAAGTTCTTCCTAATGTTTAGGTGGAATCTTCTTTCTTGTAGCTTGAATCCATTGTTCTGTGTCCGCTTCTCTGGAGCAGCAGAGAAGTACTTTTTTTTTCTATATCTGCAATATTTTTTTTTCTATATGTTGAGCATGATTTTGTTTTTGTTTTTGTTTGCTTGTCTTACTCAAGATTGTTTGTCTTTACTCAAAATTCTACATCTGTTTTGCCTGAGGATTCGCTTCAAGTTCAATTTTGGAAAGGATTCCAATCTTTTTCTACTATTTACCGTTTCCTACTATTTATCGTTAGATTTCTGAATTCTACCGTGTGAATTGTTTTCGTTTTGTTTCTTATTATTTACTTTCCTTGCATCTACTTTAAACTCAAATCCCTTGCTGGAAGGCCAAAAGCCAAAGAGAAGGAAGCTGTATGTGTATGAACTGAGAGGGTATTACTGCAAAAGAGATTGCAACCCTAGGAATTTTTTATGGCAAGATTTTAGTTGCGGGCTTTGAATTCTGCAAAGTCCTACCAACAGAAACCTAGTCCCATTTTGTTGCGACAAAGAAAGAAAGCCACAGTAGTTGTTGCCATGGCAATGAGTCTCTGTTTCCCTGATGATGACCTGCAAATTGGTCTCTTTGCCACCAGGTTTCCGAGCTGCTTTCACTCAGCTACCATTGTTCTTTCTGACCCCAGAGGGGCCTTCTAAGCTCGGACATACTAGGCAAAACATCACAAAAATAAACAAGAAGAGAAAAGTAGCTGTGGCAGGGGTCGGAGGAGAGGGTGCTCCAGATCGGACTGAACCAGCAGTGAGAGGAAGGGGGTTCCAAACTTCCCTTTTCCTGCTTGTTGCATTTTCCCTGTCCAAAGCACCCACAACACACACCATCAGCCAGGGAGAGAAAGACAAAACTCCCAGGAAAAGCAACTGAGGGGAGGAATTTTAATCAGGAAACTGTCCCAAGGGGGAAGAAGGATCTTATAGTATCACATTGATCTTGTTTTTTTATGGTGAAAATGAAGCCAAAGTATGCATATACCCAGCAGTATCTTCCTAGTCACTAATTTAATTGCTGCTAATGTTCTGGGGTTTGTTTGGTTTTTGTAATGTCCTATACTTTGGATGAAACAGTGGCACACTCCAAGGTTTGCAGATATAGAAAAAAAATACTTATTTTTGCAGATATGTTGAGCAGGATTTTGTTTTTGTTTTTGTTTGCTTGTCTTGTTTGCTTGGGGATTTTTGCACACCTCCTGGGTTACCACCTAGTTCAAATGAAATGTGAAGTGATATTGTAGGACTCTGCTTAGACAAAATGTTTGACGTATTTCGAAGGAAGCTGAAAGTTCCCTCATGGCTGACAATGTTTATGAGGAAATGCACGCTTGAGAGGGCTATTGGGTTGTTGTTTTTGTTTTTATTAGGTATTTTGTGGCTTTATATCTTGATTTTATTCTGTGAGGTATAGGGCAGAATATAAACTCAATAATAATAATAATAATAATAATAATAATAATAATAATAATAATAATAAATTGTCTCTGAATAAAGATGTAAAATAGAGCAGTAGTCTAAAAGCCTCTGTGACAACCATTCCCACTGAGGGCTACACCCATCACTTCTGACTTTATCTGCTTCCAGGTGGGCACGGTTGTGGGGCAACTTCAAGACCCACCAGCTCTTTTCTGATGGTTCTTTATCTTTAAATCAGCCTTCAGATAAGAGGATGCCTTCAAGCAGCATCCTGTCCTCCAACAGCCCTTCAAGTAGAAGACAAGAGGAGGAGGAGGAGGAGTTTGAACTTGATATCCTGCCTTTCACTCCCCTTAAGGAAGCTCAAAGTGGCTAACATCCTCCTTTCCCTTCCCCCCCCAAAAAAACAACACTCTGTGAGGCGAGTGAGGCTGAGAGACTTCAGAGAAGTGTGACTAGCCCAAGGTCACCCAGCAGGGTGGGGAAGCGAACCCAGTTCACCAGATTACGAGTCCACCGCTCTTAACCACTACACCACGCTGGCTCTGTAAAGACTCTGTAAAGCAGTACCCATGGATATCCTCCATTCTTGACATGGTATAATATGAGACAGGAGAGGTTGGTCATAGAATCATGGAGCTGGAAGGGTCCCAAGGGTCATCAAGTACAACCCCCTGCAATGCAGGAATCTCAGCTAAAGCATCCATGACAGATGGCTATGGTCCATTAGGGAGAATGTGGCACTGCCCAGCAACCCTTCATCTGGCCCTAGGCATCCCTCATCTGCCTGCATTCTTCCTTACAGCCTGTGGCAATGTGCTCCTCTTTAGCTTCAGTGCTATCCTTGTAGAACTCAGCAGACCAGAGGAAGATGGAGGCAAAACTAGAATTACTTGAAGCTTCCTGTTACTGTCTCCAACTGCTCCTGGTCTCTCCAGTCTCAGTGGGCACCAGCCGCCACTGTTGTGAGAAGCAGCCCTTATCCGAGAATTCACTACCTCCTCCTCTGAATTTTCTGAATGGCCCATCAAAGGTCAACATGGAATGCTAACAGTTTGGGGTGTTTTTTTGTGGGGTGGGGAGATTTTCAACTTGTTCTTCCTGGTGTGTTTCCTAGAATTCACCAAGTTTGTCTTTGGCTCCTTACAGACACAATAGCTATAGTTCAGTGTTCCCTTTCATCACCAAATACAATGATGCATTCTTAAAGAAGTTGACTTCTGCCTGATCATGTGAATGAAATAATAAGTACATCAAGTGAAGGGCTGGAGCTACCAGATGCATAATAAGTGACTGCAGATGAATGCACTGCATTTGAGAAGTTAATTAACAGAGTTGTGTAAAACAAAATTACAATGAGGATATAAATGTAGCTGAATTTAAAGTTTAATTTAAATCTAATGAAACAGTTGCAATTGTGAACCTCCCCCCATTTTTTAAAACTATGGTGCTAAACAGCCTGAGCACATGTTTCCCAAGAGCAAAGGGACTCGTGTCTCAGTCTTCACTCCTTTGAAACTCAAACACAGGCCCCCTAAATTGACAATAATCATAATCACCATGCTTCTCACCTTCTAAGTTTCAGCCAACCATCATCATAACCCCAACTGGCAAGCCTGGGAGCTTTCTCATCCATGCCTCTTCCAAGCTCCATTAATGTGTGGTCCCCAAATTTTGGATCCCCCCCCCAAACTGATGCCAAAGTTTGGCGCTAGTTTTGTGCAAAACATTGGCACCTGTTTGGAGTCAATTGGACAAGGTTGGCTTTTTTTGACATTAACTTGTGACCCCGATTTGCTGTGTCAATTACTCAGTTTGGAAGGCAGCACAAAATGTGGGGTTCATGGCACAAAACAGCACTAAACTAGCACTAAACTTGGGCATCAGTTTGGGGGATCTGAAATTTTGGGGTCACATGTTAATGAAGCTCCCCTTCCACACCTCTGCATTTGCCATTTTAGGCACTTGCAGGCCCTCATTAGTTTTTTGACTGCCAACTTACATCTTTTTAGGAGCCATCTAAAGTGGTAGCCACTTCCCCAGTGATGGAATCCTACCCTATTTGAACCCTGAATACTGCATGGGAGATAACTATATGTCCGGTTTCCATACATGTATGATTCTGGGCTATTACATTTAGGCTCCCTACAACTATTGGCATCTGAGCAGGAGCCCCGACTCCCAGATCAACCTGCCCATTTTTTAAGGCAGGCATGGGAAACCTGTGGCTCTTCAGATGTTGTTGGACTTCAGCATACATCAGCTTCAGCCAGCATCAAGATGATGCACGTTATGGTCCAGTAACACACAGAGGGTCACAGATTCTCTTTCTGTGCTGTAAGATCATCTGCCAAGGTCTGTCTCCATGTCTCTCACCCATCAGAGGCACAAAGATAATCTATAAGGGAGGAGACTTTCTCAGTCATGGTGCCCCCCGAGGTTCCCCTGGCACCAGCAATGGTATCATTTAGGTGCCAAGAAAGAACTTTTTTTTTTTACTTGCCATGCCTACTTTAGTTGATTTAATTGATTTAGTTAATTCAAATCAACTAAATTAGGATTTAGCTGATTTAATTGTGCAAGTTGTAGGCTGCAGTGATAGACCCGCTCATCTGGGAGTGGAAGGCATGTATAAGATTATATTGTGGGGTCTGTTTTAAGAAGTTTTCTTGCTGCTCTCTCTCTCTCTCTCTCTCTCTCTCTCTCTCTCTCTCTTTCTCTCGTGTGCTTATGTTGCATACCTCCCAGAAATCTGATATTATGATGGGCAGTTTTAAAATGGGTTTTTAAAAAGCAAACAAACAGTACATTCAATATAACCTATGTGGCATGCTATTCTATTCTTTTCTTTTCCATTATTGACATTTCTTCTGCATCACTATCTGAGATAACTAGTACTGGTCTGAGCAGTAAAAAGAAAGCAGGTCAGTTTTCTACATACATGGAAATAATTCCCTCCAGGCAGGCATATTCAGAAAGCTGTGAAATTTAAAACTTGCTGTCATAGAAATATCCATCTAAATGCTCACCTCCTTTGTGTGAAAACATCTTTGTATTTCTTTTTTTAAAATAATAATAATAATAATGGAACAGAATAATTCAACAATTTGTATTGCTGGTGAAAGTGCAGCTTCCCTCTAGGAAGGCGAGGAGAGGTGGGAAGACAGAGCATCTTTTTAAAACAAACAATCTAACACCAAAACATTCATTCCCAGCAGAAACCACTTTAGATATGAGAGTTGAAACAATGCCTCAGATCGCAAGACTGATCGTGATTATTAATTGCAGCTTTCCTTTCCTTCATGGAGCCTGGGGCAAATGCAAAACGCTGTTGCTTGTTTCATAATGATTGGATAATACGACACAAATTCTGTACCAGTTGTGGGTTGTCAGTGTGTTTCCAGACCCAATTCACAGCGATGGTTTTGACCTTTAAAGCCTTAAACTATTTGGGACCACAGTTCATGGACTGCCTAAAATACAAGCTTGTCCAGATATTTAAATTTGCCTCAGAGCCTCTGCTCATACATCAACTCAGCTGATGGGTACAAAAGACTGGGTCTTTTTGGTGGTGGCCCCCTGACTATGGAACTCCCTCCCCACCAAGGTTCTTATAGTCTGAGCATTTCCAGGGTTACAGCTACAGTCTCTCTCCTTTGGACCACTTTCTCTTAAAGGTTGTTCTCTCAGAATTGGTTCTTTTAGTGTAGATGGTTCTGTTGGTTGGGTGGTGATTTATAATGATGTTTGTAAACTGGTTCACCTGGCATGGGCTTTTAAATGATTGCTATCATTGTTTTATATGTGTACTGTGTTATGATTTTGTGAACTGCCCTGGGTGGGCTATGACACAAGTTACTTGACAAATAATTAACAGCACAACCTTAACCAGAAGTCCTATTAATTCCATAGGATTTGCTACGAGGAAAGTAGGGGCAGGCTCACAAACCTAGTGGGCAATTACTTACACAGCAACCCAAACCTAAACTGGATTGAGCAAATTTAGAAAAGCATATCTTGGGCTATCCTAACCAAGCTGGGGTTCACCAAGGCCTATTCCAGAATAGCTCCCTCATCCCAGCTCAGCATAACTTCCCCAACCCAGTTCAGACAGGCATACACTGGCATAACACCCTCAACCCAGCTGAGATGGTAGGTTGGCGGGCAGAACTTACACTCAAAAATGGAACATAAGAAGAGACAGCTGGATCGGGCCAATGGCCCATCTAGTTGAGCATCCTATTCTCACAGATCAGAAGCCTGTGGGAACCTTGCCAGCAGGATCTGAGCACAAGAGCTCTTTCCTCTCCAGTGGTTTCCAGCAACTGGTATTCAGAAGCATTTCTGCTTCCACCAACTGAGGCATAGTACAGCCATTGTTGTGGCCAGTAGCGTTCAATAGCTTTCTCCTCCATGATTTGTTCTAATCCTCTTTTAAAGCCACCTTGGTTGGTGCTCAGAGGCAGCTCCATTGTTTACCTCTGCAGCAAGGGAAGACTTAGACTTACACCTATTCCAAACCTCTTTCAGTTTAGTCACACACCAGACTCCATTTTCCCTCTGCAAGGCTTGAACCAGCTCAGCCTAAAATAGCCCCAGTCCTGAATGGAGTTTGGAACAGGAGTAATTTGAACGGGATTAATTTCAGACAGGCATAGGCAAACTTGGCCCTCCAGATGTTTTGAGACTACAATACCCATCATCCCTGACCACTGGTCCTCTAAAACATCTGGAGGGCTGGGTTTGCCTATGCCTGATTTAAGACAACATAAGTTATGACAGCTTCTTGTATTTAGGATTGCTCTCTAAACAACTAATTAATTTCAGGCTCTATCTGGAACCTAAGATACATTTTCTTCTCAACAGATTCCAGATTCTTTTAATGCTCAATGCTAGGAGGAATCAATGGCATTTTCCCTTTGAAATGTTATGGGTAGCAGGTAGGGAAGAAGAAGAAGAAGAAGAAGAAGAAGAAGAAGAAGAAGAAGAAGAAGAAGAAGAAGAAGAAGAAGAAGAAGAAGAAGAAGAAGAAGAAGAAGAAGAAGAAGAAGAAGGGTAGTTTGGATTTGATATCCCACTTTATCACTACCCGAAGGAGTCTCAAAGCGACTAACATTCTCCTTTCCCATCCTCTCCCATAAGAAACACTCTGTGAGGTGAGTGAGGCTGAGAGACTTCAAAGAAGTGTGACTGGCCCAAGGTCACCCAGCAGCTGCATGTGGAAGAGCGGAGACTCAAACCCGGTTCCCCAGATTACGAGTCTACCGCTCTTAACCACTACACCACACAAGAAATTGTTGTCTATAAACTAAAATGAAAAACATTAGTATTACTTCAGGCTGTTGGGTTTTAACCTTATTGGTAATTTGGTGTTCAATATTCCTAACTTTGATTATACAATACTGACTTTTTTTCTTTTCTTTAGATTAGAGGGCTAAAGTTGAAGCACTGCTTTCCTTTCAAACACTGCCAGCAAAAGTGATTACAGATGTATTAATTATCCTTGGTTATGTAAATATTTGTGACATTGAGTTTGATATAACAAGGACGGGCATTAAAAGCCATTGAGATTCTTGCAGCCTCGCTGTTAAAATATAAATGGCTCTCATTCTACAAAGGGGGAAATTAATTCTAGTGTTAGGCAAGCTCTCCTCAGCTAGACTGGGAATCAGCTCAGTACTGGTGAGCTTTCTGGTAAGTGTTCTGGGGCAAAGAGTATTTGTGTGTTTCTCTGCTAGGTTATAACGTTGCGTGCATGCTGATGGTACACATGCATTTTACACACACATTCTTGAATTTCATCTACAATCACCCCACCCCCTTGTAATTTGGTTTACTGCCTTGCACCTACTCGACACCAACAGCCACGATGGAAAATGACTTGGAAATTTGGTTGCCTCTAGCTACACAAACACACCTAGGGATAAGAGACCATTCCAGTTCTGGAGTTGGAATGTGACTATTGAAATGTTCTCAAGAAAACTGATGGATCCAAACACAGAAAATACTTACCAAACATCTTGGTTGGGTTGCCTGATCTCATACAGTAGTTCACAACATTCTACAAAAGTATAATGGACAGAAAGTAGTTAACAATACTTTTTTTGGGGGGGGGCAGATGGACTATGATTTGACTTCAAAGTAGTTGTTCTCAGGGATGCGGGACCCCACCCATCCATGTACACTTGATTTAAATTACCACGTATCCTTGTACTTACCTGGGATGCTTATCTGTCCTCCCCTCGATGCTCTTCATCATCTCCTTCTCTGTCACTTATTTTAGATTTCTTACCAGCTCAGGATCAATACTGTCAAGTCAAGGTTCCTTTGTTAGGACCTGTTTGGAAACAACAAAACACAGAGAAGGAAGAACTTGTTAAGCGCAAGGATGCCGCATCCAAATAATACTCTTGGAGATACCTGCCGAATTGTTCCGTTTATTTATTCTTTTATTTTTCTCATGAATGTTCTCCTAAATGGCAAGAGCTCCATAAAAAGTGTGGAGTGTATGTGTAATTTCATGCAATGCTTTCCTGTTTGCTCTGAATAAACAGTAGCAAATGTTCCTGATTTTGCTGGACAGACAGATCAATTAGTCAGCTGCATAAGACAGCTGGCACACCATGTTCCAATCATAGGACTTTCCACATATATATTTAATTTAATTTCCCAATACAGCAGAGAGTGAAGTTAGAGATCGGATGTGGCTTATTTGCTGTTGCAACTGGCTTGTTTGTTTTTGCAAGCCTTCGTTAGATGCTTCCTCGTAAATTGCACTGCCGTGTTACGGTATCTCATTATCCTTTATTAACAGAACACTGCTAAATAAATGTTGGGATTATGCAGCACACGCAGCATGCAAAATGAGGCAGCATATTGGGGGGATGTGTTTGTCCTAGATTTACAGCAGCAAAGTCTAAGAAATATTACATGTTCTAAAAATACTGCCAATTTTTTTCCTGGCCGCTGTACTGCAATTCAAAGCCATGCCCCTGTTTAGGACATAAGTTAACAGGAAGCAGCAGAATTTAACAGACAGCCCAGCTATGAAACGGTTGATTGCAAGTGGATGCCCCTGAGCCAATTCAATCCCATTAGAAGCAATGGCCACAATCCACATAGTTCGGCACAATTACTTGCCAATCCATGGCGCAGCTACTATGATTATGGCTACTCAATGACTTGCTCGCAGCTTAAGCAGTTGGGATCCTATGCTCTGTCTCGGCAATAGTGTCAAAAGCACAATATAAGTGTGCAGAAAAGGGAAAGGAGGTAAAACAACAGCAGCACATTGGGGAATGGGTCAAAGCTCAGTAGTAGACCATCTCCCTCGCATGCAGAAGGTCCCAGGTTCAATCCCCAGCATCGCCAGGTAAGACGAGGAATGTCCCTCATCTGCTAGTTTGGAGAGCTGCTTTACAGAATACTGAGCTAGATGGGGAAATGCCCCAACTCGTTATAAGGAAGCTTCCAATGTTCCTATGTTATTGCCACTCGTACAGGCCAGCACCCAACAGCTATTACACAGAGAGGAAGGTGGATAACACTGTGTTTGACAATGTTTTGGGTTCTTTTGAATATTCCACACTTACAATGCACATTCATTCACTACACTGCTTGCATGTACTGACTGAACACCAATTCTGAAAAAAAGCTTCTCTTTTTTTTCTAATAATGATAATGATAATAATATCTGAAAAATGACCTCCAACTGACTTTTAAGAGGTTAGTCACAGACCAGAATTCCATCAAGGATTTCAGCCAAAAGGTGTCCAAGCAGGGCATGTACCTGCCTGTCTGTAAAGGTTGTGCCCATGTGGGCGAAAAGATTGGAGCCTATGCAGGTACCCGAGAGACACCTGCTTCTTTTATCTTCTCTGTATGCTAATGATGCTGTAGGTGCTAATGTATGCTTTCTTAGAACACTTTCATGCATTTCTCTAGCACAAGTGCCAATCAAGCTTGATTCTTTCTTTACAGAGATAGATAAAAGTACACCCAAGCTGTAGCACCACCAACATATTTAGAAGTGCCAAAAAGGGATAAAATCTGCTCTGATTTTCCTTAGCCTACAGTAGCTTTCACCAAGCTGGAGCCCTCCAGATGTTTTGTACTAAGACTTTGTGCAGTAGTTTTGGGAAGGCTGGAATTCATTGTCATTCAAATACAAGCAAATCAATGTTAGCACTCCTCTCTCTCTTGCATGCAGAAGATCCCCAGGCCAATTCCTTGCAATCCCCGGGTCTCAGGAAACAGGGATGATGAAACATCTCTGGTTAAGACATTGGAGTTACTTCCTGGTAGCCTAGACAGCACAAATGGGGGCAGCCACAGACAACGTCCCTCCAGCCATCCCAACTAACCTAGCACCCATCCATGGTGGGATACGGAGAAGGGCCTCTCCATCAGATCTTAGGGTGTGGGAAGGATGATATGGGAGGAGGTAGTCCTTTAGGAACCCTGAAGCAAAACCGTTAAGGACTAACACTAAACTTATTAATCAAGAGGTCTATGATATTTCAGAACAGACTGGAGTACATTTTTACGGAAACACACATGGTCCCCATGAAGTGGTTGGGAGGCCTGCTTAGCCTCTTATCAGAGCCGTGCAAACAGGGAACACACCCAGTGCTCCTCTGTGGCTGAGCATCGTTGCAGATAAAGATATGCAGTGTTGAGAAACCTGCCTTTCAAGGCTTCCAAGGGCATAGCTTGGTGGCAGTGCATCTGCAGAAGATTTCCAGTTAAATCCCCAGGATCTCCAGCTAAGGCTTTATGTCCCATGTCTGAAACCAACAGAGAGCTAGTACAGCTAATACTGTACTGAGCTAGATAGAAACATGGTATAGCTCAGTAGACGGCAGCTTCCTAAGTTTCTATGCTACCTTAACTTGATGCAGACCAGCCCCACTAGGTTGGTGGAGAAGCTCCAGAGTTGAAAGACCAGGCTGAAAGCCCCATAGATTGTCAGGCCAAACAGGGGTCGGTACAGTTTGTGCTTTTGCTCAGGCTCTGCCGTCAACAGGTTTGTGTCTCTCTTATGGCTTCATTTTATCTCATCATTATTGGCTGTAGCCATAACAACAGGGAGGAAAAATGTGGCAAGTTAAAGATAGATGCTAATTATATAAATGAAACATTTCAACAGGTGCTTTATATAGCCACCATCAAGCTTTATAATAAAAGCTTGAGGTTAAAAAAAGAACTCAAAGAATTAAGAGCAGAAAGAAAATAGCCAATCACAGTGTTCTAGAATTGTGTCTACAAGGGTTCATGCAGTGCTACATGTTGTATAACAGTTTTCATCCTTCGGCACCAGGCTGCACACAAACTTCTGCTCAAAGTTAAGAAAATCATTAAATTTCATAAGTTTCACATTTCTCATGCAATTTACTTTGACTACGGCATAGAAGGGCCACTGGCCCTTGGCTCAATGTTATGTGATAGTTGGCCTAATATGGATGGCAAGGAGGGAAGATGATGTGGGTGGGTAAGGGAGATGGGATAGTCAGGATGTCCATTCTCTCCAGTAGCTTCAGAACAAAGACTCACTGCACCCAAGATGGAAACTTACAGATTAGCGTATGCATATACTTGTAAAACTATATCTTTCATGTGATTTAAATACCCTGTGAATGAGCCACAAAAATACAGCCCCAGTTAATGATTAACTGTTAGGCTCTCTACTCAGCTTCAATGGAACTTCTATGCCATGCTTCACAGCAGTGCTTTTTTCATCTCCCAGGGGACACTCACAGGTACGCAGTACCGACACCTCTCTCTTTTTGTTGTTAAAAAGTGTGGCACTTACTGTAACAACTTCAAGTGAGTACCCACACCTCTCGTTTTTGGTTAAAAAGTTTGACACTTACTGTAACAACTTCATGGTGAGTTCTGGAACCTATTTTTCTAGAAAAAAGCACTGCTTCACAGTATACATACAAACACATTATAGAGTTATTTTTTCATTTCAATGTACAATTAAACAATTATAATTAACAAGTATTTCTTCCAAAGAAAACACAATGGCTTCAGCAGAGATATCAGTCACAGCTCAACATTCAGTTAACAGAGACCAAAAAAGGTAACACTGACATCTTGTATATCCAAAGCTAAACTAGATGGCTTCTGAAAAGCAGACAACAGCTGGCGTTCTTTTTATGTACAGTCACAATTGAAAAACTTCCATAAATGCTCATTTGTAGGTTTCAGGAGTCACAACAAATGTGTTGTATAGCTCAGAAGCTATTCTTTAAGCCACACACTCATAACTTTGACATAAACATGCAGCTCACACAATGCTGTGGGTAAAAATGGCATGCTAAGGTATAAAACCAGGGCAAGTAAACATTTTTCTTTTGAAACCGGCATCTTTTAAAACAGAATAAATCTCCAGAGTGTTCACAGATGATTACAGAATGAAGAAATTCTCCCTCTTTCCTATTGTAAAACCACAATTCCAGTCTCCTGATTTCCTTCATACAACAGTGCTGACTCTAGGGAATCATGAAATTGAAAGGGTTGGACATTGGGAGTCCTAGGGGAGAGCTTCTGTGCTGATGGGTAAATTCTGCCCCTTAGAAAATAATTCTTGAAATACACACACACACACACACACACACACACACACACACACACACACACACACACAGTGTCCACCAAACCTCATACTGTGCAAATGAGGCTGTGAAATCGAGAGGACATTTTGGCTCAGCACGGAACACATTACCACAGAACAGGCGTAAAATGTCCGCCAGTGATTACACACTGAAATGCAGGGAACAAATGATGAGGGCATTTGTGCAAACCAGCCTTCTGTTCAGGTTTATCCCAAAACATTTTACGGCCAGAAGTGAAATACAAGATGGCACCTCCATCCACCACTGATACATATTGTAGAAAATACCTGGGCTAGCAGTTGAATATTACCTCAACACAGGTGATGCAGCTGCATCTTCCCCTGTACCCAAGAACAACCAGTTGTGGTGATGATGACGACATTTATATGCTACTCAGCATCAAAACAGGATTCTAAGTGGTTTATAGAGTATAAAAAGCAGCTCCACAAATATTGAAGTATCAACACCCATAACTGAAATAGACAATAAAAAATCCGGTTGAAACATTAAAAAAACAAACAACCATAATTAGAATAGAAAATTAAATAACCCCATTAAAACAAATAGTTTAGACTGCAGGCATGTCAAACCTGCGGCCCTCCAGATGTTTTGGCCTACAACTCCCATGATCCCTAGCTAGCAGGACCAGTGGTTGGGGAAGATGGGAATTGTAGTCCAAAACATCTGGAGGGCCGCAGGTTTGACATGCCTGGTTTAGAGGGTGCACGCAGCACAACCCTCTTGTTCCTGCTCCACGACTTCTGTTCTCTTCCACCTGAGGCAGCCACCGCAATCTGCCTGATGGTAGGGCTGGCCCTGCATAAGGCATATAGGAGCAGGGGGTTCCTTCTGCCAACAGCTTAATGGCTTCCTGCATACAATTTGTGGAGGGCTTGGAAGGGAGGAGAGTTTTCCTTGAAAGGAAGGGTGGCAGAAATGCTTAACGCAGCACAACAACCCTGGCAGGCGTTGTTCTATTAAAGGGTTGCAGAGAAGGTAAATAAATGACTCTCCTCAAACAAGAACTGGCCACCACTGCTGTGAGCCACACAAGGAAGTTGTAGCTGGGGTTTGTTTACATTGACCCTTCTAGTGGTCCAACAAATATGTAAATAAAATGAAAATGTAAGTCGTGGAGGAATTTGACCCCCAATCTTTAAACCAGCAAAGTGGTGTTGTTTTAATATGGCACACGCAGAACCACGTGGAGTGATGTAGAAGGAGGCATGCAGAGGATGGATATATCATTACAGTAAAGCCGCTTCCACGCCTGCGCAGGAGGTGATGTTGCGGGCTTCACGACCTGATCACGCGCACAGGGGCTGAGAGCTCAGCCCCTGAGCGATTGGGGGGTTCCCGCCCGCGTCAAGTGAGGGCTGACCGACCTGGTCAGCCGGGGTGTGTGTCCTGCTTTCTTTAAGCAGGAGAAGGGCGGGAACCCGCCCTCTTTTCGGTTAGGGTCCAATGCCTAAGCCAATACCGCTCAACATCCGTAACCAATAAAGTTGTGGCCTTTTCGCCCATTAAAATCTAACTCTTGTGTCATGTGTCATTATTCTCATGTGGAGGGAGGGACATTGCCATGCAACTACTCTGCCCTCTGCTGCCTAACTGATGTCTTTGTGCATGGCTTGTGTTTGCCTTGCCATTCTGTAATAAAAGTGGCCCAACCACATTTTACCTAATGCCTTTAAATACAGCACGGCTTTGTATGCTCCAGCACTCAAGTTCTGCTTTCAGTTGAATGGTTCACCCCTACAGTAGGACATAGGAAGCTGCCTGTTCACACTATTAGTCCTTCTAACTCAGGTATTGACTACACTGACGTGGGTGGTGCTGTGGTCTAAACCACTGAGCCTCTTGGGCTTGCTGATCAGAAGGTCGGTGGTTCAAATCCCCACAATGGGGTGAGCTTCCAATGCTCTGTCCCAGCTCCTGCCAGTCTAGCACTTTGAAAGCACACCAATGCAAGTAGATAAAAAGATACCGCTGTGGCAGGGACGTAAACAGCATTTCCATGTGCTCTGGTTTCCGTCACGGTGTTCTGTTGCACCAGAAGCGGTTTAGTCATGCTGACCACATGACCCGGAAAGCATGAAAGTGAGATGAGTGCCGCAACCCCATAGCTGCCTTTGACTGGACTTAACCACCCAGGGGTCCTTTACCTTTACACAGACTAGCAACTGGCAAGAGTTTCAGGATGGGTTCTCTTCCCATGGAGATGCCAGGTACTGAACCTGGGACCTTCTGCATGCAAGGCAGATTCTCTACCACTTAGCCATGGCCCTTCCCCTCTAATATTGGAGAAAGGTACGTCTCAAGGTTTGTGTTTTGCCTGAGAAGCATTTCAATGAGAAATTTAGATTATCCACTGCTTTCCGGGCTGCACTCTTATAGGATGCAGCAGCTAAAAAAGCCAATGCAATTCTGGGCTGCATCAATAGGAGTATAGCATCTAGTTAAAGGGAAGTAACAGTACCACAACTGTGGGCACCACAGTTCAAGAAGGATACTGACAAGCTGGAACGTGTGCAGAGGAGGGCAACCAAAATGGTCAAAGGCCTGGAAACAATGCCTTATAAGGAACGGCTTAGGGAGCTGGGTATGTTTAGCCTGGAGAAGAGAAGATTAAGGGGTGATATGATAGCCATGTTCAAATATATAAAAGGATGTCATATAGAGGAGGGTGAAAGGTTGTTTTCTGCTGCTCCAGAGAAGCAGACATGGAGCAATGGATTCAAACTACAAGAAAGAAGATTCCACCTAAACATTAGGAAGAACTTCCTGACAGTAAGAGCTGTTCGGCAGTGGAATTTGCTGCCAAGGAGTGTGGTGGAGTCTCCTTCTTTGGAGGTCTTTAAGCGGAGGCTTGACAGCCATCTGTCAGGAAAACTTTGATGGTGTTTCCTGCTTGGCAGGGGGACTGGATGGCCCTTGTGGTCTCTTCCAACTCTATGATTCTATGATTATAGGGGAGGTTTTTTTTAAAAAAAACAAACATTTTTTAAAAATATTTTGTTATGTTTTTATATATGTTGGAAGCTGCCAATTATTATTGTGGACTAGGGCAACCCTATTTTCATCAGATAAATATTGGAGGGTACATGCAATGACAGTGGCCTCACTAATAATGGATTTTTGCAGAATTTCTGCTTCATTGGTGAAGGGCTTTGGATCAGTGACAGTGCATTTGCTGAACATTCAGAACATTCCTGGTTCAATCTTGGACATCTCTAGGTGGGACCAGGAAGGATTCCTGCCTGAAACCCTGAAGAGCTGCTTCCAGTAAGTGTTGAAAATATTGAGCTAATACTTCATATGTTCCTATGATATGTCTTTGAATCGGGGACAAAGCTTCCACTGCAAAGCATAAGATTTCCAGGGAAGAATGTCCCATCTTAGACATTTACCCCTAGAAATGGTTTTGAATTATGGGTAAAGCCAGATGCATTCCTGTCTATAAAATGCAGTCCATAACTTATTACCATCTCAGACGTACGCTGAAGTTGTTCCAAGCCAACATTTACAGGATGCCTCTCCAGGGGAGCACAACTTATGAACTAGTTGAGCCAATTTAATCTCAATGGGTTCAATAGCACATAAATTATCATGAATCAAAATACACTACCTTAGCTAGGGAGTAACATTTCACAACACATCCTCCAAGAGGTATTGGACTACATTACACCAGCATTTTAGATCGGTGTGTTCAGTGCAATGCGGACACAAAGCAGCAAAGAATCTAAACTTCTCACTAAAGCAGCTGTGTCCATTAGCATTTCTGCCAATTGTTTTAAGGAAAGGATTGCTGAAATAGAAACAAAGGCGGTTTGATCCCGAAAGCTTCCTCTAACAATCATCATGACGGCCATTGAAGTGTTGTGTCGATTTGAGAGGCATATAGTTCAATGCAATTTTAGAAGTGAGCATGCAATTCCAGAAAATCAGAATTAACCGGGAGGAAGCTTTATTTGAAAATTTCAGTTAGAATCTGGCAAAAGGAGGAAGTGGAAAGTGGAAAGAAACATCCAAGCATTTTTTATGTATGCCAAACCAAAAAATAGCATAAGTCTTGCAGAATCAAACAGTGGCCAACCAGTGGTCCACAAGCAGGACTTGAATGAAATAGCCCCCTTTCACTGTTGTTCTCCAAAGACTGGTAACTCAGAGGCATACTTCCTCTAAAACAGGAAGTAGCATATAGTCACCATAGACTTATCCTCCATGACCCTATCTAATCCTGCTTTAAAGACAGTAGAGGCACTACATATCTATCATGGCTTGTTGTCCTTATCGTCCATGGGTGCCTCTAAAATTAAAAGGGACCCCTGACCATTAGGTCCAGTCGCGGACGACTCTGGGATTGCGGCGCTCATCTTGCTTTACTGGCCAAGGGAGCCGGCGTACAGCTTTCAGGTCATGTGGCCAGCATGACTAAGCCGCTTCTGGAGAACCAGAGCAGCACACGGAAATGCCGTTTACCTTCCCGCCGGAGCGGTACCTACGTTATTTATCTACTTGCACTTTGACGTGCTTTCGAACTGCTAGGTTGGCAGGAGCTGGGACCGAACAATGGGAGCTCACCCCGTCACGGGGATTCAAACCACTGACCTTCTGATCGGCAAGCCCTAGGCTCAGTGGTTTAACCCACAGCGCCACCCGCATCCCAAGGTCCCAGGGTAGGTTACACTAATTGAAAATACAATATTACAAATAGTTTAAAACAGCTTCCAATCAGGAAAAAAAATGTTTGGTTCAAAAAATGTGTAGCAAAACTACATTTTATGGGAAAGGATGTACAAAACTGTACAATTGAAATGAGATTGTTTTTCCCCCATAGTTTTTATTTTCCCAGGCAAGGGATCATTCCCAGCCCTACGTGGAGATGCCAGGGAATGAACCTAAGATTTTCTGCAAGCAAAGCAGCTGCTATGTGGTTGAGCTATGGCCCTTTCCAAATTTAAAAACCTGCAGGAAACAGTATGGAATGACTCATGAGTGAACACATAGAAAACTGCCATGGAATGAAAATAGGCTGATCCATCTATCGCTCAGTAGTACAATATTTTGCCTGTGACAGTAATCCATCTGATGCCTTGGGAAACACACACAAGCAAGAACTTGGTGTCTGAAGCAGCTCTTAGAATTCATGAAACTGGTTTGGGTTTTTGTGGCATTCTGATCTGAGGTTACGGGTCAGCTCTCCAGGACCAACAACAAAAATGGAAAAGGCAACATTTTCTTCTGTCTCTCAGATGCTCTGTCTTTCTTCACGTTTCCATCTCCATTATAAGAAGAACACGGGGAAACCTTGTTTACTCAGAATGCTTTGAACCACATCTTTTTGTATTCCGAACATGTTTTATGTCCCATAAATGTACTGTGTACACTGGCATGTTTTATAACTCCCTCTATTCCCCTATTCCCCTCTCTCAAAGACAAATTTTTATGACTCCAGAGATTTCGGGATATGGGATGTTCTATTATATTTTAGTACAGGGACTCTGGTATATATATATATATATATATATATATATATATATATATATATATATAATGTATTTGCACATTTTACATCTCCCTCTTTGCACCCACTATTTACAGTAATAATAACCTTTAAAGCCCGTATATTGTTTGAATGATCTATTACCAAAGGAAGTGTCAGAGCTGGTGATTGGTAGTCTCTGCCCACTACATTAGCAAGAGAAATGCTTTGGATTTGGAGGCCATTCAAGGCAAGAAAGAATTCAATCTCACTGCTCGCTGCTCAACCGAGGCAAGATAGATTACCATTTTGTTAATTTAATTAGCCCAAATAATGGTACATTTTCATTGTCAATTTAATTGCTAAAAAGCTTTAATAAAGAGACATGGGCAGTTTCAGGCTGACAATCACTTCTACAATGAGAGTCTCAGATGGGCATTTGGCTCAACCTTTTAACCATTTTCCGGCTAAGGGGACCAGCAAACATCCTTTATTTTTTAGTGCTCCAACCAGTAAAACAGTGTTCTGTCAGGCTACTGGCATTAGTCTTAACAAGCTAGGCAAGTCTTTTTATGGCGAGTTGGAACCTGTGAGCATTGGACAACATCCTTTGATTAATAACTAACGACACATAGGAGCTCAGCAAAAATAAACGGAGGAACGTGTGATCCACCAAAGTGGTTGGACTCCATCATCTCCATTCAGCATGGCCAGTGGTCAAGGATGAGGGGAGTTGGAGTCAAACTGAAGACCACAGGTTCCCTACAACTGGGGAAGATTATACTGAGCTTTATCCAACATTAACAACACACAGAGTAAACTCAGAGATTGTTTACTGATAGGAGTGTATAGAAGAAGTGTATAAAATTATGGATGGCATGAGGAAAGTGGACAGGGAAAAGTTTTTATCTCTCATTTCGCTATGACTTGTGGACATCCAATGATGTTGGAGGATTCTTCACCCAGTGCATAGTTCAGGTATGTCCAAAGTCCGGCCCAGGGGCCTAATCCGGCCCGCCTGTCAGTTTAATCCAGCCCTGGGGCAGTTTATTTGCTGGGGTAAAATCCCCCCAAAAAAGGCCTTCAACTTTGAACCCCCAAAAAGGTTAACAACCTTGGGGGTCAACACCTTTGGGAAATAATACCCCAAAAAGCTCAACAACTTCAATTCTAAAAAAAAAAAGCTCAACAACTTGAATCCTTAAAAAAAGCACAACAACTTCAATCCTAGAAAAGGTCAACAACTTTGGTCGGCCCTCACGCACTTCATCAAATCTGGTCCTCTTTGGAAAAATTTTGGACACCCCAGCCATAGTTAAACAATGGCATTTGTTCCCACAGAAGGCAGCGATGGCCACCAACTTGCATGACTTTAAAAGAAGATTAGAGAAATTCATGGGAGATAAGGCTATCCGTGACTACTACCGTAGCCTCACGTCCCACCAGGCAGTGGCCAGGATTCAGACTGCACCCTAAATGTCCTAATTTACCCCAGTCGAATTTGCCAACAGAACTGAATCTGAACAAGTGCTGGGATAGCTCAGTTGGTAGAGCATGAGACTCCTAATCTCCGGGTCGTGGGTTTGAGCTCCACGTTGGGCAAAAGATTCCTGCATTGAAGGGGGTTGGATTAGCAGATCCTTGTGGTCCCTTACGATTCTATGGTTCTATGGAAAGAACGACGTTTTGGCCTTGCTAGAGGGGCATTACTTTAGCAACTGCATCTCTGTTGAAAGTTTGCTGAAACTTAAAAATGTTAAACGAGAATATGTAGAACAAGGTTTCGAAGCACTTTAGGTTATCAGTGCTCTTTCTCTGTTTCATTCCCAATATATAGCTTTTCAAATAACATTGTGTTCCAGATACAATCTCATTTATACGTGAATAGATTTTACAAACAGGTGCCTGAGCACTGAACACTTCTGATCTCATGCTCAAAAGACAGTGGTTTTATGCAATGAATTTGTAGTAGTGTGGGTTTTTTTTAAAAAAACTTCACACTCCAGATTGGTCATAAAGTTTCACACATTCACCACAAAGGCTCTTCTAGAATTGGCATTCTCCCTAACATAATCATCTCCAGTTTCAGAAAAATGTCTTTTTCCCCCAGCTGAGGTAACAGCTGCATTGTATTCATTCCAAAGCTATTTAAATGTTGTAGTTGTTTTCCTTTTTGCATATAGCCCTTGCTCTGTATATCTTTTCTAGAATGACAGGGCCATTTTGTGCAATTTGGCTAAATATCAGAATTCAAATCCCAGCCTACATTTATAAAAATATTAAAATTGTGTCCTTTTAGTGTTGGAGGCATCAATGCCATACAAATGAATTGGAAGGCAATATTTTTTTTAAGGAACAACAAATGTTAGTGTGCGAGAGCATCACATATTTATACCAGCACACCTGGAAGAGATATATGTTACTTTACACTCAATGTCTGGATTGCCCACACGAGGAAGGGCTTTTTAATAATCATTTTTTATTGAAAGTTTTCAACATATACGTACAATAGAAGCTGAACTAATCTAATCTAAATAAAGATAAAACAGAGAGAAAAGAGAAGAAGAAGAAGAAGAAGAAGAAGAAGAAGAAGAAGAAGAAGAAGAAGAGGAGGAGGAGGAGGAGGAGGAGGAGGAGGAGGAGGAGGAGGAAAGAAAGAAAGAAAGAAAGAAAGAAAGAAAGAAAGAAAGAAAGAAAGAAAGAAAGAAAGAAAGAAGAAAGAAAGAAAATGGTAAAAGGGTAAAGGTAAAGGACCCCTGACTGTTAAGTCCAGTCGCAGATGACTCTGGGGTTGTGGAGCTCATCTCGCTTTACTGGCCGAGGGAGCCGATGTTTGTCCACAGAAAATCTGTCCGGGTCATGTGTCCAGCATGACTAAGCCGCTTCTGGTGAAACCAGAGCAGTGCATGGAAACGCAGTTTACCTTCCCACCGGAGTGGTACCTATTTATCTACTTGCACTTTGACGTGCTTTCAAACTGCTAGGTTGGCAGGAGCTGGGACTGAACAATGGGAGCTCACCCCGTCACAGGGATTTGAACCGCCGACCTTCCGATCGGCAAGCCCTAGGCTCCGTAGTGTAACCCACAGCGCCACCCATGTCCCATGAATGATAGTTTTGCTGTTTCTAAAGAAAGGAAACAACTTTTAGTTTCCCCCTCTGTTTTGAGTAGTGCGGATCCTATGGAGGCAAGGAGACACATTAGCGTCTCTAAAAATATTTTCATCATGTCAATTCTTGATGTAAAAAAAAAGAAAAAGTAAGAAATTGACAGTCTTCAGTTTAATTCATTTTTTAAAAAAATCACTATTCCACAACTTCCTTAGCTCTTTTGTGGGCTTTCTCTTACTGGGTTTGTTAAAATCAGCCTTTTCCTCTCCCCTTTTCATATCACGATATTCTCATCAGATGTCAAACATTTAAATAGCTATATGACTTTTAGAAGACATCCAAAGGCTGCCCTGTATAGTAAAGCTTTAACATTTGATATTTTGTTGGGTTTTCAATCAGGCCGAGGAGAAGTTTTTAGGCAGAGAAAACGTTTGCTTTCTGAGAATGGTAGCTTTTCTGAAAATAGCTTTTAAAAGTTTTGGGAATGGGAAAATCTGCCACTGCTGGAAAACTCTTCCCTGTGGACTAGAGTTAGGTTCACAATTATGCAAATAGTGGGAAGCCCCAATTGCAGTGATGCTTAGAACTTTGTTGCAGAAAAGGACCCGGTTTGGTGGATTAGCTTAAACTGCAGATTGATTGCCATGGACAAGGCACCCGAATGACTGACACAAAGCTTAACAAACATAAAATAGAACATAACATAAACATAATTATAAGAAGGAAAAAAGAGGATTAGATAAATTCATGGAGGAGAGGGCTATAAATGGCAACCAGCCATGATGACTATGTTCTCCATCCACAGTTGGAGGCAGCCATGCCAAATGACCCAGGGCTGGTTTAAGACCAAATGGCACACAAATGAGGAGTATCTCTGGCCGCTCCCTTCTGTTTCTTCAAAAAAATTATTTTTACACAAACACACACACACACACACTAATTTACATTTCAAAATATTCATTTAAACAACCTTAAATCAATGACCCTCTTCCTTCTCTTTGTGATTTAAGGTTGTTTAAATGAATATTTTGAAATGTAAATTAGAAAATTTAATAAAAAATTATTTTGCATACCAAAAATGTTTTATTGGAAATTATTTTGCATACCAATTTTTTTTATTAACAATTATTTTTAATACCTTTTAAACAACACATTTCTAGTGCAAGATTCACTTCAGCTGGTGAATGGAAAGTTGAGCAGATTCGTCATGACAGGAACACTCCAAACTGAATGTCTGTACTCCCACTCAAACCTAGTGCCCTGGGGAGGACTCTTAGTTATGTGTACCTGGCCCATTAAAGCATAACAACTTTTTAAGTCATTCTCATCTGATTTCACCTGTACCCAATCAACCATATTCAAGCTAACAGTGCTTCCCATAACATTTCAGTCCATTCAAAATTGTCTACTCACATATTTCCAACATCTCTTTTTACATTATTGGCTTGTTTCAGTTAATGCTTGTTTTCAGTTAATCAAACAGGATGAGTCCGGAATCCAATCTTTCCAATCTGATGCTTCCCAAACGTCACTTGGACTACAACTTCCATTATCATTGATCATTGTCCAAACTGGTTGGGCCTGATGGGAGTTGTAGTCTAACAACATTTGAAGGATCATGTCTAGACAGCATCAGGCTCCGGGTGGTACTCTGGGGCTTTCAGCATATGAAATGTAGCATTCTGTTTTCAGCAAATACTTCTTACACAATTTAATATTGTGTTAACAGTAATGATTACTATTCTCAAACGTTCCTTATTCAGGCAGTCTCAGAACTTACTGTGGCCAAAGATCTGTGAGTCTCAACTTCATATGTTACACTAGAAATGGCAAGCTATCTCTTCCTTTTAATTTTTCCAAGATACCTTCCAGATTCTCATTTTCTAATCCCCATCTCGCTGATGTTCTGTTCCCAAAGATCCTCACAAATACCGAAAGATGCTAGATGCTCTTTCATAATATAGCCTTATATTTAGGTAGATGGTCCAAGACAAATTAAGTTCACTTGACCTTGAAGAGAAGTTCACATTTAGCAATTGCATTGTCTTCCAGTGAATGGAATAGCCTGAACAGAACAGAAGCCTCTGTTCTTTGTTATGTAAAGGCAAATCACTTTAAAAGCTTTAATTTCCCTGACCAGGTCTGCAAATACATTGCAGACATTTCATTTTAACCATCTCTGTCAACCTCTGTGCCAGGAATTGCTCCCCACATCTAAATTCCTTGATTCTACACCCAACCCCAACTTCTCTCTCTCTCTCTCTCTCTCTTTCTCTCTCTCTCTCTCTCTCTCTCTCTCTCTCACACACACACACACACACACACACACACACACACACACCAAACAGGGACATGAAACAGTGAAATTTAAGCACAACTTAATTGATTCCATTTTAAGAGTGCTACAAAATGCCAATCCTTCATGCCAACCCCTTTCTCTCTCCCTGCTGTGTTTTGCCTACCTGTCAATAGTTACATACATTTTCATCTCAAGTAAGAAAAAGAAGTGCAAGCTCATTAATCTTAGTGTGGGGGGTAAGGAAGAGGGAGCAGTTTGGAGAGACTGGTTTGGGTAGATGCTTCATTGTGAAGAAGGAAGGCAGAAAATGAGCCAGACTAATGCGGACTCTCCAAGTGTCCCTATTTTCCAGGGATGTCCCTGATTTAGAGAAGCCGTCACGGTTTTTTATTTGATCCTGGAATATCCCACTTTTCCATAGGATGCCCCTATTTTCATTGGAGAAATGTTGGAAAGTAAGGAGTTATCCAACCCCAGAGCCATCTGAAGGCAACCCTGTAGAGGGAAGTTGTTTAATGTTTTGTTATGTTTTTGTATATATTGGAAGCTGCCCAGAGTGACGGGGGACACCCAGTAAGATGTGTGTGGGGAAACAGTAAAATTATCATTATGGAATGGGCGACCCCTATTTTCATCGGAGAAATGTTGGAGGGTATGCTAATGTAAGCCAATGTCATTTAGGAAGATAGGGTAGAGAATCACCCTTCCCACCAGTGTGCGGTGGCGTAGGAAGGGGTGTGCGGCGGGGGCAGTCCGCCCCGGGTGTCATCACTGAGGGGGGTCACTGCGGGGCCTGGCCTGCAGTACGCCCAAGCCACACATCTCTCCTAGGGAGTGAAGCAGTGGCTCAGGCACCTGCAGGCTCCGTGCTGCCCGAAACGGCAGCGTGGGGCTTGTGGACTCCATGGAGGTTCTGCACAGTGTGTTCTGTCCCGGCTTGCCCTGCCCCGGGCGCCCAAGCAGCTAGCTACGCCACTGCCAGTGTGTTACATAGTGGAGAATTGGAGACACTGTCTGGCACATTTAATAGCTTTCTTAGCCTTATCCTCCTGAGTCAGGCTTAGTTCATAGCAGCCTGAATATCCAGCCTGAGAAAGATAGCTGCACAATTTAAAGATTAGCTTGCAACTTGGTGACATTTTAGTTGGTCCTATTGGCCTACTGTGGCTTTGGATTCCCCCCTGTTTGATGAACATAGCTCCCTAAGATTTGTTGCTCAGCTGATGATTTACTGTAGTTCAGTGGCAGCTTTTTGTGTCTCCAGATTAGAATGTACTGTTTCAGTTAGAGCAAAATCTGACTTCAAACGTCAGACTTCTGAATGGATGCTCTAGTTGAGAGTCCTCCATTGCAGGGGATTGTACTACATGACCCACAGGGTCCCTTCCAACTCTACAATTCTGTGATTTCAGGGGAAGAAGTATTTGTGTGCTTAAAATCTATGGGACACAAGTGCTTTACTCCAATCATCCTCAAGGGCTTTCTTCCACACTACTTTTTTTTCATGATTGATCAAACCCGTCGCAGAAATGAACATTAAAATGGGGCCAAAAAGGTGTCCCATTTTTTCAATGGGAGCCGTGATCTCAGAAGTGAAGCTGTAAGAGGGGGGAAATAAAGCACCACCCATTTCTGAGAATGCAATCTCACTGCTGCGAAGTACGAGAGTTTTAATGAGCAAAATGGAACACCAAGTATTAAGGTTGACGTATTGATTTCAAAATGTTGTTGCTATTATGTCCAGCTAAAGACAAATCTATTTTCCCCACAAAGAACGTCAGTGAGGGTTGTGTGGTGTGTGTGTGTTTTTTGTTTGTTTTTGGTTAAAAGAAAACCATATAACAATTTCATAGCCCTTGAAAGTCTTTATAGACCCCTCTTGCTTCCTCTTACAATTGAAGTGCTAGCTCTCTGGAGTATTGCAAAGATCAATGTGAACAAGAGTAGTTAACAGACATAAACACCGAGAAAGATCTATCATAACAAGCTATGACAGTATGAGTTTATTCTGCCCACTCTTATGTACACAGGTACACAGGGAGTTGCTGACCTCCTGTCAACATCTCATCTAAGCAGTCAAGCTTTTCAAGACAAAACACAGCAAGGCTTCACTAAGATGGTACCATTCATCTGATTTTCCTCCCGCTTGCCTCCATCTCCTTGTCAACACTGGGAGGGAAAAAGCCCAAGCAAACTGAGACTTTTAAAGAACTTTAGAAAGATTACATCATTATTCTTTAAAGTTATTTCTTGTGCAAGGAACATAAGGGTAAAAAGGTAAGGTAAAGTGCAGCTGGACGGTTAAGTCCAGTCAAAGGTGACGATGGGATTATGGCGCTCATCTCGCTTTCAGGTCGAGAGAGCCAGTGTTTGTCCACAGACAGCTTTCCGGGACATGTGGCCAGCATGACTAAACAGCTACTGGTGCAACAGAACACCGTGACGGAAGCCAGAGCGGACGGAAATGCCGTTTACCTTCCTGCCGCAGCGGTACCTATTTATCTACTTGCACTGGTGTGCTTTCAAACTGCTAGGTTGGCAGGAGCTGGGACAGAGAATGGAAGCTCACCCCATCCTGGGGATTTGAACCACTGACCTTCTGATCACCAAGCCCAAGAGGCTCAGTGGTTTAGACCACAGTGCCACCCGCGTCCCTGCAAGGAACATGTAATGCCTGGCAGCCTGTGTTTTTTATGGCAAGTAGTACAGTCTGTGATGCACCAAGTTTAATGCATGTATGGTGGCAATACAAGGGGCACAATATGACTGTAATCTTCCAAGGAAGGTGTCCCAGGGGGCATAAAAAATGCATCAAAGCTCTCTCTCTCCCAAGCTGCAGGGAGAGCTCTGACCTTAGAGAGAGGGCTAAGGCTGTGGGCAGGATTCACCTAAGGAACCCAGTCAGTGCAAGGATTTCCACTTGTAAAACAGGCTTTCCCATCTCATGCCCCCTGATCCCCCAGTTGGCTTTGTGGAGGTTGGGAGAACCCACAGAACACCACACAGGGGGTGTAGAGAATGGATCGATCCATGTGGCAAGCTGCAATGCTTGCACAGATGGAGTGTTCATAATAGCCTGGTGTTGCGTTCCTCCCATTGTATTGCTAACAGTGGCTGTTCTTTTACTGGATCCACCCACTCAATAACGGTCCCATCCTATAGCCACAGCAATTTATGCACCCTGGCTGTACCAATGTCAGAACCCTGATGTTTGCAGGGGCAAAGTGGGGTCATGTTGGGGTGGTGGTGGTTGGCTAGGAAAACTGGGAAAGGATTTGGATCTCAAGGATCCCATACTTTCCTGGTTCTCTGAACTTCCTTCAAACATGGGAGAAATGTGCACCATTTCAGGAACTGGTGTAAATCTCCACAACTGCCCATCGTTTCCTAGAATGGACACAGCTAATGTTCTATTTCTTGTTGCTCAGATAGACCTGCAGCGCTATGGGGTTCATAGGAAGCTGCCTTGTACCAGATGAGACTAGGATTCTGTCTAGCCTCATATTGTATACCAAAGTGTCCAGCAGCGGTTTCTTGTGTCACTTGATCTATATATGCCAGGTATTGATCTTCTGGCTGCCCTAAAACTGAACTATACTAATAATAATTTATTATTTATACCCTGCCCATCTGGCTGAGTTTCCCCAGCCACTCTGGGCGGCTTCCAACAGAACAGAACATTAAAATGCAATAATTTGTTAAACATTAAAAGCTTCCCTAAACAGGGCTGCCTTCAGATGTCTTCTAAAAGTCTGGTGGTTGTTTTTCTCTTTGAGGGCAGGTGCCACTACCGAGAAGGCCCTCTGCCTGGTTCCCTGTAACTTGGGTTCCTCCTCAAGCATCTAGTATAGCAAACCACCTTGCTAGACTGGTTGACTATGTTCAGGTTGAATAGGTCACAAATTGTGCAGGAACAAGCTATAATGTCTTTATATTTGAAATATTGGGGGATTTTGCCCTTCCTGCCCAAACAGGGCTGCCTTCAGATGTCTTCTAAAAGTCTGGTGGTTGTTTTTCTCTTTGAGGGCAGGTGCCACTACCGAGAAGGCCCTCTGCCTGGTTCCCTGTAACTTGGGTTCCTCCTCAAGCATCTAGTATAGCAAACCACCTTGCTAGACTGGTTGACTATGTTCAGGTTGAATAGGTCACAAATTGTGCAGGAACAAGCTATAATGTCTTTATATTTGAAATATTGGGGGATTTTGCCCTTCCTGCCCAAATAATATTATATTCAGATATAGAAGCATCAAGGAAACAACATGTTTTATAGCTGCTCAAGAAAATGCTATTGCCACGCATCAGTGGGTCATAATTTACTTCCCGGCTGACATAACAATGAATCAGAATATAGTTTAATGATGAAAAATTGAAACTTTATTGCCGGCAGTCATTTATATTCCTAGATTTGTTCAGGAAATGCACAGACTACTCATGGTTTGGTATCTCCAAATTCCAATCTGCTCTCTTATCCCATTCTAGTTATTGAGAGTTCTGCACAGAGTTTGCTTCACTGAATTCAACTGAGAAAGTTCTCGCTTCAAACCATTTTGCAACACAGCATTCTTCATAAAACATACAGGCATGGCACTGGAGATCTCCTCACCGCTTGGAAAGGTTCACAGCCTAGGATGGAGGATAAATTTCATTCAGTTCTCATGTAAAGGTGAATCTACCAAAGTCACACTTCGTAAAATGTTTTTTTGTTTTGTTTTGTTTATCACCATCACCATCATCATCATTATTTATTTATACCCCGCCCATCTGGCTGGGTTTCCCCGGCCACTCTGGGCGGCTGTTTTGCTTTTGTTTTTAAAAAAGCAAAACCGGGGGGGGGGGAATGCTGAGGAATTTTAATAAGGACTTTTTTAAAAAATGCAAACACATATGGAAGTGTGGAGAACTGACCTTAAGAGCTAAACAAAAAAACAAAAAACAAGTGAATATGAGCTTGAGAGTGTCACCCATCCTTAGTTCATACCCAACATTGACTTTTGGGAGAAAAGGTAGGGTGGTCCAGAAATGAAATCCATGAGTTGCACCCACTTTTCCCAATTTTAACCAAATTATGGTGCTTCCTAAAAAAACAATAGCTGGAAGGGTGTCCCTCTCTACTTCCCTGCAGTTTGAGCCCTGAATAGGATGTGTCACAGTGACATCAAGCTTTTTGGCACAGAAAATGCATACATTGTAAATGACACCCACGAGCCTTTAAGCATCCAATCTGTGAACCCCAATTGTATGAATAGCCTGACTCCCTTGAAAACTGATGGTCTTTCTATTATTTTTTTACATGCCCAGCAAGTGAAATAAGCAGTTTCATTGCATGGGTTTGGACTAGATGGCCCTTGGTACAGAGTAGGGATGGGCAAATCGGTCAATATTTATTGCCTGAGAAGATGTGTGTCTTTATTCTTAACTGGCCATTCACGACATAACAGTCTCCTCTAAGTACAAACACTTCTTTATTAAGGCTCTGTGCTGTGGACTTGCTTCCTTGATGCAGAATCCTAGCAACTGAGCATCTGCTGTTTTTAACACACACGATGTACTCAGCCTTTTTAAAAAAAATCATAATATGTCAGATGGGCAGCTCAGAACCCATTTATACACCAGGCAAAACTGTGTTTGGGTCCACCCTGGCCTGTTAATGTTTTATTGCTGCTACCTTTTAGAGTTCTTTAAGGTGTGAGGAAGTTTAATGCTCTGTTCTGGCTTTATTTTATCGTTAATGGTATTTTCATCTTCTACTGTTGCTTATTATGCTGCTTTCTCTGCTGTTTTGGAGTTTTTAATGTTATTTGTTTACTGCAATGGCCATTTTTGTACAGTTTGTGAGCCACATCAGCACCTTTCTGAGGAAGTGGGGAATCCATATGTAAACAAATAAACGACACTTCCTTTATGCTTCAAAACAACTACAGCAACAACACTTCAGGGCACACAGTTATATGAATTTTTTTTCACCTAAACCAGGGGCGGTGACCCTCTGGACATTGTTGGACTACAACTCCCATCATCCCTCATCACACTGGCTGGGGTTGATGGGATCTAGTAATCACACTTTGATCTAGCATTCAATGTAAGAAAAACAATAATCTTCCAATAAACTTTTTTCTGAAACTTTGCATCATATTCTATATCCATAGTCATATCTTCCAAAAGAAAAAAACACACACAAATAACAGCCATGGGGGGGGGGAGCACAGTCGTACCATTTATATAGTTCCCAAAGTATTTTGAGGAAAGGGAATTTTTTTTTATGCTTCTGGCTACAAAGTGGTTACGATGATTTTTCTACTTCACCTTCTCCAAGTAGTCTGCTTAGTTGAAACAAGATATCTAAAACTCAATTGGCAGAACACAATTGAACCCAATGTAAATTAAGGAATAGATAATGATGTAAATAGGCTAAGAATTGTGCGATATAGCAAGGTTAAAGTTCACAAATTGCAGAGAGTTAAATTGGAAGTCAAAATAGAAGATATGTAAATGATGTTTATTTAATGATTATTCTTTTTGTATTTATCTAATATTTAGTGTGTTGCCTTCTTTCTTTCTTTCTTTTCTTTCTTTTTCTATTTGTTTTTGTCTCTGTGTTCTTTTGTCTGTTTTTTTCTTATACATTTGTTTCCACATCCCCCTTTTTTACTTTTTTGTAAAGGAAGCATGTGGATGAAGAATGTTTGTTTTTGTCATTATGTTGTCTGTTAATGTTTTTAACAAGAAAACCAATAAAAACCTTTAAAAAAATTAGTATACTTAGTTGAATGATGCATTAAACATTCCCTTGGTCAAGAGATTCCTCAGAACATTCTGGGAACCATCTTTGTTGTGTAGCTGCCATCTTTTCCTCCCTTGTTTTAGAAACTTCCCTTCCTCAGCATAAGAAAAGCCTATGGATCAGGCAATGGCATCTTGTTCTCACAGTGTCCAACATTTTGCAATGTTGCTCATCACATTCAGAGACAATAGATTTGATCCAGATTTCATCTTTCCCTTGCATACCCCAATACCACCTGCCACACTGTTCTGAAGGTCCCTCAACCTTCTGGGACAGTGTGGGAGCAGGTACTTGGGACTATAGAGAGGTGGCAGGATCCATCTTGTTCCACCAGTGGGATCTTCTCTTGGTTGGAATGCCTCTCAGAAGATGTTCCCCATGGAAGAACTGAAGTCTGGACCCAATACAAAAGGTTATATGTTTCAGAAAGAATTGAATTATACCATGTTCTAGAATCTGTGTGCAAATCACTTTAGGAGGCAATCTTATATGCCAACATGAAACCCATGGATGCTCATCTGTCTGCAGAGGACTTCCCTGCTGTCACAATCCTCCCTTTTTGGTGAAATTAGTCTTGAAATACAGGTTGAATTGTAGCCAATACAGCAGGTTGCAGTGTGTGTGTGTGTGTGTGTGTGTGTGTGTGTGTGTGTTGTCCACAACAGTTTTCCCAGTTTGCAAATGTGCCAATGGGCCCAATAAGGTTAGTGACCCCAGCTATGTATACCTATGGGAGAGTAAGACTTATTGAATGGAGCTTGCTTCTGAGTGGTTATTCTTAGCATCACACTGTTCGAGTGTTTTTTAGGGGGTGTTTGAACTCTTTTAAGTCAATATGATAATGCAAAACCAGGATTTATTTTTGGCACTGGAATGCTCATTTTAATTGTAGCACTCCTTGGAGATTATTATATAATTATTCTGTGTGATATATGGGATGCTGTATTTAAAAATATTTAATTAAGCATTGCAATGTGCCCATGTAGTATTTACAACCGCAACCACAATAATGGGTAACAATAACCAAAGAATGGGAGAATGGTATGCAACAATATTAAGGAAGGAGACACAGTCTTGCCTAATGACTCGCTATTCTTCAGCTCTTCAAGTAAGAGGCATAGTTTCTGCATCGGGCTCTGGCAATGCTAGTAAAATGTGATAAATGAAGGTGGAGAATGCCAAGTTTAATTCCTCTTGTGAAAACAAATAACTAGTCAGGAAATTCAGCCAGAGAGAGAGAGAGAGAGAGAGAGAGAGAGAGAGAGAGAGAGAGAGAGAGAGAGAGAGAGATGGGTTGTGGAAAGTGGAAGACTGAAAATATTATTTTTGGCTCTGGTTATGTTACGTGTCCTGAAGGATTAAGAGACACCAAAGAGGATGTCACAGTGTCTAAAGGGATGCAACATGGGGGCGGAAGGGGGAAATGTTTGCACAAGACTATCTGCATAATTGGACAGTTAACGCAATCTGATGAAACTGACGTTTGGTCTCCTAAAATGAATTGTTCCTCAGCTAATTACCTCTTGGTGGAACCGGCTTTCTTTTCACTGCACCTTCTTATTAAATGACAATTCAAGTGAGCAGATCAGGATGTTGTACTGTTTTGACAATGAACACGATAATTATGTTGTATATTTCAGATACTTTCTGAAGTGCTGGTGATCTCTTCCAGCTGAACTTTCCATTGCACTCCCCACATACCCTGAAGAAAGATAAATGTTGCAATATGTTAGCGTAACTCATGCTGGACTAGGGATGGGAGCGAAATTCGGTTCAGTTCAAATTTTAATGTGACCTTACCATATCAATGCTTTCTGCTACCATTGGTGAACTGAAACACAGCTATCCTTTGAAATTCACACTTTGACAAAATAATAATAATAATGATTCATTTCTTCACACAAAGAATGTGTTCAAAAGTGTGTTCATTGGGGGAAAGTGTGCATAGAAGTGCATATTTAAGTGAGAAAACCATACATATAAAAATTGATTGTTTTAGGCACAGTTGCTTACAACTTTGTCTAAAATTTTGTGTATGTATGTGTATGAAATTTTTATTTTATTATTTTTTAAAAATAATAATACACAGTGATGCAGAAATGTGAACTGAACTTAAAACTGACAAAATGAGAAACTGAAATTCACTCGAAACACAGATGCAGGAACCTTGAAAAAGCTGGCTTTCCCATCACTTTAAGAATCTGTTAAGATGGAGAGAAGACACGTAAGTGATAGAATCTATACTATTGTACAAATCTGCTTAATGTTTAACTTGTTGTTGTTGTTGTTGTTGTTGTTTGGTCGTTTAGTCATGTCCGACTCTTCGTGACCCCATGGACCATAGCACGCCACGCACTCCTGTCTTCCACTGCCTCCTGCAGTTTGGTCAAACTCATGTTTGTAGTTTCGAGAACACTGTCCAATCATCTCATCCTCTGTCATCCCCTTCTCTTTGTGCCCTCAATCTTTCCCAACATCAGGGTCTTTTCCAAGGATTCTTCTCTTCTCATGAGGTGGCCAAAGTATTGGAGCCTCAGCTTCAGCATCTGTCCTTCCAGTGAGCACTCAGGGCTGATTTCCTTCAGAATGGATAGGTTTGATCTTCTTGCAGTCCATGGGACTCTCAAGAGTCTCCTCCAGCACCATAATTCAAAAGCATCAATTCTTCGACGATCAGCCTTCTTTATGGTCCAGCTCTCACTTCCATACATCACCACTGGGAAAACCATAGCTTTAACTATACGGACCTTTGTCGGCAAGGTGATGTCTCTACTTTTTAAGATGCTGTCTAGGTTTGTCATTGCTCTTCTCCAAAGAGCCAGGCGTCTTTTAATTTCGTGACTGCTGTCACCATCTGCAGTGATCAAGGAGCCCAAGAAAGTAAATTCTCACTGCCTCCATTTCTTCCCTTTCTATTTGCCAGGAGGTAATGGGACCAGTGGCCATGATCTTAGTTTTTTTTATGTTGAGCTTCAGACCATATTTTGCACTCTTCTCTTTCAACCTCAATAAAAGGTTCTTTAATTCCTCCTCACTTTCTGCCATCAAGGCTGTGTCATCAGCATATCTGAGGTTGTTGATATTTCTTCCGGCAATCTTAATTCTGGTTTGGGATTCATCCAGTCCAGCCTTTTGCATGATGAATTCTGCATATAAGTTAAATAAGCAGGGAGACAATATACAACCTTGTCGTACTCCTTTCCCAATTTTGAACCAATCAGTTGTTCCATATCCAGTTCTAACTGTAGCTTCTTGTCCCACATAGAGATTTCTCAGGAGACAGATGAGGTGATCAGGCACTCCCATTTCTTTAAGAACTTGCCATAGTTTGCTGTGGTCGACACAGTCAAATGCTTTTGTGTAGTCAATGAAGCAGAAGTAGATGTTTTTCTGGAACTCTCTAGCTTTCTCCATAATCCAGCACATTTTGTAATTTGGTCTCTGGTTCCTCTGCCCCTTCGAAATCCGGCTTGCACTTCTGGGAGTTCTCGGTCCACATACAGCTTAAGCCTGCCTTGTAGAATGTTTAACTACTCCCTTTATATTGTATGTGCATAGAGTGTTTCTGCCGGGGGGGGGTGTATACGGGCATTGTTTCTTATAAGTATTTTCAGAAGCTGAAAGAAAAGCCTTATACTTTAGTTAATGCACTTGAATTCATTTTTATTTATAATCAAATTTTATCCTTCCTTCCTCTGCATGGTAGCAAATAAGAAAATGCAACTTGGTGACAATAAGAAGACAAATTAAAATATAATTCAAAAACAGATCATTACAACAATGTGGAGCGGACAGAAATGATTAAAAACGATGAATCCCAACACGTTCGCGGGAACAAATCTCTATTAAATATACACATAAAAGATGGGAATTTTAGGGGCAAAAGAGCCTCTGGGGAAGTTGTTCCATAAGCTGCGTGCCATGAAAAAGGGAATCTCTCATTCTTATTCCTATTACGGTAACCAAACTTCCTTCAGTCTAATACTCAGGGAAACATATGGAAACCTTTTGGGGGAAAGTATATTTCTGAGGTTTGATGGCTCATAACACCACTTATTTGGGAGTGATACCATAAAATCATATATCAACGAAAATACAATTTAATGAAGAATGCAATGCAACAAAGTTTGTTCAATTATCTGTATTCTATTAAAAGTTATAGGCAAATAACCAGAAAAAGGAAGCACAACTTGCTTAGATTGATATGAAATAGCTTTCCTTCATTTGAATGTAGCCAATGAGCATGAGTGTTTAGAGAGCCAATCAGGTTCTATGAGCCATCAAACCTCAGAAATACACTTTCCCCAAAAGGTTTCCACAATTTGGGCCAATATTGCTCCACCCACTTTGAGTTCTGGCCCCACCCACTACTGGCAGGGAGTCCTTCTGGAAAATGGCACCTGTGACCATTCCTGGTCTTTAGTCAGGGTAGCTTTTTATTCCAGAAAACGTTCCTTTCCAGCACTTTCGTGCTATTGGGAAGAAAAATCTTTTTCTTCTTATGAAAGAAGAGGAGATATTTCTTTCTTCTGAAATTCGAAATTTTAGATATCATACATTCCACACCCTCACATCTTTTATTATTGTTTTAACTCTTACAAAAGCCATACTTACGCAATAGTAAAAGCCAAACAAAAAAAACCACAACTCTGCTCTTTCGACTGTTATTATGGCAACCAGAAGCATCACTAAGTGATGTGACATATGAGATGAAAAGAAAAACTTTGAAATAAACACAACAGGGCAGGTTTTGAAATACTCTCTCAGTGCTGAGCAAACAGGAGATTTGTAAAACAGGATGCTAAAATGTTAATAGCACTTAGTAATAAAATGAAAAGCCACAAACACCAATCATGTCATAATTCAGATTCATATACTGTGTGGAGAACAGTGGAAACTGGAAAATATCACTGCACACACAAAGTGATAGAAATTAAATTTTAATACAGTCAACAAAGCCAGACAGTTTATTCCTTGGCATAATTCTTTCATCCAATGCTTTATGGGTGTTTTCTCTTGCTCTCTCTCTCTCTCTCTCTCTCTCTCCTTTGCTGAAGAGCAGAGCGATGGCTCTAGCTGTCTTCTTCCTTCTCATTCTCTTCCTCCAAGGCATAATGCTGTGCACACAGAATAAAGGCCCTGCCTTTAGGTCTACAAATAGGATAGGGATGCGGGTGGCACTGTAGTATAAACCACTGAGCCTCTTGGGCTTGATGACCAGAAGGTCAATGCTTCAAATCTGAGCTACAGGGTGAGCTCCCGTTGCTCTGTCCCAGCTCCTAGCAGTTCGAAAGCACGCCAGTGCAAGTAGATAAATAGGTACCGCTGCGGCAGGAAGGTAAACAGCGTTTCTATGCACTCTGGTTTCCGTCACGGTGTCCCGTTGCACCAGAAGTGGGTTAGTCATGCTGGCCATGACCCGGAAAGGTGTCTGTGGGCAAATGCCGTCTCCCTTGGCCTGAAAGCGAGATGAGCGCCGCAACCCATAGTTGCCTTTGACTGGACTTAACCATTCAGGGGTCCTTTACCTAAACAGGATGGGACAATACATATGGGAGGTGTGAGAGAAGGTAGAAGGAATTCCCAGAAGAACAATTCCATCCTGTGTGGAAAAAGTGAAAAATGGAAGGAGCGAAAAAGAAAAAATAGTGGAAGTGCAACCACGAGATGCGCTGTAGAAAGCCGTGAACACATGCCATATATGTGAGTGCATCTGTAGGAAAGCCATTCTCTGTCCCTCTAGGCAAGCATCCTGTTCAAACAGTGGCCAACCAGATCCCTATAGGAAACCTCCAAGCAGGATTCAAGCACAAGTGCCCTCTCCTCTCCTGTGGTTTCCAGCAACTGTATGCCCTCCAACATTTCTCAGGTGAGAATAGGGACATTCTGTTCTACATCAGGAAGATTTGTCCCACGTTTGATCTCGCTGCACAAATATATGTCATATAAACATCCATATCTGTCACCTTGAACCAATGACAACCTCTCCACCTCACCTACCTCAAAGGTTTGTCATAAAGAAAAAATGTGCAAGAGAAAGAGATCGTGTACGATACCTTCAACAGATAAACGAAATGAAATAAGGTTTTAGCTGTAAGCTGCCTTGAGTCCCTCTCCAGGAAAAATGGTGAGAATAAATAATAATAATAATAATAATAATAATAATAATAATAATAATAATATAGTAGGAAGAAGAAGAAGAAGAAGAAGAAGAAGAAGAAGAAGAAGAAGAAGAAGAAGAAGAAGAAGAAGAAATTGTGAGAATGATCAGGGATTAAATCCTATTAAACTCAGTGGGTCTTACTTCTGAGTAAAATGCTTAGTTTTGCAGTAAAAGGTAAAGGGACCCCTGACCATTAGGTCCAGTCGTGACCGACTCTGGGGTTGCGGCGCTCATCTCGCATTATTGGCCGAGGGAGCCGGCGTATAGCTTCCAGGTCATTTGGCTAGCATGACAAAGCCGCTTCTGGCAAACCAGAGCAGCACATGGAAACGCCATTTACCTTCCCGCTGTAGCGGTTCCTATTTATCTACTTGCATTTTGACGTGCTTTCGAACTGCTAGGTTGGCAGGAGCTGGGACCAAGCAACGGGAGCTCACCCCGTCACAGGGATTCGAACCGCCGACCTTCTGATCAGCAAGCCCTAGGCTCAGTGGTTTAACCACAGCGCCACCTGGGTCCCAGTTTTGCAGTATAAGGCTATTTATAATAAAGGTATCAACAGCCCATGCATTTCCTAAGAAACGGGTGGCTGCTGAAGCATTGCAATAAAAAATAATAATAAAGTGGATTGGTTACCTTTCTTTCAAAATTATAAGAAGGGATCCATATGCCACCTTCCCTATTTCCTTCATTTGGTGCAGGTATTCAGTATAAACAGGACTCCGTTTTTGCACACCCACCCACACCACTTTTAATTGTTCCCCGAGATGTGGAGGGGAGGAAAAAGGAAAAGCCGGACATTCTACAATCAAATCTGAACCCAGGATGGCTTCTGTAATTCTGGGACTGTTTCTGGAGGGTATGCCGCCTCCGACTGTGGAGGGCAGAGCGCAGCCATCACCACAGCTTTTGAGTTTGACCCCTCTCACCATGATTGATGTTGCTCTTTTCGTCATTGATCACCTCCAGCTCCTTTTGTAAACACACTATAAATATGGTGCGACTAGTGTAATCTGCATCACTTATTGTGAGAAGGGTCTGGGGAAAATCTTGGCCACACATGCAGACAGCAGTGTGCAGAACAAAGGTGACTTCATGAGTAGAACAAAACCAGTTTAATTAAAGGGCTAATTAGCAAAATTCACCTGTGGCCAGGTTGCTGCAAATTCAAGGTCGTGCTTGTTCTTGCAGAGAGAGTTTCCTTAAAGGGACAGGATCAAAGGCTTAAGGAATCTCAAGGGCTGCTGCTCTAAAGGCTGGTTTACATTATTAGCAGCTCGTGCACTAAAACTGGACAGTACCTGTTATGTAATGAGCTGAATCCAAGAACAATAGGATTCAGAATGCAGTAGTCTGATTGGTCCACAGGAGCCACCCAATCCAGCTCCAGGTGGAAGTGAATCAGCAACCTGATTGGCCTGCAGGAGCAGCCAATCAGGCTGCTGGCAGAAGTGAATCCGCAACCTGATTGGCCCGCAGGTGTAGCCCTGAAGTAGCCAATCACGCAAGGCCCATTGTGTAAATAATGTATATAAGCAGACATTTTGGGGGAAAGAGCCATTCCTTCTCTTCTTCTCCTTTAGCTACTACAAGCTGAATAAATAGCATGAAATTCACTCTCAATTCTGAGTATATTTCAGTACCACTTTGGACTGTAGGGGGCAGTATGTGGTGAGGTTCGCATCTTTGAACATAGGGTAGAACTATCAGGAATGCTCAGCATGGTGCTTCCATGTGAAACAGCAGCTCCATTGCAAGCCAGGAACAAAACAAGCTGCCTTATATGGAATCAGAGCCATTGGTCCACCTAGCTCAATATTGTCTACACTGACTGGCAGCAGCTCTCAAGAGTTTCAGAACAGGGACATTCCTACCTGGACATGCTGGGCACTGAATCTGGGATTTTCTGCATGCAAGGCAGATGCAACACTACTGAGCTACCCTTTTTCATATAACCAGAGCTATTTTTTCTAGGCAAAGAGGGGCCAGAACTCACCGTGAATGCTTCCCTTGTTCTCTTATAATGGCAATGGCACCCACCCGAGAGGTGCCAGAACTGAGTTCCTGTTGAAAAAAGCCCTTCCTGTAACATAATGAGCCATTGACCCTGTGTTGAGGCATCACCATTCCAAGCCTTTTGTTGTTTCCACCAAAGCAGGCAGCGATAAGTAGCTGGGGAAACAGGTCATGAGATTGCCAGAACACAGGATGTCAGCCTGCATGTTACAGGAAATAAGGGAAAGGAAGCACATTTTGGGCAGCAGCCCCTTTTGTGTATACTGCAACCTTCTCCAATTCAGCTCCCTCCAGATGTTTGCGAGTCCAACTGCCATCATGTGGTTGGGGCTGATGGGAGCTGGAATCGAAAACATCTGGAGGGCTTCTTCTTCTTCTTCTTCTTCTTCTTCTTCTTCTTCTTCTTCTTCTTCTTCTTCTTCTTCGATCACTTGTAGCCGAGTAAGATTGCCTTCCATAAACATGGTTTTAACAATGGGTCCGTAAGTGACTGTGGAGGCCAATTCTGGATCCACACATCCTTCCACAGTGGGGACATTGGTTTCCAGGTGGGAGTTGATCACGGTGTGGATTTGCCAAGCGTGCCTTCCTCTTAGCACATTTATCCCTTGCGTCCTGAGATCGAGTTTCTTCAAAGCCCATGACACCTTTGGTAAAGGCTGTTCTCCAATTGGAGCGCTCGCAGGCCATTGTTTCCCAGTTGTCAGTGTTTATACTACATTTTTAAAGATTTGCCTCGAGACAGTCTTTAAACCTCTTTTGTTTACCACCAGCATTACACTTTCCATGTTTAAGTTCGGAATAGAGTAGTTGCTTTGGAAGACGATCATCAGGCATTCGCACAACATGACCAGTCCAACGAAGTTGATGTTGAAGAATCACTGCTTCAACACTGGTGATCACCAGTTTGTCGAAGGCGGACATGATTGCTCCCACTTTCAGAGCATAAGATGAGAAGGAGTAGAGAGAGAAAATGCAATTATGGAAGAAAATTAAAACAGGTCCAACAAAGACTAATCTTGTTTTTAGAAAACATTCCATTGGCAAGGCACAGCGTACTTTAATGGATGATCCTGAATGTGCAAAAGAGCAGCACAACACGCTCCTCTCAAAAGGAAGAGAGAGAAAATCTCAGACTCCCTATAAATATCTGGCAGGGTCTGAATTGGGTATCTCGCATACAAAGAACATTTGTGACAATATATCCTCCTTCCAAAATGAAATGTCTGTGTTATGATTCCTCTGAATCATGGGCATTTCTTTAATTAACAATAATATTGCCAAGGCACTCGCAGTACCAATAATGTGAGTGCTATTAAACTGCATAATGCCCTAAACAAATCTGACTTTGGGAAATATTAGCAAGTTTAATTATTATTTGCAAAGTCCTGATTTCACTCAAACTAATTTATTATGAAAGGGTAAAAAAGAGAGAGAAAGAAACCCAAACCCTACAGCAAATCAACCATTTGGAAAAAAATTAGTTTTCATCAGCTGTAGTGCAGTACCTCTTACTAAACTCACCCCTTAAAGAATATCATATGAACTTATGCCTGCATGCCAACTCCAGAAACAGATTTAGGATGGATTTTAATGGTTACACTGGATCAAGGGGGGGCAACATGGTGCACTCCAGATGTTGTGGGCTAAGCCTCTTGACACCACCCTGGAATACCAGAGGCAGACTCTGACCATCAGTGTTATAAAATCGAATATATAAACTAGGTGCCCATTGGCTCCTTACACCAGAGGATGTGTTGCTAGTGTGTGAAAACAGTCCAGATCCAATGATCCTCCACTCCAGATGGTGGAGACGCAGGGTCTGATTTAGGTTTGATGAGGCCCTAAGCTACTGAAGCTAATAGGGCCCTTTATATGTCCAGCTGTCCTCTGTCAAAAACAAATTGTCACTGTTTTTTTGTGTTGAATATATGCTATATGGTAATTTATGGACCTAATAGGTCCCTAAAGCCATTTGCACATGACAAAATATGTATTTTATCAAAGTAATTGTTGAACTGAAATACAATTAAGAAGAAGTATGTTAATAGTGAAATGGGGGAGCCAAGAGAGTGGGGCCCTAAGCTATAGCTTGTTCAGCTTATACGTAAATCCAGCACTGTGGAGACGCCAGTCCCTATATTGGCACCCAGCTATCTTCACATACCTGCCAAGTTGCTGTTGGAGAAATAAGGGACCGGGCCAGAAGCAGCAGACCGGAAGTAGTGCTGCTGCCATTTTGGAACTGGGCGGAACATGCTCAGATGCTGCTTTGCCCAGTTCCAAAATGGCCGCCGCACCAGAAGTCGCACTGCAGCCATTTTGGATCTGGGCAGAGCAGCATCAAAAGTTGCTTCTGAGCATGCTCCGCCCAGTTCCAAAATGGTGCCGCGCAAGAATAAACCGGGGGGGAATGAAAAAATCAGTTTTTTCAGCTAGGAACAGCTGGAAAAACGGGAATTTCCTGGGGAATACGGGAGACTTGGCAGCAATGTATCTTCACCTTGTCACAACTGGCCGATAGCCAGGTGCAAAATATGCCTGGCAAATTTCGAATGCTGCTGTCCATGTCAGGAAAGCAAGAAGTGTGAAGCTCCTGTACACGCTAGCCTAGTGGTTGGAAAATGGTGCAGCTGGTGCATATCAGATAAGAGGGGAGATGGGAAGAGGCAAGGGGCTTACATGGGCTAAACATACTCAACTCCCTCAACTGTTCCTCATAAGGCTTGGTTTCCAGACTCTTGATCATCTCGGTTGCCTTCCTTTGCACACCTTCCAGCTTGTCAATATCCATCTCAAATTGTGGCACCCAGAACTGGACACAGTACCCAAGGTGTGGTCTGATCAAGCCAACATAGAGCGGTATCATTGCTTCCCTTGATCTGGTCACTATATTTCCATTGATGCAGCCTAGACTAGTGTTAGTGGCTTGTTGGTTTTTTGTTTTGTTTTGTTTTTGCTGCTACTGCTACTGCTTCATCACACGGTTGACCCATGCTAAGCTTGTGGTCCACTAAGACACCTAGATCCTTTTCACATGACTTACTGGCAAGGCACCTGTCCCCCATCTTAGGTGACTTATGGTAATTCTGACCTTTGGCATGCCTGTGTGACAGACATTGCAACTATACTCACAGCAGGAGTTTTACATGTTATAGAAGAGGAAATGTCGGCGCCATGTTTCCCATGACAGCGCCTTCCTCCAAGCCACTAGATCTAAACTAATCTTTCATTTGAGGAATGATACAGTGTCTTTCTGCTTGCCTCCAAGAGGGGGAGAGAGGAATAAGGCAAAGCAATAGGAGTGCATTTCTGCAGCTGTGTTTAATTCTCTTGGAGGTGGGTTTGCTTTTTTTCTCAATGAAATGTGACATTTCAGGGAATGCAAAGTGTTCTCTGAAAGAGCAGCGTTCCTCTCTTGCGAAAGAGCACTGGTTCTATAGTAATAGTAGTAGTAGTAGTAGTAGTAATACAGTCTACTTTTCTTGCAGGCATTCTAGGTGCAGGGAAAGGGGAGCAGAAATGTTTTATGTGATAAACTATACAAATGGTTGATCCCCATCTACAATCTCAAGAGGTACAATTTAGCTAAAGAAATCTGCCAGCTGAGACTGCACATTCTGTAGGTTGGTGCTCAGTTACTCCTATACAAAAACAGATAAAATGTAATGCAGAATATATGTATTTTTATAATGGTAATAATAATAATAATAATAATGATAATAATAATAATAATAATAATTTATTTATAGCGCCCATCTGGCTGGGTTTTCCCAGCCATTCTGGGTGGCTCCCAATCAAATACTAAAAACACAATACAGCATTAAACATTAAAAACTTCCCTAAACAGGGCTGCCTTCAGATGTCTTTTTGACAGTTGCAGTGAATGTGGAAAGTGTTCTTTGTAACTCACACAATATATTGAATTGGGTATTGTTCTCACTTTCACAAATATATAAGCAGGGCTGCTGGTGAAAGAAATGAGAGAGAGCCAGTGTGGTGTAGTGGTTAAGAGCGGTTGACTCATAATCTGGGGAACCGGGTTTGTGTCTCCGCTCCTTCACTTGCAGCTGCTGGGTGACCTTGGGCTAGTCACACTTCTCTGAAGTCTCTCAGCCCCACCTACCTCACAGAGTGTTTGTTGTGGGGGGAGGAAGGGAAAGGAGAATGTTAGCCGCTTTGAGACTCCTTAGGGTAGCGATAAAGCGGGATATCAAATTCAAACTCCTCCTCCTCCTCCTCCTCCTCCTCCTCCTCCTCCTCCTCCTCCTCTTCTTCTGTCTTCTGTCTTCTGTCTTCTTTCTTCTTCTTTGGTGATCACTCGAAGCCGAGTAAGATTGTCTTCCATAAACATGGTTTTAACAATGAGTCTGTAGGTGACTGTGGAGGCCAATTCTGGATCCACACGTCCTTCCACAGTGGGGACATAGGTTTCCAGGCAGGAGTTGATCATGGTGAGGGTTTGCCAAGCGTGTCTTGCTCTTAGCATGTTTCTCCCTTGTGCCCTGAGTTTGAGTGCCTTCAAAGCCCATGACACCTTCAAAGCCCATGACAACGGCTGTTCTCTAATTGGAGCGCTCGCAGGCCAGTATTTCCCAATTTTTGTTTTTTATACTACTTTTTTTTTTAAAAAAAATTGCCTTGAGAGAGTCTTTAAACCTATTTTGCTGACCACCAGCATTACGCTTTCCATTTTTAAGTTCAGAATAGAGTACTAGTACTCATATATTGATAACAGTGTCAGCAATTGAGACACATTAGGAGATTTCTATTCCCCACATAGAGCCACAATTCCCAGAGTTCTTTGGGAAGATGCACTTATTCCTGCATTGCAAGGAGTTGGACTAGATGACGACTGGGGTTCTTTTCAGCTCTGCAATTCTATGATTATTATACCACTTTGGGAATTGCAGCTTCATGTATGCAATGAGAGTCTCCTAAAAACTCTCAGCACCCTTAACAAACTACAGTTCCCAGGATTCTTTGGGGGAAGCCACAACTGAAGTAGAATCATAATGCTTCAGGTGCATTATGAGAATGTGGCCTAGAAAGGGAACCATCTTCTTGTTCATCTCAGGTAGCATCTTGGACCAGGTTAATCCATGACCAATCAAAGCATCAGTAGTAGAAGTGACCCTTGAACCTAGGTTTCCAGACTCCAGGTCCAACTCTCCTTTCATTGGATGTCAAGCACTGGAGTTTTTAGTACCACAAACTGGGGGATTCATCTGTCTGTTACCAAAGGAGAGACTTGAGAACGGAAATATTGATGGAACCTGCTGTTTATATTTCGAGAAATATGTGGTGGAAAGAAATCACTTGTGCATGAAGATAAAAAAGAGGGACTTCTTTGTGTTTAATGTGCCAGAAAATTTAGGCCACACTCATGCATGTAAATAAGTATGCAAATGTAACCCCAGTAAATGGTGCCAAGGTCAGTGAGACCTAAGGCAATTTCTGCTGAGTAAGTGGCTAATCACTCAACATAAAATGTGGCTCCACTTAGATAAGTCAAGTCTGGAAACCTGCCATGTTGTATCCTGGGTCAAATTGTTCTGTCCTCCTGTGACTTCCAGATCAAACTTGTTAACTTGGCAAGCTTTCCCTCAAATTTCTTGCAGATGAATTCATTGTCTTCCTTTCTCGTGATTGATGCTGCACTTGTAGTTCTGGAATCTGAAGGCAAAAGAGCATAACAGAAACTCTGGTATTCTCGGTCCCCACTCTGAAATGCCACCAATTCTTGCCTTTGGGAGGAATCTGATTGTGGACCTGTAGTTCCAAATAAGGGAGCAGACTCCAACAGGCAGCACACGCCGTTTCATTTGCTCGAAACCTTCTCACTCAAACAATCAATTTTACTAGGTTAACATTTACCCTAGAGGTGTCACATCACATTTTCTTTTCTTTATGTTTCTTTTGAACCTGCAGACTTTCAGTGAGTTGCACTGAATCACTCTCAGCATGTTGGATATTGCGTACAAGCTGGTCCTCTGCTTGATTACTCTAGAGGTAAGCATGTCTCCAAAGCTTGTGTTGGGTTGGAAATGAACCAAACTATTCCCCACAAAGAGGAAATAAGCTTGGCTTATTTCTAAATTTTGGCAGGGCCATTGGGACCTTTCTTCCTAGCATTCTGCTGGCTGAAGGAATCATTCTCCTTTTTTATTATATAAAAAAGCTACATTTATAGGCCACTTTTCTAGCATTGATTGCATAGGAGGACTTCTCAGGTACCTCCCATTCAGGCTCTGACCAGATCCAAACCTGCTTAGCTTCAAGCAAGTTGGTTGCACCACACACCCTCAGTCCATGCCTTGAGATCTTCCCCTGCAAAGAAATTCCCTAGGTTGTGTTCACATTACCACCTTAAAGGAATTGAACCTGGGATCTTCTGCATACAAACCAAAGCCCTTCCCCCTCGCCACTCCTGCTGAAGCCTCATTTACCATGGTCGCACGGTTGTAGTTTCTGGATTGTGGCAAGATCTCATGAGAGCACCCAGAGATCAGATCATGAGATCTCGTCAGAACCCGGAAGCCACTGCAGCCACTTCCTCTCGCCACTACCTCTGCAGTAGTGGCAGCTGGGAGTATGTGCCCCTGGAGGCACCTCTTCAATTCTGCCACCTGAGGCAGCTGCCACATTCTGCCTCATGAGTGGGCCGGCTCTGACAGGAATTCTGTTCCACATTATATAGGAATTAGGGTTTTAGTGTGGCACCAACTAACCTTTGGAATTCCTTCTCTGTTTCCATTGCCTAGTGAAGACCTTTCTCTCTCAGCAAGCATGTATTAGATTCATAGCTGCCAAGTTATCCCTTTTTTTAAAGGGATTTTCCCTTATGCTGAATAGGCTTCCTCGCGAGAAAAGGGAAAACTTGGCAGCTATGAAATTAGATTTGAATTGTATGTATGTGTTGTATATATTGTATATCTGTTTCATTGTTGTTGTTGTTGTTGTTTAGTCGTTTAGTCGTGTCTGACTCTTTGTGACCCCATGGACCAGAGCACGCCAGGCACTCCTGTCTTGCACTGCCTCCCGCAGTTTGGTCAAACTCATGTTCGTAGTTTTGAGAACACTGTCCAACCATCTCGTCCTCTGTCGTCCCCTTCTCCTAGTGCCCTCCATCTTTCCCAACATCAGGGTCTTTTCCAGGGAGTCTTCTCTTCTCATGATGTGGCCAAAGTAAAGTATTGGAGCCTCAGCTTCACGATCTGTCCTTCCAGGGAGCACTCAGGGCTGATTTCCTTCAGAATGGATAGGTTTGATCTTCTTGCAGTCCATGGGACTCTCAAGAGTCTCCTCCAGCACCATAATTCAAAAGCATCAATTCTTCGGTGATCAGCCTTCTTTATGGTCCAGCTCTCACTTCATTGTAGGTGGTTTTTATTGCCCTCATTACTGGCTTACAGGCTTAATGCCAGTGGCTGATGTCAGGGGAAGGAGTCAAAGATTAAGTTTGCTTTGTCAAAAGTTGGTGCACATGTCCTAGCTTGCCTGTTGTGGACTGGGCATACTATGTGAAATGAATTGTTGAGAATTTAGCACAGGGCAAAATAATGTAATCTGCTTAGGCAACCATGTCCTAAATCTCATATTCAGTTCGTTAGACTGTAAACTCAGATGCCTCAATGCAAAAGGCAAAATAAAAATAAAATCTAGTACAGAGCAGAATCTGAACTTGCACAAATATCAGCGCAGTGCACTTAGAAGTGGCCTTGGTTTTTCTTGCTGTAATCCCAAAGCTGATTAGACCACAATTCGTACAAATCTGCTGCTGGGTTCATTTTTAAAATTAAAGTTTCTTAGCTTGCTATGTATAACTTTCTACCATACATTAATTCCACCTTTGAATTTTGGATTCCCTATCAATAAATTTGTTTTGCTGTACTGCAAACCCTTTTTATATTTACATTCTTTCTTTGCCTGAGTGAGCTATCAGGTGCTCCTCTTCCTCCATCTCCTAGGATCTGAGGTGAGGTCCCATGATCTTAAAGTAAAAATGTACTGCTCAGTGGCAGTTCCAGCTATGAATGTTCCAATTAGGCATATCCTTACTGGCAAATTACATGAAGGCTAACCCACAAAATTTTGAATGTCGCAATGACACTGGGGGAGAGGGGCTTAAACCTTTAGCATAGGCCTACTAGCAAATGCCCAAACACTATCCTAGAACAACAAGAAAGACATTATTGTGGTTGTTTAATCGTGTCCGACTCTTTGTGACCCCATGGACCAGAGCAGGCCAGGCACTCCTGTCTTCCACTGCCTCCTGCAGTTTGGTCAGACTCATGTTGGTAGCTTCGAGATGTGTTGGTAGCTTCGCTATTAAAATGTGACACTAGAGGGCGCTGCAGAGCAACCAGCAACCAGCAGTAGGGAGACAGCATTTCGACAAAAAAGCAAAACAAAGGTAAGAAACGATTTATTTTGCAAGTATGTCTTGTGATGTTTTAGAACGATATATCTAATATCGTTCTGATAACATTAAGCAGGTTAGCACAGATCTAGCCTTAATGCATGCATGCAGAGTAAAAGGACAAGAAAGGGTTAAGTTAGGTGTGCTGGTTAATTTTGGGTATGTTTGTCCTGCACTTGCAACTAGTTAAGCATGTGAGAATGAGTCAGCAAGCATGTGAGAGCGACTCAGCACAATCTAAATTATAAATACACTTGTGTTTGAAGCAAGTTTTTCCTTGGTCCCTGCCCTTGGCCAGAGTCTAGTCTGTGTTGGGTTGCTGCAAGAAGACTGTGTTGCTAGCTAGAAGGACTGTTTGTTACAACTTTATGTAACCTATAAACCGTGGAACTGCATTATATTGTTAGTAAAGGGACTGAGCCTACCTAAAACTGACTGATGTCTTTTTGTTCCATTGGCACACTCTGCTGGCATGTTGAATGGGCACTCTGCACACACCCCAACATTTCTCCAATGAAAGGATGGATGTCCTATTTAGTAGTAGCAGTAGTTAAAGTTGTGTGTGTGTGTGTGTGTGTGTGTGTGTGTGTGTGTGTGTATACACGCTTATCTGCAGGCGCGTACTGCTGCCCGGGGCGGCAACCCACTCCATCGTGACGCATGTGTCGTGACGTAACATCATGCCGTAATGTTGCTACATCATGACGCATGTGCGGGTTCCTTGCGCATGCGCACTATTGAGTGTATTGCTGGGGGCGGTGCTCCAGTGCCCAGATCCGAGGATCCCAATGCTAGAGCGGCGCCACCGGCAACCCGATCCATAGCGCACTTTGTGCTTCTTCCTAGTCAGGCGGAGCGGCGAGGGGCGTCAGCGGCCGCTGCTGATGCTGCTCTCTAGCCCGCCCCTTGCCTCCGCCCCACCAGGAAAAACGAGGGGTGAAGCCAGCAACATTGGGGCCTCCGCGATGGCAGTCGTGCCGCTACCGCGGTAGCGACGGCCGCCGGTGGAGGTGGTGAGGGGGCGCCACACTGCCCCCCACAGAGTAGAGCCCAGGGCGACCCGCCACCTCACCCCCCCTATTGCAACACCCCTGCTTATCTGACTGGGTTGCCCCAGCCAATCAGGACAGCTTCCAACATATAAAAATATATATACTAAAATAATAAGCATTTTTAAAAAACAAACAAACAAACAAACTTCCCTATACAGGAATGCTTTCATGTGTCTTCTAAAGGTTGTACAGTGGAACCTTGGTTCCCAAATGGCTTAGTTGCCAAATAAATCAGCTCCCGAGTGCCGCAAACCCAGAAATAAGTGTTCTGGTTTGTGAACGTTTTACTGAAGCGAACGTGTGACGCAGCTTCCACTTGAGTGCAGGAAGGTGCTACAGCCAGTCGGAAGCCGCACTTTCGTTTTCTAACGGTTTTGGGAGTCGAAGAGACTCCCGGAACGAATTAAGTTTGAGAACCAAGGTACCACTGTATTGTTACTTATCTCCTCGGCTCAGTGGTCACATAACTCCATACCCTCCAACATTTCTTAGATGAGCATAGGGACGTCCTAAGGAAAAGCAGGACATTCCGGGATCAAATCAGAAACCGGGACAGCTTCTGAAAATCTGGGACTTTTCTCTGGAAAACAGCGATACTTGGAGGGTCTGCACATGCCCCAACAGAGAATTCTGGAAGACCCTGGTTCCTATCATAACTCACCCACAAGCGTGGCATGAGCCAAAGCCTCCCATTGGCATAGGCAGAACTGATACTGACCACATTCCAACCAACACTGCGTAGCTGTTGTAAGTATTCTTGAAGGTAGTGATTGATGATAAAGTATTTTGAACAGACTAAGGGCCAAACTACTTATAAGACACAGTTGCACATAACCTTGCCCTGGTTTTTTTGCTTGCTTGCTTGTTTGTTCAATGGAACACAGACACAAGAGTCTTCAATCTTGAATGGAAGGCTATGAGGAAAGTTAGTGGAGGTGCTTAATCCCTTGAACTCTATACCAGGGGTCAGCAAACTTTTTTCAGCAGGGGGCTGGTTCACTGTCCCTCGGACCTTGTGGGGGGCTGGGGGGGGGATGAACGAATTCCTATGCCCCACAAATAACCCAGAGATGCATTTTAAATAAAAGGACACATTCTACTCATGTAAAAACACACTGGTTCCTTGACCGTCTGAGGGCCGGATTGAGAAGGCAATTGAAAGACTGGAGAAATTCCAACAAAAGAACAATGGCAAGAAAAACTGATGATGGCGAAGCTGACACACAGACTTCGGGAAAAGGACAATAGGGATTTTGAAAAAGAGTGGGAACCTTTTATATTATATTTGCAGGAACAAAGGAAGGACATTGATCGGATGGTAGGATTTAAATAAACATTCACAATTTTATGGATAGGGAATAGGTAATGTAATAAAAGGGGGAAAGTATGATATTTGTAGAAGATTGCTGAATAAATAAGGAGGTAAATAAATCAGAAACGGAAGCCAAGGAAAGACCAAAAGGGTGGAGGGAGAGAGGTTTATGTAGTCTGTATGTTATAAGTATGTTTGTAATGAGAGAAAAGAAAAATTAAAATGAGAGAAAAGAAAAAATTAAAATTAAAAAAGGTGATTGGGCCAGATCCGGCCCCCGGGCCTTAGTTTGCCTACCATGCTCTATACATTTTTGGTTTGGTTTGTTTTTTTCTCAACTCTTCCCCCACCCATTTATTTTCTTCCTGTGGGGAAAAAGATAATGTGGCTATATAGAGAAAACTATTTGCACATTGACTTTGAGGGGCAAATGACCTAAGGGGCAAAAGGCCCAAACACCTTCTTCCCTGCTCAATGTTGTATGTATCTGTGTGGTTAGTCTTATATATATGCCACTAGCAGCTCATTTTATAGGCCCGAACACATCTTGCACTCAAAAAAATAATATGCACTCCTCTGCCGTCGAGTGTTCAACAGCAGCAATTTAATACAATTCCCAAAAGCAGCTTTAAAGTGACATAACAAATGAAAGTTTCTTCTGGTTTGATGAAATGCACATATTTTGCATTACGGTTCGCTTTGTTGGGGGCAGGGGAGATGCAAATTCCAAAGGGGATGGTTTATAATCCATCTAGAAAGGAAAATGCAGCACTTTATATCATCTTCCCTTTTTTGTAAATTATGTTGTTTATTTTTGGGGGGAAAAAAGGTGTTCTGGGCAAGGTTGTTGTTGTTTTTTGCATTTGAATATGGAAAGCAGGGCGTGAATGTCATTGTGCAAAGGTATACTGCAAGCCTAATTAATCTCCTAAATAATGAGATGCTGCTCGAGTTGTGGAAAACATTATTCAGCCAGCCAATAATTTAGGCCCTTTTCTCTCTGTAGTTGTACAGTTGCAGTTCTCTGACTGTGAATTACTAATCATAGTGGCCTGCAGGTACCATTAAAGGTGTGAGCTCTCTCTCTCAATCTTTCCATCCATCCAATAGCAAACTCATCCCAAGTGTCAATCATTATGTAGCCAAAAGAGCACCATCCTTGCATGCAGTGCTTTGGTTTCTTAAAAAAAATGTTTAGGGGTACTCTCATTTTGACTCAAGAAAATCGCCATGTTATAGTTCAAATCGGGGAGAATAAATGCAGTAAATGGACAAAAGGACAAAGATTCGCAAAATGGTTAGGGGTATGCGTCACCCCCAGAAAAAAAGCACTGCTTGCATGAGAGGGAAGCTTGGCGAACCCCAAGGGGACTTGCATAAGTGTAAAACATATTTAGGGGGGAAACCTTAAGGAGGGAGAACCCAAAACAGCTCAGTGAGGACTAAGCATGTTCACTGCCCATAAACTGCTGACTGTTGGGGAAGGGGAATGGAGTACTCTGGGGAAGGGTATGGCTGGCTGGTTGGCTGAGATCCTAAACAAAAGCACTGCATGACCACATTTCAATAGTATAGCATATGACTTGCATTTTAAAAGTCCCAGATTCAATCCCCAGCATGTTCTAAATGTGTTTTGTTTTATTTCAATTGTAAATCACTGGAGTGTCTGCTCTGTTGAGTTCCCAGGGCCGGCCCTACGGCCAGGCTGGGTGGCGCAGGGCACCACGGCGCCAGCCCGCCAGGTGGGCGCCGTGAGCTGCACCTGCCCGCTGGCCGGCCGGTCCGCCGGTCCGCCGCGCAGCTGCGCCCATGGCAACCGCGCTGTGCCTGCCCGCCCGCCGTGCAGCAGCGCCTGTGGCAGCCGCGCTGCGACCACCCACCCACCACGTTGGGAAACGGGGCGGGGCAGGGGCGCCGGAGGGATCCACCGCACCACGGTGCCAGGGGCGCTTAAGACGGCCCTGTGAGTTCCTTTGGGAGCAAGGGTAACGTATACATTTAATAATAATAATAATAATAATAATAATAATAATAATAATAATAATAATAATAATAAATATTAAAACATTCCAGCAGTGAAAAGACCCTTTGGCACTCAGGTAAGCTGCTGCCAGTCAGTGTAGGCAATTCTGGACTAGATGTAGCAACAGTCTGATTTGGTAGATGGCAGCTTTTTGTCCAGTGGTACCTCGGTTTACAAACACAATTGGTTCTGGAAGTCTGTACTTAACCTAAGCGTACTAAACCTGAAGCGAACTTTCCCATTGAAAGTAATGGAAAGTGGATTAATCTGTTCCAGACAGGTCCGCGGAGTACTTAAACTGAAAATACTCAAACCGAGGCGTACTTAAACCGAGGTATGACTGTAATTCCTGTCCTATTTCTTGTGAGTTTGTCAGTTTGCAGATCTATTTCAATTTAACTCATTGGTTGACAGGACCCCCCCCCTTTTTTTTTGCCTGCTGTGATGAAGCAAATTGCCCTGCCTCCCCAGAGGAAGCAACCAAAACCAAAAAATAAAGCAGTCCCTCTCAAGGTTATTTAGGGCTTGGAATAAACGAACCATATGTCAATGCTACTCGGAGATAATATGGCAGTCCCATTGATGCAGCTCAAATTTAAATAAGACAATCCATCCTGGAAATCCATCTAGGAACCAGGTGCTGTGTTTCTGCTGACACTGCAAGGCTCAAAGATGGGCAAGATTTGGAAAGTGTCATTTCTGAGAGGTGCCACATCTGGGGATTATGGTAGGATCATTGATAATAATAAAGGCAAGGAAAGCAAGGCGGAATGAACTGTCCATTTATTGCAAATTTCTCAGGGAAATAATTGCAAGAATACATTCTGACACTTTGTCTCCATCCTCCTTCCTTCCCAGAAAGAAAACATTCACCACATTAAAGGAACCAGGTGCCCCCCAACATAGGAACCACAAAACCACTGTGTTCATTTTAAGATGAACAAATAAACTTCTGAATCTCATTGTGCAGGAATGGTTCTACTCCAGGGGTCTCAGAGTTTGACGAAGGGGCACAAAAGGAGTGTACTGTACTCAGTTTCCTGAAGGATTCAGGTTCTCCACTCCTGTTATAGACCCTTTCCTATTTTGTTTTTGGGAAAATCTGAAGAGAACCCAGAGAATCTGTAAACTGTCCCATGTCCCGCCCAATAAATATCACTAGGCTTATCCAAATTCTTGGCTTTCTTCAACATTTCTCAGATTTTTCAGCTACAGAGGAGCCTATTGTTCAGAATTTTGCACTGGATGAAATTTGAGTAGCAACTCCTGTTCTGTCCAAACCAAAATTGTTCTTAGGGAAGATGCTCACACAACAAACATGATGTTGAAACTCCTTGAAGTTGAAATAGACTCCGTGTGGTTACAGCCTCATGAAAACTCCATAACATGTAGAGCTGTGCTTTGAACGAACTACTTTGACTGGACTGAACAAAGGTCACTGAACTAATAGACAAATTTCTGAACTACACCTGAAAGTAGTCCTCATAATTGTTGAGTGAACTATAAGTGAATTATTATTTTTTTGGCATAGAACATTGAATGATTTCTAGTTCATCTTCATGTTTATCCACCTCATTACCCAGCAGACTCTAAGCTCCACCCCATTCTCCCTTTTCTTAAAAAAGTAAGTCAATTGGATATCTATAAAGAAAGTTAGCAACAACAAAAAATAGAAGCAATGTCCTAAGGCTTATGAGGCAGATGCAGAGACACTACAGTTGCTAATGATACTAAATCACTGGGGCTAAGCAACCATAAGGAAGAAATGTGAGGAATTTCTTGTATCTTCCCTGCTGAAGATATTTGCTCTTCTAACAGCAGCTTTTTGCAGCAAGAAGCACAGTTACAGAAACAAGGCAAATGATGTCTTTGTGCCATTAACAGATGTGTGATTGACACAAATTAAACAAGGTAAGCCTTTCCTAGAGACGCGGGTGGCGCTGTGGGTTAAACCACTGAGCCTATAGCTTGCCGATCGGAAGGTCGGCGGTTTGAATCCCCGCGACGGGGTGAGCTCCCGTTTCTCGGTCCCAGCTCCTGCCAACCAAGCAGTTCGAAAGCACATCAAAGTGCAAGTAGATAAATAGGTACCACTACAGCAGGAAGGTAAATGGAGTTTCCGTGTGCTGCTCTGGTTCGCCAGAAGCGGCTTTGTCATGCTGGCCACATGACCTGGAAGCTGTACACCGGCTCCCTCGGCCAATAACGCGAGATGAGCACCGCAAGCCCAGAGTCGGTCACGACTGGACCTAATGGTCAGGGGTCCCTTTACCTTTACCTTTAAGCCTTTCCTAGTGTGGAAATACAATTATGGGGAAAGCTTCACCTGGTAGCTTTTTGTCTTTTAGTCATCTTATTACTTGTGTGTTGCTTCAATTTGTTTTTGGGACCTATACTTCAGCTTAGCAGCCTGTAACATTATGAATGTTTTTGTTTGTTTGTTTTGTTTGCGGAATTTTTTTATGAACTGAAAAGGTTCACTTGGATGAACTTGGACCAAGCTAGTCCATTTCTTTTCAAGTACGAACTTTAATGGGAACTAGTTCCTTTCCAGACAGGATGAACTGGAACTAGTTCCATTCTAAAACAAATTTTCCAAGTACTGGCATAGAGCAATGACTAAATCATATTGCAGTGGAACATGAGAGAAATGAGCTTTTAATGCATTTCCTGTTTAACAAGAAGTCTAATTTGAAGGTACATATGTTTGACTTTTGGAAGCCTTTCACGCACCCTCACTACCTATCATTTATTTCAAGAATGTAAAGATGAATAAAAGGACCATTAACTGAGCAGTTAATTCTTTTAACACATATTTAGTGCAATGGAATCCTGGCTTTCATAAAGCCTTTGCTTTTCATTTCAGTTTAGGTAAGCCTGTGAATTTTTATTTTATTTTCTTAGACATCTTCTAATGATCACCTTGCATCCTGTGGGAATATGTATGCAGTGCTTTTTTTTTCTGGGGAGACGCAGGGTTACGTATACCCCTAAGCATTTTGTGAATCATTGAGGGGCAGTATTTCAAATGAGTAGGAAAATGAGAGTACCCCTAAACTATTTTTTAATAGAAAAAAGCACTGTATGTATGTATGTATGTATGTATGTATGTATGTATGTATGTATGTATGTGTGTCATGAATGGATGTATGAATGAATAGATGGAACTGTGTGGTGCTGTATGGATTGAATCAATCACAGATAAAATAAAATAAAACCAGGCAGAGGACAGTTATTCAAAGATTAACACACATTAAATACATGATGTTGTCTCTCAGTGATATAGAAAGGAATGTTCCTCCTAGTAATCCATCTGATAATCTGTTTGTGTTGTGCGGTTGTATGCAGCTCAGTAACTTCAAAAAATTCATCTTCTTTCTTGGAACACTGCAGTTTTGTGGTCTCTCAGCTGAGAGATTCAAAGATGCGCTAGAAAAACAAAGACAGCAAAGAGAGGCAAAGCAATCCCTAGGTGGCTGCAGGCAGTACAAATTAACTAAGAAACAAAAAGGATGGAAAGGGCACATGCTACAAATGCGTTTTCAAGTCTATCTAAGCAGAAATGAAGACTAGACTATGGAATTCTAAAAGTTTGTCTTCTGAGGAGTTCAAGAAATTCTGAGCTTCCATTTTGCACTGTTATCCGGAGGTATTCCTCCATTAGTGGTTCCAAACCATGCCCAGATAGGACGGTTTCCACAATACGCAACACACACATGTGTAATATTTGCTCCTGGACTTTGACATTATGAACCTCCTGTAATCCTTTAGTGGTCTCACTCCTCCATTTTAGTTATTCTCATGTTCATTTGTAAACTGCATATTATTCCCAAGTTCACCGATGAGTTTACAATGGCACAGGGATTCTCCACCTAGGTTGGCCACACACCCTGCTACAAAGAGGAGGGATCTCTATCTGAAGGCGTTCTCTTTTTTAAAGGCTCTCTGGTCTGTGTTCAGCTGAAAGATAAAGAGCTATAAGAAATGACAGCAGAGGCCTCAGCATTACCCATCCACAGTCTGGTCCATGACCTGGTCCCAGTTTTGTGTCTCCGCCAAATGAGATGCATCACACTTCTATTGTAAACTGCTTAGAAGCCACATTGTCAATTAAGCAGTATAAACATTAATTAAATACCACCACTACTAGTAATGTAACATTTAAATTCCAGGTTAAACCACTGAGCCTAGGGCTTGCTGATCAGAAGGTCAGCGGTTCGAATCCCTGTGACGGGGTGAGCTCCCGTTGCTTGGTCCCAGCTCCTGCCAACCTAGCAGTTCGAAAGCACGTCGAAGTGCAAGTAGATAAATAGGAACCGCTACAGCAGGAAGGTAAACGGCGTTTCCGTGTGCTGCTCTGGTTCGCCAGAAGCGGCTTTCTCATGCTGGCCACATGACCTGGAAGCTATACGCTGGCTCCCTCGGCCAATAATGTGAGATGAGCGCGCAACCCCAGAGTCGGTCACGACTGGACCTAATGGTCAGGGGTCCCTTTACCTTTACTAATTATTCTGAAATTTGCATCTGTATGTCTGCATTAGCATATGCAAATGTTAGACAGATATATGTCCTCTTTTCTTCGGTGATCACCCTATGTCTCTAATGCAGAACAAGTCTTGTATGCCTGTATAAGGCTTCAGTTTCCTGTCTAGGCAACACTTGTCTAAAGTGTTCTGCGGGAGGAAAAACACCATCAAGGCCTCACTCGCTGGGAGCTCTCCAGGGTACTGATCCTGCATTCAGAACATGAATGCACTAGGCTGGCACTCCCTGAACCTGACCATTAGCAATTCTTCTTACTGCTTCTTGTGACACTTCTGAATGTGACATTGCCTGCCCTAACTCTCCTGGACAAGACCTTGCTATTACACTTTGCTCAGTGTTATACTGTTCACCAAGACTCTACTGCTAGACAGGCAGCATAGGAAGTATATCTTATAAAATAAAATGAAATATGGAGCATTCCTGTAAGTAAGGGTGCTACTGTTTTCCATCTGAGAACTCAAGGCTTTTTGCAGAACAATATGCTCCTCTACTTCCAGGCCTGGATAACACTCAAATGACTGGGCCATGTTCTGCCCAAATGGGCTTGAGATGATGGAGGAATGCTGGTGGCATGATGGGAAAGCACATGACATCCTTTAAAAGCAGTGGGAATAAGCCAGAACAGGGAGAAACAATGCCTCTCATTGGACCCTATGTACTTATTTGCCCTAAGCAGAAATGAGCATACCCCAGTGCAAGTAAAAACCTGAATCTGAGCTGAAGGTTCCTGTGATCCTCCTTTTTCAGGAGTGACAGAAGTTTGGTGAGCATCACTGGTGAGAAAGGGAATTCCATTTGCATCCCAACTGTAGCTCAAAGTTGCCTGGAAGGAGCTGTGACTCCCCCCTTATAAGCTGAAAGGTCTTATGTTTTCCAGGTTCAATTCCTGGCATTAATTTATTGCATTTATACCCTACTTTTTTCTCCTTGGAGCTCAAGGTGGCACACATAGTTCTCACCCTCCTTATGTAATCCCCACAACAACCCTGAGAGGTAGATTAGGCTGTGTGTGTGTGTGTGTGTGTGTGTGTGTGTGTGAGAGAGAGAGAGAGAGAGAGAGAGAGAGAGAGAGAGAGAGAGAGAGAGAGAGAGAGAGAGAGACTGATCACCCAGTCAGCTTCATGGCTGAGTAGGGTTTGAACCCTTCCTGGTGAAGAAGAGGAAGGAGGAGGAGAATCTCAAGATGACATTTCCATTATTTTCAGAAGTCCCAACCTTATGCATTCATTCTTCACGTAATTTTGAGGGTATTTGTTATTATTATTTTGCTGCTGAATTATACTAAGGCTCTATGCAAAGTCAAATACATTTGAAAACTATTGAAATGAAAAGGGTTTTACTTTTGATCATGCTCCATAGAAGTTACATAGTTACATAGAATCATTAGGGAAAGTTCTTTTAAAAACCTAGTGGGGAAATATTCATCTAAACTATGCACAGCGCATCTGTCACTTAAGAAAACACAGAGATAAGAGGCCGATTTTAATTGAGAGTTCAGAGTAACCTGCAAGGAATTCAAAATATAGATGGATAGAACGAAGTGTCCTATGATATTTGGCCAAAAAGGTTCCAGAAAACACAGCTGGGTGTATTTCATAAAAACTTTTCTTTCCTGGATTACAAATAATGGTTCTATCTGATGGGGCCTTTGTACCAGCAGAAGGTAGTTTGACTTGTGTCAATGCGATGCTGCAGAATCTTGAAATTTCTCAGCTCTATCAGGACTTTAAATGTACAAGTGTGTGCTGAGGCTGAATTGTAATATTCTTGCAATTCCTACTGAGATTATGAATTTATGGTTTCTGCACATGCATGTTCTACATGACTGAAGTATCCAAGTTGTTGGATTCTGGCTTTTTTGGCTTGCGCAAGAGGACCTCTCTCTAGTTTTGGTGGGTCCATGTCAAATGGACACCAACTTCAAATGTATCAGTAGATGAAAACAGCCAATCAGAGAAGGAATATAGCTGCAATGTGTGGAATGTTGAGATGCATGTCACGATGCTGTGCTATGTGCTTGACACATTTCCAAGATGTGCTTCTTGATGTGCATGTCCAAAAACAATATATGCTTAATATATCTTGAAGTCATTGAGAATTTTCGTCCAAACTTGTAGCACAGTATTTATAACTTTATAAGCTAATTACAATTTCTGATGGCACAACTTCACCTACCACTAACTGAGATCATTAAAAATGTGTGAAGTGGACTTTAGAAGGTGCATTTCCATGTCTAGAATTTTGCCAAAGGCAAAACAGAGCATCACATAACAAGACAGAATCCACATGTGGGGTTGCTCCCAGAAATCAGATTTTCCTTTAGTAGATATACAAGTTCACTTTTTTCCCCTTTGCCTTCTGTCTTTCTGCTATATTCATACCAGCGCTATTATTTCATCCATGAAGGACAAAGAAAGAAGCAGTCCTGCTAGTCAAATTTGATTAATTTTTTTCAGCACGGCCACTAAATTAATGGAAAGGAAGTCAGCAAGTACAATTTACTGGCCCATTATTTAAGCATTTCTTGAAGCATCCTATGAAGTCCCTTAGCAACATTAATTCAAATTGCCTTCGATAGGGAATGTGACACAGAACCCAGATTGAAATAAGTAAACAAATGTTAATGAATATTGATGAACACCACAGCCTTGCTTCAACGGCTACAGAGATGTGGGTTTTGTCCACCCTTTTAAAAACATCTCTACTAAAGTGTTTAAATTCAGCAAATGCCCCAATGGGGAATGATGGGAAGACAGAGAAGATCAGCATGTGAGCAGCAAAAAAGCATGTTGCTATGACCTTTTGAACCATGTGATCTGGCTATTCTTTGTTACATGATTACAATAGATAAGTTGACTTGTCACCTACATAGCTGATAAATCATATACCAGTTTAAATTAAATAATTGCTTATTTAGCCAGCTAAACTTCTTCTTCTTTTTCTTCTTTGGCGATCACTCATAGCCGAGTAAGATTGTATTCCATAATTTAACAATGGGTCCATAAGTGACTGTGGAGGCCAATTCTGGATCCACACGTTCTTCCACAGTGGGGACATTGGTTTCCAGGTGGGAGTTGATCACGGTGTGGATTTGCCAAGCGTTCCTTCCTCTTAGCACATTTAGAATCATAGAGTTGGAAGAGACCACAAGGGCCATCCAGTCCAACCCCCTGCCGAGCAGGAAACGCCATCAAAGCATTCTTGACATATGCCTGTCAAGCCTCTGCTTAAAGACCTCCAAAGAGGAAGACTCCACCTCACTCCTTGGTAGCAACAGGCCTGGCTCTAGGGGTAGTCTTGGTGGCGCGGGGTGGCAGGGCGCCGGGCCGGCAGGAGGGCGCTGCGCGACAAAGCTATGCGAAAGCCGTGCTGCACGCTGCGCCCGCCCACCAGGGCGGGGGCGCCGGAGCAATCTTCATGCCACGGCGCCAGGGCACCCAACCGGCTAGAGACGGCCCTGGGTAGCAAAACCCCCCGACACCTTTCTTTTAGGAATTCTAGGTGCCAAAATCCCAACAGAGCAAAAAAAGACTATTTTTGTATGCAACAACGGCTGCACAGGTGTTATTAAACGGGAGGTGGATAGAAGTCCCTACCAGAGAAGAATAGCACATTAAGTTGATGGATTATGCCGAAATGGCAAAAATGACTGGAAGAATCAGAAATCAGGAAGACCAAATTTTTAATAAGGAATGGGGGAAATTTATAATGTTTCTAAAAAAAAACCATTGTAGAATCATAGAATCATAGAGTTGGAAGAGACCACAAGGGCCATCCAGTCCAACCCCCTGCCAAGCAGGAAACACCATCAAAGCATTATTGACATATGCCTGTCAAGCCTCTGCTTAAAGACCTCCAAAGAAGGAGACTCCACCACACACCTTGGCAGCAAATTCCACTGCCGAACAGCTCTTACTGTCAGGAAGTTCTTCCTAATGTTTAGGTGGAATCTTCTTTCTTGTAAACAGTTAAAATCGGGTTGGAATAACACTTGCAGTTTAAAGTTGAATTTTGGACATAATGGAGATGTAAAAGATTTGGATTATTATAAAAGAGGCAGGAGGAAATGATTAACAATAGGACCCACATAGGGGAGGAGGGAAGCCCAGGATATTCCTTGGAATCTTGATTCTTTGTTGTATCTTGGATATGTGATTGTAAAACATTAATCTGAAAAACCAAATAAATATGTTTTTTTAAAAAATTGAAAAAATAAAATAAAATAATGAATGAAAATTCCCACCCACTCACTGAACTGAAGATCAGATCAATGAAACTGAAATGAACAGATCCACCCAAACCCTCCTGCCAAACCCCACTGGAAAGCTAAGATCCAGTCCTGTGACTCCAGAGCAGCTATACCAGGGTGAAGCAGAAATTAGTTAAAATAGGCACTTTCCCCCTTTCTCCAGTGCAACTTGAGTGCAAGTATGGATCCAACCCACCTTTTGGGAGTTCGCAGTCTTAGCCTACAGCCCTTCTTAAAAAATCGGACTTCTCTCCCTTCAACAATATTACACTCGTTTCCATTCTTTTCTGTTCTGTCCTCCTTGGAATGAGGTAATGATTGATGCTTTCTTTCAGAAGTATTTGAGCTATCTTCCAGAGTAATTTATTTTCTTAATAAAAGTTAAGTGTTAATGTTTCCTCCACTGCTTTATATGTGAAAACAATCGTCATGATAAATAGTCTGTCGAAAAAGCATTCATACACACGTATCTGGCAATGAAAAAGCACACACACACACACACACACACACACACACACACACACACACACACACCCCTCCCTGAAACCAAAGCCTTTATAAAGCAAATAATACATTTCCTATTGATTGGGCATAGATCGCTTTAGGCAGAGTTGTACTGAATCAAGGCAGATGCTACAGTTACAAAGCAACCTGTGACTATATATCACATTGGCCTCAAGCAGCCTTTGAAATCTCATTGTGCAGCTCAATATGACCTCTATCCTAGACATCAAACTATCGGAAAGTTATAGGCTAGCTGAAGGGATTTCAGAGGACGGCAGCAGACATGATGAAGGAGAAGTGGAACTTGCCAAATAATAATATAAAAAGGAACAGCAAGAAGAATGTTTTATCACTTGGCAAAAGCCCACGGCACTATTCAATTAACCAAAACAACCAAACAGTTTTGGTTGAACATGTTGTGTCAAGGGCTTTCCCAGTTCATTCAGGCTCTGAGAAGTTGGATAGTTGCGTCTGTTAAAGGCCACAAAAAGGTTATTTCCACAACATGAGCATGGTATGCAAGAAGATCAAACCTATCCATTCTGAAGGAAATCAGCCCTGAGCGCTCACTGGAGGGACAGATCCCGAAGCTGAGGCTCCAATACTTTGGCCACCTCATGAGAAGAGAAGACTCCCTGGAAAAGACCCTGATGTTGGAAAAGATGGAGGGCACTAGGAGAAGGGGACGACAGAGGACAAGATGGTTGGACAGTGTTCTCGAAGCTACCAACATGAGTCTGACCAAAATGCGGGAGGCAGTGGAAGACAGGAGTGCCTGCCGTGCTCTGGTCCATGGGGTCACGAAGAGTCGGACACGGCTAAACTAAACAACAACAACGAGCATGGTATGGTATCATGCGCTGTGGTTGCTCAGGCTTCACCATGGAGCTGGATGGCGGTCAGTGGCAGAGGAGTCAACAAGTCCCAGATTCTTCACTGGAATTGACACATGGGAGACTGTGCAACTGAAGCTATCATGGAACCCAATTCATATATGTATCCATGGAGAATGAATGCATGGTGGGGGCAAGGAGGATCCCAATTTCCCCTCTCACCCATGTGATAAGAACATGCATTCAGTTCATAAAATCGTACAGTCATAAACTTGTAGAGTTGGCAGGGACCCAGAGCATCGTCTAGTCCAACCCATTGCAATGCAGGAATTTCAGTTAAATCATACATGGCAGATGACCATCCAACCTCTGCTTTAAAACCTCCAATGAAGGAGAGTCCACCACCACCTTCTGGGAGAATCTGTTCCACCGTCAGGCAGCTCTTACTCTCAGAAAGTTCTTCCTGATGTCTAGTTGGTATCTTCTTTCTGGTAATTTGGAGTCGTTGGTTTGGGTCCTACCCTCCATAGCAGGTGAGAACAAGCTTGTACCCCGTGGCATGACCTGGGGGAGTTCCTAGTTGATGTGCATCAGCAGGGCTCCCCCTACTGGTTGTTAACCCTTCCAAGACTTCCTGCAGATGGGCAGGAGTCAGATATAGTCATGTGGTTTCCAGTGCCTAAGCCAGGGGTCCCCAAACTTACCTCGCCAAGGGCCGGAGCTGCCAGCGCTGATCACGCTGTGGGCCGGAGCACGCTGGAGCATGTGCCCATACGTGTAAACACATGCAATTTCCAGCGCATTTCTGGGTCGCTGGAGCACCGGAAATAGCTTGTGCACACGAGCGTCCTCTGGCATGGAAGCGTGCCGGAAATGACGCTTGTGCATGCGCACAAGCTATTTCCAACGCTCCGGCGACCCGGAAGTGGGCAGCCACGCCGTGCCGTTAAGAGCAGGCGGCGGGGTTTCTGGGGGCCGTATAAAAGAGCCTCACGGGCCGCATCCAGCCCCCGGGCCTTAGTTTGAGGAAGCCTGGCCTAAGTCAATACCACTCACATTCTGTAACCAATAAAGTTGTGGCCTTTTTCGCCCATTAACCTAAAATACTGTCTCATGTGTCATTATTCCACTTCCAGGAAGCGTTTGGGACCCGCACAATTGACTTTTTCTTTATAATAAAGCAGGTCACCTTTTTCTTCTGGCTTATTTCCAGTGGTACCTACTTCCATCTCCACATTTTTCAGTTTTGTTAGTAACTTGCACTTATTTACATTTTTGTTTTGCAAGCCCCAAAGCACTGACATCAACATGCAACTATTTAGGAATGGCTTAATGAAAAATGTAGAATTGTCCCGTCCGTCCATACATCCATCCGTCCCCACATTGCCCCCTTGCTAATTTATAAAAACATTTAAGATATGATGTAAAAAGTTAGCATCATAACATATTAATGAAGCTTGATTTACTATACTTGGTTTTTTTTCTAAGAGAATCTGGGGTGTGTGAATTATGTGGAGGCACTGGGCTAGCCAAGTTTCAAACCACATCCAAAGATATTTCATTCCTTTTAAACCATATGTGCATATTCCAGAAATTGAAAAGTGAAAATCAATTGCACTTTAGACTTCAGGTTGTATTTCTTTTCTTTTCTTTGGTAGGTGGAGGGGGATACAAGAGAAGTTCATGCCTTTGTAACAGGGAAAATAATTATTGCCGATGTAATGAAAAGCCTCTAACATTTAGGAAATCGTTTTTGCTTAAAAACCAAACAAAGGATGTGATAAAACCAGATACTATGTAAGTGGTACAAATAGAAACATGCCATTCAATATTTCTCAGTACAGTCATACCTCGGTTTAAGTATGCTTTGGTTTGACTACTTTCAGTTTAAGACCTGTCTGGAACGGATTAATCCACTTTCCATTACTTTCAATGGGAAAGTTCGCTTCAGATTAAGTACGCTTCAGGTTAAGTACAGACTTCCAGAACCAATTACACTCATACCTCGGGTTAAGTACGCTTCAGGTTGAGTACTCCACGGACCCGTCTGGAACGGATTAATCCACTTTCCATTACTTTCAATGGGAGAGTTCACTTCAGGTTAAGTTTGCTTCAGGTTAAGTACACTTCAGTTTAAGTACTCTGCGGACCCATCTGGAACGGATTAATCCACTTTCCATTACTTTCAATGGGAGAGTTCACTTCAGGTTAAGTACGCTTCAGGTTGAGTACAGACTTCCAGAACCAATTGTGTTTGTAAACCGAGGTACCACTGTACAGTATAACAATTTTGGGTCAACAGCAGCATATGGTTTAAGACAGGAAAGCAGCAAGCACTCCTTCAAAGCATGTGCATTTAATGGATAGACCTCATTGCCGGAGGTTTCTGCCATGGCTACAAGGAAAAAAATAGCATCCCAAAGAATCAGGGCTGCTAGATAAGAAGGCTATGTCTATCCCTGAAGTCGGAGTCCCTGGAATCTCATCACCCCTTTCCATTTGCCATGCTAGCTGGGGCCGAGGTGACTGATTGGAATGCCAACAACTTCCAGAGGGCACCAAGTTGGCTACGCCTGGGCTATCCAAAGGCAATAATAGACAAAAGCACAACCCATATGCTAAAGGGGATGGTTAAACTTCAGTCATCTCAATTCAGAATGTGTTAGGTCTTTCTGATCCTTCTTGTAGAAGATTTTTTTTTGGGGGGGAATCAGGTTTGGCACACACAATGACATCAAAAAGGGCAAACAAAGCTAATTCAGACTCAGAATAGTCTTTCCTCAATAGACATTTGCCCTCAGTCTGACTTAGATTTATTTGCATCAAGTGATTTCTGATTGGCTGCAAGATGTTATTACTGTTGCTTGGGCAAATAAGGCTGACTTTAAGATACTGAAAGATGGGGCCAACACAGTAATTGACTCTGGCTATGTTAAAAAGGCATCAGATAGGCATGCTTGGTGGAAATGTTTCAGGGTAGCTAGAATTCCCCTTTTCTACATTGAAAGTGTTCACTGGAGAACATTTGGTTCAGCTCTAGATTGAAGCAGAGTGAGACTGGATTACAAACATTCTGCCAAGAAGGTATTGTGAGCCAGCATTTAAGGCAATGAAAAATCACCATTTGTGCAATAAATCCATGAAATGAAGTGTTGTTGAATGCAGGCTGCAGCTGTGGAATCCCCCTGCTCCCCCCTCCCTCTGAGACATGCTAAAGTCCCAAAAGCAACTTTGGGAAGCATTGCCAAGATTTTTATTACTATTACATATAATGACTGTGGCGTTTGGAGATAAACTAACAGGAGGGGGCAGGACTTCACTTTAGAATCTCATAGCTATGTTCCTTTTGCCCTTCTCATTCATACTTCCCATTTCCCCAAACTGCAGAATATTCAGGCCAGCTTCACACATCTTTTGCAACAGTAATATCTGTTCACTTGCAAATATGCAGTCAGTAACAGATGGGGGGGGGAAGCCTGTGGAGCTTGGTCCATAAGAGCAAATGGAGCTGTGCCCCCTCAGCCAGCCCCCATCTGCCTGTCTTCATTCCTACAACCAGTCCAAGGGTAACTTAGGTTGCCAGCATCTTCCTCTTCAGTCTTTCACATTGCCCTTTGTAGAACTCATCGGGCACAAGGATGGGGACTAAACCAGAATTAGTTGTCTCTGTCTGTCATTTGCTCTGGCTCCACCTACTGTTGATCCCCCCCCCCGGCATTCTGCCCCACCAGCCCCAATAGGTACCAGCCACTGTTAGGGGAAGCAGACACGAAGGCAGAATCAGTTCCTCCGGTGCAAGAGCAATCCCCTTAAAGCCTCACAAGAATACAAGAAGAGCTTCCCAGATCAGAACAGAGACCTAGCTAGTCCAGCATCCCATTTCCTATAGTGGTTGACAACAAGCAAGATGTTAGGGCAATAGCACTCATCCACAGCTGGCGATCTGAGGCATCTGCCCTCTGACCCTGGAGGTAGCGCATAACCTTTGTGGCTGGTGGCCATGGATAGCTTGCTTGCTTGATTTAACATTTATATACCACCCTATACCTAGGGGTCTCGGGGCAGTTCAAAGAATATCCTCCGTGCATTTGTGCAATCCCGTTGTTAAGCCATCTAAGTTGGTCATCACCACAGCTGGAGTTGGCATATTCCACAGACTTCTCGGCAGCACTGAGGTGGTCTGCAAGGTGAAGCTGGTGGCATCTGCTGTATGGCAACAAAAGTGAGTGGGTGGGAATTTTCATTCATTATTTTATTTTATTTTTTCAATATTTTTTAAAAAATATTATTTGGTTTTTCAGATTAATGTTTTACAATCACATATCCAAGATACAACATAAAATCAAGATTCCAAGGAATCTCCTGGGCTTCCCTCCTCCCCTTTGTAGGTCCTATTGTTAATCATTTCCTCCTGCCTCTTTTATAATAATTGAAATCTTTTACATCTCCATTATGTCCAAAATTCAACTTTAAACTGCAAGTGTTATTCCAACCCGATTTAAACTGTTTACAAGAAAGAAGATTCCACCTAAACATTAGGAAGAACTTCCTGACAGTAAGAGCTGCCAAGGAGTGTGGAGGAGTCTCCTTCTTTGGAGGTCTTTAAGTGGAGGCTTGACAGCCATCTGTCAGGAATGCTTTGATGGTGTTTCCTGCTTGGCAGGGGGTTGGACTGGATGGCCCTTGTGGTCTCTTCCAACTTCATGACTCTATGATTCTACAATGGTTTTTAGAAACATTATAAATTTTCCCCATTCCTTATTAAAAATTTGGTCTTCCTAATTTCTGATTCTTAAAGTCATTTTTGCCATTTCGGCATAATCCATCAACTTAATCTGCTATTCTGGTAGTGACGTCTTTCCATCTCTTTCCATCTCCCGGCCAATAACACCTGTGCAGCCGTTGTTGCATACATAAATAGTCCTTTTTTGCTCTGTTGGGATTTTGGCACCTAGAATTCCTAAAAGAAAGGCGTCAGGGTTTTTAAAAAAAGTTATTTTAAACATTTCTCTCCCCCCCCCCAATTAATTATATATCATTTCCCATAATTGCCGAAGAATTGATGCTTTTGAATTATGGTGCTGGAGGAGACTCTTGAGAGTCCCATGGACTGCAAGAAGATCAAACCTATCCATCCTGAAGGAAATCAGCCCTGAGTGCTCACTGGAAGGACAGATCGTGAAGCTGAGGCTCCAATACTTTGGCCACCTCATGAGAAGAGAAGACTCCCTGGAAAAGATGTTGGGAAAGATGGAGGGCACTAGGAGAAGGGGACGACAGAGGACGAGATGGTTGGACAGTGTTCTTGAAGCTACCAACATAAGTCTGACCAAACTGCGGGAGGCAGCGCAAGACAGGTGTGCCTGGCATGCTCTGGCCCATGGGGTCACAAAGAGTCGGGCACGACTGAATGACTAAACAACAACAACACCTTCATTCATAATTTTTAGCCCTGGGAGAAAGCAGGATGTGCTGCAGCCTCCATCAAGCAAGTGCACAGTCAGTAAATGAATAACCGTCCTGATGCAGATGGAGGTAACTGGTGTTATAGCCAGGGGCCCTATCTGTGTTACTGGGTCTCTGTGTTTCTGCCCCATGTGGTGATCCATTGAACTGCAGGTGGTAGTTTCTAAGTGAAAGACCTTCCAGACCTGGTGATGGGGAACTTGTGGCACTCGACTTGTTGCTGGACTACACTTCCTGTCATCCCTGATCACTCACCTTCATGGCAGGGGCTGATGGGAGTTGGAGTCCAGCAATGGGAGCAGGACCCATTATATATTTGGGGTCGGAAGTGGGCAAGGGATTATGATTGAGTAGATCACATCCATTTTCTCCCCTTTTTTTTCTTTCTTCGCCGGAGTCAACAGAGCAGAAGCAGCATGATTGGCAATGAAGACAAAGCCAAGCAAAATGCACCAGGGTAACGTGAAATGAGCAGTTCTGTGGTCTTTCCTAAGCCGTTGCTTTGGGGGGTTTGCAAATCCCGGCTCATAAATGACTGGTAAATAATTAATCCAAAAATCTGTTTTGCTCTGCAAGTGCCTAAGAGAGAAATGTACCTTTGTTTCTGAAGGCAGAACACTAGCTTGTGCTCCGCAGAAGGCTAAGCCTGAAAATGGTGTAACTGTTAAAAAAAAACACCATCAGTCAAACATACCTTAATTTGAAAGGCATTGCATGAAAGGGAGTGTATTAGATCGTGGACGGCATCGCCATGAATCTGGAAAGGTCATTAAATGGTCAAGGGCTCAAAAAACACTTAGCTAAAAAAAAAAACCCCTGCGATCTGCGGTTTTTGCTTTACAACCCTCGACTTGTAATCAACCGGTGAGGCACTCCTTGGCTGATCCACTTAGCATTTGTTTAACCCATCTCAAAAGTAGGGCTGACGTGATGGAAAAGTCTGTGCTAAGCATTCACATTTCTGCTTACATAGTGACACAGGAAAAATCCCCGATTTCCCACTTTTTGTGCAAAGAACCCTACCTATTAACTGTTGCAGATAAATGTCCCAAACAGCAAGCGGGGTTTGAAACAATGTTTTATGCACCCAAGGGTTGTGTTGTTGTGGGTTTGTGGTTTTTTAAAAAAGTAACCGGATGTTAAGCTGATGCCCAATTAAGCTAGTTGTGGCTGATGACGAATGGTGATGATAGACATATGGTAAAGGTAAAGGGACCCCTGACAATTAAGTCCAGTCGCAAATGACTCTGGGGTTGTGGCACTTATCTCACTTTACTGGCCAAGGGAGCTGGCGTTTGTCTGCAGACAGCTTCCAGGTCATGTGGCCAGCATGACTAAGCCGCTTCTGGTGAACCAGAGCAGTGCACGGAAATGCCGTTTACCTTCCCGCCGGAGCGGTACCTATATATCTACTTGTACTTGACGTGCTTTCGAACTGCTAGGTGGGCAGGAGCTGGGACTGAACAATGGGAGCTCACCCCGTCACGGGGATTCGAACCGCCGACCTTCTGATTGGCAAGCCCTAGGGCTCAGTGGTTTAGACCACAGCGCCACCTGCGCCCCCAGACATATGGTAAGCAACAATAAATCAGATCCGTTTTATGCCGCTTTACACCAATATTGGTGTTTATCAATGGGGACCAAGCCATGATGGATTTATAGTATGATACCTCTAGAATACCACATTCCTGAATACCACTTGCTGGGACACAACAGTGGGGGAGGACCTTGTTATCCCATCCTCCTGCTTCTGGGCTTGCCACAGACAATGAGTTGAACACTGCTGGGAACAGGATGATGGAGTCTGGACAGATTCCCCAGAATCTGCATCTGCCTCGTTCATCTTGTTGTTGTTGTTGTTGTTGTTTAGTCGTTTAGTCGTGTCCGACTCTTCGTGACCCCATGGACCATAGCACGCCAGCCACTCCTGTCTTCCACTGCCTCTCGCAGTTTGGTCAAACTCATGTTCATAGCTTCGAGAACACTGTCCAACCATCTCGTCCTCTGTCGTCCCCTTCTCCTAGTGCCCTCAATCTTTCCCAACATCAGGGTCTTTTCCAAGGATTCTTCTCTTCTCATGAGGTGGCCAAAGTATTGGAGCCTCAGCTTCACGATCTGTCCTTCCAGTGAGCACTCAGGGCTGATTTCCTACAGAATGGATAGGTTTGATCTTCTTGCAGTCCATGGGACTCTCAAGAGTCTCCTCCAGCACCATATCATTCATCTTACAGAGCTATGTTTATGATGAACACTTAGATGGTGTGTGTGTGTGTGTGTGTGTGTGTGTGTGTGTGTGTGTGTGTGCACATTAGGTAAAAGAAGGTGACTGTCTCAGGTTGCAGAGGGTGAGGGGCAAGAGCAGCAGCAAGATCTTGGAGGATAAAGCTGTATGTGCCCCCCTAAGCCAAGGGTGGAAGTCCTTGTCCCCTCACCCATGTTGAAATAAGATTCAGTTGTCAGTCTGGTCAGCTTTTGCACATAGGGAGAAGAGAACCATCCTGATCACCAAAATGTCTTGGTCCAGCCCTGCACTTTATATTCTGCTGATCATGTGGTGGCAAGGACTCAGGATACGAACCTAGGAAGCAGCCACTGGTCCATCTAGTGCAGTATTGCCTACACTGACAGTCCTACTTGGAGACACCAAGGATGGAACCTGGTGCCATCTGATTGCAGAACAGACGCTCTACCACGGCACTACAGCCGTTCCCAGTCTCCCACTACATGTGTCCTGTGAAAAGGGCTACCATGTTCTTCATTTTCAGGGACCAGTGTGGTTACTAACTCACAACGCTCTACCATCTTCCTTACTAAATTGCGAGTCCTTTTTTCTGTTTTGCTTTAAAATGCCTTCTGTTCTTTTGTTTTAGTTGTTCTTTTAAGTAAAAAATTCCCTATCTTTCACACATACTGGCAGGCGATGTTGTTTAGTGGTTTGAGGGGGGTAAAATAAATTATTTCAAAGCCCACAGCTATGTTATCATATCATTCACTAGGAGGAGGAGGAGGGAGGAGGCTGTCTGATAAAACACCATCGCAGAGTCTTCCTCAAGAATGTGTGTGCACACACGCAAGATCAAATACTTGTGAGCTGCTATCATTGTTCTGAGATTTGTTGCCGCTGCACTAATCTCCTTGTAATTTTGCAAGATATAATGGAACGATGGGCTAATTAGGACTCTGCAGCAGCTGATGTTGCAAAAAAAGACATTTTTTTTTTTAAGAGAACAAGAGAATAGCAGCCATTTTAAACTGGCAGGGGTGAAGGGAAGTTCACTGGTGTATAAAAGCAGGAATTGTTCTTGTTAAGAAAATGCTGCTGCTCCTTTCATATTGCGTAGAAAGTTAACACAGTCGGTGTGATCGCGGTTCCCCTCCCCTCCTGCAAGAGATTTGGTGTGACGTGATAGAGAGAGTGTTTGGTCCAGACTGGGGAAAACCTTGGCACAAATGCTGCAAAACTCATCTGCTGTCCTTGGGCCACTCCATTCTACTCCAGCTAATCTATCTCACAGGGATAAAGAATGGATACAATTGTCATGTGTGAGAAACACCTTGGGGCCAATCCGCAGGACTCTCTGAATTTGCTAAGATGTGAGTTGGCTCCTCTTTGCATTTGCAATGCATGCACAGGGACTGAGTGTCTGTTGTGGGCTGCGGTTTAGAACATGCACTCCATTAATCACAGGCTGACAAAGAGTGCTGGGAATATGGTAGAGATGCTCTAAGTTTTTGTTTGCCCCATATTTTGATAGTTCTATGAAGTTCCTTGGTAGATAGTGATGATGGGGAGGGAGGAGAGGGCTTCAACCATTTTCTCCTGCCATCTTTTATGTCAAGCAACAAAGAGAAAAGTACAATTGTTGAGCAATTACTTATTTGGTGCATTGGAATGTAGACTTATGCAAGTCCAGGCAGAGGGCCTTCTCGGTAGTGGTGCCTGCCCTGTGGAATGCCCTCTCATCAGATGTCAAGGAAATAAACAACTACAGTAACTGACTTTTAGAAGACATCAGAATGTAGCCCTGTTTAGGGAAGTTTTTAACGTTTGATGTTTTATTGTGTTTTTAATATTCTGTTGGGAGCCGCCCAGAGTGGCTGGGGAAACCCAGCCAAATGAACAAGGTATAAATATCAAATTATCATTATTATCATCATCATCATCATCATCATCATCATCATCATCATCATCATTCAAAGCCCTGAGAATTCAGAGAGGAAAGTGAGGAATTGGGCTTAGATATTCTCCTAATAAACCCAACATTAATCAGGCATACAATAAAAGTCAAAGCAAATTGGTATGGTAGCATACAGTCTTCTCCATCCTTGAGACCCCAGAAGTTGTTATTATTATTATTACATATTTATTTATGCCCAGATTTTCCCCCTGATGGGACTTAAGGCACCTTACAGTCTTAAAATATGGCTGCAAGTTGTTGGACTACAGCACCCATCATCCTTTACTCTTGGCCAGTGCTTTTTTTCTGGGGGGGGGGATGCAGGGGTACGATACCCATAACCATTTTGTGAATCTACGTTTGTTCCCATTGAGGGGCAGTATTTCAAATGAGTAGGAAAATGAGAGTACCCCTGAACATTTTTAAAGAAAAAAGCACTGCTCTTGGCCATACTAGGGCTGATGGGAGATGGAGCCCACCAACATTCTGTAGGATAGTTCAGTTGGTAAAACATGAGACCCTTGATCCCAGGGTTGTGAGTTGGGCAAAAAGATTCCTGCATTGCTGGGGTTGAATATCAGGGGGCAGGGTGGTTAACAGCCTGGAGGAGGCTGATGGTGCAGAAAGGTGGAGAAGTGGCAAATGAACTGAAGAAATGGAAAGAAAGGTCAAACTGTACACATTACAGTTCTGGAATTAATTTTAGGAATTTTCCACATTAAAAGGCACATTGAAAGTAGAATGCAGGCCAGAGTGAACTCCCAAAACAATAAAGAACTGGAAGGGAGGACACCAACCCTTCCCTAACCACAAGTAGGAGACAAAAGAAAAGGGATGAACAGGTGGAATTTGTGCAGACTGCAATGGAATTCTGCTCCTCATGCTTTCAGCTACTCCATCCCATTCCCTCTCCCACTTGGTTTCTTGCAACAATCAGCCAGCGTTTCCTGGTTGGTGAGCATGCTCAATCCTTATTGGAGTGTTTTAGGTGTCCCCCCCCTTATGATTTTCTCTAGAGATTTTTGTTTTCACTTCCCAAGCTTCTTGATACCTTCTTCATGTGCACAGAGCCATTTTGGCAGTATAAGGGATGGCACTCCCAGCCCGAACAGGAGGGAATCCCACGAAAAGAATGAGAACATTCTGCTCGTCAGCGAAAAGCGGTCTTGGCACATCGGGTGCTTCCTTATAAATTGTAATTAATTTCAAGGTGACACGACATTCATTTATAACTCCTACATGATCCTGCATTAATAACATGCATAAGCGCAGGTCTGTTGCATTTGACAACTAAAGCACAGCTTTCACTACTCATTGATCCATCTCATCCCAGATGGCGATGCTGTTTGACGAGATAACATAGTCTCCATCAACCCCTCCGGAAGTCCCTGCAGGCATCGTTCTGAAAGCTACTCAAACAGCTGCACATCCAGATATGAAAGGCCAGATCAGATCACTGTCATTTTGGACAATCAATGCAATTGACCAGGATATTATTCAGATACAATGAAGTAACTGCTATTCCAGGAAACACCTGGGAGGCATATTGTATTAATAATAATAATAATAATAATAATAATAATAATAATAATAATAATAGCTTTTAAATAACAGGGATAGTATTATTTTGTTCCCATTTTCTCTGCCCATATTTTGCGACAGGGAAACAAAATTACGTGCGGAGGGAACGAAACTTCGAAACCAAGAGAAAGCACCACCAATAGGTTACTTTACGGAAGCGACGAATCATGCCTTTACCCATCGTTGTAGAGTGTGATAGGTTTAGCTTTAAAAGGGGGCAATATTGGAGTATATTAAATTTATGTTTAAAACCTAGCAGGTGGAAATGAAGAGCATTAGCTGGGAAAGAATTGGTGTGGGGCACACACAGAGGGCATAGAAGACGTGTGCAGGAGACATTCTAGAGAGCTGCTATCAAACAGAATAGATTAGGCATAGGGAACCATTGACTCTCCAGATGTTGCTGAACTACAACTCCCATCAACCCCAGCAAGCATGGCCAATGGCCAGGGATGGTTAGAGCTGTCGTTCAGCAACATCCAGAGAGTCAGAGGTCCCCCACACCTGGGGTAGATAATAGTGGGTCTGGTATTGCACTGATTCCTGCATTTCTAAGATTGTCCTTTGTCTTGGATACACTGGGGAGCCCGCTGAATTAGGAAGGGTGTGGTGCTCAATCTAGAGCAGGCACCCCCAAACTGCGGCCCTCCAGATGTTTTGGCCTACAACTCCCATGATCCCTAGCTAAGAGGACCAGTGGTCAGGGATGATGGGAATTGTAGTCCAAAAATCTGGAGGGCCAAAGTTTGGGGATGACTGATCTGGAGGGATGGATTAGGGCCAATAAAATGTGCTTGAATCTTGGGAAGACAGAGGCTCTTCGGGTGCTTGGTTCCCACATTCAGGAGGCAGGCAAGTTAACCATTGTAGAGGGTTATACACTTTTTTCTGAAGGAGCAAGTGCAAATGTTTGGGTACTCCTGGAAGCATCTTGTTCACTAGAAGCTCAAGTGTCCTGTGCGGCTAGGAGTGGCTTTCACTAGCTCTGTCAGGTTTACCAGCTATGGCTGTTTTGGGATAGGGATAGCCTGTCCACTGTAATACACGCAGAGGTGGATTTAGGGGAACCACGGCCATTGTGCCCGCACTAGACACTGAGCTGAGAGGGTGCCAGAGCGGGCACCACAACAATGAGTAATAATAATATTAATAATAATTTTTATTTATACCCTGCTCATCTGGCTGGTGCAGAATGAGGCTGCTGATCTGGCCAAGAGTGTGCGACATCATTGTTAAAATACTGGCTTCCGTTCTACTACCGAGTTGGGTTCAAGGTTCTTATATTAATTTACAAAGCCCTGAATAACTAAGATCCCTGGTACCTCAGGGACTGCCTGAATCCTTATATCCCAGCTCAATCTCCAAGATCATCTGCAGAAGCATCATTGGTCATTTCTTGGTGAGGCTCATTTACAGTGTGGTTTTTGTGTTCTATTGTTGTAAGCAGCTTTGATATTGTTGATGAATAGCGTTGTGCAATGCTGGGGGGACTGTCATACAGTGGTTCCACTCCTTCCTCCTGGGCTAGACTGGTGACTGGGAGCGGCCGCCGAGACCACATAACACCGGTCCTAAGAGACCTACATTGGTTCCCAGTATGTTTCCAAGCACAATTCAAAGTGTTGGTGCTGACCTTTAAAGCCCTAAACAGCCTCGGCCCTATATACCTGAAGGAGTGTCTCCACCCTCATTGTTCTGCCCAGACACTGAGGTCCAGCGCCGAGGGCCTTTTGCCGGTTCCCTCACTGCGAGAAGCAAAGCTACAGGGACCAGGCAGAGGGCCTTTTTGGTAGTGGCACCCGCCCTGTGGAACGCTCTCCCATCGGAGGTCAAGGAGATAAACAACTACCTGACATTTAGAAAACACCTAAAGGCAGCCCTGTTTAGGGAAGTTTTTAATCTGTGATATTTTAATGTATTTTGGTATTTGTTGGAAGCCGCCCAGAGTGGCGGGGGAAACCCAGCCAGATGGGTGGGGTATAAATAAATAAATAAATAATAATTTAAAATAAATAGCTTCGTTATTTCTTGCCTTCAGCTTTTCATTGAAACCATTAGATCCATCACAGCATTTGTGAGGATGATTATTATGTATTAATCATGCAATAAACAGACCATGTCATGGTGTAAGCCAAAGGACTAGACAGTTCTCAAGATTCTTTCCAAGCTTGTGGTTCATCATATGAAAGAATCCTAGCATTGCGAACATTCCTAGGCTACAGGCCTGCATACAGCTTGTTTATGTGTGACACCTACTCCTTTTAGTGGTTACCTGCATCTGTTTCAACAGTTCAACCGTTGCTCAGTTATGCACAAAAAGTTGAGTGGATACAGAGTGGTGTATCCACCATTGAAGTCACATGTGCTGGAACTTTGTAGCTGTTTTTGGCCATTCAAAGTGAATGTGAGAAAAAGGGAGTCTGGTCACACAGGCAAATCCCCATCCCTCATGTTCCTTTTTCCCACAGGAAACCTTTGTGCATTGAGCATGAAGATCTGAAGGGGAATTCCAACCAGCTGGATGTGGTTAGATGCCTCTGCACAGCTGGAAACCCTACATGATCAGTAAACCTGAAGTTGCTTTTGCAGCCAGTGTTCCTGACTGCAAGGAGGCACACACTTAGAAGTGACCTTCAGAGTTTCTTGGTTAATGCAAGAAGGTTGCATCAGTGCACAAAGGGTATGGGCATGTTAATGTTTTATTTAGGCAATTTCTGTACTACTTAACATATACAAATAACTCTAAACAGTGTACAGACAAACCAAAGCCACAACAAATGTTACAAAGATGTACAATAAACCATTCATACAAATTCCTAGACAGTGTTCTCAAAGCTACGAACATGAGTTTGACCAAACTGCAGGAGGCAGTGCAAGACAGGAGTGCCTGGCGTGCTATGGTCCATGGGGTCACGAAGAGTCGGACATGACTAAACGACTAAACAACAACACAAATTCCTAATACAGTGATACCTCGGTTTAAGTACATAATTGGTTCCAGAAGTCTGTACTTAACCTGAAGCAAACTTTCCCATTGAAAGTAATGGAAAGTGGATTAATCCATTCCAGACGGTCCGCGGAGTCCTTAAACTGAAGCGTACTTAACCTGAAGCGAACTTTCCCATTGAAAGTACTAATGGAAAGTGGATTAATTTGTCCCAGATGGGTTCGCGGAGTACTCAACCTGAAGCGTACTTAACCTGAAGCGAACTTTCCCATTGAAAGTACTAATGGAAAGTGGATTAATTTGTCCCAGATGGGTTCGCGGAGTACTCAACCTGAAGCGTACTTAACCTGAAGCGAACTTTCCCATTGAAAGTACTAATGGAAAGTGGATTAATTTGTCCCAGATGGGTTCGCGGAGTACTCAACCTGAAGCGTACTTAACCTGAAGCGAACTTTCCCATTGAAAGTACTAATGGAAAGTGGATTAATCCGTTCCAGATGGGTCCGTGGAGTACTTAAACTGAAAGTACTCAAACCGAAGCGTACTTAAACCGAAGTATGACTGTAAATGAATATAGATATGAATATTTTCTTCTGACACACTTCCCCACTCAATACCTCTCAGCGCCCTAGCTCTCACCCAGGACTTCACCATGCTCTTATTCAGGGCCCAAACAAACTTGCAGATCACCCCACAACTAAAAAAACAACCAAGTTTCTGGAGCCTCCTGACAACACCTTGATCTCTCACTCTAGCCTTTATGGGCCAGCACTAGGATCTGATGGAACCTCCTCAGGCTGCTCACAGCTGTGTCCCATTCATCATTCAAATCAACTGCACCACACACAGCCCTTCCAGGATATAGCAGGTTTGGCTTGGCAAGTTTCCCAGAGTGTCCCAAGGATAGCAAATTGAACACCTTCACTCAAAATTCTTTCTCTGGCTTCTGCACATCTCTAAACTTGCAGCTGCTTGCATCTGCGATGGACCCATGTTCTATATACAGTTTCCCCACCACATGGGGCTTGGACAACCCAGCAAGGCTTCTATGTGCACCTCTGAGCTGGCGAGTCCATAGCTGAGAATGGATTTGTAGGCAGAGCCGACATTCAATGCAATGGCTGCGTTCACATGACATAGTAAGCCAACTATGGCTTACCAGGACTGCACAAAGATGTGGATTCACAGCAGCTTTGATCCTCCCCGGTCCTTTTTGCTCCCATGAGATGCTGAGCTAAGCCAAGATTTGGATTAGCCTGTCACTCAAACTTGGGCTCATAATTAAGCTCTTTCCAGAATAACCATGAGCTGTAATCAAAAACAAACCTTGGCTATGGCCTGTGGCCAGCAGCGTAGGAAGCCGCTGTGTCACCCAGAGTGGCAAATTGCCATGCACCCAGGGGTGGGGCATTGCTTGCAGCGCGCATGCGCAGCGTCGCTACGTACGATGCATGCGGCGCTATGTAGCGACACTAAGCATGCACACTACATAGAGGGGTAGCGCGTCCCCCTGCGACTCCCAAGCCTTGCCTCCAGCCTCCCAGTAAAAAGCCTGCCCGCCGCGCTGAGTGGGCTTTTTACATAGCCATTGTGGCTAGTAGCCAGGAGAGAGCTTAACCATGAGTCCATAACTTTGCACTATCCTGGAAAGCCATAGTTTGGTTTACCACGACTATGGTAAACCATGGTAAACCAGATTTCATGAAAAAGGGGGGTTTGTTGCAACTTTCTGATAAATCTACAAACTCCTCCCTGACTTCAAAACCTACTTCCATAACAATCCACAGTTTTTTAAAAGCAAAACACAACTCCTGTTGACTTTAGTTGGGCTGCACTTTCATTTGTTTGTTTCAACTGAATCCTTCTTACTCGGAAGACACACACCTCAACATCTTCACACTGTATTCACTGGAAGCAGCACCAGCTAACATAAAATGAAAGGCAAGAGAAACAAAGTAATACAACACTTAAGCACCAACCACTTGTGAAACCCCTTGCAATAAAATCTTTAATCTTTGTGGATGGGACAAGGCCATTTATTTAATCAATCGTGTTGCTTACCCTTTCTCACAAGTGAACTGTTTGGTCGAAGGCACAAACGTCAAAGTGCCCGATCGAGAAAATTAACCAAACACTGTGCATGTTTACTCAAGAAGGTGTCGAAACCGCACTGCAGTAAATTGCTTCCGCATCCAGCAAATACTTGATACAAGCCCAATTCTAACATGTGAGATTCCAAACTTCTCTGTGTTATGAATGGTCCATCTGAAGGCAAAACCTCCATGGTTACAAGTCGGTTCTCCCACTGGGTCTGTGTGCACATGGGTGTGTATGTGGAAAGTAGGTTTGAGACAGGGAGGACCATAGTTCAAAGGGAGAGCATCTGCTTTGCATGCAGAAGGTCCCGGGTTCGATCCCAGTCATCTCTCAGCAGGAATGGAGGAAACTCCTGCCTTAAGGCAGTTTACCACAATAAGGGGTCACCCATATTTTGCTTAACACAGGGGTGCAGAACCCTTTTCAGCCTAAGGGATGCATTCCTTTCTTGGCAACTTCCAGGGGCAGAAATCTAAGCAGAACTGCAGGGGGTTCTGAGGATTCGTGAGGTCAACAGAATTTGACACAAAAATGCAAATTTCAGCAGCATGCCTCAAGTACCAAGCAAGTATTGCAGCTCCCCCAAAGTTGAGATGAACAAAACACCCATAATCACTATCCATGCTGGCTGTCACTGATAGCACCTGCAGCCCCTTGTCATCTGGCTACCCTATCCTATGTTTGTTTAAACCAGGGTTTCCCCAACTTGGGTTTCCAGCTGTTGTTGAACTACAACTCCCATCATCCCTAGCTAGCAGGACCAGTGGTCAAGCATGATGGGAATTGTAGTCCGAAAACAGCAGGAGACCCAAGTTTGGGAAACCCTGGTTTAAAGGCGTCAGTAATGCTGTGCTGTCACTCAAATGGTATCAAATCCACATAAATTTCTACAAGATAAACATTCAGTTTTCTTAGTGGTTATCTTCCAAGTGAAGGCAGAAGCATCAGTGTGTATACAATTTAACTAACTTTTCAAAACAAACACAAGCTTTCTAGATATCTGTTAACGCTACCCAAATGATTTTGTCTTCTAAATGATTAAATTGAGGTTTATAAATATTAGCATAATGAATAAATGCTGTAGTCTATAATTATTACAGTATTATTAATTGAAATGTATAAATAGGTTTTTCATCTTGTTATTCATTAATGATAGTGCTTTAATCATGTGTGAGGCTTTCATATTTGTATATCGTCTGTCATTTTCTCAATTAAAATTAAATAAAAACAGCCAAATGCCATTTGTAGGTTGCACTTCTACAGTATATCCATTGAACATTTTATTTCACCTACCCTGTCACATCGCATAAACATTAATTCCAACACAGATTTTCACAGGTTGATTTTCACATTGAAGGTTTCTATTTAATGGTAGAAGAAAAGGTGTGCAACTGATGTGAAGACGAGGTTATGTTTGATGGATGTGGTCAAGGACGCCCTTTTCCAGCTTCAAAGTTGTGGAAACCTTGCAAAAACCTTAGAAGAACCTGTGTGGCACCCGGGCACATAGAAAGGAAATGACCGTAATTTCATTCTTATGTTCTAGGAAGCTATCAAGCCTTGGAACACGGGTAGTCTAAACCACTGAGCCTCTTGGGCTTGCTGATCAGAAGGTTGGCGGTTCAAATCCCCGCGATGAGGTGAGCTCCCATTGCTCTGTCCCAGCTCCTGCCAAGCTAGCAGTTCTAAAGCATACCAGTGCAAGTAGATTAATAGGTACCATTGTGGCGGGAAGGTATGCGGCATTTCTGTGCGCTCTGGTTTCCGTCATGGTGTTTCTGTTTAGTCATACTGGCCACATGACCCGGAAAGCTGTCTGTGGACAAACGCTGGTTCCCTCGGCCTGAAAGCGAGATGAGTGCCGCAACCCACGGCTGCCTTTGACTGGGCTTAACCATCCAGGGATCCTTTACCTTTTTTTTTTTAACCGAGCCTTGGAAGAGAAAGGTCAGCTGAACAGTTCCTAAGATAGCCCCATTTAGCTTTGATTGGGGAAGGTCCACAATCTTATCTGAACCAGAGCCGAGCCAATCTCCCTTTTAGATGTCATCTTCAAGGCCAGCCCAAGTGACTGTGGCTGGGTTGCCATACGTCCAGAATTTCACGGACATAGATGAGATTCAGACACTGTCCGGGCAGAAATTGCTGAAATATCTGGGGAAATCTGGACATATGTCAACCCATGTCGGAAGTGTAGATTTTGGATTTTGGCGAATTTCCTTAAAAATAGTTTTAAAACTTTTTTTTGGTCAGATTTTGCAACAACTTTGACCTAAACTTTAAAAAAAGCTGGCAAAGCCAGTGCCATTGCATGGGGGTGGGGGATGTGCCAGCTGTACTTTTGCCACCATATATGTCTCATTCCAAGGTGGCCAGATCTCCTGCACCTTCAATAGTTTCGCTATGCATTTATGAAAGGTGGAAGAGCTCTGCCTCCCTTTTCATCTGGCCACCACATCTCCATCTAGACACACACTCTCTCTCTCGATTTTAAAGAAAAGGGGCATTGAAGACCATGTTAAATGTTGGTGGTCAACAACTACCATTGTTTAGGAACATTTAGTTCAAGTTATTGTGAGAAAAGATTAGTCAGCCCAGGAAAAAAGTACAGGCTGATCTCCCTGGACATTATTGCATCTGGAAATTGAAGGAACAGATTAATGCTGGGAAAATCTCAGCCATTGTAACGTGATGTCTTGGGACCAGACTGCGGTTGAGAATGGATTTCGACTAGCTCAACACGCTGCAATTTGCAAGCACTGCAATTCCTCCTGTCTGAAATGGGATTGTGGTTTTGGTGTGGGAGGAAGGCAAGAAGCACCAGATCCAATAACACAAACGCCTTTCCCACTCTTGTTTTCAATGTTCTGCAACTTCAGTTGACCCAAAAGTTGAGATCTTAATGAATAAGCGGGAGTGTGGTGGGACTAGAAGGGCAGCTTATCCTAACTTTTCTTGACAAGGCAGCATCTTGAGGTGAACACTTGTCTTTCCTCAATTTCCTTATGCATTTGCCTCCCCCCATTCCTAGCAACATGGTTCCTGAGACCTGACTATGACTTGTAGGGGTGGGAGAGAAAGTTGAAACAGTTCACATTTAAAGGTGAACCTACATCTATTTTGCATGCTTTGCAAGACAATATGAGAACTGAAACTCACCCATTCACTGAAATTCACACTTCTCTGGATTTTGCAGATCAATTCTCCAACCAAATCATGTGCACAGAAATGCATAGGCTGAGGTAAAATGTACATATAAATGCATGCATTAGTGAAAACAACACCAAAAAAACACTACAGAGTCTATTAGGAGAATTTGTAAGCATACAGTCGTACCTTGGGTTGCGAACACCTCGGGTTACGAACAACTCGGGTTACGAACTGCGCAAACCCGGAAGTATTTTCGCCGCGCGTACGTGTGCAGAAGCGCCGTGCGCATGCGCAAAATGGCGTTTTCGGGTTACGAACTGCGATCGCGTTCGTAACCCGAGGTACCACTGTAGTTGCATATATTAGGCAGTACTATTGTTTTGGAAAAAGAGGTGCCAGAACTCACCATGAACACCTCCCTTGTTCTCTTATAATGGAAAAGGCGCCCACCTGAGAGGTGCCAGAACTTGGTTCCTGTCAGTTCCAGCTGAAAAAAGCCCTGATATTAGACAAACTTTACACTAAATTGTTGAAAAATGTTTTTCTCAGGAGGGAGGGAGTGTGAGAAAGCGTTTGCTTTCTATGAAATGGGAATTTTGCCTAGCAGACAGAGAGAAAAGTTAAATGGATGTTTTGCCTGGGAGTAAACACAGCGGTCTCTTTTTTTTAACGAGCATGTGTCCATTATAGCAGGCATGTTGTGAAAGGGCCAGCTCCCTATGGCAGCCATTTTTAAAACTGGTATCCACTACGTTCTCTCAAAATTTCAAATGTGCCTATTCAACTTCCTGCAAAGAAGGGAAGGCTAGTAGCCATCTGCCTGGTATCTGGACTTCTATGTGGACAGAAGGTTTTCCGATGAAGGGAAATTCAGTCATGTACACAGGTTTACCAGCTCAGTGATCCCTGGGCCACTTGAGCATGAATGGCTTGTTTTTCTTCCTCTGACTAGGAGAAGGGAGAAGGGTGGGTGGGTGAGTGGGTATGGAAGTAGGGAGTGAGACTGATGGAATTTCAGGTTTATGAATCGCACCAGAAATCCTCAAAGAAGATTTTGCTGCATCTGCAGGCAGCATTTATCTCGTCTGTAGTTTTCTATATAAAGATGGGCATTTATCAGTTCTTCTTCCCTTTCTGTTTCCAAAGCTATCTTTTGATCTTCTCCTCCAGTGCTTTTTCCTCAGTCTGAGTGGAGCAATAGCTCATTTGGCCAATCTCTCCCCCTCTCCCCCTCTCTCTTTCAATTTAGTTCCTTCTCTGCAAAAGTCTGACTTCTAAAATGAATTGCATGTCTCTATACCAGAAACAAGGTTTATTTTTAAGATTCTCTCTCTCTCTCTCTCTCTCTCTCTCTCTCTCTCTCTCTCTCTCTCTCTCTCTCTCTCTCTCTCTCTCACACACACACACACACACACACACACAAGTTCCTACCCAGTCTCTTGCTCACATCTGAGAGCATCAAAGTTACTGGAGTTCTTCTTGGAAATGTGAAAATCTCTTTCACACACACACACACACACATTTTTCTCTAGGACTTCTTCCACATCATCTAACAAACTGACATTTGGTCCAAGATACTCGCTGACATGGCTTCTTCATAAACAGAAGTTGTATTGTAAGAAATTAATTATTATTTTTTGTAATTTGTAATATCCTTTGGGTTTTTTTCTTTGTTGACTGTTTTTTTCTTCTTTAAAATCAATAAAGCAATCATCGTCATCATCATCATCTAAATGGCAGCTAGATGTAGATATGTTCCTCAAAATGGGGGACTCAAAGTGTGCCACAAAATTATCAGGCTACTTCTATAATAGCTCATATGAAAACTGAAACACACATAGGTGAAATTCCCTGATTGCGAGAAAATTAGGAAAGGATACATTTTCACATGTAAAAAGTCAAAACTCAAAGGTACCTCACTGTACCTCAGAGGTACAGTGGTACCTCGGGTTACAGACACTTTGGGTTACAAACTCCGCAAACCCGGAAGTAGTACCTCGGGTTAAGAACTTTGCCCCAGGATGAGAATGGAAATTGCGTGGCAGCGGCAGCGGGAGGCCCCATCAGCGAAAGTGTGCCTCAGGTTAAGAATGGTTTCAGGTTAAGAACAGACCTCCGGAACGAATTAAGTTCGTAACCTGAGGTACCACTGTATGGGCCAGAAAGCTGGACAAACCACACACTCCACTGCAAGATATAGTGATGAGCACCATCTTGGATTGCTTTAAAAGGAGATTAAACTAATTAATGTAAGATAGGGATTCCCAAACTAAGGCCCGGGGGCCAGATGCGGCCCAATCGCCTTCTAGATCCGGCCCGCAGACGGTCCGGGAATCAGTATGTTTTTACATGAGTAGAATGTGTCCTTTTATTTAAAATGCCTCTCTGGGTTATTTGTGGGGAATAGGAATTTGTTCATTTTTTTTTCAAAATATAGTCCGTCCGCCCCCCAAGGTGTGAGGGACAGTGGACCAGACCCCTGCTGAAAAAGTTTGCTGACCCCTGATGTAGGACAAAGCTATCTATATCTGTCAAACATGAAGGCTATGTTCTACCTCCACTATTGAAAGCAATATGCCTCTGAGTACCAATTTACTGGGAAACACAAGTGAGAGAGCATTCAGGTCCTACTTGCTGGTTCCTGTCCAAATCTGATTGGCCACTATAAGAACATAGGACTCTTCCTCTGTTCATATGGCTGTAGGAGTTGCATACCACTTCACAATTTTAAATTGACCAAATTGCCAGTAGAACTATCTGCATACATCCTTTGAGGATGTCTGGGCAAAATGACACATAAATTTAAATCTGCGCATTTAAATCAGAGGTGGGTAACTTAAGAATTTGAGGGAAAGGAACAATTAAGCAGTCATTTCAATATGAGCATTTAAAGCAAGGAACATAATTTAAAGCAACAATAATTGGAAAGACATATACTTAAGCAACATTGCGTGGGAGCATTTGTGGAGATTATTCAAATTCCTTTTGAGAAGGAAACTGTATACAATTAAAATATTTTCATCTCTGCAGGGGGTAATTCCATGAAGGTTTTCTTCTTGATTGATTAAATGCACTGCCTCACAGGAACATCACATTAACAATTGTGTGTGTGTGTGTGTGTGTGTTGCATTTCTGGGAATACACTGCGGGGTTTAGCTAGAGTGTGAATGGAAGCTGTTTGGCTGCCTCTAAGGATTTAGCTAAAATACACCAAGATTTAATAAGGCCTTGCTGCCAACGTGAGCTAGTACCAGGATAAATCAATTTATGAAAAGAAATAACTATTTGGAAATATGGAAATCCATGCCAATTGAGTTAGCTGCACTATGCTTCTCTCAGAATCCCTGAAAGGCTTGTGTGTTTTTGTCACACATTATCTCACAAGGTATCCATCCATTACACTTAGTACAATTCAGTATGTCCCTTTTCTGTCCATCTATCACAACTGTATCGCACCCACAAATGTTGAAATCAGGGAGATCCACTTGGGAAACAGATAAAAACCTAACACAGAAATGTTCCATTAAACACATCCCATAGTGGAAACCCTTATCCAGCTCCTCCCGAGCAATTTTTTCTCCACTCCATAAGACCCCACTGAATCTGGCAAATGTACTGATGGGTGAAGAAGTCTAAACGCTGTAGACGATGCAAATTGCACCTGCCTCCCCATCAGATCAATTTTCTGATTAGTGGAGAAGGGGTGATAACCTCCCTGCAAAGCTCTTCTGCGTGGATCAGTGAAGGGGGGCTGTGTACTTTTGTGTAAGTGTTTGTGCACAATAGTGATACATGTGGGGTGGTCATGCCCATCGCTGGAATGTTGACCCCAAGAGGGTTGGCCATGAGCAAATGTGGCCTTGGGGTCCAAAATGTTAGCTGCCTTCTCCCGCCACTTGGGATCCACTGCATGCAAAGAAATTTCTCCGCCTGTGAGCTACAAGCTGGATCTACGCTGATCTTCTAAACATTATAAAATATAATGTTCTATAACGTTTAATGGCAGTTTTCCTTTTCCAGTGGCTCGCTGCTCTGCCATGCCCTCGGGTGTCACATTTTAATAACGCATTTTTAACATTATAAATGATGAGTTTATAATCCGCCCACGGTCCTTTCCCTTCTCTTCTGCACTTCTTGCCAACCTTTTGCTATGGCCTATGAACCATTCAGGCTTCATCCTCAAGGTCCAGGAAATCTGGATTTAGCACACTCAGAGCCCATTTCAATGTAATGTAATGGCCGTGATTCATGTGGCAAGCAAGTCTTTGTAGGATGGCCGGGAAAGGGACTACTTGCCATAGAGAAGACATTTTAGATGATCTTCGGAAACGTAACATTCTGGACCATGTTCCTTGCAAAAAAAAACAAAAAAACCCCAACAACTATTACAACACGCTTACTATGTGGATGCAGCCACAAAGCCACATACAAAGATGATTCTGTGCACATGGATACCATGGGTTGGTGTCAGCCTGGATTTTGCTTAAAAACACTCAATATTGTGATGTTAATAACATATACTGCACATGAATAACGTAAGAGAGATTTAACTCACATGGATCTGGGTTTTCAGCCACATGAATCGAGCTTCTGTATAGTGCAAAGCACACAAACTTTATATATCCTGCCTGTGAAGCATCAAAGTAGTAACTAATTGAAAAACATTATCTTTTAAAAAAAAACAGCTGGTGCTATATAAGAAAGCCTATATAAGAAAGATCAAAGTGTGGTATTTCTCCCTATATTTTAAATTCATCTCTCTCTCTTTTCTTTTTCTTAACTCTTCCATACACCAAGTACCTACTGTCTCTTTATAGCATTTCTGATCATTGATCTCCCTCCATCTTAGAAGATAACTGCAGAAGTCCATTATTGAACTGGCACATTTTTACCTCGTCTGTGGACAGGACCAAATCAGTTGCAAATTTCGGGATTTCAAATTTCAGCGACGCCCAGTGGAATGGTAAAATTCAGCACCCTTCTTGCCTCTCATGTTCTGTTCTACATCGTTGTGGTGTCACCAGCGCCCAGTGTAGACAAACCAGTCACACTACCCTAAACCATCTCTGGCCAAATGCTCCCTACACAAAACTCATGCTGTTTCTGCTCAGACCCATTTAATCCAGAAGTGCACCATCACTTCCTTATTCTGAATAGGCCCACTAGATGGGAAGCCTTGGAAAGCTAGTTTGGCCCTGCAGAATCACACCCAAGCTTCAATTTTGACCCACCCTCATTACCTTTCCAGCAGAAAAAGAAGTTGGTAGGGTGTTCCAGACCTGGGATGAGGGTCTTGACAAAGGGTGTTGGGTCTACAGAACGATCCGTCTTGGTCAGAGTGTAATGTTGAACAACAACTGATGAACTCCTTTTACTGGTCCACAATAGAAAGTGTCCTTTCATTTTGTATCACAGTGTGGTATGCTGGCCTGACACCCACGGACAGAAGGTCTCTACAGGGGGTGGTGAATACAGCACATGATATCATGGGCTGTCCCTTGAGTCTGCTAGATGACATCACAAGGGATCGTTGCCTTAGGAGAGCGACAAAAATTATAAGGGATGACTTACACCCTGGCCATCACCTCTTTAATCTTCTACCCTCGGGCAGGAGATGTTGTTTAGTCATTTAGTTGTGTCCGACTCTTTGTGACCCCCTGGACCAGAGCACGCCAGGCCTCCTGCAGTTTGGTCAGACTCATGTTGGTAGCTTCGAGAACACTGTCCAACCATCTCGTCCTCTGTCATCCCCTTCTCCTTGTGCCCTCAATCTTTCCCAACATCAGGGTCTTTTCCAGGGAGTCTTCTCTTCTCATGAGGTGGCCAAAGTATTGGAGCCTCAGCTTCAGGATCTGTCCTTCCAGTGAGCACTCAGGGCTGATTTCCTTCAGAATGGATAGGTTTGATCTTCTTGCAGTCCATGGGACTCTCAAGAGTCTCCTCCAGCACCAAAATTCAAAAGCATCAATTCTTCGGCGATCAGCCTTCTTCGGGCAGGAGATATAATCAGTATAATCAGCCGTACCAACAGGCTAAAAAATAGTTTCTATCTGTGGGCTGTTAGGCTGTTGAATGGAAAATAACACAGCAAAATTGACTTGCTAGGTGGTGTGTTGTTCAATAAGAGATTGAGTGTTTAGGGGGGAGGCTCGTTTAATTTCATTGTACACAGGTTGTACAATGACAATAAAGGTATTATTATTAGTATTGTATTATTATTATTAGAGTGTCTCAGGAGGAAGCAGCCACTGGAGTTTCCTTACAAGGTCCCCAATTTCTCTCTGGGCCACCACAGGATGAGGTTCCATCAGATGAGGTTCATCTGATGAGGTTCATCAGATGAGGAACCTTCAGATGAGGTTCCATCAGAACTGAGTGCTGATTTTTGGTGGCATCCCCTGTGCCTCCTAACTCCTCACTACGAATGACTGTTCCCCATGTGTCTTAGCTTTCCCCTCACATGCCAGGACAAATCCCTCCCCCTGCCACTTACGCCATTCAATGGTATCTGCAGATGCTGGCACATTCTACACCTGGCACATGTGCTACAAACACAAGTGGGAAAAGTAGAAAGACTGATGTCATTGTGTGCAGCAGAAGTCAATGATAGATCAACCTATTTCCCTGTAGAAGCCATCACTTCCTAGAACTGAAATGATTTGTGCAGATGCCATGGGCTGCAGTGGGAATCCCAAGGGCACAATAATGGATAGGGATGGAGGAAAGATAAACCACAAAGTTGAACCACCGAGATAAATCTCAGAGTTTCTCAAGCAAGCAAGACACAGTAAATAATATTGGTCACCTTGTGCTTGGGCAAATGGCACCATTGGGGACTTCTAAGGGTCAGGCCCCTTAGATCACCTTGTGGTTTCAATGATCATTTGCTGTAGAGCAGGGGGGGGGGAGCCTGTAGCCCTCCAGATGCAGATGCAGCCAGCATGGGAAATGGTCAGAGGGAATGGGAGTTGTAGTCCAGCAACATCACGAGGGTTGTTCCCAGCCCCTGGTGTAGAGCTTTCCTGTTGAGAACAATGCTGAGGTCTTAGGTCTGTAATCTAATTTGTATCAAACATCTTGGATGTGTTATGTCGAACCTCATTTGGATTTCTTTTTCTCCTGCGGGGGAAAAACACCTTTGCTTTTTTTGTAGAATAACCTTCAGCTTCAGCAAACAAAGTAGTGACTGATTGCTCTTTTACTTTGTGCACTGGGGCTCTTTCCAGGTGCGAATCAAGTCCTGTGCTTCTCTTTAAGCACACAATTTCCCCCTTCTTTTCATTTTTCCCTCCACTCCAACCATTTGGAAAAGAGGACCAAATCAGTCATTGAACAAAATATAAATCTCTTATCCATCTGAATCTCCTTGCAACAATCTTCATAGCAGCCGCACAGTTAACATAAAATTTAACAAATGGAAATGGTAGATAGAAAAAAAAACGGGTGCAGAATCTTTTCCGGCCTGAGGGCCTGGCGGTTGCATAGTGGGGTGGGTGTGGCCAAAGGGGAAATTGGGAGGAGCAATAGATGTGAGTCTTGCCTGTGTACCCTACGCCAAAGGATAAATGGACATAAATCTGACATCAGGAACCACAAGACAGAGAAACCAGTAGGAGAATACTTCAATCTCCCAGGACATTCTATACAAGATCTCAAAGCAGCTGTTTTATTACAGAAAAATTTCAGGAACAGACTGGAAAGAGAAGTTGCTGAATTGGAACTCATTACCAAGCTTAAAACCATGGAGCCACCTGGGATGAACAAAGACATTGGATTCTTATCTCATTATGCATGATCAAGCTTTCTTTAGCGCCTCAGCCCTTGCTTTTTCCCCGCAGGACCAATTGCAGTCATCAGCAGTCGTTAACAGCCATCTACAGGTTTACCACTCCCATCAGCCCATCAACCATTCCCACCCACCCCACCCACCCTCTGTATATACATAAGGGACTGACTTCTGTTTCAAGTGTATCTGAAGAAGTGTGCATGCAAACGAAAGCTCATACCAAAATAAAAACTTAGTTGGTCTTTAAGGTGCTACTGAAGGAATTTTTTTATTTTGCTTCGACTCAGACCAACACCTACCTGTAACTTGCCTTTGTACAGTATGCTACATCCAAACCATGCAAGATTCAGAGCTTTCTAAATATATCTCTGGGATTCATTGTGACAATTCGAGGACTCCACAATCCACCCAGGGAAAATTACTCAAGCAGGTGGTGGAGGAAGGCCAGTAAAGAGTAGAACATAAGAATGAGAGCATCTTGAGCTCCCGGGGGCCACATTTGGCCTTAGAGTATAAAGGGCCCCAGGCCTGGTGTGGAGATATACCCTCTGGAATTAAGAAATAACAACTTCAAGGGTTAAATTATTCTATGGTTAAGATTTAGATACATGCTTTATATAGGATTCCCTCCACCTTTTGGTCAGTTACCATTGAAAGTTTTGGTATTCGGGAAATTTCATCATGCTATCTAATATGAACATAATAAGGTAAAGGACTTATGGACAGTTAAGTCCAGTCAAAGGCTACTATGGGGTTGTGGCGCTCATCTCACTTTCAGGCCAAGGGAGCCGGCATTTGTCCACAGACAGCTTTCTGGGTCATGTAGCCAGCATGACTAAACAGCTTCTGGCACAATGGAACACCGTGATGGAAACCAGAGCGCACGGAAACGCCATTTACCTTCTCGCCGCAGTGGTACCTATTTATCTATTTGCACTGGTGTGCTTTTGAACTGCTAGGCTGGCAGGAGCTGTGACAAAGCAATGGGAGCTCACCCTGTCACAGGAATTCGAAGCACCAACCTTCTGATTGACAAGCACAAGAGGCTCAGTGGTTTAGACCACAGTGCCAGCCGCATCCTGCTGGATCAGGCCAATGACGCATCTAGTCCAGAATCCACTGTGTTCACCAGATGCCTGTTGGAGGTCCACAAGCAGGACCAGAGCACAACAGCTTTCTCCCCATTTGTGATTCTCAGCAACAGGCATTCAGAAGCACACTGCCCCTGACCGTGGCGATCAAACAGTCATCGTGGGAGGCGATTCATTCACATCTGAGGTGAAGTTAGTTTTCTCCCCCTCCCCTTATTCTTTCCATCTTTCTGTTTTCCACAACAAGCCTCCCAATTAGCTCTGCCTTATTTCTCCAGTGTGATATTCTTTGTCCTCATTTACAGAAATGAGCATGTCTTCCATACTCATTTTCTGCAGACGAAAACGTGGTGGGAATATTGTGGCATGCATCTACAATGTTTACGACCTGGTTCCATTCCACCTGCATGCACTGGGAGTGAGGAAACAGGCATGTACTTTGGGGGCTGTAGAACAAGGCCTTTAGTGAAATCTTCTCAACGGCACTACAGGTAGCATGAAAAATTAAGCTATGATTGACGCTGGAAATAATTTTCTCCGAAAAATGCCCTTGCTAGTGAGTTAACATGTGGTTTGGGGGTTGTTGGTGGTGTTGCTGGGGATATTGATTAGCCTGAGTCAATAAACAATGATAATCCCCAGGTCTCCCATGTCAGATATTTTACTTTCAGTGAGTGCCTATTAGACCTCCTCATTGTAGTTTTTGGTCAATGTTATATTCATGCCCCATCTTTGGAGGAGGGCCAGCACAACCGTTCTGAACGATATCTAAATAGGAGCAATCGTGGCATGCAGAGCACATGCTGATGCTTCTTGTCTCTTTGATGGAAGCACGTGACAGGAATACCAAGCCCCAAAGAGGGAAGCGCTGACATCCGCAATGCTAATTTAGATCTGCAGGAACTGTCTTGTAATGCCAGATAGCAGGTATGACCCTGGACAAGAATGTATAATTATACTAATGCTACTGCTGCTGTTGCTTAGGTATTTGCAGTCTTTTCCAGTAGAAAAGGAGGCGAAAGCATTTATCCTTCCATGGGGACAAAAAGAAAACTCACCACGGAGAACTGAACGGCAGCCAGGAAAGAATTTTGTTTTCTCATCTATTTGTTTTGCATGCAGAATGGGAAGAGCTGGGAAACATCAAACCCCAACACACACACACACACACACACACACACACACACACACACACACCATTTTCTGTGAACGGTGTAAAACATATTTACTAACAAAAAGAAAACAGAAAGGGGACCAAAGTGGTAGAAAAGATCCGTGTTAGGAGAGCAATGCAGAATACATTGAACTATATACTATACATCACTGAGCAGGCCACAGGGGCGATGCTTCCTTGCCATCCTATGAAATCACTTGTTGTTTCTACTTAAATTATGGGTGGAAGCATAGCTAGACTAAATGGTACTCATAAAATGAATGAATGGATTCATTATTCTTGTAATTTAGGGACAGCAACAAAACGAAAGGCATGCATTTCTTATCTCCGACTTCAGTCACAAACTTTTAACAGTTCAAAATGGATCACTTTGAAATTTATTTTAAGGGCTTCTCTGTTTTTTTTTTCTTTCCTTCTTTCTGCTGGGATTTGGCCCACATTCAACCATTTAGGGGGGGGGGAGAGAAGGTAGCCAGGATAAAACTGGCAGTTCTGCTCCCTTATATGCAGCATTATCAGGACCAAATCCCGGTGGGTGGGAATAGATATATAGATATGTGCATATTCTGCAGCATGTCATTAACACAATAATAGTGCATTAGTAGTGGATTTATTTGGGACTGTCCAGACTTTTAAGGGTTTTTATTATTATTTATGAAACTAGTATTTTAGCCGCCTTTTCTGCTTAGCTTTTTTTGGGTGTTTAAATCTTTAAACCTCCCCCTTAAATAAATTTAGACAAGTCACTGCCTGCACTTCATACTTAGAGAAGATCCAGCAAGATCAATGATGGTCTATGTTTTGGAAGTTAGCAAAGTAAAGCCTGTTGTGTTTGGTAGATCCAGTTTGTTTACAGTCAATCTTCTAGGCTGCTTTTCTGAATACATCTAAATATAGTGCCCATTCTATTCAAAGAGGTCAAATTCCTTATTTTATGGCAGGACACCCCGCAATCAGTACACATAAAGCATGAGCTGTAAACATTTCTGTGAGGGACAGGGGATATCGCGAAGTCCCTCCCCTCCTGAGTTCAAGCCCATCCCCGAGCACAGGGGAAAGCAGAGGGAGCTCCGATTCCAGTGAGGAAGCAGGAAGTCGTGTCCGAGGCTCAGGCAAGGCAGCGGAGCCAGGGTCCCAGGTGGGAGAGGAAGGGGCAAATAAGGGGGGGAGACCCATCCCCCCAACTCCGGAATTACGCAGAAAGAGGAGGGGAAAGAGGATGGGTCTTCCAAGGCTTTTGTGTTGGGGAAAGACGCACCAAAAGCCATTCGGAGGTTCTGCAACATAATGACCCCATCGTTCCGTGTAAATAGCAATGACTTCAGCACTGTAAATACGCAGCACCAATAAAGTAATAAAATGCAGAGCTGCGTAGCGTCGTTTCTCTGAAGTAGCCTGCTCCGGCCACTGTGACAGCAACCTCCGAATCTTTTTTTTGGGCTACTTTGGAGTTGCCGGGATGAGTGTGTCAGAGGCGGAGAAATGGCGGCAGATCGCGGAGAAAGCCCAGCAAGACCTGCAGCAGCTGGCGCAGCAGGCGCAGGGGGAACTAAAGGCAGCTAAAGAAGAAACAAAGAAGGTCCAGGACGACCGGCTACAACTTGCGGAACAGGTGAGAGCGCTTCAGGAAAGAGAGCAGCAATTAAGGGCGGTGGCGGTAGACCTCCAAAACAAGCTGGATGCAGAGAAAAACAAGGCGGGAGGGGCCCCCCAAGTCCAAGTGCTGCCAGGAAGGAGAGCCGGGACCCTAGTAAGCAAGTTCAATGGAGACCCGAGGGAATATCAGGGCTTTGAGACTGAGATTGTGTATGCTCTTGAGCTGCACCATGCTGACTTCCCTGATGATGAGCACAGGGTAGCGTTTATTGTGGAGCACCTTACCGGGGCAGCCAGGGAGTGGCTAAGACCGTTAATCGCAACAAAGAATCCTTGCATGAAAAATGTCAAACTATTTCTAGAAGCTTTGCAAACTATGTATTCGTCCGATAGTCATATGGACCAGACTAAGGAGGAACTTCATAATTTACGCCAAGGAAAAATGACAGTTCGCGAATATTGGGCGAAATTCACCATGCTGGTGCACAGACTGGGGTGGGAACTTGAGTCCGCCCCAATGCAAGCGGCGTTCTACTTGGGCTTGCATGAGGAGGTGAAGGATGAGCTCTCGAGAGGTCCAAAGCCCAGTAATATGGATCAGCTGAGCAAAGCGGCTCTGGCGGTGGGGGTGAGACAGGAATCCCGGTGGAGCGACAAGCAAGCAACGCGCGCAAAGCGGGCTTGGTTCCCACGGTCGCAGGAGAAGCCACTCCCCCAACAACCCTTTCAAGCCACGCCTGGGGCCAGCCAGGACCAGGAACCCATGCAGATTGATAGCGCGCGCGCGCGGGCTTTTCAAACCCCAGCGGCGCCAATACGCAAGGAGGGAAGGGGCGGGAATTGCTTTCTCTGCAACTCCCCTCAGCATCTCGTCAGAGACTGCCCACATCGCAGGGAATGGCAAGGAAAGGCGGGAACGGTAGTGCCCTCCCCCACTGACGCAGCACCACAACAGGGAAATGAGAAAGCCTGGCTGCAGGAGACAAGGGGCAGCAGCCAGGCGCAGTCAGCAGACAACAGCCCCAGCCCACCCACCCGCGCAGCGAGGAGCAGAGCCAGCCCACCCCTCCCAGAGCAGGAGTGGTTCTAGAAGTGACGCTAACGCTCCCAAATGGCTATCCCCTGACGGTCCTCGCCCTAATTGACAGTGGTGCCTCAGCCAACTTCTTCTCGAGAAACTTTGCAGAAGAGCACCAGATCCAGCTTCTGCAGCTGGATTTTCCCCTGCACGTAGCCACCATTGACGGCAGAGAGTTGCTGGGAGGGGCTATCACTCATCAACCCCCCCCCCCATGAGAATGATGGTGGGAAGGCACTCAGAGACACTGGCATTCAACGTCACCACCATCTCAGACCCCCCCATCGTCTTGGGCATGAGCTGGCTGGCGCGCCACGACCCCTCCATCAGTTGGCACCAGAGATGCATCACGTTTGGATCGGACTTTTGTCTAGAACACTGCATGCAGCACCAACCAGGGGAGGGGCCTCCGATAGCCACGGTGGCCACCATGCACGTCAAAGGGGGTGAGGCGATCCCCAAGCCGTACTGGGACCTGCAGGAGGTCTTCAGCGAAGCGGAGTCCGACCACCTACCCCCACACAGGCCTTTTGACTGCCAGATCAACCTGGTGCCAGGGGCAACTATACCCCCAGCCAAGCTGTACGCCATGTCAGATCAGGAACTGGAGGATCTGCGCGCTTTCATCGACAAGAACCTCAAGCGGGGGTTCATCAGAGAAAGCAAGGCAGCAGGGGGAAGCCCGGTCTTCTGGGTGGACAAGAAAGACACGCAACAGCGCCGTCTTGTGGTGGATTTTAGACGGCTGAATTCAGTAACAAAGCCAGTGGCTTTCCCCATGCCCAGAGTGGATGATCTCCTGACAGCGGCGCGCAGGGGCAAGGTTTTCACCAAGCTAGACCTGAGGGGGGCGTACAACTTGATCAGGATCCGGGAAGGCGATGAATGGAAAACCACGATGTTCACGCCTCTGGGCTCTTTTGAATATCTGGTGATGCCCTTCGGGTTGCAAGGGGGCTCAGCATGCTTCCAGGCCTTCATGCACCACGTCCTGGGGTCCCTCCTCTTCAAGAACTGCTTGGTCTTCCTAGATGACATCCTTATCTATTCCAATGACCCAGTGCAGCATGTGAAAGATGTCAGGGAGGTGTTGCAGCGCCTGAAGGAGAACCACCTGTATGTGAAGCTGGAGAAGTGCAAGTTTCACACCAAAGAGGTGGACTTCCTGGGCTACAAGCTGTCAGACAAGGGGCTGGCGATGGACAAGGACAAGGTGCAGGCCATCCTGGACTGGCACAGCCCCAGGACGCGCAAAGATGCCCAACGCCTACTAGGCTTCGCCAACTTCTACAGGAAGTTCATCAAGAACTTCTCTCGCGTTACGGCTCCCATCACTGACTGCCTGAGAGGCAAGCAGAAGTTCAGGTGGACACCTGAGGCGCAAGCAGCGTTTGAAAGCCTCAAGAGGGTGTTCGCCTCAGACCAGAACCTGTTCCACGTGGTACAGGATGCGCCCCTACGCGTTGAGACAGATGCTTCAGATAGAGCTGTGGGCGCCATTTTGTTGCAACTGGACGCCAACAGAGAGTGGAGACCCTGTGCCTTCTTCTCCAGGAAGCTGACCCAGCCAGAGCGCAACTACACGGTGTTTGATAGGGAACTTCTTGCGATCCACGCTGCGTTCCAGCATTGGAGACACTTCCTGGTGGGCGCCAAGCACCCCATCCAGGTGTGCACAGACCACAAGAACCTGGAGTTCTGGAGAACTGCCAGGGTGCTCAACCAGCGGCAGATACGGTGGGCAGAGTTCTTCTCGAACTTCAACTTCTCCATCCACTACATCCCGGGGGAGCAGAATGTCAGGGCGGATGCCCTCTCCCGCAAACCGGAGTACATGGAGGAGGAGGCGCCACCGGCACCCAGGCACATTTTCCCCCCGTCAGCATGGTCCTGCGGAGCAGCAGTGGTGAGCGAGGCAGAACTCACAGCACTAACGGCAGCGGATGAATTTGCCAACCGCATCTTCAGAGAACTGAGAGGGGGGAGGGAGCAGGCAAAAGACTTTGCAGAACGCAGGGGGCTGCTTTTCTACAAGGGTGCACTGTACCTGCCCACCACCCAGCTTAGACGTAAGGTCCTCCAGCAGCTGCACGACAACCCAACGGCGGGGCATTTTGGAAGGGACAAAACCGCTCACCTGGTCATGAGACACTTCTGGTGGCCAGGGGTGCGGGAAGATGTTCGAGACTATGTACGGGGCTGTGACACCTGCCAGCGGGCAAAGGTGGTCAGAGCAGCGCCAGCAGGATTGCTGGAGCCCTTAGCCACACCACACAGGCCGTGGGAAGTGGTGTCCATGGACTTCATCACAGATCTGCCTTCTTCCAGAGGCAAGACCGCAGTGTTGGTGGTGGTGGACCTTATGTCCAAAATGTGCCACTTTATACCGTGTGCCAGGGCGGTCTCTGCAGAAGAGACAGCCAAACTGTTTGTTGACCACGTCTTCAGACTGCATGGATTACCTTTACGAGTTATTTCGGATAGAGGCCGCCAATTTGTTTCCAGGTTCTGGCGGCGGCTCATGAACCTCCTGCAGGTGGAGGTCAGCTTGTCGACGGCTAGACACCCGCAGACCAATGGACAGGCGGAGAGGGTCAACGCCATTCTGCAGCAGTACCTGAGATGCTACGTCAGCCAGAGGCAAACAGACTGGGTGGATCGCCTGCCACTGGCAGAATTTGCCTACAATAATGCAGTGCACGTCTCCACAGGGGTGTCGCCCTTTAAGGCCAATTATGGGCGGGACCTCCGATCTTTCCCAGAGAGGGAGGGGGAGGAGGAGGAGGGGGACCCGCAGGCTGAGGATTGGGCAGAGGAACTGGAGACGGTGCACCAGCAGCTCAGAGAACACTTGGAGAGAGCCAAGGAAGCGTACAAGAAGGGGGCAGATCGCCACAGGCGACAAGGGGAGGTCATCAGGGTGGGGGACAAGGTTTGGTTGTCCTCGGAGGGCCTTCCCATCAGAGGGAGGTGCAAAAAGCTGGCGCCCAGACGGTTGGGCCCCTTCACGGTCACGCAACAGGTCAACCCAGTGGCCTTCAGACTGGCACTGCCAGAGGAAATGAGGGTGCACCCAGTGTTTCATAGATCGCTGCTGTCGCCGTACAGGGAAAGCAGCAGGCTCAGAGGCAGCGAACAAACCCCCGAAGGAGGGGGGGGAGAGGGGAGGCAGGGAGCAACTCAATGAGGCCACGGCCATCCTTGATTCACGGAGAGGGGTGGGGGGCCTGGAGTACCTCATGGCATGGGAGGACGCTCCACCGTCTCAGAATGAATGGGTCCCAGCCACTCAGATACAGGAGGAATTCTTGGTGGAAGAATTTCACGCCCTCTTTCCCCACAGACCCAAGCCCTGGCACATGGAAAGGGAGGGGGGAGGGGGAAGCACGGGAGAGCAGTTCACCATGGCGCTGGGAAGCGGAGTTTGAGGAACCAGAAGACGAGGTATGGGTGTCACCGAGATCCACCCAGTCAGAGGAAGAAGCCGATTGGCAGCACATTTTTACCCCCACTAGCTCGGACGCCACGGACTTTTTGGGATTCCAGTCCTCCCAGGCGGAAGGGGGGGGGCTCGCAGGACTGGGGGGAGGTGTTCACACCAACGGGTTCGGAAAGTACTGAGTTCTTAGGCTTCGAGTCATCACCGACACCTGGAGGGGACTTGGGGAGGGGAGAAGGAGAGCTTGGGAGGGGGGTGGATGTGAGGGACAGGGGATATCGCGAAGTCCCTCCCCTCCTGAGTTCAAGCCCATCCCCGAGCACAGGGGAAAGCAGAGGGAGCTCCGATTCCAGTGAGGAAGCAGGAAGTCGTGTCCGAGGCTCAGGCAAGGCAGCGGAGCCAGGGTCCCAGGTGGGACAGGAAGGGGCAAATAAGGGGGGGAGACCCATCCCCCCAACTCCGGAATTACGCAGAAAGAGGAGGGGAAAGAGGATGGGTCTTCCAAGGCTTTTGTGTTGGGGAAAGACGCGCCAAAAGCCATTCGGAGGTTCTGCAACATAATGACCCCATCGTTCCGTGTAAATAGCAATGACTTCAGCACTGTAAATACGCAGCACCAATAAAGTAATAAAATGCAGAGCTGCGTAGCGTCGTTTCTCTGAAGTAGCCTGCTCCGGCCACTGTGACAATTTCTAATTAAGAAAAATCACTGCTGAGGTGTTCTCACAATCGACAGGCCTATGGAGGTTGTGGTGATGTCTCCCTTGCTGTTGCTATTAGTTACAGAAGAAAGAGGCAGTTATTGGGGGGAAGTGGGCAGCCCCAGGAGAAGTAGGTGGAGGGGAATCTAAGAAAGCCACAGGATGCTGGTTGGAAATGAACTGGTGTACGTACCCCCATAACAGGTTTGAACATAACTGCCCTGACCCCATCGTGAGCACAGAAAATCCATAGCTGCCAAGTACCCCGTTTTCCCCGGGAAACCCCTGTATTTTCTTACCATTTCCCGCAGCTGTCCCGAATGGCAAAATACCCCGTATTCCCCCGAATTACGGAGCTCCTGCCAGCGGCCATGTTCTTCTGGTGCTGTGCCAGCACCGAACGTCGCTTCTACGCACTCCTGGACATGCATAGAAGCGACTTACGCTGCCCCTGTGCCCATTTCCAAAATGTCCTCAGCGCCAGAAGTCACTTCTACGCACTTCCGGACATGCGTAGAAGCAACTTCCAATGCCGCTGTGCCCATTTCCAAAACGTCCGCAGCGCCTGAAGTCGCTTCTACGCACTTCCAGACATGCTTAGAAGCGACTTCCGGTGCCGCGGCGCTGCTGATCCCGGATTTTTCAATCCGGAAATTGGCACCTATGAGATAATAATGAATGTGCAATAAAAAGGATGCCTGAAAAGGGCCCTGAAACACACATTGTGCCTCATTTTACTTCTTTGTGTAGCTATCATTAAGGTCACTACAGGAAAAAAAAATCGAAGAGATAACACTTGAGGCCTAAAATCTCTCCTTCTCTTCTCAAAAACAGAGAGACAGACACCCAGCCTTTGAAAAGCAAGGAAGCTGCGAAGAACGTCTGCCAACTTTCATTCAAACAGACAGAGCCATGTCAGTTCTGATCCATGGGCCACCCATGGTTAAATCTTGGATTTGGTGCTGCAGTGGGTCTCTTTCAGTTGCCTGAGTCCATGTTCCAGCTAAGCACTTGCTCAGCACCTCATCCTATGTTGGCTATTCCTTCCCCCGCCCTCCACCTTACCTCAGAACTCTGGCAGTCCCGCACCAAGTAAACACCATCAAGCTCTATTCATTTGCTCTATGCATGTTAATGCTAATTGCAGCTTCTCTAAGCATTTCACATTGTTTGCACAAAATAGCAGTGCTCTGCCTTCAAACAGTCAGTATGATGACAGCTGGGGTGAGTTTATCTTGCCCTGCTTAGTGTCAGGTGTGTTCTTACAGCTTTCCTGCCTCCTTTTTGGAAAGCTAATTAAAGAACGCTTCTTCCTTGTTTAATATTTACATCGACGCAGCTGCATCTCATTTGGACATAATGCAAAGATGGCACCTGGGGCTCTTTTCCCAGAGTTAATTTAGTTTCCTGTCCCCACCCCCTACCCCCCATTTCCCCAACTCAATCGATTAAGTTATAATTTTTTTGATTAGGTTTGGGATTGTGGTGTAAGGAGCCTACTTACCACACCACACAGTTCTTCCAGAGGCTACATATGAGCTGGGCAAGCAAAGAGGAAGAAGAAGAGTTTGGATTTGATATCCCGCTTTATCACTACCCGGAGGAGTCTCAAAGCGGCTAACAATCTCCTTTCCCCTCCTCCCCCACAACAGACACCCTGTGAGGTGGGTGGGGCTGAGAGACTTCAAAGAAGTGTGACTAGCCCAAGGTCACCCAGCAGCTGCATCTGGAGAAGCAGAGACGCGAACCCGGTTCCCCAGATTACGAGTCTACCGCTCTTAACCACTACACCACACTGGCTCTCTGGAACCACTACACCACACTGGAACACACTATAAGCTCTGCCACTGCCACCCGGGCATAACTATGCCAGTTGCTCTTTAGAACTTAGGATGGCAAAGTCTGAAGCAGCAAGAAGGACCTGAAGTCACAGAGCAGGCTGAAGAAGGGCTGTAGCCAGGGGCGAACGAAGGCATCGTGACACCTGGGGGGCGGGGCGTCACTACGTAGGGTGCATGTGCGGCATCACTACATATGACACTTGCGCTGTACGTAGCGACGGCGCACGTGCTATGTACATAGCGGTTTGCCAGCACCACTCGAGCGCCGTACGGACAGTGCCAGGATCCCTCCGTCGCCACTACAGCCATGGAGGACACTCTACATGCAGTTGTAGCGGTGACGGAGGGATCCCACCAGCGTCCATACGGCGCTCGAGTGGCGCCGGCGGCAAACCGCTATGTACAGCACATGTGCGTTGTTGTTATGTACAGAGCATGGGTGCGATGCCGCACATGTGCTGTACATAGTGGTTTGCTGCCGGCGCAGGGACCCTCTGCTCGCAGCTGCAGCTGAGAACGGAGGATCCTCCGCATGTGGCTGCAGCGGCGCAATGGCTGCTCATGCCGTCGTGAACCCCTGCCTTCTTGTCACCTCCCAGACATGGCACCTGGGGCGCACCACCACCACCCATTGCGACACCACTGGCTGTAGCTCACTGATAGAGCATCTGCCTTGCATGCAGAAGGTCCCAGGTTCAATCCTGAGCATCTCCAAGCAGGTCTGGGAGTATGCCCTGTATGAAACCCTAGGGAGACAATTCCAGTCAGTGCAGGCAATACAGTGGTACCTCGGTTTATAAACACAATTGGTTCCGGAAGTCTGTTCATAAACTGAAGCGAACTTTCCCATTGAAAGTAATGGAAAGTGGATTAATCCGTTCCAGACGGGTCCGCGGAGTACTCAACCTGAAGCGTACTTAACCCAAAGCATGGGTGTAATTGGTTCCGGAAGTCTGTTCATAAACTGAAGCATTCATAAACTGAAGCGAACTTTCCCACTGAAAGTAATGGAAAGTGAATTAATCCGTTCCAGATGGGTCCGCGGCGTTCGTAAACCGAAAATTCATAAACCGAGGTGTTCATAAACCGAGGTTCCACTGTACTGATTTGGATGGACCATTGGTCTGGTGACAACCCTTTCCAATGATTGAAGAATGCGTTGTCTGATAAGGCATTGATTACGGCATTATTTTTGGAAATAGTGAGATAGAGCAGACTTATAAAACAGAAATGGAGTGGCTGTAGGCTGGTGGTGGTCTTGACCAAGATGAATTCATTTTAATAAATCACCCTAGTCTGGGGTGTAATATTTGCACATGATAATTACCAGCCGTTGTATGGCGATAAGTGGTAAACCACATTTAGTAGCATGAAGAATAGGCCAGAGGGATGCCATTTTGCCAGTTATAATACATACTCATGCTCTTGGAGTCAGACCTCAGACATTTATTTTTGACATTTGTACAGTGGTTGTTATGTTTTGGAAGTTAGCAGAAGACACCCACAAGAAATATGTTGTGTTTGGTGGATCCAGTTGTTCACAGTCAATCTTCTAGACAAATATTGAGTAAAATATATGTTATAGTCTGTAATTGAAATTTGCATATAGAACTCTCTCAAGCTCTGAACTGTGGCGTTACTTAAGGAGAAATCTTTGCAATATAGTTCTAGCCCTCATCATTTATAATAGTTCAATTCATTTTCTTTCCATTAAAAACACTCCTAATCATAGAGCTTTAATGCTGTAACAAATATGCATGTTATCAAAGGACAGATGTTACCCAATATATGCTTACATATCCACCATTGAAATAAATATAATTTGTATTTTTTCACCCACTTGAATTAGTGTGGTATTCAGACATGAGCAATAGTCTTGACTGTGGTTACTATTCAGATGTATTGCATTAAAATAATAATAATAATATATACATAATTGATATTATTATTTATTTATTTATTTATTTATTTATTTATACCCCCGCCCATCTGGCTGGGTTTCCCCAGCTACTCTGGGTGGCTTCCAACAGAAAAATAAAATAAAATAATCTATTAAACATTAAAAGCCTCCCTAAACATATAATGGAGTTAACTTTTTTAAAAGCAGCACATCTACAGTATTTGCCAGATAACTTCCTGTACACTTGAGCTGGCTACTTTATTATAAACCTTTAAGTACCAGGTGAAAATGTTCCTCTACAACCAAGCTTTTGGCTAATTAACACCCTGTTGTTGTTTAGTCGTTTAGTTGTGTCTGACTCTTCGTGACCCCATGGACCAGAGTACGACAGGCACTCCTGTCTTCCACTGCCTCTCGCAGTTTGGTCAGACTCATGTTGGTAGCTTCGAGAACATTGTCCGGCCATCTCGTTCTCTGTCGTCCCCTTCTCCTTGTGCCCTCAATCTTTCACAGCATCAGGGTCTTTTCCAGGGTGTCTTCTCTTCTCATGAGGTGGCCAAAGTATTGGAGCCTCAGCTTCAGGATCTGTCCTTCCAGTGAGCACTCAGGGCTGATTTCCTTCAGGATGGATAGGTTTGATCTTCTTGCAGTCCATGGGACTCTCAAGAGTCTCCCCCAGCACCATAATTCAAAAGCATCAAGTCTTCGGCGATCAGCCTTCTTTATGGTCCAGCTCTCACTTCCATACGTCACTACTGGGAAACTATAGCTTTAACTATACGGACCTTTGTCGGCAAGGTGATATCTCTGCTGTTTAAGTTGCTGACTAGGTTTGTCATTGCTTTTCTCCCAAGAAGCAGGCGTCTTTTAATTTTGTGACTGCTGTCACCATCTGCAGTGATCATGGAACCCAAGAAAGTAAAATCTCTCATTGCCTCCATTTCTCCCCCTTCTATTTGCCAGGAGGTGATGGGACTAGCGGCCATGATCTTAGTTTTTTTGATCCATGGATAACATCCTATACCCTTTCAAATGTGTTTTTGGGAGGAGTGGGTTACTGGATTGTTTTTGTTCTTGTTTTTATTATGAATGTTGTGCTTTTTATCTTGTATTTTTATGTTGTAAGCTGCCCTGAGATCTACGGATGAAGAGCAGTATACAAATGTAATAAATAAAACAATAAATAATAATATATATATGTACACCTCAAAACATGCTGAGAATCTCAACAGCATAAACCAATTTGTTGGAGCCATTAAAAAGCCATGTGGTCACATTGGATCAGATCTAGATTTAAGCCTTGTCCAGGCATGCATTGTAGAGAGTAAATGGGTGATCACTGTGTTGGACAGGGTGCTGGAATAAATGAGCCATTATCCTGATCCATGTTCTTATGTTAACCAAGATGGATTATTAAAGTTCAGCAAGGCAATAATGCTTTGAGTGTGAACTTGGGCCAATGAGGGCTTTCGAGAAGCTTCAAGACCCAGATAGAGAGACCCTGAGGGCCACTCTAATAGTTTAATGCCTTCACCACAGGGCAATTCGCCAGACCCAAACAAACAAGACTAATGTAGTTCCAACTGATTAAAAACAAAATGAATGAAACCCTTCAAATGAAAAAGAAGTAAGTTCTACTGTGTTCAGTCGGACCTTTGCCCAGGAAAATCTGCATTACGTTACGTTGAACACTGAATGTGGAAGCTTATGTCTAAAGTCAATTAACGGAGCAAACACTATTGTGTTTGCTGGATGTTTAATGGTTATTGTCACAGATGGGGTGTTGGCTACTCCCGAGTAAGCACTCCACACATCCTCTGGATTTTCATAGTTTTATTGTGCATGCTATATACAGTGGTGAGATGTCTCAAATCATGTCTGCTCTGCATGGGGCAGAAGCCCACAATGGCGTCTCGTGGGCTCTGACCCCCCTTTTAAGCCTGGGCATCCAAACGCCCCTCCTCCTTGCTCTATGGGTCCTCCGTGGTCCCAAACCAGGCTCCTGAGGTGCCGGTCTACCTCCTTTCCAGCCCCTGCTGAAGCTAGCTCCTCCCCTGCTTCCCTGCTACCAGCCTGGAGCTGAGCCACCAGGACTCTGCAGAGCCCTGGACCCGTCTTAACCCTTCCTGTTCCTGATTTAAACTCCCAGACTTGCTGCTGCTCTCCCATCTGATGGAAGTAAGCAGAGTGGGCTGCTCTCTGCAAGCCCTCTCTCTTACATCCACTCCCCCTCCAGGCTCCCCCCTCCCCCCTTTCTGAGGCCTGGGTTGCCTGGTCTGATGTCTGTAAAGAGGGCTGGAAGCCTGACAGGTCTTCCTCCTCTGCTGTAGTGTGTGTAAAATCCTGTTCCCAGTCGGTGCTGGGTGGCTGGTCCGTGTAGTTCCCTCCGTTGTCATCCTCCTCCTCCCTCTGGACAATTGCTTCCGATTCCCGGAGGGCTCCTTGGGTCTGCATCTCCCAAGCTCCCCACCTGGGATTGCCCTCCCCCTCTGTGTCCCCTGTGCTACTGACATGTGGTGGTTCGGATCTGTGGGAGAAAGGAGCGTGCAGTTCCAGTGTGCGGCCCTCCCCTTGCATGGTGTGCATAGGTGCCTCTGCGTTTTGGGAAGCAGGAGTGTCCTGCCTGGCCATCAGACATTTTAACCCCCCTCCCCCCTTCGGGAGCCCGGGCTCGCTGTGGCACTGTAGACCTCCTCCTCTTCCTTTCTTTCTGGAACCTCTTGGCTGCCTTCTCCCTCCACCCTTCTGTCTAGTGTCTTTTGTGTGATTTCCTCCCCCTCCCTCCTGTCAGCGTCTTGTGTTGGATGTGTGTCACGTCCTCTGAACCTTGGGCTTTCCCTGAAGTGTGAGAGCAAAGACCTGTGACCCACGGGATGGACCTTTCTCGCTGTAGGTACTTCCCCCCTGAAGGTGACAGGGTTGATCTGTGTCAGAACCTTGAAGGGCCCCAGCCTTCTGGGTGCCAGCTTCTTCCCCCTTCCTCCCATGGGAAGGCCTTCTGACCACAGCCAGACCCTGTCCCCTCCGTGGAAGACCTTCTCCAGTCCCCTGTGATGGTCTGCCCCCTCCTTGTAAGCCTCATTGCCCCTTGCCACGTCTCCATCCAGTTGTTGGTGTACTGTCTCCCTCCTCTCACCCCATGCCTCAATAGGTGGTCCCCCAATCTCCCCCTCCCCCTGCTCTGGGAAGGCTCTGGGGTTTCGCCCAAGACTGGCCTTACTGGGTGTGAGCCTCGTGAAGACATGTACTGCATGCCCCTCCGTGGGGTTGTCATGATATTGCCTGAGAATCTTCCCTCTGAGGGAGTCCTGGGGCATATACCGGGCATCATTGCTAAAGAGTAACCCCTCTTTCTCTGCAAGCCCTTCCCCTGCCCCCTCTCCCTCCCTCAAGTCCCTCCGTATGTTCTGGGTAAAAGTGTCCTCTTTGGTGAGTTGGCTCAGTTTCTCTTCCTGCATCCCCGCCTCTGCGTCGTTCCATCCGCCTGGGGAGCTGATGTGGTGCGATCCTGAGGATTCTCCTTCTTCCATTTTCACGATGGCCACCGTGGCTGTGTGCTCTCGGTGTTCTCCTCCTTCCCTGCCATCTGCATCTCCGAAGGTGAGATCTCCCTGGCACTGGCTGCCCACAGGGTCATGGTCAATTAAGTCAAAAGCTAGCACTTCTGAGTGCCTATTCACTGTCCTCTTCAGAGAGGGGGTCTGTTGCGTGACCTCACCCTCCTGCAATTCCCTGCCGTCTATGGCCGAGACGCTCATGGGAAGCTTCCTTGGGAAAAGGGGAATCTGATTCTGCCTAGCAAAGTCCACCGATAGGAAATCATTGCTGCTGCCCCTGCAGAGAAGCCCGACTGTCTCCTGGGTCTGGCCTCTTGGCAGCTGCAGACTTACTTCCATCACTTTGCCGTGCTGTGGGGTGTTCCAGGAGGGCTCTGTTGCTCTTCCTCCGCCTGGCCACTCCCCTCCTGATCTGGCATCCAGGCTTGTGTCTGTGCCTGCCTGCTCTCGCCATTCCTTCCTCTGGGGGCAGTGTTCCACCAAGTGGCTGGGTGCATTGTAAAGGCATCTCCCGCCTTTCTCTTCCCTCTGTTTTCCCGCGTCAGCGTTTGAAAGTACCCGCGCGCGGGCTTTGTCCCTCTGCATCACATCTGGCTGGAGGGGTCTGTGCTGGGCTGCAGCTGCCTCCCCGGGACTGTATGGGAACTTGTGGCCGCTGCCTTTCCCCTCCGTCTGTCCCCTCTGCCCGGACTCGCCTCTCAGCCTCCTGCACTTCCACGCCACCATGCCTCTCAGCCTTAGAGCCAGCTTGTGCTGAGGGTCGCCCTACAAAGTGCTGGCCCGTCCCGAGTGTCCTCTCTGCTTGTCCAGCCTCCGCTCCTCCGGCTTGGCTGTGTTCAGAGCTGCTCGGTTCACTAAGCCTGGCTTCCCCTGTGCCCGGGTGCCTACCTGGTGTTTGAGCCGTTCCATAGTTGCAGGGTGCTGGCTGCAGCTTGCTCTCTGCTACCCCCCTCACGCATGCCAATCCTCCCTTGGCATCTCTCTCTTCTGCTTTAGATGCTGCCAACTTCATGCCGGCTGCTACATTTGCAGCCCTCTTCCCTCGGGGTAGCCATCAAAAGATTGTGGGCTTGCTGTCACAGATGGGGTGTTGGCTACTCCCGAGTAAGCACTCCACACATCCTCTGGATTTTCATAGTTTTATTGTGCATGCTATATACAGTGGTGAGATGTCTCAAATCATGTCTGCTCTGCATGGGGCAGAAGCCCACAATGGCGTCTCGTGGGCTCTGACCCCCCCTTTTAAGCCTGGGCATCCAAACGCCCCTCCTCCTTGCTCTATGGGTCCTCCGTGGTCCCAAACCAGGCTCCTGAGGTGCCGGTCTACCTCCTTTCCAGCCCCTGCTGAAGCTAGCTCCTCCCCTGCTTCCCTGCTACCAGCCTGGAGCTGAGCCACCAGGACTCTGCAGAGCCCTGGACCCGTCTTAACCCTTCCTGTTCCTGATTTAAACTCCCAGACTTGCTGCTGCTCTCCCATCTGATGGAAGTAAGCAGAGTGGGCTGCTCTCTGCAAGCCCTCTCTCTTACAGTTATTGTTATTGTATTTGTTTAAAAAAACAATAAAATTTTGGTGTTGTTTTTTTCTTTAAAAAATCAGCATAATATTGCCACCTAATAGCAAAATATAAATCATGTTTACTGAGAAGACATATTGCACTCAATAAGGCTGAGCACCCAGTAATTGTGCCTCAGAATGCAACCTTGGGGAGCAATCCTAAGCTCATGGGAAGAATGGCTGAGAGGTTATGGGATCCTGGTAGACAGGAAGGTGGGTTTGTGGATATGGAGGCTAGGGTACCAAAATCTCCTAGATGTGAGCACAGAAAGCTGTGCTGGTGTTGGGTGGGGTCAAAATTCCAGAGGCATGTTGTGAAATGTTGTGGATCCACAGGAACGCAGGAAAGATATCGGTGAAAAACTGTAGCTCAGTGCTAGAGAATCTGCTTTGCATGCAAAAGGGCCCCAGGCTGAATTGCTGGATGCCTGCTGGTAGAGCAAGCAAAAACTGCTACCTTGAACCCTAGAGAGCAGCTGCCAGTCAAAGTAGACAATACATACTACATGGACCAATGGTTTGACTCCGTGCAAGGCACCCTCCTGTGTTCCTAGGCCTTCTCAGTCCCTGGCCATTCACCATAAACAAGTTCTGAAAACACACCTAGCCCGGGAAGTGTCGTATTTATTTGCGTGCCAAGGTACCAAGACATCCCCCCCAATAACTCACACCTCAGACAATATTTTAAGTTTAAGGTTTTTGGCATTAATTTGGCCACAACTTTATTTAAATACAACTGAATGTGAGTGGTTGCTTAGGCATTGGTTCTTGCCATCTGTCCCCTGCCTGGGACAGATCTGACTCCCACTAGCCTAGTAGGGGAGCCTAGTAGAGCACCCTTACCAGGAGAGATCTGGGCAGGGGGCCACGCCTTGAGGCTCATGCCTGGCCCTGGCCCCTGGTGGGGATACACAGACTACATGTATAGCCCCAGGATTCCTTTAAAGGAATATCCCTAAAGGCAGCAGCAACCATGAGGGGCAGGCCCAACCAAATCCATACCCCTCAACCATCCAATTTGAACCAATGCCTAACCGCCAACCTTACAAGTTGTGACTTATTGCAGCGTAGTAGGAAAGAACCACCTGGCACCAGCCAATCAGCCAAGTGGCAAAATTCCTACCAAGCCCCTGATCCAAAACAGGCGACCCCATGAGAGGCGCAGCAAGGTCCATGCAAAAACACGGGGGATTCGTTGCAAGCAGCAAAAGTGGAACTGAAAGCTGCTCTCTAAGCATATATAGGGTAAGGCTGTCAATCAATCACTTGCTACAAACAAATTTTCCCAGCAACAGCACACATGTGGCCATCAAAACTGACCTGCCTCTCCCACCCTGGGATGTCCTGTTAACCCTTCCGCAACCCATGCTCTCCTTTATGGGAGAACCTGCTTTCCCTCCCACTGCATTCAATGGGAGGGGCATTTTAAGCAGGGGAAAATAGAGAGGGAAATGAGCAGTGGGAAACAAAGGGTTGGGGGGGGGACATCTCTGGATGTGATGGTAGGACCACTGTAGATCTTCCCAGGAGAAGGAAAGTGATTCCTTAGTCAGGGTACTGTTATGCAAGTTTTTGGTGGACAGAACTTCAAGCTCAATGAAGTCCAGTATGCTGAGCCAAAAGTCCCATCAACCCTTCCCCCAAATTCAGAAAGACGAGTTCCTGATTTGATATCAATTTCCTGCATTTACTGGCAACTGTAGCTAACATTAAGTAGGATATTACTCATCATCTGCATGTTGAAGAGTTAAGGTAAAATGACAAGATGCTGATTACTTCTCTATCTATCAGGGGAGGTGCTCTTATGACATCTATCAGCATGATATCTAATCACTGTAAGAGCGGAACAAATTTATAAAAAGATTCCTCTGAAATTGCAAGTTCTATTTTGAGATATATATATATATTTTAAAAAATACCCCACCATGAAAGCAGTTGTGCCTATGATTGCATTTTACCAGAGACCTACTGGTACATGCCTTCCTGCTAAATATAGACTCTGTACAAGAGTTGGAGGATGTCACTATGCTTGAATTATAATTACAAGAAGGCAAAAAAAAAGAGGGAGGGTGAGGGGGGAAAGTGCCCCCGCTCATCAAAGCCAAAGGTGAGAAAACAAACTGACAAAAGGACAGCACTTAAAAACAGGCCATCCACGTACATAAGACATATGCAGCAAAATGTCAGCAATTAATGCACAAAGTAAAAGGTTTTCAAAGTACGGTATATATAAATACTGATGACTCACAAATTGGGGATGGGGGGGGGGGACAGGTAGCAGAAACACTATGCAAAGAGGAGCCCAGTCGTTCCAAACGAAAATTGCAAATGCAACGAAGTTCCTGTCAAGGAACTTACAATGGAGAAACAATTTAGCATACATAATCTTTCCCAGTTTCTTCAAGGGTCTAGTCCAGTGGTAGTCAACCTTTTTATACCTACCGCCCACTAATGCATCTTTCTTGATGGTAAAATTTCCTTACCACCCACCAGTGCTCGATGGAAGGAGGATTCAGCTTGTGCTATAGAACCCCCTACCGCCCACCTAGAACCCTGAAACACCCACTAGTGGGCGGTAGGGTCCAGGTTGACAACCCCTGGTCTAGTTCATTGACTCTTATAGAATCAACCGACATTAAATTCAGTGGATTCTTCTCCATGTTGAACTTGATATACAGGAAGCTGATGTCAGGAGTATGGGCAGGTGTCAGGCTCTGGGGCCTGTAGTGCTTTGCAGGACTGGGGCCTGCCTCAGTTTGTGCTGGAGAAGCAAGGAGTGGCCACTCAGGTGAGGCCTCAGCTTGTGCTGGAGAAGCAAGAGTGGTCACTCAGGTGAGGCCACTTGATACCTCACTGCACCTGGTGGCAGGAGCTGGGAGGGATAAAAGCTCAGCATTTCCCTTCAGCTCTTTGCCACAGCAACGCTATCGCTGCCTGGTTGCCTCTTGCTCCTTGAACCCTTGCCTTGTCGACGCCTTGTTCCTTGGACCCTCGCCTTGCCGATGCCTTGATCCTTGACCCTTGGACCTTTGCCTTGCCAACGCCTTGCTGCTTGACTCCCAGACCTTCGCCTCTGCCTTGCTCCTTGACCCTGCAACTGCCTGCCTTGCACCTGCTCCTGCTTCTACACCACCATCTTGCCTCTGGTCCTGACGTCCTCAGCCAGGGCTTCAATTGCCCACCGACCAGACTGTGACAGCTGAAGATCCATACGTGCATATTTTTCATTGAAACAAATCTTCATATACTTAGGCAAATTCTTAATAAGATGTAGGAAAATACATGTTTTCCAAAAACAGCTCAAGTCCAGGACTCCTATGGCTTTCCGTGGAGGAAGGGGACTGGGTAAAATCTGGAGTGTAGCTTTGGGGCTGAGGAGAAGTGCTTGGAGATAGCACCTGGCAGGGGAGTATAAGACCCAAGGCTCCCTTCTTTGTGTAGAGCACGTTCACTTGGAAGCCAAGTTATTCCAGCTTGTTTTCTGGACTTCCACTGCCCCTCTTCCTCATCTCTGAGGCATTTTATATCCTCCAGGTTCCCCACCCACCAGGCAGATGAATGAGAGGACCCCTAGCACAGGTGGAGCCTCTAAGCAATGTCCAAACATTGTCTCCTCGTGAATCATTGCTTGGTTGGGGCTTGGTGGTGGGGACCAGGGCCTACTTAATGAGCAGGGTGCTGGCAAAGGACGTTTGAGCTCCTGCAGCCCAACATACCTGCCCTCAGCCCGTTTGACCAATAACATCCTTGCCTACAGTCACATGGGCCAGCATAAACTTAGCCTCCAACAGCATAAAAGTAGCCAACTCAAGTCAGCGTGCTCACAAGCATTAATCACCCCAGCGCTAGTTCTGCTCTTCAGGAAAACAGATTTTCTTTCCAGAGAGCACTACCAGTGGCAAGAAATTAATTATTGTATTTGTTATTCTTCCAGTTTCGCTGCGTTAACAAGCTCTGACCTGAACTGGTTAATCACTTGTTGGCAGTCGCAGACTTGAAAGGCTCGCACCAGAGACACTTTGCTATTAAGCTAATGATACAAATATTCCTTTTTCGCTGTTTAGTAATTAACGTATTCATTGATCTCTAATTGCTCAGCAATTTGTATCTCTGTTTCATTAATTCCTTGAGAATTAATATTCATTTTGTACCATGGGACATTCTTCCTCTCTTTTTAGCCATTAGTTCGATGAGATTATGCTCCAAATAAATGGCCCTGTCACAGTTACTGTGTGGGCAGCACTGCATTTAAAAGAGTGTACCCTGTGTGGTGCAGGCAGCGGGTGCATTAGATGGCGGGTGAATTGCAGCCAAATCAGGTCCTGGCATCACTGGTTATAAGGATCTCAGGTAGCAAGTGACGGGGAAAATCTCATCTATTTGACACATACATGGACAATCCAAATCAGAATAATTTTTAAACGAAATTTTTTCGTAACTCTTGTTTTACTCATGTAACATAAATTCAGATTTGGGCTGGAGTCCTATATATGCTTATATGGTAGCAAGTCCCATTAAATTCAATAGTTTTTTTTTCTTCTGGCAAGACACACATAGGATTTTGTTGTTCATCAATTAAATAATGAGGCTACATCTGTACCTGGACTAGATGAATCCCAAGCCGGAATTAAGATTGCCGGAAGAAATATCAACAACCTCAGATATGCAGATGACACAACCTTGATGGCAGAAAGTGAGGAGGAATTAAAGAACCTTTTAATGCGGGTGAGAGAGGAGAGAGCAAAATATGGTCTGAAGCTCAACATCAAAAAAACCAAGATCATGGCCACTGGTCCCATCACCACCTGGCAAATAGAAGGGGAAGAAATGGAGGCAGTGAGAGATTTTACTTTCTTGGGCTCCTTGATCACTGCAGATGGTGACAGCAGTCACAAAATTAAAAGACGCCTGCTTATTGGGAGAAAAGCAATGACAAACCTAGACAGCATCTTAAAAAACAGAGACATCACCTTGCCGACAAAGATCTGTATAGTTAAAGCTATGGTTTTCCCAGTAGTGATGTATGGAGGTGAGAGCTGGACCATAAAGAAGGCTGATCGCCGAAGAATTGATGCTTTTGAATTATGGTTCTGGAGGAGACTCTTGAGAGTCCCATGGACTGCAAGAAGATCAAACCTATCCATTCTTAAGGAAATCAGCCCTGAGTGCTCACTGGAAGGACAGATCGTGAAGCTGAGGCTCCAATACTTTGGCCACCTCATGAGAAGAGAAGAATCCTTGGAAAAGACCCTGATGTTGGGAAAGATTGAGGGCACAAGGAGAAGGGGACGACAGAGGATGAGATGGTTGGACAGTGTTCTCGAAGCTACGAACATGAGTTTGACCAAACTGCGGGAGGCAGTGGAAGACAGGAGTGCCTGGCGTACTCTGGTCCATGGGGTCACGAAGAGTCAGACACGACTAAACGACTAAACAACATCAACAACATCAACAACAACAGGGTGTTAATTAGCCAAAAGCCTCGTTGTAGAGGAACATTTTCGCCTGGTGTATATTTATATACTTAAAGGTGTATAATAAAGTAGCCAGCAAGTTGTACAGGAAGGTATCTGGCAAATACTGTAGATGTGCTGCTTAAAAAAAAGTTAACTCCATTATATGTTTAGGGAGGCTTTTAATGTTTAATAGATTATTTTATTTTATTTTATTTTATGCAGCGCGACTTCTGGTGTGGTGGCCATTTTGGAACAGGGCAGAGCAGCATCAAAAGTCGCTTCTGAGCATGGTCCGCCCAGTTCCAAAATGGCGGCAGCGCTACTTCCAGTCTGCTACTTCTGGTCCAGTCCCTTATTTCTCAGGCCAGAACTTGGCAGGTATGGCTCTTCCATGACACCCTAAGTCAGTTGCCTGAGGAAGCAGCCACCTCACTCAGTCTAATGGTAGGGCCAGCTACCTCACCCCCAATTTCTGCTTCTTTCCCCATAGTGTTTAGTAAAGATCCTTGTCACATTATACATCTCCCTGCCCCAATTCCACAATATTGTCTGCGGTTGGAGGAAGAAGAGGAAGCATTTGAGGTGATGCTATTTCCCCATGTGAGAGAAAAGGGGAACCTGGTGTCATTTAGTGTATTGACTCTGTGATCTGTGTTACATTTAGTTCCACTCTTAAATGCAGAGAAATGATAACTCCTAAAAAGTAGAACACTGGGCCTTCTTACACAAAATGTTAACTATTATTTCTTTCACCAGAGGACTGTTTTGAAGCTGTCAGGCTTGGATCTTGCTTCCCGCTGAGTTAAATGAGGACATTTGACAATGTCCCTGCTGCTGTGTGTCTTGGTAAAGTTGAAATGTACTGAGTGGCAACTCCTTGAAAAAAAAATTGCTCCCAGCTACGACTCTTTGCAGCTTGAGTTCTCGTGCTCCTGAAATAACAAACAGATATTAGCATTTGCTCAAAAGAGAACGGAACACTCAGCTTCAAAAGGAACACACCGGAGACAAGCAAGGGGGGAAGTTGGATCTCATCGTTTAATGGGACAGTTATTGAGATCAGACATAATAATAAGAAAATAACAATGTGATAAAGCTGTCTGTATGATAAAGTGGTAAGCCAATTCCAAAAGACCAGGTAGCATGCCCTGCCAAATAATTTTAAGCCACTCTACCCAGTTGTGCTACAAAACATGAGTCTGACCAAACTGCGGGAGGCAGTGGAAGACAGGAGTGCCTGGCGTGCTATGGTCCATGGGGTCACGAAGAGTCGGACACGACTAAACGACTAAACAACAACAACAACAACACAGTTGTAGCCATTCATTTAAATGGATGAACCTACCCATGACTTGCTTTGCCTTTTAGTTGGAAATAAGCTGTGCTTGGAGATATACTGTAGATCAGGCATGTCCAAAGTCCATTTTTGGGGCCTAATCCAGCCCGCCGGTTGATTTAATCCGGCCCCCATGGCACATACCTGCCAAGTTCTGGCCTGAGAAATAAGGGACTGGACCGGAAGTAGCAGACCGGAAGTAGCGCTGCCGCCATTTTGGAACTGGGCGGAGCATGCTCAGAAGCGACTTTTGATGCTGCTTTGCCCAGTTCCAAAATGGCCACCGCGCCAGAAGTCGCACTGCAGCCATTTTGGAACTGGGCAGAGCAGCATCAAAAGTCACTTCTGAACATACTCCACCCAGTTTCAAAATGGCCGCCGCACAAGAATAAACCGGGGGAAAACAAAAAAATCCATTTTTTCAGCTAGGAACAGCTGGAAAAATGGGGATTTCCCGGGGAATACGGGAGACTTGGCAGCTATGCCATGGCAGTATATGTCCTGGGGTAAAAGCAAAAAACAAACCTCAACAAACTTTGGTCGGCTCTCACACATGTTCACTTCGTCAAATTTGAAAAAGTTTGGGCACGCCTGCTGTAGATAGATACATACACATGATGAATCCTGCTGGATCAGGCCAGCAGTCCATCTATTCCTTCCTCTTGTTCTCACAGTGGCCAACTATATGCCTGTAGCAAACCTGCAAGTAGGATTTGAGCCCAAGAGCACTCTGCCCTCCTGTGGGTACCAGCAACTGGGGTTCAGAAGCATTGCTGCCTCGACCGGTGAAGGCAGAGCACAGTGATCATAGCAAGCAGCCAATGAGAGCTTTCTCCTCCATGAATTTGTCTAATTCTCTTCTAATGCCAGGGACCCAGGTGGCGCTGTGGTTAAACCACTGAGCCTAGGGCTTGCTGATCAGAAGGTCGGCGGTTCGAATCCCTGTGATGGGGTGAGCTCCCGTTTTTGGTCCCAGCTCCTGCCAACCTAGCAGTTCCAAAGCACATCAAAGTGCAAGTAGATAAATAGATACCAGTCTGGTGGGAAGGTAGATGGTGTTTCCGTGTGCTGCTCTGGTTCGCCACATGACCTGGAAGCTGTATGCCGGCTCCCTCGGCCAATAATGCGAGATGAGCGCGCAACCCCAGAGTCGGTCACGACTGGACCTAATGGTCAGGGGTCCCTTTACCTTTACCTTTACCTTCTAATGCCATCAAGGTTGGTGGCTATCACTGCATCCTGTGGGAGTGAAGTCCATAGTTCAGCTATGCCCAATGTGAAAAGTACTTTCTTTTACCTATCCTGAATCTTCCAACATTGAGCTTTATTGGCTGTCCAAGAGTTCTGGCATTATGAGAAGGGGAGAAAAAAATGTCCACTTTCTCCATTCCATGCATATATTTTTTTAAAAATTTTTTTTTGTCATGTCAACTGTTATTCACCTTTTGTCTGAACTAAAAAGCGCTAATTTTTTTTTTGGCCATACTTGTGAATCAATTATAATACATATATTGAATCAATTTGCAAGAAAATAAAATATAAAATAGCATGCATCATAAATAAAACAGCAGGGCACTAATCAAATCCAGCCCTTTGATCTCCCAACCTCAGACCCCTTTCCTTTAAATCAGGTGTTGGGAAGCTTTTTTATGTTGATCACATTCCTTCAGGGATAATCTATTAGGAGTTGCACATCAGCTGCTGGCAGGACCCAGAATTAAGGGAAGTTCTGTTTTTGGCTCTTTTCTGCCATATGAATGATCTCTTTCTCTCTCTCAAAATGTCCTTGGGGAAACAGTAGATTAGATTACAAAGAAGCGAATTTCCACACAAGCTAGGATTTTCTGTGAGGGCAAAATTATTTCTGAAGCTGGCTCTGGAATTGTACTCAACCAGTTTTCAGGTCATTCCGGAAATAATGTGTGAAACAAGGCCTAGAGAGCAGGAAATAGAACCTCAGCTTCTCCAAGTGAGGCAGGTCAAGTTATTATGGCACCTGAGGCAGAAAATCCCACAAGTACCTCTCCCCATCCCTGGAAGGAAAACCAAAAGAAAACAAAAATAATAAATAAAACCAGATACTAGTCTAGACCAGTGTTTCCCAACCTTGTGCCTCCAGATGTTTTTTGACTACAACTTCCATCATCCCTAGCTAGCAAGACCAGTGGTCAGGAATGATGGGAATTGTAGTCCGAAAACATCTGGAGGCACAAGGTTGGGAAACACTGGTCTAGACAGTGGACCAGTGCTGCTGCTACTGCTTTCGTTGTTGTTAAAATTAGTTCCCTTTATCTTTATCTTCCCAGATGCATGGGATCTCAAGAATAGCGTCAAGAGATTTACCTCTTAATGTTTTATTTTACATCCTCTTTTACTGGAAATATGTTATTTGCAGCCGTGGCGATCGGTAGCCTAAGTTCTTTAATCTTTTTCAAATGGGTTCAGTTAAACTAAAGGATGTAAACCTTCTATAATCTGTTTTTCATTTTGGCCAAGGGACTGCAATAACTCTGTGTTACCACAGAGCCTGTTATTTTAAGAGCTTTCCAGCCCCCATCTCTCTGTCTTTTCTTTAAAAAATGTGACTCAGTCACAGGAGTGTATTTAAACTCCCCTGGGATAAGTACTTTTCAGGGTGCACAGATGCTAGATATATACTTTCCCCAAAGCAAAGTATCTAAATCATATGTTTCGAAAGCAAAAGAACAATGACTGCATTATTAAGAGACAAACAACCTTCAAGGTGTTTCTTATCCAACAAACCCAGCATGCAGTAATTTCTTTTAATGTGAACTAAGCCTAGAGGTCTGCTTTCCCCTCTCTTCAGTCTTCAAAGCATTTTATTTTATGATATTGTTTGTCTCCCTGCCCCAATGAATTGTGTTGATTTTATATAGGCCGAGGGGCCTAAACATCTCGGCTGACATTTACCACGGACACAGGATGTTTGCGAGATCCAACCAAATCCTGACTCAAAGGAAGGTGCCTCAGATATAGTCTGGGCTTGTTAGATGTGAAGTTGAATCTGTAGGAGATGGTAGAAGACCAAGCAGTAGCATAGTGTTTGTTTGCCGGTGCCCCGGGCAGGGGCACAACATGCCCTGGGCAGGAGGACGGCACCCAAGTCCTCACCGCCACGGCCGCCAGAGGGTCCCCACCCCCACTGGAGCAAAGTGGGAATGCACTGAGCCACCTGCCCACCCACATAAGGGGGAGCCCTGCTGGCCAACATGGCCCTTGGCAGGCAGAGAGGAGCACAGGGGTGGGCCACCTGCACGGGGGCACCTGGTTCACCACCCATCAAAAATTATGCGCCCAGGGCCACAGCCCCTCTGGCACCCCCTACACTGTGTTGGGAGATTCATTCCCCGACTGCAGTCATAGGTTTATTGTGTATCATATGACTGTTTGTGTTTTCATTCCACAAAGTGGAAGTGACATAGACAGGATGTTTGTCTTACTGTCTTCCTAAGTGGGACTGTTGTTCCTTTGTTCTTACCTCTTTACTGGCTGTGATGCCAGAGAGAGGGAGCCATAATGTAGAGCTCCCAGTTTATATGCAAATAAACAGGGCCGGCCTTAAGGGCCAGGCCGTCAGGGGGGCGCTGCGCTGCGCCCACAAATACGGCAGCACTGGGAATCAGGGCAGGGCCGCCGGCAGAGGGATCTTTGCACCACGGCACCAGGGCGCCAGATATGCTTAAGACGGCCCTGTAAATAAAGCAGTTAAGCCTTATTTACTGGCTTGTGTGTGTTGTTCTTCATGTTTGTGAGAGCAATCGCAATGTGGCCTGTGGGGCCAGTTCAACAACTGGCCCGCTGGGACGGCTTAATGCTGACACACTGTGCCCCTGAAGCAGTTTTTGGCACCTCGATGATCCAGACCCATCCTGCCAGATTCCATGACAGAATATTCAGGCAGTTCAGAAGCGGTGGGGAAGAAAGAGGTAGCCATTTTTTCTTATTACCTAAGGGCAGTCTTGACAAGAGAGCAGTGATTTTGTTAATATGGCCGGCTGGATCTTTGATGAAGGTTGAACTGTTTCTTGGGGCTAGGGCCTCCTTGTCGGTGGCCAATTGGCTGGGCCATGGGACAGTAGAGCGAGAAATGGCCTCCTTGTCAGTGGCCAGTTGGCTGAGCCGTGGAACAGTAGGATGAGAGGTGACCGTGGGAGGGTGTATAAAGGTTGGCTGAGAAGAATGATTTTCTAGCTGAGCATCACAATAGGAGGATTCTAGATCTGGCATTGAAGAAAAGGAGCTCAAGCCGCCCGCTGTTGAATTCTGGTTATAAATGGGGCTCGTTTTTCTTGGAGACTTATTCCCCTTGAGGGGAGAGGTAGGAGAAGTATTTAGATCTATTAACGGTGACGAGGATGGACTGCTGTTCTTAGGAGGTGTGGGGACATTAGCCAGGAGGGATATCAAGTTGGACCTTGAAGAGGTCCTGATATTTGTTGAAAAACCCTGGGAAGTCTGGGACTTCTGGTTCACATGTAAATGCTGACAGCAGTTGCTGTATCCATCTTTCATCTTAATCAAAAGAAGCTGTTTAACATAGTCCCAGTCTGTCTATGATTTCTTGCTGTTCCGCTGGTGGAAGGTTACCATAGGATGTGATAATATCTTTCTCCTCGGAGTTTTTTAAATCGCTGATCTCTGGATGTGCATAGCTCACTGTCACTTGAGGGGGTATTCTAGGGATTGAAATCGAGCAGCTTACAAACTTGGCCTAAAGCAGGCTGCTTTCTGAAGCACTGGATAAGGGTCCAAATGGATTCTTATGGATGTGCACAGTCCTAGCGCACATTGCTACTCCTTTTTTGCATCTTTGCCACAGTGCAGTACATGAAGCTTGTTATATGGGCCCCTTTATCATGTGCCAGACCCAGCCCACATCCGTTCAGCAGATTGGCAGTGGCCACAGAATCTCGACATCTCCTGTTAGAAGGATCAGGGAGCAGTTGAGGAGGAAAGCTTCTGCCTCAGACCCTGGATAGCTCCTGTTGATCAAACAGTGCTAGATGGACAGTCTCACCTAGTATAAGACAGCTTCCATGTTCTCTGACCCAGGTGGATCATACAAGTTGTCCTTGAGGATCCAGAAGGGGGGGGGGAACCATTGGAGCTAGGCAATGTTGTATATTCAAGCACTGCAATCGGTTCCAAAGGAGACTTAATCAAGGTAGCTAATTTAATCTAAGATTGTAATGGGTTACTGTAATGTTTGTTCTGCTAATAATACTTGAGATTGTAATTTTAAATTGTTTTAGGGATGAAAATTGATTTAATAAATGATGAATGTACAAAAAAAATGAGAACTAGTTTCTATTAATCACAGCCCTGAGCAGCTGACTCATGCTCTCATCCAACTCTTAGACTTGTTCAGATGAAAGGGCAACCTTCCCAGCTCAACATAAAACAACAGGGGTTGTGAGGGTTTTGCACATATTGTCTTATGCACCAGGTCCAGTTCATACTATTCTTGCTCCTAAAGAAGGGAAGATTGCATAAATCAGTTTTGCTTGTGTAATGAGTCCTCATGTCATTGCACTGAATGCCCACCATGCAAGAGGATTGACAGTGCAGTGGCTGTATAAACTGATTATTGCTTATTTTACACTCCACCCTCTCTCATAATACTAGAACTCAGGGCCATCTAATGAAGCTGAATCTCAGAAGATTCAGGATAAATAAATAATCTTCGCACAGCTCATAATCAAACTATGGAATCCACTCCTGCAAGAAATACTGATGGACTCCAACTTGGATGGATTTAAAAGAGAAACATAAATGAATGGAGAATTAAGACCGTCCAAACTGCAAGTTGCTGGGAATCACCACTTGCTGTAGCCCTCATTTCCTTCTTAGAGGCATCTGGTTGGCCACTGTGAGAACAGAATGTATTTTGACAGTGTAGATATGTTTATCCATGAGTCAGGATGACAACATCTACATAAGTGTTCCTGACACAAGTTTCAGGATTAATATGGCCATTTCTATGAAACATTCCATATGATTATATTTTAAACACACACACACACACACACACACACACACACACACACACACACAAGGATCATCTGTTTGGAAAGAAATGCACAATGTTTTCCCATACATATGCTCAAAACTTACATGAGACGCAAACTCAAATAGGCATATTCCAAACAATCTGCATGCAAATGAAGACAACGGGTGCACTTAATGTTTCACACTCAGTATTTAATCCTTCAGTTACTTATAATCTGAGCCCATGAAGTTGATCAAATTGTCCCAGGATGAGCTTTCAGCTGAGGGTCACTTGGCCTTCTAAATCATGCTTCCAAATGGTGAGGATATCTTAACCACACATTAGTGGCAGATGCAAAATGGGCATTTGTGGCCTATCAAGTCATGGAAAGAATTTTGCCTCACTGGGAATCAGCAATGTGGGGAATTGAAAGATTATCCTCACCAGCTCAGAGGCAAAGCCACTCTCTCCATGCAGGAAGTCCCAGGTTCAATCCTCAGCGTCTTCAGGTAGAGCTAGCAATGGCCCTTGTCTGAAACCCTGGAGAGCCACTGCCAGTCTGGGTAGATTAGACGTTTTGGACTGCCATTCCCATCATTCCTGACTATTGGTCATGCTGGCTGGGCCTGATGGGAATTGTAGTCCAAACTGTACCACTTTGGCATCATCTAGCATAGATCTCCCATAGATAACCAAATTGCCCCTGGGTGAAATTTCTCACCCCAGGGTAGCTTGGTCATTTTTATCAGCTTGTGATGCTGTAAGGGAGAATCATCGGTTGGTTAAAGTGTGGTGCTGATAGCACCAAAGTTGCAGGTTTGATCCCTGTATGGGACAGCTGCCTATTCCTGCATTGCAGGTGGTTGGTCTAGATGATCCTCAGGGTCCCTTCCAACTTTAGAATTCTATGATTCTTAGGTTGCCACTTGCTAAACAGCGCTATGCATGCTCCCTTCTCCACATTGAATGGGACATTAGAGCCAGTCCTTTGAGGCCCATGTTCTGTCTCCTTCTAATTCTTCTAATTATATATGAGAGCATGTGGATTTATGGGAAGCAGTTAAAAATGTACCGGTTCTTTCTAATATCTGACACATTTCCAAAATCTTCTTTCCCTAAAATGCATGGCATATGCCAAATAAACGACGGCGAGATATGCTGTGGTTCCCCCCCCCCCCCGATGGCGCACAGTGTTATATCACTCCTCGCTGCTAGGAATTCCCTGCATACCCATCATGGGAAAGTGTGCAATATGAATGCAATTTTTATTTTATTGCTTCACTTTTCAAAATAGGCCTGTGCATCATTTTGATCATTCCTATATTTAGGGGGGGAAATGTTAACTTCCAACCTTCTCTCTGATTCCCTTTATAATGTCTTTGAAAGACTCGGCGATAAGCATATAGTAGCAGGTTTTTATGGGGATATAAATCTTTGTATAATATGAATAGTTAAAACCTAACAATGTGCTAGCATAGGTGAAATTGCACAATGAAGTGGAATAGACTGTTTTAACATGCCAGGTTTATCTCTTCTTCTTTAAGATGCTTTCCATTGTCAAATGCTGCTGTCTTGTGATATAATCAATCTGTGATCCTCTAGCACAGAACTGGATACCAGGATACATAAAATATGGTCCCATCCCTTATTTGACCAACCAACTATTGTACTCTGCAGGAGAGGACATCCTACAGATACCACCTCTTCTGGTCTGTTCCATATGATGCAGGAATCATGAATTTATCCATTGGAGCTCTCTCCCATTGCATATCAGAATGGAGCCATCTCTATTGTCTTTATTACACCTGATGAAGACATTCTCCTCTTAGCAAGTCTTTTGAATGGATCGTCTAATTCCAGTCTGCATTGGATTTGAAATGGGTTTTTTAATGCGCATTTTTATTGGCATTCTCTTTGGGATGTTTCACGGGATGCGACTTGCAAATGAAACGAAACAAACAAACAAACTGTACAGCTTGTCATCTGCCAAGCCACACAGACTATGAGTCACGTATGGCAGCCTGCCAAGGACTTGATCGACTTTACTGGCTGCCGGAACTGCACAAAACAGGGGTGCTTTCAGTTCCCTATATAGGCAGGACATTAATTGTAACAGTGCCCTGCAGTACAGAAGGGCTGGATGCTGGGCGATGCGAGCATTTCTCTCCCCCCCCCCACAGGTAGTTGAGAGGGCACAAAGTCATCATCATCATCAATATTTATATGGGTGCCTACTGAGATTTATTGTGAATAATTATTGTGAAAATAAGAGGGGGGCATGAAATGTTGTCCTTGCTCAGGCTGCCATATTACCAAATTCAAGGGACGCAGGTGACACTGTGGTCTAGTGGTCTTCAACCTTGGGCCTCCAGATGTTTTGAGACATCAATGCCATCATCCCTGACCTGCTAGCTAGGGATCGTGGGAGTTGTAGGCCAAAAACATCTGGAGGCCCAAGGTTGAGGACCACTGGTCTAAACCACTGAGCTTCTTGGTCTTGCCGATCAGAAGGTCGGTGGTTCGAATCCCCACAATGGGGTGAGCGCTCATTGCTCTATCCCAGCTTCTGCCAACCTAGCAGTTTGAAAGCACGCCAGGGCAAGTAGATAAATAGGTACTGCTGTGGCGGGAAGGTAAATGACATTCCCATGCACTCTGGTTTCCATCATGGTGTTCCGTTGAGCCAGAAGTGGTTTAGTCATGCTGGCCGCATGACCCAGAAAGCCCCATAATCGCCTTTGACTGGACTTAACAGTCCAGGGACCCTTTACCTTTTACCTTACTGTAAGGGTGCCTCCCTACAGGGAGCCAGCCCCCATCATCCTAACGTCCAGCTCGCCAAGCACAGGGAGCAGCAGTGGGTCTGAAGCAGCCAGGGGGGGAGGGGAGAGACTCGGAGGGAGACAGAAGCCAGTGTGCGGAACGATGGGAAAGCTCAGGGGAGGAGAGATGTAGGCAAGGGCTCAAGGATGCTGGAGAGCCCTTCCACTGCCTTGACCAGGAGGAGGCTGAGAGGGCATCGCAGGTCATGTTTTAAGCTGTCTCTGCACTGTAAATACTTTGCACAATAAAAGTCTTTAAAGACAAACTGGACTCAAGCGGAGTTACTCTAGAGTAGCCACCACAACCCTCTGACACTTACCTTTTACCAAATTCTACCCCTGAGTACAAAAAGTTGAGAAGTCACCAGGTGACTGTCAAGCCTAAAGAGTACAGCAAGTGAGAGGCACATATTTGTGCCAAGAGGTAAGTTGATTATATCTCAGGTTCTGGTCCATTTTCAATCCATTACTACATAACCAGACCCTCCAAGTGTCCCTATTTTCCAGGGACAGTCCCAGATTGATGGAAGCCGTCCCGGTTTCTGATCTGACCCCGGAATGTCCTGCTTTTCCTTAAAAGGTAAAGGGACCCCTGACCATTAGGTCCAGTCGTGACTGACTCTGGGGTTGCAGCGCTCATCTCGCGTTATTGGCTGAGGGAGCCAGCGTACAGCTTCCGGGTCATGTGGCCAGCATGACAAAGCTGCTTCTGGCGAACCAGATCAGCACATGGAAATGCTGTTTACCTTCCCATTGTAGTGGTCCCTATTTATCTACTTGCACTTTGACATGCTTTCAAACTGCTAGGTTGGCAGGAGCTGGGACCGAGCAACAGGAGCTCACCCCGTCACAGGGATTCGAACCGCCGACCTTCTGATCAGCAAGCCCTAGGCTCAGTGGTTTAACCCACAGCTTTTCCTTAGGACGTCCCTATTTTCATTGGAGAAATGTTGGAGGGTATGGAGTTATGCAACCCCTGAGCCAAGGAGATAAGTTAACTATATAACCTTTAGAAGACATCTGAAGGCAGCTCTGCATAGGGAAGTTTTTTTTAATAGTTAACATTTTGTTATGTTTTTATATAGGTTGGAAGCAGCTCAGTCAGATGGGTGAGTACGGTGGTAATGGTGGTGGTGGTGGTGGTGATGATGATGATGGAATAGGACATTCTTATTTTCATTGGAGAATTGTTGGAGGGTATGCATAACTCTTCGAACAAGGGTAGCCAACTTCAACTCCCATCAGCCCTAGCTGATGGTTAATTATCAGGGATTATGGGAGCTGTAGCCCCAAATGTCTGGAGAATACTAAGTTGGGGAAGGCTGGTTTACAATGAATGGTGATGTCTCTTCAGGGTGTCAGGCAAAGGTCTTTCACAGCTCTACCTAAAGCATGGGTAGGCAAACTAAGGCCTGGGGCTGGATCCAGCCCAATCGCCTCCTAAATCCAGAATGTGTCCTTTTATTTAAAATGCATCTCTGGGTTATTTGTGGGGCATAGGAATTTGTTCCCTCCCCCCCCCCAAAATAGTCCAGCCCCCCACAAGGTCTGAGGGACAGTGGACCGGCCCCCTGCTGAAAAAGTTTGCTGACCCCCTGACCTAAAGTATTCCCATGAAGTACATTTGTCTGTCTGTCTGTCTGTCTGTCTGTCTGTCTGTCTGTCTGTCTGTCTGTCTGTCTGTCTGTCTGTCTGTCTGTCATACTTATGCCCCACCTTTCTCATTCAGAAGCAGAACCTTTCAAGACAGCTCAAAATGCATTTTCCCTCCAAAGCACTGAGACACTTTGGGTGGAATTCAGCATCACGCTATTAGGAATATAGTACCCTCACAAGCATTTCAGCTTGCAATAAACAATCCACCCTCTCCTACCTCTACGTGTTATGCTGGGGGTTCTCCGAACCCTCCCCTGAGCAAAAAATAAAATAAAAATCAGGTGAAATTTTCAACACAGCACCAGCACCAAGGGTTAATTAAACAAATGATGACAATGCACATTCCACATCTTTCTCTCTGTCTCTCTTGGAGAAAGTTTCCAAAAGGAAATAGCTGAAAACTTTCAATCCCAGAGAGAGAGGACAAAATTGAGTCTGCCGCATCAAAAGTGTTGCCTGGGCCTTTTGAAAGCAATCTTGTTTTTATCAGGTATGAACGCTTAGAACTTGGCAGCAAATCAGCTGGATTCTTTAATCGGAAGGTGACGTAGGAATTAAACCACTGAGGCGGCTTCTCCCAAGCTATAAGGATTAGGGTTCTTTATCGGGAAGAACATAATGCTCTCGTCTAGCTGGTTCCTGCTTTTGAATCCTAAGAAAAATGATTCACTAATGTGCTAATGTTCCTTACTGCTCTGCATGTTGCAACTTTACATTTTTTAAAAAAGCCATTTTAAGTAAACAACTTGAGAATTTGTCGTGCCATAGTCCTATGAAGAAATGCAGCCATAAAAGAAAGCTTAAAAAGTCAAAGGTTTATTATCTCTTTTTTTGAAGAAGAAGAAAAAGAAGAAAAAACCCTAAGTGGGTTAGATGCTTGGGGAAAGCAAAAATTATTCTCTTTATAAGATTTTATTAAGACTTTTCATAATACATTAAAATAAAAAACAAGCTAGTCTAAACAAAAACTAAAAAGGAAAAAGAAGAAAAGAAGAATGCAAAATTTGCTCTCACAGGTATATCTTAACTCTTGTCCCACAGAGAAAGGTGTGAACCCTCCCAGCTCTCACCTGGGAAATCAACGATTGTTTTATATTGAGTTAATAAATTTTGAACATTGCAATTACATAATTCCTTCTCAAATAAAGTGCTAAGCTATTAAAAATTCCAACATTGCTTCTCATGAATGATACCACAGCAAAAGAGGATGAGACTCCCTGGGTTCTCAACAGACACACATCTGAAAATTAAGTGATTTGCTCCCCAATTCTTCCTGGTAAATTGAAAGCAAATTGGTTCATTTCCTGTGCTAATCTGATATTCTTAGGAAATGAAGAACACCTTCTCTGCCAGCCCCCATAAATCACCGGACTCAGCTATACAGCTGCAAATAAAACATGTTAAGTGTGTCCTAAACTGCATTATACAAATGTGACACTAGATGGCAATGGTGAGCTATGGGAAATCTAATAAATTTTTCAAAACTTTTTTTTTAAAAGCATTTCCACAATGGTTTTTATATGCATGTAGATTCCACCACCACCTCTGCTTTGCTCTTTCTTTAACTTTAAGTTGCAATAACTGTGTGGGAAAGCCACAGCTCAGAGGTAGAGGCTGTAAGTCGCTTTGGGTTGCCTTGGGCAAGATAAATCAACTAGCAAATTCAAAAAATAATTATAAGTAATAGAGGGTCAGCTTTGCATGCAGAGTTCAATCACCAGCATCTTCAGGTAGGGCTTGGAATGTCCCCAGCCTGAAACCCTGGAGCTATTCTGCCAATCAGTGCAGACAGTACTCTAAACTAGATGGACCAATTGATCTCACTCAGTATCCTATTCTCCTATAGTGATGAACGAGGAGTAATTTGCTACAGCCATTACAGCAGTCATTGGCAACACTCTAAATCCAAGGAGTCACCACTCTCACCACTCCTTCCATCCTGACACATTGTGTAGTACATCCAGATGTCACAGGTAATGCTGCCCATGCGTTCAAGAAATTAAGTGGAAATATTTGGGGATTGTGTATGAGCAGTGGAGGAAACTCAGGAATCCTTCTCTGGCTGGGATATTAATATGAGGCAGAGAAGAATAGAAGGGTTTGTCACAACAACAAAACCGTTTTTTTTTGTGAGGACCATGCCTGCACACAAATATCAACACAACAATAATTAAAAATGTTAAAATTCATTACATACTATCCCAACAAAACCTTCATCCCACAAAACAGGAAGAGAAGGAAAACAAGCAACGAGTTAAACAGACGGTGAAGGGGTCTTTACTTTATCATCCATAAATCTTTCCCTGGCTTTCATGGCCTTCGTCACAAAGACCGCTACCACATGGGTAATTTGTGGGTTAGCATCAACTAACAAAAATTTTACTCTATCTTCAGCATTGATTATAGAGTTGGGTATAATTTGCAGCATTGCGTCTCTAAAGCCCGAGTAAATGGGGCAATAGAGGAGGTAATGTACAAGATCCTCTTTAATTTTCATGAAGCAAGGGCATAAACGGTGTTCTGCTGGGATTTTTGTAAATCTACCGGTCAGGTATGCAGTTGGCAATGTTTGAAACCGGGCCATAGTGAAAGCTCTCCGAAGGGTAGGATCAGTGATATTCACCAGGTAGTTGGCACAGATTTTGACTGCTTTTACTCGGGGGAACCAGTAGGAAAACCCAGAATTTTTTTATCTTCATGGTGTCTAAAAGGCATCTTTTTCAAAGATCCATGTTTGTCATAAAAGTTTCCCTTTCCTTTGAGCTGTCCTTTTTTATGAACCCCAGAGCTTCGTCTCCAGGCTAGGCTTGGCCAAAATTTGCCAGCATCTCTAGGAACAGCTGATCATTTTAATTTATTTGAATGTTTTCAATATTCATCTATTTCAATATTCATCTAATTTTATTGTTCTATTCATTTTTGCAACTGCTTGCAGGTTTTATTACAGCCAAGGGGTGTATAAATGTCATGAAATAAATATAATAATAATGCAAGTGTGTGGCCCTCCCGCCACCGGGACATAATCCGTATTGATGCCGCTTTGCTTTATCGAGCTGCACAAACTGAATTGCAAAGGCTGTCCTTTCTCCAAAGTACACTGTGCTAAAGTTTTACATCCCTTTCTTTTACTTTAATGCACTCCGTTTTTTAAATCTGTCCTCAGCAAGAGGAGAAATGAATTATACAGGAAACATTGGCTTGCAAAACGCCGGGCTCAGCAGTTAATGTGCAAACGATGTAACTGGTTTCAGAGGGCTGGGATGAAATGCCAGAAAAGGTCATCTGGCCCTTGTGATTTAAAAGATATTGTCATTATCTACCACCATCTCTCTGTGATCACTTGCGATAAAGTTTATATTTGCCTGATAGATGTAGGAATTATATCAGCTCTTACTAGTGAGTGGTGTGTATATATATATATATATATATATATATATATATATATATATATATAATAAAATACCTGTGGTTTGATAGCTAGGAATTACAGTCATATTCATAAAACCATGGAATCATAGAATTGTAGAGTTGGAAGGGACCCAAGGGTCATCTAGTCCAACCCCCTGCTTTGCAGGAATCTCAACCTGTTAGTCACGCCCATTCATTCCAATCGGTCCATTCTATAACTAAAGTCCGACCGAAACCCCATTTGTGGTCGATTAATGGTATTTCTGTGGAGCAGGTTAGCTGTTTCAAACATCTGGGCCAGGTAATCCGATCAAACAGGTCTTTTTTAGCACACAAAGATTATATAGCTACAAATGCATCCAAAGCAGCTATGCTGATATGCCAAGAAACAGGCACAAACAGTGAAAGTGGCTTTGAGACTTTTCCAAATGAAAGTCCTCCCACTACTTTTGGTGGGCATTGCTTTGGGTTCACGCAGGGATTTTTAAAGACTGGAATCCATCCAATTGCAATTTCTTAGAGCCATCCTCAGGATCCCCCCTTCTGTAGCGGGTGCGGTCATGCGATTAGAGGCTGGCTGCCAAGCTTTTTGGTACGTGGCCCTGAAAACGAAGATTTGGCTATGGCTTAAGCTATGCTTTAAACCCGTGGGTTTGGCCCCCTTGATATTGAGGGATGATTTTTAATCATCCTGGGAAAGGGAGGTCTTAGATGAAGTACAGACTTGCGGACTGTCACACCTTTACTTGGAGTCTATGACAAGCTAGAGCAGTGATTGCTCAGAGATTGGGCGATATTGCTAGACAAGAGGACATAGCCCGCGTGAAACCAGGGATGTTCCTGGGGGAGCAGATCTATCAGGTTACACCAGCCCCTTATCTCGCAGTAATCCACTATGTGGAATACCGCAGACTCCTCACTGCGGCCAGACTGAACGTCCTCGAATCTGCGGTATTATGGGGAAGGTACAGGGGAGTTCCATACGATCAGAGAACTTGCCATTGTGCCTTGGGAAAGGTAGAGTCCACCGAACATATCCTCCTGAGTTGCCCTTTCTATGTAGATTTAAGACAATGTCTCATACAGGCCCGTCCTAGCCATAGAGGCTAGTGGCGCGGAGAACCACGACGCCGGGCGCTGGAAGGGCGCCAAGTGAGCGAAGGTTTCCGGCGATCTGGCCAGGACTGCGCTCCACAAGCTGAGAGGCTGTGCCACGTCTCTCTCCTTCTCCGAGGACTCCATGCTGTGCCTCCTTCTCGTTTCCCCGGCGCTGGGTTCCGCTCAGTCGAGCTTTGTCACCGGCGCGCGCACAGCGCCCAAGCAGCTCTTGCTGGTCCCGCAGTGTGCGCGCTGGTGGCGAAGCTTCACTGAGCGGAACCCAGCGCTGGGGAAACGAGAAGGAGGTGCAGCAAGGACACTCCTGGGTCCTTGGAGAGGCTCTTGAGCCAAGTCTGGCCGCTCAGGAGCTGGTTTGGCCAGCAAGGCGGGAGGGGGCTGCCTGTAGCCCGCCAGCTCACAGAAGGGCGGCTGCCTCAGCATGATCGCTTTGGTGCTTCACTTTCAGAGGGGGCGCTGGAGGGACCTTAGCGCCAGGGCGCTGGATGGGCTTATGGTCTCATAGCCCCATGCCTATCTCAGCTTAGCTGTCTATCCAGAGAAAGTCAGGTTGTACATTTGTTGAATAATCCCACTGGGGAAACAGCTTTCTTGGTGGCCAAATATCTCTCCCTACGGTAGCTCTGAAGCGTCGTAAGAGTAAAATTGATGCAGGTTATCTGTATAGCCTTTATTAGTGCTGCCCATGTTTTATTTTAGTTTTTAGATATCTTAGATGTTTTAATTTTGTACTGAGAAATGTATCTTTTCTGACTGACGGTCGAATAAAGAATGATGATGATGATGATGATAACTTAGAATGGTAATGGTGGAGCCAGCTTAGCCCAGCAGTTCCATCGACCAATGTGTAGCTTGGATCCTGCAATCACCCACAGCGGTTTGAAACCCACGGGCGCTGCCTGGCTTTTAATAATAATAATAATAATAATAATAATAATAATAATAATAATAATAAATGGCATCCACCTAAGAGGTGCCGGAACTGAGTTCCGGCAAGTTCCAGCTGACAACAGCCCAAAATAACTAAGAGCTTCCTGCCCTTTCATAACTCCTAAAAAAAAACAGCTGCCTGAGGCAAACACTTAATTCTGCCTAATGCTGGGGCCAGGCCTGTGTGCTGCTCCAGCTGCTTCTCCCCTTCCCTCTTCCATACTCGAGAGTTGCCTATCTCTTTAGAGATCATATGTCCTTATCAGATATTCTTTCTTCTGCCTTCAGGCTCAGGCTGACCTTTATTTTCTCAGCGTTGCCCAATGGACCCGTCAGATCCAGGTGAACTGGTTATTTCTAGTGTCAAGTGGTGTTTTGGGAAGCCTGACCCAACTTGGATCAAATGACATGGCACGCCAGGCGGAGAAGCCGAATGTCACTTCTGCAGCTCGACACGGCACGACAAGGTGCAAGTCGAGAAACTTCAGCAGAAACATGAATAATAGATTAGCACTGAGGTTTGGAGGGATCCTTAAATAACTCCTATAAGCAGTGCTTCCCTCGGTCCTGCTCCCTTCCTTTCACATTAGCGGAGGTGAGAAAATGTCTTTTGTATGTACTTGCCTCTTGCTCCTGCGGAGAATTTATCTGCACATGGTTTGCGATTAACTCCCTAGCACTGACCCAGAATGGAAGGATTATGCATAATAATAGATGAATAATTTATTCATCAAATTGAATGATTATTTACTGCATATTTTACTGCTTATTTTCTTCTGCATTCCTTCCCCTTCTGCTTTGAACAACAGGAAGGTGCAGGGCAGAGAGAGAGAGAGAGAGAGAGGAAGGAAAGGATGAGTAATTTGTTCCATCAGGTTCCATGATCATCTTTAATAATCCGAAATAATACACATCATGTCAGGTTCCATGAGCAGAGAAGCCAATTACCCTGAAAAATTGTTTTCCTCCCAAATTTCCACCCACCCAGCTGTCCTTGGGTGGATTCAGATGAGCAGCTAAGGTGGTGTCGCTACCAAGAGTTGACTGGTCATGTGGATACTCTCTTGACCTATCATAGCCACAGATTTAGAGCACCAAGAACTGAGCTGCTGGATCATCTATTGCAGCCTTCCCAAACCTGGCATATTCTAGATGTCCTGCTTTGGTTTTTTTACCAACTCCACACTTGCTGGGTTTTATGCTTCTCAAATTGTTTTTGCAGCTGTGTTTCATGCTGATGTTATCTGGTGGTTTTTGTTTTTGCTGGACTTTCTGTTTTCAGATTTATTTTTCTTCTGTTTTAGAGTTTGATTGTGCATTGCATTTTATTGTTCATGTAAGCCAGGGGTGGGGGAACTTCAACCATGGGGTATGAATAATAATAATAATAATAATAATATATTTATACCCCGCCCTCCCCAGTCAAAACCGAGCTCAGGGCGGCTCACACCAATAAAATTACAATAAAACATAAAAAGCAATTAATTAAAATACAGACCAAAATACAGTATTAAAATTTAAAGCATTACCGATAGTACCTTCTAATTCCCCACATAAGCTTGACAAAATAGAAAAGTTTCAGCAACTTACAAGTGGGGAACTAAAGGGGGTTTGAAGTACAGGCATAGTTGCAGAACATTGAGATAGGGGGTTAGGTTCAAAGGCACCATGCATTTAAGTGAAATTGCATATATTGGGAACATCATTGGAAAAGCCTGCAAACACTCTCTAAATCTCTGGAAACCCCTGAAAAATCCTTTAAAAAAAAAGAAAAAGAAAAACTCTACCAAACTCCACCACAATCACTCCCTCCAAACCTCAGCGGCGTCGCTAGCCTTCTAGCTGCCCGGGGCGGTAAACCCAAAGGCACCCCACCGGGGGGCGGGGCATCCGTCATGTGCATGCGTCACGCATCGTGAAGCACGTCGCATGCGTGAGCAGGAGGCCTAACTCCGTGGCGCTGCGGCAAACCCGCAGAGTGAGGCAATCTCGCTCGCATTGGGGCTTAAGTCCTCGATGGCGGTGGCCGTGCCGTGCGGCGGCCGTCGGTGGCCATCAGAGGTGGTCAGCCCCATCCAGCCCTGTCTAGCCTGCTGCCGCCCCCTGCCCAGCCTGCCGCTGCCCCCCGCCCAGCCTGCTGCCCGGGGGCGGCACCCCCCCCACCGCCCCCATCTTAATACGCCACTGCCAAACTTCCTTTCTCAAACTCCAACTCTCCACAGGCCTCAAAGGTCAGTGCAAAGGCTCCTGGAATTGCTAGACACTGTTTTCACACCCCTTGCCATTTTTGTGCTCTTTTAGGGCAGTTTTTGCTCCTTTTAGTGCCCCTTCCAGGTTTGCAGCAATGTGCACATGCATAGTCGTGCATGCCTTGAACGCAAGTAAATGGGAGTTGCCTGTATTTACTTTTGTACCACCTTCAGTTTTACATGTAGTCCCAATCTTTATCTCATTGCTATGCTCATCTTCTTTTATTTCGTTCTCTGACAACGGATTTAGCTTCTCCAATGCTTGCTTCAAGGGAAAGGCTTGAAAGTCCATAGGTTCCTCACCCTTGTGCAGGCAGATGCAGCTCATAGAAAGATACAAAGCTGCCTTATACTGTCAGACTGTTAGCAGAGACTTACGGTATATAAGGTTCCCACACACACAAACACACACGCCCAGTCCTACCTGGAGATTTCACAGACTGAACACTGGGCATTCTTCATGAAAAGCAGATGCTCTACCGCTGAGCTACAGCCCCTCCGAAAGCTCAGCATACTGTAATATGTGACAATGAATCAAAGCAGCATATGAGATTCCTATTGTATTCTATACATAATGCAATTATGTAAAGTGGATGGGGAGAAAATGAATACACTGAGAAGCCTCACTGAAGATGTAAATTCCATGTGATCTCATTTGCGAGAATCCCTACCCCAAAGCAATCAGTAGAGCTCTGGGAAGGCCTGCAGGCTCACCTAACAAATGTGATCAGAAATTGGTAATTTTTGTCCTTCTGAGCAGATGTGCAAAGGGAATGTTTCACAGTTCGGGTTTATAAATATTGGATATGGAAAGCGCCCGATTCATAAAAGGTTCTGTGCATCATTTATGGGAGACTGACTACAGGAGAATGAAAAGTGCTTATCTAAATAGTATACACCCTCTTCAATTCATTGGACTGCCCGCTCCCTGCAACACCCCGCTCCCACAGTTCATAAAAGGCCGGTTTCCATTATGTACCCAGAAGCTGAGAGAGTCGCAAAAGACATGCAAAGTCAGCTTAAAAAACATTATCAGGTCCAATGGATTAAATTTGCTGATCCACAAATGCAAGCATTTTCTAAGGAGGCTTCCAGGCTTCTGCTGACAAAAGCCGAAGGCATGTAGCACATTTGCTTGAGGTGTTCCATGAAGGGAAAAGTGGATGCAATATGGGTGAGGCGGCCATAATGCTCTGAAATTAGTGGGAGAAGTTAGTCACCAAGTTTCCCGACTGATGTCAGCATGCCGTAAAGCAAGGAAGACGTTTCTGTCACAGCCACAATTTGAATTCAATGCATAGGAGAAGTCTTCCTTGCTGCCACGGCTTACATTCAACCCATGGCCGCAACTGCAAAATTAGGGAGCACTCCCAATTCCCCATTTCAATTTGACCACAAAGTTTACTCCTGGGAACAATCCCAATAAAAGCTCACCTTTCCTACTATCTTTGGGCAGCTGCACACAGGAGGCCTGAGGGTGGAACAAACTGTAGGTAAAAAGATAAAGGTAAAGGACCCCTGGATGGTTAAGTCCAGTCAAAGACAACTATGGGGTTGCAGAGCTCATCTCACTTTCAGGCCAAGGGAGCCGGCATTTGTCCACCGACAGCTTTCCAGGTCATGTAGCCAGCATGACTAAACCGCTTCTGGCGCAACGGAACACCATGATGGAAACCAGAGCGCATGGAAATGCCATTTACCTTCCCGCCACAGTGGTACCTATTTATCTACTTGCACTGGCGTGCTTTCAAACTGCTAGGTTGGCAGAGCTGGGACAGAGCAACAGGAGCTCACCCCATTGCAGGGATTCGAAATGCCAACCTTCTGATTGGCAAGCACAAGAGGCTCAGTGGTTTAGACCACAGTGCCACCCGCATCCCAGTAGCATGTCTACACAATTTAATTTAAAAAATGGAGCAGGCACCCCACACCCAGAGGAGTGTTTTTGCCACAGTGTTGATTAGCTTGGCCAGAAATTGCCGAAGTGTGGGGATCTTTGCTGTCCATCTCCACATCTCCAGGCTTGGTAGTTTGGGCTCTCTGGGTTGACATATGGCCAAGGAAGCACTATGGGTGCTGTTGGGTGGTCAAGGAGAAACAGAAAGCAGACCCTCTTGACAAGGTGGATATCACCAAACTACATGCAGCAACAATCCTGTCTCTGAAGGAATGCTGTGTACATGGCTGCCTGCATTTATTGCTTTGAAAAGATACCTACGACCTTTGTTGATGTCGGAGTGCAAGTGTTGAAGATTGAGGCGTTGCGCTATTTCTGTGTTGTAAGCCTGTAGCCGCTTCCTTGGCGACAAGATCTGGAAGGGGTGCAGAGAGAAGAGAGAGACTTGCAGACTGAGGTCAGTGGCGGAGCTTCATGCTCTGGCACCGGGGGGGGGGGGCGGAGAGCAGGCAGGGGCAAGGCTGGCATGCGTCACGGGGGCGGGGCACGCCACCTGCAGGGGTTTGGCGCCCAGCACAGGTAGGTGGGGGGGCAGCCACGATGGCACCCCACTGGGATCATGCTGCTGGGGGCAGTGCGCTCCCCCCGCACTCCTCTTCCTCCGCCAGTGGCTGAGGTTGCTGGGGCAGCATCCTATACACACAAATGGACTGGCCTCCACTGAAATTGACCGAGTTCACACCTTATGGAGTTATACATGGATCAGGAGACAATTATTCTTCCGATTTCTCACTTCCCTGATTTTTACAGTACAATTCTTGGCAAAAAAAACCTGTACCCAAATGTGTAAAAGAAAATGTGTAATTTTGGATAAAGTATGTTTAGAAGTTCATGAAGTGTGATGAAACACATATTTAAATAATGTTTTGTGATTAAAAAAATATGTATTTAAATGTCGAAGTTTGTACCAACTTTTTTTTTAAAGTAATGAATGCAGATGACTGAAGCAATGAAGTGGAACAGACTTCCAAATAAACATGTGAAAAAATGACACTGACTAGAAATAGACTCTCTGCTCCCTTCTCTCACGAAACCTTTTATTTCTCTCCCCTGCCTCCCCTAGGACTCATCTCCAATTCTGGGGATTTTTAGCTTGGCTGTATTTTTAACTGGGTGATATATAACGGGTCCGGGCGCGGGTGGTGCTGTCTCATAACGAATAGTCCTTCAAATGAAGAAAACCACATTTCCAACTAGGATAGTGAAGGTAGTCCATTATGGATCTTCCAATTCTTTGATTTCCTTTTGTTTTCCAAAAAAAGGAGTTGCTATTCTGAGGAAGGGGACGTGGGTGGCACTGTGGTCTAAACCACAAAGCCTAGGGCTTGCCGATCAGTAGGTTGGCGGTTCGAATCCCCGCGGCAGGGTGAGCTCCCGTTGTTCGGTCCCAGCTCCTGCCCACCTAGCAGTTCGAAAGCATGTCAAGTGCAAGTAGATAAATAGGTAAACGGCGTTTCCGTGGGCTGCTCTGGTTTGCCAGAAGCAGCTTAGTCATGCTGGCTACATGATCTGGAAGCTGTCTGCAGACAAATGCTGGCTCCCTCGGCCTATAAAGCGAGATGAGTGTGCAACCCCAGAGTCGTCCACAACTGGACCTAATTGTCAGGGGTACCTTTACCTTTACTTTATATAGAGGGTTGGATGATGGCTTCCGCCAGTATCCTTTGGTATGATCTTTGGTATGTTACACATACACCTCATTTTCATCTATGAAATGTTTGAAGATTTCCCAATATCACAGAATATGGCAATTTTGTGACAAGTTTTATTAAACGTTTTATATGTGTGTTTTGATATGATTATAAGGAATGTAAGAACGGATTTTGTTTATCACTTACAGTGAAGGAATCATATGGCATCGTGCAATTTCTTCTAGAATGTATTCAGTATATTAACTATGCTTGGCACATTTGTGGTGATCTGAAAGTAATTTCAGATCATCTGTGGTGATCTGAAAGTAATTGCACTCCTCGAGTTTACAACTGGGATACACGAAATACTGTTGGTTCGTTTGTGAGTGGGATAGTCGAGCTCAAGTTGGTCATTATATTTGGAAACACTGGACACAGTAATGACAGGTCAAAGAAATGTTGCCAATGAGTCACAGCTTGATCCTAAAAGAGTATTCCCGCCACCATTGCACATTGAATAAGGTTTGATGAGGTATTTTGTCAAAGAAGTAAATAACACAGAAGAGTTTTTCTTTCTCTGAAAGAGCAATTTCCAAGGATCAGCGAAGCCAAAATCAAGGTAAGGATACAGTACTTGTAGGTCCACAAACCAGAAATACCATAAAATGCAATATACTTTCCAATATACATGGAAAGCATTTAAATCCATTCTTGGAAATGTCAAGGCATCTTCTGTTGTTGTTGTTGTTTAGTCGTTTAGTCGTGTCCGACTCTTCGTGACCCCATGGACCATAGCACGCCAGGCACTCCTGTCTTGCACTGCCTCCCGCAGTTTGGTCAAACTCATGTTCGTAGCTTCGAGAACACTGTCCAACCATCTTGTCCTCTGTCGTCCCCTTCTCCTAGTGCCCTCAATCTTTCCCAACATCAGGGTCTTTTCCAAGGATTCTTCTCTTCTCATGAGGTGGCCAAAGTATTGGAGCCTCAGCTTCACGATCTGTCCTTCCAGGGAGCACTCAGGGCTGATTTCCTTAAGAATGGATAGGTTTGATCTTCTAGCAGTCCATGGGACTCTCAAGAGTCTCCTCCAGCACCATAATTCAAAAGCATCAATTCTTCGACGATCAGCCTTCTTTATGGTCCAGCTCTCACTTCCATACATCACTACTGGGAAAACCATAGCTTTAACTGTACGGACCTTTGTCGGCAAAGTGATGTCTCTGCTTTTTAAGATGCTGTCTAGGTTTGTCATTGCTTTTCTCCCAAGAAGCAGGCGTCTTTTAATTTCGTGACTGCTGTCACCATCTGCAGTGATCAAGGAGCCCAAGAAAGTAAAATCTCTCACTGCCTCCATTTCTTCCCCTTCTATTTGCCAGGAGGTGATGGGACCAGTGGCCATGATCTTGGTTTTTTTGATGTTGAGCTTCAGACCATATTTTGTGCTCTCCGCTTTCACCCTCATTAAAAGGTTCTTTAATTCCTCCTCGCTTTCTGCCATCAAGGTTGTGTCATCTGCATATCTGAGGTTGTTGATATTTCTTCCGGCAATCTTAATTCCGGCTTGGGATTCATCTAGTCCAGCCTTTCGCATGATGAATTCTGCATATAAGTTAAATAAGCAGGGAGACAATATACAACCTTGTCGTACTCCTTTCCCAATTTTGAACCAATCAGTTGTTCCATATCCAGTTCTAACTGTAGCTTCTTGTCCCACATAGAGATTTCTCAGGAGACAGATGAGGTGATCAGGCACTCCCATTTCTTTAAGAACTTGCCATAGTTTGCTGTGGTCGACACAGTCAAAGGCTTTTGCATAGTCAATGAAGCAGAAGTAGACGTTTTTCTGGAACTCTCTAGCTTTCTCCATAATCCAGCGCATGTTTGCTATTTGGTCTCTGGTTCCTCTGCCCTTTCGAAATCCAGCTTGCACTTCTGGGAGTTCTCGGTCCACATACTGCCTAAGCCTGCCTTGTAGAATTTTAAGCATAACCTTGCTAGCGTGTGAAATGAGCGCAATTGTGCGGTAGTTGGAGCATTCTTTGGCACTGCCCTTCTTTGGAATTGGGATGTAGACTGATCTTCTCCAATCCTCTGGCCATTGCTGAGTTTTCCAAACTTGCTGGCATATTGGGTGTAGCACCTTAACAGCATCATCTTTTAAAATTTTAAATAGTTCAGCTGGAATATCATCACTTCCACTGGCCTTGTTATTAGCAATGCTTTCTAAGGCCCATTTGACTTCACTCTCCAAGATGTCTGGCTCAAGGTCAGCAACCACACTACCTGGGGTGTATGAGACCTCCATATCTTTCTGGTATAATTCCTCTGTGTATTCTTGCCACCTCTTCTTGATGTCTTCTGCTTCTGTTAGGTCCTTACCACTTTTGTCCTTGATTATGGTAATCTTTGTACAAAATGTTCCTTTCATATCTCCAATTTTCTTGAACAGATCTCTGGTTTTCCCCATTCTATTGTTTTCCTCTATTTCTTTGCATTGCTCATTTAAGAAGACCCTCTTGTCTCTCCTTGCTGTTTTTTGGAAATCTGCATTCAGTTTCCTGTATCTTTCCCTATCTCCCTTGCATTTTGCTTGCCTCCTCTCCTCCGCTATTTGTAAGGCCTCGTTGGATAGCCATTTTGCTTTCTTGCATTTCCTTTTCCTTGGGATGGTTTTCGTTGCTGCCTCCTGTATAATGTTACGAGCCTCCATCCATAGTTCTTCAGGCACTCTGTCCACCAAATCTAAATCCTTAAACCTGTTCCTCACTTCCACTGTGTATTCATAAGGGATTTGATTCAGATTGTATCTTACTGGCCCAGTGGTTTTTCCTACTTTCTTCAGTTTAAGCTGGAATTTTGCTATAAGAAGCTGATGATCTGAGTTACAGTCAGCTCCAGGTCTTGTTTTTGCTGACTGTATAGAGCTTCTCCATCTTTGGCTGCAGAGAATATAATCAATCTGATTTTGATGCTGCCCATTTGGTGATATCCATGTGTAGAGTCGTCTCTTGTGTTGTTGGAAGAGAGTGTTTGTGATGACCAGCTTGTTCTCTTGACAGAACTCTATTAGCCTTTGCCCTGCTTCATTTTGAACTCCAAGGCCAAACTTGCCAGTTGTTCCTTTTATCTCTTGATTCCCTACTTTAGCATTCCAATCCCCTGTAATGAGAAGAACATCCTTCTTTGGTGTCATTTCTAGAAGTTGTTGTAGGTCTTCATAGAATTGGTCAATTTCACTTTCTTCAGCACCGGTAGTTGGTGCATAAACTTGGATTACTGTGATGTTAAAAGGTCTGCCTTGGATTCGTATCAAGATCATTCTGTCATTTTTGAGATTGCATCCCATTACAGCTTTTGCCACTCTTTTGTTGACTATGAGGGCCACTCCATTTCTGCTACAGGATTCTTGCCCACAGTAGTAGATATGATAGTCACCCGAACTGAATTCGCCCATTCCCTTCCATTTTAGTTCACTGATGCCCAGGATGTCGATATTTATTCTTGTCATCTCATTTTTGACCACATCCAGCTTACCTCCACTCATGGTTCTTACATTCCAGGTTCCTATGCAATATTTTTCTTTACAGCATCGGACTTTCCTTTCGCTTCCAGGCATATCCGCAACTGAGTGTCCTTTCGGCTTTGGCCCAGCCGCTTCATCAGCTCTGAATCTACTTGTACTTGTCCTCCACTCTTCCTCAGTAGCATGTTGGACGCCTTCCGACCTGAGGGGCTCATCTTCCAGCGTCATAACTTTTATATGCCTGTTGTCTTTGTCCATGGAGTTTTCTTGGCAGGGATACTGGAGTGGCTTGCCAGTTCCTTCTCCAGGTGGATCACGTTTAGTCAAAACTCTCCACTATGACCTGTCCATCTTGGGTGGCCCTGCATGGCATAGCTCATAGCTTCTCTGAGTTATTCAAGCCCCTTCGCCACGACAAGGCATTGATCCATGAAGGGGAAGGCATCTTCTAGGTGCTTATAAACCTATGAGACACAATGTGTCTCTGGAAATCAATTTATTGGATTGACCTATTGACTTTTGCCCCTTCATGGATCAATGCTTTGTCGTGGCGAAGGGGCTTGAATAACTCAGAGAAGCTATGAGCTTTGCCATGCAGGGCCACCCAAGATGGACAGGTCATAGTGGAGAGTTTTGACTAAACGTGATCCACCTGGAGAAGGAACTGGCAAGCCACTCCAGTATCCCTGCCAAGAAAACTCCATGGACAAAGACAACAGGCATATAAAAGTTATGACGCTGGAAGATGAGCCCCTCAGGTCGGAAGGCGTCCAACATGCTACTGAGGAAGAGCGGAGGACAAGTACAAGTAGATTCAGAGCTGATGAAGCGGCTGGGCCAAAGCCGAAAGGACGCTCAGTTGCGGATATGCCTGGAAGCGAAAGGAAAGTTCGATGCTATAAAGAAAAATACTGCATAGGAACCTGGAATGTAAGAACCATGAATGGAGGTAAGCTGGATGTGGTCAAAAATGAGATGACAAGAATAAATATCGACATCCTGGGCATCAGTGAACTAAAATGGAAGGGAATGGGCGAATTCAGTTCGGGTGAGTATCATATCTACTACTGTGGGCAAGAATCCTGTAGTAGAAATGGGGTGGCCCTCATAGTCAACAAAAGAGTGGAAAAAGCTGTAATGGGATGCAATCTCAAAAATGACAGAATGATCTTGATACGAATCCAAGGCAGACCTTTTAACATCACAGTAATCCAAGTTTCTGCACCAACTACCAGAGCTGAAGAAAGTGAAATTGACCAATTCTATGAAGACCTACAACACCTTCTAGAAATGACACCAAAGAAGGATGTTCTTCTCATTACAGGGGATTGGAATGCTAAAGTAGGGAATCAAGAGATAAAAGGAACAACTGGCAAGTTTGGCCTTGGAGTTCAAAATGAAGCAGGGCAAAGGCTAATAGAGTTCTGTCAAGAGAACAAGCTGGTCATCACAAACACTCTCTTCCAACAACACAAGAGACGACTCTACACATGGATATCACCAAATGGGCAGCATCAAAATCAGATTGATTATATTCTCTGCAGCCAAAGATGGAGAAGCTCTATACAGTCAGCAAAAACAAGACCTGGAGCTGACTGTAACTCAGATCATCAGCTTCTTATAGCAAAATTCCAGCTTAAACTGAAGAAAGTAGGAAAAACCACTGGGCCAGTAAGATACAATCTGAATCAAATCCCTTATGAATACACAGTGGAAGTGAGGAACAGGTTTAAGGATTTAGATTTGGTGGACAGAGTGCCTGAAGAACTATGGATGGAGGCTCGTAACATTATACAGGAGGCAGCAACGAAAACCATCCCAAGGAAAAGGAAATGCAAGAAAGCAAAATGGCTGTCCAACGAGGCCTTACAAATAGCGGAGGAGAGGAGGCAAGCAAAATGCAAGGGAGATAGGGAAAGATACAGGAAACTGAATGCAGATTTCCAAAAAATAGCAAGGAGAGACAAGAGGGTCTTCTTAAATGAGCAATGCAAAGAAATAGAGGAAAACAATAGAATGGGGAAAACCAGAGATCTGTTCAAGAAAATTGGAGATATGAAAGGAACATTTTGTACAAAGATTACCATAATCAAGGACAAAAGTGGTAAGGACCTAACAGAAGCAGAAGACATCAAGAAGAGGTGGCAAGAATACACAGAGGAATCATACCAGAAAGACATGGAGGTTTCGTACACCCCAGGTAGTGTGGTTGCTGACCTTGAGCCAGACATCTTGGAGAGTGAAGTCAAATGGGCCTTAGAAAGCACTGCTAATAACAAGGCCAGTGGAAGTGATGATATTCCAGCTGAACTATTTAAAATTTTAAAAGATGATGCTGTTAAGGTGCTACACCCAATATGCCATTAAGTTTGGAAAACTCAGCAATGGCCAGAGGATTGGAGAATATCAGTCTACACCCCAATTCCAAAGAAGGGCAGTGCCAAAGAATGCTCCAACTACCGCACAATTGCGCTCATTTCACACGCTACCAAGGTTATGCTTAAAATTCTACAAGGTAGGCTTAGGCAGTATGTGGACCGAGAACTCCCGGAAGTGCAAGCTGGATTTCGAAAGGGCAGAGGAACCAGAGACCAAATAGCAAACATGCGCTGGATTATGGAGAAAGCTAGAGAGTTCCAGAAAAAGTCTACTTCTGCTTCATTGACTATGCAAAAGCCTTTGACTGTGTCGACCACAGCAAACTATGGCAAGTTCTTAAAGAAATGGGAGTGCCTGATCACCTCATCTGTCTCCTGAGAAATCTCTATGTGGGACAAGAAGCTACAGTTAGAACTGGATATGGAACAACTGATTGGTTCAAAATTGGGAAAGGAGTACGACAAGGTTGTATATTGTCTCCCTGCTTATTTAACTTATATGCAGAATTCATCATGCGAAAGGCTGGACTAGATGAATCCCAAGCCGGAATTAAGATTGCCGGAAGAAATATCAACAACCTCAGATATGCAGATGACACAACCTTGATGGCAGAAAGCGAGGAGGAATTAAAGAACCTTTTAATGAGGGTGAAAGAGGAGAGCGCAAAATATGGTCTGAAGCTCAACATCAAAAAAACCAAGATCATGGCCACTGGTCCCATCACCTCCTGGCAAATAGAAGGGGAAGAAATGGAGGCAGTGAGAGATTTTACCTTCTTGGGCTCCTTGATCACTGCAGATGGTGACAGCAGTCACGAAATCAAAAGACGCCTGCTTCTTGGGAGAAAAGCAATGACAAACCTAGACAGCATCTTAAAAAGCAGAGACATCACCTTGCCGACAAAGGTCCGTATAGTTAAAGCTATGGTTTTCCCAGTAGTGATGTATGGAAGTGAGAGCTGGACCATAAAGAAGGCTGATCGCCGAAGAATTGATGCTTTTGAATTATGGTGCTGGAGGAGACTCTTGAGAGTCCCATGGACTGCAAGAAGATCAAACCTATCCATTCTGAAGGAAATCAGCCCTGAGTGCTCCCTGGAAGGACAGATTGTGAAGCTGAGGCTCCAATACTTTGGCCACCTCATGAGAAGAGAAGAATCCTTGGAAAAGACCCTGATGTTGGGAAAGATTGAGGGCACTAGGAGAAGGGGACGTCAGAGGACAAGATGGTTGGACAGTGTTCTCGAAGCTACGAACATGAGTTTGACCAAACTGCGGGAGGCAGTGCAAGACAGGAGTGCCTGGCGTGCTATGGTCCATGGGGTCACGAAGAGTCGGACACGACTAAACGACTAAACAACAACAACATTGACTTTTGCCCACCCAACGTGGGTGATGTTAGTGATGAACATTCGGAGCAGCTTCACCAAGATATTTCTGCCACGGAAAAGAGGTACCAAGGCAGGTGGAGTCCCAGCAAGCTTGTGGATTTCTGCTTAACATTAGCAGGGCTGGCCTACCCATGAGGCAAGGTGAGACAATTGCCTCAGGCGGCTAGATCCACAGGGGCAGCAGATCCCAATGTCAACCTTTCTTCCTCCCTTGTTCCTGAGGTAGATCTTCCCTCACTCCTTCTTCCCTGGTGGGGAGGGGGGACACCAATTTGGCGTCTGCCTCGGGTGCCAAAATATATTGAGCTGGCCCTGGACATTAGCAAGAGATGCTCCAGAAGCAAAGTACGCACGTTAAGACTCCTATTCAGAGATATTTTTTGCCTCACTTACTATAAAAATTAATTCTGCTGCAAAATAGTGGTGAGTGCTAGACAACATTCAATGCCATTTCCAAGTTCAGCACTCCATGTTGTATAAGATACGCAGCAGGGTTTTCAGAGGGCAAAGAATTCTACAAAGTGGGTGCCTTTGCCAAGAGACCCTGTACTCAACACCCCCATACTCAAATAATGTTGAGATATGGAACTGAGTTTCTGTTGAAGACCTCACCTGTGAAGACCTCTAGAGAAAAAGGTGCATACCAAAAAGTGTATATATTCAGATAAATCCACACAAAAATGCTGGTGAATGTGGCAATGTGGAGAATGGAATTATCTTATGCGGAATGCTTTATCTTTATGCGGAATGCTTTATCTGAGTGGATGTAGCAACCGAGTAATTTCGTTGTTCCCGCAAGGGGACAATGACAATAAAGATATCTTCTCTTATCATCTTATCTTATCTTATCATCTTATCTTATCTTATCTTATCTTATCTTAAAGACTGGGAAAATGAGAAATGGAGAGAAACTGAAATTCAGAGTTTTGCTCATCCCTAATTGCTGTTTTCTTTCCCCCCAGGGCTAAGGATTTAGGGAATAAAATAATCACATTGTTTTTAGTCTACAATTTCTTTTCCGTGTGCTTGATTTAGTGCAAGCAGGTAATAGAGAGATTTAAATATGTGACAGGAACACAATGCACCCGATTGTTATTTCCCCATCAGGTGTCTGGCGCACTCCCTGCTTTCACATTAAAAGGTCAGTGGTGAAATCCTGCATTAACCACATGAACAAATCCCTCCACCACTGATGGCTACGGCCTCTAAAAAAGTTATTTTATTTTTTGTGTGTGCAGGACTATTTAACATGGCCAACAGAAAGCCGTATGCATTCATCTGCAAACGCCTGAAATTGATTTTCTACTTGAATTCCCAAGGTTGCTTAGTGGTCATAAATGACGGCTGAAATATAATTTCCGGTGGATTTTCGAGCATACCGCAAGGGAGGGTGCTTTGATCTTTCCACACCCTTTGCCTTATGTCTCTCACTCAGAGGATTACAGCAAAACTGACGTTAATTGGCTTTCAGTTGTCCAGAATGTCTAGCTGTGTGTGTAGCCCCTTTAAACACACCCCCAAATAAATTCAGACAAGACTCAATTTTTTGGTTTGGTTTTTGGCAGAATTTAGGCCACAGCTCTATTGATTACAATCAAGTGAGTGGTTGCATAGGCTCTGGTTCGACTAGCTCCCTGCACCCTTGCAGGCAGCGCTGACCCAGGGCACACCTTGGGTGAACAGCCGGCATAGTAGAAGGCGGGGTCAAGCCAGTCCACCAGGCAGATGCCCCCCTGGACTCAGGCTCAGGGCACAACCCCTCTCAGGGTTGACCAACCAAAGAGTCCCAGGATTCCTTTAACGGAATACCCATTGCATAGGGATGTCCAGACCGCTCTGCCACCCCTATCACCTGAACCAGAGCCTATCCGCAACCTTACAAGTTGTGACGATGTGCTACGCGGCAGGCAAAACCCAAATGGCACCAGGCAATCAGCCAAGTGGGGAAAATTCCTGCCGTGCCCCTGTCCCAACAACAGACAACACAAACGGCATAGCAAGGTCATGCGTGCAAGCCCTAAATATAGGGAGAGGTGGGCGGGTGTTCTGATGCACTGGCCCAAAAGAGGAAGCTCAGGGACATGTGCATGGGCTTATAGAGAGGTCCCTCGATACAATTGCATCCAGCATCAAGGGACCTCCAATAGGGTGTTGTGGCCATCCAAACGTTCCCACCCACAACACAGGTCTGGTTGCCAGGTCACACCGCAACACATGCCCTCTTGTTAGGGAGGACCTGATTTATAAGAACCTGCCATGCATACCCTATACAGGCCTGGTATACATGCTACCGTTGGTGTTAAGCTATTGCTGTGGTTGGACACATACTGCCCTGGATTAAGGCACAGATCTTCTAACAAGTAGATGGTATATGGATGATGGTTGGCATCCGTCAATCTGTCTCAGGAGACAATGGAGGAGTGTGCCTTTGGGGGTGAGGTCAAACTTCTGGAAGGTTGCAGTGCCTGCTGTGGCTATAGAGACCAGTGTGGGAAAGACGTGTTTTTTTGCATGCAGACAAGTTTTTTTTTAATAGATGATAATATTGATAATCTAATTAAGTTCAATGTCTGTGTACAATGCACAGGTTGTTCTGCCCCCATGTCGGATGTTCGGGTTCCAAAGAACGTTTGCAAACCGGAACACTCACTTCCTGGTTTGCGGTGTTCGGGAGCCAAAACGCCCGACTTGCAAGGTGTTCAAGATCCAAGGTATGACTGTATTAGTATTAGTAGAAGGTATAATAATGTTGCCCCTTTAAGAAAAGGCAATGCCTTTGCCCTTTCCAGTCTTCAAGGCAGGCTGGGAAATGAAGGCACCGTAATATTTTAGTTTCTATTAGCTCTGCACAGAGTGGAGAAAACCTTCGTCTCTCCTTTGCAACCTAGTTCAGTTTAGTTCTTGCAAGCCCAGTAGGAGGGGTAAACTCATTTGTTCTTACCCTAACCCCACAGAGGACCTCATAAAGAGCTTCCTAACCACATTCATTCAAAGCAAAAGAACAGCCTACTAGAATGTGAATAAAAATCTCTCTCTTCAATAAAATGCATGTTTGAGAGCTTTGTGGGGTTTTGTTTCTACTATACAGATTGAGAGAAGTCTCAGGGCAAACTGCAACAAAATGTTGCAGTGTAAAGATCTGCTCATTCTGAATTCCAGCCTCCCCATTCCATTTCCATTCCCATTGAGTTTTCAGTTGCATTCCCCTGGTGTTTATTCCGCATTCCATTGCGAATGAGCAAACTCAGTACACATTTTGCTGGGTTGCCGGGGGGTGGTGGTTCCCCTTAGGTTTACTTTCTGAAGATGTTTGTACTTCTGCAAACCTTGAGTCCCCACCCCCACCCCAAGCCTGCTGATACCTCCCCCTTATACATGGGTGGTGACATTTTGGCTATACAATGGTACCTCGGTTTATGAACACAATTGGTTCTGGAAGTCTGTTCATGAACTGAAGCAAACTTTCCTATTGAAAGTAATGGAAAGTGGATTAATCTGTTCCAGATGGTCCACGGAGTACTTAAACTGAAGCGTTCATAAACTGAAGCGAACTTTCCCATTGAAAGTAATGGAAAGTGGATTAATCCGTTCCAGACGGGTCCGCAGAGTACTCAACCTGAAGCGTACTTAACCCGAAGCATGGGTATAATTGGTTCAGGAAGTCTGTTCATAAACTGAAGCGTTCCTAAACTGAAGCGAACTTTCCCATTGAAAGTAATGGAAAGTGAATTAATCCGTTCCAGATGGGTCCGCGGCGTTCGTAAACCGAAAATTCGTAAACCGAGGTGTTCGTAAACCGAGGTTCCACTGTATAATTGAAGACAATTTCAGCCTGGACATAGGAAACAGAGGGAATAATGTAGCTAATAATAATAATTTATTATTTGTACCCTACCCATCTGGCTGGGTTTCCCCAGGCACTCTGGGCAGCTTCCAACAAAAACTAAAAATACATTAAAATGTCACACATTAAAAACTTCCCTAAACACCACACCATCATTAAGAAGCAAGGGAGTTCAGGCCAGGGAGCATACGTACCAAGTTGGCACGAGAGGACTCTGTCAGTCTTCATTTTATAGAACGTATTTGTTTTAGTCTTTAAATTGTACACCGCCTTGGGTGCTTTGGCAGTTTATAAATAAAGTAAATAAATAAGTACATTTTAACCATGCGGATGGAACCATGTTAGCCAGGTCCACACAGCAGCAACCACAGAGACAGTGGTAACTGTCACTGAAGGTAAAACATAAACCATGCCATTAAAAGGTAAAGGGACCCCGCCCATTAGGTCCAGTCGTGACCGATTCTGGGGTTGCGGCGCTAATCTCGCATTATTGGCCGAGGGAGCCGGTATACAGCTTCCAGGTCATGTGGCCAGCATGACAAAGCCGCTTCTGGCGAACCAGAGCAGCACAGGGAAACACTGTTTACCTTCCCGCTGTATCGGTACTTATTTATCTACTTGCACTTTGAACTGCTAGGTGGGAGGAGCTGGGACCAAGCAACGGGAGCTCACCCCGTCACGGGGATTCAAACCGCTGACCTTCTGATCGGCAAGCCCTAGGCTCTGTGGTTTAACCCACAGCGCCACCTCTTCCCTTAAACCGTGCCATTGCCGGCCCTATCATTGGGCAGGGTAAGAAAAGTGCCTCAATTGGCATATGCTGGTGGTAGGCCAGCGGGAGGCAGCAGGCCCCTGCCTGAGCACATCAGTTGGAGAACAGAGCTGTATGTGACACATAACCCATGTTTCAGCCCTGTAACCCATTGTCAGGGTTCGAATAAGATTCAGCTTCCAGTCTAGTCAGCTTCCAAATATGGAATGTTGGGGACGCCATGCCCGTCCTCTGCCTCAGGTGGCAAAATGTCTTGGGCTGGCCCCAAACTAGGTCAGAGCCTTATATAATTAAACCCTTATATCCAAAGGGTTGATAAATAGCAGAGGAGCCATGGGCGCACTCTGGTTAGCTGAGGTTTTCCCGCCTCAAGCGTGCGGTTCGATATAATGAACGGAATTGCAACTGGAATAATGAATCAATGGAAGAGCTGTTTTCTGAGTCGGAACAGCTGTTTCATAGTTGCGAATCAAATTTGAGATGTTGTTTACAGGGGCAAAATGGATTCTCGCAGCACACAAATCTTGTCTGACAAGTGACGCTGGCTGCCTAAATTCATTGCTGATCATTGAGGAATGGAAGAAGCCAGCAACTTTTCTTCAGATGGAGTGCAATAAAGTGTGAGAGCTGCATCCTTCTGGCTGGATCTGATGCTGGTAATTCCTAGCCCTCGAAAGATGGAGTGCAATAAAGTGTGAGAGCTGCATCCTTCTGGCTGGATCTGATGCTGGTAATTCCTAGCCCTCGAAAGAAACCTAACCCATTTACCCATTCACCCAATACCTGCCAAGCCCATGTACCTTGCACCAGCCTCCCAGATGCCCAGCATGCTTGAGTATCCCCTTTCATCAGTCACCTGTGAGGTTTTTTGCAACCTATTGTTTTCATCCTTTCCCAGTCAATCCCAGTTTAATGACAATAATGGCAAATAATGATAATAATAATAATGACAATGATAATGATAACAATTCCGTGTCTGTGTCTTAGTTAATTAGGCAGTGTCAGTTTGCTTACTCTGCCACCCCTTTCAGCCCTAATTTTTTAGGTTAGCTTTGCATTTTATTTAGAGCTATTTTTTGTTTTGGTTTTCCCAGTAGTGATGTATGGAAGTGAGAGCTGGACCAAAAAGACGGCTGATCGCCAAAGAATTGATGCTTTTGAATTATGGTGCTGGAGGAGACTCTTGAGAGTCTCATTGACTGCAAGAAGATCAAACCTATCCATTCTGAAGGAAATCAGCCCTGAGTGCTGGGAAAGATGGAGGGCACAAGGAGAAGGGGACGACAGAGGACAAGATGGTTGGACAGTGTTCTTGAAGCAGTGCAAGACAGGAGTGCCTGGCGTGCTATGGTCCATGGGATCATGAAGAGTCGGACACGACTAAACGACTAAACAACAACAAAATGTTTTGTTTTATTCCTATTTTTATTAGCACTTTGTCGTGTGTGTGTGTGAGAGAGAGAGAGAGAGAGAGAGAGAGAGAGTACTCAGCAGTCTTGTTGAGTACACTGCACATGATCAGTGCACAAGCAACACACACAGACAGTGTAATTATTACATACTTCAGTGCAGTGCATTCTTTTTAATACACACACATAAATATATTAAACAAGCAAAATTTACAGGTGGCTAGCACAAATATCCCCTTCATGGATCACTGCCTTGTCATGGCGAAGGCGCTTGAATAACTCCAAGAAGCTATGATCTATGCCGTGCAGGGTCACCCAAGATGGACAGGTCATAGCCGAGAGTTTAGACTAAATGTGATCCACCTGGAGAAGGAACTGGCAAACCACTCCAGTATTTTGCCAAGAAAACTCCATGGATATATAAAAAAGGAGAAGCTTTGAGAAGAAAGGGGGAGTTTCCAAGGCATGCTCTGGTTCATGGGGTCATGGAGAGTTGAACACGACTAAGGCGACTAAACAACATAAACAAGCACAAGTTGGCAAAAATGCATCACAGGAGGGAAAATTTGCTTCGCAAAAATGTATACATTAGGAGGAATTCTCATTAAAATGCTGAGAAAGTTTTCTTTAAAAACAAAATAAAATTGCAAACTGATGTGGAAATGTGGAGAAATGAAGATTGGAAATCACAAAGTTTCCCACTTGGCTCCAGCAATTGTGGAGTGGGGCGCAAACCCACCAACATTTCGCAGTATAAAAATTGGGGCACCCTAGTATACAACACAGTGCTTCTATTCTCACACCAAGAGGAAATGACCCTGCCAATGTGTTGACAGGAGCCTAGATATTCAACCGTGTTTTCATTTCAGCTATATTGGTTGCCTATTTGTTTATGACGCCATCTAATATGTCAGCACATCTAAGTAGGGATGTCAGAGAATTCCAATGGAAACAGAAATGGGAAGGGAAATCACTGACATTTCCTTATTTGTGCCGTGTCCAGAATGGAAATTAGTCCAGCAAATATGATTGGTGTTTGCTGCAGTTGTTGTTTTCATTCCACAAATAATATGCATTTGATTATACGCACCCCCTTTGCATTGTAAAATAAAAAAATTCCTTCAGTAGCACCTTAAAGACCAACTAAGTTTTTATTAACATAATGACAATATATAGTTTATGTTATTAATTGCGTTAATAACATAAGTTGCCTTATTTTGCCACAGACAATTAATTAAGCAAATGTAGTTTTGGCAAAATAAAAAAAATCCTTCAGTAGCACCTTAAAGACCAAGTTTTTATTTTGGTATGAGCTTTCGTGTGCATGCACACTTCTTCAGATACACTTGAAACAGAAGTCAGTCCCTTATGTATATACAGAGGGTGGGGAGGTGGGGGGGGAATGGGTGATGGGCTGATGGGAGTGGTAAACCTGTAGATGGCTGTTAACGACTGCTGATGACTGCAATTGGTCCTGCGGGGGAAAAGCAAGGGCTGAGGCGCTAAAGAAAGCTTGATCATGCATAATGAGATAAGAATCCAATGTCTTTGTTCATCCCAGGTGGCTCCATGGTTTTAAGCTTGGTAATGTAGTTTGGGGTTGAAGCCAAATGCAATAATGGAAACAGTGCTGCTTGTGATGAATCGAGGGTGGAACAGAAAGCAAGGCTTTCTTACTCCCCTACTTTTAAGGACATTGGCAGAGGCCCTTCTCCAAATATTATCAACCGTGGAGGTAATATTGACATCAACGGGAGAGAGATGACTTTCTTGGCAGTGCTGCCCCAGTTGTGGAATGCCTTCCTTGAAGAAGTAAGTCTAGACTCTACCTTGTTGCCTTTCAGGCACTAGGCAATGGTGTTTCCTTTTATTCACCCAGGTATTTTAAACATTTTAAATATTTAATCTCTCCAACAAGTATCTGTGCTTTTCTCTGCTGGCTATTTTATTGCAGAGTTTGTTTTATTCAGTATCTAACTTCTGTAAGTGGATTCGAAATCATTGCGGTAATGGTGGCATAAACACGTCTTAAGTAAATTTTTCGCAAAAAAAAATGCATAAAAGGCTGGTATTAACATCTGAAGCAGAGGCTGGGTAACTTTCTCAGACTGAAGACTACATTTGGGCATCCTTTCATGGCTGACCACTGGTACTGTTAGCCAGAGATGATGGCAGTCCAACAACATCTGGGGACCCAAGATTGTAAAAGGCTGTCCTAGAGATTCAGTGTTTCCCATAAAAGACAAACTTTGAACCAAACAGAGACAGTGTGTAGCCAAGGAAGACTGAGATTCCATTAGCAGAGGCTGCCAAACGTTTTGGCCCAATGAGCACATCTGGAATTTGGAGGACGTCCCACGGGTGCCAGTCACAAAATGGCTTCCATGTTAAGCATGGCATACCATAAAATGGCTGCAGCATATGAAACAGAGGGGGAAAGAGATAGGGCCACGAAGAGGTGCAGGCATGCCCTGCTTCAGCCCCCCACCACCACCCCCATCAATGGGAAAAGGCACCTATGTCAGTCACTCCCACACTATCTCACAGAAATAAGCTATTCGCACCTCTCAGAGGATGAGATGGTTGGGCAGTGTTCTCGAAGCTACGAACATGAGTTTGACCAAACTGCGGGAGGCAGTGCAAGACAGGAGTGCCTGGCGTGCTATGGTCCATGGGGTCACGAAGAGTCGGGCACGACTAAACGACTAAACAACAACAACAACCTCTCAGAGCAGAAGGGCAGGTGGGTGTTCAATCCAGACAGCCAATTAAAGGTGGGCATGTCTAACAGGATTGGAGAAGCTGAGCCAGGACAAACAGGAGCTGAACAGAAAGAGCAAATTCTCTCTCACATACTGTGGATTTTTACTGGGATATTTACAGAGACCCGGTGCTTTTTTTTTCCTTAAAAAAATGTTTACGGGGTACTCTCATTTTGACTCAAGAAAATCACCATTTTATAGTTCAAATCAGGAAAAATAAATACAGTAAATGGGCAAAAGTACAACGATTCACAAAATGTATGTGTATCCCTGCGTACCCCCAGAAAAAAATCACTGCTGAGACCCACACATTAGGTGAGAATAGGATGGTGTTACCCCTCTGATTCATATTGCAATGCCATTTTAACTCCTGATGAAAAGTTAAGGAGTCATTTTAGGATCAGACAATGCAGCAATAATTTTCAAAGGGAGGACTTGTGCAGTTTTAAGTCAAAACAGTTTCATTTGATAAAGAATTTTCAAACAGCTGATAACTTGTAGTCTCTCTAAGGGCAACATTCTTTTGAGATATTGTATTGATTTAATTTGCATTCAAATTGCTCGGGGTTTCAGCAGTGTATACTCACTTGAATGATCTGCTATCAAGCAAAGAATGAATGGCTGACATATTCAAGTCAGAATGCAGAACAGAATTTTAAACCACTTGGTAACAATAAGAATCAAACTAATACTACAGCTTAAATAGAGGAGAGGGAGGAAGAAAGCATAAAAAGTGGCCAGCCTGAAAATGAAAGAGATTACATAAAAATTAATATTACTGCAGTCATTGAAATCTTGCACTATGAGACTAATTGTGCCGTGCATACAAATTGCTATGATCCTCTTTGTGAAAATAAATTAAAATGAGTTTCATTTCTTGATAAATGAAATGTAACCTTGAAAGATTTATCACTTATACAGTGCCAAAACAAGTTTGGGAATTAGGCATGTCTAAATGATATAATGATTATTTAATCAGATCATAAGAAGAAATAGATAATGCATTAGGAGAATTTTCCAATTTTCAAAGATGATGAATATTTTCAAACAGAGAATAAACTGATCGTTCCGGATCCAGAGCAATCAGTGTGCAGACACCGCTTGCAATGTGTGAACCTTGCTAAGAGAGAAGTCTTATGATGCCATGCAGTGTCTCAGTGGTAAAGTGTCTCAGTGCTTAGAGTAGACAGTATTGAGCTAGATGGTCCAATGGCCTGATTTGGTATGTGGCATCTTCCTATGTTCTGTAATGTGTTGTGGGAGTCAGCTGAAAGGCAAAGCTAAAGGTAAAAGGACCCCTGACCATTAGGTCCAGTTGCGGACAACTCTGGGGTTGCAGCGCTCATCTCGCTTTTCTGGCCGAGGGAGCCAGCGTACAGTTTCTGGATCATGTGGCCAGCATGACTAAGCCACTTCTGGCGAACCAGAGCAGTGCATGGAAACGCCATTTACCTTCCTGCCGGAGCGGTACCTGTTTATCTACTTGCACTTTGACATGCTTTTGAACTGCTAGGTGGGCAGGAGCTGCGACAGAGCAACGGGAGCTCACCCCGTCGCGGGGATTAGAACCGCCGACCTTCTGATCAGCAGGCCCTAGGCTCGATGGTTTAGACCACAGCATAGCCACACTTGAATCCGTATCTGGAGTGAGGTGTGCTTGCTAGTTCTTCCTGTATTGCCCACAAAAAAGTCTCAGTAAATGACCCCTCAAAAGTCTGCAACATATCAGAGACTGTTTGCTCTTCCTGCTCAGTTCCTTCATGCACTCATTTGACCTCCCATGCACTGACGATGCTCCTTTAAACATGCCCATGTTACATTAGATGCTGGGACGCCCACCCTACCACCTTTTCTGGAATGACCATGGCCTTAGTTGATGTAAGTACCTTGTCCTCCACTGATGGGGTGGTTGATGGGCCAGTGGCATGCTTGCACCACGTTGTGGTCCTTTCTCATCTTCTGCTCTTTTAGATGCAGTAGCCATCATATCAATACATACAGTATTATATATCTTGGCGACGACAGAGGATGAGATGGTTGGACAGTGTTCTCAAAGCTATGAACATGAGTTTGACCAAACTGCGGGAGGCAGTGGAAGACAGGAGTGCCTGGCGTGCTATGGTCCATGGGGTCACGAAGAGTCAGACACGACTAAACAACAAAAGAATTACATTTCATTAATTACATTCCATTTATAATTGACCCGCCTAACAACAAATAATTACAATTGCAATAAATAAAGGCTTGACATATCTTGCTTTGCATGTCATACATCTATCTCATATACTGGTTTCACCTTTTAAGTTGCATTGCTGAAATAAATGCACTTTTTGACGATATTCCAATTTTCCGAGTTTCACCTGTATAATTATTGGTACATGCTACTTGGCTGCAGAACTGCCAAAGCAACGTTGATAGCCTTGACTTGCAGCTGGGTTTCATTTGCTGCCCCATGCAATATAACTTGGGCTGGCACTGTTGCTTGTTCCCTGCATGGCATTAATAAAGAATCCAGGTTCAGATGGAAGGACTTTTTGCTGAGCATGTACCTACTATAAGGACCAGACCAGGGTGTGGGTGGGGAGCAGCGGCAAGAGAAAGTATCTCTTCTAGGGGTCTGCAGTGTGGTGGCCATGGGCACAATAGTGACTTTGATGCTTTCTCCAGACAGCCATGAAGCTTCTGAGTCTCTCCCACACCATTGATCTTGAGGGATGTGTGTTATGTATCCTTGAAAAGGTCACACAAGGAGGAAGTTCTGCTGAATCTGACTCTTACCCAAATTCTTTGGAAAAGTGAAATATCTGTGCACAAGCATCTTATCTCTTTCTATGTGGTTCTATAGGGTTGATCCAGGGGAGCCAATAAGAGAAATGAGCAGGAGTGGTTCCCATGACATTTGCTCAAATATCCAAACATGCCCATGGAAAGGCTGACAACCCTTGATCTATTCTACCCCATCAGAAACAGTACAATGGGGGCGCTGAATGTTTGGGAGGTATTAGGTCCCCATCAAGACTTACCTGTTGTGCTGATTAGGTGAACCTGTCTCTTGTTGCTGTTTCCCTCCTGAGAATGAAAGGGAAAATGGGTTCCTTGTCAGGCTGCACTGAGCACAATTAAGAAGAACTGTTTAAGCTCTTGGGCCATTTTTGCTCGTTGCCATTTTTGATAGGCCATTCGTTATTCACAGGGACAGTGCGTGAAGGAAATGTGACAACTAGCACCCCGGTCACGGCGACACAGTGTTAGCAGTGATTCATAATAACATTGTAAGTGTCAGAAAAACGGGAAGTCCTCTCCATCTCTGCATTAAGGAAGGAAGAAAAAACACTGAGAACTCACAGTGCAAACCAGGCCTCCTACAGTTTCCCATGTCTTGTCTAGCAGAGGCATGAGATTCTTCCTGCATGCATTTGTCTCACCAGAAGATCTGGTCTACTGATCTACCCCCAATAAGGCCTGATAATCCTCATGCTTCTTTAAGACCGGATAATAGGATGGCCCCATGTCCTGATCACTAGCAGAGTAATGAGTGTGGAGGGAGAGTGATGGCACCACTATTCCAGTAGGGTGCCATTGTGCCCCCCCCCGGGACATGTGCTGTGCATGGTGCCTGATGATGATTCCGGTTCATCATGGGTTAATGTATCACTCCCATTATAGGCAGGTGTTCCTTGGGAGGCGGAGCTAGATGGCATTCTAAATGGCAGTTGGGAGTTGGCAGTTGGGGGTTGGGAGTTGGCAGTTGGGGGTTGGCAGTTGGGAGTAGAGTGTTAGAGAGGGATGCAGGAGCTGTATTAACAAGTCTGAATTATGGAATGAAGTTAAGAAAGATCTAGAAATGTGGACCAAATTGAAATTGTCTCTGTTGGGCCGTATAGCAACGGTTAAGATGAATGTATTGCCAAAGATGTTGTTTTTGTTTCAATCATTGCCAATAATTGAAAAGTTGAGTTGTTTTAAGGAGTGGCAAAAGGCGCTATCGAAATTCATATGGCAAGGGAAGAAGCCAAGAATTAAATATAAGATATTGACTGATGATAAGCAAAGAGGAGGCTTCTCCCTGCCTGATTTTAAAATTTACTATGAAGCAGCTGCCTTTTGCTGGTTGAAAGAGTGGTTCACATTGGAAAACGCTGATATTTTGGATTTAGAAGGTTATGACAATGCTTATGGATGGCATGCATATGTATGGTATGATAAGGTAAAGGCCCACGGAAGTTTTAAAAGGCATATAATTAGAAATTCATTGTTTAAGGTTTGGTTCAGATATAAAGATTTGTTAGAAAGGAAAACACCTAACTGGATTTCGCCTTTGGAGGCCAAGGCCCGTAAAAGGTTAAACATGGAGACTGGTTGGTTGAAATATAGAGATTTATTGATTGAAGATGGAGACCAATTTAAGTTAAAAACATATGAGGAGTTGAAAGGTAAACTAGATGATTGGCTCCAATACCATCAGATAAATGAAGTGTTTAAAATGGATAGAGTAATTGGTTTTCAAACTGAGAAGTCAAAGGTGGAAACAGAATTGTTAGAACCTAAGACGAAAATACTTTCTAGAATGTACAAATTGCTGCTAGAATGGCATACAAAAGATGAACAAACTAAAAATGCTATGATTTTGTGGGCAAAGGATGTGGGACATAACATTATGATTGAGGATTGGGAAAAGTTGTGGAAGGAGAATATCAAATTTACTGCGTGTAGTTTATTAAAGGAGAACATAATGAAAATGATGTATAGATGGTATCTCACACCAGAAAAGTTAGCAAAGATTTACCACAACAATGACAACAAATGCTGGAAATGTAAGAAAGAAATAGGTTCATTTTACCACATGTGGTGGACATGTCCACTAGTGAACGACTTCTGGAATAAGATTTATAATGAACTTAAGAAAGTGCTGAAAGGCACTTTTGTTAGGAAACCAGAGGCATTCCTAGTGGCCATTGTAGGAAAGGAGATTCCTAAGAAGAAGATATCTTTTTTTCTGTACGCCACTACAGCAGCGAGACTTTTGATTGCTAAATACTGGAAGCAGCAAGTACTACCAACGATTGATGAATGGCAGATGAAGATGATGGAATTCATGGAACTGGCAGAGATGACCGGACGAATCCGCAACCAGGGAGAACAAGCGATTGAAGACGAATGGAAAGATTTTAAATTGTATTTTAAAAAGTATACTAAAGTTATACTCTAGAATAGAAATTAAGTGGTAAATAAAACTGTGGAATAGTTGAAGTGGTTATTTAGAATAAGAAAATAAGAGAAGTATTATAAAAGGTATTTTGGGGAATAGAATTTGCTACTTAGAAATGTATTTAAGAACCACAGGGACGGGAACCCGAGGAGGTCCCAATCTACACTGTGATAAGGATAAGATTTACTGTTTTATACTTTTTATGTTTTGTTCTGCTGTTTTTTTCTTTTTTGTATTTTTGTATTCTTTGTTGTATTTTGTATTTTTGTCTTATTTTTCATTGTTTTGGAATATATATATATATATATATATATATATATATATATATAATAAGTCTGTGTTATATGAAAAGAGGATGATGCACTAAGAGTTTAAACAAATGAAACCATAAAGAAATATACATGTTCTCCAGTTAAATAAAGCTTTCATCTATGTTGTGTCAAATTGGATGTTCCTCCTTATTCCAGCAACGTACCTAAACTCAAAAGGGTGGTGACTGAAGAGGGGAGATAAAACTAAGCCCGAGGAGCAGGTGGATAGTTTTACATCTCAAAGTCACGCACAGAGGAGGCAAGTGGAGGGAAAGAGTGCCTTGCAGTGGCTAAAGTGCTGAGGCAACAGCTGCTGAGGTGAACCTGAGTTGAGAGGGAAACCTTACTGAGGGCACAAGATTGTTCCTGTAATATTTACCTGGAGTTTTTAAGGATACAGAGCCATGTTATTTGGAAAGCTGGAACTGTACTCTATGTACTAGCAAACCCATATAAAAACAGGGAGTTTATTTGGGAGAAAGAAGGAATAGTGGGTTGTTAGAACAATAACTGAATTCCTTCAGCACACTGTTAGTAATAGAGAAGGGAGGATCGTCACATGCACCCCCTCACAGGCGGTGCGCCACGTCCCCAGAACGTTTGCCATGTCCCTGTGGCAGACGCGCCACGCCCTCACGGGTGGCCTACCAGGCCCCCAGGGTGCATGTCACATCCCCCGGGGGTGCCAGCCATGCCCCTGCCTGCTCTCCATCCCCGGTAGCGGAGCATGCAGTTTTGCCACTGGTCCTGATAGAAAGGTTTGTGACAAGTTAGTTTAGAGAAAAGGTGAGTAACATAGACGTTTAAAAAAATTATGCATGGCATGGGGAAAGTGGACAGAGAAAAGTTTTTCCCCACCTCTCTCTCAACACGAGAAGTTGAAGCTGAATGTTGGAAGATTCAGGGGAGATAACATACTTTTCCGTGCTGCATATAAACTGTGGAGCTTGCTTCCAAAGGAGGCAGTGATGGCCGCCAATGTGGATGGCTTTAAAAGAGGATTTGACAAATTCATGGAGGGGAAAGCTATCAATGACTACTTGCCATGATGGCTATGCTCTGGCTCCATGGTCAGAGGTATCCCTATGGCAGGTTAAAGCAACAATGTTCTATCAACTCATCCTTACATCTCATCTTGCCCTTTGAAAACATTGTAGGGAGAAGAGTGGGAGGACGAAACCCAGAATTCCTTGGCTCCTCCTTCCATTAATTCAGACTCCACCTACTATTCATCTCCCTACCAGTCCCAATGGGCATTAGCCATTGCAATTTGGCTGTCCTGTGGTTGGCCAGGGGTGGTGGTGTGAGTTGTAGTCCAGAACATTGGGATAGGGTGGCCAGACTCAAAAGAGGACAGGACTTCGGTGCCTTTAATTGCTCTGCTCTCTTTTGAGTCTGGAAACCTTAAAGAGAAACCAGCAGACCCTTTGTTTAATTTCCAAGCAAGGGGTCTGCTGGTTTCTCTGTAAGGTTTCCAGACTCAAAAGAGAGCAGGGCAATTAAAGGCACAGAAGTCCTGTCCTCTACTGAGTCTGGCAACCCTACATCGGGAGAGCACCAGGTTGGCGAAGGCTGTTCTAGGGAACAACAGGAGAAAGGAGGGAAAGGAGAAAGAGAGGCAGCTTTGGGGTGAAAATAATAATCAGAAGCTCATAGGGAGCTGGTTCTCATCAAAGGCTTGCCCCCACAAAAGCATATTTGAAGCAGCCACTGCATTTGTAACTGCGCAGGAACTGGGCCAAGCCACTTCATGTTTAAATTCCTTTCCACAAGCAAAGGATAATCTGGAGCCAGCCAGACGCTAACAGAATGCCACAATCTTTTAGTGGATTTCTCTTTCTTTTCAGATTTTAAATGGGGAAATGATTTCAAAACCTACTTTCCAGGCCTATGTCTCCTAGGCTCATTTCGTATGCTGGCATTATTCCGTTCAGCCGTGTTATCATTTTATATTTAGTAACGTGGAAGCTAACGCAGTGAAACAATTACTCCAATATGACAAATGGTCTTAATACAGCATGTGTAAGCGCTTTAGCTAACTTAGGGCTTCAGGCTATATGTTGCAACAGTGTGATGTTCTCTTCCTAGGCACACACAAACACACACACTTTTCTTTTATCTTTCATTTTATTTTCTTTCTCTCAGTTTTTCCCAGGGGTTAACCTGTGCCTGCCTGTGGATTAAAGCAGCCGTCCAAGAACACAACTGGCTTTTAAACTTTCATATAACCTGCTTTATTGGTAGAAACATAACCATTATAGATATATTTTATGCGGCAATAACATGACTGAATAGCGCTGTAACCTCCCTGCACTAACCATTTTAGCAGAACAACTGTTGTTCCAGGTGGGAGATTCATCACACTGACTTGGGGCCATGTTTTATTAAAATCTAACGATAGCACGGAGGATTACCTTTATCAATTTATTATAGATTTATTCACAAAAGGACCAACCTGTGTCCTACCCTGTCAAAATATGTAGGAGGAACGAATCTACAACATTAGAAATCATTTTGGGGTGTGTGCGGACACTTTCACTTTCTCAGCCCTTTTATAACCAGGACCTCAAATGCTTTCAGTACACGAGCTTGAAAACAACAATATTCCACACATAAATATGAAGTCACACAATCTTGGCATGGATATATATATAATCATTATATATAAAACAGCAAAATGATGCATTTTGAACTCCATTGAAACCCACAATTTTATTATTATTATGAAGGACCAGGTGTGCAGCCTGGGAGTCATTTTGGACTCACAGCTGTCCATGGAGGCACAGGTCAATTCTGTGTCCAGGGCAACTGTTTACCAGCTCCACCTGGTACGCAGGCTGAGACCCTACCTGCCTGCAGACTGTCTTGCCAGAGTGGTGCATGCTCTAGTTATCTCTCACTTGGACTACTGCAATGCGCTCTATGTGGGGCTACCATTGAAGGTGAGCCAGAAACTACAACAGCAGCTAGACTGGTGACTGGGAGCAGCCACCGAGACCACGTAACACCGGTCTTGAAAGATCTACATTGGCTCCCAGCACGTTTCCGAGCACAATTCAAAGTGTTGGTGCTGACGTTTAAAGCCCTAAACGGCCTCGGTCCAGTATACCTGAAGGAGCGTCTCCACCCCCATTGTTCAGCCTGGACACTGAGGTCCAGTACAGAGGGCCTTCTGGTGGTTCCCTTGCTGCAAGAAGTTACAGGGAACCAGGCAGAGGGCCTTCTCGGTGTTGGCACCCGCCCTGTGGAACACCCTCCCATCAGATGTCAAAGAGGAAAACAGCTATCAGACTTCTAGAAGACATCTGAAGGCAGCCCTGTTTAGGGAAACTTTTAATGTTTAACAGACAATTGTATTTTAATATTTTGTTGGAAGCTGCCCAGAGTGACTGGGGAAACCCAGCCAGGTGGCTGGGGTATAAATAATAAATGGTTGTTGTTGTTGTTGTTGTTGTTGTTGTTGTTGTTGTTGTTGTTGTTGTTGCATTTCATTTATGTCCCACATTACCTCCACGGAGCTCAAGGTGGCATAAATAGTTCTCCTCCTCCCCATTTTATTCTCACAACCACACTGTGAGGTAGGTTAGACTGAGGGGCAGTGACTGGCCCAGCACCATTCAGTGAGCTTCATGGCTGAGCATGAATATGAACCCTAGTCTCACAGGTCCTGATCCAACCGTTACACCATGCTGGCATGGAACACTGATACATTTGGTTCACATTTATATTATAGGGGGGTTCTACAAAATTCATAACAAAAAGTGTCTTCAGCGCTAGATAGTGTCGGAAGAGAATCAGAGATTTACTAAAGGGGAGGAAGGACAAGAGACATACAGAGAGGGGAAACCTCTATGTTGCGCAACATTCCTTTAAAAAAGGCCATGGATTTGTTGTTGTGTAGATATTAGAAACCATATTTTGTGTGGAATATCAGTTGCTTTTGAATTATGGTGCTGGAGGAGACTCTTGAGAGTCCCATGGACTGAAAGAAGATCAAACCTATCCATTCTGAAGGGAATCAGCCCTGGAAGGACAGATCCTGAAGCTGAGGTTCCAATGCTTTGGTCACCTCATGAGAAGAGAAAACTCCCTGGAAAAGACCCTGATGCTGGGAAAGATGGAGGGCACAAGGAGAAGGGGACGACAGAGGACGAGATGGTTGGACAGTGTTCTCGAAGCTACGAACATGAGTCTGACCAAACTGTTGGATGCAGTGCAAGACAGGAGTGCCTGGCGTGCTCTGGTCCATGGGGTCATGAAGAGTCGGACACGACTAAACGACTAAATAACAACAACAAATCAAATTCTGAAGAAGTGTGCATGCACACGAAAGCTCATACCAAAATAAAAACTTAGTTGGTCTTTAAGGTGCTACTGAAGGAATTTTTTTATTTAACAACAAATCAGTTGGCAACAAACCTTGTAAAATTCCTGGCTGATAAGCTTCAGATGTCTCCTTCGAATGTCACATTCAATGGTAGTGCTAAAAGCAGATTTGCAATGTCCTTTGGCAGGGTGTCATCAATTATTATGTCTTTAACCATATTGCAGTGATAACTCTAGAAACAGCTCCTCCAATGAGGATGATGTAAAGTTGTTTCATGTCACTGCAGCCAGAGCACGACTTCACTTTGCAAATCTTGGAGAATGGATCACAAGATGGCACTATTGCCCATGCTCTTCCCACCACTGCCTGTTAACATGAGGTCACAGAAGCCATTTTGGATTCCTCAGCAGGGCAGTCTCGAGCAGCTCGGGCCCCCTGGGGCTGAGGGGCGGAGATCACTCCGGCGCCCCCGCCCTCGCAGGGCGCAGCATGGTTTCCGCGCAGCTTCGCTGCCTACCGGCCCGGCGCCCTAGCACACCGTGCCACCGGAAGTCTACCTAGAGCCGGCCCTGTTCCTCAGAATAAAGGTAAAGGGACTCCAGACCATTAGGTCCAGTCGCGGATGACTCTGGGGTTGCAGCGCTCGTCTCGCTTTACTGGCCGAGGGAGCCAGTGTACAGCCTCCGGGTCATGCGGCCAGCATGACTAAGCCGCTTCTGGCAAAACCAGATCAGTGCACAGAAATGGGCATTTATCTTCCCACCGGAGCGGTACCTATTTATCTACTTGCACTTTGACATGCTTTCAAACTGCTAGGTGGGCAGGAGCTGGGACCGAGCAATGGGAGCTCACCCTGTCGCGAGGATTCGAACCACCAACCTTCTGATCAGCAAGCCCAAGGCTCAGTGTTTTAGACCACAGCACCACCCACGTCCCCTTCCTCAGAATAGCAACTCCTCTTTTTTTGAAAGCGAAAGGAAATCAAAGAATTGGAAGATCCACAATGGACTACCTTCATTATCCCAGTTGGAACAGTGGTTTTCTTCATTTGAAGGACTATTCGTTATTAGACAGTGTCCAAAAAGTAGTATCTGAACAGAGTCTATTCCTAAGTGAGTGCTATTTTGTAGGAAGCAAGAGGCCATGCTATTTTTCTAGAAAAATAGGTGCCGGAACTCACCATGAATGCCTGCCTTGTTCTCTTTTAATGGCAATGGCGCCCACCTGAGACATGCCGGAACTGAGTTCCAGCTACAATAAACCTACCATTAAAATGATGGACTGGTTATTTCTTCGTCAGAGGGCAAATGGGCAAATTTAGCAGGGGATCAAATACTTCCCCCCCCCTCACTGTATAAAGCACATGACATCCCCCAAAGAATCTTGGGAACTGTAGTTTGTCAAGGATTCTCGGAATTGTAGCCCTGTGTGGGAGAAACAGCAGTTTCCAGGCTTCTTTGGGGAAGTCACATGCATTGAATGTTCTTTAAATATATTGGGTGGATCTTCTCTTAGCCGAACTAACCATGACCCTACACTGGCTCTTTTACCAATTGGCACTTAACAGGGTCCACAGCTCCCAATCGGATACCAATCATGTGACTCAATATAAATTCATTGGACAAGGACAATCTTGCTGCAATGAGGGAGTCGTCATTTTTAAAGTTGCAGCTGTGTGCAGAGTCCTCAGCTGATAACTCCATCAAGGTCATGACAGCTATCTTTCCATTATCTCTTCGAAGGTTTGAAATGACAATTTAAATATATGTTCATTTTAAATAAAGGAATAAATATTGAGCTGAAGGAGGAAAAAACAACACCCCACCACTTTTCATCTTTGGAACTTCTTTTTCTCCCCTTTCAACATCTTGAAAAAGCCAGATCAGATGGTCTTCTGTTTGAAGAAAGCAATAACAGCAGAGCTATGCATCTTTACTGGCAATTATTTCCAAACATCAATGAGCACCCCAGTAAAATATACCGAGATGTATCTACTGTACTGTACTAAAAAGAACTCTTAGCAGATGCTTCAGTCTGGGCAACCAGACATTGTTAAAAAGGGGTTGTATTATGTTGCAATGAATATTATTTTGTGTTAAATAAAGCTAAAACTTGCAGGAAACAGCAAGATGGTTCAAAGACAAGCCTTAATTCTGGCTTCTCCTGCAGGCTTTGATGTGAGCTGAGTGCATTTGTGTTGAAGATATCAAAAATTCTGCCCCAATGGGCAGGGCCAGACCTACCATTGCATACCCTCCAACATTCCTCTCATTCCTCCCAACTTGACCCCCATTTTTGTGCCCCCCCGGCCCACACAGCAATTGCTGTCAGAAGAAAGGTAAGTGCCATCACCACTAGACCAATGGGACACAACACACACACACACCCTCCACTGTCCTGAGAGAACCTCTTAACCCCAGTTTTATTTTATTTTACTCTTTGGCAGGTGTATATAAAGAAAAACACACACCAATAAATAAATTTTAGAAAGGGTCAAGATTAGATGCAGATGGCCAAAGCATTGAAAAGAATAATCAAGGTCCCTTGCGCTCTGCTCGCCCAGGGCAGCCCTGCCCTCTGAGCCTATGCATCAATCAGGGTAGGAGCTTGGAAGCAGCATCCCCTCCTCCTCCTCACCTGTTCTCCAGCAGCCACTGCGAGATGCCCAAGGGAGAAAGGCTGGTGAGGCCATGGAGAGACAACAGGATGCTTCCCCACAGCTGTCATTGTTGTTTGGGACAAGTGCTGGCTCACCCCTTTATCACCCAGAGACTAAGGGTCCTGGCTGTTTTGTTCTTCTCTTATGGGGGTGGGCGTGGCCTAGTTATGAACTTGCAGCTGGTTGTATTGTAGTGTTGAGTTTCTAGGAGGAAGGGAAAGATGTGCCAGGGGTGAGATCATCTGGGGAGGCTGGGGGGGGGTGGAACTGCAGTTGGGCAAACAAATATATGAAAGGCACAAATACAGGATGGGAGACACCTGGCTTGAGAGCAGTACATGTGAAAAGGATCTAGGAGTCTTGGTAGACCACAAACTTGACATGAGTCAACAGTGTGATGCAGCTGCTAAAAAAGCCAATGCAATTCTGGGCTGCATCAATAGGAGTATAGCATCTAGATCAAGGGAAGTAATAGTACCACTGTATTCTGCTCTGGTCAGACCTCACCTGGAGTACTGTGTCCAGTTCTGGGCACCACAGTTCAAGAAGGATACTGACAAGCTGGAATGTGTCCAGAAGAGGGCAACCAAAATGGTCAAAGGCCTGAAAACGATGCCTTATGAGGAACGGCTTAGGGAGCTGGGCATGTTTAGCCTGGAGAAGAGAAGGTTAAGGGGTGATATGATAGCCATGTTCAAATATATTAAAGGATGCCATATAGAGGAGGGTGAAAGGTTGTTTTCTGCTGCTCCAGAGAAGCGGACACGGAGCAATGGATTCAAGCTACAAGAAAGAAGATTCCACCTAAACATTAGGAAGAACTTCCTGACAGTAAGAGCTGTTCAACAGTGGAATTTGCTGCCAAGGAGTGTGGTGGAGTATCCTTCTTTGGAGGTCTTTAAGCAGAGGCTTGGCAGCCATCTGTCAGGAATGCTTTGATGGTGTTCCCTGCTTGGCAGGGGGTTGGACTGGATGGTCCTTGTGGTCTCTTTCAACTCTATGATTCTATACAGTGCTTCTGGATAAAGAGAGAATGGGCTATTGAATGCCAAGTCATCTTTGAATAAGATTTCCCTTGGCTATGATTTGATTGCGAATGAGACCACCCTGCTCTGCCACACACACCTCCACCTCACCCCCATTTCTTTAGCTTAAGAAAAAAATCCTTCCCATTGGTCTCCCTGCTGGCTGAGGTTAACAGGATTTGTAGTTGAAAACATCTGGAAGGCACCAGATGTTGGGGGAGGTTGTCCTTGGTGGATCTCTATGAGCTACACCACAACAGCTCAACAATAAGGACACTCGGTAGATATAAAGTTGTTGCCCTTCCTATAAGATTTGCCTTGTGATGTATATTAGGAACAACATCATATCTGCTGAAATATTTTGGTATTGTGGGCAGGTATTATCGGGCATGAAGGATCTTCTAGCCAATGAGCATGAACAGGTAAGAGAAACAAGCCATATCTGCTATGAAGATAACGGGAGGTTTATCCTGAAATGGGAGAGTAACGGAGGAGAGCAGTTTCATTTACTTTGCTGAACAGTAAGCAAAATGTTTATAAGAAGAAGAAGAAGCAGGGTGATAGATTTGACTTATTGCTTAATATTTTGCTCATCTTTTCAGCCTCAAGGCAATCAATCCCGCTACAGCAGAGCACAGGGAAAAACAAGACTGAGATTTTTGAACCATGTAACTGCCACTCATAAGTGAAAAACAGCAATAGCTGTGATTTACTGTGGGCAGAATGGTTCCCCCCCACACACACTGCCTCCAACTATTTATCCCATGTGTTTATCACAATATTTTAATCAAATGATGCAGCCATTGTGGTTTTCTAGTCCCAACACCATTACAATCAGATGCCATTATGTCTCCATCATTCAACACAGAATCCTATTTCTCAAGCCCTATCGGCACCGTTTTTCAGGAGGCTGCTGTTTCACCGGCCCTTTCAAAAGTGGCAACTATTTTTTGGCGCCATCAAAAACAGAACTGCAATCCCGATGATCTTTTTGGACCAAGCATCCAAAAAGAATAACAGAAAAGAAATGGAGCAAACAAACCAAGAGAAAATAAACATGTAAGTGACTTCATTTTCTGCATGTGATCGAGAATGGTGTCTCCTAATCCTAAAACGTGTCCATGTTGTACAAATTCTGCAATTATACAAACACCGCAAAACATAGTCGGTAATTGAATATGCCGCGGCAGATTTATTGGGATACAGAAACCCACTGCGTATGTGAGTTGTGTACCAGCAGTGGTGGGGGGTGAGGAATGACAAGCAAATGAAAAGCTGCAGTTATAGCAAGTCCTACCACCTAGGGGACCCAGGTGGCGCTGTGGGTTAATCCACAGAGTCTAGGGCTTGCTGATCAAAAGGTCGGCGGTTCGAATCCCTGCAACGGGGTGAGCTCCCGTTGCTTGGTCCCAGCTCCTGCCCACCTAGCAGTTCGAAAGCACATCAAAGTGCAAGTAGATAAATAGGGACCGCTCCGGCGGGAAGGTAAATGGCGTTTCCGTGCGCTGCTCTGGTTCGCCAGAAGCAGCTTTGTAATGCTGGCCACATGACTCAGAAGCTGTCTGCGGACAAACGCCGGCTCCCTCGGCCTATAGAGCGAGATGAGCGCCGCAACCCCAGAGTCGGACACGACTGGACCTGATGGTCAGGGGGCCCTTTACCTTTACCACTGATCCATCCAGCTTAGCACAGCTTTCACTGACTCCAGCGGCTCTCCAGGGTTTCAGAAAGGGATCTCTCTCATTCCTGGCTGGTGATGCTAGGGACTGAACCTGGGACCATCTTCACGCAAAGGCTTCATGTCTCCACAGAGACCTGGCTCTTCTTGGATGCCTGGGTTTTATATAGCTAAATTCGCCCTGATTCTTCAAGAAATTAGTCGGTGACCTCACTATGTTCACAGTCAGCGAGCAATGATGAAAGGATAAAGCTCACCCGGATGGCTGGCAAACTGCTGGAGGCTGATCTCGCTGCCTTTCCCTCTCGGTACCACACAACATCTATGCACAGGGCGGAGTGAAATCTCAGAAGGATGGAGAGGCATGAGCTGTCTCTTCCACCGACATTTGAGGAAGTGTTGAAAAATGAGCTCATGATCTCCAGCTACGTTAGCGGAAACGCAGCAGAACTCGGTTGGTCTCATCGCTGGAAAAATATACTGCCCAAGCAATAAATAATCATCAGAACTATTATGAGTTTATTCTAATACATCATCGTTCTTCTGACTTCTGCAGAGTCAGATTGTCCTGCCAAAGAGGCTTCAATTTTACTGTCTCTTTCCCTGGGCGCTTTAGGATTTATTTATCGTTGTAGTGGAGGTGGGGCTGAGTTTACTGTGTGTTTACCGCTGTGTTAAACATTTCTTCAGCACTCTGTGGCCTCCCTGGCTGCCTGCACTTCTTGATCTGAAAAAAAACCCATGGGATAAGTTAATTGGTGGTGTCTTTCCCTGAACTGTAACTGAAGCACAGAAAAGCTGCAGAGGCTCCCAGGTGCCTGAGATTGATGCATTCACTTGTTTTTAAGGGAAGCCCTTCGCTTTACCTTGCTTTAAAAAAACCAAAAAAACCACCCCACACCATTTCTTTAAAAATATTTCAGTTGTCAGACACACAGTAGGAAGCTTCCTCACCTTCCCATGTTTACAAGAAAGCCCAGCTGAGAATGCCATAGGGTTTTCAGGAAACACAGGCACCCAGGAAGGCTGCAGAGTCCAGATCCCTGGAAAGATGATTTGTAGAATGAATGAAAGGACACTCGTAAACATCCCTGAGCAACCCCAAAAATAAAAGAAGTGTGACTATTACCCTGCACTTGATCCATATGAATTTCTCCATCATTTTCTCTCTTGGATAATGTTCTTATTGAAGATATTTTCTCATTAATTGCTGGATAAGAGTCAGTAAAATAAATAAATAGGATAAGTTTTCAGTACAGCACTGTCATACACAGGGTTGTCCTTCCTTCCTTCCTTCCTTGGTCCATGCCCACAGGGATCTGGGAGGTGCAAAAAAAAGAGCTGGGAGTTTGCTTCCACGATTATTTCACACCAGGACTGATACACCCGGAGGTAAGGATGGAGGAGGGGAATGACTTTGTACTTGTTAATAATTGTGTACAGTATGGTTGGCATCCATCTGTCTTGGGAGACAATAGGGGAGTGCACCTTTGTAGGTGAGGTCAAGCTGCTGGAAGGTTGCAGTGCCTGCTGTGGCTGTAGAGACTGATACAGGAGCAACATGTTTTGCTGCAGATGGAGCAAATGAAGGCATCCGGTTGTGCTGCTGCAGATGCACCATGGCGTTTCTTCTCTCTGTGCTCCTCCCAGCAGCCACTCCTCCTCTGGTCACTGCTATGGATACACAACTTGACTGCCTGTCCCCAGGCACTGCGGTCACCTGCAAGGGATTCCCACAAGGCAAGGTTGATGTTGGCAACCTTCGTGTCACATTTGCAGACATCTTTTTAAAACTCACTGGAATAATAGCATTGCTATATTCTAGCTGGCCCGTCCACGCATTGCTGTGGCTCATCCCTGTGTTTCCCCCCACCCTGTCCCAATCCATGACGTATCCCGCCCCTCCTCCCCCCACCCCCTGGCTCATCCCTGTGACTGGTCCAACCGTGTCCTGACCTATCCCGTCCCCTCCTCCCCCCAACTCCCACCCAGGCGAGTCAGTACCTTCATTCGGCCTAGTGTGTAAAGGCTTCAACCTAGTATGTAAACGAAGGTTTTATAGATGCAGTACCAGTGTGGCCGCCACTAGAGGGCGCTGGTTTGCAACCTGGTTCTTTTCCCAGCATGCATTTTCGTCTGAGTGTTGTGTTTTGAAACACAGGGTTTGGGGGGGTTTTACCTGGCGCAGGTGTGACATTGTCTTTGAAAATGGTATGGGGTCACTTTCATATTCGCATGCGGCATTGTGTCAAAATTTGAATGCAATCAGTCAAGCAGTTTTGGTGAAAAGTGGATACTAATGGACATGGCCAGTTTACATTTATATATATATAGATTGTATTATATTACAGTTTCAAGCACATTTTTGTTTTATTTTTATTTTCTTTCACTCAGTGCTTTTTTTCTAGAAAAAGAGGTGCTGGAAATCACAATGAACACCTCCCTAGTTCGCTTAGAATGTCAGTGGCACCCACCTGACAGGTGCCAGAAATGGGTTCTAGCTGAAAAAAGCCCTGCTTTCACTTTATTTTTCCACTGAAAATTTTCAATAAAATAGAAATGTTTTTTCTATAAAAAAAAAGACTTTTTTTGCTGCTAGGAAAGTGTATCTTTCTCATTTTGAGACATCTCCACTTACTAAAGATATTCAAGCATTCTAAAATGATGGGGGCTGGGGGAATTATATGTGAGAGACATTTTAAAGCTGAGGAAAACCCTCCAGGAAATTCTATTCTGCATTATTATAGGATTATGGGTGATCGTGTCAAACAAACTACATGTACTTATGCATGTTGACACATCTACTCTGCTAGATTATACATGATTTTGGGCAAACTTCCCAATTCCCGAAGGTTTAACTCTGTTGTAGTGACACTGACATTTAGGTCATTATTTCTAATGTAACAATATATTAGGTCATGTATAGAAGACTGCAAATCTGATAATCTGATTTAGGGGATTTTATAAAGCAAAAGTAGAAAAAGACCAGAGTTAAGGCTCTTTTATTGTTTTGCGCTCCACAAAAATCAGAGAATCGGGAGTTCAGGCCAATGTTTTAACAGACAAGCCTTGTGATCAGTAACAGTGTTGTGCAAGATTGGTCTCCCATATTTCTCAGCCATCCCATGGGCACAGTAAGGTTGGTGAGCCCTCACCCAATCCCTTTGCCCCACTGTTGTAACTAAATGAATAGACTTTGCATGTAGCATCCATTAAGCGCTCCCTATAGAAGTCCTGATGAACTTTTTGCTTCAAAAAAAAACAGTACCACTGTACTCTGCCCTGATCAGATCACACCTAGAATACTGTCTCCAATTCTGGGCACCACAATTTAAGAAGGATGTTGACAACCTGTAACGTGTGCAGAGGAGGGCAACCAAGATGATCAAGGGTCTGGAAGCGAAGCCTTACAAGGGGCACTTGAAGGAGGTGGATATGTTTAACCTAGAAAAGAGGAGACTGAGAGGAGATATGACAGCCACCTTCAAATATCTTCAGGGCAGTCCCATGGAAGATGGAGCAAGCTTGGTTTCTCCTGCTCTGGAGGGTAGGATTCGAACCAATGGCTTCAAGTTACAAGAAAGGAGATTCCGACCAAACATCAGGAAAAACATTCTGACAGTAAGAGTTCTTTGACAGTGGAACAGTCTTCCTCGGGAGGTGGTAGACTCTCCTTCCTTAGAGGCTTTTAAGCAGAGGTTGGCTGATCATCTGTCATGAATGCTTTAGCTAAGATTCCTGCATTACAGACGGTTGAGCCTTGGGTCCCTTCCAACTGTATGGTTCTATGAAATCAATGAAGGGTAGCCTTCCTTGACAAGACCACATCAAATGCATCAGTAGTTTCCCTCCAAACTGGCAAGCAATATGTGATATGCAAATTGAAAAATTGGACTACCAAGTGTCAAAAGGTCAATTTTCAGAACTTTTTTACTTGCTGTAGCTGTGAAACTTCTTATTGGACCAGTGTGTGCCATATGGCACATACTTGTAGGTAGATCACGTATTCTGAGTTTCAAATTATTAGCTCAGAAGGTGCCATTTTTATAAGCTATTGTATTTGAGGTTTCTAACAGTGGCAACTTCTTTCCCTTTCCTTTCTATGCTACTCAACCCTTTAATAAATGATCTCAGTGTTGAGTGAATAAGCATTACCAGAAACCTGCCACATCAGTCAGTCGCAAGTTCTTCTTTATTTTAATTTATTTTAAAGTTTCTTATTATTCAGTATAAAAATATGAAACATAAATGGAATGCAATGGTCATCGAAGCATGTTTGTCTGTCACTGTATTTACGTAGCTAGTGGGAAATCTCAGGGCCAGAGTCCAAACATGCCCCCCCCCAAAAAAAACATATTCATCCAGCCTTTGGGACTCACTTTAGGCCACACCCCTTCTTCCTATGCAGCTGAAATCACAAATGCATGATTGCTAGATAGTCACAAACAGGAGCAATGGCTCCATGTATAAAGGTGACACTAGGATGTCATACCCCCCAAAACATGGTGGCAAGGGGAAAAACAAGGAGCTAATCCCTGAATATTCCTTCCTGTCACACATGCTTTTTCCTACCTGCAATGGGGAAAAAAATATGTCTTTGCTCTCCTCCAGAGAGCAATCTCCATTTTGAACTGGACTATGGAAATTTGTCACATTTAAAGCCTATTGCCTGTCTGATTTTCATCATTAGATCCGTTGAATCTTGTCAAGACCTTGATGTGAGTACCTTACCTTCCAAGTCCCGGACTGCAGAATCCGGGACCGGCAGCCGTGTGACACCAGAAGTTGTGTCGACGTAACTTCCAGTGTCGCTTTGCCCTTCTATGGGCACCCAAAATGGCTGCCGCCGGCTTCGAAAGTCGCTTGTACGCATGTCAGGAAGTGTGTCGACGCAACTTCCGGTGTCGCTCCGCCCATCTATGGGCACCAAAAATGTCCGCCGCCGACACAGGAAGTCGCGTCTATGCACTTCTGGACATGCGTAGATGCGACTTTTGAAGCCGGCAGCGGCCATTTTTTGTGCCCATAGAAGGGCAAATCGGAAAGGAAAAAATGGCCACCGGCAGGAGAAAATAACGGAGAAAAAACGGGAGACGAAGTGATACGGGGGACCACCGGGAAAAGGTAAGTAAAATTGGGGGGGTTCCCGGGAGAAATGGGGTACTTGGCAGCTATGGTCAGTACACCTCACATTTTCTTGTTTACTAAACAGCCTGAGAGTGAATTCTTTTTTAATAAGGAAATGGGAGAAGATAATCCAATTCTGTCCAAAGCATCCCTGGATACCATAATTTTTCTAGAAGGCTGTGCAACCTTCTAGGTTCTATGCAACCAGTCCTAATAGCTTCTAGAGATAAGCTGTACATGGTGGAATAACATCTACGAAGAATTAAAGAAAATGTTGAAATGTAAGATTATAAAAAAAACCAGAAATGTTCCTACTAAATATAATACCAGAAGAAATAAAAAGTGCAAACAGAATATTACTTATGTATGGCATCGTAGCTGCGAGAGTCTTAATCGCAAGAAACTGGAAAAGTAAGAACACACCCAACGTATCAGATTGGCAAATTTTAATGAAGGAATATTCACAGCTAGCCAGGGTCACTGGGAGAATTAGAGGACAAACAAAACAAAAAATAAAAAAGGAATGGAGGATTTTTGACAATTATATATCAATGAGTAAAGTAATAAGATCATGAAGGCAGATTGGAACTGAACCTATTGGAAAATAAAAGGAAAAAACAGAAGTGAACTTTTTGTGTACCGTATAATAAGATGGACTAATACAAATTGTATAGGATATGATTGGAAGACCACTGTTATTTCTTATTTTTTTTGTTCTTTTTTCTTTTTTCTTTTTTTGTATGTATTTTACTATGTATGTATAGAATTTTCTTTTTTCATTTTTTTCCTGTTTTTCTTTCTTTTCCTTCTCTTCCTTTTCTTCACTTTTTTATTTTATTTATTTACTTCTTTATTCTTTCTTTTTTCCCCATTTTTATTTAGAGGAGACAATTTGTGTATAGATTAGGACATGTCGTGCTCAACACTGCTGTGGGTTTGCCTCATCTTTTTTCTTTTCTCTTTTTTTCCTACCATTTTGTAAATGAAGATCTATGATTCTTTTGTATGGTTTTAAAGATTGAAATGAATAAAAAACATTTAAAAAAAGAGATAAGGTGTACATGGGTGGTGATTTTTAACTCTGATGAAATAGATATTTGCATTCCCAGGCCCTATGTAAATTCATGTTAAATTGCTGTTTTAGGGATTGTTCTTAAAAGCCTGGAACAGATTAATCCATTTTTTCATTACTTTCTATGGGAAAGCATGCCTTGGTTTTGGAACGCTTTGGTTTTGGAACAGACTTCTGGAACGGATTAAGTTTGAGAACCAAGGTACCGCTGTACTTGTCATGCAAAAGCTTCCTGAAAGAAAAGTGTTTTAACCCGGCGCTTGAAAGCCAAAGTCTGACTGATTTCCAAATGTTGGGAGTTCCATAGAGCTTGGCTTACTACACTGAAGCCATGACTCATCATTGACTTAAATTGTGCTTCTCGTCAATGGGGGACCTTCTAATACAGTTTCCCTGCCCATGGATGATCTCAGTTACCGGTTTGGGACATATGGGCAAGGCAGTCCTTAAGTGATGGATGTGCCTATATGAGCCAGCCCAGCAGTTTGGACTGAAGCAAAACAGAAAGCTGTGCTTAAAAAGAGCATCTTTGATGCCCGTCAAAGGAGACATTTTTGAGCAGGTATTTGATTGCCATTTATTAAGCTTGGCTGCATCGATTCTGCCAAGTTCCAGGCAGATGGCCCAGGTATCCTCTGGGGGGCCATTTCAATCCAGATGATCAGGTGTTGTTTATATTTACAGAAGAGTTCAGATGAAAATAAAACCGCTCAGCCTATCCGTTATCAGCCTCCTCCGATCTGCTCTTGTTGCGCAGGTGGCAGCTATGAAATAGTTGAGTGGCGAGGCAGGGAAGGAGGTGTGAGGTTTTTAATGTCAATGTACTTGCAGTGGGATACTTCAGATCTTTAAGCGGTCTTTGTGGAAGGGAAGATGAATTAACAAAAACATGAGACTGCTATTACTGTTCTGCTGGGCACCGGAAGCGTAGAATTTTGTATGAGGCAACTGCAAAGGGCCTGCATTTTCCACTTCCACCGAAATAATTTAACTAGCAGGTGCAAGTATGTTGTTATTTATCGATTCCAAGCCACTTTGGGGTTCGTTGGAATGGAAAGCAACATAGAAATACAGTAAATCAAATCGTATCAAAAGGGATTTAATAAGCACCAAAACCTCATCAGTGAATCGTTAATAAAATCAAACTTATACCCCACCCATTCTCCAGTACGCTCAGAGAGGTCTACATAGGTGAGGTTTAAAACATCTTATCCTTAAATCATGTCCCTGAGATAGGCTAAACTGAGAGATAGAGACCCACAATAACCAAATAAGCTTCATAGCTGAATGATTATGTATGATGTCATAAATAAGTATTCATGATTATTTATTATGATGTCCCCAGAGTGGCTGGGGAGACCCAGCCGGATGGGCAGGGTATAAATATTACAACAACAACAACATTATTCTATGGTTCATTTGCATACTACATTATTATTATTATTATTATTATTATTCCATTTTTTTCATTTGCATACTACTTTTTGACCCCAAAACAGTGAAAGACATTTTAATAAAAAAAAGAAATACGCCACTACAATAAAACCATTTTTGTTGTTGTTTAGTCCGTGTCCGACTCTTCGTGACCCCATGGACCATAGCACGCCAGGCACTCCTGTCTTCCGCTGCCTCCCGCAGTTTGGTCAAACTCATGTTCATAGCTTCGAGAACACTGTCCAACCATCTCATCCTCTGTCGTCCCCTTCTCCTAGTGCCCTCAATCTTTCCCGACATCAGGGTCTTTTCCAGAGAGTCTTCTCTTCTCATGAGGTGACCAAAGTATTGGAGCCTCAGCTTCACAATCTGTCCTTCCAGTGAGCACTCAGGGCTGATTTCCTTCAGAATGGATAGGTTTGATCTTCTTGCAGTCCATGGGACTCTCAAGAGTCTCCTCCAGCACCATAATTCAGAAGCATCAATTCTTCGGCGATCAGCCTTCTTTATGGTCCAGCTCTCACTTCCATACATCACTACTGGGAAAACCATAGCTTTAACTATGCAGACCTTTGTAGGCAAGGTGATGTCTCTGCTTTTTAAGATGCTGTCTAGGTTTGTCATTGCTTTTCTCCCAAGAAGCAGGCGTCTTTTAATTTCCTGACTGCTGTCACCATCTGCAGTGATCAAGGAGCCCAAGAAAGTAAAATCTCTAATAAAACCATTAAAACAATATAAACCTGCAAAATACCAATCACACTGGATTTATGTTAAGAATGCCTTTCAGTCTTGTGGCAAACCATCCAACCAACCTGGAAAAACCATCCACCAAACCTACCCCCTATACGCATTCTCCCCCATCCCTGACATGGAGGAACAGATTCCCCCCAACAGGCTCTCATCCTGGGCAGAAACCACTTCTCTCCCCCACTACAGGTGCCCAGGCATTAACCCACATTATATTACTCAGAGCCTGGAGAGAGAGAAATCTACAAACCTACACCCCCCTACCTCCTGTCTCCCACAGGGAAGATCCATACCAGGCTTTCGCCATGGAGCCTGAAACAACTTCCTCCTCCCTCTGCAAGTGCCTACAACCACGTTTGTGTGGGAATTGGGCCTCTACAGAGTTATGCAGAAGAGAATCCAGGTCGTTTGACCCTTTAATTCATCCCCTTTTCCCTCCTATGAAAACTACACTCTCTTTTACGATGTAAAATAACAAATAACTTTTTACCCAGTGTACTTGCACTTGTTATATTAAATAAACAAGACAGGTAGGTGTTACTTAATGTTGCTAATACATCTTGCATATATTTGCATCTAAGATAAATACTGTTACAGGCTAACTCTGAGGCAGACAGCAGAACAACCGCTCTCCCACAAAATACTGCTAATAACTGTCATAACTGTACCAACTGAAATAATTGGTATTTGAAGAAGTGTGCATGCACACAAAAGCTCATATCAATGACAAACTTAGTTGGTCTCTAAGGTGCTACTGGAAGGATTTTTTTTTTGTTTCGCGTACGGCAGGCCAACACGGCTACCTACCTGTAACCTGAAATAACTGTCCCGGGCATATGATATCACAGTGTTCTATAGCCCTTGCGAGCATTAATCCTTTACTTAGGCTCTTGGTTGCTTTCCTCCCAGTTTGAAGTTGCATGACAGTGTGATGCAACTAAAAAAGAAAAAGGAAAAGCTAATGTCATTCTAGGCTACATCAACAGAAGCAGAGTGTCCAGATCAAAAGGAAGTAATAGCAACAGTACAATTCTATTCTGCCTTGCTCAGACCCCACTTGGAGGGCTGCATCCAGAATAGGGTATTGACAAGCTGGAATGTGTTCAAAGGAGGGCAGCCAAAATAACCAACCCTTATGAGGAATGGTAGAGGGAGTTCCTTGGTCAAAGGCCTGGAAACAATGCCTTATGAGGAACAGCTTAGGGAGCTGGGTATGTTTAGCCTGGAGAAGAGAAGATTAAGGGGTGATATGATAGCTATGTTCAAATATATAAAAGGATGTCATATAGAAGAGGGTGAAAGGTTGTTTTCTGCTGCTCCAGAGAAATGGACACAGAGCAATGGATTCAAGCTACAAGAAAGAATCATAGAATCGTAGAGTTGGAAGAGACCACAAGGGCCATCCAGTCCAACCTCCTGCCGAGCAGGAAACACCATCAAAGCATTCTTGTCAAGCCTCTGCTTAAAGACCTCCAAAGAAGGAGACTCCACCACACTCCTTTTTAGCAAATTCCACTGCCGAACAGCTCTTACTGTCAGGAAGTTCTTCCTAATGTTTAGGTATAATCTTCTTTCTTGTAGTTTGAATCCATTGCTCTGTGTCCGCATCTCTGGAGCAGCAGAAAACAACCTTTCACCCTCCTCTATATGACATCCTTTTATATATTTGAACATGGCTATCATATCACCCCTTACCCTTCTCTTCTCCAGGCTAAACATACCCAGCTCCCTAAGCCGTTCCTTATAAGGCATCATTTCCAGGCCTTTGACCATTTTGGTTGCCCTCTTCTGGACACGTTCCAGCTTGTCAGTATCCTTCTTGAACTGTGGTGCCTGTGGTGAAAGAAGATTCCACCTAAACATTAGGAAGAACTTCCTGACAGTAAGAGCTGTTTGACAGTGGAATTTGCTGCCAAGGAGTGTGGTGGAGTGTGATGGAGTCTCCTTCTTTGGAGGTCTTTAAGCGGAGCTGTCAGGAATGCTTTGATGGGTTGGGTATTTATAGCCTGAAGAAAAGAAGACTAAGAGGAGATATGATAGCCATCTTCAACCAGCTAAAGGGCTGGCGCATGGAGCCAACTTGTTTTCCGCTGCTCCAGAGCATAGGACCCAGAACAACAGATTCAAATAGCAAAAAGGAGATTCCGATGAAGCATTAGGAAGTTCAGAAGTGGGGTGGACTACCTTGGAAGGTGATAGACTCTCCTTCATTTGAGGTTCTTTTAGCAGAGGTTGGAGGGCAACCTGACATGGATGCTTTAGTTGAGATTTCTGCATTGCAGGGAGTTAGACTAGATGACCCTCAAGGTCCCTTCAAACTCTAAAGGCCTAGGCTTCTATTATTGTCTCTGGCTCAGTAGTGGATTGTAGTGGATTGCATGATGAGTCGGCACTGCTCACCTGGCTGGCTGAGTTGCTGCTGTGGAATAGGAAGGAGAGGTGGAGATGCAAGATGATGGGGAGGCCAACACATTGCAAACACTCTGATGCTAGACTCATGTTCTCACACAGATTAAATGGAATGACCCTCCTGGTTCATTCTGAGCAAACAAAGGGCAGTCAAATAAATGGGAATACTCTAGGATATTGGTGTAAAGCTGTCCTGAAAATCTACCCTTTCAAGAAGTGCTACACCACATGTTGCACCACCTGAAGCTATCAAAGAGAGAGGAAATGTATGCCTCTTAATATTCAAAATAGGGTGAGTTTTCCAATTTCACAGTTCAAGTTTCTGAATGAGAAATTATGATGAGCAATTCAGACTCCCATTTTGGAAGTGCATCTTTTATCTCAAAGAAAACTTTTTTGTCATCATGTGATTATTTTAATGCAAGCATGCTGTGAAATCTCATGAGCTATCAAGTGTGAAATGACAATGGCTAAATACTGCAGTGTGTTGTTTTCTAGAAGCTGCTGTATGGGGCGGGAGGGGCGGGAATACCATTGCATGTTGTCAGTGGGTAGTATTAGCCAGTGTTTAAAAACTGCTTCATGTATTTCATCAAATATAGCAGGGAGGAGTAACCTTTTTCAGTCAAAGGTCCATTGTGTTCCATTGTGGAAACTTTGGGGGGCCACATGCCACTAGTGGGTGGGGTCAGAGGCAAAAGTGGGAGGAGCAATGGATGTGATTTGTATCTTTGGACATTTCAGCCCTGCAGAAATAAATAACTTCTCTATCTTTCTATATAAGTACAAGTGTAAGGAGGTCATCACACTGCAGTTCTTTTGGCTGCCAGTAGATGGCCATGGCAACTCCAGTGTCATATAAAGCAGCCAGGCACTGAGCAAGCAAGCAGCTGCTCAGTCAGCCTCTTTAATGGAGCAGGGAAGGCACTTCACGGAACAGTTTGACCAACTGCTCTGTGAAATGCCTCCACTCCTCCATTAAACTTGGTTGCAGCAAGGTTTAACAGAAGAGGGGAGGTGCTTCATAAAAATGCTGTCTGGAGCTTCTTTAAAGGAGGTTGGAACTTAGGGCAAGCTTTGAAGGGAGGGACCTAGTGTGTTCTGACACTGCCTCTGACAGTGGAGGAAAATCATAGCCATCATTTATTCACCATGAATTTGTCCAATTATATTTTCAAGCCATCCAAGTAGGTGGTCATCACTGTGGGGGTGAATTCCATAGTTTAACCATGTGCTATGTGGTGTGAGATGCAATGCAATTATCTGCATTCCTGTGTATGTATACGCAAGTTCATTTTTGGTGTGTCCATATAGCTCATTAACCAATTTCAAACTGGCAATGTTGCCGCCAGATTCTAAAAGGATTGTACTTTCCAGATCTTATTCAATAGATCAAAACAGGTGACTTCAGTTCTGTAAGACTACATGAACAGTGGGTAATGGCTTTTAAAAAATGGATCTGCGGCAGAAATATTGAACCATCTTGTCTCCAGATCCCATCATCTGCTGATATCTTCTTGATTGTTTTCATTCTTCCATATAATTTGTTCTTGGATTAGGCTGGTGTTATGTCTAGATTCTGGCACTCCCAACTTCAGTTATTTTTACACTTGCCTTTTGCTTTTCTACTTCAGATAGCACAGATGTTCGCTTTCTTTACCTCCCAAATTAGGAACTCTCTTCCCTCATAAGTATGGCTGGCACCAATGTACCACTAATAAATGCTCACGCAATGGCTGGCAACGAAGCAGCCTATTTGGGGTGAGCAATGTGACTTTGGAGCAATGGGCTCATGCAATACTGTGGCTCTTCTTCCACTATTTCAAAAAAACCCACGGTCTTCACATTTGCAGATTTCAAATTTGCAGCTGCGATTTCATGGTTCTGACATTGTATTTCAAAGCAGAGTTGACGTTCACATCAGGAGCCAGAGCCTGCTCTCAGATCATTATTAGGTAAAACTCCACAGTACTCTTTGAAAATACTTTTTATGAATAATAACGGCACCTGCTTCTTCATGTACTTCTTCTGACTGCAAAAGGTGTCAGCCGAGTGGCAAACAAATCTTCACCATTCATGGATGCTAATAGCATTGAGCACACATTTCTAATTCCGTTACAGATGTTTTGCTGACAGAGAAAGATGACTCACCATTTCTGGAGCAGGCGAGAGACAGGCATGCCATCTCATCAAAGGCAATAATCAATTTTCTCCCAAATCTGCTCTGCATTGAATGATGCCATAATAAATTAATCGGGAACAAACCAGGCCAACGGTAGGGTTGACGAATAAAATGTGTCACACAGACAGGGGAAGCTTATAAATCAATTCAGTTGTGGCACAAAGGTCAGGCAATGAGGCACTAATAAAGCATGCCTGATAGCTAGCAAAGAAATTACTTTGACTTCTCCCCCCCTTTTTTTTTCTTGATGTGGCATTTTCATTATGTTGAATCAAACCATCCCATTATTGGTTAGCTGCTGCGCCTTTGCATGGACAAGAAAGATCTGTCCACTGTCTCCAGGTTGCATTACTGTCCTGTATTATATGGAGGGGAAACTGTTGGAAGCCACAATTGGGACCATCTTTAGAAGCTACAACTGGGTCAGAAGGCAGCAGTAAGCTTGGGTAGTGCTAGGGGGCAGAGTGCTGACCTCGGGCTTGTGAGACTAGATGTCAAATCACCACACAACCATCAAGGTCACCGGGTGGCCTTGGACCAGTCACCAAGTCTGTGTGCACAACAAGGCTTTGAAGCACACACACACACACACACACACACACACACACACACACCTCTAAAAAACCCAAAATATTCCTGGGAACTTTAGTATGTTAAAGGTGCTGTGAACTGTAGTTCTGTGAGGAGTAAACATTGCTTCCCAGAATTCTTCCTCCCGCAAGCCACTGTTGGCATATTGGAAGCTTCCTTCCATCGTTGAGCAATAACTATTCTGTACACCACCCTGAGACCTCCAATAATAGGGCAGTATATAAATTCAATTAACAACAACAACAACAACAACAACAACAACAAGCCTAGCTGCTGTGAACAAGAAGGAAATTAATTCTTTAAATTGGAGATTATGCCGAATTAGGAAAAATTAGACTGTATAGTGATTTTGGGGGCCAGACAAAACACTTTTCCCCCAACCCAAAAGCCATTGACCAAAGTACATTCCCACCAGGCATGAAAATAAGAGCATTGTTCTCCACAGCCTTTCCAGAGAAGTGGTGAGCTTGAAGAAATTATTATTGCAAGGTGTGTGGGTGTCTAGTGCCATCGAAAGATAATTTCAAGATGATTTTAAAGATGGATTGCGCCATGCGTTTTCCCTTTTCAAAATCCCTATTTCAGTTTCCCGTCTCGTTGCGATACCTTTTGTGTTGCCAGCAAAGCTGCTCGGTATCATGCCATACATCATAGACTCTGCCCCTTTCATGTCATAGCTAGGTCTACTATGCAGCGATTCGAAAAGGGTCTCAAGCCCTCACCTGTGTGTACCAAATGCTTTTGCAAAAGTGCCCAGTTGGTAAATTCTTGTTCTACACTGTGATGTGACGTATTACATTTGGGGTCACGAAGAGTCGGACATGACTAAACGACTGAACAACAACAAATTACAGTGTTTCTAAATTTGCATTTATACATGTAAATTAACACAGGCAGATTTTGTGGAAGGTGATATATTCTCTTTTGTTCTTTTCGTGTGTCAAGAAGAAGAAGAAAAGCTGGCTGCCGTAGGCAGTGATGAGAATCAGATCAATGACCTTCTCAACCATACCTTGATCTCTCAGCCACAATGCTATACCCGCATGAATGCACACAAGCACTCTCGCACACATATTTCCTTCGTTTCCTGGATCATTTTTTCCCTGATTTGCTGCAGGAATGGGACCTCCAACCCTACACAGCTTAGGAAATTCCGTTAGTCTCAGAAAACGTTGCCGTGAAGAGGAAGAAGCAGGGGAAAAGAGGGAGAGTTTAAACAGGAGCATTACTCAGAGGGCAGAAGGAACCTCCCTCAATAACACCAGCTGGGAAAAGTGATTTGCTAAAGATTGCTGCCCAAATAGCTACATTCATTAGCTGTCACAGTGTATCCCAGATCAGGCTATTAACCATTCCAGCTTTGACATTTTTATGTCTCGAGCTCTAGATTTTTCCCATCAAATGTCTTTATTAAATCAGATTAATCTCCTGGTGGAATTACTTCTTCTTCTTAAGGAGAGCACAAAGAGCAAAATAGCTTTTGATGACAGAATCCAAAGCCATGCAGTCTAACCCTTTGGCAATGCAGCGTTCCTGATAAGATCCATCCTTTACTTAATAACATTGGATTAAGGCGAACCTACCCTCTACTGCTGCAGTCTGCTCCACTTTGAGGCATGTGGTCAGGAAGTTCTTCTACATATTTAGTCAACACCCTTGTCCTGCGCTCAGCAGGGCTGTTGGGGTTGGGTTGGCCTGATCTGATGGAGGAATCAGGAAGAAGCAGAGGTGTGAGCTGAATTGTGGGAGCCTGGGTTGGGGGGGTGCCAAATTCAGTGCATTTTTCAAAAAAAAAATTAAAAAAGCATTTCCACAGCGTTTTGTTTAAATATGTGTGTAGATTCCACCTCTGTGGCGGCTGGGGAGAGTTTTTATTAGCCCAGAGGGGAAGCTGCAGCAAATGAGCAGGAGGGTACAGCCTTGCCACCAAGAACCAGGTTCCACCTTCTCAGGCAAGAGCAGATGCCCCAACGGAGAACTCGTTTGCCACCCCAATATCTCCACAAGGCAAGAGAGTCTCGTGGAGAGCATAGCTGCCAAGTTATCCCCCTTTTTTAAGGGATTTTCCCTTATGCTGAATAGGCTTCCTCGTGAGAAAAGGGAAAACTTGGCAGCTATGGTGGAGAGTGCATCACAACTTGTCTTTTAAAGCTTGGTGAGAGGGATGGGAAAGCTTGTTGAGACATCTTCAGTGCTCGCAATTGTGAACTTCTGCTTCTAGACTTTGGAACTGCCTTCTTTCTTACTGTACTTCCACTGGCTGGTGAAGACTTCAGTGCTCCAACAGGCTTTGGGGAACTGGCTGTGTTTAATTAAAGGATTGGTGCCGAGCTGTTTTTATTGTAATTATTTGTATGTTTTAAACAGATGTTAAATATGTACAGTATATGGTTTTAATTCTATTGCTTTTTAATGGTTGTGTTTCATATGTTTTTAACAGTTCTTGTTTTTAATCTTTAAGTCACCCTGAGTTCCGTCAGGGGGAAAGATAATAATAATAATAATAATAATAATAATAATAATAATAATAATAATAATAATAATAACTTCTTGCTTTGCTCTGGATCTCCTGAATTATGACTCCTGAGCACTGTATTATTACTTGCCTGGATGAAGATATCTTTCTTATTTCCAAGTGAGAGCCTCTCTGTGTGTGTGTCGGGCAGGAGCTAGGACAATGGTATCCCCCCTGTAAATTGAATCCATTAGTTCAGGTCCTGACCTCTGGAGCAACGGAAAACAGCATTGCTCCCCTGTCTATGTGACAGCACTTCAAATATTTGAAGATGGCTAGCTTAATGCCTCTTAATCGTCTCCTTTCCAGTCTGATCTCAAGGGGGTCCCTGCTTTAGGGCAAAGGTACACCACAGCTTCACAGGTGCATCTTGACTTAATGACCGCAGCATTATGAAAACCTGCAGGTATGTGTGGCCCTTTTTGTTGCTGCCACCCGTCTGTATCGAAAGACAAAAGTGCGCCTCTGGGGGTGAAGTCAAGCCACTGCAACCTGAAACCATGATTGGGATGGACTCTGGCGCCATCCTGTTGTTTGTTCCAGCCACCCTTTTAAAAATATTTGGACAGCCAAAGGGATCACGTTGCCTTGTTGCCTTGCCACATTTCTGACGCTCTCATTTAAAAGGCTGAATGTTACTTGGTTGCCTTTAACTCCAAGTTCATCATGTTTCTCTGCTCATAAAGACTTAATGATATGAAAATGGCTTAACACATTGCGTCCTCGAGACCACAGAAACAAATTGCTCTTTGGATGTAACAATTATTGTCTCTTTCAGGCATTTATTGGCAAAACTGAGCGTTACGTGATGTCCCTGCTTGATGTTTCTGTCTGTGTCCTGTGGTTTCACATTGCTTGTCCTAGAGTAATAATAAATGTCTGAATTTGACATCCCCGCCAGATTTAAAGGGTGATATAATACTATAAGCATGGGAAACTCAAAAGACAATTTGCCCTGTTGGAAGTTTTACTGCTTGCAGTCTGTGGTTATATTTCTATAAACTGATCTTGTTTCATTAATCCTTTAGTTGGTCATCAGATGAGTTAGCCACTAACACAGTCTAAACCATCCTTTGCCAACACGGGCATGCTAGCAGATGCTATGGAAGTTGTAATCCAAAACATCCAGAGGGTACAAGGAGAGGGAACAGGACCGTCTTTACCCGGGGGTGCAAGGGGTGCGGGGCACCCGGGCACTGAATTCTGGGGGGCGCCAAGTGCCACCTAACCTCTTAACCATCTACCTGTTATGAAATAATAAATAATTTTGATTAAGCTAGAAAACAAAATACATATATACCTAGGTATTACCGAAATGGATACCTCCTGTTTCACTAAAGGACTTTCAACTTTGTGCACTCATTTACCAAAGACATGCCACACCTTTGACACTTTTGGGGGAGGAAAAAACTAAATTTGGGGGCTGTGGGTGGATCTTTGTGCCCCGGCAGTGCATAAAGAGGGCCCTGAATGGGAAGGCTGATTCGGAGATCCAGTCTTGGATGATGCACCTTGAATGTGGTTTCTAATGTTTGGTTATCTCCATGTAAGCAGCATCATGGGGACCCAAGTGGCGCTGTGGTTAAACCACTGAGCCTAGGACTTGCTGATCAGTAGGTCGGCGGTTCGAATCCCTGCGACGGGGTGAGCTCCCGTTGCTTGGTCCCAGCTCCTGCCAACCTAGCAGTTCGAAAGCACGTCAAAATGCAAGTAGATAAATAGGAACCGCTACAGCGGGAAGGTAAACGGCGTTTCCATGTGCTGCTCTGGTTTGCCAGAAGCGGCTTGTCATGCTGGCCACATGACCTGGAAGCTATACGCCGGCTCCCTCGGCCAATAATGCGAGATGAGTGCGCAACCCCAGAGTCGGTCACGACTGGACCTAATGGTCAGGGGTCCCTTTACCCTTTACCTTTAAGCAGCATCATTAACACTGGACTCCCCCCCCCAAAAAAAAGAAAAAAAGAACAGGGACAGAAACAGACCCGTTAGATCTCACTCTGTATTTTTTGTCTTGAAGATGGAACGACAGGACCTTGGAAAGGAAACCTGCATAAGTGAATTTATCAAACATTGTACAATTGTAATAATGTCTCATTGTACTACGGTTTTCCTTTTAAAATGAATTCATTGTTATGACAAAAATTATAATAATTGTATTTTGGTGTGTTGTATTGTTTTCATGTTTTGTTTTGTTTTTTAAAAAACCCCAATTTGTTCCATTGTGAAGTCCACCTCCTTACCAAACAACATGCATCCATGCATTGCATTTTATTCAACAGATTAATAATTATAGTAAATAAGAAGAAGAGGAATAGTAAAAACCCTCTAAGCAGTTTATTTAATGTAAAATATACATTAAAATTATTGAAAAAATATAAGTTAAAAACAAGTTAACCTAAAAAAGTTTATCAAAATACAGATAACATCAGCATTTAAAACACACACACACACACACACACACACACACACACACACAAACACCATAAAATTACATTAAATAAAATTAAAATACATGTCACCATAAAATTAAAATACATGTCAGCTTCACATACCTGGGGTGGCTTCCCTAAACAAAAAAAGAAGTTTTTAGCAGGGATTGAAAATAGTATAGTAAAGGTGCATGGACGTTAGAAGGAAAGCCGTTCCAGCGGGTGGATGGCAGCTATGATAAAAAAAATTAAAGATTGCTTACAAGTGTGGGATGAATATTATGTGGCACTTGAAAAAGTTCCTGTTCCACAGATCAAAGTGGTGAAGAGGACAGGTATCTTGTTATGCACCACCTCAATCTCTAAGGGGGGGAGAGGTTTTTTTGGGGGGGGCAACTTTCTCAACCTTAGTCCTCAGGTGTTGTTGGACTACAACTCCCATCATCCTAGCCAGCAGGACCGATCAGTGGCCATGGATGATTGGAGCTGTAGTTCAACAACATCTGGGGACCCAAGGTTGAGAAAGATTGGTCTAGGGCTTCCAAACCCTTTCCCCAGGGTTTGGTTTCCTTGGAATGAAGGTCCAATGGCTATTTTTCTCCTTACCAGCCAAGTGAGAGGGGATGAGGAAAAGACTCATCTATTTGTTTCTGTGACAATGGAGCTCACTCATTCATGATGGATCTTCCTCTTTTAAGATGCAGATGTTGCACACCTTGATAAAGGGAATATCTTAGCCAGCCTACCAGATTCCCTCTCATACATTGTAGCCTCTCTTTTTTTGGAAATGATCCAGATTTTCTTTTTTAATTTTTTTTTAAAATGACCTTTATTGAATTTAAAATAATTATAAAACAAAACAATCAACTAAAATTCCAACAGAAAATACACAACAACCAAAAAATATACAAATAAACGGTCATAAACATTCAAATAAAACTTATCCTATCTTCTGCCATATTTATCGGTCTAGCTTCTATGTCTTCATTTCAATATCCATATTCATATCATCTTATCCCGATTGACTTCCCCTTCTCTTCCTCCCTGGCTTCAAAGTTTTTAACTTTCCCACTGCATCCATTTACTTTCCTCCTGGGAATTCTACAAAATATTCATTTTAAACCCAAGTTCTTTCAGATATATTCCAAATTTTTCCCAATTGTTATTAAAACTTTTTATTTGAGGAAGTCCCTACAATTAGAGATTGGCAAGAGAAATTAATTAGTTATATTGATCTGGCCAAACTGACAAATTCGATAAGGGGTGGTTCAAATCAAATAGGAAATGATCCAGATTTTCAATGTCTAAACACATTCTTGGAAGATGTCTCCCAACCTTGATATCCCATGCCTACCCTACTTTTAGTTTATTTGGAGAGGAGGGAAAGAGAAATGCCATTCCTACAGTGCCAGGCATATTTGATCTTCCCAGCGTCTCTTTTACTGGCTCGGCTGTTCCTCCTCTCCCACTTTGGATAAGGAAAAGGGATAAAGTGTAATAGCAGTGCAGTTCACACTTCGCTGAAGCCAGGAATAAGTTGCTCATGGAATACAGCACTATGGCTTCAGTGGCCAGAAAAGAGGACACGGTTTTCCCAATCAGAGAGAAAATATAATAAAAAAAAGAGGGCTTGCATAAATTGCGTATGGGCTAATTTGTAAATACAGATGCAAACTTTGAAATGGTTACTATAATTTAAATAGTACTGCCTTGTCCACTTTTGAGTCTTATTTAACTGTTGATGCGCTTTGAATTAGACCAGAGCAGATCATACCTGCATGCATTTGAATTTGTATATGTGGAGTAGAATCATAGAATCATAGAATCGTAGAGTTGGAAGAGACCACAAGGGCCATCCAGTCCAACCCCCTGCCGAGCAGGAAACACCATCAAAGCATTCTTGACATATGCCTGTCAAGCCTCTGCTTAAAGACCTCCAAAGAAGGAGACTCCACCACACTCCTTGGTAGCAAATTCCACTGCCGAACAGCTCTTACTGTCAGGAAGTTCTTCCTAATGTTTAGGTGGAATATTCTTTCTTGTAGTTTGAATCCATTGCTCCGTGTCCGCTTCTCTGGAGCAGTAGAAAACAACCTTTCTCCCTCCTCTATATGACATCCTTTTATATATTTGAACATGGCTATCATATCACCCCTTAACCTTCTCTTCCCCTGGGTAAACATACCCAGCTCCCTAAGCCGTTCCTCATAAGGCATCGTTTCCAGGCCTTTGACCATTTTTGTTGCCCTCTTCTGGACACGTTCCAGCTTGTCAGTATCCTTCTTGAAACTTTTCTCTTTCCCATTGATATCAGTAGACATTCCCTTTTGTCCCAGCCCTCTATTTTGTTGATTCTATTATGTCATTTAGAAACTGACAGGGCATATTGGCACAAAGCTGTGCAAGTGCTTTGTTTGTTTGTTTGTTTGTTTTTAAAAAGAACAAAAATGTGCAAACCTGAAAGGGATGCTACCGGAAGTAAGAAATGGAGCAGATCTGGATGTTTAGCTGTTCTGACTTGAAAGACCTATCTGCTACAGTCAGTTACAGGTTTAAGACTGAGTAGCAGAATCTCATCTTCCCTCTGCCCCCCACCCCCGCCATTAATTTGTTCATGAATTGTGCTCCCCTGGCATATTTCTCAGAGAAAAGCTTTCATCTCTGGGGATTTGGACATCCATGTTAGTATGACGGATGCACTGTGCATAAATACTGCTTTGATCTCTTAAATATATGTGAAGATGTGCCATTTGGGAGTGGATGGAGTCTTTTGTCATATTGGGAAGGGTTATCCACAACATCCTAGTTCTGACAAATGATTTTAGCACCATTTGACTCTTTCACATTGTAGGTTGCAATTAACGGGGAACATGACGCCAGCAATCTCAGAAGAAACAACAGCTTTCGGGGTGATCCCATTCTGCTTTCTGTTGGTTGCGCATCATTGATCTGAGCTGAACAAGAGAGCCAGCTTGGGAGTTTAAAGCAGAAGTGGAGGAACGCTCTCTCACAGGAGACCAAGGCCCTGCGGGATTTGACATCTTTCCGCAGGACCTGCAAGAGTCGACGGAGCTGTTTCGCCTGGCCTTTGGGCTGGACTCAGTCTGACCACTATGTTTTCCCTCCCTTATGGTTTTGATTTGGGCCATTTTAAAATGAGGCTGCATTTTTTTTTAAAAAAAATAATTAAATCTGAATTGTATTTTAATCCGCATATTAATCAATTGTTTTTCTTTCTTTTACAGAACATTTTGTTGTGATCTTGTTGATGCCAGCCACCCTGAGCCCGGCTCTCACGGGGGAGGGCGGGGTATAAAAAATATTATTATTATTATTATTCATCTGACACTCAGGATTCTCCCCACAGGGTCACACCCCTTCTCCCCAAATTACTCTCCTCACCAGCTCAGCTTTGCACCCTCCTTGAGTACCTTCACCTGGGTAGAACCTTTGAACTGAGCCAATGCCTCTTGCTTGTCTAGGTGGAGGATGAAGAGAGGTGTACAGAACCTTTTGACTTTTGTTTGACTGGAATGCAGCTATCCTACTGCTCCAGCCTCTTCGCTCTCCAACTCCACCTGTGGCCTGTATAAAGTTGTCCATGTGGCCCTTGGATTGAAAAAAACATTTCTACACCCCAGTGTTAATGAAACCAAGGCATTGCTGTTATTGTTGTTGATCTACTTGTTGTTGTGCTTTGATAACTTTTTGATCCTATTATCGTACAGGCAGTGATCTGAAAATGTACTTCATCAGCCCAAACAGATATCTTCATCTGCCCGAGCTGCAATAAAACATGTCTCTTCCATATTGGTCTCTACAGCCACAGCAGGCACTGTAACCTCCCAACAGTTTGACCTCACCCCTAAAGGTGCACTCCTCCATTGTCTCACAAGGCAGATGCCAAGAAGGTGTTAAAAATAATAATCAGGCCCAGCATCAGTTTTGAGGGATTCTTCAGCAAATTGGTTTCTGGTAGTCCGCCTTGTCAGCTGCCAGTGGGCACTCTCCAATGTGGCTGAGCTGAAGATACAATGCAGGGCATTCCAACCTTAAATAAAACTACTGAATAATACAATAAAACAATAAATCCATGAAAACATAGCAGCACATTTTGAAACATCTTCAGAGCCGGGAATTCCTCCTCTCTTCAGCCTCCCTGAAGGCGCATTCTCCCTCATAATATACCACGTTACACTTGAACTCTGCCCTACCGCTACACAAATCACACAATACCCACAGCTCATCCCATTCTTCTCCCAAACTTCACTCATTTCCACCAATACCCACAAGCACACCCTCCATGCAATTGGTCTGGTGGTTCCCCAGTCACTCCTTCCACCCAGGAAAATTGGACTGTGGAAGCCAAGGAGACAATGAAGCCAGGGGAAAGAGCAGAAATTGCCGGAAAGCTACCTGTAGGAAGCCTCCAGTAAAAAGACTCCTAACAGGAGAAATTAGGTAAAGGTAAAGGTAAAGGGACCCCTGACCATTAGGTCCAGTCATGACCGACTCTGGGGTTGCGCGCTCATCTCACATTATTGGCTAAGGGAGCCGGCGTATAGCTTCCAGGTCATGTGGCCAGCATGACAAAGCCGCTTCTGGCAAACCAGAGCAGCACACGGAAACGCCGTTTACCTTCCCACTGTAGAGGTTCCTATTTATCTACTTGCACTTTGATGTGCTTTCGAACTGCTAGGTTGGCAGGAGCTGGGACCAAGCAACGGGAGCTCACCCCGTCACAGGGATTCAAACCGCTGACCTTCTGATCAGCAAGCCCTAGGCTCAGTAGTTTAACCCAAAGCACCACCTGGGTCCCTAATAGGAGAAATTACCCATACACAAAAGGCATTTCAAACCAGCTTGGAACCAAGTTTGCAGATGACACCAAATTGGGAGGGGTGGCTAATACCCCAGAGGACAAGATCACACTTCAAAATGACCTTAACAGATTAGACAACTGGGCCAAAGCAAACAAGATGAATTTTAACAAGGAGAAATGTAAAGTACTACACTTGGGCAAAAAAATAAAATAAAAGGCACAAATACAGGATGGGTGACACCTGGCTTGAGAGCAGTACATGTGAAAAGGATCTAGGAGTCTTGGTAGACCACAAACTTGACATGAGTCAACAGTGTGATGCAGCAGCTAAGAAAGCCAATGCAATTCTGGGCTGCATCAATAGGAGTATAGCATCTAGGTCAAGGGAAGTAATAGTACCACTGTATTCCGCTCTGGTCAGACCTCACCTGGAATACAGTTCTGGGCACCACAGTTCAAGAAGGATACTGACAAGCTGGAACGTGTCCAGAGGAGGGCAACCAAAATGGTCAAAGGCCTGGAAACAATGCCTTATGAGGAACGGCTTAGGGCAGGGGTCCCCAAACTACGGCCCCCGGGCCGGATGCGGCCCAATCGGCCTTCCAATCCGGCCCGCGACGACCCCCGCCGCCCGCTGCCGCCGCCCGCTCTCACGGCGCGCGGCGCAGCGGCGATCTGAAAAATCGGCAAAAAATCGCCGAAAATCCTTTGTGCGCATGCGTACGGGCCTCTCCCGACCCGGAAGAGGTCATTTCTGGTGCACTTCCGGGTCGGGGGAGGCCCATACGCATGCGCACAAGCGATTTTCGCCGATTTTTTTCCGCCCGTGTGCGTGTGCGCATGCGCACGGGCGCGCACTCCCCCGCCCTCCGGCCCGCTGCGCGCGCACTCCCCTGCAGTCCGGCCCACCGCGCGGTCGGCGCGGCGGGCACCGGCCCGCCGCTCGGTAAGTCTGGGGACCCCTGGCTTAGGGAATGGGGTATGTTTAGCCTGGAGAAGAGAAGGTTAAGGGGTGATATGATAGCTATGTTCAAATATATAAAAGGATGTCATATGGAAGAGGGTAAAAGGTTGTTTTCTGCTGCTCCAGAGAAGCAGACACGGAGCAATGGATTCAAACTACAAGAAAGAAGATTCCACCTAAACATTAGGAAGAACTTCCTGACAGTAAGAGCTGTTCGACAGTGGAATTTGCTGCCAAGGAGTGTGGTGGAGTCTCCTTCTTTGGAGGTCTTTACGCGGAGGCTTGACAGCCATCTGTCAGGAATGCTTTGATGGTGTTTCCTGCTTGGCAGGGGGTTGGACTGGATGGCACTTGTGGTCTCTTCCAACTCTATGATTCTATGAATAAGCCTCAGGTAAATCCAGACTAGTGAAGGCTGGTCCATTCAGGCAAACGAGGCACTATTCCATCAACCTCAGTCCACCTTCAGTCATTTCCCCCCACCTGCCTTCTTACTCACAACTAGTCCAAGGGGTGGCACTTCTTGCCAGCTGCTTCCTCCTACGTCTCAGCGTTGACCTTGTGGAACTCAGCAGGGAGAAGGATGGTGATATAACTCGAACTAGTTGGCTCTGCTCTGGCTCCACACTGTTGGCCTTCCTGCCTTCCAGTCTGCGCGTCCTAATGAGCACTAGCCATCAGAGTTTGGTCTTGACGACTGGCTTCTTCATGGCTCACCTCATGCTGTCACCCACAAATCAGACCGGACATTGGGGAACCCTTTGTCAGGTCTGATTTGTCCAGATTTCCAAACTGTTCATGCAGCCCTTAGTTCTGTTAACAGATTCTACCACAGGCATCCCCAAACTTCGGCCCTCCAGATGTTTTGGCCTACAACTCCCATGATCCCTAGCTAACAGGACCAGTGGTCAGGGATGATGGGAATTGTAGTCCAAAACATCTGGAGGGCCGAAGTTTGGGGGTGCCTGTTCTACCAGCTTCACATGGTTTGAGATGGGTCTCGCTGCCATGACCCTGCCTATGCATGGTGTTGTCTGAAGACGCTTTATGTGGACCTCAGTTCCCCTCTTGCATGTATGTTGAAGGTTTTACGACAGATTGATTCAATGATAATGTTTATCCTTTATCCTTTCCTCTCTCCCCACCCCCCGGCCCATTCCATTTTTTACTCCGAATGGGAGAATTGGATTGAGCAATTGCAATGCTTTGAAGGTGCTGCTTGTCTGCGAGTCTATGAGAAATAAAATGAGATTGATGCTTCTTGGTTTTCCTTTCAGATTTAAATTAAGATTAATGGAACTAAAGAACAAAGACAGTGAAATTATTTTCTTCATATTTGTTTTCACTGTCAGATCTGATAGCAGGGGAAAAAAATATGTCTATTTGTAGTGGGAAGGCTTTCAAATTTTATGCCATTTGTTTCAACATTGTCTTTCTGTAACATGAGCGTGGGGGGGGGGGTTAAATTTGTTTGAACCCAGGCTCCGCTCTCAGCACTTCTCTCACTGAAATACAGATCACAAAGCACAACCTCATTTAACCAAATGGAATGGGGAACATTCAAATCATAAAGGGTTGACCCCCAATGTTCTCTATCTGCTAGCGCAAAGACTATGGTGATGAGTTTGTGCAACAGATTAATCCAAGAAGGGTCTCAGGTGAGGTAAAGGTAAAGAACCCCTGGACGGCTAAGTCCAGTCAAAGGGAACTATGATGTTGTGGCACTCATCTCGCTTTCAGGCCAAGGGAGCCAGCGTTTGTCCACAGACAGCTTTCCGGGTCATGTGGCCAACATGACTGAACCGCTTCTGGCACGATGGAACACCATGATGGAAAGCAGAGCACATGGAAATGCTGTTTACCTTCCCGCCACAGCAGCACCTATTTATCTACTTGCACTGGCATGCTTTCAAACTGCTAGGTTGGGAGAAGTTGGGACTCACTCTGTCACAGGGATTCGAATCGCCCACCTTCTGATCGGCAAGCTCAAGAGGCTCAGTGGTTTAGACCACAGCGCCACCCGCGTCTCAGAAGGGTCTCAGCATATAGCTAAACCCATAACACTATTCACCTGCCCATTTGTATCTCACCCACAACCATTATCTTTCTCTGCCTCCAATCTTGACCTAAAGTCTTGACCATGCACTGCAAGATTATTTCCTGGATTTCATAAGTGGACACAGAAACAGGACAGTTTATTCCAGCAGGCAAGGACCAGAAAGAGAATCCTATTCATCTACCAGGCACAGTCTCCTCACACAGAAAGGCTCTTCCAAACTTGGATCTAGTACCTGGCAGGAGTAGAAAGACGGTTATTTTCGGCAGGCTGTTCTGTGTAATCAGGCCATCTCAGAAGCCCAGGAAGCTCCCACTTCCAAAATCTCAGGCCACTATTTATAATAAAAATATAAGTAAATATATGCCAACACACAAAAACAAAATAAAGTGTGTGTGTGTGTGTGCGCACACACACACACACACACACACACACAGAGAGAGAGAGAGAGAGAGAGAGAGAGAGAGAGAGGAGTAAGACATAATTTGTTTTTGTTTCTTATTTAACAGGTGCTTTTCTAGCCTTTTTCTGTGCAAATGCACTAAAGAGAGCCAGGGTGATTAGAGTGCTTGATAAATCAGCCTTGGACCTGGTAGACTAGGGTTCAAATTCTTACTTGGCCATGAAGTTCACTGGGTGACTTTGGGCCAGTCACTGCCTCTCAGTCTAACCTACCTCACAGGGCTGTTGTGGGGGATTAAATGGGGAGTGGGAGGGAAGAGCCATGGGTGCCACCTTGAACTCACTGGAGGAAAATACATATAAATGCAATATAATATATAAAAATGCAAATGAACAAATTCATGAGGGGGAAATATGTGCATAAAAACCGATTTGTGAAACTTGTACATTGAAAAAAAATCTAATAAGTGTCTAAATTTGAGGGGAGGCTCCCACTTTGAGCTCCAATGCCCCCCTCCCTGCAGTCACAGATATTGGGGTTCTCGAATTTCAGTGGCACCAAAATCCGTTTCTTGCACTCGATTGTGAATCATAGTTGTGGTGTCCCCAACGGCGCCTCCACAGTTCTGCACCCAGTGTGAACCAGTGTGAACCAGCCACACTCCCCCCAAATCCACCTCTGCTTATTGCTCCTAGGGGTAATAGCAGAAGTGTATAGTCCTTTACATTTCATTTTAAATTGTAATAATTTCATCAAAACTGTCTTTGGGTGAGGGAACCCCATCTCTTTTCTCTCTCTTTTTGCAGCAGTATTGACAGCTATTTATTGGGCAATGTTCCACATCAGCAGTCTTGCTACTTACTGCACTTCTGTACCTAGAAGATTTTAACCAGTGATTACTGGTGTATTGATTCGGTTCAGAGAAGATTTGGCTCAGCACAGGAATAATTATTGCTATGCTATGAGGAATGTCAGCTTCCTCAAAACAGATTTGGAATGTGGCAAAACTTAACAATAGCCTTATTTGTTTTTTAAAATGCTCCCTGTGGGGTCTAAGTTACAGCTTTTCTGTTTAAAAGAAAAACAGCACTGGTATTCATCATTCCTGATGGAAACGGACAAGGAAGGTGGGAACAGCCTGCGGCTTTATTGTGAGCCTTCAAGAAGAGTAATCAAGCGAGTTTATAAATGGTGACCTGATAGTTAAGGAATGATGGGAAACAGTGCCATTTTCCAGGCATCTAAGTCTGCAGCTTTCTCAGTAGGAAACAAAAGCAGGCTTGTTGATACAGGCAAATTATGGCACGTATGTGTACATGCTGGTGTCTGTGGTCTTCAGATGAAGGGCAGTATACAAATGTAACAAACAAATAAATAAGATCAGATGTGACTTTCAAACATGATGGCTGAGTAGCACAGGCTGGTCTGCTTCCCTGCTCTGCCATAACCCTGTTCAGACATTCACTGTGAAAAGGATGGAGGGAGAAGCAGGACCATTCATGCCCCAACATCCCTATCCCTCCTGGTTACAGCTTCAGAACTTTGCAGGTTGAGTAGAAAGACCTGAAGGGAGATCTTCAGGCATTCAGTCAAATGCATGGAGAATCCTCCATGTGACTGGGGTTTCTGATTCTCCATGTGATTCTCCATGTGACTGGGGCTGGAACACAACCCTACACGCCTCTCTATAGTCATGGACTAGTTGGATGCAGAGGGATGGTGGGAGGAACCAGCTGGGGAACCCCCAAGAGTAGAAAGTTCAGAGCCCGGGAATTGGTGGTGGGATGATGATGAGCGGTCCAAGGGACAATACTGGGACGAGGGGGTGTCAGAAGCTGAAGAGCCAACAGGGTTTAGTGAGCTGGGAGAGTCTGTGTTTAGAGAGAAGTCCAGAAGCAAACAAGATGAATTTTAACAAGGAGAAATGTAAAGTACAGTACTACACTTGGGCAAAAAAAAAATGAAAGGCACAAATACAGGATGGGAGACACCTGGCTTGAGAGCAGTACATGTGAAAAGGATCTAGGAGTCTTGGTAGACCACAAACTTGACATGAGTCAACAGTGTGATGCAGCAGCTAAAAAGCCAATGCAATTCTGGGCTGCATCAATAGGAGTATAGCATCTAGATCAAGGGAAGTAATAGTACCACTGTATTCTGCTCTGGTCAGACCTCACCTGGAATACTGTGTCCAGTTCTGGGCACCACAGTTAAAGAAGGATACTGACAAGCTGGAACATGTCCAGAGGAGGGCAACCAAAATGGTCAAAGGCCTGGAAACAATGCCTTATGAGGAACGGCTTAGGGAGCTGGGTATGTTTAGCCTGGAGAAGAGAAGATTAAGGGGTGATATGATAGCAATGTTCAAATATATAAAAGGATGTCATATAGAGGAGGGAGAAAGGTTGTTTTCTGTTGCTTCAGAGAAGCGGACATGGAGCAATGGATTCAAGCTACAAGAAAGAAGATTCCACCTAAACATTAGGAAGAACTTCCTGACAGTAAGAGCTGTTCGGCAGTGGAATTTGCTGCCAAGGAGTGTGGTGGAGTCTCCTTCTTTGGAGGTCTTTAAGCAGAGGCTTGACAGGCATATGTCAAGAATGCTTTGATGGTGTTTCCTGCTTGGCAGTGGGTTGGGCTGGATGGCCCTTGTGGTCTCTTCCAACTCTATGATTCTAAGCAGATGCTGAAGCTGAAGCAGAAAAACTGGAGGGGGAGGGAGATCAAAAGCCCCCTCCAGCCCCAAATGCTATGTCACTGCCCATGACTCACTTCTATAAAGCAGCACGCTCAACATGCCAGCCTGGTAGACCTTCATCTTGGTATTGAGCATTACCATCACATTCTCCTATACCCTTTTGGAGAGGCGAACCATTGCCATTGCTCCCTTGCAAATACACTTGTCCAGCTCAGCATCGATGGAAAGCTTGCTGGTTATGGTGGGACCCAGGTAGATGAAATTGTCTACCACTTCAACTGTGTGGTCACCAATGCTGATGCTGGCGATGTCCTAACCCAGGACGTTGGCCTTAGCCATCCAAGTATAAAGAAAGAGGGGCAGAACTGTAGTGGCTACCAGAAGGAGACTTTGAAGTAAAACCTTGCTTGTTTAGCCTCCCTTCTTGGTGTTAAAGAATCTCCCCATACCTGTTCTGCAGATGGCAAGAGATGGCAACCAGCCTTCCCCAACATGGTGTCTTCACAGATGTTTCGGGCTCCAGGACCCATTAGCCCTGGCCAGAATGACTGGTGGTCAGGGATGCATCTGACTTAGACACAGAAGGTCCCAAGCTCAATCTCCAGCACCTCCAGGTAGGGTGGGAGAGACTCCTGCCAGAAATGATGGAGAACCACTGACAGTCAGTGTGAATTAGATGGACCCAATAATCTCACTCATCAAGAGACAACTTCCTATGTTCCTAGATTGTTGGCCAAAACATCTGGATGTTATGAGGCCAGGGCATAAATCAGAGTAAGCACTTGGGAATACTGTTTACCCTTTGCTTATGTTTTTTTAAAAAATGTTTCCATTCAATCTTTTTCTTTCATATTCTTTAAAAGTGCATCCAAGTGTTGACATACAACGTCTTCACAGTTTAATGGTTTTCCCTTGAGAAATCATATAAGATTTGGAGTAGAATAAATTTGTCAATATGATCTGCGAATCCAATCTTTCCAGTATGTACCAGCCCTTCAATCTGTGTGAGAATTTCATATCCTACTGCCTTAAAAAAAAATTAAAAAAATAAAAATTAACCCACCGCACCTAATTTTGCAATTCAAATATCCATAGGTTTCCTTTCTTGATTTCATTAGTTAACATTTCTCTTCGCTTTTTAACTTTGTTATCTACATTTTCTGCTGTGGGAGACAAGTATATTGCCTATGCTGCAGTAATCTTCCTTAATTGATTCGGGACGCATGCCAGTCGCTTCTGGTATTTCGGGGCCAGCATCTTTATGTGACTGGCTTCCTTCCAACAGCTGTCATCCTCGGAGTTCACTTTATCCCTTTGCTCTTCTGGTTCCGGGATATTTGGCACTCTCAGCCTTTGAAATCTGTCCTTTCATCCCTCACGCTGGTACCATAATTGGCTAGGAAGGCGGTGGCTAGGGTTTGTGTGGAATCAAAGAACTTCATAATATGAAAATACCCAAGTATCAGACTTTCTGATCACTTATCTCTCCCCCCCCGCCCCCAGTATACACTTTAGCCCAAATCTATTGCAAGTAACTGATGTAATGCATGAACAAAACTTAGACCCCTCCAGATGACCTGTTGTTGTTTTTTAACATTCATCCTGATTTGCTTGCAAATCTTTTTCTATTGGACATTTCTTCTGATTTAGAATCATAGAATTGTAGAGTTGGGAGAGACCACAAGGTCCCATCTAGTCCAGTCCCCTGCAATGCAGCAATCTTTTGCCCAAGCTGAGACTCAAACTCACAAACCTTGGGATTAAGAGTCTCATGCTCTACCAACTGAGACATCCCACCTGGGTAGATTTGCTTGTTGACTGTTTATACATTAATCCTTGTTTCATCCCACACTTCTCACAGTGCATTTCCCCACCACTTTCCTAACTGCAAAAGGCCCGTTTTAAACAGTGTGAGTTTTTATTTATTTATTTAGTGCATCCATACCTCTCTTTTTTGGCCTGAAACTCTCCCAGAGTAGATTACATGCAATCAGTTAAAATGAGACTGTCCCTGCCTGCAAGCTAACAATCCTGTGGGGATGGGGATCCAACCCAACACACAAGGGGAAAGTGACAAGGAGAGAAGTGGCAAAAATAAAACTCAAGAACCAATTCTTGTTCTTATAAAGACCAGCAGGGATAGTTCAGGGGTTAGAGGAGTGTGACACAGTTGGTCTTTCAGCAAAGCTGATGGAATGATCCCAGCTTTCCATCTCTCCTACCAAAGAAGTCAAAGAAGTGGTAGTTCCACTCAGTTGGTTTCACTAGGATGACAAAGTGCTTTAATACACTCCTCCCTCTTTGGGGAAGGGCCTTGGCTCAGTGATAGAGCATCAGCTTTGTGTGCCCAAGGTCCCAAGTCCAATCCCTTACATCTTCAGGTAGGGCTGGGAGAGAACCTGCAGATCTCTCATGTCTTCAGGGGTCACCTAGACCTTGGCTCCCCAGTTATTGCTGGACTGCAGCCCTCATCATCCCTACCCATTGGCTCGGCTGGCTGAGGGTGATGGGAGCAAGCAGCAACTGTACAGAAGTGAGGAAATGAGAGGCTTAGTAGAGGAGGAAAGGTACCTTCTGTCCATCCTCTGCACCCAGAAACCAAGCAGAATGGGAGGGAAGGGGTGTCCTCATCTGCCTTATACCGAGCATAGAAACCGCTGATCTATCTAGTTCAGTGTTGTCTACACTGACAGGCAGCAGCTCTCGAGTTTCAGGCAGGGGTCTTGGCAGAAACTGAACCCGGAACCTTCTGAAAAGCAGATGTTCCACCACTGAGCTGTGGTCCTCTTCCGGGTTTCAGGCAGAAGACATTCCCAGCCCTTCCTTGAGATGCTGTGGACTGAACTGGACACTTTCCCCTGCAAAGCAGAAGCTCTAATGCTGAGCCACAGACCTTTCCTTAAGGGCCAGTGTGGTGTAGTGGTTAAGAGCGATGGACTCGTAATCTGCTGAACCGGGTTCATGTCCCCGCTCCTCCACATGCAGCTGCTGGGTGACCTTGGGCTAGTCACACTTCTCTGAAGTCTCTCAGCCCCACTCACCTCACAGAGTTCTTGTTGTGGGAGAGGAAGGGAAAGGAGAATGTTAGCCGCTTTGTGATTCCTTAGGGTAGTGATAAAGCGAGATATCAAACCCAAACTCCTCCTCCTCCTCCTCTTCTTCTTAAGAGAACACCACTTTTTCCTCAAAGGATGCTTGGGTTGGACTCAATGACTCTCAGCGTCCCAATTCTACAATTCTATGGATGGACTGAACTGGATGGACCATCGGTCTGGCTCACTATCAGGCAACATCCTACAACTATATGGAGCTCACCTCGGGCTAGTCAGGGCCTCTCAGCCTACCTTGCAGGGCTGCTGTGTCAATTAAATGAGGAAGGGGAGAACCATGTAGGCCACGTTGAGCTCCTTAGGGCTGAAAGGTGGGCTAGAAATGCGTCAAATCTCTCTGCTGCATCCTCGAACCATCAAATTGTAGAGTTGGGAAAAGAGGAGGCAACTCCTAGGGCCCAAGATCCTTTTGACACCCCCAATAAAATATTTGACTCCCCCCCCCAGTTGATGGGCATTGCCATTCAAATTGTGTGTGTGCACCACAATTTGTGATAGTTTATTTAGGGAGGGGCGTACCTCCCCCCCCAATATTTTATTCAAGTTAGCACCCCGGTTGAAAGGGACCACAAGGGTGATCTAGCCCAACCCCCAGCAATGCTAGAAACTTTTGCCCAACGTGGGGCTCAAATCCACGACCTCGAAATTAGGCGTCTTATGTTCTACCAACTGAGTTATCAGGGAGACGATTTGCGGATTCCCCAACCTTCCCAAGGGACTGAGAGTTTGCTGGCTGCTGGGATCCCTGAGAGGTGATCTCCACGCAGGTTGCCCTGAAAGCAGACGCCTTCCCTCCCCCCCCCCCGGTCCGGCTGCTCCGCCGCCTCCCTTGCCCCCGTGGCCAGAGGCGCCGGGGCCGCCGCCGCCACCTCCTTTCCTCCCTGGGGCGCCGTGTCCGGCGCGTTTCCCTTCCGCGTGCAACAAAAAGAAAGCCAGCCAGCCAGCCAAGAGCTCGCGATCGCTCCTCCAGACCACCTCGCCGAGCGCCTCCGGCCCCCCGAGCGGCGATGCTCGGGCGCCCGAACGGGAAGAGAAACCCCCTCGCCGGATTCTGAGCGCTCCCTGCTCCCCGACGGATCTGGCAAAGCCTGGTGCGCAGCGCAGACGCGGGACGGGGCGCGCGATCCAGCCTCCGCAGCCCTAGCGGCGGCGAGGGGGGCGTTGCGAGCCTGCCTCTGGATGAATCAGCTCCACCCCACCCCCTGCAGAGTCTCCGGAGCCAGATTCCTCGGCAGGATCACTTCCCGCCCCCACTGCTTAAGTGGAGCTGCCGGTGGAGCGCAGGGAGCCTGGAGGGGTGGCGAGAAGGGCAACCTGTCCGTCTGCCCGCCTCCCTCTCTTAACTGTTGTAACTTGGCAAAGAGGTTTCCCACCTCATCGTCCCTGCAGCCAGCCAGCAACTTTAGAGGGGAGGTGGGCGAGGAAGCGGGTAGGGGGGAGTTCATTAATGTTGGACATCATCGGGGCTGAGTTTGGAGAGTCAGCTCGGGAGTGGACAGAGAAGGCTTTAAAAGCGTCGCGAACGGGGAGATATTCCATTTGGAAGAGGAATCCGTCCTCGCTCTTTTTTAAAAAAGTAAAGACTTTGTGCTAAGCAGCAAGGCGTCCCAATGCAACGGCTTGAGCATCTCCTCTGTTACGTTGCAATCTGCGCCAGCTTTTGCAACCGACCGGGCTCCAGCGCCGGCGCCCAGAGCGGATCTATCCGAGCCTTGCGCGCTTCGAACCTGCGGAGAGATGGTGAGTGTCTCTTCTTTCTCCCAACTTTTGCTCCTGATGTGTGAAACTGACCGGGCGCGTTGTGAAAACGCGCCCCCTGGACGTTCTCTCAGGTGGTGCACTTGCGAGAGGAGAAGCATAAGAGAGGGCAATTGGAGTGAAGGGATGCAAGCAATTCCTCCGCCTCAACGGACTTCTGAGGCTGCTTGACGCACTACAGGTTGCACTAGGAATGGTCATGCAAATCATCGCTCACGCGATGCATGATCTCACTAGGATGCCATGTGCAGGGTCCCTGCTGGCAACATGCCATGCACAATGCATTGGTGCACATTTCGATGGTGGGCTTGGAGTGCCTCTCCCCCCTTGGCTCATGTAGCTAGACCTGCATTCAGTGAAAGAAATACAGAACTTTTGAAGCAACTGATGAAGTGGTGTCTAGTGTGTGAAAGTAACAAATGGCAAATATTTACGGTGCTACAAGACTTGGGTTTTGTGAAGCAAGAACTGTCTATGGAGCTCATCAGCCTGGAGAGCTCAGTTGGTTAGAGTATGATGCTGATAAGGCCTAGGTTGCAGGTTTGATCCTGGCATGGGACAGCTGTATATTCCTGTAGGTAAAAGGGTGGCACTGTGATGTAAACCACTGAGCCTCTTGGGCTTGCCGATCAGAAGATTGACAGTTCGAATCTGCGCATCCGAGTGAGGTCCCGTTGTTCTGTCCTAGCTCCTGCCAACCTAGCAGTTCAAAAGCATGCCAGTGCAAATAGATAAATAGGTACCACTGTGGTGGGAAGGTAAACAGCATATACATGCGCTCTGGTTTCTGTCACAGTGTTCCTTTGTGCCAGAAGCGGTTTGGCATGCTGGCCACATGTGGAAAAACACCGGCTCCCTCAGCCTGAAGCGAGATGGGCATCACACCCCATAAGTTGCCTTTGACTGGATTTAACTGCCTAGTGGTCATTTATCTTTACTTTTACCATACTCCTGCATTGCAGGGAGTTAGACTCTACAATTCTATGATTCTGTGATTCATAGCAGCTGCCAGCTGGCCATCTTCTTGCTTTTGGCTGCAGACCTTGTGTGTGGTGCCCCACTGAAAGGTTTGTTTTCCCAGCATAGGGCAAGACTGTTGGCGCTCTGAGGAACAACTAGAGGTAGTTTTGCAGAAGGCAGACACACACACACACACCGTGTCTTTCACACAAGCACACATATATACTACTCCTGCAAAGATTGCAGCAGCTGTTGTGCAGCCCATATTAGTTCTGAAGTTGTGTACATTAGCTGTGTGGACAGATGCATATCCAGAAACATAGATCCATGGTCACTGGAGGTTGGATTAGTTGAATGAGTCACACACATGGGGCCACATGGGGCCACATTCAAACATTACAAATTCCGATATGGGGAATGGTTTCGTGTAGGAAAGTGCAATGCAGTCAGGGTGTAAAGAAATTGTCACACACACACCTGGCAGCCCTAGATTCACTCTGCATGCATGGGGTACACTTGCATGTGGGGTACCTTCACTGTGTACACATTTTAAAGCCTGTGGGTAGAACATGAGACTCTTAATTCCAGGGTTGTGTGTTCAAGCCCCATGTTGGACAACAAGATTCCTGCATTGCTGGGGATTGGACCAGATGGCTGTTGTGTCCGCTCCCAACTCTACAATGAATCTCTTATTCTATGTTGTGCACAAGTTGAAGCCAGCCAATGCACATATCCACAGCAGATCAGACACATGTCGTGTCATTCGCACATGCTGAGTTCCCTGTAAGTTTCACACATTTGCTCCATGGGGAAGTCTTTTTAGGAAATTGCTGTGTGTGAAGCAGCACAAAGATATATCCTTATGTCCATTAAGTGTTGGGAATCCCAACCGAAAGTCTCCTGAACAGATCTCCCCAAGGCTTAAGTCATGTGCTGAGACTCAAGCCTGCCCATTACAAGCTTTGCTGAACCGGTGAAGGAGCCACTTCCCAGCAGTGAAGTGCATGCTTTGAATGCACAGGATCCCAGATTCAGTTGCCCATAATTCCAGATGTATTTGTTTGGCACACTTCCTTATTTTACAGGCACTGCAATCATCCCTGGCTCAAATTCAGATTTGGCCAAAAATATGCAGGAGTTTTGCTTTCCAACCAGAGTTTTTGAAAGTGTGGTTGCTATGGTAGCAATCGTGCTCTGACCCTCTTCAGGAATGCAGGACTTTTATCTGAATTTACCAAGAGAGCATGGTGTATTATTAAAGAATATATTTCCGACCAAGGAGAGCCGGGGCTGCAGTAAGTGATTGAAAGTTGCTGCTCAGTGTTGACCTGGATGTCAGAGAGGATGGCTTTTTTATTTTATTTTATTTTTGTGCTATTTTCTGCCATCTCCTCCAGGAAACAGGAGGAGAGCCCCACAGATCAAAGATCTGTGGAACCACTGGCTGGCAAACTTCTCAGTGCAAATTCTGCAACATTTCCAGGGATCTTTGATTAAAGAGATCCTCTGGATTGTGGATAATTTCTAAGATGGGAGATGAAGGGAGGACTCACAATTATGCCTGGAAGCTTCCCTCTGATCTACAATCACAATCCCTCTAATTTTATGTGAGTCTGCATATAAGTGGGTGTGTCTGTGGTGTACATGATGAAAGGCACTCTTTCTTTCTTACTAGTTCCCTTTAAGATGGGTCCCCGTTCCGGACAGTTTAGAGCAGAATTCCAAAAGCTGGTGTCCTCCAGATGTTATTGGGCTACAACTCCCATCATGCATGGCCGCAGGAGAAGCAAGCTGGGGATAGGAGTTATCGTCCAAAACATTAACTGATTGGAGGGCCAATTCCAATGGTGGCACCTGAAGAGGAACGTTGTTGTTGTTGTTTATTGTTGTTTAGTCGTTTAGTCGTGTCCGACTCTTCGTGACCCCATGGACCATAGCATGCCAGGCACTCCTGTCTTCCACTGCCTCCCGCAGTTTGGTCAAACTCATGTTCGTATCTTCGAGAACACTGTCCAACCATCTCGTCCTCTGTCGTCCCCTTCTCCTAGTGCCCTCAATCTTTCCCAACATCAGGGTCTTTTCCAAGGATTCTTCTCTTCTCATGAGGTGGACAAAGTATTGGAGCCTCAGCTTCATGATCTGTCCTTCCAGTGAGCAAGAGGAATAGAGTAGCATTTATCCAGCTTCTTTCCAAAACCCTTGAGAAGCTTCTTTCCAAAACCCTTAGGAAGGTTTCAACCTGAATGAATACAGGGGGGAAATTGTAAGGAAATGAGAGGACCAACTCCTCATAAACTACTTTTCTCCAAGAGCCTTATAGAAGTTCTCCTAGATGGTGTACACTTGATCAGAAGAGAAAAGGTGACAATACAGGGCTGTGTTGGTCAATTCAGATACCTGCTCTTGCACACACACACACACACACAGAGAGAGAGAGAGAGAGAGAGAGAGAGAGAGAGAGAGAGAGAGAGAGAGAGAGGGAGGGAGGGAGGGAGAGAGAGAGAGAGAGAGAGAGAGAGAGAGAGAGAGAGAGAGAGAGAGAGAGAGAGAGAGAGAGAGTTATCCCTTGGAAACCCATTGTGGATCAATGAGGATGTTCTACTAGGAGAGACTCAACGCACTCAGATCTCTCCTTCCTGGATTCTCCCATTCCTGGAGTTTCACAGCTTCTTCAAGGTGTCCTACATTCTACAGGCAGCCCACTCCAATGACTAGCAATCTGGAACTGGTTGTATACTATTCCCTGCAGACGTTCCTGAGCAAAACCATGGCACAGAAAATAAACTCTATGGCTGAGTGTTGTCGGTAGCTTTGTCTGCTCTGCAGTTATTTCTTTAACAGCATTAAATTCAGATCCTGTCTCTACTGGCTGTTTGTAAAGCATCAAGCAGAAAACAAGAAGACTCGCTTGATCTCGTGCTGGGGGTTTGTCCTGTGTGTGCACATACATGTGCACCAATTGTTTAAAACTGTCTGAGTAGCAGAAAGCTATTCCTCATTTGTGGGCTGCCTCTCCACTCGCCTGCCCCTGTGCTGCCAACTTTCTAAACATTCGTGTACCAAGCCTTGAGTAAACCAGTGTTGCAAATCGCTCGCTTTTCCTTGCCTACCCCAGCCTTGCACAACTTTCCTGAGAATGTTGCAGCTGCAATTTTGTGGCATTTTAAGGCTCCTTGTGATTCAAGCACAACAAAAGTTTTCCTGGGTGAGCTATTCTGTTTGGGGTTTTTGTTTCATGGGGGGGGTGCGGGTGGGGAGTTCAAGTGGAGGAAGGAATTCAGGAGGGGAATACAGCTGTGAATGCAGCCTACCCCCCCCCCCACTGTGTAAATATTAGGCATTCAAGCCTTTACAGCTGCAAACAGCTGGAGTCCAATACTTCTCCACAGCAGATGTTTACTAAGGGAAGCCCTTGAAGGAATAGTAGCACTTAAAGGTCTCAAACAAGGTCTCAGAGGTTGCAATAGGCATATTATCTCTTCGATGGAGATAATTTCCATGGTCAATGAGTTTCTTCTAATCTCTAATCATTTAATGCCACAGTCTTTTAAGAGCAGAAAAATAATAGGATCTTCACTGACTCTTGGGTCAGCATTTTTTAGCTGCATGCTATTAAGGGAAATTTTACTGGTTGAGGAGCAAGATAGATGCTGCCTGGCATGGGATGACCCCACACCAATTAGTCTTGTGTCTTGCAAGCTTTGCTGCCTGCATTGATCCTATGAAACCTGGAAGACACGCTCCCTTCCTTGCAGGCCTTTATCCACCTGGCCTGGGAGGGCAGGGCCCTACTGACTCCAGCCACAAAAGCTGAGGCTGCTGAGCAGACACTTGTGCTGAGGTGTTGTTGGGGTGGGTGTGTCATAAGCCACCTTGAGCATGGGTTTAACTATGGAAAGGTGGCATAAAAATAAAAAAGATGGATGGATGGGTGGATGGGTGGATGGATGGTCGCCTTCCATCGTGCAGATGCCAGGAAGCACAATTTAAACTCAGACCACTTGTGATTGTCAACGATGGGAAATTCAAAATGAGAATCCACGTGAGAGCAAATGGGCTGTGATCATCCATCACCCCATTGGTTGCCAGGGTTGATTTGGCTGATCCGAATGTCTGGGCAGGTGCCCTCTTGCCCCTCCCTCACTGCTCCATGCACATCTCCCCGGAAGTTATGTTTTCAAAGGGAAAGAGTGACCATCCTTTTCATCTTATTTCAGAGTGCCCCATATTTTGGTCAAGGGTATCTGGGCAACCCAATCTCAATGCAATGAGATTTCCCCTTGGGAAGTATTGTGCCATGAAATCCCTAAGCAAGGAGGCTGTCTGTAGAGGGGGTGTACTTTTTGATGGACTGCATGGCTACCCTACTGTCAGGGTTTGTTGTGACTACTCTTGAGTAACGACCGTCCACATGCTTGTCTTTCAGACGTTTTTATTGGTGCACATTATTTACAGTGTAACGGATTGCTCATTTCATGTCTACCCGCTCGAGTCAGATTCCTGCACTAAACTCTTCCGTGTTTTCGACCAGCATAAAAGCCTCGGAACTGAGAAGCGCCTCCCTTTCCTTCTCTTTCCCAGTTCCAGCGTCGGAGGTACTGGTCTTCTGTCTGCCCTACTCCTGTCCACTCTTTCCGCCTATCTCTCTTCCTGCCTATGGAGCAGGGGCTCTCTAGTCCTGCCAGAGCCCTGGCACTCCTTCTCCGCTTCCTGACTCACCTCTTCAGACCCCTCACTCTCATGACTGCTTGGAGACGGGCTGCTTCTGATTGGGGGGGGGTTCTCTGTAATCCCTCCCCCTTACATCTACTTTGGACAAATTACCATAAGGACACAAGAAGACCTTGCTGGGTCAAGGCAACGGCCCATCCAATCCACCATTTTGTTCTCTCAGTAGCCAACTGGTTGCCTATGGAAGTCTGCAAGCAGGACATGAGCACAACAGCACTCTGCCCACATGCAATTCCCAGCAACTAGTATTCAGAGGCATAAGGCCTCCAACAATGGAGGCAGAACATAGTGATCATGGCCAGTAACCATTGATAGTCTTATCTTCCATGAATATGTCTAATCCTCTTATAAAGCCATCCAAGCTGGTGGCAATCACTACCTCATGCGGGAGCAAGTTCCGTATTTTAACTGCTTACTGTATGAAAAAGTACTTTTATCAGCCCTAAATCTTCCAACATTCAGCATCATTTGATGTTCAGGAGTTCTAGAGTTGTACCTGCAGCCATTTGAGCACAACAGAGACCCCATCACTTGACATGAGTCAACAGTGTGATGCAGCAGCTAAAAAAGCCAATGCAATTCTGGGCTGCATCAATAGGAGTATAGCATCTAGATCAAGGGAAGTAATAGTACCACTCTGGTCAGAACTCACCTGGAATACTGTGTCCAGTTCTGGGGACCTCAATTCAAGAAGGATACTGACAAGCTGGAATGTGTCCAGAGGAGGGCAAGCAAAATGGGCAAAGGCCTGGAAATGATGCCTTATGAGGAATAGCTTAGGTATGTTTAGCCTGGAGAAGAGAAGGTTAAGGAGTGATATGATAGCCATGTTCAAATATATACGTAAAAGGATGTCATATAGAGGAGGGAGAAAGGTTGTTTTCTGCTGCTCCAGAGAAGCGGACACGGAGCAATGGATTCAAACTACAAGAAAGAAGATTCCACCTCAACATTAGGAAAAACTTCCTGACAGTTAGAGCTGTTTGGCAGTGGAATTTGCTGCCAAGGAGTGTGGTGGATGTGAGGAGTAACAAGTAACCAAAGAGTTAACTGTGTACTGTCCACCTGACCACTGAGGAAGATATCATGTTACAGAATGTGCTAGAAGTGTTTCTGTGTGTATCAGTTGGTTTTCGTTTCTGCCTGGGAGACGGTCGCAAGATGTCTGCGAGCTCACTGGACTCTCCTTCTTTGGAGGTCTTTAAGCAGAGGCTTTGATGGTGTTTCCTGCTCGGCAGGGAGTTGGACTGGATGGCCCTTGTGGTCTCTTCCAACTCTATGATTCTATGACTCTGAGGGCATTTTTACAACAAGGGAAGATGGCCAAAGCTCTTTCCTAGGATTTCCTAAAATTCTCACTGTACTACTATTTTGTTCCCTTCAGCTACACGATCCTCAGCAATGCTGTTAAGAAAAAGCATTTTGGTTAAAAAGAAAATATTTTTTTTTTTAAAAAAATACATTTTATTCCAATTTTCCAAATTCAACTAATTAACAAAACCAATCTTTTATACAAAATCTTATATTCACAACTTTTACCTTGCTCCGCCGAGCTATGACTTCCCCCCCTCCCTTCATGCGGGTTTCTTATTAACTAGTGTATTTCAGCCCGTTCAATAACGGGCGCTAGAACATCCTGGGGTTTGGAGAAGCGCTTGCGCAGCGCTTCTCCGAACCCTGGGACCTGTCCTTACTGTCGGCGGCAGGGGGACAGGAACGGAGGAGGAGAAAGCGCTGCTTTCTCCTCCTCCGTTCCTCTCTCCCAGCCGCCGACAGCAAGGAGACATCCTGGGGTTTGGAGAAGCGCTTGTGCAGCGCTTCTCCGAACCCTGGGACCTGTCCTTGCTGTCGGCGGCAGGGGGACAGGAACGGAGGAGGAGAAAGCGCTGCTTTCTCCTCCTCCGTTCCTCTCTCCCAGCCGCCGACAGCAAGGAGACATCCTGGGGTTTGGAGAAGCGCTTGCGCAGCGCTTCTCCGAACCCTGGGACCTGTCCTTACTGTCGGCGGCAGGGGGACAGGAACGGAGGAGGAGAAAGCGCTGCTTTCTCCTCCTCCGTTCCTCTCTCCCAGCCGCCGACAGCAAGGAGACATCCTGGGGTTTGGAGAAGCGCTTGTGCAGCGCTTCTCCGAACCCTGGGACCTGTCCTTGCTGTCGGCGGCAGGGGGACAGGAACGGAGGAGGAGAAAGCGCTGCTTTCTCCTCCTCCGTTCCTCTCTCCCAGCCGCCGACAGCAAGGAGACATCCTGGGGTTTGGAGAAGCGCTTGCGCAGCGCTTCTCCGAACCCTGGGACCTGTCCTTACTGTCGGCGGCAGGGGGACAGGAACGGAGGAGGAGAAAGCGCTGCTTTCTCCTCCTCCGTTCCTCTCTCCCAGCCGCCGACAGGAAGCAGACATCCCGGGGTTCGGAGAAGCGCTTGCGCAGCGCTTCTCCGAACCCTGGGACCTGTCCTTGCTGTCGGCGGCAGGGGGACAGGAACGGAGGAGGAGAAAGCGCTGCTTTCTCCTCCTCCGTTCCTCTCTCCCAGCCGCCGACAGCAAGGAGACATCCTGGGGTTTGGAGAAGCGCTTGCGCAGCGCTTCTCCGAACCCTGGGACCTGTCCTTACTGTCGGCGGCAGGGGGACAGGAACGGAGGAGGAGAAAGCGCTGCTTTCTCCTCCTCCGTTCCTCTCTCCCAGCCGCCGACAGCAAGGAGACATCCTGGGGTTTGGAGAAGCGCTTGTGCAGCGCTTCTCCGAACCCTGGGACCTGTCCTTGCTGTCGGCGGCAGGGGGACAGGAACGGAGGAGGAGAAAGCGCTGCTTTCTCCTCCTCCGTTCCTCTCTCCCAGCCGCCGACAGCAAGGAGACATCCTGGGGTTTGGAGAAGCGCTTGCGCAGCGCTTCTCCGAACCCTGGGACCTGTCCTTACTGTCGGCGGCAGGGGGACAGGAACGGAGGAGGAGAAAGCGCTGCTTTCTCCTCCTCCGTTCCTCTCTCCCAGCCGCCGACAGGAAGCAGACATCCCGGGGTTCGGAGAAGCGCTTGCGCAGCGCTTCTCCGAACCCTGGGACCCATCCTTACTGTCGGCGGCAGGGGGACAGGAACGGAGGAGGAGAAAGCGGCGCATTCTCCTCCTTCCTTCCTCTCCCCCAGCCGCCGACAGGAAGGACGCGCGCACTCTCCCCCCCCCCGCCTCCTCCAACCGCCGCTCCTCACGGCCAGGGAGGGTTGTGAGGAGGCCTTCGCCGGCCTCCACCCCGGCGGGAGCGGCGGTTGGAGGAGGCAGAGTGGGGGGAGAGTGCGCGCGCGCAGTCTCTGCTGTCCAATCCCTGTATCCCTGGGGCACATGCGCAGTGACCCAGGGACACACGGGACATCTGGACGCAGGGACAACATGGACATTATTATATAGGATTCCTTTTTTTTGCAGTTCCTTTTTTAACATATTGGTCAATTCGTAAGGTTTATTTTAATCCTGCGAGAGTTTTTAATGATCTACAGTTTTTCTCCATATAGTCCACATATTTACTCCAGTCCTTTTGAAACCTTGTCTCCCCCTGGTCACGAATCTTGCATGTCAATCTAGCAAGTTCAGCATAGTCCATCATTTTTATCTGCCACTCCACAATTGTAGGTAATTCCTGTAATTTCCATTTTTGGGCTAACAAAGTCCTAGCCGCGGTTGTTGCATACATAAACAGTGTTTGATCTTCTTTTCTAATCTCTCCTCCTATTATTCCTAACAAAAATGCTTCTGGTTTTTTTGGAAAGGTATATCTAAACATCTTTTTCAATTCATTATATAAACTTTCCCAAAATCTTTTAACTTTTTCGCATGTCCACCACATATGATAAAATTCACCATCTTTCTCTTTACATTTCCAGCAACTTTTATCACTCATTCTATACATTTTAGCTAACTTAACTGGAGTTAAATACCATCTGTACATCATCTTATATACATTTTCTTTCAAGGCAGTACATGCTGTAAATCTTAAAGTTTGATTCCATAGTTTCAACCACGCATCATATTCAATATTATGCCCCAAATCTTTTGCCCATTTAATCATCACTTCTTTTGTCATTGGTTAAAAAGAAAATAAAAGATGGGGTGGCAGGTTCATATTAGCCTAAGATCCTCTTTGGCAAGGAGAAAGTTTGGCCTTTATCCCAATAGCTGTCACCTTTATTTCTGGCTTACAAAAGAAGAGTCCGTCTAGTGCAACATTCTTATAACAACGGGCAGCCAGGTGTTTCTAAAAAGCTAGCAAGTAAGGCTTATAGGTAAATAGTAAGTATGGGGGGAGTAAAGAACAATGTGGTATAGTGGTTAGAGTGCCAGGCTAGGACTGTGAATATCTGGATTCCGATCCCTAACCAGCCACAATACAGACTGGGTATCCTTGAGCCAGTCACGCTCTCTTTCAGCCTAGCCTTCCTCACAGGATTGTTGTGGTGACACAATACGGAACTCTTCCTTGAGGGACAAGTGGGAAGCACTGGGCAGAAATGTAACGAGCAAAGCACTGGGCCTGGAGACAGTGTTACCATGACAACAATGCCTCAAGGACCGCCTCTCCCCATACAATCGTCCTGGATTCTGTGTTCAGGCCCTTCTTTGTGTGCCTCCTCCTTTGTGAGGTCTGGAGGGTGGCAACACGAGAATGGCTCTTTTCTATAGTGGCTCCCCATTTGTGGAATGCTCTCCCCAGGGAGGTTTTCCTGGTGCCTTCATTGTAAATTTTTACATGCCAGGAACGTCCCACTTCAACCAGGGCTTTGGCTGTCTAATAACATACAGCCTTTTAAGTGTATCTGTGAGAGGGGGTGGGGTATTGTTTTGTTGTTTTGGTTTAATGATATACTTGTGTTTTATCTTGCATTTTAATTCTGTGATTCGCCCTAAGATCTTTTGATGAAAGGTGGTATATAAATTTAATAAAACAAACAAACAAACAAACAATGCTGGCCCTCTACACAAGGGCGGCCCAAAATACTTCGTTGCTTGAGGCAAATGATAAAATGCCTCCCTCGCCAATTCTTCGTACAAAAACTGACCTGAGGAGCAGCTGAATCTTATTTCAGCAGTACTTATAGGACAGCAACTTCCAGGACAGTGTGGTAGGTTGGTGGAGGAGCTAGGCCAGGATGTGTAGCACACAGAACTTTGTCCTCCAACACCTCACCCCTGCCCATTCTGGCATCTGCCACCTGAGGCAGCCACCTCACTCCAGTGGCAGAGCTTCATGCTCCGGCACCGGGGGCGGAGAGCAGGTGGGGGCAGGGCTGGCATGCATTCTGTGGGCATGGCACACCGCCCGCAGAGGCATAGTGTGCGTTCTGGGGGCGGGGACCGCCACCCGTAGGAGCGTGGTACACGTTCTGGGGGGGGGTGCCCAGCGCAGAGGGGGGCAGCCACGATGGCGCCCTTGGGATCGCGCTGCCCGGGGCGGAGCGCCTCTATCGCCCCCCTCCTATGCCCCTGCGTCACTCTGCCCAGTAATAGGGCCATCTCTGCCTCTATCTCCGACTCTGCAATGGCCTGGCTCCCACTGCCTGAGATAATGGAAAGTGAGTACAATGTACCTCCTTCCCTATACAAAAGGCAAAGAGAGCCGCTGCATGACCAAGGGGGGGTCATTGCAAGACACAAGCCCGCCATTTAACCAATGTATAAAAATGCACATCTTTACTCGTTTTTGATATTCAAGCCATGCTAGAATGCTATCCTCACCCACCCAGATAATTTGGGCAAACGTCAGACCAATGTGTGCCCTGGCTTTCCACTCTCCACATCAAGACATGCTGGCAGAAAAGATACCTCCTTTTGCCAGGGTCACTTTCTGCATTTCCAGCTGTGTGGCGCAGTCTTCCTGTCCCTGGCCTGATATCCACCATCTAGCTACGCCAACATAGTTTTTGGGACATCCTGTGGTGTCCTAACTTCTTACCTGGGAATTGCTGACATGGAGAAGATTAGGCTTTTAAAAAATATTTTTAAAAATCTGCTTTGAACATAGGTTTGTTTTTTTTGAAGGGTCTGTCCTGAGCATGTTCCAGCACTGCTACTTTAATTACAATCCTAGGACAAAACCTAATTTAGTGAAATACTCTGGGCTCATGTCCAGATTTCAACAACCTTAATTTGCAGATTTGCAAAGACATCTCGAGGGGATCCAGATCTTTTGACTGCAACAGAATACCAAGATTAGAGGTTGGATGCTCAAAGGCATAAAAGGGAAGGGAAGAAAAAGGTTCTTTCATAAAATGGAAAATAACAATTTGGATTACTGTTGCCAGTAGCCTTTAGACAAAAAGCACCCCTTTTGATAGGTGAATAATCTGAATAAGGAAATTCCATGTATCCTTTCACCCACTGCAAACCTTTCATGTACAAAGACATGAACACAAAAGGAAGTACCCAGGGGGGTCAAGCTGGCTTATGGTTGCTTGAGCCCAGCTGGCAGACATATGCCATGGGCAAAGGAAGGGTTAAATGAATAAACCAGCCCTGGTGCCCTGGAGATGTTTTGGACTACAACTCTCATCAGTCTTAGCTGGCATGGTCATGTTTTCAGACTACAACTCCCATCAGCAGTGAAAATGTTTCTGAAAAGCATCGCTGCTCCCATTTTAGTTCTGCTCTGTCTTCAAATTGTTATGCCCTTCCATAAGTTCTCCCCTTACTTCGGCCTGGGAGAGGGATCATTGGGCTGGTTCAGCTTTGGGTTGGGGGGGGGAGAAAATTCATTCAGCTAACATTTCTAGGCAAACCTACCCAATTCTCAATTTCTGAAACTGTAAGCAAACCAAGACACAGCCCTCCTTCAAAATTCACACTATCAGAATTTTGCAATGCAGTTTTCCAGCCACGTAATAGATACAAAAATGCTTATGCTAGGGCAAAGTATGCATAAAAATACATGTGTTGCTGACAATACAAAATGCATTATATAAGTGGGGGGTTGCTTTGCACAAATGTGTAGTAGACAAACTTGTGCATATGAGGAAAAAGTAGCACAAAGATGTGGCTGAATTTCCGTGAGGATTTTTTTTCAAAAATTGGCAAGCTGATGTGGAAATGTGGAGAACTGAACTTGCGAGTGGAAAAACGAGAAGCGGAGAGAAACCAAAATTTACAGATCCAGCCATCTCTAGTTCAGACTATGGTTTGGCACTATGATGAGAACCTTAAGAACCCCCAGCCTCAGGCATTTGATCCTGGTCTCCAGTCTTGATCTGCAAACCTTAGTTTGCTTGTTTTAGATGAAAATTCGGAAACAGTGGTTTGCTTGAAACCAGAAAGAGAGGGATGGGATCACAGCACCTGACAGGAAGAGGGAGCATGTAGGCATGCAAGTTCTTAACACTGCCCCCATAGCGCCAAACTTTTATTTTGCAAGTCTGAACCAGTCCCTTAGTGGTTTAAGTAAGGCTGTCCAGTTAATAGTTTTGCTGAGATTTGCACAGATAATTTCTCACCTACAACATATGTTCATTGCATCACTACTCTACATTAGCTCTTAACTACATTGCTGTCTCAGAGTACTAAAGGAACCAGGGAAAATCACAAATCTGACTCAGCTGTAATCAATATAATGGAGTTCCACAAAGGATAGGCAGTGACTGGCCTGTTTTATCAGATAGATGTATATCACGCGAAGGCAGATATTTCAATTATAAACTCCCCAGTCAGTTTCAGAGTTACAGCGAATTTTAACAGCTGAATGGTATTATCAGCACCAACTTTAAGAACCCCTTAAAAATAACTTATTTTGATTGCAGTGTTGCTTTCGTTCCTTAGATGCATAATTGCATTCTTTATTTCTGAAAGGGCCAGCTGACTAAGGCCAAAGGCAGCAGATGGACAATAGGAATTAGCTGTAGAAAGGGATAAGCAATACCTCCTTCCTGAATCCCTAACAAACTATTCCACCTTGATCATGCATTGATACGTGGATATCTTCTTAATCACAATCTTTTAAGAGCACAATCCTCTGCATGTCTTGCCAGAGGTAAGTCCCATTGAGTTCAAAGGACCTCCTTTCATTTGATTGATTGATTGATTTTATTTATTTCCTGCCTTTCTCCCAGTAAAGGAGAGATTTGCACTAGGAGATATTTGCACAAAATAATTGGTGAATTTTCAGGAATTAAAAAAACAAAAAGTTGCAAACTGGTGTAGAACTATGAACTTTAAATTGGATAAATAAGAAACTGAAACTGACCAATGTGTCCATCTCTACTGACAAAATCTTGATCTCAGTTCAGCCAAAATTTCCTTCGCTGCCATTTCCATTCCTTGGTTCTTAGTCCTACCCTTCAGAGCCACAGAAAACGAGTCTGCTTTATCTTGGCCTGATGGTCCTTCAGATTTAAGATGTCTGAAAACCATCTCACCTTAATCTTGAATTTTAAATTAAATTTATTTGCTGTTGTGTTTTCACTGCTGTTGAGTTTTTCTTTTAATTGATTCCGCTGGTTTTCTTGTGGGGTGCATGGAATGCTGCTGTTTCACAAGAACAACAGCACACCATTATTTCTGGACGAACGAATGAGACCATATTGGACTGAGTCAGCTGCAGCCAGGGCCAATGTGATGTTGCCTCAGCTGTGGACTCATTGTCTGCTTCGAAATAATCATTTTAGTGACACTGTCGTAGGAATGGCAGCCCAATGGGCGAATATTTCTCTCTCTCTTTTTGGCAGCGTGGCATGTCTCTGCTATTCTGGTAAGTCATAAATTCTCGGTGACGTCAAGCTTCCTATTGTATTTGAGTAATTTCTGGTTTCATTCCTTGGCGCTGATCTTTTGTCTCGTGCTTTAAAAGGCAGCTTCCTACATTTGTGTTTTGGCAGTCTGAGCACTTGACTCGACACACTGGGAACAGCGTGAGGCGACAAAAGTTGCCAGCTGAATAGACTTCCTGCTAGCCCCCAAATACCCCCGCCGTGCGCTTGGGACTTTAGGAGGTTGAGCTCCAAGAGAAACATGGAAGCAAATTTCACGAAGAGCTTAAAATACAATGAGGGGGACCTTGCTCCTTCCCACCAAAATAATGAGTGGCAACATTCCTATCAGCTTCAGTGGAAGTGGGGACAGTCATGTCGTCTGTGTGATGCAACCTGCCATTTAGAACATGCAAGGGAAGCCACTGAAATACATGAAACAGTGCAAGCTGCATATATGACTGGGTTGAAATGGTTGCTAAACTGACTATTTGCCTGTCACCTGCAAGCTCCCCCTACTTTGACAATTCAACTATAATGTCACAGAATGTTCACAAATGCTAATTGCTGGTGGGGAAGAATCGGTCACAGAATAGTGAAAGAAGATTCCACCCAAGCATTAGGAAGAACTTCCTGACAGTAAGAGCTGTTCGGCAGTGGGATTTGCTACCAAGGAGTGTGGTGGAGTCTCCTTATTTGGAGGTCTTTAAGCAGAGGCTTGACAGGTATATGTCAAGAATGCTTTGATGGTGTTTCCTGCTCCGTTTTCCTAGTCTAGCATTCTGGTGACCAACCAGATGCCTCTGTAAAGTACATGAAAATCAAGCCTTGCAATTATTATTATTATTATTATTATTATTATTATTATTATTATTATTATTATTTATACCCCACCCTTTCCAGCCAAAACCGGGCTCAGGGTGGCTAACACTAGATATAAAAAAATTTATTCCATGGTCAAAGGCCTGGAAACGATGCCTTATGAGGAACGGCTTAAGGAGCTGAGTATGTTTAGCCTGGAGAAGAGAAGGTTAAGGGGTGATATGATAGCCATATTCAAATATATTGTATAAAAGGATGTCATATAGAAGAGGGTGAAATGTTGTTTTCTGCTGCTCCAGAGAAGTGGACACGGAGCAATGGATTCAAACTACAAGAAAGAAGATTCCACCTAAACATTAGGAAGAACTTCCTGGCAGTAAGAGCTGTTCGGCAGTGGAATTTGCTACCAAGGAGTGTGGTGGAGTCTCCTTCTTTGGAGGTCTTTAAGCAGAGGCTTGACAGGCATATGTCAAGAATGCTTTGATGGTGTTTCCTGCTTGGCAGGGGGTTGGACTGGATGGCCCTTGTGGTCTCTTCCAACTCTATGATTCTATGATCAAGATAGAACTTAAAAACAAGATTAAATACAAAATTAAAATTAAAATGCAGCCTCATACGGAAAGGAAAAAGGGAAGTGGGGGAGGTGATCAAGCTGGGTCCAGGCCAAAGGCCAGGCGGAACAACTCTGTCTTACAGGCCCTGCGGAAAGAAATCAGGTCCCGCAGGGCCCTGCTCTCAGGAGACAGAGCGTTCCACCAGGTCGGGGGCAGTGTTGAGAAGGCCCTGGTTCTAGTTGAGGCTAATCTGACTTCCTTTGGGCCCGGGACCTCTAGGATGCTACTATTTATGGACCTTAAGGTCCTCCGCAGGGCATACCAGAAGAGTCGGTCCCGTAAGTAGGCAGTAGGCTGTAACTGTCTCCTACTGCTGCTGCTCTGCATTCGGCATTCAGTGGCAGGTTTCATATAAGTATAATGTCTAAAAACCAGTGGTGCCCATTGTCCAGATAATATCTTTTATTGGATCAGTGTCGGTTGACAGCACAATGAATATACAACAACAACAATAAACTTTATTTGCATAGCCAACAGCCATAGCAACAAAATACATACAATATAGAATTAAATGAATATAGTTGTGAGTTCGAAAAAACTATTCCTCGTACATAACGGGGGGAAATACCTAAAAGCTTGTATACTAGTAAAGATATCATAGAACATTCTTTGAATATCCTCCCTTTTGGAGCACACATAACAACTATCACACAATTTCTCTTTCTCTTTCTTTCTCTCTCAAAAGCTTTTGCGATAACCTCCTTTCTTGGATGACTGACACGAGAAAGCTCTCAATATTCTTTCAATTCTAATGACTGTGCATCCTTGAACTGTTATGGCACGATAAATTACAAAGCTAGTGGCTTTCTTGTGGCCATGCTGAAACTGGAGTTTTCGGAGAGGAGGAAAAGTATATCTGGCCTCATCCAAGCCAATGTGCTGATTTGACTTGACAGCAGAATACAATCAAAACTTTTAATTCTGAAGATGTGAGATTTAAAAAAAGTTTAAATGAAAAGAAAGAGAAAGAGAAAAAGGAAGGAAGGAAGGAAGGAAGGAAGGAAGGAAGGAAGGAAGGAAGGAAGGAAGGAAGGCTACTGTGGACGTCTTATTCTTTTAGTACAGTGGTACCTCGGGTTACAAATGCTTCAGGTTACAAACACTTCAGGTTACAAACTCCGCTAACCCAGAAATAGTACCTCGGGTTAAGAACTTTGCTTCAGGATGAGAACAGAAATCGTGCTCCGGTGGCACGGCGGCAGCAGGAGGCCCCATTAGCTAAAGTGGTGCTTCAGGTTAGGAACAGTTTCAGGTTAAGAACGGACCTCCGGAACAAATTAAGTTCTTAACCAGAGGTATCATAATTAAAATGCAACACAAACCTCTGTGGCTTGGGAAACAGAACTTTCCTTAATTAGATTTTCCAGAAAACATCCAGAGAATCCACTTTGCTGGGACAGTTGAAATCTAGCTGTTTTTGCCCCTTTCACATTTCTCGCATGGGATGTGAAAATACCTGGTTGTTTCCCTTGCTACTTGGATGCCCCTTCTCCAGCTAGACGTCTTTAGCAGTCTGCATACCCTTCTACAAAGGCCAGGAGTTCAACTTTACAGAGGACATTCCCTCTAATTGAAGTGCTGTCAGAGGCCATTCCTCTGCTTGAAGGGTTGTCAACTCCAAGTCCAGTTGAAAGATAATGAACCCTAAGAAGCGAGAGCAGGTAGGCCTTGGCGTTTCAACAAGCACCTGGACACTGGAATGAACAGGTGCAGATGTCATCTGGTCACACATTGCCTTCCCCACTACAGGGAGATTTAGAGTTGAGCGAGAATCCTAGTTGAATTCCAGCCTTTTTAAAATCTGCATATGTACCTATAAAATTGTATATGCAACCATTGTGCAAATCTGTGCATACTACAAATCTGTGCGCTATAACTAATCCAGAGTGCGGCAGCTAGACTGGTGACTGGGAGTGCCCGCCAAGACTTCATAACTCCGGTCCTGAAAGACCTACATTGGCTCCCAGTACGTTTCCAGGCACAATTCAAAGGGCTGGTACACAATTCAAAGGGTTGGTGCTGACCTTTAAAGCCCTAAACGGTCTCGGCCCAGTATATCTGAAGGAGCATCTCCACCCCCATCATTCAGCCCAGACACTGAGGTCCAGCTCCGAGGGCCTTCTGGCAGTTCCCTCGCTGCGAGAAGTGAAGTTTCAGGGAACCAGGCAGAGGGCGTTCTCAGTAGTGGCGCCCACCCTGTGGAACGCCCTCCCACCAGAAGTCAAGGAAATAAACAACTATCTGACATTTAGAAGACATTTAGACATTTAGAAGCTTTTAATATTTGATGAATTATTGTTGTTGTTGTTTAGTTGTTTAGTCATGTCCGACTCTTCGTGACCCCATGGACCAGAGCACGTCAGGCACTCCTGTCTTCCACTGCCTCCCGCAGTTTGGTCAAGCTCATGTTCGTAGCTTCGAGAACACTGTCCAACCCTCTCATCCTCTGTCGTCCCCTTCTCCTTGTGCCCTCCATCTTTCCCAACATCAGGGTCTTTTCCAGGGAGTCTTCTCTTCTCATGAGGTGGCCAAAGTATTGGAGCCTCAGCTTCATGATCTGTCCTTCCAGTGAGCACTCTGAATTATTGTATTTTAATATTTTGCTGGAAGCCGCCCAGAGTGGCTGGGGAAACCCAGCCAGATGAGCAGAGTATAAATAATAAATAATTATAATTATAATTATCATCATCATTATTATTACTCTTTGTCAGCTTTTGTCACTGATGCATTTTCTCTTTTCTTTGCAGTGTGTACAGTAGATGGCTCCCCTACTTTCTAATTTGCTACATAGTGGCATTTTCTTGCTTCTTATTGTGCTGTTTTGTTTTATTTAAGATTCCCGGACTCCTGAGATCCCCCCCCCTAAATTTGACCTATACTGTACATATACAACTCCACGTGTAAGTTTTCTGCAGATGTGTGTACAGTGGAACCTCGGTTTATGAATTTTCGGTTTACGAACGCTGCGGACCCATCTGGAACGGATTAATTCACTTTCCATTACTTTCAATGGGAAAGTTCGCTTCAGTTTATGAACGCTTCAGTTTATGAACAGACTTCCGGAACCAATTACACCCATGCTTCGGGTTAAGTACGCTTCAGGTTGAGTACTCTGTGGACCCGTCTGGAACGGATTAATTCACTTTCCATTACTTTCAATGGGAAAGTTCGCTTCAGTTTATGAACGCTTCAGTTTAAGTACTCTGCAGACTGTCTGGAACAGATTAATCCACTTTCCTTTACTTTCAATGGGAAAGTTCGCTTCAGTTTATGAATGCTTTAGTTTATGAACAGACTTCCGGAACCAATTGTGTTCATAAACCGAGGTACCACTGTACTCTTTTGGTCTCTGTTTCTGGTAATCCATTTTCTCTTTTTCGGCAATGTGTAAGCAACAACAATTACTTCACCAATTCCTTTCTAGCGGAGTTTAAAGGACCAGGTGACAATAATACTAGACATTTGAGATGGGCTTATTTGAGAGGGGCTTTTTATTGGTTCAAATTGCTTCACATACAAGCCTGCACAGTATAGGGACCCGCCAAGCTGGTTGCAACTCACTAGACCTAACAGGAGCCTGGCAGACACACTGCTTTTGAAATCTCAGGCAAGCAGGAAAAATAGATAAGCAAGTCATTGGGAGGTTGCAATATGTGGCTGGTTGGCTGAGTTCAGTTCAGTTGGCTCCAAGTTGTGTAGGCCTTGAAAGCAAACTGAACAGTTAATAGAGTGAGGCAGTGGCTCGTGCTCCCAAAAAGTACCTTTGAGGAAAGTTTAAAAAAAAAGAGAAAAAGACTAGGCCAACAAAAGTCAGCAAATGGTTGCTGTATCAGCACTCTGTGAAGAAGCTATTCATTGCTGCTGATACTGTGAACAAGCAGTGCACCTTTTTGCTATGCCAGTGTTAAGAAAATGCTGTAGGTGAAAACATCTTGCCCGTGGGATAAGAGAACAATAACAGTGTCAATTTCTGCTACCAGTTAAGTTTCCGTCTGTCCTATTATATGAAAATAATAAAGAGACGTTCCCCTTTTTTTTTAAATCAGGAAATGGTATGCGGACTGAGGGACCCTCAGTTGCAACCAATTAATGATGCATGATTCATTGAGCCCAGACAGGATATTCTTAAGAGGTTTCCAAGAACTCAAATTGGCTTGATTTTAATGATTTTTTGAATGTTGTATTTTAAACTGTTTTTCTCCCTGAAAATTTTGTTTCATTATTTTTGTAAACCACTTTGAGGGATGTGGGTGGCGCTGTGGGTTAAACCACAGAGTCTAATGCTTGCCGACCAGAAGGTTGGCGGTTTGAATCCCCGCGACGGGGTGAGCTCCCGTTGCTCAGTCCCTGCTCCTGCCAACCTAGCAGTTTGAAAGCATGTCAAGTGCAAGTAGATAAATAGGTACCGCTTCGGCGGGAAGGTTAACGGCGTTTCCGTGTGCTGCTCTGGTTCGCCAGAAGCGGCTTTGTCATGCTGGCCACATGACCTGGAAGCTGTACGCAGGCTCCCTCGGCCAATAACCCGAGATGAGTGCCGCAACCCCAGAGTCGGTCACGACTGGACCTAATGGTCAGGAGTCCCTTTACATTTACCTTGAGGTTTTGCTACAATCAAATAGTTTATAAATCTTGTGAAATAAATAAAATGAGTAAGTTGATGTGTAATGCTTCATCTTCTCTCCTAAAAGTCACTAAACGTGACTGCTTCTCAAACACCTGGAAAGTAGCCTGCCGAACACCATTTTCCAAATAGGGATTAGAGGCAGAAGGAAATTACAGGCCCATCGAGGGAATTTTTGGCCCTCCAGGTGCTCAATGAACTTTTGTTTCTGTGAATTCCTATGGGAACTAATCTGATCTGCACCTTCCAGACTCATGTGGAAATCAAAATGAAATTCTCCTTTGGGTTTCTCACATCTCTGGATTTTGCAATACAGTTCTGGCTCATACATAACAAAATATGCTAAAAAGGCAATTTTAGGGTAAAAGGAGAAATGCACTGTTTGAGATTAATTTTGTATTTGAATAAAATTTCTGTGCACATGTTTTTTTTAAAGTGTAGATAAATGCAGGAATGGAAAGGATTTGTGAATAAATTAATTCCCACCAATTAGAAGGAAAGAAATTGCATTTGAAAATGATCAAAGGGGAGAGAAAGTTTTAGTGAAATTCTTATGGGTGGGGTGCAGGGTTTTTGAGGGGCTCGTCTTACTTTTGTAGTAGCCAAGGGGTGCTTGTGAGTGTCCTTTCTTCCCTTCTTCAAATCATCTCACCCATGCATAGTCTGTGCTCTGCAGTCATCCCAGGTGGCTGTGCTTCAGTGAAAGCCCACAGGGAGTGCGAGCAGCCAGGGAGGCTGCACAGTGCTGAAGAAGAAAAGAAGGACACACACCACCCTCAACCACCTCTTCTCAATAAGGCAACCTTCAAACACCGCAACCATAGAAATTGTAAAGAAATTCTGAAGTGCCCTGACAATGAGGCCAAAAAATGGAATCCCCTTTTGCAGGGGAATAATATTTTTGTTTTATTTTTTAGAAATTGACACAGTGATAATTGTTACTGACCAGAAAACGATGGATCTCTGCCCATCTCCAAGTGCAAGTCATATAAGCCGCCACTATCATGATTCCCTCCCTATGCAGCCTGCCTCCTTTGCAAACCCAGGGCGCTTCTCTTTGGGTGAAGCTGCCCAATTTGTCTCAAAGTAATTTATTATAGTTGTGACCTTATTAAAAATAGTGCAATATCCTCTGCTCTTCACCTCGTGTTAATGACCAGTAAATAAAATGCTAATTTACTTTACAGCTTTGAGTTGCAAAGGTTCAGGTATTCATATGGTTTTTAATTAGCATCCAATTTGCACACCAGGCTGAATGGATGGCCCTTTTTTTTGAAGACCTCTTTGCTGGGAATAGGTAATTGTAATGTATCAGGTGGTGCCATTGTTAGAGGTAGATCTGTTGCTTCTCATATTAACCTGTCTCTTCTGGGAAATTTATACCTTGGCCTTTAGTTACTCTGAGAAGCTACCGCCCAAAGTGTGGAACATAAATGTCTAAATAAATAAATATGTAGTCATTTAGCCTTTTGGGGGACAGGATTGTGCTCAGCATTCAGTGTGCTGTATACAATTTACTACATACAGGTTGTGTTGTTTTTTAAAATGTATGGGGAGCATTAAAAAAAGACATTGCTATTTTCAGTCTCAAATAGTATAATTCAGAGATCTAACAGTCCAGTGTGAGTGTAGTGCAGGTGTAGGCAACCTAAGGCCCATGGGCCACAAGCGGCCCACGGGGGTCATTTAACCGGCCCCCGAGCCACCCCGAACCAAGCTGCATGCTGGGCGAGTCCCCGCACACTGCGCTAAACCGGCGCAGCGTGACGCAGGCACTCGCTTCCGTAGCGTCGGAAATCACGTCTGCACAGACGCAGGTGCCAGAAATCGCGGGCGCGTGCACTCACATGCGCCCGCAATCCAGTCCACGGAAGAGGCTCCGCGGCAGGGAACCGGCCCAGGCAAGGTAAACCTTGCCGCCCCCTGGCCTAGTGGCTTGCAATAAGATATGTTCAGGTGGAATCAAATGATTTAAATAAATATAATAAACAGCTCTCGTTATATAAAAACAGTCTGGCATGACCAAGAAACAGAATACATTCCGAGGCCATACATGTAAAAGTGTCACACAACACATTTGAAAGTCATCTTGCTTCTCAGTCAGTGGAAGCACCACAGTCAAGGAAGCACCTTAAAGATGTCTTCAAATAACACCTTTACTTTCTCCGATATGAATGAATGGTTTCAATGAACTCCTTTGTAGAGCTCCATCTGGTACGTAGGCTGAGACCCTACCTGCCCGCAGACTGTCTCGCCAGAGTGGTGCATGCTCTAGTTATCTCCCGCTTGGACTACTGCAATGTGCTCTACGTGGGGCTACCTTTGAAGGTGACATGGAAACTACAACCAATCCAGAATGCGGCAGCTAGACTAGTGACTGGGAGCGGCCGCCGAGACCACATAACACCGGTCTTGAAAGACCTACATTGGCTCCCAGTACATTAGCCATTCAAAGTGTTGATGCTGACCTTTAAAGCCCTAAACCGCCTCAGTCAAGTATACCTGAAGGAGCGTCTCCACCTCCATCGCTCTGCCCAGACACTGAGATCCAGCGCCGAGGGCCTTCTGGCGGTTCCCTTGCTGCGAGAAGCCAAGTTACAGGGAACTAGGCAGAGGGCCTTCTCGGTAGTGGCACCCACCCTGTGGAACACCCTCCCACCAGAAGTCAAGGAAATGAACAACTATCTGACATTTAGAAGACATCTGAAGGCAGCCCTGTTTAGGGAAGCTTTTAATATTTGATGAATTATTGTTGTTTAGTCGTTTAGTCTTTTAGAGGACTTTTAGGACATCTGAAGGCAGCCCTGTTTAGGGAAGCTTTTAATATTTAAGAAATTAGTGTATTCTAATATTTCTGTTGAAAGCCGCCCAGAGTGGCTGGGGAAACCCAGCCAGATGGGCGGGGTATAAATATATTATTATTATTATTATTATTATTATTATTATTATTATTATTATTATTATTATTACTGAACTCTGAGGGACACAATTGCAGTTAAAGCAAAGCTTGCCCTCCCCACCCATCTCCAAGTGACTCATCTCTTGGTGACAGGGATTTTTAGAGGCTTCCACATGTGTACACACACACACACACACACACACTCTAACAGTCCTCTCAGTCTAGAATTCCTCCTTCTACAAACATGCCTCAATGTGTATTTTGCTAATACTATAATAAAATTGTCATCCCATTGTAATTGCGGGGGAATGTTTATATTCTTCCAGGACCAGCTATGCTTGGCTTGTCAAATCTCAGTACCCTATCAAAATATGTGACTTTTGAAAATAAACATCTTTTCACCCTTTGTAAGGTGGATGACCCTATACCTTTATTGCCATCTTTCTGGTCAAGTTTCAGCTAGTTCTCTTTGTGTTGCCATTCAGTCGGTATTGAGGATTCCTCGGTTCAGCTAAAGGTCCCAGATGTTTTCATGTCTATTCAGTCTTCATTGTACTGCATCAAGGTTTTTGTAGTTTTAAGAGTGCACAGGCAATTGCTTTTGTGATATTTTGCTTGTGCAAATATGGAGAATGTGGCGCAAAGAGTAAATATTTCGGAAGAATGCAAATGGTTTGTCGTCAGTGGCTGAAATATCGTGAGAATGCAGGAATCATGAAAATACACAATGACCACTTATATAACAGTGACTCAAAAAGTGATTTGTTGATAGCATAGAGGATATTCAGAATTGGGGCCACTATATTTTGCATCGATACTGGAAGTTTCAGGAATGCCATATTTCATCTGAATTCCATTTTTATGCATTAATACAGCAGGCTTAATAATTACCAGTTGTAGTATTTTCACTGGTGAAAAAGAACATCTGTAATCCTAATTGAATTATTGACATCTGTGAGAGCTGAAAATAACTCAACTGAGAGTAACTGCATGGCCAACATTTTCTATCTTCTTGGACTTTGTGGATCTTCATGGCTGTAGAATATTTTCAGTTTCACATAACTCCTGTTATGCGTTCTGCGAAAGTCCTTCATGTAGTCTATGGTATTTGTATTTCTGAAAACAATGGAAAATAATAGCACATGTTATTTATTTGCTACTACAAAGACATCCATTTTACTTCTGTGTGATGCCAAAAGAGTTGTAAAACAAAACATGTACTTTACAGTGAAGTGCAGTAAAATCTAAATATTGCACATAGACCAAAATTACTGAAGTATGAGATCAGATAATCTGACATCATCTTCTAGCTATTCAGTTAGTTGCCCATGATTAAAGACAAACATATATTTGTCTAAAAGAGTCAAGAAAACTAGAACTGGCATGCCTCTCTCTCTCTCTCTCTCTCTGTGTGTGTGTGTGCGTGTGTGTGTGTGTGTGTAAATGAATGGACGAATGAAAAAGTTATACTTAATTTAAGATGGTATTCTATGGAAGTCATATAAATTTATGTTTAATGATTAACTGCATCCTTCCAAGAACCAGAGAAAAACTTGTCTGAAGTGCTGTTTCATGCTTTAAAAATAAAGGTTGACATCTAGTATTATCTGCCCACTTGTTCAATGGAACTCTGCTTGTGCAATAGGAATGCTAGTTTCCCTGTTCCCACAAGACCCCCCAAAAAATCAGCTGCAAAGGGTCCCCAAACCCTCAAGAGAATATTTTGGGGTCACCTGGGGGACTGTAGGGGAGAGGAGCAGAAGCCCCACTGTGTGAGCAGACATCCTGGACTGGACTGGACACTGGATCTCACTGGATCTCTGTCAATCATGACTCACTAACCCCATCAAATCCGTCCCAGAGAGATGTAACCAACTAAGCCATAATCAAAGGAACCAGCTACGTCTTGTAATTAGCTACCACACCAAGTTGTGGTATGTCAATTTGTTGACATGTTGAGACTAGGCCACCAGCAGACTGCCTCCCCGATTACAGACCAAGCCAATCTGTATGAACCTCTCAGGAGACCTTGCTGGTGTTTCTGCAAAGAGCAGACTGCCACTCAGTGACAATGTAGAATCAGGTGCTTTGTATTAAAGACAACCACTCAAACTATGTCTGTTTGTCCATTCTCCATATGCAGCTCAACCCTATCCATGTTGAATCAGAAGCGAGGCACACTGAGTTCAGTGGGCTTACTTCCATGTAAGTGTGTTTGACGGCAGCCTGTGTTACTATTATTGCAAACAATTAAATGATGCTAAGCTATGTGTATGAAAAGGCCAAATCCCTTCGCAATAATTATGATGGATCTATGTTGGCATCCACAACTAACATCCTTAAAAAAACAACAGTACTGGTGTTTCCAACTTAATCTTGAGTCCAGACCTTTAATTAGGGTTGCCGGACAGAAAAGTTGTTGAGCATTTTTTTAATTTTGCCCATTTTTTTTAGTTTTGCCCATTATTATTGTTTTGCCGTTTGTTTTTTTAAAAAATTATTTTTTTTAATTTTTTCAGATAATAAGAAAAAACAATAATAATCATAATCATACTTCCAATTATATATAACCACACCCAGTATATAACATAAAAAACAGGCTATTTTTATGGGGAAACAGCATGGGACACTGCTGCCGGGACAGACTGGACGTATGGCAACCCTACTTTTAATCTTTGACGTGGAATTTGTACCCCAGGTCTCTTCAATCAAATTGCAAATGATACCCAATTTGAGAGAGGTTGGATTTATCAACCTTCTACATTCTGTGATCTGCTGGGAATTCATAATAAAGCGCTCGTCAGCAGTTCAAACCTATCAGTCCATTTGTTCCTTCGGCCTCCAATACAAAAATGGAAGGAGGCAGAACTGAGTCATGCAAGCAAAATGTGATCAGTAGAACTTTTTTTTCATTCTCTTTGCTTGTTTAACCACAAAGAAGTTCAACCAACATAAACAAAACTTAAACAGCTGCATGATATGTTTGTTTGCTTGCTTATTCTTCTTAAACAAATCTTAATTTATAAAATACTACTTTCCTGGCTGAGGTTAAGGCTGATCATTGAATCTCCAGAGAGCTGGTATTGTGGCTGAGAGCAAGACCTGGAAATACCCAGCGTAAGTTTCAAGTTAGTCCAGAGGGTGTGCTTAAGGAAGCTGATGTTTTGGCCCACCCACAAATATACAATGTAGGGATGACAATACATTACAGTACAGTACACTGAAGGGTTGTCACAAGAGAAGGAATGCTAATCACACAGAAAAACACTAAATGGTCTTGCTAAGCCCCTTTCAAAGCACTGCGCAACATTGTAGTTTGCAAGGGGCTTCTCAAAACTTGGGTTTTGCAAATCCCCTTTCAAAACACTCTCTTGCAGAGCCTTTATCAGAGTCCATCAGGCTTTGAGGGCAGAGCATCCAAATTGTGGACCTTCATCCCTGCAACCGGGAACGGCCTCTACAAGCCCAAACTTCACCAGAAATTCACTGCACTTCACCTTGCATTTCAAGGGTTTGGCCAAATGTCCCTTGAGGTCCCTTTCAATTCTACAAGTTTATGATTCTATAGAAAGTGGCCTAAACATGACAACAGGGCAATATCAAACCTCCTAGTTTAGCTGTCGCACTCTGTGCTGTCGCACAGGCATATGTCATAGATTCACCATATATATGACAATAGCTAAATGATGATGATGATGATAATTTATTTATACCCCACGCATCTGGCTGGGTTTCCCCAGCCACTCTGGGCGGCTTCCAACAAAAGATTAAAATAATAATACTAACTTTCAGTTTTTCTGCAAATGGTGACTTTATATCTTGGCAACAAACTCTCTTTTTCCATTTTACAAAATTGGAGCTTAAAAATAAATTCCAGCAGATGGTAAAGATGCAGAACCAGAAGCTCAGGGGGTAAGAAAAATATTCCGATTTTATGCATCTCCATGGGCTTTATTTATTCGGGCAAATGGATCTTTCCACTTCCAGTACAGCTGGTTACGTACTTAATTTGTTCCGGAGGTCCATTCTTAACCTGAAACCGTTCTTAACCTGAGGTACAACTTTAGCTAATGGGGCCTCCCGCTGCCGCCGCGCGATTTCTGTTCTCATCCTGAGGTACAGTTCTTAGCCCGAGGTACTACTTCCGGGTTAGCGGCGTCTGTAGCCCAAAGTGTTTGTAACCAGAGGTGTTCGTAACCCGAGGTACCACTGTACATGGCAGAAGGCCCTCAATCAGCTGCCTTGCTATGAAGCCAAAGACTGGCAGGAAACAGTAGAGTCCATAACACTTGGACATTCAACAGCCAGTTTGTGAGTAAATGCAGGCAACCACTTTTCTTGCTAACTTACTGGGTGGTGTAAATGTCAGACGGGGCAGGCCAAGACATTTTGCAGCCTGAGGTGGAGCAACAAAGGACATTCCCCCACCCCTCTGCAAGTAAAGCTAACCATGTTATTTTGGAACTGGGGCAGAGAATTCTACAAAACCGCACCTCATTTTCATGGAGGATAAAGACTGCTAGCCAGAATGGTTATGTTCTACCGCTCCTGTCAAAAGCAGTAGACCTATAAATATTAGGTGCTGGGAATTTCAAGTTGGGTGAGTGCTGCTTTCAGGCTCATGTCCTGCATTCAGGCTACCCATACAGGTTGGCCACTGGGGGAACACAATGCAGAATTAGACAGGCCATTGGCCTGATCCAGCAGGAGTCTTCTTAAGTTCTCTCCATGGCACTGAATAGTATTAAATAATTCACAATTTACTCGCCTTTCATGGCAGGCATTCTGTGGTCTGTGTTTGCCTGAGCTGGACTAAGGATTCTGAGCCCCTGTGTTCTGATTCGATACATGATATCCAATCACAGAACATTTCAGGATTTGGGCTACTGCCATTGGCCCTTAAACTCTGAGTTATGATTCGCAGCTTGGAAGCCTAGACAGCCAATCACGTTGAGAATGGGAGTGGCTCAGGCCTTCAGAAATGTATATAAGCGGTTGCTTTGCCCCTGTTGTCCAGTTCTGTTAGTTTAATAAAGGTTCTTGCTGCCACCACTGTTTCTTGCTTTGCGGGAACCCACCCACACTTCAAAACCCTCTGTCTGAGGCCACTTCCTCATTCTGGCTAATGGTAGGATCAGCCATGTGATCACATGATAAGCCAGTCATCTGTAATGATACCTCACATCCAAGCACAGACAGAAACCTGGGAAATGTGATAGTGGTAGCTTGATACATAGCAGGAGAAAGAAAAACCCACAGGCTTAGCACAGAATCTGAGCTTCCAAACCCACTGTTGACATTCTATGATGATAGATGGCCTGCATATCTCAATTAATTTGTATTTTAAAAAATTAATCAACTATAGATTTTTTGGATTAATTGAGGAGAGTTTGATCAATGAAGGCAAATCGTCATTGGCAGATATGAGGCTGAAAGACAACACTTCTTTATTTGAAGCCATCTCCAAATAATAATAAAGAAAGCCATTTCTCAATCAATTGGAGGCTTTGTGGATTACATTGTTAGCTGTTTTACATTTCTTTCACTATCTTCCAAAACATATTCATATCAAGAAGGCAGACATACAGAATTATTTCATTTTAATGGATTACAAAGCAAGCCATTAATTGACCAGTGTCAGCCACTGTAATGAAAGGTAATCTATTAATTTTAAAGATTTTGCAAACTACAGGAAAACTTCATTTTTTTTCTTCAGAGTTACAATTCATATTACATACACAATTCTTCTAAGGCTGTAATCCTGTATCATGGCAGTGAACAACAAGTAACAGGGCACAGGATTGCAGCCTAGATCTTGCCTCCCTGGCCTATCAACATCTAACTATACTTCAGAACCTAATATACTGAAAGGTTTTCACTCATTAAACATCAGTGATCTCTGCCAAACACGTCAGATTGGAAAAACACAAAGCCACCAACCTCACCGATTTTTCTCTCAGGGGTTTCCAGATTTTGGTGGCAGCTTCCCATCTGGAAGAAATACAGGAAAGACTGGTAGCGCCAAGATAATTTGTCAGAGCTGAAGACTACGGGGAATGGAGCAGTTCCTTTAAAACAGGCTGCCCCCAAATCTTTGTTTGAAGCAGCATTTCAAGGACTGAATAGCCAACCAAGTCATACCAAGTTGCTGAACATCAGCTCACATGTTTTCTGTTGCATCATCTTACCCTTAAGCTTGTAATAAACATTGCATGACAGGAAGGGTTTTTAGAAAGATTTCACATTATGAGCCTGCTTATGTGTTACTCTCACCATCTGAGAGCAGCTCCACCGAGCTGACAATTGCAGGGGGGCAGGACTCTGTTTGAACCAGGGCTGTCCCTCTGATCTGATTTGTGATCACGGTTTAATTTTTTACATACTGTATTTTATTGCTTGGGATATGCTAATGTTTGTTGGCTGCCTTGAAAATTTGTCTCCTTTACTCATCTAGTGTGACTTTGTCTGGGGTCCTTAGACAGGTGGGCTTATTGTGTCAGTAGGGCATATGTGCATAAAATCCAAAGCGTATAGGAGACTGTGATCAGCACCATAGGTAAAAATCTGGACTGTATATGTGACTGAAACATGGACACCACATGGTGGCAGCAGAAGAGGGATCAGAAGTGTAGCAAGCTCTGGTGGTACCCGGTGCGAATTTTTTTGTCAACCCTCCTCCCCACACATTGACGGCTTAGGGTAGGCTTGGGAGTCACAGGGGGCGGCGTGCCAAATGTCACCCCCGGGCACGCCACCTGCCCCCCGACTCCCAAACCTTCCCCAGCTGTAAAAATGAAGCACAACGGCTCAAGGTAGGCTTGGGAGTCATGGGCGCCCGGTGCGCCCGGGGGTGACATTCAGCACGCTGCCCACCCACGACCCCCAAGCCTCCCCCGAGCTGTCGGAATGAAGGGAGAAGGCTGCTGGCAAAGCAGGCCACAGTGCATGAATATTGGAGGATAAAGGGGGAACCTGGCACAATGGAATACGAGCAGCAGAAACGGATTGTCGTTCCCTGAAATTCCACACTTTGTCCACACTGAATGTCTGCTAAAGACCCATCTTTGGTGCCTGAAATTTACAAAGTTGGTGCCCCAAGTTTAAGTCGTTGCCTCAGCCAATACATTTTCTCCCATAATATTGAGAAACAGGAGATCTAGAATCTTGCAGTAGCAATAAAAAGGGGGGGACTGAGGGGGTGTGGGGAGAAACTGTGCAACTGCTATTACTAGTTGTGCCCCCACCCCCCCCAGAAACTGTTGAGAATTTTCTCCTTCCCCTCCAGAAATTTGATGAAATGTTCCCACACACCTCAAATTCTCTGCTGACAAACATTTGTGGAAAATTTCAAGGGGCTATTTGGACACAAATTTGCTTTGTGTTGTTTCCTATGGCACAGTTCCCTGCTTTGAAACTTAAGACAGCGAAAGCTGAGAGTGAGAAATAACAACAGTAAATCCTTCCGAACTCTCCTTTGCGGGAATTGCTTCTTGCACTTTGTATGGCTAATTTAAGAAATGTTACAAGGGATTTTAGGAAAATCTATAGCTTCCTCTTCTGCCTCCATCCATCTGTCAGTGGAGGCTGCTCCGATCTGTGAATCGGGTGAAATAAGTCAAGTTGGAAAAGGGCAGGAAGACCGTCACAATCTTTATCCATATTAGAAAATGTGGGTTGGGGGTACCTACCTACAGCTCACACAAACTGAAGTTGAGCTCAGCTATTCCTCCCAGGCTGCCCCCAAGGCCTCATAAGAACAGCCTACTGAGTCGTGCCATTGGTCCATCTAGCCCAGCATCCTGTTCTCACAGTGGCTAGCCAGATTTCTGTGGGAAACCCACAAGCAGGAACTAAGTACAAGGGTGCTCTCCCCTCCCGTGGTTTTCAGCAACCGACATTTGAAAGCACTGCTCACTGCATCTGCAAAGGCCATCATGGCCAGCGGCCATCAATAGACTTGTCCAATCCTCTTTTTAAAGACATCAAAGTTGGTGGGCATCCCTGTCTCCAGTGTGAGCAAGTTCCATAGTTTAGATATGGAATACTTTTCTTCTGCCTCTATACTTCTTCTCAGTCCTTCCCACCCACTGGTGCTGTTGCTGCTACAACACTGACAAACAGGAGTGGAGAAGACAGAGGCTGTTTCTCCTCTTCCCTCCTCCATTGTCCACCATGCCAATGCTCTGCACACTACCATGTGGAAGTAACCCTGGGAAGCATCATTTCCCCAAGGCCCCCTATGACATCACAAAGCCTATGTTTTCCAGGAGCTCTTTGCAGCCAGCATAACCCCTAGAAGTTTGCCCAGTTCCAAAGGAGATATTGGGGAGAGCCCCTCCACTGTTTCTCCTTTCTGCTACCACTGCCAACAACACCAGCTTATTACACTTTTAAGTGATTGCTGATCTATAGCCATTTGATGTACCTCTGGGGACAATTTTTTTTTGAATTATCATTGAAACAGTTCATTATCCTGGAAGAACTGTTCTGCTCTCTGCTGCTGTGCTCGGAGTACCCTATTTCTATGTTAGGAGCACCTATCATCTCACATTTGCAGGATATTGACTGTGGAAAGGCATTTTGCCTCCATCTCATTGACTTTTGATAGTGACTTACCACTCCTACCATTCTTGTTCATGGAACATTTATTTGATTCCTATTATTTGTGACTCCGTGCACATATTATATGTCTTCTGTTTATGAATTTTGAAACAGTAAAATGTTATAAAGATTTTGTCAGTATGTTATTAGCCGATGTGTTGCTTGTTGTTTAGAGCCACTGGGGGGGGGGGAAGCAGCAGCAACACCCAGGTAAGAGGAGAGGAAAGGTGGGAGGTCAAATTGTGGACCCCAATTTGAACATTATTTCTACAGTGTTATGTACTGAGCTGAATCATAGAACAATAGGATCCAGAATCAGCAGTCTGATTGGTCCGCAGGAGCCACCCAATCCAACTCCAGGTGGAAGTGAATCCGCAACCTGATTGGCCTGCAGGAGCAGCCAATCAGGCGGCTGGCAGAAGTGAATCCGCAACCTGATTGGCCTGCAGGAGCAGCCAATTTCATACAGTATTTAAATCGATTGACTAACATCTGTCGAAATGGATTTATTTATTTTTTAACAGGATAGAAAGAACAAGAAAGAAAGAACTGGTGCTAGTTTAGGCATTAGCATTGCAAATAATTCAGCCACAATGGGACTCAGTAATTATCAGCGAAGGACACCTTCAGCCTTTGCAACCTCTGAGCGCTTGTTAAAGTCAGTGTGCCAGCTCTGTATTTCCAACACAGTGTACAGCATCTCAGAGAAATGTTTGGATGAGTGAATGAAATGCGAGATCAGTTTGAGAATATATATACCCTGCAGCTCTCTGCCTACATCACAGCGTAGCGAGCTTTCCTGCTGACGATACTTTATCTCCCTTGTGCAGGAACACAGTGGAACATAAATTTTAAAAAGAGAAGAAAGAAAGAAAGACAACATCACTAGAAAAATGGATCCATTTTCTTCCCTCTGTATAAAGCAATATCCAGTTGAATATCCAAAGTAACAGAGAAATTGTAGAGACTTCCATTTCAAATTTTCATAGACGGAACATGTGAAACAAATGAAATGTCTTTCTTCCTTGGGAGAGGCACTCATTTTGGGTTCTTATTTATGCAAACATTTTGATGTTAATAGTTGCCATTTTTTATTTTTTGGAATGAAGGCCTATTGGGTTTTGCACATCCACTGAATAACGTCTAGGGCTTTTTCTCTTTCAATGGCATTTAGTAAGGCTGTGCAGTGGCTGCGAGATTCGCCTGTATCTCTGTATTCTGTTTTTATTAGTTATTTGATTCTGAATCCGATTTGTTAATCCAGGGTCTGATCTTTGTTTAATTGCATCGGCACCCCTTTAATTCCAAGCACAATTCAAAATCCTGCTTCCGATCCTTAAGCACTTAGTGATCTGTGCCTAAAGGAGGGAGAGAAATCCAGTACAGTTCAGGCGAATAGTCTTAATTCGCTTTTTCTGAAACACTATGAGAATTGAAACAGCCACCCTTTAAGAAGTGCACTTCTTGGAATTTTGTTAGGCAGTTCACCAAACAAAAATGTATACGGGGGGGGGGGATGTGTGTACAAAAGCATATATTAGTGAAAATAACGTACGGAAGACTGGCTGTCTTGTGATTGTGTATCAAATTGATCTTTGTGTATATTATATAAAGTATCGTTTTGTCACAAGGGTAAAAATGATGAGCATTTTAGTGCTCACATCCTTCTTTGCAGGCAGTGTATATGTCAGTCGTTTTATCAAATATTCGTCACCGTTCAGAGGGACAGTGAAGAAGAAAATGATCAGATAATTCAACGATAAAAATCTTTTCTGAGAAATATCACCTCAGCCCTAGAAAATATTGCCTGTAATTAATTTAACTGAGGACTGGTCCAAGCAACTCTCTTAAAGCTCATGGGGGCAAGAGGTCATCTATCTTATGGCTCCAGGAACTGAAAAACTACCAGTTGCAATTTCCCCATTTACACAAGGAGAGGGATGGTCTTGTGTGAGTTTGCCGTCCAGTGTCATACAGCTCAAATGAGCAAATGGGCTTCTACTGGAAGGATGATTTATTTATTTTTGCTAAAAGTCAGCAGGAACCAACTATTTTTTTAAAAAAAATATATTTCTAAAAAACAATCACCTACTCTCATAGTTAATAGTTAACTCTCATAGTTAATAATGTCAGGGTTCCCTGACAGATCTTTCACCCTTCAGATGCCTGAGTAAACAGGAATGAGATAGACACACCTCATTAGGGAAGGAATTCCACAAATGGGGAACCACCACCAAGAAGGCCCTGTCGTGGTTCAATGCTACCCCCCCCCAAAGTCTTTTACAGTAGAAGGAACAGTGAAAGGAGGGAAGGGAGGAGAACTGCAGAGGTTATATAGGGACAAAAGTGAGAAACTGCAGTCTCATACACTTAGTTGTCTTTTCAGCTGGGAATGAGGATGTTTCCACACAATGTAACAGATTTGGGTAGGCTGTTTTGTAGCACTGGGATGTGATGCGTTATTCCTCTCTTAACTCAATGTCATTAAGCAGGTTCCTTTGAATGTCTTCCATCTGGCTGTGGGGGAACGTTCTTTCCGAGCCGAATAGCCGCTGCCAAAATACTCTTGTCAAGTTTGCTTAGCCACAAGTACGCTAATTGCACAGACCTAACGACTCTGCATAGTTCTAACCCCTTCCACCTCTGCCATGTCTCCAAGCTTCTAGGCCTGCTGCATTAGGTGTGTGTGTGTGTGTGTGTGTGTGTGTGTGTGTGTGTGTGTGCATGCGCGCCCAAAAGGCATAATATACAGAAGGCTGGAAGGCTTCCATCCAACAGATGGAAGCAATCTTAAGCTTTTCTGGAAGCTGACCCAGTGAGAGTGAGAAGGTAGGGAATGCTATGAAGGGGGTGGGCAATTTCCTCCTGGCTGCTTTGGTGTTTGAAAGCAGCATTCCATGCTGTACTTTTTGGTCCCCAGTTGATGCTGGATAGCTGAACTCAGGGAAAGTGGGCAGTAGGAAAACACGATCATTTTTTTTGGCTACTGCCATGGAGAACTGACAGGAATGTCTTGGGTGCACAGTTTAGAAAGCCTTCCTCGTCTCCAAAACAAGCAAGAAACAGGCATTGCTAAGAGGGTCATTGGAGAGAGGGAGCTGGTTGGACATTTAGCAGGATGGAGAAATGACCAGGGATGCATTAGTTGGTAGACATTACGCAAACATTATGCTCACTGTTGTGGAACACCCTTCTTAGGAGCTGCCCTTGGTGACGCATCTCCGAATCACATCTAGACCCTACATGTAATGTGGTTGAATTGAAGCAACCTTGGAAAAGCTTCCAGGGGCTGCATTCACACCATACATTCAAAACGCTACAAGACGACTTGAAACAATCATGGCTTCCCTCAAAGAATTCTGCCGTTTGTTCATGGTGCTGAGAGTTAGTAGTGAGGAGACCCATATTTCCCTCCCAAAGTTACAATTTCCAAAGTGCTTTACAAGCAATCCCTCTTCTGTGAGTGGGATATGACTGGCTTTTTGTTTTTTTCCTGTGGAAGAGTGACAGATACGTTGGGGCATTAATTTCCTATAGTAAATAAATCTGCAGCAATGGGTACTAAATTAAGAATTTTAAAACTGTTATGTCTTGTATAATAATAATAATAATAATAATAATAATAATAATAATAAGAAGAAGAAGAAGAAGAAGAAGAAGAAGTTGTTTATTTATTTATACCCCACCCATCTGGCTGGGTTTCCCCAGCCACTCTATCTAATGAGCCATATCTGGTGTGGGCTTCTATTTCTTTCCAAAGCTGTTGTCTTTTAGAGCTGTTTAGCTTATATTGTGGTGCATTACCTTTCCTGTTGTGTTGGTGGATTTTAGTATTGTATGAAATCAAATCAAATCTTTATGGTTACAGTCAATGAGCAGCATTAAGAAAGCAAGAGAGAAATAAAAGTGGAGCACATAGAACACATTTCTTTCTTCTTCTTTTTTTAGTACTACAAATATTTGCACTGTTTCTTCTTATAAGCCACAATGGAAACTTTAATTGACATGTGGCGTACAGAAGATCCACACACAAAAAACACACACACCACCCCAAAGCAGTCTGAGTTCAATCTGTTCACCATGACAACAAATGGGAACCTCTGTCCTCACCAGGAGAAAAACTCCCAATGCCCACTAGTGTGGGGCAGGCAGTTTTCGAAACTCCCATTGTTCTAGGCACATTTTGCAACAGGGAATTTCATTAGCGCAAGCAGTGTCTGAGCTCTGGGTGCAGCCCTGTGTCTACGATTTCAAATTAAAACTGCAGAGTGGAAGCAAAGGTGGGCATCTTTCTGCCTCCCCACTTCTAGCTACTCCCTGAAGACTGGAGAAGAGACTCTCTTAAGAATATTAGGGGGGTGGGCAGGGGAATGGCTAGACCATGTGAAAAATGAACATAATATTTTAGCAGCAGTTCATTCATTTCCAGCTTTGTATTCTTGTTATAAAAAAGTGTGCCTAGACATTCCGTTGTTGCGGCCATAACCTTGGTTTAAGGTGCCATTTAGCTCCTAGCTTTCATATCTCAGTTTCTAACACTGGGGGCAGGCTATGGAGAGAGAATTGCTGCCTTCAAGCTCTGTTTGTGGGCAACCATAACAGAATGCTGGTGTCTATGAGCCCTAGTTCTGTTTCAGCCTTTCCTTGATAGCTGGCTCGTAGGGAGCAGGCCAATTCACAGCATTTACTACCTGTATTAAAGGCTAATCTTTTAGTGGAAGGAACAGCATTTGTCTTCTTCATTCCTTCCCTGAAACGCGTTGGTATCATTTGGAGAGCAGCAAATGTTTATTCTGCAAATATTCATTGGCTCCTTTAATAGACCTGTAGTATTTAACAGATCTCATTGAGATGGGGGGGGGGGTAAAGTCTGGACAGTTGCAGCTTCAGGGCAAAGAATTTGGTGAAACTGAGCCTGCAAACTGATAAAACAGATGCTAATCTGCCTTTAAAATTACCGAAGTATACCTTTTAATAATCATGCAGAAACGAGTAAATGCCTGCGTTCCATTTCTGTGGCGCCTACCAAAAACTATTCATAATTGTAAACCTGCCAGCAACTCCCCCTCTCTTTTTATATGAGAAGTGCTCCAATTTTAAAACTTTTAGTGTTTACTCTTAAACTGGACCTTGGCCATTGAAACAAGTTGTTATACACTTTAAAACAAGGCTTCTTTGATTACAAAGAATGCATAGATACCGTGTTTCCCCTTTTTTAAGACACCGTCTTATAACTTTTTTCCCTCAAAAAAACACACGGTGGCTTATTTTCAGGGGGTGTCTTTTTTTCTTTCTTTTTTTTAAAGTGCCGGTACAACTGGGTCCCACTGGCTCAGGATGCTCAGCGCTCTCTTCCACGCGCATTATCAGCACCACACTCTAGCCAACTGAGCTATCCAGGTTTTACAACATAATACTGTAACATAATGCACAACATGATGTACATAACATCCATTAAATGAAACAAGAAAATAAGGAGATTATTTAAATACAATACATAATACATAGCAAGCAATTGCAGCAATTGAAACTGGGATTTTTTAATGCTACGTGTGTCCTCTACCATTATTGCTGTCAACCAGGCTGGCAGCAGCTCTCCAGGATTTCAAACTTGGGGGTACCTGGGGGTTAAACCTGGGATCCTTATGCATACAGAGCACAGGGTGCTCTGCCACTTTGTTATGGTCCTTTCCGTTTTCTGCCTCTTCTATTCTCTCCCTTTCCCCTCCTACCCATCCTGAGTCAAGGGCTCTCCTTCCTTGGAGGCTTTTAAGCAGAGGCTGGATGGCCACCTGCCATGTATGACCTAGCTGAGATTTTTGCATTGTAGGGGGTTGGACTAGATGACCCCCGAGGGTCCCTTCTAACTCTACAATTCTACCGATTCAACAAAGGGCATCATTATCACCATCACCAAACTGGTCCAAGCAACTAAGGAGAACGTCTTGCGTACACCCCTGTCCTTTTGATTGGCAGCTAAGCTTCGCCTGGCCGGCTTCCGAGTTGCAGCACCCGATTCTGCAAAGCTCGCCGCGCCGATGGGAGGACGCCCGCCTGCCTGCCGCGCAAGAAGTTAGGCAGAGCCGCACAAGCTGCACAAACTCTGCAAAGAGGCGGGGGCGGGGGCAGTCCTGCCGAACGGGTTGAGTAACCCCGCCGGCGGGATACGGAGATGGCGTAAGGGAGCTGCCTGCTTCTGAGGCGGCCTTTCGAGAGCCTCGGGCGGCAGAGAGGCGCTCCAGGGCTGGCGGCTCTCCTCGGGGACGGGAAGAGCCGCATTTCCTGAGGGGAACAGCCTGCGGGCTGGGCTCTGGGGAGGGGTGGGAAGGTGCTTGGCCCCTGCTGCCCCCTCAGCTGTGAGGTAAACCTGCAACGAGCCCACGCTTTTCCCTCCGCAAGCAACGAGCCCCTCTCTCTTTCCTCCTGACGCTCGTGCCCTTGGTGCTCCGTGCGGGAAGGAGGGGGAGAGGAGCGGCGTCAGCTCTCGGCAAGGAGGCCAGGGCAGCTGAATGATGAGCCAAAGAGGAACCTGCACGGCACCTTTTCTCTGTCGGGGAGGGGGGGGAGAGACGCGATCACAAACATACAGAGAGAGACAGACGCGCACACAGGGGGAGAGAGAGAGAAAGACACACAGGGAGAGAGAGAGACGCGCACGCACACACAGAGAAAGAGACGGACGCACACACACACACACACACACAGAGTGTGCAGCGCTGCTTCGCACTTTGTCAGCGCTGCAGCCGCCGCCACTTCCGAGCGCCAACCCGACCTGGCAGGCTTCCTCCTCCTGCCATGGCCGGCATTGCAGGAGCTGGGTCCTGCTGGCTTGTGCCCTCGGTGCTCCGTGCGGCACTGCTGCACGCTTTATCGGCGCTGCAGCAGCAGCCACCGCTTCCGGGCACCGACCCGACCCAGCAGGCTTCCTCCTCCTGTTGCAGCCAGCATGCTGGGTCCCGCTAGCTGGTTGGGGCGCTCAGTGGTCTTGCTCCGCACATCGCGGAAGTATGGCTTATTTTCGGGGTATGTCTTACATTTCTCAAATGATTAAAAACCCTGCCATGGCTTACTTTTTGACTACGTATTAAAAAGGGGGAAACACGGTAGTTCACAGAAAAGGTAGGTCATACATATCTGAAAGCGCTTCCCAAGCTGTTTGAGATCAACACAGCAGGAGACTTGAAAATGCACCATATTTTTCCATGTATAACACGCCCCCATGTATAAAACGACCCCTGTTTTGGGGGACCGCTACAAGAAATTGCCGTAAGTTGTTGAGCTTCTTTGGGGGGGGGGGTAAATTACCCAGAGTTGTGGAGCTTTTGAGGGAGGGCGCAATTGTCAATCACTTTACAGCCTGCCCACCACTGCAAATCACCATACCCTCCAACTCCCGGTAAGAAAAATCCGGGATCAGCAGCGGTGCAGCACCGGAAGTCGCTTCTACACATGTATGGACATGCGTAGAAGCAACTTCCGGTGCTGGCGTTGCCATTTTCCAGTGCCCAGACATGGGTAGAGCGGCACCCGAAATCAGTTCTGCACATGTCCAGACATGCACAGAAGGAGCCTCCCTGGCAGGTAGGAAATCCGGGGGATTTACGGGTTTTTTCTCTATTCGGGATAACAGCGGGAAACAGGTTTAAATACGGGGGTTTCCCGCGAAAAACGGGAGACTTGGCAGCTATGCAAATCACACACATTGCCGCAGCCACCAATTGCCTGCGCACTCCCCACCCAAAGCCCAGCTGCCCACTCGTCGTGACCACAGCCAGTTGCACTCACGCCTCAACGCTGATGTAAATCGAACGCCAAATTCCACAGCCGCAGCCAATTGTCAGCAGGCCTTGCCACAACAAACAATCACATGCCCAATCGCCGCTGACAATCACTTGCTGGCTGCTGCCATCAATGTATAAGATAACCCGCTAATTATTTCTAAGGAAAATATTTCATCTTATACATGGGAAAATACAGCATATATTGTTTTTATTAAACCATAAAATATTTGAACTGATGTATAAGTGTACTGAAACTTTTGACTCCACACAGAAATGAACTCTGCTTTCTCCTCTCACCCCTGCACAAATGTTTGCCAGCAGAATTGTGTCGCTATTACTGGTTGAGGTTAAAACTTTCAGATATGTTGTTGTTGGATGTTGTTGTTGATAATATTATTTTTTAAATTGCTTTCCACATATGCCCCAAGGCGATGTACGAAACATAATAAAGACAGCTAAAACAATTACAAAAAAGCACAAAAAATTACACAAGATGAGCTTTGAAAAGCCCCTGAAATGAAGCTCTTTCTTCTTGTTGTTGTTGTTTAATCGTTTAGTCGTGTCCGACTCATCATGACCCCATGGACCAGAGCACGCCAGGCACTCCTGTCTTCCACTGCCTCCCGCAATTTGGTCAAACTCATGTTCGTAGCTTCAAGAACACTGTCCAACCATCTCGTCCTCTGTCGTCCCCTTCTCCTTGTGCCCTCCATCTTTCCCAACATCAGGGTCTTTCCCAGGGAGTCTTCTCTTCTCATGAGGTGGCCAAAGTATTGGAGCCTCAGCTTCATGATCTGTCCTTCCAGGGAGCACTCAGGGCTGATTTCCTTAAGAATGGATAGGTTTGATCTTCTTGCAGTCCATGGGACTCTCAAGAGTCTCCTCCAGCACCATAATTCAAAGGCATCAATTCTTTGGCGATCAGCCTTCTTGATGGTCCAGCTCTCACTTCCATACATAACTACTGGGAAAACCATAGCTTTAACTGTATGGACCTTTGTTGGCAAGGTGATCTCTGCTTTTTAAGGTGCTGTCTAGGTTTGTCATTGCTTTTCTCCCAAGAAGCAGGCGTCTTTTAATTTCGTGACTGCTGTCACCATCTGCAGTGATCAAGGAGCCCAAGAAAGTAAAATCTCTCACTGCCTCCATTTCTTCCCCTTCTATTTGCCAGGAGGTGATTGGACCAGTGGCCATGATCTTGGTTTTTTTGATGTTGAGCTTCAGACCATATTTTGCGCTCTCCTCTTTCACCCTCATTAAAAGGTTCTTTAATTCCTCCTCACTTTCTGCCATCAAGGTTGTGTCATCTGCATATCTGTTGATATTTCTTCCGGCAATCTTAATTCCAGTTTGGGATTCATCCGGTCCAGCCTGGGCTGTGAAAGGTGGGTCTTTCTTACTGCTAGCAAAAGCAGTTTGCATCATTGAGAATGGCAGTGTTAATGAGCCTTTCTGTAACAATCAGCCTCTGCCCTCCTGTAGGAGAGAGGAGTGCTTCTCATTATTTGCTCAACTTGTTTGGCTGCCATTCATCATTGAAATGCACACCCCCATTTTACCGGGCTGTTTACACGGCTATTAAAAGTGGTCACGCTGTGTTTCAAGACTTGCAAAATATTGTCTACTCTCTTCTACTGTGATGGCAGTAGCATATTTCTGGAGGAGGAGTTGACTGGCAAGATTGTGCTCTCTCTCTCTCTCTCTCTCTCTCTCTCTCTCTCTCTCTCTCTCTCTCTCTGAGAATCGGACTGAGAATCGGGTTCTACAGGTCTGGGCAACCCCTAGGATTCGCCAAATTTTTGACTAGGAGAAGACTGTCCGACCACATAGCCCCAACTGTGTTGGCTGCCAGTTGGTACAAACGCCAGTACACGTGCTGCACAAATGAAAATATTGGGGATCCATTGAGAATCTTTTGCAAAAAGTCGGGATTGTTTTGCGGTAGAAGAAAAGGCTCTTCTTTTTAGTACATTATTTCAGAATATTAGATGAACAATTATGATGTTGTGTGGCAGCTTGCCAGAAAATCTAGAAGAAAACCCCCAGCAATTATACCACTATAAATGGCAAGGTCCTTATTTCACCCTGGCATCCTGCAGTGAGGAGGAGAGTGCTGGGTTTGTTTGTTTTTTTGGAAGAAGAAAAGATTGCATTATTCACATCAGGCTCACAACTGTCAAATCAGATGATTAAATGTATTTTATATGATTGCATTAAAGACACTGTTTCCCAAGGTTACAGAGAGCATATAAGATTTGATATTGTTCAGAAAATTAAGTTTCTGTCTTTGTTTTCAGTATCTTTCCCCCCTCTTATCCATGTTGCTCTTTCACAAAAGTTCATCCAAGGATGAACAATTTTCATGCAAGATTTATAGCCCTATTTGTTTTTGAAGACTTCTTTTTCTTACAATGTGAAATGCTTTTGTGATAAAGATCTTTCTTGAGGTCTCCTGCTTAGCATGTATTTATGCATGCTCATTACATAATCATTAAGATTTTAATTTCTTGTGGTTACATGCATAATTTGAGTTATGTTTGTGTTAAATTCACTGGCTATGGGAATTTCCTTTTACCTGTATTTGCAGGACAGTTTGTTCCCAGCCCATGGACATTCTGGATAATTTTTGGCTATTATTGACCAAGCAACATGAGCTGGTGACATAAAACTGTAAAACTTTAAGTTGGTTTCTTAAAAACCATTTTTCATTTCCCTTGCATATCAGCAAGAAAGGTGTCCTCGAGGCACTGCAATATACTTTTATCAAAATCAGTGGCACAACTTTTTTGTTTGTTCGTTTTTGCACCTTGTCATTTTTCTGCTTAAAAACTAAATAACGAAAGCAGTGGTCATGTGAAAAATACCCGATTTAAATGTAAAAATATGTCAATAAAATTGACAGCCGATAAGACCTCGCCAGAAATATAAAAAATAAGATTAACATAAAATACTCTAAACCAGTCTTCTCCAATGTGGTGTCCTCCACTTTTTTTGGCGGGGGGGGGGAGGTCTACAATTCACATCAGCCCCTGCCAGCACGCTCAGTGGTTAGGGATGATGTGAGGTGTAGTACCAGAGTTCCCTATGGAGAGGGATTGATTGTTAAACCACTCTGAGAATTGCAGCTCTGTGAAGGTAATAGGGGTCTTCAAGCAACTCTCAGCACCCTTAACAAACTACAGTTGGGGGGGCATGATTGTTTAAAGTGGTTTGATCAGGGGCGGAGCAAGCGGGGGGCGGGGGCAGTCCAACCCGGGTCCACCCTGGAGGGGGTGTCACTCGGGGCCGTGCCCTCGCCTCTGCACGGCAGCCTTGGGGGGGGGGAAGGTGCAGGTGCCCCGGCCGAGCGATTGGGCGCTGTGCGGGTGCCTGCTGAAGGGGGGTGGCACTTGGAGCCACGCCTGTGCCCTGCGATCGGCGCCTGAGCCTGGACGCTCCATTTAGAAGTCAGGGGGGCGCAATCCCCCTCTACATAGCACTCACGTGCAATGGGATGCTGCGCATGCATACAACATACAGGGGATCTCAAGTCATTTGCACATAACAAAATAAGTATTTTATCAAAGTAATTGTTGAACTTATCTTATATTTTGGAAATGTACATCCAGTTTTTTTCCTTTAATTTTTTTGGGGCCCCCAAGAGAGTGGGGCCCTAAGCTATAGCTTGTTTAGCTTATACGAAAATCCGGCACTGCATCTTACCCATAACAGCAATTGACATTTTGCTAGTGGTATTCATTTTTTAAATAAATAAATAAAAGAAAAACGTTCTCACATTTTAATAAAAACATTCCCAGCTATTACAGTGATGGGAATCGGTCTTTTGCAAACCATTTTGGTCAGTCTGTGTTATATTAGAAAACCTTATGTTTCTCCCACTGAATATACTAAATTTGCACATTTTAGGTGCCCCAATATATAAGAATTTCCTGAGGAAGTCTCAAGTAAAGCTGATCCGGTGAACTTTCCCCTACATCCCCAGTCTTACATCTGTTTGCTGGGTGCCAGCTGTCATAAATAGTCATCATAAAAGGCCTTTGAGGTTTTCATGTCTCAAAAGGAGCATTCTGACATTTGGCAAGGGATAAAAATACAACTTCAACACCAAGGGTGGGGCTACCCTTGGCTTTGAAGGACAGAAGCATGTTTCTCTATTTGTAAGAGTATAAATTTTGACACCACCCAAATACTCTCAGTGTTCACTTATAACTTAAGCTTCTTTTGTTGACTGAAGGGAAAAGCCTTGTTTCTCCCCTCTCCACTTGCACATCCCTAGATACACATGTGTGGCACACTCTTAAATATTGTTCCAATTATATTTCATGAATGCAATGCTGTCACGTCATAAAAATGTGCTTCAAAACCCTGCAGTGAGGATGCAGATATCCCTGTGTTCATCCTGATTTGTTATAAATGTTAAGTAGCATTTATTCCAAAACAGACCTTTAGGGGAGTAACTTCACTGTTCTGTTTCTGAAAGCTACCCATTCATCCCAACTTACAGTGCTTATCAATGCGCACATGTGTATGTGCAGTTTGCCCCAGCTATCAGTTCCTTCAGCACACTTGTTTCATCAATACACACCAGCACATGTGTGTATCAGTAAAACACTGCACAGAAAGAACCCTGGTACATTCCTCTGAAAGTTGCTTCTATGCAGTGCTTTATGGATGCTCACAGTTTGTCAAAGCTTTCAATTGTTATTGTTCTTTAGTCGTTTAGTCGTGTCCAACTCTTCGTGACCCCATGGACCAGAGCACGCCAGGCACTCCTGTCTTCCACTGCCTCCCGCAGTTTGGTCAGACTCATGTGGGTAGCTTCGAGAACACTGTCCAACCATCTCGTCCTCTGTTGTCCCCTTCTCCTTGTCCAACATCAGGGTCTTTTCCAGGGAGTCTTCTCTTCTCATGAGGTAGCCAAAGTATTGGAGCCTCAGCTTCAGGATCTGTCCTTCCAGTGAGCACTCAGGGCTGATTTCTTTAAGAATGGATAGGTTTGATCTTCTAGCAGTCCATGGGACTCTCAAGAGTCTCCTCCAGCACCATAATTCAAAAGCATCAATTCTTTGGCGATCAGCCTTCTTTATGGTCCAGCTCTCATTTCCATACTTCACTGCTAGGAAAACCATAGCTTTAACTATATGGACCTTTGTTGGCAAGGTGATCTCTGCTTTTTAAGATGCTGTCTAGGTTTGTCATTCCTTTTCTCCCAAGAAGCTGGCATCTTTTAATTTTGTGACTGCTGTCACCATCTGCAGTGATCAAGGAGCCCAAGAAAATAAAATCGAAGAGTGCATGTGCATCTCAGTAAAACACCCCACAAAAAGAATCCTGGTACAATAACAACCACATCAAGATTGCTTTTTTTGTAGGGTTTTTTAAAACAACAACAACAAAAAATAAATATTGGCACATGTGTGCATCAGAATTGGGGAGGGAGCAGGGAGTTTCTCACTGAGAGACACTGAAAGCTGCAGCAAGTTTTGCATGTTCCAATTGTTAATTTTATTAATTCCCCTAGTTAAAATGGGCATCCCAGAGGTGTGTGGGACATAGGGCAGAGGAAAGCCAACAGCAGTAGCCACCAGTGGGGCTTGCATTGCTTAACCTGCTTTCCCAATCCCACACACATCACTGCCCCTTACTGAGAGGGGTAGGGGCAAGGCAGGAGGAGTTTGGGTCAGTGCAGGCGCAGCATGGGGAATCCTGGACAGGCCCTGCCACTGCATGCACCATGCTATGCCCATTCTGCCTTAGCCTCCTCCCCCTTGCTAACCAGCGGCAACATGTGGCACTGGGAAGGCAAGTGTCAGGCGGCAGAGGAAACACACACACACACACACCCCCACGGCAGGTTGCCAGGAATGGACAGGACAAGGAAAAGTCCTTACCATCCACCTTTTATTCGATATTCACAGAGAGAGGCTTGGGAATGCAGCCTCTTGGAATAATGGCATGGTGAGTCTCCACCCCCTCCATCTCTCCCACTTCCTAATGAGTCATCACTACGGGTGCTGAAAAGTGCCCTCTGCCTTTGAGCTCTTTGCTCTCCTACTTTCAAGGCTCCCCAGGTTCTGGGAGAGGGGTGTGTGTCTAGAATGCTTGCTAAAGACACTGTGTCCATCAGCTGTAGCCCCTCTGGTGCTTCCTCTTTCTCCTCCTCCTCTCCCATTATTTCCCAGCTTTTCCCATCATCTGCCTCTGAGCTGTGACCTCCGTCAAACCCCTGCTGTAATTCTAAACTGCCTTCTTCTTCTTCTCTGGTAGGGTCAGGCTGGGGAGGGGGTCTCCACCATTCCTCCTCTGCCCAGTCCCTGACAGTGAGTGAGCAACAGTGTCTCATTCACAACTGCCCCACCAGCCACTACTGACCAATGGAACCGTCAGCAAATGGAAGCAGAGACATTTACCAATCCTTAACATTGGTTAGAGAAATTGCTCCTTGTTGAATTTCTTCCTGCCCCACATGTTTTTAAGGCATGGATCCTTGGCCAGAAGATATATAGCTATTTTAATTGCAGGTCTCAGAAGTAAATGAGGTATTTTAGGGGAGAGGAAGGATTAGCAATAAATGTGCCTACATCCGACATTGCTGTCCAGGCAGGCAGCGGAAAGGAAAAACAGGCAAATCAGAAGGCTGTTCAATGCATATAACAAAGTATGAAATGGTTGACTTTATGGTTTACACGGTGCAAAAATTACAATATTTTAAATGGCAGGTACGAACTCAACCTTTGTTGCTGGCAGTTTCTGGGCTCCTGCTATTTAAATAAATATATTGATATTACATTTGCTTGTTTCTGTTTTCCTGTTACCTACCCAGTTCCCCATGACATTTTAAAAATAAATTGTCCATGGCTCAGTAAGTTTCATTAATCAATTCACTCAACGCTCTGGAATGGCTTTTGCATTGTGTACTAATGACCTGAGAAATTCAATTAAGAAATAATACGCTAACCCTTTCTCCAAGGAGCTCGGAGCAAGCGTACATGGGTCTTAAGCCATCATCCTCACCAACAATCATGGGAGGAAGGTTAGACTATGGCTGGCCCTATATATACAATTGATTGAATTGGGATCAAAGTGATAAGAATTATGAAGTTGTAGAATTATGAGGGCAGGATTGCCATTTTGAACTCTCCTTTGCAGAAAAAGCTCCCTGCAAGACTACACCTAATCTAGCAGGAATTCGACTGAGCTAGAACCAGTGCTGTGTGTTCAGTGGACTAGGGGAATTAGGCTAGTCCCCTAAATATTCCTGGGACATGGGTGGCGCTATGGTCTAAACCACTGAGCCTCTTGGACTTGCTGATCAGAAGGTCGGCGGTTTGAATCCCCGTGATGGGGTGAGCTCCCTTTGCTCTGTCCCAGCTCCTGCCAACCTAGCACTTTGAAAGCATGGCAGTGCAAGTAGATAAATAGTTACCGCTGCAGCGGGAAGGTAAATGACATTTTTGTGCGCTCTGGTTTCCGTCATGGTGTTCCGTTGCACCAGAAGAGGTTGAGTCATGCTGGCCACATGAGCCGGAAAGCTGTCTGTGGACAAACACTGGCTCCCTCTAGCCCTACTGGTTCCCCTACCAAAAAAATTAACCACATGCCACTGGCTAGGACTTATCTCCTCAATAGGCTAGGGTTGGTTTTTTAATCTGCAATGATTTTTTTTTAAAAAAAATGCTGGGGAATATTTTAAAATTGTGACACACCTCCACCTGCAGTAATGTGGTCCATTCTACCACTCTAGACCAGGCCTTGGAGACAGTCACAGAACTGTAGAGTTTGATGGGGTCTCATAGGCAGAGGAAGAACATATACTGCTACAGCATCCATGATAGGTGGTCATCCAAGTTCTGCTAAAACATTTAATTTGATCCTATTTGTCTAGACCAGGCATGGCGAAACCTGGCCCTCCAGATGTTTTGGGAGTACAATTCCCATCATCCCTGACCACTGGTCCTGTTAGCTAGGGATGATGGGAGTTATAGTCCCAAAACTGCTTGAGGGCCAAGTTTGGCCATGCCTGGTCTAGGATCCTAACCTCTAAACTGGGGTGGTGGTGGTATTCTCAAATTTATCCTTTCTAGGTTAGACTTGGGGATGGGGGGAGGATAGCTTAAGGTTGCTTTGTGAAATTTCTGGCTGGGTAGTGATTTGAACCTGGGTCTTCGAGTCCTAGTCTGAAACTGAAACTGTTATCATCATACCACACTGGCTCCTAATTCTCCACTTGAAGCTGTTGGCCAGCAGCCAATGAATAAGTTATGACTTTCAATAAATTCTTAGTACAATAATGGTGGCATCAGTGTTCTGGTCTGGTTGAAGGCATCAGCTGTGAATGGACTGCACCCGTCTTTTGGAAATGTCAAACAAAACCCACATTTTGGTTACACCAACTAGCTACGCAAACACGAATTATATTCAGTGCTTCCATGGACGTTTGATGTTGTTCCCAACAAAGCGATTAGCAAGTCCATATTTCCCCATGCAAATAGCTTCATTTGTAGTCCTGCCGCATTGCATGACTATGCACACAAGAGTCTCTCCTTCTAAACAATGCTCTGGAACCTTTTTTGATTGACACCGACTCGTATTTCTGAGCAAATCTCTCTGTGTGTACATATGTATATGATTAATTGGGGCAGATTTGACTGCAAGCAAGGAGAGAAGGAAACAGACGGGCAGACAGTTAAAATGAAAGCAAAGACTTTTGCTGTTTGAGGTTTACGCCAACTGCTGTCACTCAGCCTCCCAACTGGTTATTGACTGGAGATGCCTCGTTGGTATTCCTAAAGCTACGGAGCTTTATGCAGCCATATGTCAACATATCAGTTATCATGGCATTGGCATGCAGGGATTTTGGAGTTTAGTTTCTGTCAAGCCTCTTCATTAACACACTTAAGCATTATGGCACTCGATTTGTTATGCCATGGCTAAATCACAAGACTTCATTCCAGCTGATCTTTCCTATACAGACACCCCTCCTTTATGTGCAATTGCATATATATCTTTAAAAATGTAGTATAAACACCAACAACTGGGAAACACTGGCCTGCGAGTGCACCAATTGGAGAACAGCCTTTACCAAAGGTGTCATGGGCTTTGAAGACGCTCGAACTAGGGCAGAAGAGAGAAACATGCTAAGAGAAAGGCACGCTCGGCAAACCCTGACTGTGATCAACTCCCACCTGGAAACCTATATCCCCACTGTGGAAGGACGTGTGGATCCAAAACTGGCCTCCACAGTCACTTACGGACTCACTGTAAAAACTCTGTTTATGGAAGACAATCTTACTTGGCTACAAGCAATCGCCAAAGAAGAAGAAGAGGGTGACGTGGCGCAGGGAAATAAGCAATTAAGTTCAGACCTGGAAATGGTGGGAGAGAGTTGGAAAGTTTTTGTGGCTCCTGAGGAGACCCTCCCCAGACCCCAAGGAGCATTTCAATAAGCCCAAAGTCCCCTAGCACAGACTTCTGCTAGCAGAAGCATTGGGTTGAATTCAGCCCATTTCTGTTTACCAGCCATCTTAAGCTAAGAACCCAGATGTCTTCTAACACTATGGGTTCCCCCACTTAACATCTCTCAACATTTCTTGAGCTGAACACTTCTTTATACACGGGATTCTCATTAAATAAAAAGAGAGGCTCTTTTTGGGGAGTATGCTCTCTCTCTCTCTCTCTCTCTCTCTCTCTCTCTCTCTCTCTCTCTCTCATTTCGGAAGCATTTGCTTTTGGGCTCAGAAGTTGCAGATCACTTGAATGGAACATCTGATGGTCTCCATTGCTAATGTGGCAATTTCTCCCTATTTCCTTTCCATGAAACATTGCTTAGAAATCAATTTTTCCTAGCAAGATGAGAAAATGAGACCAGTTGTACTTCAGAGCACCACTTCAAAGATTGTATTGATCTTCGGGGTTTTACTGAACGTTTCATCAAGGGCTTTCTTCAAAGTCATTTCTCTCGTGCTTTTGTTGGGATATGTTCTTCTTATGAGGCAAAATACCTTCTTTTTAAAGCAATTGACCTTCTAAGGCAGAAGCATCAATGACTGAAGTTTTTTGATGTTCTTAGAGGTTCAGGCATGTACCCGACATATATTTGGCAATGCAGACTTGATGCTTCTGGTGTTCAGACACCTATTTAAGGTAGTTAAATATTTCATCCTCGCCAGCAATCCGTCATTTACGACAGGCAAGGAGTGTGTAAAGAGAGGGTGTGCATTTTGCTGGTTCCCATGAGAGACAGTGAATCATGATGCTATCTATATGATGCATGACACCAGAGCAGCCCTTTTCATTGAGGACTATGCCGTCTAGCATTCAGGTTGGAGGAGACACACTTCATTGGAAATTAAACTTTAACATTAGAAAACTTTACTTGCAGAAACTTATAGATGAATTTAAACAATACTTACAGTCACATGCTCACCCAAGCTTGGGTTTACAGTCTCTTCTTCTAACTTCCAAACAACTGTATTTTCCTCTCTTTCCAGAGCTCAGCACTCAGCCTTCTTTTATCTTCAATTAGGCCATGCCTTGCAGTTCCTATGAGAGATTTCCCCTTTTAGCTTCCCCTGCAGCTTTTGCTCTCTTTCTTTCAAGCAGAGAAGCAGCACTACAACACTCTATTCAACTTGCCAGTGTTCACAGTGGATTCTAAAACACAGTCATCTCTCTTCACATCAAATGGAGCCTCTCCTTCACTATGTGACCAATGCTAGCCAATCACACGAGAACTACTAGAGATCTCTCTAGAATTCAGTTACCAACCAATCAGATTTAAACACATAGTAATGCATAAAAGCATTTACAATTTCAGTGAATTAAATTACTATCCTTAACAGGCTTCCCACTGAGGCATCTGATTGGCCATTGTGATAACACGATGCTGGAATGAATGGACCTTTTATGTTCTTGCATGGAAAAAGGGGAAAGTGTAGTCAGGGGCAGATTGTGATGAGTGCTACTCCATACTAATGGTGATACCTGCCGTTAATCCTGCTCTAATCTGAATGACCTTGCCTCTTTATTTCCGTAGCTTCATCCTGGGTTTTCTTCATTAGTTGTGCTAATTCTTAGACATGCAATGGAACATCAAGAGCTGGTTTTTAATATCAAGCCACAGGAGGGCTGGTGAAACTTGTTGGACTGCCAGATGTTGCTGGACTACAACTCCCAGCACCCCTGGTGATTGGCCACACTGCCTGGGGCTGATGGGAGTCATAGTCAAACAACATCCGGAGGGCCACAGCTCACCCCAGGGACAGTATGACGAAGGGGGTTTCCCTACACCACATACTTTTTTGCTGTCCATTACATTCGGAAGCCCGAGCTAAATTTCTGTCGCCTTTTTTATCGAGAATTACTGACAGAACGAAGGATGCTCAACTAATATACCTTCTGAACGATGAAGATCCAAGCAGATCCCTTGTGGTCACTAGATCATAGAATCATAGAGTTGGAAGAGACCACAAGGGCCATACAGGCCAACCCCCTGCCAAGCAGGAAACACTATCAAAGCATTCTTGACATATGCCTGTCAAGCCTCTGCTTAAAGACCTCCAAAGAAGGAGACTCCACCACACTCCTTGGTAGCAAATTCCACTGCCAAACAGCTCTTACTGTCAGGAAGTTCTTCCTAATGTTTAGGTGGAATCTTCTTTCTTGAAGTTTGAATCCATTGTTCTGTGGATTAATCAGATACCTGATTAATATTTTATTTTACAAGAAGAGAAATGGATCACTGCACATCCTTGATAATTATAATTAAGAATCATCTAAAGGTCTTAGAAATAGGCTGTATTTTATTGGAGAGAATCCAGAGTCCTATTCGATATATTGGACAAATTTTATCAGATACAGGTAGTAGTTTAAATTGGGTATTGCTGAATCGTGTGACCTGTTTTTTAATGTATATTGTTTTGGTCCAAGCTGATGGAATGGTTTGATATTGTTCTAATATGGGCCAATGGCCGAAATAAATCACCTACCTACCTGACGAAGGGGGCTGGTCCCCTGCAGCTGCAAAAGCATTCTACCATTATAAACCCTGAATGTTTTACGCATCATAAGAGCAAGACACATTGTTCCTTCCATGTAAAGATTGCCTTGATTACAGCAGTTTATACGTTTCCTTTGATGTGATCATAAAAATACATCAAAAGCTGAGACAGACTTTCTCAGAAAAGTTTTGCCTCATAATGTTCAGGCTGGGGTTGGGGCTGAAAGGAAGATTAAGGGCACAGGGTTTCAATGCCCCCCTCCCTTTCTTCCTCAAACCACACTCTTCCTCCCTTTTGACACCCATCCCTCTAAAGTTCAGATTTGAATCCTGGTCCCTGTGCCTGGTCCAATACTTCAGCCCAATGCCTCTCTTGGTGCTATTTGCGCTATTAACATGAAGCATCGGATGAAGAGTTGAAACAGGAACTGTTTCTAAGCACCACCTATTATTTATGCATTTTACAAGATTTATATGTTGTTTAATTCCCAAATGTGGTGGTGGGGTTTTTTTTTACACCATATATATGTATATATGGACCCAGGGACCCAGGTGGCATTGTGGGTTAAACCGCTGAGCCTAGGGCTTGCTGATCAGAAGGTCGGCGGTTCGAATCCCTGCGACGGGGTGAGCTCCCGTTGCTCAGTCCCAGCTCCTGCCCACCTAGCAGTTTCTTAGGAAATGCATGGGCTGTTGATACCTTTATTATAAATAGCCTTATACTGCAAAACTGGGACCCAGGTGGCGCTGTGGTTAAACCACTGAGCCTAGGGCTTGCTGATCAGAAGGTCGGCGGTTCGAATTCCTGTGACGGGGTGAGCTCCCGTTGCTTGGTCCCAGCTCCTGCCAACCTAGCAGTTCGAAAGCACATCAAAATGCAAGTAGATAAATAGGAACCGCTATAGCGGGAAGGTAAACGGCGTTTCCATGTGCTGCTCTGGTTTGCCAGAAGCGGCTTTGTCATGCTGGCCACATGACCTGGAAGCTATACGCCGGCTCCCTTGGCCAATAATGTGAGATGAGCGCGCAACCCCAGAGTCGGTCACGACTGGACCTCATGGTCAGGGGTCCCTTTACCTTTACCTTTTTATATGTATATCTATATATCTATCTATATATTTGTATCTATATCTATAGCTTAAAAATAACTGACAAAATCATTCAGGGTGTGCAGTGCCACCACAAGGCATTGCAAATGTTGAACTCCCCAAATTAAAGATGCACATCCTAGGAACCTCCTAGCAACCATTGTGGTGTGGGGAGAGGGGAGGGGGAAGGCGGGGAGAGAGAACAAATATACAAAAGCCCTATAGATCTGAACTCTGGGAACTGGCTAGCCCTATAAAAGGAGAGGAAATACGAACAGGCAACAGAGGAAAGGGGAAAGAGAACAGGGTCATTCACAGTCAGGAAGCAGATAGATAGACAGATGCAAAAAACAAAAACAAAAAAGAACACTGCCATCACTGCCCCAGACCAATGGCACAAAGGGAAGGAAGGAAGGAAGGAAGGAAGGAAGGAAGGAAGGAAGGAAGGAAGGAAGGAAGGAAGGAAGTTAGGAAGGAAGGAAGGAAGGAAGGAAGGAAGGAGGAGGAGGAGGAGGAGGAGGAGGAGGAGGAGGAGGAGGAGGAGGAGGAGGAGGAGGAGGAGGTATATCAAGGGTTGTTTCCCCCTCCTCCTGAAAGGATTTTCAATTGACAGGAGATATCTCAAGTAATTAGACCTCTCTTGCTTTATAAAGATGTGTCTATGTGTGGTGCACAGATTTGTATTGATTAATTTTATCGAGAGCCAGTGGGATGTAGCAGTTGGAGTCTCAGGCAAGGACCTGGGAGACCTGGGTGCAAATCACTCAGCCATGAAGCTCACTATGTGGCCTTGGGCCAACCACTGCCTCTTGGTCTAACCTACCTCACAGGGTTGTTGTGGGGACTAGGTGGGTGAAGAAGCACGCACACCCCCTTCAGCTCCTTGGAGGAAAAAGTAGGATATAAATGCAATAAATTAATAAATGTGGCTATTGTAATTGGTTTTAGCATTTCTATTGCACATGTAAGTCACCCTGAGTCATTTCAATGAGTAACATGGCATCGTTGTTGTTGTTGTTGCTGCTGCTGCTGCTGCTGCTGCTGCTGCTGTTGTTTCCAAAGCTGTCCCCCAAATAGGGCAGCAATAGCTTTGCCTCCCTGATGATAAACACAGAATAAAAAATTGTTCTCTGCTCTCGGTTCTCACTCACCCAATACCAATCTTTCCTCCATTTTGGGCTTCTTTGTTTTGGTTTCTCCCAACCTTCCCATCCCCAGATTCCTCTTATTTCCAAGAAGTTGTCATGTGAAGGGGGAGGGATAGGGGAAGAAGAAGAAGAAGAAGAAGAAGAAGAAGAAGAAGAAGAAGAAGAAGAAGAAGAAGAAGAAGAAGAAGAAGAAGAAGAAGAAGAAGAAGAGATCCCATCCAACGTTTCATTTCAACTCAGTGTTCTCCCTTCATCAGTGAGGAGAGGAGAGGGCCTCCACAAACTTCTCCCTTTATTGCTAGTTGTCTGTCTGGACTGGATCCCACACACCATGTTTGATAAGATCCTGGATCAGGAGAACCTGGCAGATCATGTTATAGAAAACCACTTGTGTGTGCTGTAGTCTCATGGCAGCACCAGATTGGGTGTGTTAAGAGTGAGTGAAAGAACCCAACAGGCATGCATTATTGTTTATTCTCTTTGAATACCCATGTGGGTGGCACTGTGGGTTAAACCACAGAGCCTAGAGCTTGTCGATCAGAAGGTCGGCAGTTCAAATCCCCATGACGGGGTGAGCTCTCGTTGTTCGGTCCCAGCTCCTGCCAACCAAGCAGTTCGAAAGCACATCAAAGTGCAAGTAGATAAATAGGTACCACTCCGGCGGGAAGGTAAACATTGTTTCCGTGTGCTGCTCTGGTTCGCCAGAAGCCGCTTTGTCATGCTGGCCACATGACCCAGAAGCTGTACGCCAGCTTCCTCGGCCAATAAAGTGAGATGAGTGCCACAACCCCAGAGTCGTCCACGACTAGACCCTTCCTATCCCTTAAAAAATGCACACAAATAAATACATGGATGTATCTTCCATTTACAATGGACAAGGACATGCATGGTGTGTGGGAGCACATTTTTGAAGAAAGAAGCAGAAGCTGCTGAAACCTGTTTTTTATAGAGAGAGAGCTAAAGATTACTTTGCCTCCTTTTCCTACTGGAAGCATCAAGCTGAGACCTTCACTGAAATAAAAGCTGGCATGAGATCCATGGGGAGGGGAAGGTGAATATCTGTGCTTTTGATGATAAGTTATGCTCTGGAACAAGCATAAAAAAGGAACATTTTGGTATTCTGCATTTTCCCCCAGAGGGAAAACTGAATGAATGCTCTTTTTTTTTTACAAGCTAGGACAAAGATTTGGGAGGGGAGTAGGGAGGGTCTGCCTGAATTTCTTCTTCTGCCAGTTAGAAAAGATGCAGCATTTAGAAAATGGTTTCTCCACTGACAGGCGGCAGCTGCCAATTGAAATGACAACTGCTATATCACACAAGCCTCTCTCTGTGTGTGTTTAATGGAAGCACAGATGATGAGCTGAGGGTGATGGCTGGGCAGATAGCATATCAGGCACGGTGTGGCCAAACCTGATAGCGAGCTAATCCCCCTCCGCTTGCGTCTTCCAGGCAAGGACTGCCGTTGCGGCAGAGGTGATGTTCTCAGCCAATGGCTCACAAAAAAGATGTGTCAGGACTCAAGGCAAGCCTGGTGTCAGTCGCAGAGATTGCCAGACCTTTGGCTCGGGACATCAGGACATGGGAGGAGGCGTTTGAAGCTTACATGGGAGAGAGTTCAGAGCAGGCCTCGTACAAAGCATCTATCATAATTCTTCGGCCTTGCTGGTGCATTGGGCCGACTCTCTCAGAAAACGTTTCTGTGTTTTTGGAATTAACGCGAGCTTTCGACTGCAAATTTCAGCAGGCAAATCTTACCACTCTGCTTCTTCTGGTGGTGAGAAGTTCTAGTGACTTGCCCAGTTTCTTTTCTAAGGAAATCAGTTGAGGCGTACAACATTTTGTAATGGTTGCTTCTATTTACATGCTGAGCATTGGTGGAGGCAGACTATCAGCTTAAAGACTCCACAAAGTCTACTGCTTCCACATAAGATCTGAGAGCACCCAAAGGATGCTCACAGACACCCACATTCTGCCCTCTGACTCTCCTAGTCTCAAACTGCAGGTGGTCCTTTGTTTCCTTTTCAATCACACCTAGATTACATTATTCTCAACTGGGGCTGGGAGGGGAATTAGCCCTCTATCAGATGCTGCAGTTCAGACTATTTAGAGCGGCAACCCCATAGGTCCACCATTGGACAGAAGGATCCCAGAGGGACAGAGTTTTCCCTCAAAGAGGGCAGTCTGATGTGTTGAATGCCTCTTCCAGTTCATCCCTGATGTCAGAGATGACAAAGAAGAGACAAGTTGGGGGCATGCTAGGCGAGGGGATCCTCAGTACTCCTAAAACATAAGAAGCTGCTGCATACTGAGTCAGACTGTTGGTCTATCTAGCCAGAGGCAGATTTAGGGCTGTGCAGACACACAGGGCACGCATCCGAAGAGGTTGCCTTCTCAAAGCCTGGTAAGCACTTGCCCAGCTTTGAGAATGAGGTGTGAGGGCTCTGGCAGGGACCTAGAGTCCTCCTGTCTCCTTCCTGAAGCCAGGCTTACTGGGTACTTGGGAAGGAGGGCTCTAAGACCCTGCCAGGGTGAGGGCTGGAGGGAGGGAGTCAACTGGCTTCTCACAGGGTTGTATATTTCCAAATTCCACCCCTGATCTAGCTGAGTACTTTCTACACTGATTGATAGTGCCTCTCCAGGATTCCAGCTAGGGGTCTTTTGCAGCTCCACATGGAGCTGTGGATTGAAACTGAGACCTTCTGCATGCAAAGGAGATGTTCTGCCATTGGACTACAGTACAGTCCTTTCTTAGGAAAACAAGCCCAGCAAGGCACTAGAAAAAGAGGGTTCTAACTTGGTTTGCCCCACACCTCCTTTGTATTTCTTTAAAAAAGTCATTTTTGATGAACCCTTTCCCTTAAGATATGCATTTTGCAAACATTGGGTGGTTTCAGAATTGCATCACAAAATTCAGATCAGTGCAAATTTCAAAGGATGGCTGTGCTTTGGTTCTCATGCTGTTTTGCAAAGTTCAGATTCGGTAGATTGAACTTCAGATGCCAATGGAATTGAATTTCTCCTCCAACCCTACCTAGGACTGATCTATGGCCCTTTCCCTCATCTCATAAACCTGCAGCTACATATGTGCTGTGCTGAGGGCTGATTGCAATCGGCTGCAGCCTGACTAATGGCAGCAGCAACAGAGATCTACTATAATCCACAGAACAATTGACTCCTGGCATCAGTGCCCCAGCCTCCCAATAGATCATAGAAAAGGACACGGAAGCAAGAGAGGGGCAGAAATGGTATGTCCTTTTGCTGAGAAAATACCAGGCACCATTAGCAAACAGGGTTGGGGTTTTGAATGCAGATCCTTCCCTCCCTCCCCCATCACCATACTCTTTGTGGCTTTATTTTTTTATAACGTTTTCCGAAGTGTGCATTCCAGTGCTCCAAGCATTACAGAGCATATTGCAGCAAAATAGCCGCATGGCATGCCTTGCTCTTTGTAACTACAGACTGCCTCCCTAGTGCACTTGGTTCCTAAGCCATGCTCTTGATTTGCATGGCCAAGGGCAGGCTTCTTCTCTTTCCCATCCTTTTCTTGCCCTTTCTCTCATTCTTGTGCCAAGGTTCTCGCCATTCAGTTTGACCTTTACTGTGCCTCACCAGAGTCACCTTCTGTTTAATGCATTTGGGACACCTGGTGTCTTGGACCATCACTACATGGCAATGGTTAGCAGGTGCTGATTTCTTAATAGCTGCCATCATCGTTACAGTGTGAGAAAAGCAACCAGGCAATATTTCATCACTGTTACAAACAGGCTGTGACTTCCACTCTCAGATTCCTGTTGTATGACATAATTAGAGTGGACTTTTGCCATCAGCTCAGTCAAACACAACCTTTTAAACCCAGATTTGGAGAGTCTGCTACCTCTGGATCCATTTTGAATCAAACCAAGATCTGGAGCTGGTCTGAAATGGATCAGGATTGGGCCTATCTATACCTCCAGGCTCCTATATATCTCAGCTATCACGTTTCTGTATATATCAGGGTCTGTTGGCCCAACCTCTTCTAATGGAAACCAACTTTTGAGATTTCTTGAGGGCACTTGAGAGTTCATCCAGTTGCCTCAGATTCATTCCAGATCAGACTCATATATAGCTCCTTGTCGTGCACTCACAACCAGTCCTGAGAGCTGCTAGGCCAAAGACACCTAAACAAGCCCTATATTACCAACAGGTTAGTTCCAGAACTAGAATGCCGGTTGGACTACCAATTCTGTATATCATACCAGGAAGAATAAGGATGGCCCTCCAGAGATTATTGGACTCCAGCTCCCAGGGATGATGGGAATTGTAGTCCAACAACATCTGGAGGGCTACAGGTTCACCATCCCTACTCTAATCGGAATACTAATGTGCAATCTCAGCCCATTCACATGGCTCTCTTCTAGCAGCCAACTAGCTTTTACTCAGAGTAGACCCATTGAAATTAATGAACCTAACTGATGAATAAACATTAGTCGAATACCATCCATGTTTCTGTGCCAGGAGGCAAATATAGTTCAAGGACTATATGAATCTCCCCTATTTTTTTTCTACTATGCCAAAACTGGCATTGCATATGCAGGACATTTATCCACAAAGAGTCACTATGCAATTTTTGCAAAGGCAGGGTTTTCAAAATGGTAATTTAATTTGCATGGTATTCCAATTCGAAACACAACGGTGCTTTTGTTTTCCATTTAAGAACACATACCCGGCTTACTTGCATAATTCCCAGTTTAGAACTGAGTGAGCACCCTTGTTTTATTTTAAAGTATTTTCTACTGAGGCACAGTTGGAGCATCATTAGCTATGTGAAAAATAAAAATGGACAGCAGCATTTTATTAGAAATTTAAGAAGGGCTGAAAAGTGGAGTTTGTAAATCATTGGAACATGAAATACCAAGCTAATATTCAACCATATATCTTATTTTCACTAAAAGCTTGGGTTACATATGTTGTATTTATATTTTATTGATCTACTTCAATTTAAAGATAGGATTATTTGAAAATTTGGATTATTTCATTGTAGACGTATTTGTATCTCTGCATTTAAGTGATGATGATGATGATGAACAAAAATACTTTTGGGATAGTGGGATAAAACATTTAATTTTTCAACTATTCAAAAGAACTGATGAGACTATTGTTTCACCCTTCCTCATACTGTGTGATAGGTACAGTTGCGATTTCACAACTGGTTGCTACATTATTATTATTATTATTATTATTATTATTATTTATTATCTGAATTTCTTTCCACATATGTATCCCGAGGCAATTTGCAGACATATCCTAGAAACAGCTAAAATAATTCAACAACTGGGTATAAACTTAAAAACAACACAGAAACTGTTCCTTCACAGAACTGCAATAACTGTTCAAAAATCTGATTTATCTGGCAATTACATGACAATTATCTGCAACTATGAATATGCAACACTTGCTCTGGGGAACAAACAAAGGAACATATATTTTCAGTATTCCCATTTTTTCGGCTCACAAACACAACTAGTCTGTTGACTGTGTACTGTCAAGATGAAAATTCATTAGCGGTTGTGAGTGGTTATGTTCTCTGAGGGGTCAAGAGAATCCAACCGCACGTGCACACACACACACACACACACACACACACACCTCAGGTTCTTAAGTAGCATCTGCTTCTTGAAGACAGCAGGTCTTTGAATATCAGTTCCTGGGAACCACAGGTAGAAAGAGTGCTGCTGCCCTCAAGTCCTCCAGTATACCTGAAGGAGCGTCTCCATCCCCATTGTTCTACCCGGACACTGAAGTCCAGTGCCGAGGGCCTTCTGATGGTTCCCTTGCTACGAGAAGCCAAGTTACAGGGAACCAGGCAGAGGGCCTTCTCGGTAGTGGCACCCGCCCTGTGGAACGCCCTCCCACCAGAGGTCAAAGAGAACAACAATTACCAGACCTTTAGAAGGCATCTTAAGGCAGCCCTTGTTTAGGGAAGCTTTTAATGTTTGATGGATTTCTGTATTTTAATGTTTTGTTGGAAGCCGCCCAGAGTGGCTGAGGGAACCCAGCCAGATGGGTGGGGTATTATTATTATTATTATTAGCATCTGTCTGGCCACTGTGTGAACAAGATGCTGGAATTTGGTCTGATTCACCTGGACTCTTCTTTTTTTCTCTGCCTTGGGTTTTTTGCACCATGATGAATACGACTCCTTGGGAAACTTGAAATGTGCATTGCCAAGGGCTTTCTGGGTCTTTTCTTGGCCCAACAACGCATTATCTTTGCCCAAGACTCACCTGTTGGTAGACGTTTCAATCCTCCTTAGACCCTTCTTCATTACAACTCTCTATCAGAAGCCTGTAGACTAATTCTGCACTTGGGCACCCCTGTGGCAAGAACATCTCTTTATCTAGTCTGCAGATATCTTGCACGCTCTGTCGTGAAATGATAGATGCAATTACTTTTTTTGTTCTATTGGGGGGGGGGACACCTGTGAAGCATATGCTGTGTGGTGAGTTGCTCCAGAGATGCTACCTGAGATACCTGGAACGCTTTTGACAGCCCTGATAAGTTTACAAAATGTAACTGACTTGATGGTCTCTTCATGCTGATAACCTGAGAACCTTTGTTTACCCCAGCTGAATATTTATAACCGGAACTATGTGCCTGCACATGTGAAAACATCTGTCCATAATAGCAATGCGGGGAGCAATTAAACTGTGGATTTCATGGATTTATCAAAGGCCTTTAGTCATGATATCCAATTGGCTCTATGTTCAAAGTCAATGTGCAAATGTAAGAGCACCGTGGTCTTCCTGCCTTAACTGTACATTTTTAGAGCAACTTTCCCTAACCTGATGCCTTTCAGATGTTGCAGGACTCCAACTCAGCTGTAGTCAGCTTGGCCACTGGTCAGTGATAAGAACATACAAAGAATCTACCAGATCAGGCCAGTAGGCCATAGAGCCCAACATCTTTGTTTTCACAGTGGCAAAGCAGATTCCTGCAGGAAGCCATGCAGGACCTGAGCCCAGCACTCTCCCCTCTCGAGGCTTCCAGCAACTGGTATTCAGAGATACACTTGCTCCGACAGTGGAGGTGGAACATAGTCATCAGGGCTGGTAGCCATTGGTAGCTGTATCCTCCATGAATTTGTCTAATCCAAGTTGGTGGCCATCACTGACTCTTGGACACGGTATGAAGAAGGCTTCCTCAAACTCGGCCCTCCATATGTTTTGGCCTACAACTCACATGATCCCTAGCTAGCAGGACCAGTGGTCAGGGATGATGGGAACTGTAGTATCAAAGCATCTGGAAGGTTGTCTACTTTTGTCTTCCCTGAACCCTCAAATGTTCAGCTTAATTGGATGACTCTGGGTACTATGAGGGAGAGGGAGAAATGATAGGAAATGGGGTCCTGCAGAATCTGGAAGGAACCAAGTTGGGGAAAGGCTGTCTTAGAGGCAACTGGATGGCCAGCAACCAGAACCAGGATATTGGAGTAGATCAGAAATCAGCAACCTTTTTGTGGCTGAGGCTATATATGGTGGTGGATGGGCGTTTGGGGGCCACCAGTCATTGCTGATTTTCTGTGGCACAATGGATCAGTGCATCAGGCTGGGTTTTTTTTAAAAAAAAATTGTGTGTTTTTCAGTCACAGTCGGTTATAGTTATTCCACTTGCATCCATCATCTCCTATCCCTTCTCACCTGTACTTCCCAACCTATCTTCCCTTGAAATCCTAACCCAATCGCTTTGGTTTGCTGCAACTCCTAAAGCTTTCCACTCCTTCCCTCCTCTGTCTTTAATACTGCTTCTTTTTAGGTGCTTCTCTAGTACCCACTCACTTAACACTGTTTTCCTCTTTGTACAGGTAGGTGTTGGTCTGCTGTAGTCAAAAAATAAATAAAAAAATCCTTCCAGTAGCACCTTAGAGACCAACTAAATTTGTTATTGGTATGAGCTTTCATGTGCATGCACACTTCATATCAATGAAGCTCATACCAATGACAAACTTAGCTGGCCTCTAAGGTGCTACTGGAAGGAATTTTTTATTTTGTTTCTCTTTGTATTTCTTACTTTGGCCATCATTGTGGCAAATTCTACATATTCTATTAGTTTAAGCAACCACTGGTCTTTGGTTGGAGTTTCCCTCTCGTTCCACATTTTAGCGTACAGTACACTTGCTGCTGCTACTGCGTAAAGGAAGAGGCTTTTCTTTTTCCCTTTTTACTTTATCTAGAATTTCCTGTCCTATTATATCTAACAGGAATGCTTCTGGCTTCTTGGGGAAGGAACATTTAAGCATCTTGTTTGGTTCTTCATAAATCATTCCCCAGTAAAAAAAATTAAAAAAAATTGTGTGAGTTCGCATTGCCACCACATGTGGATTCACGAGCCCTCCTTCTCTAAACATTTCCAACATAAGTTGCATCCTCTTTTATACATTTGAACCAGTTTGCTGGGTGGTAGATGCTATCTGAAGATCATTTTTGGGATGTTTTCTCTGATTGCATGACATGCTGAGAATTTCATCGTGTTGTTCCATAATTTTCCCCATGCAGATAATTCTAATCTATATCCAAAATCAGACGCCAAATGAATCATTTCCTCCTTCACCAATTCATCCTTGGTCTTCCAGTCCAATGATGCATCTGTTAACCAGAAGGTTGGTGGTTCAAATCCACCCAGGGACACCTGTGGGCAGAATTCCTGCATTGCAGGGGATTGGACAAGAAGACCCTCAGAGTTCCTTCCAACTCTACAATTATATGATTCTATGATTCTCTATCTGGGGCTAGCAGTGGGTGGGACCCGAGCTTGTGATGAGTGGAGCCATTCAGACACACACATGCACACATCTGTGCACAAACACAAAGATTTATATGCTTCCCCACCATTGCATGCATACATTCTCTCACACATACATTCTCTTTTTTAATGTCTTTTCTTGGCTTCGTTGCTACAACAGATTTAGCTCATTGAGCTGTTTCGAAACAGTCGATAATCCTAGCTGCAGTGTTTTGAGAAGTTGCTAGAAATGAATATGGAAAGCAGATCTCTCTGGAAATGTGACGACAGATGTAGAAACTTGCCTTATATCTAAATATTTATATGCTGAGACCGAGTGCCTGGCAGGGGGGAAGGAAATGACTGTCCCAGGGTGCACATGAAATATAGCAGTGTCCTCATCACCTTTTAATTAAAAGGGCTCACACCCAGATGGAGAAAGAAAGGCGTTTTCACACATACTCGCAACTCAAGCACAATTCACTTAGAAGCACTTTATGTTAGTTATTCCATGGGGCTACAGTTGCGCTTCCAGAATGGAGGACTTCACACCAAAAGTGTATGTGATGCAGTGCATTCCATATTCTAACATACCAGGCTAATAAAGTGACTATTTGCGGACCCAGGTGCAGGGAGCCCCCTGCTTGCCAGGGGTACAGGGGGCATAGAAGCAGCAAGAAAGACAGAACAGCAGCTTTGGGTCAAAATGGCCACAACTTTATTGCTTACAGATGTCAATAGGCTTGGATATGTATCCTAAATAAACCAGTTACAGTTAGGTAGCCGTGTTGGTCTGAGTCGAAGCAAAATAAAAAAAATTCCTTCAGTAGCACCTTAAAGACCAACTAAGTTTATATTTTGGTATGAGCTTTCGTGTGCATGCACACTTCTTCAGATACACTAGAAACAGAAGTGTCAGACCCTATATATATACAGAGGGTGGTGGGGGTGGGTGGGAATGGGTGATGGGAGTGGTAAACCTGTAGATGGCTGTTAATCACCCATTCCCACCCACCCCCACCACCCTCTGTATATATATATAGGGTCTGACACTTCTGTTTCTAGTGTATCTGAAGAAGTGTGCATGCACACGAAAGCTCATACCAAAATATAAACTTAGTTGGTCTTTAAGGTGCTACTGAAGGAATTTTTTTATTTTGCTAAATAAACCAGTTCAGTTGCTGGATGGTTATTCCACCAGGCTCGTTCCTGGGTTTAAGGGTGCTCCTTATGACTCAAATCAAATATGGCAAACCCACCAGGACACCATTTGTGGAGTTCTGTGGCCTCTTAGCCATAGCTGCCAAGTACCCGGTGGAGAAATCCGGGATCGGCAGCCGCGCAACACCAGAGGTTGCGTAGACGCAACTTCCGGTGCCGCTTTGCCCATCTATGGGCACCAGGAAATGGCCAGCGCCGGAAGTCGCGTCTACGCATGTCCAGAAGTGCGTAGACGCAACTTCCATTGCCATGGTCAGCCATTTTCAGTGCCCATAGATGGGCAAAGCAACACCAGAAGTTGCGTCTACGCACTTCCGGACATGCGTAGATGCGACTTCCAGCGGCGGCCATTTTCTGGTGCCCATAGATGGGCAAAGCGGCACCAGAAAAATGGCCGCCGACAGGAACAAAAATAAGGGAAATTAACGGGAGAGGAGCTGGAACGGGAGACCTCCAGGAAATGGTAAGTAAAAACGGGGGTTTCCCAGGAAATACGGGGTACTTGGCAGCTATTCTCTTAACCCTTGTTTAGGCCTTCTGGCATATACTCCCCCCCCCTGACTCCTTTACTGGGCTACTCTGAAAAGTTGCTCTGGTTTAGACTAAGGATCCAACCCAGTACCTTTTTCCACCATAAAGTTGCAGCAGTTGCTACAAGGTGGGCAAAAAACCCAGATGGGCCCAATTTGTCTGCAGGTAAGTTCCTCCCTAGGGACGTGGGTGGCACTGTGGGTTAAACCACAGACCCCAGGGCTTGCCGATCAGAAGGTCAGCGGTTCCAATCCCCGTGATGGCGTGAGCTCCCATTGTTTGGTCCCAGCTCCTGCCAACCTAGCAGTTTGAAAGCACGTCAAAGTGCAAGTAGATAAATAGGTACTGCTTTGGTGGGAAGGTAAACAGCATTTCCGTGTGCTGCTCTGGTTCGCCAGAAGTGGCTTTGTCATGCTGGCCACATGACCTGGAAGCTGTACGCCGGCTCCCTCGGCCAATAACGCGAGATGAGCGTGCAACCCCAGAGTCGGTCACGACTGGACCTAATGGTCAGGGGTCCCATTACCTTTAAGATTGCAAACTGATTTGAGTAGGAACCAAGTTCAACCAGATGCACCGTTGTAAAAATGTTAATTTCTTTAATAGCTCTAAGATAATAGACATTTGGGGGTGGACATAAGAATTAAATAGGTAAATCATGAGCCAAATGGAAAATCAGAAGACCCGGAAGCTGCACGCTGGCTCCCTCGGCCGTAACCCCAGAAACGTTCATGACTGGACCTAATGGTCAGGGGTCCCTTTACCTTTAAATTCCTCTCTGGCCCCCAATATGACGATTGATAATTCCATAACAAGGTCATGCATGTGCCCTACCTGCTTACCTTTGATCCCAGACATCAAGGATGAGCAGATGGGGTGTCCATTGACAAATGTGCTGCCCACACTCAGTGTATCCTGTGGAGGCAGAACTGAATAGAGACAGGTCCGCTTCCAAAGCCCCGCCTCTCAGATCAGCCATGATTGGTCGATATGAATTCAAAATATTGGCAGGGATACCCAGAATCCTCTGTGACCCGCCACAATTGCAACTGACGGCAAGTGGTCTCTACTAATCAGTAAATTGCAAGAGTGTGCATGCAACTGCTTGGTAAGCCAGCAACCTATAGCATCCTGCCAGGTGGTCTGGAGAATTTCAATAACACAAAATCCCAAGCAGCCCAATGAGTACTGAGTCATCTTAGTGGGGCTAATTATTTCTGGAGGATGTCCGCCGCTTAGTTGCTTATGGACACAATTTCATTTGGCCTATTGTAGCTCAAATCATACATCTGTTTACTCCTAAGTTAGCCTGTGTTCAGTGGGGGCTCATACCCCGTGGAAGTGTGCACTGGCTCGTTCAACAAACAACTAATTGAGGGATGCTATCTGGGGAAAGAGCTGTTTATGCTGGGCCTGCACAAAACGACAATTCTTGTGACTCACCGAGGCTCACATTTGCTGTGGATAAACAGGAAGCTCAGCTTGTGGCTTTAAACCAGACTGAGACACTGTCCTTTCAAGGGATAATAAAAATATAAATGGCAAGGCTTTTCAGTTATAGAAAAAGTGCTCTTTAAAACTGCCCAATCTCTAATGGCTGCTTGTAGATTTTTTTCTTCAAGGTTTCTAGCGTTCTTGCAGTTCCTCTGGCATGTTGCTGCAAGTTCTTACAACTCGTCTTAGCACCTTTAAGAACAATTAATCCATGCAGTCTTAAGGTCATGCCTCCTCCGGTCAGAGTTTCCTTTTATGGTGGCATCCCTTGGGGGATATTTTCACTTTGTGTGTGCTTAATGCCAGCAAGATGATTTAATACGTGCCTTGTGTTTTGTTTCTTATTCCCTGGCCATTGTACTGCATGTTCCTATAAACAAGAAATCATTTCTCAACCGGCAATTACCTGCCGTGGCATTGTAAACTAAGGCAGTTGTTTACTGCATAATGGGGCTTGATAATTCAGCTCAATGAAATGGGCTTTTGGGATGGAAGTTTGATGGGGTCCTCTGCATTTATTCTGAAGCGAGTGGAGTCTCTCGGCACCCCTCAAAAAGCATGTGATGCCATTAGTCTGGCATAATTACAGTATGCTACCAGCATTATAACACACACACACACACACACACACACACACACACACATCCTGCAGCAACCAAGTGACTTCTCTCCCATGTTAACATTGGGAATTTAAAGAGGCATTAAGTATAAGCCCTAGACCAGAGAGATGCACTCTGAATTAGTATTTCCTGGAACGGAGGACTGATTAAGAAACACGAGAAAAAATACTAGCTCCCTTTATAGGTTCAGTGGAAGTGTATTGATGAGGGGTGGGCAGAGAATTCCTTAATTTAATCATGCACTGGGTGAAAAAGCTATTTCTTTTATCGGTCCAGCACCTTCCAATGTTCAGCTTTAATGGAAGTCCACGAGTTTCTGGTGTTATATGAGAGAGGGAGGAAAAAAATTCATGCTATGATGGGGAGGGCAGGGTATGAATATAATAATAATAATAATAATAATAATAATAATAATAATAATAATCTGCTTGCCTTTTCTCTCAACTAAAATGTCCCATAAACTAAAAAAGTCACAGACCCTCCAACATTCCTCAGGTGAAAACAGGGACATTTCTCAGTCCCTGCCCCACACTGACCTTCCTCACTCCCCCCATTTTAGCCCCCCCCCCAACCCACAGAGGACGAATGCTGCCACCACCCCACCGGCAAGACACAGCACCCATGCCCTCCAATATCCTGAGAAAACGCCTCAGTCCCATTTTTATTCTTAGGTAGATTTGCAAAAAGAAAAGAAAAAAACACCAATAAATATATTTTAGAAAGGGGCAAGATTAGAGGCAGATGCACAAAGCAATTAAAAAAAAATATCAAAATCAAGACTCCTTGTGCTCTGCTCCCACTTTTCGCCCCCACCCCCACCCAGGATGGCTCTGCCCTCTGCCTGCACCTCTCATGTGAGACTAGGCCTCGGTGGCCACAGCCTCTCCTCCTCCTCAACCAGTTTGTAGCAGCCACTATGGGCTGCCCAAGGGAGGAAGCCAGTAGCAGTGGCCATGGAGAGGCATGGAGAGGGGTAGTCCCTCGCAGTCGCCACTGCCACCGTTGCTCGGGACAGGCACTGGCTCATCCTGCTCCCCGAGCTCAGTGCTGGTGGCTCTGGAGAGGGAAACAGGGACATTCCAGGATCAATTCAGAAGCCAGGATGACTTTTGTGATTCCGGAACTGTCCCTGGAAAATCAGGTCCCTCGGAGGGTATGAAATCACTCAATTCCTTTGATTGTTCTGCTGGCTCTTTTATGAACTTTTCCGAACATGACAATATATATATATATATATACATATACATATATATATATATATATATATATATATATATATATATATATATATATATTTTGAGGTGAGGTGACCAAAACAGTATACAGTGGTACCTCTACTTACGAATTTAATGCGTTCCGAATGCACATTTGTAAGTAGAAAAAAACTGTAAGTCGAATCCCATAGGAATGCATTGGGAGAAAAAAATTGTAAGTTGAAGCAACCCTATCTAAAAATTCGTAAGTAGAAAAAATCCTATCTAAACTGCATGGCGGACGGGGCTCCATTCGTAAGTAGAAACATTCATAAGTAGAGGTACCACTGTACAGTGTTCCAAACTGTGGTCGTCGCATAGATTTGTATAACACACAACCTCACTCCTCCCTCTCCCAGTAAGCAACAATAACCTGCCTGCTGGGAAGCCCTGCACTTCCAGCTGCAGTTCTATACACACCTACCTGGGAGTAAGGCCCATTGGGCATAATGGATCTTTTAAGTTGCCTGGCCTGCTATACCTCATATTGCGTCCGCTGCAGGTTGCGTTTTTCCACGATACGAACGCGGCGGATCCGGAAGTGTTTAAAAACTTCACTCCGCGCGCCTGCGCAGAAGCTCAGAAGTCTGCTCGGATTGCAGACTTTTCGGGGTGTGAACGGAACCCCCGGTACAGATCGGGTCTGCAACCCGAGGTACCACTGTAAACAGAGCAGAAATCCCTGCCCCTGCCCGCCAATGCCATCCATGCATGAGAGGCTGCTTGCTTTTCTGATCAACCTCTGTTGTCAGAAAAAGCACAATATGATACAGCCCTAAAATATATATAAAAGCAAGCAAATCAACCACTCAAGAAACTAAAGATCGCTGTAATTTGCCTGAACATCAGTACATATTTTGCTTCAGAACATGCAATTTCACATCTGAGAGATTTTCCTGCCAACAAAGTGGGTTTGGAAGAAGAAAGAAGCAATTATAGTACTGTCAGATTCAGTCTGGTGTGTGTGTGTGTGTGTGTGTGTGTGTGTGTGCGTGCTCCAGCTTTTAATGTGCTCACTTATCTTCTTGTTCAGGTTCACAAAAAGTAGCTGTAAAACAGCAGGAGATAGATTAATAGATGGATAGATAGATAAATAGATGATAGATAGATAGATAGATAGATAGATAGATAGATAGATAGACAGACAGACAGACAGACAGACAGACAGACAGACAGACAGACAGATAGATAGAGTGGTACCTCTACTTATGAATTTAATGCGTTCCGAACACACATTCGCAAGTCGAATCCCATAGGAATGCATTGGGAGCAAAAAATTTAAGTCGAAGCAACCCTATCTAAAAATTCGTAAGTAGAAAAAAAAATCCTATCTAAACTGCATCCAAGATGGTGGATGGAGCTCCGTTCGTAAGTAGAAACATTCGTAAGTAGAGTTATTCATAAGTAGAGGTACCACTGTAGATGATAGATAGAGATGATAGATAGATAGATAGATAGATAGATAGATAGATAGATAGATAGATAGATAGATGATAGATAGATAGATAGATAGATAGATGATATAGAGTGATGTCGACTGATTGAGTCACCATGGGAGTATTAAATACTGATGCAGAAGCAGTTGTACAATCACATTCTTTCCTCTTTCTGTTACCCTCCTTCCATTTCCCACCTCTCCCTATGTAGTTTTGGACTGGATTTGCCATGCTATAATTGAGTGCCATTTCTCAGGCACTGTCGACACTGCCAAAGCCAAAAAAGCTATCTGTCATACCAATGCTCAGCTAGCATGGAATGGTCCGCGTTTTGATGTTTTATCGTGTTTTTAATATTCTGTTGGGAGCCGCCCAGAGTGGCTGGGGAAACCCAGCTAAGATGGGCATGTCATGCTTGAGGTCTTTGAGGGCAGAAACTAGAAAATACTGGAAGTTTCTAGAAGATTCTGGAATGTACTGGAAGACTCTGGAAGGTTCATATTGTTTTGACTAACTCAGGGTTACGTGGAGCCAGGAGAGATAAATTCCTGGGCTCAGCGAGCTGCTCTTTGCTCTCTCTTACTCTGCTTGTATATTGCATGGGATGAAGTTTTTGATTTGGGAGTAGAATATCCCGGAAGAAGACATGGTTGGCTGGCTGCAACCCTGAACAGGAGTGTTCCACCCTTGTTGCCTGTCCATCTTGTGATTCCCAACAATAAACCTTTCAGTGATACTGATTTGCACCCATTTCCCCCCTTCTTTGCATCCTGCCACTGCACTCAGCCATTTGCCTTTTCTTGCATCACAATAGCTTGAAACTTTTGAAAGCTTTTCTTTTTGAAATCACAAGATGGTAATTCGAAAATGTCTTGACAGGCTTTTTTTTCTCTCTGAGGAAGCACTACCTTCAGGTTGCCACATAATGAAAAGTGGTGTTCTATTGTTTCAGAAAACCATTCTTCATCAGGCGGCTGGATTATGTACTCAGATATTAGAGTTTAGCTTGTGGGATAGTTGTGGATCCACACATTCTTCTCTTCCCAGCTTGGATCGTGAAGAGTGATGTTGGAGAATTCTAATGGAAATGGAAGCAGAAATTGCCAGTGATTCATCCCATGTCCAGAATGGAAATCAATCCAAGGAATGTGATCAGTATTTGTTGTTTTTGCTTTCAGTCTGCAAATGATGTGTCTCCCTGCCCCAATTGCATTGTTTTTCCTTTGAACAGGAAAAAAAAGCAGTGGAAAAATGTAATGATGAAGTAATTACATAATTTATGCAATTAATTATGCAAATTAAGTAAGTTACGTAATCTTTCCACAACGGACAGTGCGACAAATAATGTAGTTTTTGGCAGAACACAAACTGCAGCAGAATGGATGCGCTGCTGCATGCGACCCATAGATGATGGAAGGGGAAAATATGCCTTCTTACATTCCAAATCATAAGTCATGTATATTACACTATATTATAACAGAGCACTGCTACTCTGTTCTGCTTGATTGTTGAATTGAGATCTCTGCATGTTGTGCAAAACAATAATACCTGTCTAGCAGGGATGGGGGAGGAATTCCTTTGGTGCTCTTTTCACAGCAGACCCTCCAACTGAATGGTCCTGAACCTGCTTGCAGATGGGAATGGCACTGCCAACCAAAGGAGAAACTGCTGCTTCTCAACGTCTAAAAGAAACAATGCTCAGCAAGTTCAGAAACAAGGACAACATGCATCAATTTGTTGTTCCTGCCAGGCAAAAGAAACAGAGTAGAAAAGACCTAGAGCATCATTGACATTCCAGGGGCATTGCAGGCGCTTTGGAGATAATCCATGACATTCCAGCGTAACTGCTCCTTCAGCCAAAAGGTAGGCTCGTAAGAGGAATACTAGGGAGGAAGTGGGCTTTATATTGTTAAATATTTATTTTTTCAGGCTCTGGGAATGTTTGCGATAGGTTTATGAGCTTGCAAAATATTTAAAGAATTGGGGTATTGGCCATTAGTTTACATGATCAGAGAAGAGCAACGTCTTTGCAGCTGCTTGTAGTGATGCCTGCCCAATCATGGCTATGTTCTACTTCCACTGCCAGAGGCAGTAAACCTCTGTATACCAGCTGCTTGGTGGGAGAGAGAGCTGTTGCACTCGGGTCCTGCTTGTGTGTTTCCCAGGGGCACCTAGTTGGGCCACTGTAGGAACAGGGTGCTGAACTAGGTGAGCCCTTGGTCGGATCCACCAGTGCTTTTCTTGTTCTCTTATGATTTGGGATGTACTTACAGATCCTTCAAGTGTCCCTATTTTCCAGGGACAGTCCCAGATCTATAGAAGCTATCCCAGTTTCTGATTTGATCCTGGAATGTCCCACTTTTCCTTAGGATGCCACCTGTTTTCATCAGAGAAATGTTGGAGGGTATGGAGTTTTGCAATCCCTTGAGCCAAGGAGATAATTAACTATACAGCCCTGTTTAGTGAAGGAAGTTGTTTAGTGTTTAATGTTTTGTTTCGTTGTTTTTTTTAATATGTTGGAAGCTGCCCAGAGTGGCTGGGGCAACCCAGTCAGATGGGTGGTGTATTATTATTATTATTATTATTATTATTATTATTATTATCATTACTGCGTGTGGAGGTCCCCAAAACCATCCCTCAAATAACTCACAACATAGACAGAATTTTTGTTTAATGGTTTTTGGCATGAATTTGGCCACAACTTTTATTAAATACAAAACATGTGAATGGTTGTGTAGGCATTGGTTCTCAACTGTCACCTAAGGGCAGAAATAATAACTTGCCTTGTCAACACAGGGAAAGCCCACAGGGAGAGATGGGACCCGGGTGCATGAACTCTCCCCTCACCCTTCAGGCTCCCAGGGGCTCAATACGCGGTCCTGGCCCCCGACCTGGGGTTACGGACACTGCATAGAGCCCCTGTATTCCTGACCGGGATTTTCCCCACCATGCAGGCATTAACTTGGGGCCAACAGAATCAATAAGACCCCTTAATACAACCAAAATAACCAATGCCTAACCGCCAACCTTACAAGTTGTGACTATTTGCTATGCAGTAGGCATAGTAGGCAAAAACCTAAAAAGACCCTGATGTTGGGAAAGATTGAGGGCACTAGGAGAATGGGACGACAGAGGACGAGATGGTTGGACAGTGTTCTCAAAGCTACCAACATGAGTTTGACCAAACTGCGAGAGGCAGTGGAAGACAGGAGTGCCTGGCGTGCTATGGTCCTTGGGGTCACGAAGAGTCGGACACGACTAAACGACTAAACAACAACAACAGGCAAAAACCAGATGGCACCAGCCAATCAGCCAAATGAAAAAATTCCTACCAGGCCCCTGAATACAGACGACCCCTTGAGAGGCACAGCAATGTCAACACAGAGGCCTAAAAACAGTGGAGGGAGGGTGGGGATCCGAAAATGCAGCCAAAGAGAAAGAGAAACCATGCATTTAGCCTTTTATACCCCAGGGGTTGGACTACCACTTACAACATACTAATTTGCCCAACAACAGCCCAGGACCAATCGGACGGTGGCCACTCATGCCCCCACCTTCGAACTTAGGAGTGGTTTGCTAGCCCCCACCGCAAATCGTGCTCTCTATGATAGAGAACCCGCAATATTGAATTTGTTGTTGTTTAGTCGTTTAGTCATGTCCAACTCTTCATGACCCCATGGACCAGAGCACGCCAGGTACTCCTGTCTTCCACTGCCTCCCGCAGTTTGTTCAGACTCATGTTGGTGACTTCGAGAACACTGTCCAACCATCTCGTCCTCTGCCGCCCCATTCTCCTTGTGCCCTCCATCTTTCCCAGCATCAGGGTCTTTTCCAGGGAGTCTTCTCTTCTCATGAGGTGGCCAAAGTATTGGAGCCTCAGCTTCAGGATCTGTTCTTCCAGTGAGCACTCAGGGCTGATTTCCTTAAGAATGGATAGGTTTGATCTTCTTGCAGTCCATGGGACTCTCAAGAGTCTCCTCCAGCACCGTATTATTGAACAGCATGTCCTTATTGTCATCGGAGAAATGTTGGAGGCTATCTTTTTATTTTTTCCAACACCAATTTTATCCGAGGCTCCTTAAAAGATGTCAAACCTACAGCACCAATCCTATATTTGTCTTTGAGGGTGAACCTCTAGTAACATCTCAGATATAATAGTTGAAAATTTGTCTTTTGTATTGGTTGGAAATAAAAAGTGAATCTAAAACTAGTCCTATATCAAATCACACCCCAAGTGAAGAGCTTACTTGCCACCCCTTTCCATTTGTACAACTGACTACTTTATTTTTTAATTATTCTATTCTATTCTAAAGGCCATTCAGTAGCTTTGATGCACAATTCCCATGCATGATTTATCTCTGACAATGATGTATTGATTAGGCTTATTGACATTAGGGATATCAGGGGAGAGGCCCTGAACTCAGCATCATGATCCTGCCTACAGTACATGATCCTGTACTGTATAGAAAAAGAGAACAATATTAAGCAAGTACGCAGATCTCTAGTTTTTTTTTACCTGTGGGTGTTTGGTTTTGGTACATGAGGGAGCATTCAAAAATGTGATTTAGTAGGATTATGTGTAAGTGGTGTTTGGCTGATATAGTAGTCTTGATTTAACCAAAAAAATTTAAAAAAATGGAGATTTGAGGAAGGCAGGTCACACCTTGAGAGAGCGAGAAAGGACTGTGAGAAGGCGAAAGGTACCTCTTTAAATCAGACAAATCAATAGGCAACAAACTGGTGCAGAGATTTGTAAATAGACACTACTTAAGCATCACGCCGCAGAGTGGTTATTCAGCATAGATGTCAGCTACTTAATTATAGTTTACGCCAAACGATATTCAAGGTCATCACTGCGGTTCCTCTTATAATTACAGGCTACGCTGTAAAAATAGAATGCATTGTCCCACAGGAACCTTCAGACATATCCGTTGCCACTTCACTTTATTCAGCTAAGTTTCTTCTTCTCTTTTTAAAATAATTATCATGCCATTTTATTCATTTATTTTATAACCTCAGTCGGGGTGGGGGTGGGGGTGCGGAGAAAGAATAACAGCAAAGGTAAGGTTCAGCAGCATCCCTCGCTGACCAGAATGTTATTTATACCAGCCTGACTGCGGCTTTAGTTGTCTGGCATTTGTCTTGACATGGTAACACTGAGGGACATTTGTACAAGGAGGGATCTACTCTCTGCTGCGATATGGTAAAAGCTACACACTTTGCAGGTATCAGGTGACACAAAAGGGGTGGTAGGGTTTTATAAAGATCCTGACTTCTCTGTCTGGATAACTTGTGGGCCCCCACAATCTTTTCCAGAAGTTGGCGCCTCTGCCTGTGGTGGTTAAGATGAAACCTATTAGAGAGCCAGTGTGGTGTAATGGTTAAGAGCGGTAGACTTGTAATCTGGGGAACCGGGTTCACATCTCCGCTCCTCCACATGCAGCTGCTGGGTGACCTTGGGCTAGTCACACTTCTCTGAAGTCTCTCAGCCTCACACACCTCACAGAGTGTTTGTTGTGGGGGAGGAAGGGAAAGGAGAACGTTAGCCACTTTGAGACTCCTTAGGGTAGTGATAAAGTGGGATATCAAATCCAAACTCCTATTAAAATAACCTTTTCAATACACATTAGTACAGTATTGCACAATATGAATTAGTATATCACATGTGTCATAAAGTTTCCATCTCTGTTTGAAGGCTTGACCCTGTGGGTGGAAGGATTTGCTTGTTTCTGAACTTTTAGTATATTGAGTTTTTAGAAAATATCAACCAACCTTTATTGTATTGCACCTGTTTTGTATTTATGCTTGAATTTAGATGTAATAGAAGGCTTGGATCAGTCTTCTTCAACCTCAAGTTCTCATATTCTGTTGAACTGCAACTCCCGTTATCCCCAGACAGTTTGGCCCAATGGTCAGGGATGATAGGAGTTGTAGTCTGACAGCATCTGGGAACCCAGGGTTGAAAAACAATGGCTTAGAGGACGCACAAGTCTGGAAGCTAGACAATAACTTTGCTGTCTCTCTCCAACAAGAACAAAATGGCAACAGGGAACTCCTGGCTCCACCCAAATACAACTAATTTTAGTACCACCTAGTGATGAAATGATATAATGGCAGTATCCATGTAGTGGTTATATATGAGGGAGAGATCATGGAATTCTACTCAACCAGAGCAGAACTCCGACGTATGGTTAGCAGAGTAAAAGCTTAAACACGTTGCAGGATTCCCAAAAAGCAAACCAGAGGCAATTGTATTTCATCCAGCAGAGCTTTACTGTTACTGCAGGCAAATGAGCATAATGGTCACAAATCCAATACAGTGGAACCTCGGTTTATGAACACCTCGGTTTATGAATTTTCGGTTTATGAACGCCGCGGACCCATCTGGAACGGATTAATTCATTTTCCATTACTTTCAATGGGAAAGTTTGCTTCAGTTTATGAACGCTTCAGTTTATGAACAGACTTCCGGAACCAATTACACCCATGCTTCAACCTGGACATTGTACCTAAGGGTCTTAGAATTAAGAACCCTCTTCAATCAACTTATCCCACAGAATATGCCAGAAAACTATGCCACACTTTATCTAAGAAACTGCTGAAACATCTTATCGGCGTTCTGTATTCCAAACAGAAGTTAATAAAGGAGGAACTCTCTGCACTGGAGAACTCCATCAGGAATCACCCGGCCTGGCAGAAGTTCCACAAGGAAAAACAAACCATTTACCACTCTCAACTGGAGTTACTGAAGAACCAGAAAAATAAAAAACTCTGCAACCTTTCCAACCTACAGGCCACCAATCAAAACAAGATCAACAACATTGTCAATCTTTCACAGCAAACACTCAGCCCAGCTGAGGAATCCGTCCTTTCACGGGGACTATCATTCTGCCCTGCCAAATCCCAACACATGATTCAGTTCTGCGGGGACCTGGAAGCATTTTTCCGCCGTTTACGCCTGAAGGAGTATTTTCATCACACACAAGAACAAGACAAAGTAGAACAAACTACATCCCCACAACACAACACCTCTCAACTTACTGGGGAACAACCATCACCCTCCAAACGCATCAATGAACAGAACATTGACCACCAACTACCACCGAAAAGAAGTTACACAAAAAGGGACTCCACATGGACCCCTCCTGATGGACGCAATACCACACTAGATCTGTACATCGAATGCTTCCGCCACAGAATCCAAACGGATGTGACCAGAAAACACAATCGCTTACAACAAAATCTAAACCATGCTGAAAGGAGAGCCATAGAAAATCTCAGGAACAACCCAGACATTATAATTAAAGAGGCAGACAAGGGTGGAGCTGTCGTCATCATGAACAAAACTGATTACATCCAAGAGGCCCACAGACAACTTTCCAATACTGCCTTTTACATGAAATTGGACTCAGACCCCACACAAGCATACAAAAAAGAACTGAACAAGATTATTAAGGAGCTACCCCTACACATCCAAGAACAGATCCTCACAAACACACCAGCGGAACCTCGGCCAGGAACTTTCTATCTTCTACCCAAAATACACAAACCAGGAAACCCAGGACGCCCCATCATCTCAGGTATTGGCACCATTACAGTGGGTGTTTCCGGCTATATGGACTCTGTTCTGAAACCATATGCTATCAGTGCTCCCAGCTATGTACGTGACACCACAGATTTTCTGAGGAAAATACAATATTTGAACAATCTTCCTAACAATACTATACTAGCCACTATGGATGTGGAATCTCTATATACCAACATCCCACACAATGATGGTTTACAAGCCATAAGGAACACCATTTCAGATAAAACCACAGCGGACTTTGCTACCAAACTCTGCCACTTTGTCCTTACCCACAACCACTTCAAATTTGGTAATGACCTGTTCCTCCAGATCAGCGGCACAGCCATGGGCACCCGCATGGCCCCACAGTATGCCAACATCTTCATGGCAGATTTAGAACAACGTTTCCTTAACTCCTACCCACTCAAACCTCTCCTGTACCTGCGATACATTGACGATATTTTTATTATCTGGACACATGGACAACAGACCCTGGAAACCTTCCACCAGACATTCAATGACTTTCACCCCACCATCAACCTAACAATGAACCAATCTATGCAAGAAATACATTTTTTGGACACTACTATAAAAATACAGGATGGACGTATAGACACCACCTTATACAGAAAACCAACTGACCGACAAACATATCTACATGCTTCTAGCTACCATCCCAAACATACCAAACAATCCATCGTATACAGCCAGGCCTTACGTTACAACCGCATCTGTTCCAACTCTACAGACAGAGAATCTCACCTAAGAGATCTACAGCAAACCTTTTTAGAACTAAAATATCCACCTGATGAAGTTAAACAACAGATCAACAGAGCCAGACGGATACCTAGAGAGAACCTGCTGCAAGACAGACCCAAAAAAGAAAATAACAGAACACCACTAGTCATCACATACAGCTCCCAAGCTAAAACAGTACAACGCATCATCAGAGATCTACAGCCTCTCCTGGACAATGACCGCTCCCTTTCTCAAGCTCTGGGAGGAAGACCTTTCATTGCCTACAGACAGCCACCCAATCTTAAACAACTCCTCACCCACAATAATACAACCACCAGACTTAACATGGACACTGGTACCAGAGCCTGCAATAAACCCAGATGCCAACTTTGCTGCCACATACACCCAGACAACACCATTACTGGCCCCAACAACATCCAACATACCATCTCAGGACTATTTAATTGCTCATCCTCTAACATTGTGTATGCCATCAAATGCCAACAGTGCCCTTCAGCTCTCTATATTGGACAAACAGGCCAAACCCTACGCCAAAGGATAAATGGACATAAATCTGACATCAGGAACCAGAAGACAGAAAAACCAGTAGGAGAACACTTCAATCTCCCAGGACATTCTATACAAGATCTCAAAGTAGCTGTCTTACTACAAAAGAATTTCAGAAATAGACTGGAAAGAGAAGTTGCTGAATTGCAACTTATCACCAAGCTCAAAACCATGGAGGGACCTGGTTTGAACAGAGATATCGGGTTCTTATCTCATTATACATGATAAGCGATCTTCAGCCATCTCAACCCTTGCTTTTTCATGCAAAACCATTTGCAGTCGTTTGCGGTCATCAACAGCTATCAGTCAGTCAATCACCCATTTCCACCACCCTTCTGAGTGATCCCCCCTCCCCATCCCCACCCCTCCCCACCCCTTCTCTACATAAGTGCCTGGAAACTTCCATTTCACTGTATCTGAAGAAGTGTGCATGCACACGAAAGCTCATACCAAAATAAAAACTTAGTTGGTCTTTAAGGTGCTACTGAAGGAATTTTTTTATTTTACTTCGATCCAGACCAACACGGCTACCTACCTGTAACCAGACCCATGCTTCAGTTTATGAACGCTTCAGTTAAAGTACTCCGCGGACCCGTCTGGAACGGATTAATCCACTTTCCATTACTTTCAATGGGAAAGTTTGCTTCAGTTTATGAACGCTTACTCCGTGGACCGTCTGGAACGGATTAATTCACTTTCCATTACTTTCAATGGGAAAGTTCGCTTCAGTTTATGAACGCTTCAGTTTAAGTACTCCGCGGACTGTCTGGAACGGATTAATCCACTTTCCATTACTTTCAATGGGAAAGTTCGCTTCAGTTTATGAACGCTTCAGTTTAAGTACTCTGCGGACCGTCTGGAACAGATTAATCCACTTTCCATTACTTTCAATGGGAAAGTTCGCTTCAGTTTATGAACGCTTCAGTTTATGAACAGACTTCCAGAACCAATTGTGTTCATAAACCGAGGTACCACTGTACATTCAGGATTGGCACTGTCCATAAGATATTCAGTTGCAGCAGACTTAACTTAAACTTATGATAAGTCTAAACCTTAACACCAAGCATACTATATACAGAACACCACACCAGAAGGAAAAGAGATAGAAAGAGAAAGTGAAACCCAGGCTCCTTCTGGCCCTACTTTTATAGCCAGCGTGACCTTGACAGAAGAAATAAGAGAACCAGTTTATACCAGCTGTACTCAGCTTCTCTGAAGGAATAACCCAAACATCATGAACCTTCTGCTCGTTTCTTTCACACAGAGAAGCTTCCAGAACCCTCTTGAATTCATAAGAATAGGAAAGATCTCTACACATCACATAAATACTTTCTGTACTAAGAAATGCAAACTGACAGGGTTGCAACTGTGAAGAAATGGAATATGCTGTGTAAATGTCAAGACTTTTAATGGACTGAGCTTTTTGAATGGAACCTGAACATGGTTGTTTCATCTGGGGGGGGGGGGGAGAACCCAAGCAGATTTTGCCAAAAATCTAGTTAATTGTTAAAATGCACCTGATTCCCACATCACCCAATATCCAATTTTCCTCAAATTTTCCTCAGCACAATAAGCACCAACAGGAAGTGATTACACATCAAATCTCTTATATATCCTGGTTTTGTCTATTTTCTATCCAGCTAAACCCGTCTATTTCTTCTTCACATAAAACATCTATTTTAACTTTCGTTTGAAAAATGTGGAGGCAGCAGAAGATTAAACTTGGCAAGACTGAAGTGTAGAGTTTTTGTATTTTTTTGGTCTTCCTTGATCAAAATACAAGGAAGTGTTTTCATTGTCCCTAAAATTATGCTGGAGATGTATGAGAATATTTTATTTTAGGCAGGGAATGTGATGGATTTTTATTGTCTTAATTGGTAGCATCTGGCCACACATTTTTGTGGTTAATGTTGTAGCACATTTGTTCTGGGTACTTTGTACTTTATTGGCCAGTGGGAAATGAAATAATCAACTCGTGGCATGATCTCAGGAGCCAGCGGGCCAGCACAAAATCTGTTTTCTTTGTTTTCTTAAGAAAAACCTTATTAATCACTTCATATCAAAAACTCCCATGCCAGTATACACATTTCAAACTCTCAGTAGAAAAGAGGGAAAACACACACAACAGAAAGGATCTGCACCATACGTTTTAAACTCATGAGTTCCTCCAAAGAATGCTGGGAACTATAGCTTGCCCTCACAGAGCTACAGTTTCCCAGCACCCTTAAAAACTATTGCTTCCAAGATTCTTTGGGGGAAGCCAAGCACTTTAAAAAGGGTTTAGCATGCATGGAGCCCTTGCCCCTTCTCCTGGTTCACACAACATGTAATTATTCTCCAGGAGAACTAGTCATAATTAAGCACTTTTACTTCCACTGATTGCAATGAAGAGTGGGGCACTTAGGTAAATATTTCCCATTGTAATTTGTCAAGCTGAAAAGTGCTTAATTTAGGATGGATCACTCCAGGGGCAGCCAATAGGAAAGCGGGGGGGGGCATCACATACCTATATTCCTAGCAGCAGCAGCACACCGGCTTAGCAGCAGGGATAGAGACAAGGTGGTAGGATATTGCCACAGTAGAGATAAGAAAACACTTTGTCGACGGGAAACTCCCCACCGGAGTTGAATCATATATCAAACAGATGGAAAGCTCTTCAATCTGAACAGGCTGAAAGCAAAAAAGTAAGGTTACCATAACTTCCGTCATAGAGCTTCATGAGGCTCCAATACTTTGGCCACCTCATGAGAAGAGAAGAATCCTTGGAAAAGACCCTGATGTTGGGAAAGATTGAGGGCACTAGGAGAAGGGGACGACAGAGGATGAGATGTTTGGACAGTGTTCTCAAAGCTACGAACATGAGTTTGACCAAACTGTGGGAGGCAGTGGAAGACAGGAGTGCCTGGCGTGCTCTGGTCCATGGGGTCACAAAGAGTCGGACACAACTAAACGACTAAACAACAACAACAGAGCTTCAGTATGCTGATGACAACGTAGTGTGCGCATGCTCAGAGGATGACCTCCAAACCATCCTAAATATCTTTGCAGAAGCTTACGAAAAGCTTGGCCTATCACTCAACATCCAAAAAACTAAAGTGCTGCACCAACAAGTACAAAATAACCCAGCTCAGTGGAAGAAGCACCGCCAGGAATGCTGGGTTAGTTCTGCTGGCAACATCCCCACCTCTTCACCCCTTCACTTATCTCCCAGTAAACCATGGTGATGCTGGTTCCGGGAGGCCAGGTGTCTGCTGCACCCCCTCCCTGCCAGGTGCTCCTGGCATGATCCAGCCAAAGATAAGCACTGTCCAAAGAATTACAATGCAAGAGATTTAACTCCCTTGCGCAAGTATCTTCTTGTATTTATGCTGTTTTTAAGATGCACGGTTAGCTACCCGAACAAACTGTTCAATATGGAAAACCAAAGAAGACCCATGGGCACACTGTTGATAGATAAATATTAGATAATAACAGGATGGGAGGAGAATAACTGGGTCAAGTTGGTTACCTGGAATAAGTCCTTTCTTGCTTCCACAATTCCCACTGAAGGTGGCATTGAGTTTTCTGGTAAGGTGACTCACCAATGCAATGAGCATTGCTGCATTGATGATAGTGTAAGGAATTCAAATCTGCTATAATTTTTGTGACTGGGCAACATTCAGCTTGGTAAATCTATGTTTGTTTAAAATGCACATAAAGTTATCTCAGAAAACCGAACAATTTTAATTTTACCTTCTGAAAATGCCAGGTAATTTAATTTAGTTTTCTCTACATAAAACATACCCTACTAAGCATACAACGGTACATTGTAATCATAAAACAACATTAAAAAGTAATGACATCAAAGAAATTAAAGCAATTTAAAGAAATGTAAACAATGTAAAGAAATGTAAACAATTAGAGAAATTAAAACAAGAAGTTCCACCAAGTTCATTCTAGGATATCAGCTGCCAACCTGCTTCTTGGCTTCTGATTTTGCCCACTGATGTAGATCTCATGCCCCTGTCTACTGCCTCTGTGACTTGTTTCACACACCTCTTTATAGACTAAGGATGACAGGGCCACTGTGGGACTTGCATGGGCCCATCAGAAAACTTCTTTACTTTACTGCATAGGAACCAACTCCTAGGGGCTGAGGTCCCTTCAAGCCCTCCAATAAATATATTAGTGGGCTGGGTCTCCCCAAAGGAGGTTCATATACCCCATCAGACCAATCTATCAGTTCAGACAGGAATTATGCACAGGGGCTGGTGCAAGATGTCTTCCTCGGACATACAGAAATAATCCCCAAGTGTCATCATCTCCACCACTCAAGTCAATGATCTTTTGGACACCAGCTCTCCTCTCCTCACTGTCATCTGAGCATAAGAGTGTCTGGATTATTTCTGATTAAGGACACAAGCTTGTTATTATATTTGTTCTTTGGCTGGTATTTCCATTGCTTCTGTTGTCAGTTTCCATGTCACTACAGGTGGGTGGATGTGTGGGCTGAATTTATAGCACATCTCAAGATTCCTCTATGGATATATTTAAGATAACATGATGGAAAGCCAAGAATTTAAATGCCAAGTGATTTGGATACTTTTTTTAAGACCTCATAATAGCTACAGCAATATTATCAAGGGATGGACTGAGCAGCTACCTCCATGTCATTTTGGTCTTGAGAATCAAATAAGTTCTCCTGCAAACATATTTTGGTTTCTTAGCTGCATGGCAGAAGAACATAAGACATGAGAAGAACACTGCTGGATCAAGCCAATGGTCTATCTAGTCCAGCATCCTCTTCTCGTGGTGACCATGGAGTAGAGCAGAACTGTCATGGCAAGTAGCCATTGATAGCATTGAAGGTCAGCAATGATGGAGTTGGAGACTTGTGATCCAGAAATCCCCATCCCATCTACCTGCCATGCCTCAGGTTCCAGGTGTTCCTTAAGATATCCTGCTCCCAGACATTTAGGTCAATGGACTACAAATTAAAATATGGCAGGACATTAGCTTTGAAGATGTTTCAGTGCTTGTAGACAATGTTTGCAATCCAAGAGCTCTGTTGCAGTCAACATTTTTACCCCTTACGGGTTGGTTCCCTGTACAATGTATACAACATATATTTGTTGTTGTTGTTCTTTAGTCATTCAGTCATGTCCGACTCTTTGTGACCCCATGGACCAGAGCACGCCAGGCACTCCTGTCTTCCACTGCCTCCCGCAGTTTGGTCAGACTCATGTTCGTAGCTTCGAAAACACTGTCCAACCATCTCGTCCTCTGTCATCCCCTTCTCCTTGTGCCCTCCATCTTTCCCAACATCAGGGTCTTTTCCAGGGAGTCTTCTCTTCTCATGAGGTGGCCAAAGTATTGGAGCCTCAGCTTCAGGATCTGTCCTTCCAGGGAGCACTCAGGGCTGATTTCCTTCAGAATGGATAGGTTTGATCCCCTTCGCCTTGTCGTGGCGAAGGGGCTTGAATAACACGGAGAAGCTATGAGCTGTGCCATGCAGGGCCACCCAAGATGGACAGGTCATAGTGGAGAGTTTTGACTAAATGTGATCCACCTGGAGAAGGAACTGGCAAGCCACTCCAGTTTCCCTGCCAGGAAAACTCCATGGACAAAGACAACAACATATATACAATGATGTAAAGCAGGGATAGCCAATACGATCCCTTCCTGGTGTGATTAGGCTGCAGCTCTCAGTGCATCTTACCATCAACCATGGGATTTGTAAACCAACAAGAATCGGAGGACATCACCTTGGCTAGTTCTCATCTTTATTAAAAGTAATTTAAAAATTGAAGGAAGGAAACAAATGAAAATTGGTCTGTTATTTACTGGCTTGGTTTTTGGTGGTCTAAATAGAATTGTTAGGATTTTTTTCTTTCAATAGAAGTTTTTAATGTTTTTTGGGAGGGAGGTCTAGATGTTCCTTGTATCTTTATAATTAATTTTGGAGACCATCTGTTGGGCATCTTCCCAGCAAACTGCATATCCAGATATCCTTGAGGGTTTTTTTGTTTTTAAAGTTTTCTCATGGGAGTCACAGCATTGGCTACCTAAGCAATTGTAGTGGGTTTTTTATTAAAAAAAAACCACCATTGTGTACGTCTTCCCACAAGTGTCATGGAGAAGTTGATGAGGTTTATTTGTGGGACTGCTTTTTTTTCTTTTTTTTTTAGTTTTGCACCAGTAATCTCTCGACTAGTGCCAAACAGCTGTTTTCAAAGAATGACCCCAAGATTCAGAGAAGCTAAGCTGAGATAAAATGTACCAAGTCAAGAGCATTTCCTCCAGAATTGTTCATCTTTCAACCATGGGGAAATGGCTGGCTCAGTTTCCATGGAACAGTCTAGAGGCACAAGGGGCTATCACTTTGCTGAAGCTAAGCAGGTTTCGGTCTGGCCAGTGCCTAGATGGGTGACCACCTGAGAACTACATATATGCCACATTGGCTTCCATGATGGAAGAAAGGTGGGATATAAACGTATTAAACTAAATAGATCTGACCCAATTCTGCACCAGGGACAATTGCCCACGCCAAACCATTCACATGTGTAAACAATAAAGCAGTGAAATAAAAAAAATTCCTTCAGTAGCACCTTAAAGACCAACTAAGTTTATATTTTGGTATGAGCTTTCGTGTGCATGCACACGAAAGCTCATACCAAAATATAAACTTAGTTGGTCTTTAAGGTGCTACTGAAGGAATTTTTTTATTTTGCTTCGACTCAGACCAACACGGCTACCTACCTGTAAATAAAGCAGTGGTTTGTTTGAACCAAATTATATATTGCTGTCTTGCCTGGCTATTCATCGCTTAGGGAGCAATGGGGCCTAGAAACATGATTCACTTTATCATCATCATCACCATCATTTATATTTTACCCTTTCTCCAAGGAGCTCAATGTTGTGTACATAGTTCTCCCCCTCCTCATTTAGACAACAGCCTTGTGAGGTAGGTTAGGCTGAGAGACAGTGACTGGTCACACAGTGAGATTCCCAAACTAATGCATGACCCAAAACTCACTTATCCTTGGAAACTGACATTTCCCTGAATTTCATATATTGGAAGAAACACACATGGATATGTGTGTGGATTTTGAGGTAGGCTTTGAAAACTGATTTGGCAAGCTGAACTGAAGACTGGGAAATGGAGAAACAGAGAAAAGCCATAACTGGACAGGTTCTTCCCTCCGTACTTGGCACACCAGTTGATAGGAAACAGTTTTCTTAAAATTGGGAGGCTGAAGACGGTTAATCTATACTGGGCAGAGTTGGGATATTGTGTTACCACTGCTGGACTGCAGCCACGAGCATAGTGCTAAAGGAAAAGGAACACACAGGTTCTTTAATCTTCTGAAAAGGTCATTCAGGAGCCAAAGCTATACTCCAGGAGGCGAGCAAAGACACAGAATAAAGTCTGCTATGGAAGCAGCATGCAGCCAGAGTTCCTGATTAACTTAAATAAAAACAAGAAATGGGCTGATTTCTCTTTACGCAGGTTGGAGAAAACAACTCACAGCAGTGATTCTTGACCTCCCTCCATTCACACTGTGAAAATGCATGGATATACTAATAATAGTAATAAAGAAACTTTGGTTCTTAATTTAGTCTTGAAATTCAAAACAGCTGCAAAGCCGCTTGGGATTTCTGTGTGAGCTCATCGCAAATTGCTTTTCCCAGTGCTGTGGCACTGCGTTAGAGAAATGTTTTTCAAAATATACATAATAACAGGGTTGATCTCCCAGTGGATGAAAGCTGTATTGCAAGCCATATAGAAAAGATGCCTGTTACATAGCAAAATCATTGTTCTTTATTTAATTATGTTTACACACACACACACACACACACACACACACACACACACACACAAGATCCCAGAGGTTCTGGGGCAACTGTGAACACAGCTTCATGTAAAACAAACATGGCATTCCAGCTCAGCCATCGCTCTTGGTTGAGAACAGAGACACACCAAGTGGTGATAATTAACTGTGAGCTAAATCATGGTTGGAGGGGAAGAGACGGTACAGATCTTATTTTAATTCTAAGAAAGCAAGCAGCAACAAGCTTTTCCCGTGCAAGCTTAGAGACATTGCTTTGCCATGAGAAAACAGGATAAGTTCCATGCAGTCATGAAAACAGTAACAGTGTGCCTGGACCACGGGATTCGACTTTGGGAATCAGCTCACTTGAGTTTGCAGTTTGGGGCTTTCTAGCTCAACTTGCTATTCGGGATCTGATTAGATATGTTAGGTTGCAGTCCTAACCCCACTTAAGGGTGGGTAAGCCCTACTGAATTCAATAGGACTGAATTCAATAGCCATGCCCTGTTAGAAACAAAGCACTGTTTCCCCCTACCTCATGCATTACAATGGGGAATATAAGGACTCAGCTACACTGGTCAATGACAACGTTAAAAATGTGTTATACAAATATGGCACCAGAGGGCGTTGTAGAGCAGCGACCCGCTGTGAATGGTAAATTGCATTGGGGCCCAAATTTTATAGCCTTTTTTAATAGTGTTTTTCATATCCATGTAGATCCAGCCTAAAAATGGTGCTCTCTCTCTCTCTCTCTCTCTCTCTCTCTCTCTCTCTCTCTAGATATATATTCATGAAAGTGGATGGAATTTGCAGGCACAGCAGGTCCTCCAGAGTAGATTAAGTCTTCCAACTTGCAGTGAGAAACAGCAAAATGTTTTTGTTTTTGGGAAACCCAGTCAGATGGTCAGGGTATAAATAAATAAATAAATAATAAAATTATCATTATCATTATCATTATGTTCAGGGCACTATTAAAATAAAAGAGACTGCCCACTTCACAAGGTTCCCCCCGCCAACCACCTCGAATTGAAAGGTGGCTACAGCTGCAACAGGGGCCAAGTGAATGCACTAGTGCATGTAAGGTTACTTTCGGTGGGACGTGGGTGACGCTGTGGTCTAAACTGCTGAGCCTTTTGGACTTGCTAATCGGAAGGTCAGCAGTTCGAATCCACGCGATGAGGTGAGTTCCCGTTGCTCTGTCCCATCTCCTGCCAATCTAGCAGTTCAAAAGCACGCCAGTGCAAGTACAGTAGATAAATAGGTACCTCTGTGGTGGGAAGGCAAACAGTGTTTCCATGCGCTATCCTGTTGGTATCTGAAGCAGTTCAGTCATGCTGGCCACATGACCCAAAAAGCTGTCTATGGACAAACGCCGGCTCCCTCGGCCTGAAAGCCAGATGAGCGCCGCAACCCCATAGTCGTCTTTGACTGGACTTTGACTTAACCGTCCAGCGGTCCTTTACCTTTTACCTTTACTTACCATGCATAAAGAATGCTTGAAGAAGGCTACCATCTCCAGGGATGAAGTTGGAAGAATGCAAGAGTTTCCATCAAGGACACTGAAACTTAAGTGGAGCTCAGCTTATATGTCACCAATATGTTCCGATTAAAGGAAGGAGTTACAAAAGGATAAACTACTAGGTCTTACAATAGCATGCAACAGCCAGAATGAGGCATATGAGAAAGGTCCACATCCTGTAAGACAGGGGTGGCCAACTGCGAAGAGACTGCGATCTACTCACAGAGTTAAAAATTGGCAGCGATCTACCCCCTTTTGGGGTGTTCAGGTCAATGCTGTTAAGCTTTTTTTTAGGGAGGAGGAAAGCCCCATTTTTTAGGGTTTCAGGTCAAAGTTGTTGAGATTTTTTTTTAGGAAGGAGGAAGCCCCATTTTTTAGGGGTTCAGGTCAGAGTTGTTGAGCTTTTCTGAGGCAGGAAAGCCCTGTTTTTGGGAGGGGAAGGGCTAAAATGTTGAGCATTTTTTAGGGGAGCCAAAGTTGTTGAGCTTCTTTGGGGGGAGCCAGTGATCTACCACAGACATCCAGTGATCTACTGTTAGATCATGATCTACCTGTTGGACGTGCCTGCTATAAGATATAGGTTACCTTGTTTGTTTGTTTGTTTAGATGGAATAATTGACATACTAGAAAGCCACAAGAAAACCACATGCTCCTTTCTGGGCTGTACCAGAAAGAATTCAGATGGGACTTAACCATTTTGGAACGTTTCGCAACATCAAATCTTTCCCTGCATCAAATCTTTCCTTGGGATACTTTGGTTGTTAAAGTGGTCTGGGACAGGCATCCCCAAACTTCGGCCCTTCAGATGTTTTGGGCTACAATTCCCACAATCCCTGACCACTGGTCCTCTTAGCTAGAGATCATGGGAGTTGTAGGCCGCAGTTTGGGGGTGCCTGGTCTAGGAGCTCAGCACTGGCAGGGGAAACAGGGACATTCTGGGATCAAATCAGAAGCTAGAATGGCATTTGTAATTCTGGGACTGTCCCTGGAAAATGAGGACACTTGGAGGGTATGCTGTTGGGACTTCAGTTGGGAAGCTTTGGGGCTTTCTTTGACCTTATGTGGCCTGTGGTTTTTGGCTTTACTGTTGAACCTCTTTATTTCATTCATTTTCAAGACCTGGTCATGCTTTTCAAGTAATGAGGCCAAAGCAAGTAGATTTACTGTCTTCTTTCTGCTGTGTGTGTGTTCTTTTGTGGGAAGCAGATGTATTTCTATGGCAGCTCCTTGACAAAATTCCCTTTTAATAAAGTGTGCCGCTGAACATTTTGAATGTCTTTGGGTGGAGTGCATGTGCTCAGATTTCTATGCCAAGCATCTCCCTAAAATAACATTTCTGTTACCAACTTCAACATATTACTTGGATGGCTTTCAGCAACACGGAATAGTTTTATGCTCATCATCTTTCACTTATTTCCATCTCTGTTGCTGCTTTATCTCCAAAATTGTATTAGGCGTTAGTCTTATTTCCACATAGCCACTGAGTCACGAAATTAAAAAGACATAGTCACGAAATTAAAAGACGCCTGCTTCTTGGGAGAAAAGCAATGACAAACCTAGACAGCATCTTAAAAAGCAGAGACGTCACCTTGCCTACAAAGGTCCGTATAGTTAAAGCTATGGTTTTCCCAGTAGTGATGTATGGAAGTGAGAGCTGGACCATAAAGAAGGCTGATCGCCGAAGAATTGATGCTTTTGAATTATGGTGCTGGAGGAGACTCTTGAGAGTCCCATGGACTGCAAGATGATCAAACCTATCCATTATTAAGGACTTCAGCCCTGAGTGCTCCCTGGAAGGACAGATTGTGAAGCTGAGGCTCCAATACTTTGGCCACCTCATGAGAAGAGAAGAATCCTTGGAAAAGACCCTGATGTTGGGAAAGATTAAGGGCACTAGGAGAAGGGGAAGACAGAGGACGAGATGGTTGGACAGTGTTCTCGAAGCTACCAACATGAGTTTGACCAAACTGCGGGAGGCAGTGCAAGACAGGAGTGCCTGGCGTGCTATGGTCCATGGGGTCACGAAGAGTCGGACACGACTAAACGACTAAACAACAACAACAAAAAAGCCACTGAGTTGACATGAACAGGGTTACACTGAAAGTTTCTGAGTTGTTAATGGCAATGGATACGTTGTCTTGTGTTTATCCATTTGAGCAAAGTGCAGTGACATGCTCAGCTGATGTTAATTTGTGGTTTAATTTGTGCCTTTTTTAATAGAACATCAGTTTCCCTGAACAAATTTTATTTTCTGGTATTAAATTATTGATTTTATGCTGGGTGTTGTATATTATGCTTGATTGCAAGGGAATTCTGTAAAATTGGGCGTACAATGCTAAATGCAAGGCTCCTGCTGTATACAAGCCATGTATCTGAGTCATTGATGGTGACTCCTGCAGATACCTCAGTGATCGGGCAGGGATAGAAGGGATTTGGTAGTCCTTGAGGTATCCTGCACCCAAGTTCTTAAGGGCCTTGTAAATTAATGCAAGAACCATCAACTTGGTCAGAGAGCAAACATTGAGGAATTCTGGCTATTCCATCAAGGCATCAGACCAGTCAAATTTCAGGTGGGAAGGACAAAGGACTTCCATGTTCTAAGCCAGTGATGGCAAACCTATGACATGCATGTCAGACGTGACACGCAGAGTCCTCACTGCTGGCACGCACCCCATCGGCCCATTCGCGCTGTTGTTGTTGTTGTTGTTGTTGTTGTTGTTGTTGTTGTTGTTTCCCCCCATTTGTTCTCCCGCTCCTCCTCACGCTACAGCTTGTCTCCGATGTTAAAACCCGGATCCTTTGTTGTTGTTGTTGCTGCTGCTGGTAGCCAGAGATTGTTTTTTAACCCTTTCTGTGCTGTTTTGTCTGGCGCTTTGGCAGACTATGTCGGTGCTGCGTGTTAGTTCCAGCAAAGGTATTATTCGTCATTTATTTCTGTTCTCTTCCCCCCAAAAAAGCGCAGCAGCTTTGGGGCATCCCTCCCCCCAAAAAAGCAAAGCAACTTTTGCAAACCCCCCCCAAAAAACCTCCAAACCTTTGGTCAGCAGCTCTCCCCAAAAAGCTCAACAATTCTGGGCAGTTTGTGATAAATAAGGGGTTTTTGGTTTGGTTTGGTTATATAATTAGTTTTTGGTTTATTAAATACAGTTATATATTACAATTATACATTTTTGTTATTTAAACTATAAATATCGTGAAATTATGGTTTTTTTCTCAACGTGACACACCACCTGAGTTATGCTCAGTTTTTTGGCGAATTTTGACACACCAAGCTCAAAAGGTTACCCTCACTGTTCTAAGCATTTTAACCCTGGAATTCTTTTTAACTGGGAATTGCAAGTGGAGGCTTAGCAAACAAAACATAATCTATGGCTCCCATCCCAGCACGATTAATGGTGCTACCATTTCTAGCAAAATCATGTTTTCCTTTCCGTCTTACTTGTGCAAAAAAAGAAAGGGGGGGGAGACAGAGGGGTGTGTGTGCAATATTAAGACTATTCAATGGACCATTATCTTCCCATTTTGCTTTGACCACAATTGGCCTCCTCTCCAGGCAGCCCCCCAACCCTGTCGTAAATGTCTTTCTCATAAACAATTACTCTTCAGTTCCAGAGGGGGGAATGAAAAAGAAATGAAAGCACTAAGGTACTTCTGGGTAGAAATGAAACCCTGAGACTCTTCTTTCAACGCCTCAGTATGTCATGTTTATTTCTTATCCCTTGCACGCATGCATTATTCAAAAGTAAGACTCAGGTTTTGTGGGATTCTGTCAAGGCATTGTGTTTTCCAGCACTGACCTGAGTTTGATGTGTTCGGGAATCTCAGAGCACAGTACAAATCTTCCTTTGCCGAAAGATGAAAAGGATGGCGCTGTGCTTATCGCGCATGTGGTCGGGGAATGCTAGCGTGCCTTCCTTTATTAGCTTCCTGGATTAAACTCACGTCATCTTTCTTTTCCAAAGCATTATGAGGCTCAATTAAAACCATATTGCCTCTGGCAGTCTCTTCGCAGCGGGTTAGGATCTCTAGTGTAAATGTACCTAAAGAATAGGTTGGTGAAGGGAATATTTCAGCTTGAAAAACAGGGAACCCTTGCCTAATAGAGAACGTGAAATTAGCAAGAGATAAGGTTATATAGCTGCTCTAAATGAGCAGCAAATTCAGTAGTCTCATGCATGTCAATGAAATGGGGCCACTTGCAGGAAAAGTAAGCCAGGATCGCTCTGGGTGAATGACCCAACTCGGGGTGACCTGGTGCTGCTTTGACCCAATCCAGCCAAATCCCAGGTTAACAAAAATCAGCCCTGTTCAGTTTGTGATCTGGGATTTGACCAGAACCATAGCAGTCTTTGCTCATATACCAAAGTACGCAGATCATTTGTTAAGTGCAGGGAATAGCAGGCATGTAAAATCTAATTCTCAAAGCTACGAACATGAGTCTGACCAAACTGCGGGAGGCAGTGGAAGACAGGAGTGCCTGGAGTGCTCTGGTCCATGGGGTCACAAAGAGTCGGACACGACTAAACGACTAAACAACAACAACAACAAAATCAATTTGAAGTACTTCGATACAGCTATGGGATGTGTGTGAATTAGGCCATACCCTTGCTGTTGTTTTGTTGTTTTGTTGTTTAGTCGTGTCCGACTCTTCGTGACCCCATGGACCAGAGCACGCCAGGCACTCCTGTCTTCCACTGCCTCCCGCAGTTTGGTCAAACTCATGCTCGTAGCTTCGAGAACACTGTCCAACCATCTCGTCCTCTGTTGTCCCCTTCTCCTAGTGCCCTCAATCTTTCCCAGCATCAGGTTCCACCTATATCAAAGAGATGCCAGAGAGCCAGTGTAGTGTAGTGGTTAAGAAGCATAGCTGCCAAGTTTTCCCTTTTCTCGCGAGGAAGCCTATTCAGCATAAGGGAAAATCCATGTAAAAAAGGGATAACTTGGCAGCTATGTTAAGAAGAGCGGTAGACTCGTAATCTGGGGAACCAAGTTCGCATCTCCGCTCCTCCACATAAGCTGCTGGGTGACCTTGGGCTAGTCACACTTCTCTGAAGTCTCTCAGCCCCACTCACCTCACAGAGTGTTTGTTGTGGGGGAGGAGGGGAAAGGAGAATGTTAGCTGCTTTGAGACTCCTTCGGGTAGTGATAAAGCGGGATATCAAATCCAAACTAGTACTCCTCCTCCTCCTCCTCCTCCTCCTCCCCCCTTCTTCTTCTTCTTCTTCTTCTTCTTCTTCTTCTTCTTCTTCTTCTTCTTCTTCTTCTTCTTCTTCTTCTTCTCATGCCTGTTCGCTTCATGCAGACCACCTCTGTGATTCACTTTAAGTGGCTGATGAAGACTTTTTAATTATTATTTAATCGTAAGTGGATAGATTTCTTTTAGTCACTTTAGGAAATTTCTAGTGGGGAATACAAAGTGAACAGCAGAATGAGGCTCTATAAAATGATGCAGCTTAATCACTTTTTTAAAACAAAGTCATTATGACAAGCGCTTGGGCTCCTGTCATATATATTTTTCAAGCTGTTTTTGCAGATAAGACTTATTCGCTCTCTAGAGGGGTAGTTGATGGACTGCTGACATACATTTCCAATGTAGAATTTGATGGATGCGGATATCAGCAACCACCCACCTAGTGGAAAACAGCCCAGGGGAAGAGGAGAAATAGTTACATTTGTATTTCTAAGTGGATCTGGACAAGAGCTCTGAGTTTTGGCCTAAAATTCACTTTATTTCCCCCCTAACCATCCATGATTCAAAAGCCTTGCTGAATCAAAGGTTCCTCCTCATAATTTATTTTTGTCCTGTCAATAAAAGTAGCAGAAGGAGGAAATCTGTCCCAGATCGTTAGATTGATATATAATACAAACATTCAACACATATTTGTACTTCTGATATATATATATATATATATATATATATATATATATATATATATATATATATGGACAGGGGACCACCTGTGGTCTGATGGTTTCATTCAGGTGGTCAGTGCTGTACCTGTAAAAACACAATTAAAAATCATATAACATCTATCAGAGCATGTTGCAACTGCTACAGCAGAGATGCCATGGTGTATCTGCAGCAGAACAACCGGACGACTTCATCTGCCCCAGCTGCAGCAAAACATGTCTCTCCCATATCGGTCTCTACAGCCACAGCAGGCGCTGTAACCTTCCAGAAGTTTGACTTCACCCCCAAAGGCGCACTCCTCCGTTGTCACCAGAGAGCTGATGTTTTACTTGCAGGGAAACAAATCAGGGCTTGCACAGTGCATGACCCAGCTCTGTGCAAGCCGCAGTGGTCGGCTGATTGTAATGTGAAGATTCACCCAACAGTGAATCTGAAAGGGGGGGGGGGGATGCAGAACTTATACTGATAATATATGTTGTTGAAAGACCATCTCTATGTGGGTTCCTGCCCTGCTTTAATGCAAGCTCTCCACCCATGCTTCTTCAGCTGGTATACATGCTGAGAACAAAATCAAAAACAAAGTAGGTTCCTATCTCCTTGTTGCTAATTGCTTTGAGAACAATGGTGGGAAGTAATGGTGGAAAGTTACTAAGCAGACAGATGTCAACTGAATCACACTTCAAGTTGACTTTGGACAAAGAGACAATGATTCATAGTGAGGCCGGTTTTTAAAACAATGACCAAATAGTTCTGTGACGTCTGAATATGCTGGGGATTGAACCAATAATTTTTACACTCAAATCAGTGTAAAAATTGAGCTTTGTCTCCCCTTTGAGTTTTGCCCCCCCTTTGCAGACACCCGTTGCTACTCAGAGCACTTCCTAGAAGACTTTGCCCAACCTGGAGTGAGCCCTGTTCATGTTCCTCTATCACAACGTAATGATAATGTAATCATAAATAAATAACCACGGTGCTATTGAGAGGAAAGGACATCCTCACCTCCTGGGTGTGCAGCATATCTGAAGTCCTGCTTTAGTATAGTACAGTCAAACCTTGGTTCCCGAATGGCTTAGTTGCCAAACAAATCAGCTCCCGAACGCCGCAAACCCAGAAGTAAGTGTTCCGGTTTATGAATGCTTTTTGGAAGCTGAACGTCCAATATGGCTTCCACTTGAGTGCAGGAAGCTCTTGCAGCCAATCGGAAGCCGTGCCTTGGTTTTTCAACTGTTTCGGGAATCGAATGGACTCCCGGAACGGATTAAGTTCGAGAACCAAGGTACCACTGTACTTAAAAATAACCCCCCTAAAATTATGTCATTGTTAAGTTTACATGCTGTATACTTATCTGAAAACCCTTTTTCTAATAGCCAAAGGTTTGGCAATGCGTTGACCAGGATGTACCGTGTTTCTCATATTATAAGACACGTCTTATATTTATTTTTTCCTGAAAAAAACACAGCATGGCTTATTTTCAAGGGATGTCTTATTTTTTAATTAAGTACCGGTACCGGTATCTGTACAGACCACAGACCTGCTCCCACCGGGTCTTCGCGCGCGGCAGGCAAAGGCTGCAGCCGGGTCCTGGGGCTGCGTGCGCGGCAGGCAGAGGCTGCAGCCGGGTCCTGGGGCTGCGCGCGCAGCAGGCTGAGGCTGCAGCCGGGTCCTGGGGCTGCGCACGCTGCGTGCTGAGGCTGCAGCCAGGTCCCGGGTGTCCGCGCGCAAAGGCTGCAGCCGGGTCCTGGGGCTGCGCGCTGAGGCTACAGCCGGGTCCCGGGTGTCCGCGCGCGGTGCGCAAAGGCTGCAGCCGGGTCTTGGGGCTGTGCGTGCAAAGGCTGCAGCCGGGTCCCGGGTGTCCGTGCGCGGTGCGCAAAGGCTGCAGCCGGGTTCTGGGGCTGCGCGCGCTGCGCGCTGAGGCTGCAGCCAGGTCTCGAGGGTTAATGCGGCAGCAGCAACCCTTCTTTGCCACAGACCTTCTCCCACCACCCGGTACGGCTTATTTTCGAGGTATGCCTTATATTTTTCCACCTCCGGAAAATCCCGCTATGCCTTATTTTGTAGGGATGCCTTAAAATATGAGAAACACGGTATTTGTATCCAACACTCCCCTTTGGGGGCCCTACTGATGTCAGAGCTACAATGCTGGTTGGACCAAGGCATCAGAGGCTCCTGGAGTGGTAGACATCTGAGCTCTTAGGCCCAAAGTATATGAAAGACTGCCTTGAACCCTACCAATCTTCTCAGCTGTTAAGATTAGAAGCAGGGCAGTCTCGAGCAGGTCGCACGCCCTGGCGCTGAGGGGCGGAGATCGCTCCGGCGCCCTAGCACCCTGCGCCACCGGGACTCTACCTAGAGCCGGCCCTGATTAGAAGAGAGGTTCCTCTTCAAAGCTTTGCTGCCCTCAGGAGCATGGTGGCCTGGGAGAGGGCTTTCTGTGGCAGCTCATACCTCCCAACAGAGGTGCATCTAGCACTGAATGCTAAAGATATATCTCTTTACCCTGCCCTCTGACAGTTGTTTTGTTTTGTTTTGTTTTGTTTTGTTTTGTTTTGTTTTGTTTCTTTTGTTTTGTTTTGTTTTGTTTTGTTTTGTGGGACTCAACCCTTTGGCTGAATTTATACCGTTCTCTTCTATTTGGGATGGTTTCATCATTGTAATGGTGCTCTCTTGGTTGTTCCACTGCCCTCAGAAGCTTGAGGGTGACAGCCCAGGAGAGGACATTCTCTGTGGCAGCCCCTAAATTATAGAACTCCCTCCCCACAGAGATGCATCTGGCACATTCATTAGCTTCTGTTCATTGAATGCATCTCTTTGCCTGGCTTTTGACACCTGGGGTGTATATTTTTTGGACCCAGATTATTTTTGACATTTTAAGTTGTTTTAAGTGGTTGTTTACATCATGTAATATTGTGTTTTAGTATTAATACTGTGTTTTACTTGTTGTAAAAGATCCCATGGACACCCTTCCCAGTGGCCACGGAACTGCAACCTTGGGGGTTATTTTTACTGAAATCCTGGGGCATTTGTATATATGACAACTCAATAGCATGCACTTTCCATACCTAAAATTTTACAGGTGGTGATGAGAGAACTGGAAACTGTTAGCATGCTTGTTTTACCATTTCTGAAGAACTGTACACATAAAAATAAGGACTTCCTAGGGATGGTCACCTAGAAATTGTTAAATGGTTTAAAAACTGACTGGCATTTTATCTATTCCACTACAGTGGTACCTTGGTTTAATAACAGCTTAGTTTATGAACAACTTGGATTAAGAACACTGCAAACCTGGAAGTAGGTGTTTTGGTTTGTGAACTTTGCCTTGGAAGCAGAACATGTTGAGTGTGTTCCATTTGTAAATTGAGTCCCCTGCAGCTATGGGAAAGCACGCTTTGGTTTAAGAATGGACTTCCGGAACGGATTAAGTTCGTAAACCAAGGTACCACTGTAATCCAAATCTTGCAATGCAAGTTCTGAAAAAAAAGAAAAAGAAAAAAAGTATATATTAGGGAGAAGTTGTGCATTTAAATGTTAGTGAAAATATCACTCAAAAATGCTATATATGGGGAAATGTCTTGCAGAAATGTGTGCATTATATAAAATTGCATATAAAATGTTTTTAGGAGAAAATGATACTAAAATGTTTTGTTTTGTTTTTGGAGAAAATGACAGTAAATCACAAATTGCTGCTAGATATGAAAAACTGAATTTGAGTATGAAGAAATGAAAAACTGAGAGAAGGAAGGAGGACAGATCCTTGCATCCCTACTGATGAGCCAATGCTATGGCTCAGGATAAAAGGCTGCCATACAAGCTTTTCGTGCAATCCATCTACTATATATTTTGGAAAGTTGTGGTTGTGTTGACTGTGCATTTGGCCAACTCTTAGGATATCATAATGAAGTTTTGCACGATGTTTCCTGAAATCAAGGAGCAGTATTTCCTCTGTTTTGAATGAGGAGAACACAGGAAGCTGCCTTGTATCCAATCAGACCATTGGCCCATCTAGCTCAGTATCACTTATACTGACCGGCAATGGCTCTCCAAGATCTCAGGCAGGAATTTCTTCCAGGCCTACTAGGAGATACAAGGGATTGAATGTAAGGCATGTAAGGCAGATGGCAGCTTCCAAAACTGCACTGATACTAAGCACTGGTTTCAAAACTGCCCCAATGTTTTGTTTCTTAGAATTCTTGAATAACACTGGGTATGAAACTGTTAGGTAAAGGTAAAGGGACCCCTGACCATTAGGTCCAGTCGTGACCGACTCTGGGGTTGCGGCGCTCATCTCGCTTTATTGGCCGAGGGAGCCAGCGTACAGCTTCCAGGTCATGTGGCCAGCATGACAAAGCCGCTTCTGGCAAACCAGAGCAGCACATGGAAACGCCGTTTACCTTCCCGCTGTAGCGGTTCCTATTTATCTACTTGCATTTTGACGTGCTTTCGAACTGCTAGGTTGGCAGGAGCTGGGACCAAGCAACGGGAGCTCACCCCGTCACAGGGATTCGAACCGCCAACCTTCTGATCAGCAAGCCCTAGGCTCAGTGGTTTAACCACAGCACCACATGGGTCCCTCATGAACTCAGGAAACTGTTAGCGTTCTAGAAATGCGAATAATGTTGCTTTGTTGATTTCTCCTCCTGAACCACATACTAATCTCTACAACTTGTGTTTACTAACAGAGAGCAATCACCTCACAGCCTTGTACCGGAAGGAAGAGACCATCCGCGTCTTGCGCAGTGGTGAGATCCACAGCCCTCGTTTTCCTCACAACTATCCCAGGAACCTGTTACTGACATGGAGGCTGCTTTCACCAGAGAATGCAAGGATACAGCTGGTGTTTGATAACCAATTTGGTCTGGAGGAGCCAGAGAATGATATCTGCAGGTGGGTTATGTGAAAGTGTGCAGAGGGGACAGTCGTGAAGCATTAATGGCATCAACACAAAGAGAAAAACAAGGCAAAATTAATTACAAACATATTATTATTATTATTATTATTATTATTATTATTATTATTATTATTACCCTGCCCATCTGGCCGTGCCTCCCCAGCCACTCTGGGCAGCTCCCAACAGAATATTGAAAACACAATAAAACATCAAACATTAAAAACTTCCCTAAACAGGGCTGCCTTCAGATGTCTTCTAAAAGTCAGATAGTTGTTTATCTCTCTGACCTCCGATGGGAGGGCGTTCCACAGGGCAGGTGCCACTACTGAGAAGGCCCTCTGCCTGGTTCCCTGTAAGTTCACTTCTCACAGTGAGGGAACCGCCAGAAGGCCCTCGGAGCTGGACCTCGGTGTCTGGGCTAAACAATGGGGGTGGAGACGCTCCTTCAGGTATACCGGACCGAAGCCATTTAGGGCTTTCAAGGTCAGCACCAACACTTTGAATTGTGCTCGGAAATGCACTGGGAGCCAATGTAGGTCTTTCAGGTGTTATATGTAGGTGTTATATGGACTCGACTTCCTGCTTGGCACATTTGGGGAGCTTGTGGGAACTCTGTTTCACTTGAGAAATATGGCTCCATACACCAAACATCCATACTATCGCAGTAGGCTTCCTTGTCCCAAGCAGTTGGATTTACCCCACCTGGGGTTCCCAACTTGGTGCCCTCAAAATGTTGATGAACCTCAGCTCCCATCACCCCTGATGATTGACTGTGCTTGCTGGGACTTATGGGAGCTGGAGTCTAACAAGATCTGGTGCTAACATGATGCTGTGTTGGCTATCCTTGTTTTAGGAGTTCAAGGACTATATTCAGACTGATACTATCCCCTCTAAGGTATGAAGTTGGGGCTTTCATCCAGGCTACAGAAAACTCTGGACAGCATCCAATACATTTTTATCTCTGTAGAGTAGTCAAGAAAGGAATGGAAGGGATAGGCTGTGGAATAGTCAGCTGCTTGACTAGGCTGATTGCCCCTATGCAGAGTTTGTTCTTTTTAATGTTTATTTTGAATAACGATACAATTTGGGCTCACAAAGGAGCCATAGCTGCACCGGCTGCTTTAGAGCTCTTTTGCTTCCTCAGAGTATTCAAAGCATATGGATGAATTTCAGCCCATCATAAATAACCCACAACGTCCTGCTTGGGATTGGGAGGCTTGTCGCCAAGGAGAGAGGCATGCCTAAACTTTCCCTTGACAGGCTTTCTAGACAGATCTACATGCTACCACATGTAGGATTTTTAAAGTGTCTAAAGCTATGAAGCATCAGGTTGTAGCTACTCGGCTTTGCCACATTGCTGTCCAGCAGTAACGTCTTAAGGGTATCCAGCGCTGTGGTGCAAGAATCCTCTGGCGCCCCCCCCCCCCACAGCGGCAGTAGCGCTTGGCTGAGGGGCGGAGATGGAGGATGGCGGAGCCTGGACGGCGCGCACCACCTTTCAGGGGGCTGGCCTGGGTGCAGAGCCCACCTCCCACAGAGGGGGCTGCACGGCCTCCCGCCCTGGACCGGCCCCTCCTTGGCGTCTCTCTCCAGTGGCCACTCCGGGACGTGGCAGTGGCGCGCGGCCATTGAGCTTCCACCATGAAGCAGAATCAGCGAGACTCCTGCCTAGAGTGGCAGCAGGTGCGTGGTTAGTGACTGGTGGCTGATAATGCTGAAACAAGCTTCCACAACAATAGTCTAATACCTAATTGGCCAGTCCATTCCATAACTGTAATTAACCATTAGAGTGTTACGGTTCCGCCTTCCTCCAAGCCAGCAATGTAGCAGTTGAGAGCCTTTCTGGCCCTCTAGATGCTGGCAGTGACAGACAGCATGGTAAGGAGACTGGAGCAGTGGCGTCGGCAGCAAAGGAAACCACCCTCAGCCACCTTGTTAGTTGCTGGGGCGAATGGTGGGAGCCGAGAAACTTCCATGCCTGGGCAAGGTCCCATCTGGTTCCAGCCCAAATTTAGGCCCATTTTATTATTTAACAGTATCATCATCATCATCAAAATCATCTTGTCTAAATTGCTTAATTAAAAAAATATCAATATACAATATTTACGAGCCATCTTTATAACCACATGCTAACAAGCTTGAATTAGTTCATTCACACTGTGAAATAATTAGAGTTGTTCTGAATCACGACCATGGAAAGGATGGAGTTGCTGCAAGCCAGGAGATGGGAACTTGTGGGTCTCTAGAGGATTCTGGATTATATCTCCCAGCAACCCTGCTCTACAGCCATCTTGATTCTTGTAGTAGTTGTAGCTCAACAGCATATCCAGCGCTAAGGGTTTGAAGCCAAAACCATTAGTGAATGTGGCCTATACCAAAGGAAAAATAAAGGAGAAGAGAAGAGAGAAGAATTGGTTTGGTTCTTATTGTATCATGTTGAAAAGTCTTAATACATTTGATTATATATATATATATTAAAAAGTGAATGTGGTCTATTATTAGACATGGCTTACCTTCACTATCGTGGCTCGAGTACTTTCAATTGAAAGCAACTTTTGATAAGGATATTAAAATGGGGGGGTTCGGTGAAATAAGTACCAGGTTCGAGAAAGAAATTCTTAACACTAATGACAAAAATCTCTCCAAAATGTACAGGTTACTAAGGGAACCCGAACAAGACCAAGAAACAAAAGATAAATATATTATAAAATGGGAACAAGACCTAGGATATACGATAGACTATACAAACTGGAAAGAACTTTGGGAGAAACGAATTAATTTTACAGCCTGTTATACATTAAAAGAGAATCTTATGAAAGTTTATTATAGGTGGTACCTAACCCCAGCAAGAATAGCAAAAGTAAACAAGAGTAGTAACAACCAATGCTGGAAATGTCAACAGGCGATAGGGACAACGTACCACTTATGGTGGTCGTGCCCTAGAATTAAAAAATTTTGGGAGATAATTCATCAAGAAATTCAAAAATTAATTAAGATACCGTTTAGTAAAAGGGCAGAGGCATATTTATTAGGAATTCTCAACAGCGATATACCACCAGACAAGATCAACATCTTCCTATACGCAGCAACAGCGGCTAGGATAACGATTGCGAAAGTATGGAAAGAACCTACTATACCAACGAAAGGGGTCTGGATTGATAAGCTCTGTGAATATCTCGAGCTAGCGAAATTAATGGACATGATACGCAACAAACCCAAAAATAAAACCAAGATCCAGTGGGAATGTCTAAACGAATATTTAAGAAAACAAGGAGTGGGAAAAGAAACATGGCTGTGTTTAGAATAATTATGCAGGGTAAATGTATAAAAGGTTGTTTAAATTGTTTTGTTTCGCAGTACATTTAAAGATGAGTGTTATTTAGAGGACAACTGTGTAAAACTTTTGAAGGGTTTATTTCTGTGTTCAGTGCGGTGGAAGTACTATAAGAAGTAATTTATGGAGATAAGTGATGACTGTTGATACAGTCTGTCCTTTTTTTTCTTTTTCTCTTCATTTCTTTTCTTTTTTTTTCCTTTTCCTAATTTCTTTTCTCTTTTCTTTTTTCCTTTTTCTTTTTTTTTAAATTCTCCACTTCTCTTTCTCTTCTCGCTGTATATTAGCCTTTTTGAGATTTTAATGTATGTAAATGTAATGAAAATTGAATCTATACATTGTAGATATATATATGTATTGTCCTTCTTTTCTTGCAATAAAAATCTATTTAAAAAAAAATAGACATGGCTTACCTTCAAGAAAGTTTCTAGATAATATTGTGAGAATGTACTTGTGGACACTCCCCACCCACCCCAGTGTAGTCAGCTTGATGGCGTTTCTTTTACAATCAAAATTCTACATTAATTCCTGGTTTTTTATGCAACGTTGTGATGTATATTTGCATTTATGAATCCAATTTTATTGCTGTTGTTATGCTATTTGCCACCATGTTGTTTATTCTTAATGTTGGTAGTGCAAAATTCCCAGAGTTCCCTGGGAAAAGGTGTTGACTGCTAAACCACTTTGAGAGTTGTAGCTCTTTAAGGGGGAATAGAGGTCCTCCAACAACCCTCAGCATCCTTTCCCAGGATTCTTTGGGGGGAGCCATGACTGTTTCAAGCGGCATGGCACTGCTTTAAATGTATAGTGCTGTGGCAACCCTTTAATGGAGGTTTCTGAGTAAAGGCAGCCTAAATAACTAGAATCATAGAATCATAGGGTTGGAAGAGACCACAAGGGCCATCCAGTCCATCCCCCTGCCAAGCAGGAAACACCATCAAAGCATTATTGACACTTGACATATGCCTGTCAAGCCTCTGCTTAAAGACCTCCAAAGAAGGAGACTCCACCACACTCCTTGGCAGCAAATTCCACTGCCGAACAGCTCTTACTGTCAGGAAGTTCTTCCTAATGTTTAGGTGGAATCTTCTTTCTTGTAGTTTTAATCCATTGCTCCGTGTCCACTTCTCTGGAGCAGCAGAAAACAACCTTTCTCCCTCCTCTATATGACATCCTTTTTACTAGTTAAAGACATTTCTTCTTATGGGTGGGGAGGGAAAATGGCAGCCACTGGGTATGGCCACTGGTAGGAGTTCTCCATGCCTTGCGAGTTTTGACTCCTCCCATCTGAATATGTTCATCCCAAATTTTACAGGCCCCAAATCTTGACAGCAGATCTTGGCCCGCTTTCCTCCCTCACTGTCCATTTAAATGGTCAAAGTTCCCAGGAACTCAGCTCTAGTCCCGTAACATTGCATAATAAACATGTCCATCCTAACTTCCAGATACGACTTTGTAGAAGTGGAAGATATATCCGAAATCAGCACGCTCATCCGAGGACGGTGGTGTGGGTACAAGGAAGCTCCTCCGAGAATCATGTCAAAAACAAACCAGCTGAAGATCACCTTCAAGTCGGATGACTTCTTTGTGGCTAAGCCTGGATTCAAGATTTATTATTCCCTGGTGGTAAGTAACACAACTGCTTGTTTCAATGGAGTGAAGATGGTGGCAAAAAAGAGCTAAAGGAGCATTCGGGATGGATGGAGCAGTAGTTCCCTTAGAGCAAAGAGGGGGGAAAGTTAGCCGTCCGTAAAAATTTCCTTTCCAAGAATATATCCCAGATCAAAGTAGGAGGACCATCCTCTGAGTAAATCAGGAGTTAAGGGGAAACTATAAAACTCTCTGTCATCCTCTTTAATAACGTTTTTCAACCCCTGCTATCACTTTGTGGTCTGGAGCGACAAGCTGAAAGCAGTGAAGAAAGGTCTTGAAGAATAAGATTGGGAACGGCTGCTCTTTCTAAGCAAAAGTGAGGTCAGAAAGGGGGAAATATACCTTCAGGGGTTGTAGCCCATGAATCTAAACAAGACACACACAGGTCATATACAATAAATGCTGCAGACAGAGCACAGAGTGCCTCAGCAGGCCGTTAATTTGGGATCTGTGGTTTTTCTGCAGGATGAAGGTATTGCATGCAAGGCTGTTTGCCATACTGATGAAACTGAAGAAGTTGAGGGAGAGGGTTAGGGGAGGAGGCAATATTTTTTTTTCCAGTGGACTGGGCAGATTTGTGTAGAAAGGGCTAGAAAGAGCCCAAGTGGCATAGTGGTTAGAGTGTTTGGCAAAAGGTGGGCAGAGCCAGATTTGCTGTGGCCACATTCACACCATAGATTTAAAGCACCATGTTACCACTTTGTTCATTATTCATTTAATTCGTACAATTTATACACCGCTTGGCACCTGCTTGGTCTCAATAGGCAGGGAGTTCCCAAGTGCAGGTGCTGCCACACTAAATGATAGAGTCCTTACAAATGCAGAACGGGTATTATTGGCATCTGTAGTAGTATGAGTTCCACTGTTCGAAACAGTCATGGCTTCCCCGAAAGAATTCTGGGAGCTGTAGTTTCTTAAGGGTGCTGACAGGAGACCCCTATTCCCTTCCCAGAGCTACAGTTCTTAGAGTGATTCACTAAGCAATCCCTCTTTCACAGGGAACTCTGGGAATTGTCTGCATGATGATTGATTGATTGATTGATTGATTGACTGGACACAGGGAAGCTTTGAAGATTTATGAACCCTACATTCTGTGTAAACAACTGCTCCCTTCTTATTATTTTCCATTTGGCTCATGATTTATCTATTTAATTCTTATGTCCACCCCCAAATGTCTATTATCTTAGAGCTATTAAAGAAATTTACATTTTTACAACGGTGCATCTGGTTGAACTTGGTTCCTACTCAAATCAGTTTGCAATCTTAAAGGTAACAGGACCCCTGACCATTAGGTCCAGTCGTGACCAACTCTGGGGTTGCAGAGCTCATCTCGCATTATTGGCTGAAGGAGCCGGCATACAGCTTCCAGGTCATGTGGCCAGCATGTCAAAGCTGCTTCTGGCGAACCAGAGCAGCGCATGAAAACGCCGTTTACCTTCCCGCTGTAAAGGGACCCCTGACCATTAGGTCCAGTCGTGTCCGACTCTAGGGTTGCGCGCTCATCTCGCATTATTGGCCGAGGGAGCCGGCGTATAGCTTCCAGGTCATGTGGCCAGCATGACAAAGCCACTTCTGGCAAACCAGAGCAGCACACGGAAACGCCGTTTACCTTCCCGCTGTAGCGGTTCCTATTTATCTACTTGCATTTTGACGTGCTTTTGAACTGCTAGGTTGGCAGGAGCAGGGACCAAGCAACAGGAGCTCACCCCGTCGCAGGGATTTGAGCTGCCGACCTTTTGATCGGCAAGCCCTTAGGCTCTGTGGTTTAACCCACAGCGCCACCTGCGTCCCGTTTGCAATCATGATTTAAGTTTACCTGTGCCTCCTAGAAGCTGTCGGCAAGCGGCAGTGTCCACATCCCAAGTAACGGCATTGACTGGCCAGCTAAACCAGGTGAGGATAGACGATGGGTCTCAAGCCCTCAGTGAGTTAGTGACTTGTGAAGGCAAGCTCTGGCCGATTGAGCGGATGAGACCAATAGTGGGTCCAATGGTCAAGAAGGCGGTTTCTGCAAGTGCTGTAGAGGGAAGTGAGGGGCGGATGGGGCTCATCAACCTAGGAAGGCAGCCCATCTAAGACAAGGAGACCTCTGATCCTCAACCTGTGCTGCCTTGCGAGGTAAGTTGGGGAGAAGAAAAGGCTGAGGAGTAAATCCTTCACAAATCAGGAGTAGAATCCCTAAGACAGTTGCGTGGCACCTTCTGGCAACTCCTAGAGCCAAGCTGGTGCCAAACGTGTTGCTCTGCTTTCCTTTGGACCACATCAGTGAGGCCAAGAATGGGGTGTGTGTGTGTCTTGTTATCTGGGCAACTCTGGACCTCCATAGACACTGCCCAGGCTTAATCCCCGGGGAGGTCACGTCAGTGTTGCGAGCGCAGTGGTTTGGTTTTACCCCAGAGGCCTACTCCATTATCTCTTGAGACAGATAGATGGATGCAAAAAAAAGTAATTGTCTGCTAAGCACCTGACAAAAGGGATTGAGGAACATAAAATTAAGTAGCATTATTGGTTTCCAGTGTGGTGAGTAGTTCCTGAAGAATCTGAGCACTGTTGGAGACAGGATACTGGGTTAAATTGACTATTGGGATAACTCAGCAGAGCCGTTCTTCTAGGTAAATTACTACAGCGTATAAGCCTTTAATTTGAAGGCAATTTAACAAAACAACAATTTATGATTTCCTTTCCCTGGAGTACCGCAATGCATAAAAATTAAGCAACGCTGCATTGTATGATATTTCCAAAGGACCTCTCTTACAATTAGCCAGCTTTATGAGAAACTGTGAGCAGCTAATATGGGACCCTGGGGGCTTAGGAAAAAAACAAAATATATAACATTTCAACAGAGCAGCTTTTTCAGTAGCAGGTAATGGATAAGTGATGTTGCTGAGCATCTATCATGCTGGCAGCGTGAACAGAAATAAAAATATTTTGCATCCTGGACAACCTTTATGAGAGAATCCCAGGAGCTGTAGTTTGTTAAGGGTGCTGGGAATTGTAGCTCTTTGGGGGTAAACTACAGAATTCTTTACGGGAGACATGTGGTTTAAATGTGTAGTGTGGGTGTGATTGTAACAATGTACTCTGAAACCAAAATAGCCTTTCTTGGGTGCTAACCTGAGCATAACATGCCAGTTGAGAGTTACTAGCTATGAGCGCATGGCATATATATAACATAGCGGCAATTAATTAATTAATTAATTAATTAATTTAAAAGTAACCTGGTAAAATTAAAAATATATAACCTATTAAAATATAAATAAAAACAGCACACCACAATTAAAAGCCCTTTCCTTAAAAGCAGTCAGTTCCCAAAAAAGTTTAAATGTGGGGTATGGTGGAGGTTTGAAGAATGTGAATTTGTGTGTTGTTGTTGTTGTTGTTCATGATGATTTTTTAAAAATAATGATTTGCCACAACAAATTCGAAGCAATAATCAAAGCAACCATGAAGGGAGTGGGTCTCAGAAAGCCAAGGCTATGATGCTGGGAATTTGAAAGTCATCTTTATTCATCTGAGATTATCTCTCTGCAAATTTCTGTGCGTCAAAGGTGGGTTACAATTACACTCAGCTCTTGCAGCATTGGCGATGAAGCTCCCCCAGATGGCATGAGAATTACCTGGGGTTGTCCCCTTACACATTGCTCTGATCTCCTGCACTCACTTCTCCATGAGTGCCATCCAACATCCCTCTTGATGCCAGCATCTTGGTCTACAGTCTCTCTCCCCTTTTCCTGTGTTTGTGTATCAAAACGATTTATGTTGTTTTCCAGGCTATAAACCTGCAAGAGAACGCTGTTAGTTTTTTATTTATTTATTGAAGCCTTTCTTCCCTTTTGTTATTTTACAAATAAGTTTAAAGCGTCTTAAATTATTAACAGACACCGAATCAATAAAAGCAATAATAAAAACAAATCCCAACATTCCTTTTTAAAAAAAAAACCACAAAAAACCCAGCATCATATAATAAGGAGAGGTGAAAAGAACTGACTGATCAAAAAAGCTCTCCCCTCTTTTGGTTTCCAGCAACTGCTATTCAGAAACATTATTGCCTTTGACTGTGGAGGCAGAACATAGCCATTGTGTCTTGTAGCCATTGATAGCCTTATCTTCCAATGAGTTCTTCCCATCCTCTTGTAAAGCCTTCCAAGTCAGTGACCATCACTGCCTCATGTGGGAGTGAGTTCCATAGTTTAACGATATGCTTCATGAAGAAGCACTTTGTTTTATCTGTCCTGAATCTTCCAACACTCAGCTTAATGTCTTACAACACTCAGCTTAAAGTGGAAGTCAACAAAAGAGGTTCAAAGACTTTCTCAAGTCACATCTTAAAAAAAAAAAGTAGTATAAACACCGACAACTAGGAAACACTGGCCTGCAAGCTCTCCAATTGGAGAACAGCCTTTACCAAAGGTGTCATGGGCTTTGAAGACACTCGAACTCAGGACGCAATAGAGAAACGTACTAAGAGGAAGGCACGCTTGGCAAACCCTCACTGTGATCAACTCCTGCCCAGAAACATATGTCCCCACTGTGGAAGGATGTGTGGGTCCAGAAGTCACTCCACAGTCACTTACAGACTCACTGTTAAAACCGTGTTCATGGAAGACAATCTTCCTTGGCTACGAGTGATCACCAAAGAAGAGTAGAGGTAGAAAGTTCTTCTCCTTCTGACACACCTCTCCTCTCTGTCACCTGGCTTTCATCTAGAATTCTACCCACCCATCCTGTCTCATCCAGTTCCAAAAAAACCTCACAGTTCACCCACTAAGTCTCACAAAGAAGAGGGTTTCCCGGAAACTGCTGGCATCACCCTATTGCAGATATTAATACTGAAGCAATTGGATGCATAAAACTTCAAATTGCCATGAAGTGCATTGGGTGACCTTGGGCCAGCCTAACCCAACTCTCAGGGCGATTAAATGAGGTGTGGGGGAACCCTTGAATTCCAGCAGAGTGGGAAGGTGGGATGGAAATGCAATAAATAGGTAATTCTGGGTGGTGCTGTAGAAAAGGCTCTGTCTTGCATTTCAACCAGCCATGCTTTGGAAAGGGGCAGGAAGCATTGCAGGGCCTCCGCTGCTGAGCACACATCATTGCAAGCTTATGGATTATTTCTTCCTCTCCGCTCCTCTTCCTCCATTATTGCAACTGCTGCAGAGTACTTAGCCTTGTATGGATGACCCTGTCTCAAATAAGCCATTACCATGTCTGCAGTTGCTGAATGGAAACTGTGTAATAATTTTCATTTGATTTTATTGGATCGGATAATCAAATAACATTGGCATAATTCAGCATTTGGCTTACGGTAGCGTAGTGTAATTTTCACTTTCGACAGAGTAGAAAAGGTGTGTTCGAATAATGCCCAAGGTCTCTCCTGTCATTGTGTTTTTATAGGTTTAGCAAGCGGTGCAGGTTTTACCAGACGTGCCAACTGTAGATCTTGCTTCTGATGTCAAAATCACTGTGGCAAATCAATTTCTACAATCCCCTCCCCCCAATGAAATTACGTCAAATGATTGCAGTGGTGTTTGTTATACTTAAAAGATCTATGACTCTTCACAGGCAACTGCTGAATCACTTAAGTCAGTGCAGATAACATCACGAGCCAGATAATAAACTGGAAAACAGACTGGATTTTTAATCAATGAGTTATAATCACTCCCTGGAAATGGGAAGACAAATATCATACCAGTCTGTGCCCTTAGAATAATAGAATCATAGAATTGTAGAGTTGGAAGGAACCCCAAGGGCCATCTAGTCCAACCCCCCTGCAATGCAGGAATCTCAGCTTGATAGTGACCTCAGAAGTGGATCTTAAGGATGTTTTCAAATTAGGGATGGGGAAGGTGAATTTTCCTAATTTGCACTTTTCAAAACAATACATGTATCAAAACCCATCCAGCTGTCAGGGACTGGGCAGAGGAAGAATGGTGGAGACCGCCTCCCCATCCTGACCCTTCCAGGGAGGAGGAGGAAGAAGAAGATAATAATTTAGAATTACAACAGGGGTTTGAGGGAGGTCACAGCTCAGAGGCAGGTGAGGGGAAAAGCTGGGAAATAATGGGAGCGGAGGAGGAGGAAGAGGAAGCACCAGGGGGGCAACAGCTAACAGACACAGTGTCTTTAGAAAGCATTCCAGACCCTCCCCTCCCAGAACCCGGCGAGCCTTGAAAGTAGGAGAGCAAAGAGCTCAGAGACAGAGGGCACATAGCAGCACCCATAGGAGACACAATGCAGACAACGAATGAGGAAGTGGGAGAGACGGGGGGGTGGAGATTCACTCGGGCAACACCATTATCCAAGAGGCTGAGTTCTATAGCCTCTCTCTGTAAATACTGAATAAAAAGCAGATGGTAAGAAACTTTTCCTTGTCTTTGCACATTCCTGGCAACCGGTTTGGAGTCACTGACGCAGCCTTTGAAATTGCAATTCCCTAAAGTTCGCAATGCAGTTCTCCAGCCAAACAATGTGTAGAAAAATGCTCATACTTACGTAATTTTAAAGGCTTGTTTACCCTCTGCCAGGGTTAGGCTGGCTCAAACATCTGAGTGTGTTTTGGATCTGGTGTAACTTTATGCTAGCTTAATTCACACTGTTTTCTTTTATGGCAACTTCTTGTGTATAGGTTAGCTCCCTTAAAGATCCATTTATTCTTGGCTGCCAAAGTTACCATATGATTGAAAAATGCAGTTTTAGAAAATGTGGAATTATGTACAAAGTAAATCATCACCCAAGTCTTGTAGTGACGAGAAGTAACCACTGGAAGATATTTACAGGATTCGGTCAAACAATGCAATTGTTTTAGAAAATTCCATAAGCTCTGGGCCTCTCTGCTTTTCATGTTACCATGATCATTAAAAGGGAATACAGAGCCCAGGACTAAAGATCTGAAAAAAAACTATTAGGACATCTCATTAAATGATCTCTCAGGGCAGAAATCTCTCCTATTATCTATTTCTTCCTTTCAGTCCAGTCTTGTTTTAAAAGCCCCAACAAACGGAGCTTCTATCACTCCTTCAGGGAGATCATCACGAAGAAAAATCTCACTGTCAGGAAGATTTGTCTTCAAAGCAAGCTTACATTTTCCTTTTCTTTAATGCTGCCGCATTACTCTTCCTGTCTTCGACCATTCTAAAGATCTATACTCTGTCTCTCCCATTCTCTACGCCCCCCCATCCCAACATTTCCTCTCTTCTCTCAAATATCCTTGAAGCAGCAAGCATTGCGATCGGTTTGCGAGTGGAATTTGCACTTGGGTCAAAAGTCGCTGGAAGGGCCACACACACAGTTCCATTTGCCTCATCTCAAATGCCACAGAGTTTCTTATGCCAGCCTGGCTTCACATTGGGACAAAGTAAGACCTCTTGTCTGGCTGAACCCAAGTCCTTCCCTTCACTGCAATGAAGCTCCCTGCCCCATATGCTAGGAAGCTGCTTTTTTCAACGGATGTTTGTCCATTGGAGCAAATGAGGCATTTATATTTCTACAGGGTATAAATAATAACAGCAGAGAATGGAAGCGCATAAAGTGAATGGAAAATTAAATAACACTCTACAAATGAAAATGAATGGGAACACATAATGATTCTGCTGCCTTGGGAAATCCCTAATGCTATTCATGGGGTCCCTATCCCTCGATGAAGCTGCACTTGCTCCTTTTCAGCCCTTCACTGTTGCGTCTTCTTGTAGTTGAAACTTTTTATCTTCTCATGAATGTCATCCTGGTATGCTCTCCTTGTCCAACGAAACCTTCCTCTTCTCTTTGGCCTTCCTCTCATGAACAGCGTATTTTGACGTCTGGCAGTGTACAAGAGCTTCCGTCTACAACAGGGCTTCCAAAACAGATTTATTTATACTTACTTTCCCCTTCCTCCCTCTGTGCCTTTTACAGTATGTGGTGCTTGCTAAGTTGTAAATCATGGCTCTGTGTACAAGGCCTAGCACAACATTAAGACATTGTCACCACCATCAACACCATTCTTCTTGAAGAGTGAATCCTTTGGAGTCGTAACTATCCCTATCCACTTTATTCAGCTCCTCCCAGATAGACCTACTCTGTCACATCATCATCATCACATTTATATATGACTTTTTCTTCCACGGAGCTCAAGGTGGTGTACATGGTTTCCCCCCATTTCATCCTCACAACAAGCCCATGAGGTAGGTTAGACTAAGAGATGGTGACTGGCCCAAGCTTCATGGGCCAGTGAGCTTCATGGCTGAATGGGGATTCAAACCCTGGTCTCCCAGGTTATAGTCCAACACTCTAACCATTATACCACTCTGGCTCTTCCTCACTATCTACTATTGGTTCCATCTGCTCATTCAACAAAACTCCCTTGGACCCCATCTACCAATCAGCAAACATTCCTTGATTCTCAAATAAGTGTGCAGCCCAATGTCACCCTTGGTACCAAGTCGTACCTTGGTTGTCGAACGCCCTGGATCTCGGATGCTTTGGCTCCCAAAAGATCAAAACCTGGAAGTGACTGTTCCATTTTTGAACATTATTTTGGAAGCCAGACGTCCGGCCAGGGCTTCCAAGGCTTCCCATTGGCTGCAGGAAGCTCCAATCAGAAGCCGCAATTTGGAAGTCGAACGGACTTCTGGAACGGATTCCGTATGACTTCCAAGGTACGACTGTATATGCAGAAGTTTATGCAGATTCAGTTCGTATTGATAGCATTTTTCTGTGAATGTCTCGCAATATACATATACATTTTTATAAAGCAATTTCTCCTAATAAAAAGCACCAACACAATTTTATATACGTTTTATGCTGCACTATATACATTTTATATATATATATGTTACTCTGCTAGAGAACTGCATTGCAAAATTCAAAGAGATTTGAATTTTGCAGAATGGCTGTGTTTTGGTCTGGGTATTTTTTCGTTAAGTGTGAATTAGGTGGGTTTGCCTTTAAATTCAAACTGAATTGGATTTCTCACCCATCCCTATTATTAAACGATGGTAGACTGATAACCATCTAGCCAGGACATGTAAATCACCCCCTAGGTGAAGCGCCTTTAAGCCAAGGACAGCAGGACAGTGGCTAATCAGTCTATTCCTCTTGTGGGTGATTTATCTCCTTCACAAATATGAGGAAGTAAAATGGTCTGCTTTCTCATTTTAACTGCAGCTCCTGGAGCTTGCAAGGGCCATCGTGGTGCTGGTTCAGGTACATTTGCCAGGTGCATTCAGAAAGAGATTAAAGCTAGGGAAAGTGTTTTTCCACGCAGCCAACCCAACAGTGCACATAAGCCAGCAACCACACAGGTGTCTATTCTTCATTTATAGAGGCTTACATGGCACTTCCATCCATAACGCGGAAGGAAAGTGTGAGAATATATTTTGGTCAAAAGCAAGGTTGAAACGGAGGGAAGGTCTTTCACAGGTAGGAAGAGTTCCATCAAAAACGGAAAGGAGAATGGAAATCGCCTCAAATTGCATGTTCGTTCCAGGTCACAAATGAAAAATGATGTATGTTACTTTGAGTGGGATATAAATGTAGAAATAAATACATTGATAAATAATTACATTAATAAATAAATCACAACAACTGCTCTTTAAAATATTGCTGGCAACAAGGGTGTATTCCGGCAGTTTGACTTTGAACAAAGCCAATATCAGGCATTTTAACACTCACCAAATACTTTCCCCACGGTAAAAAAAAGTCTTTGTTTCCTGCTCTTGAACTCTGAAATAGCATCCCTAGTTGAATTCACCATGATATCTGACTTTATATAATTTCATAAAAGAATGGGGGGGAATTATTTTTAGTTATTAGTTATTTTGGAGACCACTGTAAGCAGATGGAAACAAGAGCAGGATTGTGACTCACTTGCAGTGTAAAAAACATTATGGGTAATATGGTTGGATATAAAAACAGGAGTACAAACTAATATGCAGTTGTAGATGTTTTAAAACATTACTCCATGGACGGGATGGGGGGGGGAAGTCACGAGATTTGGAGAATCTCCACATATAGTGTTACTTTATCGATGTGTGTTTATTTTTTTATTTGTAAAATTAATAAAATTTCTTTTTAAAAAAGAATTCACCATGATATCTGCATCTGCAGTTAACTAAAACGGTATCTTCTAAAATGAATAATGATCATTTCTTTCATTTAAATATCTCTTTGCAAAACAAAAACAAAAAGCAAGACACAGATGTTGCAAACTAAATTGGAATAAGGAGATGCCACTCTTTCACACACAGACACGCATAAAAACACACACTTCCACACACCTCTTCTAAACATCTGGCTGAAGTCAGATTAACACAATCCAAATAAACAGTATTATTTCCTACTGTTTACAGAAAATCAGTAAGCAAAGAAACTTGGCAGAAGATCATCCTTCTAAATTTTAGAGACTGGAGGAGGGGGTATCTCTTGTTATTTGCCATTGTTGTTAAATTTTTAGGAAGTCTGCAGACAGTTCTTTCTTTTATGTTTTCATTTGACAATATATGTACCCAGCCAACCCTTAAAATATGCATCATTTTCCAGGAATGGAGTAAATTGCTTAGCCCTTTGCTGCATCTGTAAAATATTATCCACATTTCTGTCATATGTTTCCTGCAAAACTAAGTGGGGCCCACAGAGACAGAGCTTTTAAAATGTCGATGAACCATCATATGAGATCAATAAGACAAAGGAAACTTTGCAGCAAGTAAAAAACAGGCATGATCCTCTCCAAGCATAGGCAAAAACACTGTCCCTATAAGGGCGCACATATCCAATATCCTCATCCAGTCATTTGTGGAACACGCTTCAAATATTCATCTCTTTGGATATTTGTATCAAAGGTGCAGTAAAATGACTAGGACAGGGTGAGGAACTTTTTCCAGCCTGCATTCCTTGCTGGGCAAACCTCCTAGGGCCACATGCTGGTGGTGGGTGGAGCCAGAAGCTAACATAGGAGGAGCAACAAATGTTATTTTAGCCTTCGTAGAATAGGCTAGTTTCTAGACACACTCACATCCAGTCAAGCAAAAAGCACCTATCAGCATTCAAGGACACTCAAGGTGAATGTGAAGTAGGGGGTCATGATATAGGGAGAGAAGGTGTGGCTGAAAAGGGGGTGTGGCCTGGGGACAGCCCTGCATAGGGGTAGGGGAGCAATTTAATTCATCTTGCTTCTAAAGGCAACCTTGTTCAACACACACTTTCTGAATCAATATACAAACCAAGTTTATACTAGGGTAGGTGTAAATTAAAAAGCATATCCAACAACAACAATGAATTGTGTGATATTGGGGGAAATTGCTTTGCAAATATGCGTATATCGGAGAGAATTGCATACATATATTTATATTATGGGGAAATCACACTAAATGAGATGGGTGAACTTAAGATGAAATGTAATTAGTTTTTGTTGTTGTTGTTGTTTATTTGGAAAATTCAATAAAAATTATTTTTTAAAAAAAATGCCAATGAATTTTCATGAGGACTAAAATTGCAAACTGGCGTGGAAATGTAGAGAACTGAACTGACAAAAGGAAAAATTAAAAAATGAAGGGAAGTCAAAATCAACAGCTTAAGCTCTTCTTAAATCAATGGGGACTACTTCTGAGTAAATGCATGTAGGATTGCGCTGTAAAAAATATATGCACACATTTTCCACGAGAAGAAAAAGAAGATGTCCTGCCACATAGGATTTAACCAGCTTCAACAGTATCTAGGGAAACATGAGGAATGCTTTGTATTTGTAAAAACTGTGAGTGGTATTCAATGCTTGTCCTACACAGACTAGACACATTGAAGTTAATGGGCATGGCAAGCTTAGGTTCATTTATTTCAGTGGGTCTGCTCTGAGTAGGAGTTAGGTGAGTACAACCCATTGCTTTGAAACACAGAAATAAATTTAACTCTCCGGGTAAACACTTCTCTATCCCAATCTCCAATATTAGCAGACTACTGGGAAGGTCATGTTATATTGCTTGAGAAACACTTCCCCCCTTTAAACAACCACAACGGAACATACAGAGCCCTTATTTACAGGTCAGCGACAAAATGTCACCCCTCAATGTCAAGGGAGGAAGGATGTGGGAATGACCACATTACTTCACCCACCCTTCAGTTATTAACCTCCCGTAAATTCTGAAGGGCTGTTTGTCTGCTCTGCTGTAGTCAGGAAAGACTACTGAAGCATCCACTAGTCTTTCCTTTCCTTTCCTTTCCTTTCCTTTCCTTTTTTGCAATTTCACTCAAGGCATCTTCTTGTTATTACCAACGAGGCTGATTCTGAAATCTGCCAGTCAGCATGGCAGAAGTTCACCAAAGCCCTCTCAAGGGCACTGGACTTTGCACTGGGAATAAAGTGAGATTCTCAGAGCCAAGGGGAAAAGGTGAATCAAAGGGCAGAGATACATCTTCTGTGCATATGGGGAGAGGTGCAGTTTAGTTCACGTGTAAAATTTAACTAATTTGCAATTTGTGGACCAAAACACAGTCCATCCTATGAAATTCACGCTCCTCTGAATTTTGCCATGGAGCCCATTACACAGGAAATGTGCACGCACACACACACACACACACACACACACACACACACACACACACACACAAAGTTTGTCATTGGTATGAGCTTTCGTGTGCATGCACACTTCTTCAGATGCACGCACACGAAAGCTCATACCAATGACAAACTTAATTGGTCTCTAAGGTGCTACTGGAAGATTTTTTTTTAATTTTGTTTCGACTATGGCAAACCAACACGGCTACCTACCTGTGATGTCCAGGGGTCCTTTACCTTTTACCTTTACCCTGGCACAACTCTCTCATCATGGCTCAGTTGGGGCTCAGCTGAGACCAGCAGATCTTATGTTGCCTTAAGTCCTGAAAAAGATATATTCTGGGGCCGTGGCAGGGACAAGCAGGGGTACTCACAGAGAACTCACTCTGTTCAGATCGGTCACGTGACCCGGCAACCAGGTGACCCTTCCACCAGTAAAAGCAGTGAATTAAGTAAACTCCATTTTGAAAAGCTAGCTTTCCTTCTGCCAGTCTCGAGCAGCAGCAGCTCTGTTCCTGAATAAATTTGGATGTGGTGTACATTATGCCAGCTTAATTTAAGCCATCGTAAATTACGCTGGCTTCCCATAGTTAGAATCGTCCCCAAGCCACGCATTTGGACATCCTTCTCCTACTAACATAATAGCAAGGAGCGGGAGAGGTGCAGACCAAACTCGCCTACTACTTAAAGCCATTTTGCACCTTTCACTTTTCATAAACAGACAAACCAGTCTCAGACTGACCTTGACTGTAATTACAGCTGAAAACCTTCATGTTTCTTTGACAGAGTTTGGAATATCATGCACTCTCTCCTATTATAACAAGTGACTATGTCAGAATGGATCTGGAGGCACCCACTACATCATTGTGCCCTGTTATTAACATAGTCACCACCAATAATGGAATTATAGCTAGAGATGTATTTTGGCAGGCAGCCACACATTTTCTTCCTCTGTGGCTCCTGGTTATTTAAGGCTCAGCTCAGGCATTGTGTCTTGAGAGGGAGAGGAGCTCATTGATTTTCAAAGGTTACACCTGAGCCACAGGTCCCCACGTGCCATTTTGCAAACTACTTTTCACATTTTCCTCCATTCCAAAAGATGGTTTTTTTATAGGGATCGGTGAGGAATTTGATCCTTGTGGATTCCAAAATGAAGTGACCCAATTCCCAATATCCAGCCAACTGGAATTTAGTTATCCACTAGCTTTTCTGTTTTCAGGATGTTCTGATGCTATTCTATGCTATATAATATTGTATGCATTTTAAGAGTGGATCCTTTTAGAAAAGCCTATGCTGAGAGAAAATGCATTCAGAAATGAGTTTTGTGGTTGAAAATGTGTTTAAAAACATATATTTAGCTGCCTCTCCCAGCCCCAAAATGGAAAGACGACAAGATACCAACAAAAGAAGAATGGCAAGCCAAACTTATGGAATATGCAGAAATGGCGAAACTTACAGGAAGAACCAGAGACAATGACAATGAAGATCTTTTAAAAAGACTGGGAACCCTTCATGTTCTACCTACAGAAATACTGTAAAGAAATGGACTCACTGGCAGGGTTTGATTGAACACTTACAACTAAGAAAACAAGTTCAAAAGTTAAGAAACAATAATATGAAATGTAATTGAGTGTAAGAGGTAACTAGGAAAGAAGATTTGGTATAAAATTGATAAGAAAATAAGAGCATTTAGATGTAGGATCATAAAAATAAAACAATTAAGCAGAAGTAGTAAGTATTTTAAGAACCAGAAGGGGAAGGGGAATATATGATTAATGTTATATTGTGTCATGTGGTTGAATATTAAATTGTAAAATTCAATAAAAACTTTTAAAAACAACAACAACATTTATTTAAATGCAGTGGTGGCTAAGTCCCTTTGGGAATGGAAGGCAGGAAGACTGACAGTGAAAATTACCAGCTGAAATAAGAAAGGTGCTTCATGATGTTTAGGCACCTACTGAAGACATTTTTGTTTACAAAGAATTTATCCAAGGAATATCGATTGCAGATCTGCAGAAATTGTTTTATTAGGCTGGATCCAACAATCTTTGTGCACTAGACAAATATTTGCCCGCAAAGAGCAAGGGCTCTCATGCCAGCAGACAGGTGACTCTTAATGCTAAACAACAGAGGCATCCTATGCAGCAGTTGCACTAGTGGAAACTGGTTGTGCAACAGGTTGCACACTCTGTTGTGCAAAGAAGTTAACCAGCAAGCTGCCTGTGTGTTCTCTCATGCAGCAACGTTCTGCTGGTGCAAAACGTTTCACAAGTGGAACAAGTATACCACTACATGACTTTCATTTGCATTATATTAGATGCAACCCAATGCTTTCAGAATTGGGGAAGAATGGAGCAAAGTCTTATGTTATGAATTGAAATGCCCAGTGACCATATAGTTCATCCTATCTATCTATCTATCTATCTATCTATCTATCTATCTATCTATCTATCTATCTATCTATCTATCTATCTATCATCTATATCTATCTATCTATCTATCTATCTATCTATCTATCTATCTATCTATCTGACATGTACAATAATGTTGTGACTCTAATACCTGTCCCCCCCTCCTTTATTTTTCTTTTCGATCTTCAGGATGATCTCCAGCCTGCTGCAGCTGAAACCAACTGGGAATCAGTCACAAGCCCCGTCTTGGTAAGTAAAATGTGAAATTTGCATTTTAGAGAAAGAATTGAATTCAGGTGTTGTTTTTCCCCCCATAATTTTTTAATACCTATACTGTAACATAGGCATCTCTGGGTGGTTTTCTGTACCTTTTTAAAACTTGGCTGAATCTCTTTGCTAGATACATACCGATGGACATGTGCAAGTTCATTCTGAATTAGTTGTTATCTCTCTGGAGAATAAGAACATCACACAATGGCTTGGCACTCATTAGAAGGGAGCTGCCAATGTTTGCTACCGAGGAGCAACCCATTGAAAGTTGCTGAATAGCAACAGTGAGGTCAATAGCCTGGCAAGTCTTAACCTTGTCCCATTAAAACAGTTCTCCTTTGTCTTCTTCTCTGGATGCAACGCTCGAGTCACAATACGCTTGGCAAAAAGCTTTTTCTCCTGAAACTGGTAATTCTCTCTTTGCGGAACAAGCTCGAGTTTTGTTAGGCTGCCACTTATTCATTTGCTTTTTCCTATGCATCTGCCAGGGCCAGCAGGTTATCTTAGGGTCTCTGTGAATGTTCTCTTGACTTGTCCTTCTATTGCAGGAGAGCTGAGCTTTCATTTTGCTGCATAATAATTGAAATAGGGGGGATCTATCCTTTCATAGGTGAAGGTTTTATATAAAATAAAAGCAGCCTTGTACAATAGGGCCACTGTTCAGTTGCTGAGCATCTGCTTTCCATACAAAAGCTCTCAGGTTCAGTCCCCCGTCAACTCTACCCCAGTCCCCTGTCTGAAACCCTGGAGATCTCTCTCGCTTACTTCAAATCCCTCTTCAAAACTCAGTTTTTCCATGAAGACTTTGGTACAACCCTTTAATTCCCACACCCCACTATAACCAGACCTAACTGCGTGCAGTTGAAATAGTCAAAGTAGGCTTCTGTTTATCCCAGTGTCCATTTCCTTCTCTGAGAGCCACTGAGAGCCAGTGTGGTGTAGTGGTTAAGAGCGGTAGACCCGTAATCTGGTGAACCGGGTTCGCATCTCCGCTCCTCCACATGCAGCTGCTGGGTGAACTTGGGCTAGTCACACTTCTCTGAAGTCTCTCAGCCCCACTCACCTCACAGAGTGTTTGTTGTGGGAGAGGAAGGGAAAGGAGAATGTTAGCCACTTTGAGACTCCTTCGGGTAGTGATAAAGTGGGATATCAAATCCAAACTCCTCCTCCTCCTCCTCCTCTTCTTCTTCATCATCATCTCTGGTCAAATGTTGCTGTCAAATGTTGGTCAGGGACTTATCCTCTTTTACTTTGTAAAGTGCCATGCTTACACCAATGGCACTACTTAAATAACACATGCAAACATAGTTACAAGTAGATAACCATGTTGGTCTTCCGTAGTCGAAACAAAATAAAGAAATTCTTTCCAGTAGCACCTTAGAGACCAACTAAGTTTGTCATTGGTATGAGCTTTCGTGTGCATGTGCACTTCTTCAGATACACTGAAACAGAAGTCACCAGACCCTTACATATAGTGAGAAGGTGGAAGGGGTATCACTCAGAGGGGTGGTGGGAATGGGTGATGGGCTGATAGGTGTGGCAAACCTGTTGACGACTGTTAATGACTGCAATTGGTCTTACAGGAAAACCTAGTCAGCTGGTTAACTATGATCTTATATCTGCCTAGAGACAGATAGTCAGGTCATGGTGCCCATAGCAGTGATCAGAAAAGTAATGACCACTGGGAGGCGTGCTGAGAGAAGAAACACCATGGTGCATCTGCAGGAGCACAACCAGATGCCTTCATCTGCCCTGGCTGCAACAGAACATGTCTCTCCCATATTGGTCTCTACAGCCACAGCAGGTGCTGTAACTCCAATGGTTTGACTTCACCCTCAAAGGTGCACTCCTCCATTGTCTTCTGAAACAGACGGATGCAAACCATAGATAGATAGATAGGTGATAGATAGATGATAGAGTTTGCTTGTGTCTGTATGTGTTTGCATTTACACACACAAAACATACATATATTGAGGATGCAGCCCTTGTTTTTTGCAATGTACAATATTAGCCCTGTATGAATACATTCTATGAACCAGATCTGGGGGAAAGTTTTATTTGAGATGTTTGTCACTTTCTACCTGCGTTTTTCAAAGCACACTGCACTGTATGTCACTCTTAGGGCGTTTCCTATCACTCTGCGTCAGTGACCGACCCTACTCTTACGGCAGAAGCTCTGGATCAAACCGTTGCTGGGTTTGACACCGTGGAGGAACTCCTCAAGCACTTTAACCCAGACACGTGGCAAGAAGATCTCGAAAGTCTGTACACAGATACTGCCCCACATCGAGGTAGAAGTTTCTATGAAAGGAAATCGAAAGGTAGGAAGAAACCTGTTGAAACTTTGGTATGCAGAGTGCGGCTTGTGGATTTTGCTAGAGGGTAGCCTTTACCTGTTGCAATCGTGCACTCAAAGATCCTTTTAGAGTAAGAAAGTGATGAAGTTGTTTTATACATAACTTGGATAGGAAATGTTTTGAGTTCTAAGATGGCTAATCTAAAGAAGACAAAGATCACCATGCTTGTTCTTTAGTTTTCAGAGGATAGATCCAAGACCTCTCATCTTCAGATCTGAGAGAGAAGTGGGAGGAGGAGGAAATTGTAAACAGATTAGGGAATGGCAATTTAAATTGGTATGCAGAGTTCAGTCACAACCTGAGAATTCAGTTCATGAGAGAATACATTTTGACAAGAGAACATCCTCAGCAAACAGCTGAGAGATTCTCCTATCGGGGGAATTATTACATTGACTTCATTACTGTGTTGTGTAAACCTGGGTAACAGTTAACAACAATGAAAGCACCAGACAGCATTTTTACTGCACATTAATGCATTCTGGGGAAGTTTAATGGGATTCAGGCTTTCTTAGCACTGAACTGTATTGTACTGTTGCAGCAGCTTTTCGGGAAAAATAATTAAAATTAATGGCAAAATTAGCAGGATGTAAGAGATAAGAAAAGCCGTTCTGTTCTCTGGAGAGGTCACTTCCTGGTTCTCATGGAGAAGCCGTTTTCAATGGAGCCCAGCAACGAAAGCACGCAACTGTATTGAGGCAGCACCGGGGTTGAATTTTTGCGCCCCTAACAATTTTGCACCAGGGGGAACAACCCACGTGCCCCACCCCCACCCCCATGCTACACCACTGGTTCTGACATTTGAGGTTTCTGCTTTGAGCTGGGTTCAGATTACTTGGTTTTCCCATGATGACTGCAATATGCAGAGTTAACTTGCATTTCTGAATGGCCCTGCTGTGCATGAATTCTCATGACGCCCCACATTGAATGCAGTGAGTCTCAGTGGAATCAGCTCACACACTTAGCATAAAAATGGGTAAGCAGAAAGTGAATCAGAGGCCTTTGAGTGTTCCACACTACTATTGGAACTCCTCAAGGGATCACGTCAGAGACCAGGCTGAGGAGTACTGCTCTGATAAGGAACGCTGGGAGCCTTCCCCACCCCCTGCTGCTGACCAGGATTCTGAAGCTGCCCAGGAGCAGAAGCAGTAGTATAGATTTGGAACAGTGGTTTGCAGAGGGGCATAGTTCTGAAGACAAAAGTTGGGATTAACTGGGGAGTGAACAGCAAAGTGGAGAAGAACTGGAAGAGAGAGAGCTAACAGACTCTCTCTCTCAGTGGAAAGTGTCCAGCCTATCAGTCCAAGAGCAGATAGGTAGAGCAGATAAGGTGGCTACACAAAAAGCAAGGTGGTTGCGAGATCAGGTTGCATGGTGCAGAAGTGACATGGGGGGGGAGTGGGTGGAAACCTTAATTGGGAACATCTTCATTCCAAGAATGGCTGCTTTGTTCTTTTGCTGTGGTCATTTAAGACTCTTTAAATGGTAAGTGACTCTTTTTGCTTTGTCCTGCTTATCTATGGCCAAAAGGGGGGGCAAGTCCCCCAAAGCCTGACAGATCATCTACCACTTCACTCCTTCCCTGATTCTGGATTGCTCCCTTATTGGCCACCATTTCACTCCACAAGTCACTTAAGAATTGCATTGTCAATGTATCTCTCCCACAATACTAGAACTCAGGGTTGTACTATGAAGCTGAATGTTGGAAGATCCAGGACAGACAAAAGAAAGTACAGTGGTACCTCAGGTTAAGTACTTAATTGGTTCTGGAAGTCCATACTTAACCTGAAGCATACTTAACCGGAAGCGAACTTTCCCATTGAAAGTAATGGAAAGTGGATTAATCTGTTTCAGACCGGTCCACGGAGTACTTAAATTGAAAGTACTCAACCTGAAGCGTACTTAACCCAAGGTATGACTGTACTTCACACAGCGCATACTTAAATTATGGAATTTGTTTCCATAAGATGTAATGATAGCCACCACCAGGTGGTACATCCAACTCTACAATTCTATGATTCTATGAACAACTCACCAAACACAATCTGGACATCTATAATCATTTCTCCAGAGGACAAATGTTTTTTGGCTGAACTTTGAAGCCAGTTGTTTTATATAAGCCACAGGTGTCCTTAATTACCAGTAGTAACTCCCCTTCTTCTTGCCCTCTGCCGCCATGTTAACTGTCCCGCTGTATATTAAGGACTGGGATAATCATTTTTATCCATTGCACTTAGAAGAACATCTGGCGTTAGCAACTGTCAGAGCAGGTGGTTTTTATGGGCTGCCAACATCTCACCAATTTTCATTACGTAGACCGGGTGGTTAAGCATTTTAATTGTAGTTGAATGAAATGCATGATTCTGTATCATGCACCCGCTTCCCTTCTTCTTAAGTACATCCAGTTGCAAAAGCTTGACATCAGAAGTGCATCGGTTGGGAATCACTCACTAATTTATCAAATTGCCCTATCGCTCAATAGAGAAGCTCCCTGAGCAGTTGATTTTTAAAAGCAAACAAAAAGAAAAAATAAGTCAATGATGTTTGTGGGGTCAGAAAACCAGAGGGAAGAGAAGTGGAGTTGCTGGGAACCTGAATTCAAGATTGCAGCATTTTCTTGCAGGTACCCCTTGTTGTCCTGTATTTTGTTTTGTGTTCACCAAACCACTCTGATCTTGACAAAAGTCTTTTGGAGACATTCAGCACATGGATGTGCTATAGGATTGTGACCACATTGGTCTACTGTTGCCTGTGTTGGATATCATGCTTGCGTAGGAGCCTACCTGCATCTTCTTCTTTGGTGATCACTCGTAGCCGAGTAAGATTGTCTTCCATAAAGACGGTTTTAACAGTGAGTCTGTAAGTGACTGTGGAAGCCAATTCTGGATCCACATGTCCTTCCACAGTGGGGACATAAGTTTCTGGATGGGAGTTGATCACGGTGTGGATTTGCCAAGCGTGCCTTCCTCTTAGCACGTTTCTCCCTTGCGTCCTGAGTTCGAGTGTCTTCAAAGCCCATGACACCTTTGGTAAAGGCTGTTCTCCAACTGGAGCACTCGCAGGCCAGTGTTTCCCAGTTGTCAGTGTTTATACTACATTCTTTTAGATTTGCCTTGAGACAGTCTTTAAACCTCTTTTGTTGACCACCAGCATTACGGTTTCCATTTTTAAGTTCAGAATAGAGTAGTTGCTTTGGGAGACAATCATCAGGCATCCACACAACATGACCAATCCAACAAAGTTGATGTTGAAGAATCATTGCTTCAACACTGGTGATCTTTGCTTCTTCCAGTACACTGATATTAGTTCGTCTGTCTTCCCAAGTGATGCGTAAAAATTTTCGGAGACACCGTTGATGGAATCTTCCGAGGAGTTGGAGATGGCATTTATATGTGGTCCATGTTTCACAAGCATATAGTAAGGTTGTCAGTACAATAGCATTGTAAACAAGCATTTTGGTTTCCCTGTGAATGTCCCAGTCCTCAAACACTCTGCACTTAAATCGGGAGAAAGCCGCACTCGCAAAGCTCAGGCGATGCTGGATTTCGGCATCAATGTTGGCCCTTGTGGAAAGGTAGGAGAAAGGTAGGAGAAATGATCAACATTTTCCAACATTACACTATTGAGTTGGATTTGTGGCGCTGCAGAGGGGTTATTTTGTACTTGTTGGTGTAGCATAGACTCTGCGTAAAGAATGGCCCATCCCATCCAGGAACCTGTTCTCACAGTGGCTAGCCTGATGCCTGCAGGAAGCCCATGAGCAAGACATGAGCGAAACAGCACCCCACTCACCCACGATTCCTAGCATGATGTCTCTGACAGTGGAAGTAGAACATAGTCCTCATGGCCAGTCATGTCTTTAATATTGACTGTGATTGGCCCTGAGGGAATCTCAGACATGTATGGATCATAAAGTGTCTCTGGGAGACTTTCACCTGTTAGGAAAGAGAACACCAACACCACACCATGCTTCTCCCTCCAGGAGAGGAAAAGCGATGCTCCTGAAGTGATCCAAGCACTCTGCCATCTCCATCTTGCTTTCAATGTTTCTGAAGACAGTAGATACTTGACCACCATTGGTCTTTAGCCCTTACGTTGTACAGGCCTACAAACCCTCCAAGTGTCTCTATTTTCCAGGGATTTATAGAAGCTGTCCCAGTTTCTGATTTGATCTTGGAATGCCCCACTTCTCCTTAGAATGTCCCTATTTTCATTGGAGAAGTGTTGGAGGGTATGGAGTTATGTGACCGACCCCACACCCCAAGCCAAGGATATATGTTACTATACAGTGGTACCACGGGTTAAGAACTTAATGCGTTCTGGAGGTCGGTTCTTAACCTGAAACTGTTCTTAACCTGAGATGCCCTTTTTCTAATGGGGCCTCCCGCTGCTGCCGGCGTGCAGCGGGATTTCCTTTCGCATCCTGGGGCAAAGTTTGCAACTACTTCCGGGTTAGCAGAGTTCGGAACCTGAAGCATTCGTAACCAGAGGTATATCACTGTACAATCTTTAGAAGACACCTGAAGTCAGCCCTGTATAGGGAAGTTTTTTAAAAGTTTAGTGGTCTTTTTTTATATGTTGGAAGCCACCCAGAGTGACTGGAAGAACCCAATCAGATGGGTGGGATATATATAATAAAATAATTATAGTTATTATGGAACAGGATGTCCCTATTTTCATCAGAGAAATGTTGGAAAGTATGGGCCTAGCCTCTCTCAGCTAGTAGGAAAAGTTCCCATAGGCAAGTCACCGTGAGACACTGTAATTAGGAAGGGATGAACATGCATGTGTGAAAGAAGCATACGGGCTGCTTTTCGAATCGCCTCCAACGCTTCCCAACTTTACACATTCAAGAATGAATCTCCATGTATTGAATAGCGAATTGAGGAGAAATGCGTGTAGGAACCATAATGATCAAAGAGATGCACTCAGACCAAAGAAAGTTAAGTGTGATTAAAGTTCCAGTGAAATCAGGAGGATGCAAGTGTTATCTGGATTGTACTCACAGGGATTGATTTGGCCTTAACGGCCACATTTCTGCTCTGTACATTATGTTATGCCATAGTATGTAAAACTCACGCAATAGTAGGTAACAGCTGCAGAAGATAAATTAATCAGGTGGGACATTCTTGAAATAACATCAGCCTGCTATGATGGGTTTACAAGCTAAACAGAGGTTGCTGTCTGCATTCGGATTGGATTTTTTTATGGGGGTCGGAGCAAAAAAGGTGAAAGTACACTGCACCTTGGAGTCTTTCCAAAGTACGTGGAATGCCACACTGAACATTCACATTTCATGTGAATTCCCTGTGTCCTTACCAATCCTGTCCATCCATCATTAATGAAAATTATTTGTAAAGACTTTAAACAAAAATTGAACAGTGGAATCTCGTATCTCTAGGGTTTGCAAGGAGACGCCAGTAAATAACTGTAATCCCCCACGTACTCCTCTTTGAAGGGTTCTGGGCCATCTGCCAGTAAATTCAGAATGCGTTGACTGCTGAATACAGATATCACACACATGCTCGCTCATGGCAAATGCGCATTCTGTGTTCTGAAAAGACCCCTTTGTACAATCGTTAATCATCATTCCAAGGCTCTTGTTTTCAAATGTTCCTCCTTCGGGGAACACATTCCTTTATGGCATATCTGTTGAGCAACTCCTCTGTGTTGCACTGGGTTCTGGGGTAAGTTCATAGGTGCACAGTTAGCCTGTGTAGAACCACTTAACCAGGTTTGTTGTACCACAGCATCATGTGTGTGAACTAAGAAGTGGAGCATTCAACAAATGTAGAGTTTGTGTACCTGTGTAACAATAGTTGAGCTATGTTCTTGCAGTCATTCACATGTAGCATTCTCTGATGCATGCTTTGGTTATCTCCCGCTTGGACTACTGCAATGCGCTCTACGTGGGGCTACCTTTGAAGGTGACCCAGAAACTGCAATTAATCCAGAATGCAGCGGCTAGACTGGTGACTGGGAGCGGCCGCCGAGACCATGTAACACCGGTCTTGAAAGACCTACATTGGCTCCCAGTACGTTTCCAAGCACAATTCAAAGTGTTGGTGCTGACCTTTAAAGCCCTAAACGGCCTCGGTCCAGTATACCTGAAGGAGCGTCTCCACCCCCATCATTCAACCCAGCCACTGAGGTCCAGTGCCGAGGGCCTTCTGGTGGGTCCCTCGCTACGAGAAGCCAAGTTACAGGGAACCAGGCAGAGGGCCTTCTCGGTAGTGGCATCCGCCCTGTGGAACGCCTTCCCATCAGATGTCAAAGAGAAAAACAACTACCAGACTTTTAGGAGACATCTGAAGGCAGCCCTGTTTAGGGAAGCTTTTAATGTTTAATAGATTATTGTATTTTAATATCTGTATTTTTAATGTATTATTATTATTATTATTATTATTATTATTATTATTATTATTCTTCAACGAGTGTAGAATCAGTATACCTGAGCCTCAGGTCTCTTGGGAGCTTCCTCCACCCTCACTGACGTCCTTTTCGGACTCCAGGGAGAGTCTCCTCATGAGACATGAGGACTCTCCAGCTCTCTCCCACCATTTCCTGGTATGATTCTATTGATTGATTGATTGATTTCCCGGTGCCGCGCATATGCGTTATTGTGCTAGAACATGCGCAAGTCGGGAGAGACCTGTACCCAAGTGTATATCCTTTCGCACTTGTACATGTGTAAAGGCCATAGCTGACAAGTTATCCCTTTTTTTAAGGGATTTTCCCTTATGCTGAATAGGCTTCCTCGCAAGAAAAGGGAAAACTTGGCAGCTATGGTAAAGGCAGCTTGCACCTGTGTTCAATGTAACATGTGAACACCCAAGACAATACCCAACATTCCCCTGTAGCTGTACATTTCGAGAGAAAGTTGCTTTTCAGAGAAAAAACATATGGGCATGTGACGAGCCATGCTGGATCTGAGCACAAGCCCATGTAGTCCAGCATCCTGTTCTCACAATAGCTAGCCCATTGTCCACAGGAAGTACGCAATCATCATCAGACCTCATCCTGCCCATGATTCCCATCAACCAGCATTCAGAAGCATATCGCCACCAAAAGTGAAGGCAGCACATAGACATTATGGCAAGTTATCATTGATGACCATATCCTTCAGGAATTTCTCTATTCCTCTTTTCAAGCTATCAGGCAGCAATCTGGGCGCAGCCAGAGAAACACATATGCATTACATAAAAAATCCATCATATTTTTGAAACTGCAAAGGAAAGTACAAAAGCTATGGAATAAAGTTTAGAGGGAGAAAATGAGAAACAAAGCATTTCATTCTCTAGATCCAAGAATGTTATGGCTCTGGAATAACATAGCATATCTGTGCAGCGCTGGCAAAGACGATGCGAGAAAGACAGGATGGTTTTGCGGGAGGCGACCCTGGGCAAGCCCGAGCGCTTCCTTTTATTGACAGGCATTTTGACAGTTAATGATTATCCTGTTAGCGTAACTTTCCACCAATGACAGCAATCTGGCTCCATACAAGGCAATGCTTCCTGTGCATGTCACTTTCGGCAACACCCCAAAACTTTCCCGCATGGTCTCCATTACATACGTGCTGTCTCTCATGCACTCTGTCCATGCTCCTGTCACATGCCTACTCTCCAAACACCCCTCATTGACCAACTTACGACCCTCTCAGTAGTTTTCCAGGACCCCATTGTTCTCTTCCGACTTGCCTCTCCTTATCCGGCCCTGACCTGTCAAATCCTGTTTCATCTTGTCTTGCCTTGCTCGGCCCTGCTCTACCTCGCTCTGCCATGACCTGCTGCCCTGTAATGTCCCATTGATACCTCCTATTGATACGTGTTTCCTATCTTGACATTTAGCGTGGCTTGCCAGCGCTACACTATTATGGTTTATTCCTGCGCTTTGACAGGTTGACGCGGCATGCTGACGCCACCCTGAAATCGCTGCTACATATCTGCATGCGAGTATGTAGCCAGAGAGATGGTAGTTCTCATGTTGGTGTGTAATGTGTGAAGCAGCCCATAATAATAGCAAAAAGGACACACACACACACACATGTGCACACCCAGTGACTGTGAGTTAAGCTGTTGCAGGGCACACGCAGAGACAGCTCTGTGGCATAAATCCTTTCTTTAAAAAGAATAAAATTGTCAGAAGAGTTGTGCAAAGCCAGATTCATCACTGGCTCGATTCCATTGATTTCAGCAGAGATGCACCCCTTTATGACAGCAGTAATTTCATCGTGCTTAGACTACTTGACCTTCCTCTTTTGAGGTAATTGGCATGCCAGCTTGTATGAGCCACAGCCCTCGCTTCATGTGACTGGTTATAATTCCAGTGACAATCCCAGCCCTCTTGAACTTTCACTTTAAGAAGCAATCTTTGTGTCAGAGACACTTCATCTTGAATTTACGGTCCAACTGGAAGGACATCGCACATGCATGAAAACACACACACAAACACACACACACACACACACACACACACACATTTTTTCAGCTGGCACAAAGGGGAGGGGGAGTACCCTAAAAAAAACACATTGTGATTTGCTCTAGATGTGGGATGTAATCCACTGGGAGCAGTCAAATACAACATTCCTTGTTTTCCTAGAGTGGACATGCAAGGGGATGTTGGTCCAGCCAGTTGAAACTTCCTGTTCCTCCTGGCCAGGAGCACCCTTCCTTGAATGTGACTAGTGGGTGGGCGTGACCTATCCAGAGCTGGTAAAAGGACAAGACATGCTGCCACTTTCTCTCTCTTTTCCATCTTCCTTTTGTCTTGTGAACTGCTGGACTGCTAGCCTGCAGTCACTAGGTAAATCTCCCTTATGGGGTAAACCTGTGTGTATATGTTCGAAACTTTAAGCCTAAAGCCCACCTTCAGGGATCACACTGTGCTCTGCCTGATCGTGAGTAAACTTTCCTTTTGATATTTATGAATAAGACTGTGGTGTCTTTATTCTTTTAGGAGGGATTCAAGGGGTCTTACCAGGAAAATATTAGAACACATTTCAATCCATAGCTGCCAAGTTTTCGCTTTTCTCGCGAGGAAGCCTATTCAGCATAAGGGAAAATCCCTGTAAAAAAGGGATAACTTGGCAGCTATGTTTCAATCTGGACAAGCCAGACTGAATTGTGTATTGTCTTAAGAAACTACGTGAATTTGCAACTAGTTTTCTGCTGTGTAAAGGTGAATGCACTCTGCTAAGTAAAGGAACTTGCTGGCGCAAGTTAGGAAGGATATTAATAAACAATATATCCTCTCCTGCCGCCCTGAACATTCCCGCACTAGATAGCAGGACCCAAACCAATGGATTCAAGTTATAAGAAAGGAGGTTCTAACTAACCATCAGGAAGAACTTTCTGAAAGTAAGAGTGGTTCGACAGTGGAACAGAGTCCCTCAGAAGATGGTGGACTCTCTTTCCTTAGAGGTTTTTAAGCAGAGGTTGGATGGCCATCTGTCATGGATGCTTTAGTTGAGATTCCTGCATTGCAGGGGATTGGACTAGACGAGCCTCAGGGTTCCTGTACAATTCTACAGTTATATGATTCTATGATTCATTTACTCGTAGCAAACTCATTTTAGTTAAACTTTTAAAAACAGCTTTCTTGAAACTACACCACTACATGGAATCTGTGGCTGCAGTTTTGTTTCTATGACTGATGAGTAAACTCCCATCTCATTGAATCATGGGCCCTGATTTTCCAATTCCATGCTTTCTTGGAGAACATTCGGTGAAGAGTTGGGTTCCTCCTAAGGTTTCTCCATGGGAGAGAAATAAAATTGGAAGGGAAAGGGAAGGAAGGGAAACCTATGGCCCTCCAGATGTTATTGGGCTCAAACTCCCATCAGCCACAGTCAGCATCATCAATGGACAGAGGTGATGGGAGTTGTAGTCCAACAACAACTGGAGGGCTATGGGTCAGGGTCGTACCCAGGATCAAAACGGGGGTGGGCAAGCCATGGTCATTCAGGTTGTGACATTTCAGCATGGAAAAGGCGAATGAAACCAAAATTTTAAGAAAATTATATATAATTATAGCAGTGCTTTATTACGGTAATTATTACAATTATTTGCTTGAATTTTTTTTAAAAAAATTATTCTAGTTACATGTCTTATACTAATATCATTTTCCTTGGGTTTGAAGAAAACTTGTTCAAAACTTTCGTTTCAATCCAGTCCTGATTTTCCTTGAAGAATTTCCGATGGACGCTCATCAAACACAACCCAGTCAGTCTGTCCTCTCCCATTGTACTTCTGAGCCAGGTCTTTACCCTTTAAAATTTAATTTTCTACAGAAATTACTTAACTTACCTTTTTGGAACCAGTTTCTTTTATCCATTTAGGCAGCTCGATGTCTTCTAAATGTAAATAAGAAGGTAAACTAATAGCGGGCGGCTCAGTTTAGTGACGCGGAACTCACTAGACCCCTCTAGAAGATTCCCTCTTCTCTCTGCTAGAGCCCACTAGAGACCTCTCCCTCCCTCCCTGTTTACCTTCCCGCCCTATTTATCTACTTGCACTTTGATGTGCTGGCTGACATAGATTCCTCTACCAGTCGCTAGGTGGCTCTAGATACTTCTCGGTTTTTACACCATTTCAGTGTGGTAAACAACTGATTATTCACCATTGCCCTACCTAATTTTGTTTCGTTTCATCACTTTATAACCATTTAATATATATTTTTGCTTCGGGGGGGGCAGTTGCCCCCCCACCCCTCGCTGGGTACTATGCTATGGGTCCCCTCCTCCGGGTTGAAGCCTAGTGCTTGCGATTGAGTGGACAGGTGTTGGATTCAGACAAGGTGATGGTGATAATGGGTGCTTCTGAATCTGTTTTGATCTGGGTAAGCAGATAGCAATGATGGCTGACATTGGGAGTGTTTTGGTGACAGCAATGGAGAGAGGAGATATGGCTGCAATTAGGGGGAAAACTTGGGGGGAAGCTGTTTGGAAAGCACTGTTCTTCCTTTTAAGTGGGATTAGCTTGAAGGGTCAGGCCTGAGAGGCAGTAGCTCTGAAAAATAACAACAGAGCACTAAGTTTCATCTGTTTGGGAGAAGAAATCAATAGATTTTGTATCCTCCTCACTGTTTGCTTTGTACACTAGGGTGACTTTGCTTTCAGTGCTTGAGTGCACTAGTAACTCCCATTGATTTTGTGGTTAGATCTCAAGCAATACATACTTCTTTGTAGAGATTCTGCCACTTTGGGGGAAACAGGGGTGAATGTTCATAGTGAGATTTCCATAGGGAATTGCTACATGTTGTAATGTCATCCCTAGACCACTTGCAAATCCTATTTAGCTTCCTTCCTTCCTACCACCACCATGCACATCGCCGCAAAAAGCACATTTCTGAAAATCCACTAGGAATTGCCTCCGTACCTTTAAGGCTATCTTGTAGCCTTATGGTCTAGAAACTTGGTATGTGTTCATTGGGATACTCTATTCTGTAGTGGATGCCAGTAACACACAGTGCAATTGCAGAGGGAGTAGGCAGTTCCATATTTTATTTGGCAAATTTACTCCCCCCCCCTTTCCTGCAGCGAACCAATGAAGTGTAAGCAACATGCACACATCTCCACACATCTAGGAATCCTAATTAGGTCAGGGTCCCCATTGGATTCCAACTCCCATCAGTTCTAGCCATCGTGGGATGATTGAGGTTTTAGTTCAACAACATTTGGAGGGCCACTGGTTCCCAACCTCTGTTTGCTAGTTCTCTCCCTATCCCACCCTTTGCAAGCAAGACCTTAGTTCCCCAATAGGGTGATGACTTTTTTACAACCTCATTTCCCTGTATCATAATTTGATGAGCTTTCATTAAAGATCAGATAAAATCTTACTTTCAAAGAGATTTGATTTAAAAAAAACCTCATGCACAAAATGATTTTTAAAAAATTATCAGTTTTCTGACCATTTTTGAAGTCACCGTAAGCAGATATAAAATTGAACCCAAGCTTTAGAGGCACATATATACAACATTATATAGGGTCATCAAACACACAAAGAAGCTTTTTTTAGCTGCAGTAACAGTATAGACGCTGCTAGAGGACGATGTTTTGCTACCTCCCCTGTAGGTTCTTTTCCCAGCATGCCTGGCAGGGTCTGCTGGCTGAGTTTTGAGGTCCCAAAAAGGGGCTTTTACCTCGCGCAGGTGTGACATTTGTATACCCTATGTTGCTAAGAACACTCCCCATTGTGGAATGTGGTGTTGTGTCCAAATTTGATACAAAATATATATAGGATTGTTAATACAATTTTATGAAATGGTAATACGGCATACAAAAAAATTAAAAACTGTTTGTGTGTAACCTTTTTTAATATTTCAATGGAATATACCTTATTTTAGTCATTAATAGGCAAAAGTTCATCCATTTGTGCTACAGGAAATAATTTTTGAGGGGGGAAAATGAAAAAGTCATCACCCTATTCCCCAACCAACAAATCCAGGCTCAGGACCATCGTTGCCTGTTAGGAAGATCACAGATGTCATGATTCCTTCAGGAAATGATGGTTTTGAGGATTCTAAGAGCCACCATTTCCTACTGGGAACTGGCCTGCTAGCATCCAGTCCAGTCACCTTCGGCACATATGAATGGTAAGGATGCTATGTTGTACTTCACCGCAGCAAAATGTCTTCAGCCAGCTCCCTTTGATGGATGGAGGAATTTGATCCTTGCATAATTCCAGTATGAAAAGACATGATCCACACCTCTTGGACAATGCACAATGCAGAATTTATATACAGTCAATTTTGCACTTTTCCAAATGTTCTTAGCAGCCATTTTAAAATATGTATATTGAATGAATGCATTTAAATATGTATTTAGAGATAAAACAGTTATTAAAATGCATATCCTGAGATAAAATGCACATGTAAATAAGTACTTTGAGAGACATCGCCTATTTGAATATATATTTTGGAAAACATTTACCTTACAATATGTTCATTAAGAGAAATTACACCTTTACATAATTATTTTTGAGAAAAACGTACCTTGAGAAACATTCTTTGAGGTAAATCACACCTTTTGATACATATTTTGAGAAAAATACACATTTAAACAGTATTAAAGTATACATTAAAATATGTATTTAACTACTACTTGAGAAGATTTATAAAAAGGGGTTGCTTAAAGCAGAAATGGATATTATGGGTAAAAGCATGGAAGAGTGACACAGACCACAAATGAACAGATTCATCCATCCATAATAATGGGGGTGGGTGCAATGCACTTTGCATGGTCTTTGTGTTATGGTCAGCAAGTAAAAACACATTTGAGCCTTTGTAATAATAATAATAATAATAATAATAATAATAATAATAATAATAATATATTCCCTGCCCATCTGGCTGGGTTTTCCCCATCACTCTGGGCGGCTCCCAACAGAATATTAATAATAAAGCGATAAAATGTCAAACATTAAAAACTTTCCCAAACAGGACTGCCTTCAAATGTCTTCTAAAAGTCAGGTAGTTGTTTATTTCCTTGAGCTCTGCTGGGAGGGCGTTCCACAGGGCGGGTGCCACTACCGAGAAAGCCCTCTGTCTGGTTCCCTATAACCTCACTTCTTGCAGTGAGGGAACCTCCAGAAGGCCCTCGGAGCTGGACCTTGGTGTCCGGGCAGAACAGGTTAGTATTGTTTGAGAACATTAGAAGAACCTGCTGGATCTTCTTAACCCTCATGACTATTGGCCATTGCTGGTCTCATCCTCTATAAATTGGCCTATTCTTATTATAGAGCTGTCTGAGCTGGTCACTACTATATCTTGCGGAAGTGTATTATACGTGTGGAAGGATTTACGTGTGGAAGTTCTAAGATTTTATTATCTTTATAAGTGTTGTGATTTTAAGGTTTGTACCATCATTTTACCTGTTCCTTTTGGTTTTAGAGCTTTATATATTTTAGGAATTGCAATTTGTATGGTGCCCCCCTTCCCTGCAGGCCCCGAGATCTTATGAGGAAGGACAGGTTAGAAATGTATTGAACAAATAAATTTTCTTTACAAATGCCATCTCTCTCTCTCTCTCTCTCTCTCTCTCTCTCTCTCTCTCTCTCTCTCTCTCTCTCTCTCTCTCCTTTTCCATTTCAGTTGACTTGGATAGGTTGAATGACGATGTGAAGCGATACAGCTGCACTCCAAGGAATTATTCTGTCAACATAAGGGAGGAACTGAAGCAAACCAATGTTGTTTTCTTTCCACGCTGCCTTCTCGTCCAGCGCTGTGGGGGGAACTGTGGCTGTGGGTTCACGAACTGGAAATCTTGCACATGTACAGCAGGAAAATTGGTGAAAAAATATCATGAGGTACATCAGTCTTTACTTACGTCTATGGTCTTCTAGCCTCAAGATAATCTGTTTTAAAAGCAAGCCCTCCTAAATGTTTACCTTTTCACACACACATGCATCCCCTTCATACCAACTCTTCTTGGTAACACAATTTAGTTATTCATTTATTATTTTTAGTTTTGATCATCATTATTATTAGCAAGAATGTAGGAATGTATTTAATGCAATCTACTACAACAGTGCTGCAGCAATTATCATTATTGCTTTACAATTTCTGAAATAAACATAGTGGTACCTGGGAAGTTCAACTTCCAAAACGTTTGGAAACCAAGGCGCAGCTTCTGGTTGGCTGCAGGAAGCTCCTGTAGCCAATCAGAAGCTGCGGAAGTCGCATTGGACTTTCGTGTTCCAAAGAACGTTGGCAAACCAGAACACTCACTTCTGGGTTTGCAGCATTCGGGAGCCAAAATGTTCGACTCGCAAGGCGTTCAGGATCCAAGGTAATAAATGATTACACAATCAATTATTTATTATTTAAGTTAAATATTCCTACAAACCCTAACAAAATGGGGGGAGGGGGTGCATGGCAATGAACATTTTCCAGCTCAATTATTTCCTCTCCCTACTCTTCAGCTTCTGTCAACTGCAAAGTGCAAGACTCAGGAAGGTGTTTTATTAACCATCTACAGGAGAGAAGTGGCCTCAGTGTTTAAACTACTCCAATGACAAAAACACACCCTATATTTCCCCCTTTTTTAAAAAAAACAACAACACCCCTTTATTTCATGCAAAACAGTGAACATTAAGGAACAAACCAAAACAGAACAAGCCCAACCTATGATTAAGCATTATACGTCAACTGGGCGGTGGTAGAGGAGGAATGGAGGGCAGAGAGAGAAAGAGAGGAGGGGATGGTAGAGAGAAAAACAATGGGGTGGCCCCACATACATCTGCCTCTATCCCAACCCACTGCTGTTTTGTGGCTCCCAACAGATTATCCCCAAGGGAATGCAGCCTTCAGTGGAAATAAGCTGCCTGCCTCTGCACTCATGGATATTGCAGGCCTTATCCCCCAGTTTGATTCAACAGCATTCAGGTTGCATTCATGTAGCCCTTTAGAAAAAGGATGCCTAGGCTTGCCATACGCCAGGAGAATTCCTGACATGTCCTGGCAAAATGTCAGAGGAAACCCAGATGTACGGCAACGCGCTGGAAAAAAAGCAGCATAAACAGCTTCAAAAGCATAAAATCATAAGGAGGAGGGGGGGGGCTTTCTAAAAAAAAAAAAAGCTCAACAATTTTGCGTGTTTCAGGAATTTTTCTTTTTGAAATATGGCAACCCTAAAAATACCCACCTCACCAAGCAGCTGCTGGAAGGGATTCAGGGGCCTGAATTCAACCGCTCCCTGCTTCTCCTTACTTACTTACTAAACATCTTATTGGTGGGATTTCAAAATTTATAACACATGCTCTTAATTAAGAAAGTTAAACACCTGAGAGAGCTCATCTCTATATGGGTTGATTGAAGTGGGATGTGGAGGGGAGGCTTTTTTTTAGCAACATTGTAAACTTGCTGCATCCTGAGCGTGATCAAATGAAAACAGGGCAGCTCTACTTTTTGGGGGGATGCTTATGCAGCACCCAGATATTAATCTAATGTTGGTGATTTATGGTGAATATTAAAGGTCCAGGATAACAGATTATTTGGCCACTAGGTAGGCATGATGGGGAGATACCTGAGTTCCACCGGATGAGAAAACCTCTGTGTGTGTGTGTGTGTGTGTGTGTGTGTGTGGTGCAGGAGAGGGAATTTGCTCGCTGACTCCACCACAAGAATTGCTATTAATTCCTTCCATTCTTTTTATCTCTCAGACTGGAATTAATTAAGGACAATGTTCTAGCTTTAGCTTCGAATGACCTGGCTTTTGTAAATTTAAATGTAAATGTATCCTTTAGGGATGAATTAACCGTACAATGAACATAGATTTGGATATTAGAATTAATAGGCACTGTGAAGTTTAATCTATATTGGGTACATGAAAGACCAGAGTGATGTTAGTCCAGCACATTCTTCCCAGGCAAAATTCTTGAATTTTTCTGAATCCTAGGGCTAAGCATTCATCCCTAGCTTTGTTCCACATTTATCTAGCCATTTCCTCTCATTAAAAAAAACGTTATCAGCAAGAGCAAGAGGGGTTGCTGAGAGCATCTCCTGCCTTTCCTTTCTTGGGATCAATTCCAACACTGAGCAAGAGGCACAATGGGACAATTCTCAAGGGACTATGCCACCTCTGAATGTATAGTGTGACCATACACTCTATCATTTAAAAAATTGTCTATGTCAGGCATCCCCAAACTGCGGCCCTCCAGATGTTTTGGCCTACAACTCCCATGATCCCTAGCTAACAGGACCAGTGGTCGGGGGAGATGGGAATTGTAGTCCAAAACATCTGGAGGGCCGAACTTTGGAGATGTCTGGTCTATGTAAAGCTAACTTATTATGAGGCCTTCCTACAGATGGGCAAATGTATTGCATGTACAAAACGTTCAATGTTATACAGCAGAATATTTTATATAAGACATTTGTGTACTGCCCGTCAAAAATATTTGTCGCAGGGCAGTTCACAATCCAAAACTGTAAAAATATGCAATGCAACGTGGAGATTGAGGTTGAATCCTGACAAGACAGAAGTACTGTTTGTGGGGGACAGGAGGCGGGCAGGTGTGGAGGATTCCCTGGTCCTGAATGGGGTAACTGTGCCCCTGAAGGACCAGGTGTGCAGCCTGGGAGTCATTCTGGACTCACAGCTGTCCATGGAGGCACAGGTCAATTCTGTGTCCAGGGCAGCTGTTTGTCAGCTCCATCTGGTATGCAGGCTGAGACCCTACCTGCCTGCAGACTGTCTCGCCAGAGTGTTGCATGCTCTGGTTATCTCCCGCTTGGACTACTGCAATGCGCTCTACGTGGGGCTACCTTTGAAGGTGACCCGGAAACTACAGCTAACCCAGAATGCGGCAGCTAGACTGGTGACTGGGAGCGGCCGCCGAGACCACATAACACCGGTCTTGAAAGATCTACATTGGCTCCCAGTACGTTTCCGAGCACAGTTCAAAGTGTTGGTGCTGACCTTTAAAGCCCTAAATGACCTTGGTCCAGTATACCTGAAGAAGCGTCTCCACCCCCATCGTTCTGCCTGGACACTGAGGTCCGGTACCGAGGGCCTTCTGGTGGTTCCCTCGTTGCGAGAAGCCAAGTTGCAGGGAACCAGGCAGAGGGCCTTCTTGGTGGTGGCGCCCACCCTGTGGAATGCCCTCCCATCAGATGTCAAAGAGAAAAACAGCTACCAGATTTTTAGAAGACATCTGAAGGCAGCCCTGTTTAGGGAGGCTTAATATTTAATAGATTATTATTTTATTTCATTTTTCTGTTGGAAGCTGCCCAGAGTAGCTGGGGAAACCCAGCCAGATGGGCGGGGTATAAATAATAAATTGTTGTTGTTGTTGTTGTTGTTGTTGTTGTTGTTGTTATATAATTTGGAATAGAAGCCTAATCTGAATATTTTCTTTTGTCACTTTTTTATTTTCCAACCAAAATTAACGGTTGTAACTTTGTATAGAGGTTTTCAAATGTGGCCCACCATTAAGTCCCCTATTACAGGGATGGGAATGCTTTGTCTGTCCAGATGTCATAGACTCTAACTCCCACCAGCCCCAGACAGCTTCCGAGTGCCAGTTGCTGGGGATCACAGGAGGGGAGATTTCTGTGGCACTCAGGTCCTGCTTGCATAGACATCTGGGTCAGTTATTGTGAAAACAGGGTGTCGGACTAGATAGGCTGTTGATCTGATCCAGCACCCCCTTCTTAGAAGAGAAATTGGCTTCCCCCCCCTTTTTTTTAGATGCATAGGAAAGTTAAAAAATATTGATTGGTTAGAAGCCAAGAAATTAATAATCAAATTAAAAAGAGAGATGACTTTACTCAGCCTTTTCATTCTCAAGTATGTTTAGTGACCCCAGATTACTCCATAGTCAAACAAGGTCAGGAAGTGAGATGCAGGTTGCATTAAAAGCCCAGAGCATTTATCACCCGAGGAAATGTGGCACAAACACAACCCCTTGATATCCTTCAATAAAGTTACAAGGCAGGGAGCTCAGACCTGCATCACATTCACCTGCCTTTCCCATATAGTCAATTCTATGAGAACTTTTATAAGGCCATCATAATCTTTTATATTCTTATAAACACTATCTGGCTCAACAGTTGCATTTTCCATCTAGTTTTTTATTAACAGGGCTCCGTATACAAGATTGATTCAATCTCTGATATATGAAGGGATGAGGGGAGGAATATTTTCTGAGGCACAGTTTTCTTTTCCTTCCCATTCCTCTGTCAAGCCCTATCCTTACTTCATACTTAGCATCCTACGGATGGTAAAGCCAATGTAAAAGTTCAAAGCAATTACATAGCAGAGTCCCTGAACGACCCTTTCCTCCTATGAGGTCAGGAAATAATTTTCTCTCTGTTTCCCCAAATTTCCTCACGTTTTCTTGAGAGCTCAGGAGGGAGGAAGAGAAGGGATGCAATGAAGCACTGTGTGCGCCACACTCTGTCTGCGCAGAGGTCAAACATGTTCACCCAAGGGTGAATTGGCTCTGAGTCTGCACAATGGAGGACACAGATCTGGGGTGCATTCAGTTTTTATATATATATATATATATATATATATATATATATATATATATATATAAATAAGAATAATATAGGAGAAAACTGGGTATTGAAACTTGCTTAACCTAAATCATATATCCCAGTTTCCAGCTGCCCTTTAAAGTACGCTTCACACAGAGTATATGCAGTCAGAAGTCGACCTGGCTAAGAAAACACCACCAAGAGCGTAGGGAATTATCTCCCTTATATGAAACCCCTTACTAGATGCACACTTGTAAAAGTATACAGATGAAAATACAAATGATTGGGTTTCTTTAACTGAAAAACAAACTGACTCTAAAGAGACTTTAAACTAAAGATAAATGCTTTCTCTCTTAGCAACTTTATCTACCCACATTCCAACCTTCAAACCATTCCAAACCTCCCACAAACTCCCACATAACTCCCCTTAAACTACCCGAGAATTAACAGCAAACTAGCTTTATAACTAAGCAACTCTCATACTAAGATTCAACTGGGAATCTCTTAAACTGAGTCTCTCTCTTACTAAGATTCAACTGAGAGAGTGATCTACTAAGAGATCTAAGATATGCAGAAGGCTTTCTGGCAGAGCCTTATATACAAGGAGCAGAGCCCACGCCTGTGAGCAATTAACAGAAATCACCGGCACCGGTTTCTCTTAAACAGACAGTATTTACATTAGACCGGCTCTAAAGTAATTTGACTATTCAAAAAATCCAACACTCGGATACCATATTAAACAAACTTAGCCTCCCTCCAAGCTTGTGCATCCCATTCTCCCATGCTCTCCTCTAGCACATACTCAATAAAGAGATCAGAAACCACATGGGCAAGTCCAGGGTTCGCTATGACTTGCACTTGTAAAGCTATTATGGTGGTTTAAAGTTACATCTGTACTTGTCTAGGGTGTTCAAAGAACATGTGTGTTGGGGGTGACGTTGTTGGGATGCGCACAGCAAACAGGATTCGCGAACAAACACATCAATGCTCCATGCTATGAGCATCTGCCCAAGCTTCACTAATCCCTCTAATGGCAAACTCAGGTTGTGATTGCCACCAGAAGCAGATCTCAGATAGGACCACTGAAAAACTACAGGCGATCCCAAAAAGAGCCTGCTGTATCAGGCCAATGGCCAGCCTTTCTGTTCAGCATTTCTGTTCTCTGGACAGCCAGATGCCTGTGGGAAACAGGAGGAAACAAGAGGAAAGTATCAGTCTGCTCAGTGGACCTCTGAGGTTCACAGAAGAAAACAAAAGCATTTGAAAGCCTAAGGGGGCAAATGAGGACTGAGCATCTTCAGTAGCCTCGAAATGTTGATAGTTCATTGAAAAGGAAAGTGGAAAACTGGGAAGGTAGTGTAGGCAATATTCTGCATCAGCCTCTAGCAATTTATAGTATCCTGAAAGAGGACACTTGGCTGGCTGAAACCCTGAACAGGACCACTCATACGCCAAAGGATAAATGGACATAAATCTGACATCAGGAATTACAAGACAGAGAAACCAGTAGGAGAACACTTCAATCTCCCAGGACATTCTATACAAGATCTCAAAGTAGCTGTCTTACTACAAAAGAATTTCAGAAATAGACTGGAAAGAAAAGTTGCTGAATTGCAACTTATCACCAAGCTTAAAACCATGGAGAGACCTGGTTTGAACAGAGACGTTGGATCTTATCTTATTATACATGATAAAGCGATCCCCTTGCTTTTTCATGCAAGACCATTTGCAGTCGTTTACAGTCAACAGCTATCAGTCAGTCAACCACCCATTTCCACCACCCCTCTGAGTGATACCCCTCCCCACCCTTTCTCTACATTTAAGCGTCTGGGGACTTCTATTTCAGTGTATCTGAAGAAGTGTGCATGCACACGAAAGCTCATACCAAAATAAAAACTTAGTTGGTCTTTAAGTTGCTGCTGGAAGGATTTTTTTTTTATTTTGTTAGGACCACTCATGTTAGGAGGTGAGAAGGATACACTGCAACCTTTTTGCTTCAGGTCCCAGTTGTATTCACTGTCGAGGAATAGGCTCCATATTAGGTAGCTTCCTTTCAGTAGGCTTGCATATTTCAGCAAGCCTCGTGCCTGCAACATGCAAATGTGAGCTTTTATTTTAAATACACAGAGTTCCCTTTAATATACCGTGACTATGGCAGACGACCTTGCCTTTTTCATCTTTTTCAGGTCTGCTGAATAAACCTGAGCCTAAGACTATTAGATGGAAGCTTGGATTGAAATGTTAAGCATCAGTCCCTTGATCACTTAGTAAAGCCGCCCAATTTCTGTGTTGTTCAAACACCGCTTTCCGGCCTTGGGTGGGAAAGTGCCTGCCAATTCATTTCTCTCCCGTTATCAGCAAAGTGCATATACTGCGCTCATGTTTCTTAACGGAAAATACAGAGAAGACAAAATCCCTAAACTGTCAGGAGGTCTGCTGGCTTAAATGCTGGGCAGATCCTCATCCCTTTACATGTGCTTTCATTCGAAAAGGCTGTTTTCACTGAACAATGCTGGTACATTTCAAAGTGCATTTTACTTTAATTATATTTTGAGAAAGCGCTTGAGCACGATCCATCTTCTCCACTCAAAAAGCTGCAGGTAGAAGAGGTGGTGCCTACGGAGCAAAGGTGGAGAAGCTTTTTCAAGCCAAGGGCCACATTTGATCTTGGATAACCTGTCAGTTATCCAAGGCTAGTGCTGGGAGGGGCCAGAGGCAAAAGTAGGTGGAACAATCAATGTATATGTTACCTGGGGACATCTACACACATACACATGAACACACGCCTCTATTCTTCATCCAGACAGGCAAGAGGCATCATCAGAGTTCATGGACAACTTCTAGCCAGGCAAAAACACTTGAGGAGGCACGGTGAAAGAGTATTGCTAGGGGAGAGTCCCAAGGGCTGGCCAGAGAGGCCTGGAGAGCTGTATTTTGCTTCTGGGCTTAAGGCTCCCCACCCCTGCTATATAGCACGTATCCCTGCATGCATTGCACCAAGTGTACTCCAAGGCACCTACCAACTTGGATATGTGGGGATTCCAGGGCTCTGGTACACAGGCTACTTCCTGAGCATGCTATGCAATTGAGTGCAAGTAGCAAGATGCTCAGTATGTATTACAACAATCCTGCACCATTTACTTTTGGCTACCAGTTTGTTTCTGAGTCCGATTTAGAGTGCTGGTATTGACCCTTAAACAACTGAGAGGCAGGATATTGAAGGTCTGCCTCTCCCTCTAAGAACCTTCCCAAGCATTAAGATCTGCTTTATATGCCCTGCTCTCTAGCCTGGCACTGGCTCGATGTTAAATTGGTTCAATTTCCATATTAGGATGTGGATTTAGGTCAGAGCCAAACCAGGTAGCCACCAAAGCACTTCAGACCAAAATAGGACTGTTTCTGAAGAGCCAGATTGGGGTATAAATCAAATGTTGTGGTTGGTGCACACTCCTGATTTATACCCCATCGTATATACTTCAAGGTGGCTTACAAGATAGTGATGCAATAAAACAGCAGTATTATACAGAAATAACAATTGGGTGGGGGGTGGGAAGCTGAAGTAAGAGACATCATAAAAAACTCTGAAAGATAAAGTCAGCACCTGAAGGTCAACAACCTTCCCATATAGGAAGGTTTTAACACTTTGATGCAACACAAGCAAGAAGAGTGCTGTCCTGTGTTCTTCCAGCTTAGGGTCACATGGGGGATTCAGCTGGTGCTCATAGGACAGAGGCCACATCCCGAAGAGGAGAATCACAGCAAGGCTAGCTTGGAAGTTCAGTCTAATCCAGTAAGGCACTGCCAGATCACAAGCAGAGTAGCAGAGCAAACAAGCAGCTTGTCAGAACCATGGAGAGCTCACAGTTGGGTGTTGCACAAATACAAAGCTTAACAAAACATTGGTCAAGCCCACGCCTTGACCATTCTCTTGTGGTTACACCTTTCCTACCACATTGGCTGGGGAAGGGCCTTGCATACACACTTTGAAAGGACTGTAGCTCAGTGATGTAGCATCTACCTTGCGAGCAAAAGCTTCCAGGTTCAGCCCCTGGAGTCTACCAAGTAGAGCTGGGGAAAACTGCTTCCTGAAAGCAACTGGCAGTCCGTGTCGACAATACTATCAGGCTTCAGGAAATCAGCAGTAGATAAGAGATCAAACAAAAGGAATGCCTTACCAGTTAAAATCTTTAATAACCACAGTGAGAAAACAAAGAACACATTTCCTAGAAACGGCAGTGTTCCCAATTAAGGGACACTCCCCCCCCCCAATTCCTATTAATCTATATCACTCCTACGTCTTGTAATCTGAGTTTGTACCCTCCATGACTTTGGGAAAGGAGGGTGCATACTATCCAGAGACTGTGAATCTGTTAACACCCTCTCTTCTAGTGTTTCTTCTGCTAGCTGTTCCTTATCCAGTATTTCCCAGCTTCTGCCTTCTGAACTAGGCCCCTCTGCAAACCACTGTTCCAAATCCATGCTGTCCTCCGGCTCCTGGGAAGATTCAGGATCAGGGGGATGGGGTGGCTCCTACCATTCTTCCTCAGTTCAACCCTCCTCAGCACAGTCCCTGACAAATACTGAGCTAGATTGACCAATAGTCTGACTCCTGACCAATAGGCATGTTCCGGTGTTCCAATGCCACTGACAAAACGTCTGCTTTCCTTCCCAGGTGTTGAGGTTCATCCCTGAAGCAGGTCACATCAGGCGGAGGGGCAGAACCAAGAACAACATGGCGCTGATCGATATTCAACTGGAGCACCATGAGCGTTGCGATTGTGTCTGCAGTGCAAGGCCACCTCGATAAAAAGAGACCATGCCATCCCGTTTGCAACTTAACAGGACCTCTTTCCCTTGAAGGAGGAGCAGTCTGCAGAAGTTTGCCCAGTGGCCATTGAACTTTGCTAACAGCCTGGCTTGTAGCTGGTAGAGGCGCCCATAGCCTCCCAACTCCCAAAGTACTAAGTGCCATGACAGCTGATCATTAATAATACTGATTTATGGTATCTGACTTCAAATATGGGATTAAGCAGTAGAAAACAAGAGAAGCCAAAAGCTGAAATCCTCAGTGCATGCAGTGAGCATGATAGCAGTATTCTTTTGGCTGAATTTCCTAGTTGGCTTTAAAAAATAATAATCGATCAGCCTACATGTTACACAGTGAGTAGGCATGCAGGTATTTAAATGCTGCTGCACACAGCCCTTTGCGCACACAGCCTATTGACTTAAGCACACTTAAAATGTAAATAAGGGAAAAATATTATGGGCATACATGTATTCCAGATAGCTAATCCCAGTTGATACATATTCACCCAGTCCAGCATATGTACACCATGAAGAAACAGTTGCCCACACCTGGATCCGATGTAATGGATATATGTTACAGAACATTAGTGTTGTATGGGGGAGCAAGAGGCCACATCCACCAATGTATTTCGCATACCTTGATATATCCATTGCAACACAGAGATCGCCAGAAGCAGAGTAAGCCATTGCTGGGGCCTGTGCATAGGCTTCTGCTTGCTCATAAAGTATTCTGGATTATGTTGAAGCGCTCCCCCAAAGACTCCCCTGATCCCAATACAGGTTCAGATTCCCTAAAAGACTATGATGAACAGAATCATATGCAATGCATGAAGTCTATTTTTGATTGGGCTAACATCCACCAGTGTGCCATGTTGTAGCCCAGAGCTGCTAGACATCTTAAGTTACATTTAGTGTAGGGATGAATGGTTTCTGCATTGTCAGGAACCGCACTTATTCTCCAGATAGTGATCAGCATCCTTAAGGTGGTGCTTAGTGGAATACTCCATGGTGTTTCTGAAGAAAGTTTGGGAATCTTCAGCTGTTACTATTTGGTTCTAGAATATTCCTTCCCATCCCACAATCCACACGCATTTCTAGACCTAGACTGAGCTCATGAGCACAACGCTTTGTCGAAAGACAGTAGCATACAAATAGCCTTAACAATGAGGAATGCATGTATCAAGATAGGTTCATCTGTTCCATGCAGAATTCTCACCTGGTTGTGTGGAAAAGCACAATAACTTCCCTTCTTCACCACTTCATCTCATCCCTAATCTGCACCTGTGTTTAAAGTGGAGCACCTTAGAATGGTCCTTAATAATAATATGTTTCATTTGTATAGTGTTTTGTTTTTCTTAACTGTTCAAAGTGCTTCACATACATTATATAGCAGCAATTTATTCAACAAGCCCATAAGGTTGTTATACTTTTGTAAGGCAAATCAATATTATTATCCCCCATATTGAAACTGGGGGTGAGGCTGAGACTGAGAAACCACTTATTGGTTTGACCAAGACCATTTAAGTGAGGGCCCATCTGCACTATACTTTAAAAGCACTATCATACCACTTTAAACAGTCATAGCATCCTCCAAAGAATCCTGGGAACGGTATTTTGTTAAAGGTGTTGAGCTTTGTAAAGGGCCCCAATTCCTCTCCCAGAGCTCCAATTCCTGGGCTGGTTTAGCAGTCAGTCTCTTTTTGCAGGGACTCGGGGAACTGTATTCTCTGGGAGGGGAATAGGCAGTGGCGTAGCAAGGGGGGCAATGGGGGTGGGTCACCCTGGGTGCCACCCTGGGGGGGGTGACACTCAGTGCCCCCCCACTGGGGAACATTTTTTTTATTTTCTGTTGCATGAGATTTTTTCAACTGTTCTTATATGTTCTTTCAATGCTGATTTCATATCTGAAGTCAGTTTTGTTCTTTAAGCTCTAGATTTTTTTTTGCAATTCATGTTTTTCACTTTTCACCAGAGCCAGAGCTGCGTGGGGGGGGGGTTGACAAAAAATTATGCACCGGGTACCACCTGGGCTTGCTACGCCTTATAGGTTTCCCCTAAGAACATAGGGAGAACATATAAGAACACAGGAAGAGCCTGCTGGAGCAAACAAATGGCCCATCTAATCCAGCATCCTGTTCTCACAATAGCCAACCAGATGCCTGTGGGAAGCCTTCAAGCAGGATCCAAGCACATGAGCCCTCTCCCCTCCTGTGGTCTCCGGCAACTAGTATTCAAAAGCATGGCTGCCTCCAGCTGTGGTGGAAGAGCATAGACATCATGGCTGGCAGCCATTGATAGCTGCCTCTTCCTCCATGAGGAGAGTATCCTCCTAACAACTCTCAGCATCCCTGGCAAACTACAGTTCCCATAATTCTTTGTGGAAAGCCAGGACTGTTTAAGGTGGCAGGCTACTGCTTTAAGTCTATAGTGTACTTAGGGCTTGAGTTAATGTCAGAGGTGAGATTCAAACTGCGGATCTTCTGATTCGCAGCTCAGTATCTTAGCCACTACACTAAACCAGCTCTTCCTGCGTATGTACGTATTCAGTGGGCAAGAGTTGAGTTCTACCTTGTCTGTATTCTTTTAGCTGCATATAAAATGCCACAATTCTCTCATTATATACTATAGTGTTAACTGCATCTAGTAGCTTCCATGGCCAGGTTTAAACTTTTGGCACTTTGAAAAAAAAGATCATGGGACTGAATTTTTGGTGAGGCATATTAATGCCTTGAGCCTCACCTGATTCTTGCTGAGCAATACTGAATGCTTATTATTTTCACAGAATATAGATATTCATTTACTGCCTGCCTCCTGGTAAAATAACATACTTTTAAAGGCTACTTACACAGCCAGCTTTTGGACATATTATGAGAATGTGCTTTTGAACTTATGAGAAAGTTTTTTGATTAAGGTATGGAAGAGGATCCTTTCCAATCATGTTTTTGATTTGATTTCACCCACCCACCCAATGCGACCTGTCCAGTGCAAAATGTCGGCCAGCTTAGGAGTTTCAAGGCAATGAACTCTTGGTTGTGGATATAATGGGAAAATAGGGTGGAAGATTTCACAGACAAGGATTTATACTTCACAGCCATCTGAAGCTGCACTTCATTTTTATGGGTTGCTGTTTCATGCCTGTCTCTAAGGATGAAAGGAATAGTTTTACAATAGCATTTCCTGCATTAAACTGAAATTGGCTTGTTATCAGGTAATATTGTGAACTTTTAAACCACTCCTGTTCTGGTGATTACATCAGTGGTAGAGTTCTAAAATTATCTCCGTCCTCTAGATTGGTTTCTTTTATCAAGCTGAATGCATTATCTGCTCCCTGTTTTTATATCTCTATCAAACCCTTCTTGGAATACAGTTGAAATATTGAGTGAGTTGCCACTTAGCATTCTGGTGGAACTCGTGGGAAGCCAAACATGGCTTATGGGATTTCTTGGTCTTCTTTTATTCAACCTGGGTTTTATTTCCCCCCCCCCAGGATACCTCTTTAAGATGCTTAATTCATTATGCTCCTGTACTCAATGAGCAGCTTTGAAGCCAAAGATTCTCAGCTTTATTACGTATTTTGAAAAGATTCTTTACAACTCTTCACTTGGGCAAAATTTTTCTAGAATTCCGTGTTAATACCGATAAATTAGAATGTGAAATATATGTGTGTTAAAAAGTCTTAGTGGACATTATTAACTATACCGTTGTCCAGGTAGGGCAGCTGTATGTTTTTTCATGGGGTTAGAGTTCCATTTGGTTTGACCTTTTCATTGAAACTTGACTCTTTGCTTCAGGCATGTGGTGGGCTGTTCACAAGGGGGAATTACATGTTTTGGGATGTGTGTGCTTGTTTGACAATGCATGTGAGCTCAGTCATGGGATCTACTACAGCCTTCCCCAATCTGGTGGCCTCCAGATGTTTTGAGATGCATTTCATTTCTGAACTACAGAAACTGGAAGGTCACATGAGCCTGAGATTTGCTCCTGCCCTTATAACATTAATGGCAGCTCAGGCTTTTGAGCTGGCCCATGCAGACACTGTAGCCAAGGGACCTTCCTTGTGAATAGTCATAGAATCATAGAGTTGGAAGAGACCGCAAGGGCCATACAGTCCAACCCCCTGCCAAGCAGGAAACACCATCAAAGCATTCTTGACATATGCCTGTCAAGCCTCTGCTTAAAGACCTCCAAAGAAGGAGACTCCACCGCACTCCTTGGTAGCAAATTCCACTGCCTAACAGCTCTTACTGTCAGGAAGTTCTTCCTAATGTTTAGGTGGAATCTTCTTTCTTGTAGTCTGAAATCCATTGCTCCGTGTCCGCTTCTCTGGAGCAACAACCTTTCTCCCTCCTCTATATGACATCCTTTTATATATTTGAACATGGCTATCATATCACCTCTTAACCGTCTCTTCTCCAGGCTAAACATACCCGGCTCCCTAAGCCGTTCCTCATAACCCAAATTAGCAAAAGTCATATTCCGCTTTGAAGGTGGGTTGTTGTGGTGGTGGATAGATTTATCAATCAATAAATAATATTCACAAAATGAACCAGGTTGGCTATGCCAGCTCCTGTCCCTTTGACACCACCTTTCATGTCCTCTGAGCTAGCAAAGAACATGATGCTCGTGAAGAGTGGACAATGCAAATGTGTTCATGTGCAACGTCTACAAAATCTAAACATCCCAAAGGCTATGTCAGCACACCAGGTGTCAGACACAAGTCATCACAAAAGAAACAGATGCTTTCCCTTCCCAGATGCTTTCCAACAGTCTCAAACTAGGTCTGTGCACCTCTGGCTTCTGTTCTGCTCTCTTCATTATTCTGCATGTTCTTTGAGACCAGGGAAAGGGGAGCTTGTCACAGCAGAAGGGGGAGATTACTGGGATTCTTCAGCAGTCTCTTAACCTCCCTCCTCTACTCAGACACTGAACGGCTCCCTGTCACAAGCTCTCGCTGCTCACTGAACTCTGCTGCCCCTTCAGCATCCATCACCTCCTCCCAGTCTTCTTCCTCTGAAGAAGATCCCTCTCCTTGGTGCCCCACCACCAATCTCATGGCACCTCTGGGGTTTCCCTTGGGGGGTCCCCCAACTGGTGCCTTCCACCATTCCTCTTAGCCCAGCCAGTCCCTGACTCCAGGTGTAGCTTGCTCAACATGTAAGTGTTCCCCTCCTCTCTCCAGTGAGCTGACACAACTGGTCATGAGGAATGAGCTGTCAAAATAGCAATGACAGGTTTGATGCTAAGGCAATAATAACAAAGGAGGTAAGCAAACAGGACTCGCGTGTATTTATTGCAAGGAATTATAAGCAGGCCAAATCGCTGTTCTTTTCCCCATTCTCCTCTTCCCCCCCCCAATTAGATTTGATACAATTTCTCTGGACACAATTCACTAGGAAGTTCTCCTGCACACCCTCAATCAGAATGATTGTGAGCTGCACAAAAGGACATCCGATTGCAGCATTTGTATTGAAGTTATGAGCCAGTGCTCTCGTTTTCATTCAGTTCAAACAGTATCAAATCCATTGCACAAATATTACTTGCAAAGAATCATGAAATAGACCCATGCTTTCGAAGTGACTGCTACTTGGGAAGATTGCTTTTCAGAAAGAAAAGAAGGAGTGGAAATCACTGTATTCTTTAAGATAAGACTCTGCTTTTTTGAGGTGCGATTTATACATGTATTGTTGTTTTTGTTGGTGTTATATCCCTAAAATGCTGCCTTTTCTAAACCGACCTTTTGACAGTTTGGCACACACAATATTTTGCCTCTTATGGCCAATTAAAAATAAACTGTAGCTTTTGAAGGAGGTGGTTCCGATTCATTAATACACATTGACATGATTTAACACATGGGCACAATAGCTGGCATTCTTTCCTTTCCTGGAATTAGTCTCGATAAGTTTCTCATGCAGATCCCAGGCACCCATATGACATAATTGGACCCCATTCCCCCTTTGTCCTTCCTGGCCAGCCCTCAGCTGGAGTGCATAAAGGTAAAGGGACCCCTGACCATTAGGTCCAGTCGTGACCGACTCTGGGGTTGTGGCACTCATCTCGCGTTATTGGCCGAGGGAGCCGGCGTACAGCTTCCAGGTCAAAGCCACTTCTGGTGAACCAGAGCAGCGCATGGAAATACCGTTTACCTTCCCGCTGTAGTGGTACCTATTTATCTCCTTGCACTTTGACGTGCTTTCGAACTGCTAGGTTGGCAGGAGCTGGGACCGAGCAACAGGAGCTCCCCCGTCGCGGGGATTCGAACCGCCGACCTTCTGATCGGCAAGCCCTAGGCTCTGTGGTTTAACCCACAGCGCCACCTGCGTCCTTAGCTGGAGTGCACAGGCAGGCTCAAGGATTGGTCAACATGACTCACCATAAACACCAGTGAGAGAGTCTCATTTATGAAAATGTGGGATCCTTTTCAGCTGTGCTGAAGAAAAAAAGAGTACCGATTAACATGAGTTTGACCAAACTCTGGGAGGCAGTGGAAAACACGAGGGCCTGGTGTGCTCTGGTCCATGGGGTCACGAAGAGTTGGACACAACTAAACAACAACAACCCATGTGACTAACACAGCAAGGAATCAGTGACAGTCAATGGAAACCATGCCTGGAGATAAAAGAGCAAGCACAGTAAATATTAGAACTGAACAGTATAGCAGTGGGGTGTGTAAGTTGAATATTTGAAGAATCAAAATATTTTTCTAGGAGAAATTTCAACTGTGCTCAAAAAGCAGCTCAAAAATATTTTTTTCCGATTTAGCTCAGTCTGAAAAATGAGCAAAAATGGGGGGGGGGAGTTTTAGCATTTTAGATCACTATCATCGTCATCTTATTTGTATGCCGCCTTTTCCTAGTTGAAACTATGCTCAAGGCGGCTTACAACATGACAAGATTTACTTAATCACAAACATAATAGAAGTCATAATAAATAAAACACATCAAAAAGTTCATAACCAAATGGAAACAATTTCCACGTAAATCATAAGATCTACAACAGCAGTACAGTGGACCCTCCGGTTACGTACTGCTCTGGATACAAAACTTTCAAGTTACGAATGCGGCCAACCCAGAAGTGTATTCTTCCGGGTTTCGCAACGTGCGCATGCGCAAAAGCACTCTATAGTGCCACGTACGTGCGTGCACAGAAGCGGCGCCTCGTTACGGATTTTTCGGGGTGCGCACAGACCCCCGGAATGATTAAGTCCGTAACCAGAGGGTCCACTGTAATATCAATAACAGCAACAGCTTTCTCAACCCCCCACCCCTCTGTAAACAATACTCCAGCCCAAGAATCTGTTCGACAGCCTCAGGTTTTGCAGCTGGAGTCAGTCAACACTCCACTCTCCCAGGCCAGGTGAGAAAGGGCCAGCAAGGCAGAGTGCAGGTCTTCCAGGGCTCACAGCCAAGGTGGTCACATCTAAAACAACACAGATAAAATTTAAAAGCAGCTGCAGTCCTTGTGAAGCCTGTCAAGCCCCACTCCAAGCCAGGTGGAGAGAGGCAAATAAGTCAGACACCGTCTATTAAAATTAGAGTGTTAAACTGCACAGTCAACAGACGAATCCCTGGAGGAAACGCCAAATGGGTTCGGATTTCACCCATCCTTCTGGGGGAAAAATAAAAATCGCACATGACATTCACAATAACCTTTCCATCTTCAACGCAAAGAGGCTTCACCCTCTGCCGCAACAGTAATCTCTTTCCAAAGGTCAGGCAAGGATTTCCAATGTACTCCTAAAACAGATGGCGAGGAAAGGCAACTTCTAGTCTCAACAAGCCAAAATATTTCATTCCCTCTTTCCTCTCTCTCTCTCCCCCCCACTCCCAATTACACAACATCTGAAAGACAATTACACTTTTTGGTTATTCAATCAAGATAAATGCTGCAGGATTGTGTGTGGGAGCGATTATTTATTTCTCCCCTTCGATTTTAATGAAGGCACTTGGGTCCAATTTAAATCTTTGACGAGGAAAGGTAAGCAAATTAGCTTTCCCTAAGAAATGCATTTCGCATACAACTGAAATCTTTGAGACTGAAAGATTTTGTTAATTAAAGGAAATCCCTTTGTAAGTTTTTTTTTTACCTCCCCCAACAAAATGCTAATTGAAGGTACAAGAGAAAACAAAGCTTCCTCATGCCGGTAGGTATCAAATTTAGGACGAGGGAAAACACAGGAGAAGGCCAGAAGGATCTCTGCCAAATTTTCTTGGTGTTGTTGTTTTTTTAAAAAATAAATAAATTTGGTTGGTTTATAGCAGAGTTAATAGCTTGGAAGCTGGAGCTACACTGTTCCTTACCACACATCACTACCATTGCTTTAAAAAAAGAGTAAATAAAACACACTGAGGTCCCATTGGTAAAGAAAAGGGGTTCTAATAGCATTTTTCATATTTACAAGGATGGCTTTGGATTCTAAGCCTTCTCATGGCTGCCTCATGCAGTGGGGAGACTGGGATAGGGAATGAGCTTGGGAAGTTTAGTGGGAAACCACAAAGTTTATTTTCCCTGCTCTCTGTTGACTTGAGGCATGCAAGGTTGCTTATAGCCAACAAATCTTAGATACCAAATTCATAGCTGTGTCTTTATTATACATTTATTTTTTAAAATTCTGTTCCCCACCATTCTTCCTTTCCCAAGCTTACTGCAGCTTGAAATAAAGCAAAATAAAGTTAAAACAGTCAGTACTTATTACTATTATTATTATTATTATTATTATTATTATTATTATTATTATTACCCCACCCACCTGGCTCCCAACAGAATATTAAAAATACAATAAAACATCAAACATTAAAAACTTCCCTAAACAGGGCTGCCTTCAGATGTCTTTTAAAAGTCAGATAGTTGTTTATTTCCTTGACATCTGATGGGAGGGCGTTCCACAGGGCAGGCGCCACTACTGAGAAGGCCCCCTGCCTGGCTCTCTGTAACCTCACTTCTCGCAGCGAGGGAACCGCCAGAAGGCCCTCGGCGCTGGACCTCAGTGTCCGGGCTGAACGATGGGGGTGGAGACTCTCCTTCAGGTATACTGGGACAAGGCTGTTTAGGCTTTAAAGGTCAGCACCAACACTTTGAATTGTGCTCCGAAATGTACTGGGAGCCAATGTGGGTCTTTCAGGACCGGTGTTATGTGGTCTCGGCGGCCGCTCCCAGTTACCAGTCTAGCTGCCGCATTCTGGATTAGTTGTAGTTTCTGAGTCACCTTCAAAGGTAGCCCCACGTAGAGCGCATTGCAGTAGTCCAAGCGATAGATAACTAGACCATGTACCACTCTGGCAAGACAGTCTGCAGGCAGGTAGGGTCTCAGCCTGCGTACCAGATGGAGCTGATAGACAGCTGCCCTGGACACAGAACTGACCTGCACCTCCATGGACAGCTGTGAGTCCAAAATGACTCCCAGGCTGCGCACCTGGTCCTTCAGGGGCACAGTTACCCCATTCAGAACCAGGGAATCCTCCACACCTTTACCATGAAATCAATCTTCATTAAGGGCATGTGGAACCACAATGTGATTTTATCCACTTGTTGAAACTTTTGTCTTTTTCCCCATTCCACTTGAGGAGAGGAAGTCCTGAATGAGGTTTAAATTTCACTTCAGGCAAAATATAGTGATTGCCTAAGGGAGTTTGTACTTTCACCTCTATGGGACAATTTTTCTACTTTTTTTTTAAAAAAAAAAGGTTTTTTGTGTTCCTTCCAAATTCCTCAGATGTTCTGCCTGACAGAAATAATCCCCGTATTAGCATCAACATTTGCCATCCTCAAAACTTGGCGACAGCCTGAGGGAAATGTGGCGCTCTTGTAAAATGCTGCAAGTTTACAAAAAAATCTCATTTTGGCTTCTCTCCTTTAATGCCCTGAAAAATTTAGCCTCAGAAAAGTAACCTTCAAATTAGTTTCAGGTTTCGCTTGAGGTGAAATTTCAGTACCAAGCTGAATACTTAATAAGCAGCAGGAGGTCTGTACTGCACAAAAAGGTTTGTCGAATGAAAATATTTTTGCCACAGCCCTATTTTGAAAAGCTTGGGAACCTTCAGTAAAATGATACAGCTGCCTGCTCAGAAGTAAGTCACTTTCTGTTTAATGGATCAGTCTAGAGTTTGGTTTATGGCCGACATTGGGGAAAAACCAGGATTCTTGTGCCTTCAGAAATCCTACAGGTTAAACCCTTTCTAGAATGAAAATACAGTTGTGGGGAAAGCTTCACATTGATTGTATTGCCTAATTTTGTGTTATAGCTTGCCCTGATGGCAACCACTTTGTGATTGGTACCCACAGCACTTTTTCTTGAAATTCTATATGTGCTTAGTAGTCCCAAAAGGTTGGTGACTCCTGAGCTACCAGGACACTATAGAACAGGCATCCCCAAACTGCGGCCCTCCAGATGTTTTGGCCTACAACTCCCATGATCCCTAGCTAACAGGACCATTGGTCGGGGAAGATGGGAATTGTAGTCCAAAACATCTGGAGGGCCGAAGTTTGGGGGTGCCTGCTATAGAACACAAAAGACCTCAATGTTTCAAAGTAGCTAGAAGATTCAGAGAAGACATTAAAGCCCACTGCAATACTCTCTCTGTGGCCAGCCCTTGAAAATGGTCCAGGAACTTCAGTTGTTCCAAAATGCCACTGTCAAAGTTCTATCTGGGATTAGCTATGGTGTATATTATTCCAGCAGAGGAGAATTTAGGGGAGCGTGACCGGTTCTCCTGCACTTGATACTAAAATCTTGAACTAGCAGCTTCCCTTCAGACTCTTAAACTAGAATATTTTACATATCCTTGCAAATGGGATACAAATCAATCAATTAATAAAACAGACCAATCAATAAACGTTTAAATGAATAATTAATAAAACAGACCAATCAATAAATGTTTAAATGAATAGTAAATAAACAATATGCCTTGTTTTTGCAACTTCGTGCTGACAGCTTTCCTGCAGACTCTTAAACTAAAATATTTTGTTCATCCTTGTAAATGGGGTTGCTTTCTGGTTAACTGGATAAATGCCTCAGCAAACAATGAATTGCACCAAAGACTGAAGGAAACCATTTCTGACTTTAAAGAAAGAAAGCCCACAGCAATGTAATAACCAGCTGCTGCAAACTATATAAGATACCAGCTGCCAGCTCTTATCCATAATAGTATTTCTTCCGTTTTCTTCATATAATGCAGTGTGATGAATCTCAACGCTGTTCAAAAAGCATAGATCCACAGCACACACTGTCTACTCAGGCTTAAGCCCCACTGGGTTTAATGAGGTTTAGTTCTCAGTAGGGAAGGACTGTAATATATAATGTGCCATATAAATATATTTATATTTCACGTGTGTTTTGACTATGGTCCATCAATTAATGAGAAAATGAATTGTGGGATGCAGGTTTTGTTGGGCTAACCTTGTTTTCAATGGTGGGTTTGGTCAGTTTTCTTTCATTCAACAAATCACATCTCAGTGTTCTGTATTCTTCAGCCTTCTGATGTGTCCAGACTTCCTGAAAAAATCCATTGACATCCTCAGCAAGATTGGCATATAAGCACGGGAAATGGGAGGGAGCTGTCTATCATGCTCCTAGTGGTTTTGTTTTTAAAAACAGACTTTTTGAACTTTTAAAGAAATCAGTGTAGGGTTTGTTTTTGTTTTTTAAAAAGAGGAAATGCTTCCCTTAGGAACAATTTCAATGACCGTGCCAGTCTCAAGCACTTGGTAATTCACCTCCTGGACTTTCCACCTATGCACACTTTGGTTGGTCACTTCACAATTCTTCTCCTCCTCCTCCTCCTCCTCCTCCTCCTCCTCCTCCTCCTCCTCCTCCTCCTCCTCCTCCTCCTCCTCTTCCTCTTCCTCTTCCTTCTTTGGTGATCACTTGTAGCCAAGTAAGATTGTATTCTATGAACACAATCGTAACAATGAGTCCAACCTCCTGCAATGCAGGAATCACAGCTATCAATAACCTTAACCTCCATGCAAAGTAGCACTGTGACACCTAGGTGGCTTTTTGCCAGCTGCTGCCACCACCAGGTAAGTCCGATGCGACCCACCAGCACAAGATGGGACTTAAGGAGCAGGCTTTTTGCTGCACCTCAGCTGGTGCTGTTTAGCTTTCACTGTAGACTTCTGGTACAGTAAGCTCCACCCAACACCCATCAGAATGATACAGAAATCCTAATCAAGATCTAAAGTGCTCTGCAAATGAGGCACACTCTTCCATTGTCTCCCAAGAAGGATGGTTGCCAGCAAGTAGTTTTATTTCTGTTTCGGATACCTTTATGTTGCTGTTGTTTAGTCATGTCCGACTCTTCGTGACCCCATGGACCAGAGCACGCCAGGCACTCCTGTCTTGCACTGCCTCCCGCAGTTTGGTCAAACTCATGTTTGTAGCTTCGAGAACACTGTCCAACCATCTCGTCCTCTGTCGTCCCCTTCTCCTAGTGCCCTCAATCTTTCCCAACATCAGGGTCTTTTCCAAGGATTCTTCTCTTCTCATGAGGTGGCCCAAGTATTGGAGCCTCAGCTTCACGATCTGTCCTTCCAGTGAGCACTCAGGGCTGATTTCCTTCAGAATGGATAGGTTTGATGTTCTTGCAGTCCATGGGACTCTCAAGAGTCTCCTCCAGCACCATAATTCAAAAGCATCAATTCTTCGGCGACCAGCTTTCTTTATGGTCCAACTCTTGCTTCCATACATCACCACTGGGAAAACCATAGCTTTAACTACGGTATATGGACCACTGTCAGCAAGGCGATGTCTCTGCTTTTATAAGATGCTATCTAGGTTTGTCATTGGTCACTTTTATACTATATACTAATAGTGAACTCATTCTCTGAGTGTGCATTCTTCTGTTGTGAAAGTGGCACCACCCATGCTCAAGATGAAGGCATTAGCACCCTATGGTTTGGAGGAAGCCTATGGTTTGGGGATGGCTTGGCACCCCACCCACTCCCGCTGCCAATGGTACAATGAGGACTTAGCATGCCTTGTTGCCTTACTGACTACTGGAGGGAGGGGAGAGAGTGCAGAAACTCAGAAGAGGGAGAGAGAAATTGTACTTATTGTTTTTAAGATTTGCTCATTGCTTTATACAAAAAAGGTCTCAAAGCAACTGAGCAAGATAAAATACAACCAATAAAAACAATTGAACCTAGAATGTTTAAAACATTGCATTGTACAAAATACATAAATTGTTCAAATAAATAAAAAAAATTAAAAAATTGTCCAGTAGCACCTTACGAGTCCAACTAAGTTTGTTCTGGGTATTAGCTTTTGTGTGCATGCACACTTCTTCAGATCTGAAAAAGTGTGCATGCACACGAAAGCTTATACTTAGTTGGTCTCTAAGGTGCTGCTGGACAATTTTTTTAATTTTTTAATTTATTTTGACTCTGTCAGACCAACACGGCTACCTACCTTCATTCATTGCTAACGTCCTACACCCCCCATTCAAAAAGAGCACCTCCGCAGAGTTCAGCTTAGTTACCCAAAGCCTAAGTGAATAAAAGAGCTCTTGGTCTGGCACATAATCTGGCAAGCTGGGACGCTGAACTAAAGCAGTCCATGCTCCAAGATTTTGATTCAGGTCCCATCAGCAATATATTGCTGCTTTTGTCTATTTCTTTGTAAGCCACCCCCAGGAATGGCGATTGGCTGTTGAAGGGTGAGAGGTAAAGTTAATAAATGCAATGTGAGAGAGAATGCCGCGGGAAATTTCTGAGCAGGCCAACTTTCAGCCGCTGAACGGGGGGGGGGGGGAAGAGCGCTTAACAATCTCTGATCACACCTCAAGTCATTGGAGTGACCTTGCTCTGCACTTCTCTCCTGAAATCGGAATACTGTTCAGCCAAGCGAAACGGATGCCAATGAAAAGAGCACCGAAAAGGAGACGAAGAGAAAAGACCTCCGACATGTGACTGAAAGGCCAATATTGCACAGGCAGAAGGAACAAATTGGCTTTTGAAAAATGTAGAAGTTATTTTTAAAGAACAAATACTAATAAAGAAATTTCCATAGCCGTATCAGCGCAATAAGTCTCAGGAATCAGTGGGGGAGAGTGATTTCAGAGAAACCAGGAGAGATGTTTTCTTGTCTTGATGGAAAGATCCTCAGGTAACGAAAGTATTCAGAAGTCTACAAAATTAAAAAAAATTCCTTCAGTAGCACCTTAAAGACCAACTAAGTTTTTATTTTCATATGAGCTTTCGTGTGCATGCACACTTCTTCAGATACAGTACACTGAAACAGAAGAGCAGACCATCCTCTGACTATACATAAGGGTTTGGTGACTTCTGTTTCAGTGTATCTGATGAAGTGTGCATGCACACGAAAGCTCATACCAAAATAAAAACTTAGTTGGTCTTTAAGGTGCTACTGAAGGAATTTTTTTATTTTGCTTCGACTCAGACCAACACGGCTACCTACCTGTAACCAGAAGTCTACAGTGAAAGCTAAACAGCACCAGCTGAGGTGCAGCAAAATAATAATAATAATACCGTGTTTCTCATATTATAAGACATGTCTTATATTTATTTTTTCCTAAAAAAAAACACACTATGGCTTATTTTCAAGGGATGTCTTATTTTTTTCCTCCTCCTCCTGCCGCAGCCGGCATTGCTGCTGCGCCTATCACTATGTCTTATTTTCGGGGTATGGCTTATATTCATTGAATGCTTAAAAATCCTGCTATGGCTTATTTTATGGGTATGTCTTAAAATATGAGAAACAGGGTAATTATTATTATTATTATTATTATTATTATTATTTCTACCCCGCCCATCTGGCTGGGTTTCCCCAGCCACTCTGGGTGGCTTCCAACAAAATATTAAAAATACATTAAAACACCAGTCATTAAAAACTTCCCTAAAAATGCCATCTCCTTAAGTCCCATCCTGTGCTGGTGGGTCCCATCAGACTTACTTGGTGGTTGCAGCAGCTGGCAAAAATTGACCTGGGTATCACAGTGCTACAGGTGCTTTGCACAGAGGTTAAGGCTATCAATAGCTGTGATTCCTGCATTTCAGGAGGTTGGACTATATCAGTGTTTCCTAAACTTGCATCTCTGGCTGTTTTGGGACTACAGTTCCCATGATCCCTGGTCCTGCTAGCAAGGGATGATGGGAGTTGTAGCTCCAAAACAGCTGGAGACCCAAGTTTGAGAAACACTGGTATAGATGATCCTTGGGGTCCCTTCCATCGCTACAGTTCTATGATTCTACAATTCAATATTCACCAATCACATATACTAATTCCTGCATCGAGGCAGAATCAGATAAGTGTTGGAGATGTAATGAGCTTACCTTCCAAGTCCTGGACTGCAGAATCCAGGACCGGCAGCCGCGTGACACCGGATGTTGCGTTGACGCAACTTCCGGTGTCGCTTTGCCCTTCTATGGGCACCAAAATTGGCTGCCGCCGGCTTCGAAAGTCGTATCTACGCATGTCCGGAAGTGTGTAGACGCAACTTCCGGTGTCGCTCTGCCCATCTATGGGCACCAAAAATGGCCGCCGCCAACACCAGAAGTCGCGTCTACGCACTTCAGGACATGCATAGACGTGACTTTCGAAGCCGGCAATGGCCATTTTTGGTGCCCATAGAAGGGCAAATCAGAAAAAAATGGCCACTGGCAGGAGAAAATAACGGAGAAAAACGGGAAACAAAGTGATACGGGGGACCGCCGGGAAAAGGTAAGTAAAAACAGGGGGTTTCCCGGGGAAAACGGGGTACTTGGCAGCTATGGTAATGAGGTTGATGGTATGTTTTGTCATATGTGGTGGACTTGTAAAAGGGTAAAAGAGCATTGGGAGATGATATATAATGAACTGGAAAAAAATGTTTTAAAGTATCTTTCAAAAAACAAAACAAAACCAGAATCCTTTTTGTTGGGGATAATTCAGAGGGAAATTCTCAGGTGTCTAAAAAGACTATTTATGTATGCCACTACGGTGGCCCGTGTTTTGTTAGCCCCGAAATGGAAAATTAGCGAGGTCCCAACCAAAGAAGAATGGCAATTTAAACTGATGGAATATGCGCAGCTTGCAAATTTAACATATAGAATAAGAGAACAAGAAGAACATACGTTTAAAGAATACAGGAAAATGTTTACTGAATATATGGGTGAAACAAAATAAAAAAATTACTTCCAGTAGCACCTTAGGGAGCAACTAAGTTTGTCATT